>NC_042618.1:465024115-466385914 GCF_901001135.1 Rhinatrema bivittatum | reverse complement strand
CACACCACACTGATTCTTTTTCCGGGGCTGTGCAAGCACTTCTCTCTCCCTCAGTTTTCCGGTGTTGGCCCGGAGACCTGGCAATTCCTTCAGAATTCTGCATTCTGCTGCCAAATCTGGAGCATTCCCAGGTATGCTAATTACGTATTGCAAGTTTATGAATATGACTTTTCTCAGGAGGTGGCAGGGAACCTGAATAAAGTCATCCATTAAGATAAGATTAAAAGGACAGAAATGGGAGATGAGTTGGAGAACAGGGGACTTCAGTTGTGGAATGTGCAGCCAACCAAGTTTCTCATCATTTCAGTAAATATTCTTTACCTTGTTCTTTGGTGTCCCAGAGGGAAATGTCCTGTCTTGATGCTAGATTTGTTGTGATTGAGAGTGATCAAAGGCTTTCTAATGACTGTTTTCTTTGTTTCAAAAAAAAGGTTTTGGCCTTTAGAAAAATAAATAGATGGGGAATTATTTTTTTCTTTTCTTTCCATCAATGCAAACAGATAATTGCCCAAATTGGGTAGCTAGAAGATTACACACAAGTTGCTCTTACTTATAAACATTTGTTTTAATTAGCATAACACTGCTTGTACTAAAATATTTTCTTTGACACTTCACTGCCAAAGAAAGGCGACTGTTGATGTGCATCAAACGCCAGTTAGCAATCAAAGAGGCCGATGTGCCGTTGAGCGGAAAACTCCACAGATGGCTCTTGACATGATTACAAACCCGAAGCAGTGCGCGTTGCTTGTGATAGTGCATGCTATTTTGGCAATTTAAAATGCTGTGCTTAAGCCTTCAAAGCCCCGTGCATCCCATTTATTTAGGGAAGCTATTGAAGCACTAGGCCCCTTCAACAACCATGCGCTCTGCCAATGAGGCCCTGTGATCAGAGCCTTCACTGGCAGAATTTCACGAGGTCAGGACGAGAACTAGAGCCTTCTGGTATGTGGCATCCATACTTTGCAGCTCACGCCTGAGAGAAATCGGGCTAACGGATAATTATTTGAGGTTCTGGTGGATGGTGAAAACCTGGCTTTTGATGAGAGCATTTGGCTGAGATAGGAATGCTAATGGTCATATTTAGTTTCTAGCCTGGCTTCTTATTTTAAGTTATTGATTTTATGGGTTTTGTATTGGCTTGGTCATTATTGTCTATGTGTGGATGTTTGTTTGAGTTGGATGATTTGTCAGTGAGGTTTATCTTTAAAGAATTCCGCGTGGCCCCATAAATGCGCTTATGAGGCCATATGGCGATCTACGACAGTATTTTATAAGCTGCGCATATGAGGCCTGTATATATTTTACCTGCAAAAAAAAAATTGCATAATTGAAATCATCAGTTTGCTGATACCTCCACCAGTTCATCCACTCCTTTTCCAGGTCAATGAGACCCTCTTAATTCTTCAACCTGAACCCCCCACCCCCAGTTCACTCAGACCTCTCACCTAAAAAATGTAGAAAATAGACCCATCAGATATCAATTGCATGAGATAATTAGGAGGCGCAGAATTATGTGTGTAAGTCCCTTACAAAATAACATCTCATGTGGGTTCCTCTTAGCTCTGCCCTGGTACGCTGCTTTTTTTGCTTGTAAATAGGTGAGTGAAAGCGAAAATATGCATATATGTTTTATGTTTATAAAATAGCATCTTTGCGAGTACAAGCTACTTTCGCACGTATATGCTAATTTTATGCACATAACTCCCTTGAAAATTTACCCCATATGCCTGATCTGTAAGGTGGGGGCAGTGATTTGTCAGAATGGGTTTGTTTTTTGTTAGGTTTTTATTTTGCCTTGGTCCTTACGATTTTTGTGTTATGTTGGGTCTTTTTCCTGTATTTTATGTATTTTTTAAACAATTTCTACTTCACCCTGAGCTAATTTAGACAGAGCAAAAAAAAATATGTGTAAATAAAAATAAATACAAATGGCATGGTGCCATTTCCAGATTTTTTCAACTTTACACAGAATAAAATTTTGTGCGTAGTTTTTCCATGTGAAATTATATTCAGATTTATAGTTGATGAACTGCTGTGATGCAAAGTAGCTTATTAAGTATTACTATGAAGATAAAACTATGTACAAAAATTGCATTCCTGTATCAAATTAAAAAAAACAAACAAACCCCACCTAGTTATTAGTTTTTTGCAAAACTTCCTGTATCAAAATTTGGAATGCAATTTTTCTTCCAGGTGTCCTACTGCCCTCTTGTTGCCAGCAGGAAAACCTGAGAGCGTCCTAGTTAGCACTCGGTGCCACCAAATGGGGAGAGCGGGATTCAGTCTGGGACTCTGGAATCCTGCCCGATGGGTGGAGTGGGGCGGACGGGTTGTGGGAAGTAATGGGAGGGCTGCATCCATGCACGAGAGTGATCTGATGTGGAAAAGGCGGAACCGGAGAGAGAATGTCCCTCCTCGCTTTTTCTGAAGGACGCAAATGCATGGCTGAGTTTGGGGATTAAGCAAGGAGGAGCAAGAACACTGGGAGGACGTTTTAGGAACAGGCAAACATTTTACTTCATGCAGGTGTCATTTTCTCTACCTATTTTGAGAGAGATAGGTGTAAGTGCAGTACATTTGGAGTAACAGGGTGACTGAATTTTGGTGGCCACTTCAAATGCAGGAAACCAAAACTGATTTCGTGGTTGTCATGGATTGCTTGGCCATTGGAATTTTGGCAGAAATATTTGAGGGGGAGGTAACATTCAAACTATTCAGAGAAAGCCTGTAGGCACTTCCCCCCCCCCCCCCCCCCCCCCCCCCCAGATTTTACGCCAGTTTTGAAAGGGGAAAAAAGTTCCCTTTGAAATGAACATGTGGACCCTTGCCTGCTATTTGGGAAATTTTTTCCTGGGAAAAAAATCTATGGCCTGATTTTAAAAAGCATTTACACGCTTAAAATTTGGTTTTACACAAGTAAATGCACTTTACCCGTGTAGGTGGGCTTTTGAAAATTGCTACAGTGTACGTCATTCACGTGAAAGGGTACTTTAAAAGCCCTAGATGCGCAGAAGTCAGGCCAGCATGCGCCGCACGGATTTTAAAAGGCACCAGCGTTCGCGCATATCTCCCGGTACGTGCACAAACGTTTTTTGTTTTGTTTTTTTATGAAAAAGGGGCAGGGCATGGATGGAGCATGAACGTCACGGGATTTATGAATGAAACCAGCACATAAATCCATGCACATGCGCATGCCGGGGTCCCCTACCGAATAACTTCCGCTACGGATGGCGTGAAAGTCCTAAAATTAAAAGAAAACTAAAGAGGTGAGCAGAGTTTTAAGGGTCGGGGCTAACAGGGTAAAAGGGAGGCTAATTAACGAGGGGTTGGGAGGTCCTACCCCTTACCTGGGCAAACTGAGAATGAACTGGTTTAACTGATAATTGCGCCGGCACGCGTGTCCTACTAAACTCCCCACACTTACACGGTATAGCCGGCATTTGCACGCATATGCGTGTGTCCATATAAATTTGTGCGCACATGTACGCGCGTACAGCCTATTTTAATGCGTGCGCGCATATATGCACGTATGCTATAAAATGGCCACGTTTCTGAGCGCGAGCCGGCAAATGCACGTTCATGTTCGCTTGTGCGGCTGTTTATAAGTTACCGTCTTAGCGTGTAAACTGCTTTTGAAAATTGCTAAACAGTATCTGACATTTACACGTGCAACTCCTTTGAAAATTACCTCCTTTGGGGTAGCAGTTATCAAAAGTTCATTTACACATGAAAAAAAAACAGTATTAAGGGGGTAATTTTCAAAAGGATTTACACGTGTAAATGTAACTACTATTGAAACAGTTTTCAAAAGCCTTAAAGTGCACTTATGTGGGTAAATCCTATGGACAATTCAATGACATATTTAGCAATTTTCAAAAACCAATGAATGGGTAAAACGCATTTACAAGTATGAAACCCATTTTTAAGCGGGTAAATGTTTTTTTTAAATCAGGCCCTTTGTGCGTACTTTAGCAACTTCCTGAGTACATGTATTAGTGCTAACTCCTCCTCCCCAGTCCTGCCCCCTTTGGTTTTCATTTTATTTTTTTCATTTAGTTTCTTTCTTTTTGTTTATTTAAAACAATTACCCCCCCCCCCCCAATTTAAAAACCATAAAAGAAGAAATGAAAAACAACCCCCCTCCCAAAAAAAAAATTCAGGCCCCATTTGGAGGAGAAACAGACTTTCCCGGGCCATCACTCCAAACCCTCTTACCATGATCTTCATGGGCTAGAGGCGAACCCCAGTTACTCCAGCCCTCCTGGAGGTATCTTTACAACCCGCACAACCAAACTGAGGCTGCTGCCATGGCTAATTTCCTCGTATGAAACGGTGCCATGAAAGCCCAGACCTAGGCCGGCCCCATTTTGTACGTAAGAAACGAACAACGGCTGCCAGGGCCGCCTGTAAGCCCACCTCTGGGGCAGGAACAGCCAGGAATCTCGCCCGCCCAAAGAAGAAAAAGAATATTATGGCAAGGGAGCTTGGAGGGCAAATTTTTGCCAGCAGTGAAATTTTAAAACAAAAAACGATAGAAAGCGAACAAAATTTCATTTTGTTTCTCTTTTTGTTTTAAAAACGAATTGAATCAGAAAATCTTATTAAAATTTCCTCTCGTTTCAAATGTATGCGAGCCCCTAAACTTTGAGTGTAGATAGGGTAGGCAGTTTTTAAAGACTCCCATGTCTGCATCTGAAACACTGTTTTACATGTGAAAATGGCTTTGAAAATTGCCTTCTTGAAGCTTGGTCACTACATAGCTACCTACCAATGAAAATTGCCTATCATGTTTTCTGTTTATATGTAGTAGCACAATGGATGATAGCAGACAGGACCAATAGGTTGAGTTGTCTTTCTCTCTTCCACGTTGAGTAGATGAGCATTAGGGGTATGCTTTTTTGAAACGAAATTACCAATGGGGGCTATTTCACGTCCTATCTTCCTTTTATGTTATTACAAGTCCTAAACTTAATTCTAACACCCGGGCTCCCTCCCATGTCTTACCATCAAGCTTTGTTTTCATTTCAATAGCCCCAAAACTAGTATGGCTGCTGTCTGAGACATCTCAAAAAAGATATAATTGCGATGGAGAAGGTACAGAGAAGGGCAACCAAAATGATAAGGGGAATGGAACAGCTCCCCTATGAGGAAAGACTAAAGAGGTTAGGACTTTTCAGCTTGGAGAAGAGACGACTGAGGGGGGATATGATAGAGATGTTTAAAATCATGAGAGGTCTAGAACGGGTAGATGTGAATCGGTTATTTACACTTTCAGATAGTAGAAGGACTAGGGGGGCACTCCTTGAAGTTAGCATGGGGCACATTTAAAACTAATCGGAGAAAGTTCTTTTTTACTCAACGCACAATTAAACTCTGGAATTTGTTGCCAGAGGATGTGGTTAGTGCAATTAGTATAGCTGTGTTTAAAAAAGGATTGGATAAGTTCTTGGAGGAGAAGTCCATTACCTGCTGTTAAGTTCACCTAGAAAATAGCCACTGCCATTAGCAATGGTAACGTGGAATAGACTTAGTTTTTGGGTACTTGCCAGGTTCTTGTGGCCTGGATTGGCCACTGTTGGAAACAGGATGCTGGGCTTGATGGACCCTTGGTCTGACCCAGTATGGCATTTTCTTATGTTTCTTATGTTTACTTGCTGATGTTAGGATTATAACCACGGCTGCTCCATGCAGGTTACCCCGGCCTTATTTGAAACTGATCACAGCTATAGAACTGATAATTAGGGATATAACCATGTCCACACTGTGGCGGAATCCCCTACCTTCATGGAGACCTGATACAGCTGTACCACCACTCTGAGCAAACACTCAAGCCCCCCTCTCCATTTCTCCTACCTGTTACCGCCCTTCCCAATGCACTTACCAGTGCACTGTCTGTCCCAAGCATGTTGAATTCCAATATGTGGGAGATAACTGGGGGAATACAGTGATCAAATCACAGATTATGGCTTTAATTTAAAAAAAAATTGTTAACAGGGGGTCGATATTCAAAAGCCATTTAGACGGATGACTCAAAGTTATCCGTCTAAATGGCAAATTGTGGGATATTCGGCCCATTAGCCGGATAAAAAAGGGGCATTCTAGGGGCTTCCAAGCAGGTCTAAAGTTATGCGGCTTCATGTGACTGGATAACTTAACACTTAACCAGATATATTCAAAAGAATATCTCCGTGAAAGGGTTTTCCTCACTAGGAGAGTTGAAAATATGGAGAATCAGCTTCGTCATTTGAATCTGAGATTGACAAATTTTCCCAGAGTTATGGCTGGACTTCCCAGATCTACATTTTGTACATATCTGATTGATATTCTGCAGATTCCTATGGAGCAAATTCCCTCTTTCAATGAGGTTTATCTCCTTCCCTTTAAATGAAATGCTGTCCAAGTGCTGGTTACCACGACTTCTATGGTGCCTGGAAATTATACTGTTTTTTCTGGAATCTTCTGCATGCAAAATCATTGAGAGAGCTACCTTATTAGTATCTTTGATTTATGGTAAGGTTTAAATTTTCATTATGAAAATATATTTCCTGTATATGAATGAGAATTTCTTGGGAGGAACAGTTTGGATTTACCCAGATCTGGCTAAAGCAATGCAGGAAAGAAGGAAGGGTTTTACTAGGAATGCGCCAAGAACTTTTAGCTTTAGGCACTTCCTTCCGTCTTAGATATCCCTGCAGATGCATTGTGAAATTAAATGCAGATTCTTTTTTTTAATTCGTCTTTATTGGGTCGTACATTACAAAAACAAGATACAATAGCAATGTCAGAAACAACCATGGCAATCTTTTTGGCCACTAGTACAAACAGTATGACCCATTTTTACAACATTTCCCCCTGTCCACAAAAAGCGTACACAGCCTGTGAACAAATCACTACTCAGACGCACAAATACAAAACCCATACAAGCACATATCCTCCAAGGACAGCCCACCACTTGATAGAACACCCAGATCACGAAAACATTCAAGACAAGGGATATGTATCACTGAGCCAAGATTACTTTATCCCAAAGCGAAAAGTAACCCTTCAAGAAAACAAACGATTTCTGATTGGCTATGTCTTTTTTCCAAAGTAGTTCTAGCTGCCCAGTGTGAAGCATCACTTCTTTCCATTGAACTTATGAAGGTACCTCTTCCAATTTCCAATGCATTAAAAGAACCTTCTTAGCAAGGAGGGTAGCCCCAGCAAGACATTTTCTTCCCTCTTGAGGGATCGAGCACTCTTTATCCCAGAAACAAAAGTATACAGAGATCCCAACCAGGAAACAGAACGACCCAATAACTTGTCCAGGTAGGCCATAATCTGGCTCCAGAAAGATTGGCATTTATGACATCCAGTAAACATGTGACCGTCTCCTGGGGCTGCTATGCACTTCAGGCGTGTCAGAATTTCATCATAACCCCCTTAATATATGTTCTATGCAGGATATTAAACTGGATTTCCCTCATGGTAGCAGCCAGATAATGACTAGAAATAACCAAGAAGGAACAAGATAGCAAGCCCAGGGAGACGTCAATGCCAAGGTCCACACTCCATTTTTCAGCTAAGCGGGTCATATGAGAGTAAATAAAGCAGAAATAAGCTGCCTCGACCAGATAGCGATACTGTTAAACTTGGGCGGAGTCTCCAAAAAACTCTCCTCATCCTTTATACTCTTTTGTGTTTTTTTTCTTCCTGAGCGGTTCAGGTTGTTTATTGATGGAAGGTCAAGAAGTGAGCCATAACATCTTTAGAGCTTTGAGTAGATACGTCGGTTACAATTAAATTTGGACTGGGTTAATGCTCTATGCTAATGCCTTTTCTTTTCTTCTTGTTCTTTATTTCCTCTAAATTTATTTTCTCCTCCCCCCATTAATTTATTGAACATTATAATGAGTGTAAGATTGTTTATATACTACGTGCCTTATATATCCTTGTATTTATCACTCGTGATGTTTCTGAGCAAAGCTTGTTCCTTGTTTTATAAATGGAAATTTGAAAAATTAAAATAATATAAAGAATATATCCGGTTAAGTAGCATTCCTGTAAAAAAACCCAAAAAACAAACAAAAACCCCTCCCCTACAAATCGCGAGCCGGAAGGCCCAAACTTGTCCCCATTTCCCTCCTACCAAAACTCCAAAGGCCTTGTGGGGCTAAACTTGCCGCCTTCTCCTTAAAGAATTCTTATTTTAAGTTTCAAAAAATATACCAGGGCCGTGACCCCAATGCCATTTATTTCCACCTCAACCCTTTCCCTACTATCCCCCGCCCCCCGGTACCTTAATTTGTTGAATTTCTTCACCCGGATCATGGTAGCGTCCTACCGGGATCCATGACGCGCCCAGCTTGGATCCCGGTAGGACACTACCATGATCTGGGTGAAGAAATCCAGCAAATTCAGTTATCAGGGGGTGGGGGGTAGCAGGGAAAGGTATGTGGGGGGGGGGGGTTTCAGGAAACAAGATCTTGACTTTTTAAATAAGGGAAGGGGGAGCATGGGTGGGGGAGGGGGAATACATGGCATTGGGATCACGACCCTAGCATATTTTTTGAAAGTTACAATCAGAGGTGTTTAGGGAGAAGGTGGCAAGTTCGGCTCCACAGGGCCCTTGGAGTTTGGGTGGAAGGGAGATGGAGACAAGTTTGGGCCTGCCGGCCTTCGATTTTTTTTTTTTTTTTTTCAGAAATGCTGCTTAATCTGATATATTCTTTTGAATATATTCGGTTAAGTGTTAAGTTATCCGAGCACACAAAGCCGCATATCTTTAGATATAACTGGCGATATTCAACCGAATATCCGGCTATGTTTAAAGTTATCCAGCAGCCGGATAAGTTTAATGGGGATATTCAGTGGAACGTTTATCCCACTGAATATTCAGGGCAAGTTGTCTAGTTAACCTTAGATAACTTGTCCACTAAACGACCAACTGAATGTTGTCCTTAGTACGTTCGTTATATTAACGGTACATTAAAACTTTCTTTCCTGCCTCAGGGGTTTAAGGACAACGTATATCGACAAAGAAGAAAGTACTTTGTAGATGTTGCCATGAGTTATAAATAGTAAGTAACAATCTACTTTTTAGAAGTAAGAGAAATGCAGAGATTGTGCCCATGTTTACGTAGCCATGACAGATTAATGAGAAGAAAATGCTTCCTCCTTCCCGTTCCTGTCTTTGTGTCCCAGAAGTGGGTGTCTGCATATTTCTGAAGTCATAAATGTAAGCTGCAAAGAATAAACACATTTACCAATCCTCTGACGGAGTGGCAAGGAACCAGTGATGGATGTCCCAAGTTTGAATAACAACGGACAGCCAACCTCGAGGTCAGACGCAGTTGGCCACCGGGGTTGCGTAGCTCCGGCAAGTCAGCGGCCTCGTTTGGACCTCAGAGTGCCTCCTCCCTTAGCTGTACCTTTTCTCACACAACCTTTCACGCCCTCATGGTAATATTCGCTTATTCTACCCAGTCCATGGGGGGGCGGTGTCAGTGGCTGTAACTGCAAAATATACTGGAATCCTGTTTGGCCGAATCCCTTAAAATAATCATAATTATACAATACTTACATGTACACTGAGCTGAAGAGCACGGTAAAACAGAAGCCGAACTGCAAAGGTTTAATGTTTGATAGGATGTTTTGAGAGCAGAAGTTTTAAAAAATAAAAAAAATCTTCAAAAAAATAAGAAAAGCAGTAGAAAGAGGAGAAAATCTGAAGGCATGCGAGGCGCTGCAGGGAATATTGGCCGGGAATGAAGAGGCAACGTAGACCTCCAACCCACAAGGGATGAGAAATGGGAAAGGAACGGGACCTACAGAGAGCAGCCTGCAATGACAGGAGCACTACAAAGCGCACTTAGGGCAGCAGATTCACTCCAAGCCAATCCAAAGTGCCCGGAGAGGCATTGCTAGTACTTACTGCCTGCTCCGGGGCTGTACCACACGCCCCACCACCATAACATCTTTCCTGAATGAGGAGAGCTTTTTCGTTACAGTTTTTTTTTTTTTTACACTTTTTGGCTGAGATCTCTGCAGCACGTTTCCTGCATTTCCTTCTCAGGACCCCAGTCGACATGCCATGGGCGGTACAGGGACTGTCAGAGCGCCTCTCCTCGGCTGGTCAGAGCCAGCACGGAAGTGACCACTGCCTCCCCTCCCCCTTCGCTTCAGGGCAGAGCATGGATGCCACCTCTTTGGCGGGTCGAAGCCCGGCCAGTCCTGTTGGATGGGGAATCTGAACTCGGATCCCCAGTACTGCTGCATAAATCTTGATGAGAACTTTTTACCCGTTTTGAAACTCTTTTTTTTTTTTTTTTTTTAAATCAATTAACTCTCCCCCCACTGCCCAGCAGTTTCCTCCTGCTGCATTTGCGCTTCTGGCTCAAGTTGGAAGCAGGGTCGGGACGTGGCGTCAGGAGCCTCCATTCACAACAACCTGGAGAATGTGCGCCTGTTTCGTCCTCTCCCATCTTATTTAAGTCCGGTCATTGCGGCCACAGCCCTTGGCCAGTGGGGGCAGGGCCCTGCAATACGGCCCCTTCCGGAACCCCGGCCACCAGGGGGCATCATTACTTGACTATGACTCACTCATCCCACACCTTCCGGAGGGGGGCATGCGGGGGGTCATGAATGCTACCTCCGCAGCTCGCCCAGGGAACATGCTAGCACTGCCACTGAGCCATCAGACCGGCCCCATTGACTGGTTTTCAAAAATGTAATTTACTATAATTGCATAAAATGTTCTAATTGATGGAATCACGGATCTGATTTTACTTTTTTCCTCCTGCCATTTTATAATATGTCTTAAGCAAGGGTTTGGCACACAATAGCCTTGTTGCTGCTGTGCCAATGAAACCCCCAATATTACGATTGGACGCACGCCTGCAGTCAACCAGCATCGCTCCCCACAGAACTGGTTCAGCTTTTCAGTGGCATCCTACATATGCCATCTTTGTGCACCCAGCATTGTGCAGACATCCAGGAGAAGAGCAGGGCCTGGAGGGGTGCTGGCTGCACCTCTGACATCTTACTCTCGCTTATGTTCCTCTAACACTAGGAGGCTGCACCTCTGACATCCTACTCTCGCTTATGCTCCTCTAACACTAGGAGGCTGCACCTCTGACATCCTACTCTCGCTTATGCTCCTCTAACACTAGGAGGCTGCACCTCTGACATCTTACTCTCGCTTATGTTCCTCTAACACTAGGAGGCTGCACCTCTGACATCTTACTCTCGCTTATGTTCCTCTAACACTAGGAGGCTGCACCTCTGACATCCTACTCTCGCTTATGCTCCTCTAACACTAGGAGGCTGCACCTCTGACATCCTACTCTCGCTTATGCTCCTCTAACACTAGGAGGCTACACCTCTGACATCTTACTCTCGCTTATGCTCCTCTAACACTAGGAGGCTGCACCTCTGACATCCTACTCTCGCTTATGCTCCTCTAACACTAGGAGGCTGCACCTCTGACATCCTACTCTCGCTTATGCTCCTCTAACACTAGGAGGCTGCACCTCTGACATCCTACTCTCGCTTATGCTCCTCTAACACTAGGAGGCTGCACCTCTGACATCTTACTCTCGCTTATGCTCCTCTAACACTAGGAGGCTGCACCTCTGACATCTTACTCTCGCTTATGCTCCTCTGACTCTAGGAGGCTGCACCTCTGACATCTTACTCTCGCTTATGTTCCTCTAACACTAGGAGGCTGCACCTCTTTCATCTTACTCTCGCTTATGTTCCTCTAACACTAGGAGGCTGCACCACTGACATCTTACTCTCGCTTATGCTCCTCTAACACTAGGAGGCTGCACCTCTGACATCTTACTCTCACTTATGCTCCTCTAACACTAGGAGGCTGCACTTCTGACATCTTACTCTCGCTTATGCTCCTCTAACTCTAGGAGGCTGCACCTCTGACATCTTACTCTCGCTTATGCTCCTCTAACTCTAGGAGGCTGCACCTCTGACATCTTACTCTCGCTTATGCTCCTCTAACACTAGGAGGCTGCACCTCTGACATCTTACTCTCGCTTATGTTCCTCTAACATTCGGGGGCTGCACTTCTGACATCTTACTCTCGCTTATGCTCCTCTAACACTAGGAGGCTGCACCTCTGACATCTTACTCTCGCTTATGCTCCTCTAACACTAGGAGGCTGCACCTCTGACATCTTACTCTCGCTTATGTTCCTCTAACACTAGGAGGCTACACCTCTGACATCTTACTCTCGCTTATGCTCCTCTAACTCTAGGAGGCTGCACCTCTGACATCTTACTCTCGCTTATGCTCCTCTAACACTAGGAGGCTGCACCTCTGACATCTTACTCTCGCTTATGTTCCTCTAACATTCGGGGGCTGCACTTCTGACATCTTACTCTCGCTTATGCTCCTCTAACACTAGGAGGCTGCACCTCTGACATCTTACTCTCGCTTATGCTCCTCTAACACTAGGAGGCTGCACCTCTGACATCCTACTCTCGCTTATGCTCCTCTAACACTAGGAGGCTGCACCTCTGACATCTTACTCTCACTTATGCTCCTCTAACACTAGGAGGCTGCACCTCTTTCATCTTACTCTCGCTTATGCTCCTCTAACACTAGGAGGCTGCACCTCTGACATCCTACTCTCGCTTATGCTCCTCTAACACTAGGAGGCTGCACCTCTGACATCTTACTCTCACTTATGCTCCTCTAACACTAGGAGGCTGCACCTCTTTCATCTTACTCTCGCTTATGCTCCTCTAACACTAGGAGGCTACACCTCTTTCATCTTACTCTCGCTTATGCTCCTCTAACACTAGGAGGCTGCACCTCTGAAATCTTACTCTCGCTTATGTTCCTCTAACTCTAGGAGGCTGCACCTCTGACATCTTACTCTCGCTTATGCTCCTCTAACACTAGGAGGCTGCACCTCTGAAATCTTACTCTCGCTTATGCTCCTCTAACTCTAGGAGGCTGCACCTCTGACATCTTACTCTCGCTTATGCTCCTCTAACACTAGGAGGCTGCACCTCTGACATCTTACTCTCGCTTATGTTCCTCTAACACTAGGAGGCTGCACCTCTGAAATCTTACTCTCACTTATGTTCCTCTAACACAGAACTTTCTAAAGTGTGTGTCGCGACACTTTAGTGTGTCGCCTGTATGTTTGCATTACATTAAAATAATTTAGTGTGCTCTGAAACAAAACAGAAGTGATTTTTGTGTGTGTGTGTGTCTTTCAGATGGGGAGCAACAGAAAATGACACAAACGACATTGTGATTTCTCTGTCATTTTAAAAATGAAAGCACTTCTCTGTTTATCTGTCCTTCCTGCTGTGTTTGCTGTTCTTTCCAGTTCTGGGCCATTCTAGAGGATGGCGGGAAGGGCAATAGAGGGAATGACCATGGATTGATTGAGTTGGGTAAACGATGTCACAGAGGGCAGGGGCATCCAAACTGCTAGGGCCAAGAGATCCTTACCTGTGGTCAACCAGATAATAATATTTAACTTCTTTAACTGTTTCGAGAAGAGAAGCATATTTCTCCTTTGTGTGCTGGAGTGGACTGTGTTATATCACTTTTGAAAGTAAAACAAGAGAATTCTTGATTTCTGCATTCTTTATCTGCTGGGATCGGGGAAGCTTACGTAGCAATGAGAGAGTTGGTTTTTTTTCTTTTATATTGGTGGCATTGGGGATCTCCTGGCTAGCAGATTAGGGTAAAGTGAAAGCCATGACCTGCCTCTGAAAACTGTCTTCTTTTCTAATCAGCGGCCAGCCCATACCCAGGATAGAGTACACGGCGGAGGAAATCAAAACGTGGGGGACTGTATTCAGGGAGCTCACAAAACTCTACCCCACTCATGCCTGTCGAGAGTACCTAAAAAACCTGCCTCTGCTGACAAAGTACTGCGGCTACAGAGAGGACAACGTGCCACAGCTTGAAGACGTCTCCAGCTTTCTTAAAGGTAAGGCCTGAGTGCGCTCAGGAAACGTGGCAGTATGGGAACGGAGCCACAGGAGAGGCTGCCGTGTAACTGAGGGCTTTCCTTCTTATCGTTGTATTTTTAAATATATCCAAAGCACGAAACCTGTGAGGGAGTCGGTTGGACCATTAGATGACAGAGGGGTTAAAGGGGCTCTTAGGGAAGATAAGGCCATTGCAGAAAGACTAAATGAATTCTTTGCCTCTGTGTTTACTAATGAGGATCTTGGAGATACCAGTTCCGGAGATGGTTTTCAGGGGTGATGAGTCAGACGAACTGAACGAAATCACTGTGAACCTGGAAGATGTAGTAGGTCAGATTGACAAACTAAAGAGTAGCAAGTCACCTGGACCAGATGGTATGCATCCTAGGGTTCTGAAGGAACTCAAAAATGAAATTTCTGATCTATTAGTTAAAATTTGTAACCTATCATTAAAATCATCCATTGTACCTGAAGACTAGAGGGTGGCCAATGTAACCCCAATATTTAAAAAAGGCTCCAGGGGCGATCCAGGTAACTATAGACCAGTGAGCCTGACTTCAGTGCCGGGAAAGATAGTGGAAACTATTCTCAAGAACAAAATTGTAAAGCATATAGAAAGACATGATTTAATGGAACATAGTCAACATGGATTTACCCAAGGGAAGTCTTGCCTAACAAATCTGCTTCATTTTTTGGAAGGGGTTAATAAACATGTGGATAAAGGTGAACCGGTAGATGTAGTGTATTTGGATTTTCAGAAGGCGTTTGACAAAGTCCCTCATGAGAGGCTTCTACGAAAACTAAAAAGTCATGGGATAGGAGGCGATGTCCTTTCGTGGATTACAAGCTGGTTAAAAGACAGGAAACAGAGAGTAGGATTAAATGGTCAATTTTCTCAGTGGAAAAGGGTAAAGAGTGGAGTGCCTCAGGGATCTGTACTTGGACCAGTGCTTTTCAATATATATATAAATGATCTGGAAAGGAATACGACGAGTGAGGTTATCAAATTTGCAGATACAAAATTATTCAGAGTAGTTAAATCACAAGCAGACTGTGATACATTGCAGGAGGACCTTGCAAGACTTGAAGATTGGGCATCCAAATGGCAGATGAAATTTAATGTGGACAAGTGCAAGGTGTTGCATATAGGGAAAAATAACCCTTGCTGTAGTTATACGATGTTAGGTTCCATATTAGGAGCTACCACCCAGGAAAAAGATCTAGGCATCATAGTGGATAATACTTTTAAAATCGTCAGCTCAGTGTGCTGCAGCAGTCAAAAAAGCAAATAGAATGTTAGGAATTATTAGGAAGGGAATGGTTAATAGAACGGAAAATGTCATAATGCCTCTATATCGCTCCATGGTGAGACCACACCTTGAATACTGTGTACAATTCTGGTCGCCGCATCTCAAAAAAGATATAGTCTCCTTTCTCTTGTGTGAGGATGGCTCCTAGCCCCACCTCTGATGTGTCTGTCTGTACTATAAAGGGCTTGGTAAAGTCCGGACTTAGTAGAACAGGTTCCGAGCATATGTCTTTCTTTAAACCCTGGAAGGCTTCCTCCACCTCTGCAGACCATCTAACCTTCTCTGGGGCTTTCTTTTGTAATAGGCATGTGAGGGGCTCCGCTTTTTCTGAAAAGTTTGGAATGAACCGTCGATAGTAACCGATGAGGCCTAAAAAGGCTCTCACCTTACTCTTTGTCTGTGGGACTGAGACTCAGGTAATTGCTTCTATTTTCCGTGTCTGTGGGTGGACTTTCCCTCTCCCAAGGGAGTATCCCAGATATTGTACTTCTTGACCCCCTAATTTACATTTCTTGGGGTTGGCTGTCAATCCAGCCTTTCATAGATTTGTAAGTACGGCCTGTAATTGCCTTAGGTGTGTCTCCCAGTCTCCACTGTAAATGACTATGTCATCAAGATAGGCCGCTGCATAACCCTGATGTGGGCGTAGTAAGCGGTCTACCAAGCGTTGGAAGGTAGCTGGAGCCCCATGAAGTCTGAACGGTAGGACCGTAAACTGGAAATGTCCCTTCGGTGTTGAAAAAGCCGTTTTCTCCATCGCAGTTGGCGCCAGGGGAACTTGCCAGTACCCCTTTGTCAAATCAAGCGTGGAGATAAATTGGGCAGTTCCCAAGCATTCAATAAGTTCATCCACGCGAGGCATCGGGTATGCGTCCAGCTTCAAAGCCTCATTGACCTTCCGGAAGTCAATACAGAACCGGATACTACCATCCGGTTTAGGTACCATTACAATAGGCGAGGACCAATCACTATTGGATTCCTCTATTACTCCAAGTCGAAGCATTTCTTTCACCTCAGCTTCTACCACCTGCCTCCTGGCTCCAGGAATCTGGTAGGGCCGTTGTTTAACTATTACTCCTGGGGTTGTAATAATATTGTGACAAGCTAAGTGAGTTCTCCCGGGCATAGTCGAGAAGACATCTTTATTCCGAGTTACTAGTTTATCCAGGTCCACTAGGGTCTAGGAGAGTTTGAGGGTTGCTATTGGTGCTTTGGTGGTGGGCAGCAGCAGCAGAGGGAAAGGGCGGATAGGCAGACCTGAGAGTTTTTTTTTCTTTTGGCACAAATCTTAACAAGCATGTTTTTTCAGGATCAATAATCAAAAGGAAACAATCCATTTCCATGAGTGAGATTTCTCTCTCTAACCGATGCCCTCTGTGTATGTGCCTGTAGACTTAGTTACGCAGGGCCACCGCACGCGTACACTACCCACAGCGAGCTGAGGCCAGGCTGAGCAGGCCAACTTTCAGTGCTCTGGGTAAGTCACGAAATGCACTCCCAAGTGAGCCCGCGGAGATTTAGGCAAGTATTATGTAAACTATATAGTGGGAGCCGCACTGTTTATAAAGTACTGCGTATTTCTGCCCCAAGAGTATGTGCGCATGTAATGCAGGAAAATGCATACATTCGCTACCCATTTTACAAACTGTGCGATGATTGTAACCTGTCCGTGTACTAATCCTGAAGTCAGGTCTTTTTTTTTATAAAGATCTTGCATACTCCACTTCATAAATATTCATTTATGCTCATATTGGAATCACCGGTTCCCTCCAGCACTTCATCCTGACCCTCCCACCCAAAAACTGCAGCTAAAAAGACCAGCACAATTTCACTTAATTAACAGGGTGTAAAAATGTGCAGACAAGTCCGGTATTTATTTTCTTTAAAGTCTTATATTTTGCAAAATCCAAAAAACAGCAGCTTGTACGTGAATTTCCAAACCCCACTGCATCTTTCCTCCGTTTGCACTTACATGTGACACCTCAAGTACTCATGGGCTTGCAACGTTTCCAAAACAGCACCTCCGCGCGTTCACACTGCTTACATGTGTGTGTGTGTGTGTGTGTGTGTGCGCGCCAATTGAACACACCAAAAGCTTTGAAAGTTAACTCCATATATTTGAACTTTGCAAAACATGCGCGTGCTATTTCTCGAGAAAACTGTGCACATAGATTGGCGCGCGTGCGTGCCATCGTTTTTCCCAAGGTAATTTTCAAAGTGAAAGCATGCATGTCCTTTCACATTTAAAACCGGGGCAAAAATGCACAAGCTGCGAGCAGTGAGAAAATCGCCTCCTTAGAAGTGATGTCTGATACTGCGCGTGTTTACCCTGTACTATTTCTCACGGTATTTTAATGATTTCTAATGAATAAAAAAACAAAGCCATTTTCTCAATTCATCTTTGGATTTTGTTTGAAAGTTTCTAGTTGGTTTTTTTTTTTCAGTGTATTGTGCTCCCTGTAGAGGGAACCCTTTGCTGGCAAAAATAGGTTTTTATTTATTAAAACTGTATAGAAGAATTAGGTAATTATTTAATAAACGTCAGTGATTGCGGCAGCTTATGTTCCCTGTGGTATACGAGAGGTTTTTCAGGCACTTGATGTACTAAAGGTTCCCTCCCATTTTGAGCCTATAGGACAAACGTTCAGTACATTGGGATGCAAATGGGTTGAGTAGAGAAGCCTACACATCTTATATCATTTTTCTGGTCAAGTCATTGCAAGATGATTTTTCTTGTGACTTGCCACCAAGGCTAGAAGACAAAAAAAAAAAAAGGAAAATATCCACATTTTTACTTTCCCACCAGGCCTTCATTTTTTAGTCAGGTCAACTGTAAAATCTGCAGACACTGAGGTGTTTTTATAGTACTAAGGTGCACTATTTGATCGCCAAATTGAACTGTGATTTAACCGCTATTCCGATGTGTACTTGTATTTGTAAAGCTGCAGGTGACTTTCCTAGCGTACTGTAAACCTCGTTGGGTGAATTTTGCATTAAAAAAAGGCAGGCAATAAATCCAAACTCCTATTATCATTTAATTAATGCTGAGGAATTTGCCTTTCTTCCAAGAAACACCATGAAAAGATGAATATGTTCATATTTCGAGAAATATCGCAGATATTGGCATGTACGTGGCTCCAAGGCAAGGGGAATGAAGTTACAAATACAAATGCCTGTTACCTGCCAGAACAGACACTGATGCTACAGTGCACAGAGGTTATTTTTTAAATCTTGGAGAGCCTCTGTCCTCCTGATATTTTATGGGTTTGCCCTGGGATAT
This sequence comes from Rhinatrema bivittatum, assembly GCF_901001135.1. Lineage (NCBI taxonomy): Eukaryota > Metazoa > Chordata > Amphibia > Gymnophiona > Rhinatrematidae > Rhinatrema > Rhinatrema bivittatum. The sequence goes on along the minus strand of NC_042618.1, from coordinate 466,367,375 downwards.
CTAAGTCCCAGTTTGAAAGTACATGAGCTCTACTAGAGCAGCGCTTCCGTTTTATCAGGCCTAGAGGCCGATGTACTGACGTGTGACCGGCTTTGTAAATGTTAAAAAATAGCACGGTCTTACGCCTCCTATTTGCCGTTTTTTTTTTTTTTTTTTACTATATGTAATTTTGGGTTTGCCCAGCTGATGGCAAAAACCATTCAAAATTGCTAATGCAGAATTGTGCAAACCAGCTCACAAGTGATTTCACAGTAGCAAAACCAGGTGTTGAAAATCCCCACAAATCCATCTGCATGATAATTAAATGAGCCAGTACTGGCTCACGCCTGCTACGAACTTTGCCAGTTTAATATGTTGGCCCCTTCCTTTGATTGGGGTGAGCACCTTCAAAACTTAAGCCATAGCCCCCTTTTTTGAGCTGGTTTATAATGTTATTAAAATGTTTGTGTAGATTAGTAATCAGCAATCACAAATTATGGAGCTATCCCGGTTGATTGGGTCGGGTTGACTATATATGAGCAAAATCACTTCTAACGAGAGGGACATCACTGAAAAATTATTTAATGAAGGTTAAATGCATCCTAGTCAGGAGTAAAACATTTTTTTTCTCAAAATAAATCAGGAAAATCTGGCACTTGCGGCTGCTAATATAAAAATGTTAATAATGCAATCAGCAGTTGGAACAAACAAAACCATTAAAGTATTTCAGATTTTTAGTTAATTCTGGAGGTGTTAAACTCTCTCTGCTTGGTCACGCTGATAACCTCTGACGCCAGTAAATCAGCATTGCTGCTCCTTTGATCTTTCTGCTCTAACACTACCTTGGTGAATTGACACATTCAAGGTATGAATGCCATACAAATAAATTGGATTTCAGGGGCGAAAACCTTTAGAAACAGGTGGGCATAGTCATAATACAAAATGCAGTTCTTTGTATGCCCAAGAAATGTGCTAAATAAAATCTTTTCGGAGACCAAGGATTGTAACAAGCAAGGGAAGGAACAGAACATAGGAATGGACAAACTATGGATTTGAGGAGCGAAAAACATAATTCTTGTTTGATTAACTTGGTTTATCAGAGATTAAAAAAAAAAAAGGGCTTGAATTAGCAGACGATTGAAACTTGCGAGTGGTAGCACCAATCATCAGAGCTTCAACCCTGCCTACTGTCCATTTGTGCGTCTTTCATAGACCTTGATAAACATGCGCGAATGGACAGAAGCTATGGTGGAGGCCTTCGCAATTGATGCTGGGTTTTCATGCTTCAAACCCGTACTAATTCACCCCCTTTTTGTGGCCAATGTATGTGCACATATTGGGGTCAATATTTAAAGGATTGGTCCAGCTAAGTTCCGGACTTAGCCGGGCTGACAGCAGGGTTTAAAAATCTTGACGGTTTCACCATTTCTAGCGTAGCCAGCTAGGTCTGGGGTGCCCTGGCTTGTTCTGGGGCAGAGCAGTCCTAAAACGAGCTGGATAAACGTATCTGGCTAACGCTGAGACATCTGACACCCGCATCGCTGAATATCTGCTACAGATTATCTGGGTGAGCTGCCGGATGTCCGGCAGCTGAATATTGACCCCCCCACTTTTATTGTACATGGCTGCTGAAGTTCTTTGATTCTCATCCTCATAGCAGGCGTGTATTGGCATCGCATGTTTATGCCCCTGTTTTCTCTCTTTAGAAAGATCGGGCTTCATGGTGAGGCCAGTGGCCGGGTACCTGTCTCCCAGGGATTTTCTAGCTGGATTGGCCTATCGGGTTTTTCATTGTACTCAGTATGTGAGGCATGGCTCCGATCCTCTCTACACACCAGAACCGTAAGTATTCACTACACCAGATATGTGTGGGGTTTGGAGGGTATCCAGACAGCATTAGGGGACTGACTAGAAGCACATTAGTTTAGATATGATTTATAATCAGTATCCTAAATCACTGTGGGTTTGTATTAGAATATCTATAGTCAATATTTTTCTTGAACATGAGAGAATGCACCGTACAACTGATAACACTTCTGTCACTTTATCATTGGCCTTTCCCAGGGGGGGGTGGGGGTGGTGGTGTATGGTTCATACTCAGTACCAGGGCTAAGTCCTAGTCTTCTCTCTATCCACCCCAATGCAGATCTTCTACTGTGGGGAGGGGGGATGGAAGGATAAACCATGCTTTTGCGTATTTATTCTTCCAAATACCAATAAAGAGAAAGCTGGACACTGGGCTGGGAGTCCAATATAAAGCTTCACTGGAATAATATGGCACTTGGTACAAATCTCCATAGTGCAAGTAAAAACATTCAATCTCTGAATCTGTGATGCCCTAATCTCTCCCCCCTCAGAGTTCCTTCTGTTTGCATGGATGGAAAAGGTCCCCTTATTCCCCTAAGGATTCCCCTGAAATACCCAGGATCCGCTGCCTTCTCTTCAGCTCGCCAATTCCCTCCTAACGTTTTGTTGTGCCTTCTGGGCACTTCCTTGGCTGTTTTGCCTTTAGGGAGCACCAATGTGATTGACTGGCTCTCCCCTCTCCTCCCAGTTCTGGTGCCAGCTGGGTATCCTCTCCTTCTTTCTGTAATTGCTCGGACTGAGGGAAACCCGGGTGACTTAAAAAAGTCCTCAGGTCTTCGCTCCTTTTTGTAGGGAATGAAAATAAAACCCTCCCAATGAAAATCTCAAACTGGATTAACTGCTCAAAAAAGAGGCACCAGCCACCAAGTGCTAGGTAGGAACTGGAAATCAATCTTTTAACCAAGACTCCTCAGCCAGGGCTCTGGGCCTGTATTATATAAACTTAAGGAAATGAAAAGAAAAGCTCCACAGGCACTAGACGGGTCGGTCTCTATTGGAGAGCAATGTAAGAATAAATCATTGTAGCAGTCTCCCATGGGGGTGTTGTGGCAAATATGGTACATTTCTCCAATCTACTGTACGCTGCACGTCCCCATTCCTTAGTGGAAATCCCACTGGAGCCCTACCTTGCAATGCAACAGGGTTAAAATACAACTTAAGCCAGATTTTTTGGGATTGCTAAAAGCAGATTTAGATGGACCACAGGATTTTCTCCTAACCATCCGTGAATGGGGTATAAAAAAAAATAAAATAAAATAATTAATATTGCCTGCCCTGTGGTCCTCTTCTGGAGTCTCTTCCTGGGGCTTTGTGTGTCCGTGGCCCTGTGCTCCTCTTCTGGAGCCTCTCATAGAAACATAGAAATGACGGCAGAAGAAGACCAAATGGCCCATCCAGTCTGCCCAGCAAGCTTCACGCATTTTTTCTCATACTTATCTGTTTCTCTTAGCTCTTGGTTCTATTTCCCTTCCACCCTCACCTTTAATGTAGAGAGCAGTGATGGAGCTGCATCCAAGTGAAATATCAAGCTTGATTAGTTAGGGGTAGTAGCCGCCGCAATAAGCAAGCTGCACCCATGCTTATTTGTTTTACCCAGACTATGTTATACAGCCCTTATTGGTTGTTTTTCTTCTCCCCTGCCGTTGAAGCAGGGAGCTATGCTGGATATGCGTGAAGTATCAGTCTTCTCCCTTGCTGTTGAAGCAGAGAGCTATGCTGGATGTGCATCGAAAGTGAAGTATCAGGCACATTTGGTTTGGGGTAGTAACTGCCGTAACAAGCCAGCTACTCCCCGCTTTGTGAGTGCGAACCCTCTTCTCCCCTGCCGTTGAAGCAGAGAGCTATGCTGGATATGCGTGAAGTATCAGTTTTTCTTCTCCCCTGCCGTTGAAGCAGAGAACTATGCTGGATATGCGTGAAGTATCAGTTTTTCTTCTCCCCTGCCGTTGAAGCAGAGAGCTATGCTGGATATGCGTGAAGTATCAGTTTTTCTTCTCCCCTGCCGTTGAAGCAGGGAGCTATGCTGGATATGCGTGAAGTATCAGTCTTCTCCCTTGCTGTTGAAGCAGAGAGCCATGCTGGATGTGCATCGAAAGTGAAGTATCAGGCACATTTGGTTTGGGGTAGTAACTGCCGTAACAAGCCAGCTACTCCCCGCTTTGTGAGTGCGAACCCTCTTTTCTTCTCCCCTGCCGTTGAAGCAGAGAGCTATGCTGGATATGCGTGAAGTATCAGTTTTTCTTCTCCCCTGCCGTTGAAGCAGAGAACTATGCTGGATATGCGTGAAGTATCAGTTTTTCTTCTCCCCTGCCGTTGAAGCAGAGAGCTATGCTGGATATGCGTGAAGTATCAGTTTTTCTTCTCCCCTGCCGTTGAAGCAGAGAATTATGCTGTATATGCATTGAAAGTGAAGTATCAGGCTTATTTGATTTGGGGTAGTAACTGCCGTAACAAGCCAGCTACTCCCCTCTTTGTGAGTGCGAATCCTTTTTTCCACATTTCCTCTTGCTGTTGAAGCTTAGAGCGATGTTGGAGTCACAGTAAGCATGTGTATGTTTATTGAATAAGGGTATTGACTCCAGGCAGTAGCCATCATTCTGGCGAGTCACCCACTCTCCCTGGGGCTTTGTGTGTCCGTGGCCCTGTGCTCCTCTTCTGGAGTCTCTCCCTGGGGCTTTGTGTGTCCGTGGCCCTGTGCTCCTCTTCTGGAGCCTCTCCCTGGGGCTTTGTGTGTCCGTGGCCCTGTGCTCCTCTTCTGGGGCCTCAACCTGGGGCTTTGTGTGTCCGTGGCCCTGTGCTCCTCTTCTGGGGCCTCTCCCTGGGGCTTTGTGTGTCCGTGGCCCTGTGCTCCTCTTCTGGAGCCTCTCCCTGGGGCTTTGTGTGTCCGTGGCCCTGTGCTCCTCTTCTGGAGTCTCTCCCTGGGGCTTTGTGTGTCCGTGGCCCTGTGCTCCTCTTCTGCAGTCTCTCCCTGGGGCTTTGTGTGTCCGTGGCCCTGTGCTGCTCTTCTGGAGTCTCTCCCTGGGGCTTTGTGTGTCCGTGGCCCTGTGCTCCTCTTCTGGAGTCTCTCCCTGGGGCTTTGTGTGTCCGTGGCCCTGTGCTCCTCTTCTGGAGTCTCTCCCTGGGGCTTTGTGTGTCCGTGGCCCTGTGCTCCTCTTCTGGAGTCTCTCCCTGGGGCTTTGTGTGTCCGTGGCCCTGTGCTCCTCTTCTGGAGTCTCTCCCTGGGGCTTTGTGTGTCCGTGGCCTTGTGGAGCTGTTCCGCTGGGCTGCCAGAGGCCCGACGTGGGTGTGGAGGGCCCTGGGGCCAAAAAGAATCTGGCCCCCGAGTTTTATTTTAATATGGAGAGACCTGGTATCCGTAGGGCTGGGAGTGCCTAAGAAACATAGCTGCAACTTTTTTTTTTCCTTAGGCCCGGGAGGAAGAGAGAGGCGGGGACTGGAGGCTACGGCCACAACTGCAATTTAAAGTAACGTGGTGTCAGCACTTTAAAGAAGGCGGGGCTTCATGCTGGGTTGAGGAAGAGAGGCAAGCACTGCCCTGGACTTCCCTAGTTTTGAAAGCTAGCAGAAAAAGCTTCTCTACTTAAGAGTCCCTATAGCAGCATAAACTAGCAGCGTACTCAAGCTCCACCCCTACATCCCCAGGCAATAAAGCGAACAGAGAAAATGGGGAGACATGAACTCACTGTGTACTAAACACGCGTTAATAAAGAATGCATTTGACATAACAGAGTAGAGTGAACAAAAAGAGGAAACTCATGCAAGAAGACAGCACATTTGAACAAAATAGAGAAGGAACACAAACAACTGAGCCATACTTACCTTGTTGCTGATAAATGTAATCCTTGTTGTGATACCTGGAAGATATAAATAAACACAAAGATCAATTCTTTAAAGAAAATTTAGGATAGTAACATCATAACACAAAGAAAGAAGAAAAAATAATTTTACTTGTCTGATTGATAGGGTCATTTATCAAATCGCGTTTTATCGTTTTCACATGCGAAAAGCTCCATAATGCATGGTGCGATGCAAATTTTTAAGAGGAGAGGGATTGGGGAGGAGTCTGGGGCGGGATTTCCAAAAAGGTGGGCTGGCTTCACAAAGCCATCAATGGCGAAAATAACTACTATTTTGGGCATTTTTAGGCGGGCGGGGGGGGGAAGAGAGAACCTCTGGGGGTGGCACCCTAGTAAGCAGCTATTTATTCTACTATAAGAGGCCCACCAAGTAACTCGAGGTGAGATTTGGTAGTAGTGTAGGGGTTAGGGGCCACTTTGATATGCAGAGTGCGACATACGAACAGAACAGTGCTCTCTTGTGAAGATTTGATGTCCTTCGGAGTGAGGAAACTCACCCAAAGATGAGATTTGTGCAGTGTTCTCTCAACCTAGCTTGATGTAACCCAGATAGAGAGTCCATCAAGCTAGGTTGAGAGAACATCGTACAAATCTCAACATTGTGTGATCATTGTCTCATCATCATCCGAAGGACATCAAATCTTCACAAGAGAGCACTGTTCTGTTCGTACGTCTCACTCTGAATGTCAAAGTGGCCCCTAACCCCTGCACTACTACCTAAACCTCACCTTGAGTTACTAGGTGGGCCTCCTATAGAGCTATAAATAGCTAACTACTAGAAGGACCTTGTAGATAGTCTCTCTCTCCCTCCCTCCTTACTAATGGAGTGTAGATTGTGATAAGTAGGTTAATTCACCTAAAGTCATGCAATACTCATGTTGTCTCTGACCTCATATTGTGAAGCTTTATAGAATTAAGTACCACCAGCTTAGATAAAATACATTTTTTCATTTAAAGAAACTTTTCTTGCATTAATTTTTTTCATTGTAAATTCTTTGGAAACCCCACACATGTGACAGTGCGAATAGGAGGTTCAATCCCGACCTGGGGGTTTACGCTTCCGTGTAAAAGTAAACTTGTCGGTTTGTATAAAGATCTGAGAATGTGAAGCTGGCAAACCAGACATTAATGCCACTTCTGCTGTTGCACTCCTGGTTGTGTACTGTGGAAATGAAAAAGGAATATGTAATGAACCACCTAGAGTATAGTTTGGGAGGCCTAGAAAAGGAAGGTGGCATTACTGATATAATTAATCTAACGGAGATTCTTTTGTAATTCAGTTGATATCGCTGCTTGCAGAGCCAGAGTTTCCCGTAGGTGACACAAACATTCCACTGTTTTGAATCCCTGGAACCTTAATATTCTTTCATTGCACTGTGTCTAGTGCAAATATGAATTTCTTTGAGAAACTGGAGACACATGCATGTTACATGCCTTGTCTGGGCTCAGAGCCGAGGGTTATTAATGAGGGCGGGGCCTTCTTATTGAAACCCCTGTATTTTAGATTTGAAATCAAAGCTGCTACCATTATGGCTCACAGAGGTTCTTCCATAGCTAAACGCCTCCGTGGTCACGGGTAGGGGTAGAGGCCGAGGCTGCTGTTTTCTCTCTGTGACGTCCTCCTGTGTTTCTACACAGGAGCCTGACTTGCAGAGTCTAGGATGTGTCTCCCTTAGTAATCTTTCTCACCAGAGACCAGATCTTCCAGCGTCTTTTCATTCTAGCCCAGGATATCACAGGACTATCGCTTTGGGAGAAAAACTATTTAATATTCTTATTTCTTGGGGGTAGGTTGATAAGTCTTATCATGGCATTGAAGACGATGTGCTGGAACTGTTTGGTTTTTTTTTTTTTCCTAAAGCAGTCATATGTTAATTATCTGGCTAAGTAGCGATATTTAGCCTTAGCCGGATAAGTTATTCCTGCCAACGAGCAGGTTCAACTTAGCCAGAAATAACGCATCCGTCTAAGTCGCGGCTTGTACGAATTCAGCGGCACAGTCGTGCCGTGCTGAGCATCCCTTGTAACGTAGCGGGGTAAGTCCTATCTGGCAAAGTTACTTAAACGGCCAGCTTTTAATTTTGAGCTCACGATGTTTTGCTAAATTGACTGGGAACAGAAGAAACGCCCTGTGTGGTCCTGCTTTCGCACTTCCTCCACCTCACCTTCTGGACCAGCGTTTGCAGCAGTGTTTAATTGGTGTGCCAAGGGGACGAGGAGCAGGGGACGTGTGGGTGAAGCTGAGCTCTTGTTGACCTTTGTCATGGTTTAGAGCTAATTAAGTGAAATAATGCCGGATTGCGTTAGCAAGTAACTGTGCTGGTAGTTATTCTTTAGAGCTACGATAAAGCTCGTGCTACTGCTCCTGGCAAGTTATGGTCTTGCTTTATAATCAGCTTATAAAAAAAAAAATAAAAATGCAAAAGGTACATTACACAAGTTATTGCAGAAATAGGTATGCTTATTTTTCGGGCGAGCTAATTCCCCGTTGCTGTTTTGGGCCTCCAGTTCTACTGGGCCCTACATTTGGTGGGGTGGTGCTGACTGGGGCTCCCTTCCTGCCATGGGGCTGTGAGAGCTCACTCCACAGCATCTCTGGCCCGGGCTGAGCCAGGAAACGGAGCTGGGAGCTGAACCCGGGCTGGCCTGGCGTCATGTACCCGAACGCACAAGCCCTGCAAATCCATTCTGATTTCTTTCCCCATGGTTTGGCACCGGTTGGCCATGAACTGCTTCTGATTCTGCTGTCCAGCACGGGGCAGCGGGCAATTAATCTGTCATGCTTAGCGCTGCCAGCCGAGGCGTTCCACGCTCACGCGTTATTCACAGGGATCATTAATCAAAGAGGATGGGAATTCAGAGAGCAGTGCTTTCCCCCCACTCACGTTCAGGTGGTAATTAGTCTGGATCAGGTTCAGTGAGAATTTTGAAATAGGTAACACATTTGTTTTGTCTTTTTTTTTTTTTAATTCTTGTCAGAGACACGTGCCACGAACTCCTGGGACATGTCCCTCTGCTGGCCGATCCTAAGTTTGCTCAGTTTTCCCAGGAAATAGGTCTGGCCTCTCTTGGAGCATCCGATGAAGATGTGCAAAAGTTGGCAACTGTAAGTCTGCACAGATTTCTGCTTTATCTCGTTCTCTCCCTAGGCCTGGGCTGGGTCCTGCAATGGAGAGGGCTCTCTAGCTCTGATAAATAAATGATGGTGAAGACTTGGGCTATTATCATGACAGCACGTCTATCGATCTGTGCTAGCCTGGTCTATGCTAACGTTTTTTGTTTGTGCCACTCGCACGTCAAGACCTGGAGAATGGTGCTTGTTCCCTTTCTAAGGATCTGGAGGCAGGATGAGCAAGATAGGACGTGTGCCGGGTTGCAGCCTGGGATGTCCGGCTACCTGTGCTGCTGCTGGGCTGTGTAACGCAATTTAAAGTGAGGTGACTAGATCCCATTCTGCCGTATAACAGTGGTGCTCACCCCGTGTCATTGAGGGCCCCCACCCAGCCTAAGAAAATCCTCCATTCCGCCCATGGGGGGCGGGAATGGAGGTAAAAGCAGGACTGACAGCCTTTTATGGCAGTGGTTCTCCGACCGGGCTTCAGGCCCCTCCCCCACCCAGTCAGCGTTTCGGGATATCCCTAATGAATAGGCATGAGATTTGCATCCAATTGGAGGCAGCGCATGTAGATCTGTCTCATTCGTATTCATCAGGCATATCCTGAAAATCCAACTGGGGCGGGGGAAGGAGGGCAGTGCCCATGGACCAGTCTGAGCACCATTGCCATGAAAGACAGGTTGAGCCAGCCCTGGGTTTATGGACTGGGAGTACTGGGTTTCATAGTAAAATTGAATCTGCAAGTCTGTATAAAAGCAGGATTGGTTCAGTCAGCATCCTATGAGACAGAGCTATCTGGTCACCTTAATTTAAACTCAATATAGTGTTTCATGACCCAGAGCCTCACACCCCTGGCCACTGTGCCACCACGATACGCTCTCTAGAACAGGGACTCTCAACCCAGTCCTCTGGACACTCTCAGCCAATCCGGTTTTCAGGACAGCCACAATGAATATGCATGAGAGAGATTTGCATGCACTGCCTCTGTTCTTTGCAAATCTCTCTCATGCATATTCATTGTGGACCTCCTGGAAACCCAATTGGATGGCTGGATCCCGGGGACTGGGTTGAGAACCCTTGCTCTAGGATTTTGCCCTAGTGCCAGGCTGGTGCCATTGAAAGCAGGGTTCCTGTAAAGCAGCAAAGGCACATTCGCAAAGCAGGTTTCCAAATCTGTCTGCAGCGCAGGGGTGTGAGAGCCATTGCTGCAGGCATGCTCGTTCATTTGGTCCTCAGAGCCTCTCCCTTCATTCTGCAAAGCAAAATACCCACTTCTAGCAAATAAACCAACAAGAACAAAAAGAACAAACTTCCAGTCTCTGCATGCCCCCACCCACGAAGGCTAATAAAAGTGTAAACGCAACAGAATGTCAGATGCTTCTGTCCCCTCAGGTCATCCTCCACATGCCGTTGTGTTAAAAAAAAATAAAAATGTATATATATATATATATAATATATATCTATTCCTGTAGCACGCATGCCGTAAACTAAGTGGGAAGGGGGTTGGAGTTAAACAAATCACCAGCTCAGCTGCTGAAGAGCACCAGACTGGAAGAGCACAGCCACACATATGGACAATACATTTAAAAAATCTCCCAACTCCGAGGCTAACGAAGCATGCAATCCTGCTGCCCCGGCCAGGCAGGCTGCCAGCGCAGCTGCCACCATTGGCACCTTTACGAGCATTAAATGCCATTTTTTCTTTCCCTTTGTCACACCAGTGATGCATGAAAGCTCTTCAAATTATAGACTTGTAGTCAGATATAGATTAGTCTCCTTGCCAGACGTGCTGCCGCTTTTGGCGGCGCCTTCACTAAAGCCATCGACTACCCCTATCAGTGGCCATCCTGAAACGTGCCTGGTGTCTGAAGGATGGGTTCGCCAACTCCCCCCCCCCCCTCGAAGTTAAAGCCACACCTCTGATTCTGCCTGGATTTCCAGGCTGCAACGTGATTTGTGATTTAAAAAACCCCCCAAAAAACAACTGCAAACTAGAACAGCCCGGTCAGATTTGCTAGGCTCATTTTGGTTTGAATTGAAAAGTGAAGCCTCTTCCCCTTCCGAGGCTGAGCTGCTGCTTTGCAGGTTACCAAGGAGCAACAGCTGCGAAGAATACAAGAGCAGAGAAAGGCCGTGAAAGCCATCTTGTCTGGTAAGGGCTGGTCTAGGGCATCTCCTGGCAGGACACCATGCATTCCTCTAGATGACATCTCTCTTCTGCCGCTTTCCCTCCTTCCAAACTTACTGTGAATCATTGCCCTGTTAATATCCCCAGCATCACAAAGCCAGTTCCTTCACCGACTGCGGTGGCAACACGACCTAGGTAAAGGTTATGCAGAAGCACACGTAAGGAGCTACGGGGCGAGCTGCAGCCTTGTGGCTACATAACCCCCAGGGGCGGAACAGGAAAGGGAGAGCTTTAGAACTGTCATTGAGATTGTGCAAGATCTACGCAATTACGAAGGAAAAAATTCTTACTATGAAGGAAGGACTTGCTGGAGAGGGGTGGGTCCTTTATACTAAGATATCCCTGTCGTTGTCTTGCTAAATTAGAAAGGAAGAGCTATGTATTTACAGAGCCAGAGGCTCTCAGAAGCCTTCTTGGAATATAGTTTCGGGTTTATTGAATATGTTGGGTTATATTAATGCAAATATTCCTTTGTAAGTAAATATTTTACTTTATTTTTCCTTTTTAATTGTATCCGCTTATAATACAGCTGACTATCACTATGATTTAACCTAAGATATTAAATAATTGGCTGTTCTTCTTTTGGTAAATTACTTTACTCCAACTTTTTCTCAAAAAAAAAAAGAGGTAATCTTCCTTTTTTTATTTGTTTCAGCCATTATTGTATTTCCAAGTATAATTTTATTTATTGTACTTAAGTGTGAAAACAAATAAATAAAGAATTAAAGAATTGTCATTGGGTCAAAGTGACCCCTCCCGCCCTTCCCCTTCTTCCTTCACTCCTCTCCGTACTGGGATTATTAACAGTGCAAGTGACTTCCCTGGAGGAAGGGGAGAGAAGTAAGTGCCAAAAGCTTTGGGGTAGATTTTCCAACCTAAGCGCGGGCGTCCAGGTGCACGCGTGTTATAAAATCGGGGGTCGGCGCGCGCAAGGGGGTGCACGCTAGTGCGTCTTGCGTGTGCCGACGCCCACGGCCTTCCCCCGTTTCCTCCCAGGCCGGAGCGGCCTTGGGGGGGGAGGAACTTCCTAACCCCCTAACCTAATCTCCTTTCCCCTAACCCCCCGACCTTTATTTTATCTCTGGCGCGCACCGGCAGCCTACCGGCACGCGATCCTCCGAAACAGCGGCAAATGGCCACTGTGCCGGAGGCCTCTGGCCCCGCCCTCTCCCCACCCCTTTTTTTAAAACCCCGGGATATACGCGCGTCCCGGGGCTTTATGTGCGCCGCCGGGCCTTTCTAAAATAGGCCGGACGCGCGTAACCCGATTTACGCATGTAGAGCTTTGAAAATCCGGGCCTTTGGCTGTAGAAAAAAAAAAACAAAACAGGGATAAAAACCTGAAATACAATAAGGGGCGGAATTTCAAAGGGTTCACGCGTAATCCCGAAAACCCGCTCCTATGCGCGCCGAGCTTATTTTGCGTCGGCTCGGCGACACGCGCAAGCCCCGGGATGCGCGTATGTCCCGGGGGCTTGAAAAAAGGGGCGGGGTGGGGGGGGTGGTCCGGGGCAGGGTGGGGGCGTGGCCAGAGACCTCCGAAGGCCTGCTAGGCTGGGAAGTGCCGGCGCGTGCAACCTACGCCTGCCCAGAGGCAGGTGCAACTTAAATAATAAAGGTAGGGGGGGATTTAGGTAGGGCTGGGGGGCGGTTTAGATAGGGGAAGGGAGGGGAAGGTACGGGGGGGTGAAAGGAAAATTCCCTCCGAGGCCGCTCGGGGGGAACGGGGAAAGCCATCGGGGCTCCCTTAGGGCTCGGCGCGCGCAAGGTGCACAAATGTGCACTCCCTTGCGCGCGCCGACCCCGGATTTTATAACATGCGCGCGGCTGCGCGCGCATGTTATAAAAGTGGGCGTAGATTTGTGCGCGCCGGGTTGCGCGCACAAAACTACGCCCGCACATTGGTTAGAAAATCTGGCCCCTAAGTGTTAATAAAATTTTTTTTTTTTTTTAAAGAACACAAATTGAAGAAAATTTTTATTTTGGAAACTAGTAAAACTTCTTTACTTTCCAGTAACTCACCTTTAACAACTACAAGTGAAAAATATTCAACAGGTAAGTTTTTATTTCCTTTAACTGTTTGCTTTTCACTATTATCTACTTTTTCCCCCACCCCTTTTTCAGGGTTTACAAAGAAGTTCAAATATTAGCTTTCTTTTCTTTCTTTTATATTGCAGGTACAAGAATTCGCCAAAGGAAAAAAAAAATTCAGATAAGTTTCAGTTCAAATGATCAACACAAACTTACAGTGCAAATGTCCTAAACTAAAAATTAGGATTTTTGCCACAAAATCTTTTCTTCCTTTCTTTCCTGCAGGTTTCAGTTCTTACTCAGAAAATCACCAGGTAAATATGGATTACTTGCGATATTCAGGAGGCGAGAACCCTACTTTTCTGTCTCTTTCCCTGTGCACCACGTTTGGTGTGCATTTTCTGTCTGTGCCTCTCTGTGTTTCTGGCTTTGTAAGAGGCGGGCAAGAAGTAGCTCACGGTTCTTCAGTGCTTGCTGCTGCTGCTAGAGTGTGTTAGCATGCTTTCCTCTTAAAAATCTTTCATTATCTGGTCCTTGTCCGGCCACACCACCTACTATCCTGAGCTTTACCAAATCAAAAAAGGAAAGACTTATGTGCTTTTTACACGTTATCGTCTGGCAGAATCTAGGCCTACATGTGCCTCGTACGCTGTAACCAATGAACTGGATTGTGAACTAGCTAATAAAAAAATAAACCATAAAACACGTGTGGCCTTATCTAATTTCTGTCTTCTAATCCAATGTACTCTTCTTGCTCTGATTATGCGTCTGTCAGGCTCACTGGGATACAGCTCTAGTAGAGAGGGATTTTAGTTAGCTGAGATTTAGGGGCCAATGCAATACCGTGCTCTGGCTGCCGCGCATGGCTTAACACGCAATTGGACACGCATTTTGGACGCACGTCTGTAACCCCCGATCCAATACGGGGATTAGCGCGTCCAAATCACTGCATAGCTAACAGCGCTCATCCCATGTAAATTCATGTAGATTTATTTTTATTTATTTTATTTATTTAGGGGTTTTTTTTTTAGGTTTTTTTTTTTTTTAATTAGATTTAATTAGAAAATAAATAAATAAAATAAATAAATGTAGATGAGCGCTGTTAGCTAATCCCCGCGATCCGATACATTTTCCACGTGGCCAATGCGCCCTTGCAACGTGGCAAATTTTACGACAGCCCGGGACTGGCGCAAAGATATGCCACGCTCAAGGGTGCATGGAAAAAAAAAGAAAAATCCTGCTTCCTGTGATTCCTCCTAATAGTATCGTGGTGATACTAAGTAGGAGAAACAAATAAAGCTATATTTAGTTAAAAAAAAGAAAAATTCTGGGCGCCCAATACACACACAAGCCACACGGTCCAGGCCGTGTATCTAGTGCGTGTGTATGCCGGTAGCGGGAGAAAATGGACGCTCGTAGATTGAGCGCCCGTTTTCCCAACCCGCCTGACAGCCACCTCTCCCGTGCGCCCGATGACGAGGACGCACAAAACGTCCCTAGCACCTCCTTCTTAGCGCGACCCCCTCCTCATTTAAATATTGAATCGCGCGCCCAGAAGAGGCGGCTGGGCGAGCGTTCGGAAAGCGGGAGCTCAGCACCGAGCGCCGGTTTTCCGCGCACCGTTTATTGCATCGGCCCCTTGGCAGTTATTGCCTAGGAGGCTATCGGGTGGATTTTTGAAAGGGGCCACGCCTGTAAATGTAATATCCTACCGTAGCAATTTTCAAAAGCTATTTATTCCGCCTTAAGTTACTTTTCTTTCCTGTCCAAGTGCTCTTTCTGTTTGCCTTCCTTCCTGTAGAAGGCTTTACAGGATCTCTCTGTTAGAGCCTAACGCGGTCCCGCTGCTCTCTCTCCCAGGTCTTCAGGGCTCAGGCCTTCTGCTCCAACAGTCACGAACTTGTGGATTTAGTTCCCTCATCTAGCAGTTGGAGGCAGAGTTGGGATTTGTTTTTGTTTTTTTTACATCAAGCATGGAACCAGATACAGCCAGCATTCTCTACCTCCAGCTATTGAATGGACGGTTATGGACAAGTCTTGACCCAGATTTTTAATTGAAGAGAATTTTTATGGCTATTTCATGGTTGTGATCCAGCACTTATTTTTGAGTCAAATTATCTTAATGATTGTTCTCTGCAGTGATGTGAGCCAGGACAGAAAAGCAATGCCACTACTCATTTTCTCAGAGAGCACTACACGTGTAGATTGAGCAAGCCCTTTTCTAAAAAGGGACCATCTGCTTACTCTCTGAGCTGAAATGCTTGTAGAGGCCAAACTCCTGCGTTTGATAAGCCTTGCAGTGAAGGGTGCCGATGACAATTTGAAAGCTCATCACCTCTTGTCAAGACTCAAAGCGAGCCCTCTAACTCAAGAGCTTTTAGTATTCAAATTTCATTTAATCTTTTTCAAGGCAGAAAAAAGAATCCGAGCTTTCAGCTGTAAGTCATACAGGCTATAATAATAAAAAAAAAAAAAAGAAATAGGAAAAGGGGAAAAGATATTTTCAGGTTGTAAAGGGAATGGTTTTCTAAGACTAGGAGATATTTTTGGAGGCTTGCCATGTGCCAGATCATATATCTGAGTGCTGTGACCAATAAAACAGAGTGTAAATCAAACAGAGCAAGCTTACAATGTGGGGCCTACACATTGTGCATAAGTATATTTTAAACTTAGAGAAAGAGAGAGCAGCTAAGGGTTTCTCCCGTTATATCTGGATTGCTGCCATCTTGAGAATTCTCAAGCAGTTACAGGCTCTGTACAGCCGCATAGGATTAACTCTCCAAGTGCTGGGACAAAAAATACTGCCAGCATGCCTGTCTCGGAGGGTTTTTCTCCCCCAGATCCTTAAGAATCCTAAACAAAGCCTTTCGACCTTTAAAAAATATATATATAGTTAAATGGCATGCAATGGCATGTCCTACAGCACAAATATAGGAATATAGAAACAGGACATAGTGAGAAGATATAGTTATTTCCCTCAATCACTAGTGTCTCCCTCTGTAGATCAGGAGGAGGTGGTTAAAAAAAAAAAAAAAAGGATTAATTCTGAGCCATAGGAGGTCTCAGTAATCAATCTGTTTCACTAAGTTGAAATTTAGGCATGAAAAATTCTGCTGCCTGAGATTAATTTCTGAGAGACACAGAAGGCATCCATAGCCGTTCCACTCAAAGCAGAGCTACTACTTTCAGAATGGACCTTCCCCGCAGGTAAAGATGCAGATTGCTGCCAGATTCTCACCACTGGGCAGGAAATCCTCTATCCTTGCAGAAGGCTGCACATAAGGAATTATGCCTCACTTTTTTTTTCCCCATCAGCTATCTGTGTGGATGGCATCTGTATGAACAGGATGGAAAGGGCTCTAGTAAGCAGAAATCTGCAGTTCGTTGATGGAGGATAAACTGCACAACTTGAATCCATAGCTGCCTAGAATTTTGTCGAGGATAATGAATTTTAGTTCTTCAAGATCCCTGGCATGTTAGGAGCTAGAAGGCCTTCTATGACTCAAGCACTAGGCTGCTGGTTCTTGCTCCAAATTGCATCTCTGCAAATGTCTTGCAAAGAGAATTTGGTGAGATACTTGAAAGACTAGTCTTGAGTCAAGATGAATCAAAACCGCAGAGACTTCCCGAGGATAGGTCGAATATTCGATTTTACAGAGGGTGCCAGAAAACCTATAACGAATGTTTTTACAAAACGTGGATCCACATTACCAGAAACTAGTAGGTCTTGGATATATCCTAGAATTGGTTTCCCCAACATATCCATTGTTTTTTTCATGTGAAGACAATTGCTATACTGGCAACACTAAACAAATTAATAAAGCTAATACTGTTATGTTCTGCTCCATTTCTAAAGCCAGAGCAAGGTACAGAGAAGGGCAACCAAAATGATAAAGGGGATGGAACAGCTCCCCTATGAGGAAAGGCTAAAGAGGTTAGGGCTGTTCAGCTTGGAGAAGAGACAGCTGAGGAGGGATATGATAGAGGTCTTTAAGATCATGAGAGTTCTTGAATGAGTAAATGTGATTCGGTTATTTACACTTTCGAATAATAGAAGGACTAGGGGGCATTCCATGAAGTTAGCAAGTAGCACATTTTAAGACTAATCAGAGAAAATTCTTTTTCACTCAACGCACAATTAAACTCTGGAATTTGTTGCCAGAGGATGTGGTTAGTGCAGTTAGTATAGCTGGGTTCAAAAAAGGTTTGGATAAGTTCTTGGAGGAGAAGTCCATTAACGGCTATTAATCAAGTTTACTTGGGGAATAGTCACTGCTATTAATTTTATCAGTAGCATGGGATCTTCTTGGTGTTTGGGTACTTGCCAGGTTCTTGTGGCCTGGATTGGCCTCTTCTGGAAACAGGATGCTGGGCTTGATGGACCCAGCATGGCAATTTCTTATGTTCTTATTTTGAAATTCCAAAAGATATTTAAAAAAAAAGGGGGGATTGGCTCTTATAGACCAATTCTGGATTTCATATGTATCTGAATTTGCTAGACCTGCAAAAAATTAAAATAGACTATAAAACTGAATATTGAATTTTCCATTAAAACAAATATGGGGTCATCAATCTTATTTTGCACTCTTAAATGCAGAATTGCATTTGAATGTTTGGTCTTTGGTTGGGGGTCACAAAGAAAATTGTTTAATATTAATGGCCTGATGCTCAAAAGCATTTACATGTTTAATGCTGAGCTTTACGCATGTAAAAGCACTTTACTTGTGCATCTTCATCGGATGTCATACGAGGAGAGATTGAAGAATCTAAATATGTACACCCTGGAGGAGGAAAGGAGGAGCAGAGGTGATATGATTCAGACTTTCAGATACTTGAAAAACTTTAATGATCCAAAGACAACGACAAACCTTTTCCGTCAGAAAAAAATCAGCAGAACCAGAGGTCACGAGCTGAGGCTCCAGGGAGGAAGACTAAGAACCAATGTCAGGAAGTATTTCTTCACGGAGAGAGTGGTGGATGCCTGGAATGCCCTTCCGGAGGAAGTGGTGAAGTCCAAAACTGTGAAGGACTTCAAAGGGGCATGGGATAAACACTGTGGATCCATCAGGTCTAGAGGACGTGTATAAAGAGGAGGCAGCAAAACACTGCACAGAGCGGCAGTAGCCACAGAGGCATTCATGGAGCGGGATGCCAGTGGCCAGTGGTTGGTGTTCCACCTTCACAGAGCGGAAGGATGGAGGGCTGCCATCTCCAAATTTAAAAAAAAAACAAAAAAACAGGGGTGGGTAAGAGTATGTAAAATTAACGGAGAGTTCATAGGCTATAGGTATTACCAATTATTAGGCTTATTCAATATTTGTTGATAGTTAATGTGGCTTTCAATGCATACTTCACTTTCAATGCATATCCAGCATAGCTCTCTGCTTCAACGGCAGGGGAGAAGAAAAACTGATACTTCACGCATATCCAGCATAGCTCTCTGCTTCAACGGCAAGGGAGAAGAAAAACTAATACTTCACGCATATCCAGCATAGCTCTCTGCTTCAACGGCAGGGGAGAAGAAAAACTAATACTTCACGCATATCCAGCATAGCTCTCTGCTTCAACGGCAAGGGAGAAGAAAAATTGATACTTCATGCATATCCAGCATAGCTCTCTGCTTCAACGGCAAGGGAGAAGAAAAACTGATACTTCACGCATATCCAGCATAGCTCTCTGCTTCAACGGCAAGGGAGAAGAAAAACTGATACTTCACGCATATCCAGCATAGCTCTCTGCTTCAACGGCAAGGGAGAAGAAAAATTGATACTTCACGCATATCCAGCATAGCTCTCTGCTTCAACGGCAAGGGAGAAGAAAAACTGATACTTCACGCATATCCAGCACAGCTCTCTGCTTCAACGGCAGGGGAGAAGAAAAACTGATACTTCACGCATATCCAGCATAGCTCTCTGCTTCAACGGCAGGGGAGAAGAAAAACTGATACTTCACGCATATCCAGCATAGCTCTCTGCTTCAACGGCAGGGGAGAAGAAAAACAACCAATAAGGGCTGAATAACATAGTCTGGGTAAACAAATAAGCATGGGTGTAGCTTGCTTATTGCGGCGGCTACTACCCCTAACTAATCAAGCTTGATATTTCACTTGGATGCAGCTCCATCACTGCTCTCTGCATTAATGGTGGGGGTGAAAGGGAAATAGAACCAAGAGTTGCTAAGAGACAAGAGAAACTGATAAATATGAAAGGAAAGAAGTGTGAAGCTTGTTGGGCAGACTGGATGGGCCAATTGGTCTTCTTCTGCCGTCATTTTTATGTTTCTATATAGTGGCACCAAACTGACTGCGAAGACCATGGTATGCTGATCTAAGCAGACTGATAGTGGCTCGAGCATTGTATTTTCAAGGCATGGGGGTCTCCTTCATCAGGGATCAATAGTAATGGGAAACCCATGTTCGTTCTTGCTTATGGCATAGCTGATGAGGGCGAGATTGGCTAAGATGGGATACTAACAATCAGTTATTAGAACAAGGTTAAGTTCTAAGGGGAATTCCACAAAGAGAGCTTATATGAGGGTATGGCTCCCTTTTTAAGGTTTAGTAAGGATTATGTGATGCTGAAACTTATTACATAAGGTAGCTTCAGTGTTCCATTTATATCGGCGCATAATATTATTTTATTGATTTTACATATTTTATATTCTGCAGTCTCCATAACAAGATAGACACAGAGTACAGTATTGCAGACATAAAACAGTAATAAAAACATTAAAACAATGCTTCTTTTGATGAGAAGGATTGCAGGGGCCTGCAATCTTTAAAATACTTAGATGTCAGAAAACGTGTAAGAGAATATTTAAAAGATGACAAGTGAATTTTGTGATTGTGATAGATTGCTTGTGGTGTTCAGTGGCGCACGTAACGAGGAGGCCACCTCAAGATGGATTCAGAAAGCCATAGAATTGTCTGCATTTTTACCTCAGGGCCTGCAAATGCCGGAGGGAATCGGGGTCCATTCAGTCAGAGCACATTCTTCATTCTGATCAATATGGGTAAAGCGGCACCTTGGACAACTCTAGGTCCATTTGCCAAGCACTATAGGTTGGATGATCTCGTGAGACAGAATGCTAATTTTGGGACAGCTGTCTTAAGAGCGAAATTGCAGTCCATCCATCCGATGTAATGGGGCTTTTCTACATCTCGCATGTTCTCGACTGGTGGAGCAGGACAAGGAAGAATAGACTTGCCTGATTATTTCCTTCCTTTTACTTCTGCTACACCAGTTAAGCCCGTCCTGGGATGTGCAGATTGGGCTACACTGTGAGAGTGAGATCTGATTGACTAAATGTTATAAATTGTAAAAGGAAAAAGATTAATAAAAGGGGGGAATAGTTTGAGATTTTTAAGACTAGATTTCTTCGTTAAAGTGCTTCTCATAGTGTTAAGTTGATTATTTGTCTCAAAGAAAAGTGTATGTGTTACTTTTTTGTGTGTGCTTTGTTGAGATTAGGTCAGAATTTTAGATTTCAGTGTTTACATTTTTAGTTGCCATAATTTAAAGTGAGCTTTGCCAGTAGTACACTGGCTGCACCTGGCTCCATGCATGACAGGCAATCGGTTGATATCATCAAAAACCAAATCTGCCTTAACTTGCTGGAAGAGGAGACTAAACCCACATGTCCTTGACTGGTGGAGCAGCAAGCAGTAAAGGAAAGGAAATTGTCAGATAAGTTATTTTTTTAACTCTGTTACAGGTAGAGCAGTGGGGCTGAGAACCAGGAAAGCCAGGATTCAAATCCTGCTTCTCCCACTGACACTCTTGGTGACCTTGGGCAAGTTGCTTCACCCTCCATTGCCTCAGGGTCAAACTACGTGGCAAATGGCCTAATGCAATAGCAAATCGCAGTATTTCAAATCCCGTGCACTATCTCCCCCTGGTTACTGCAAGTATGGTAATGAGCTGATTAGCATGCATGCTAATTGCTTCATTATTTAGCAGAATGATGTCAATGAAATAGTAACATAATAGTGACGGGACCAAAGGACCAGATGGTCTATCCAGACAGCTTCTTTCGGTAGTATCTTCCACTCCGTGCAGGATTACCCCCATGTTCCTCTTAAGAGTAGCGACTACTGCTCCATGTGCTTACCCCCAAGCCTTATGATGTGAGTAGTGATATTTGCAATCAATCAAAACCAAATAACTGTCAAACCCATAACAAAGTTATTGCCAGCAACATTTGGGACTTGGCCGTAGAAGCCGTCCTGTGCTTTTTCCCAGATGTCTGTGTGTCAATAGCCCAGACCGTAAAAGTCAGGGTCCATGTTGGTTGTTGTCTGAATCCAATTCCCCTTCACCCCCTCCCAACGCCATTGAAGTGGGGTGCGATGTCGCAGTTGTATTAAAAGCATCAAGGCTATTGGTTGAGGGTAATAATCCCCATGCCTTCTGCTAAGGGTAGTAACTGCTGCTCCGTGCAGGTTACCCCCATGCAATAATGTGGCTAGCCCCAAAAATCGTAAGCCATGTTATTTGATGTATAGTTAGCTACACCTCTCAAGTTGTAGCTAGCTGTCCCTGGGACCATTGGGATGCTAGTGCACATCTTGAAGCTCCCAAGGACGTTTTTTTTTTAGTGGGGATGATTAGTTTGAATAACCCCCATCCCTAAGTATTGCAAAAACCATGGGGGTCTACCTAAACCCCCATACCACAGTCTGCTGTCCCTGGAGATAGCTGAACTAATAAAAAAGAAGAATTTCCTGAAATTTGAGCCCTGGATGCAGGCCCCACTCCCTGCCCAAACCCCTCTGGATTTCAGCTCCTCCACCTTCCCAACCACCCCTACACCATAGTGATGCATCCTTGGTGGTCCACTGGGAGCCTGGAGTAATCCCTAGGACTCTGGGCCTGGTGCCACCAGGTTTTACCTCCACTGGGAGGCTATCCCATTCATCCACTCCCCTCTTTGTAAAGAAATATTTCCTACGATTACTGAGTCTACCCCCTTTCACCCTCATCCCATGATCCCTCATTTCCACTGACAGAGTCTAGCCTCCTGTGCATGCAAGCTTGTGAAATGTTTAAATATCGATTGTGATGAATGGCATGGGTGTGAGCCCACAGTGCTGCTGCGGCATTTATTTATTTAAAATGCATCTAGACCGCTTATCGACAATTGTAAGCGGTTTACAATTTTACATTCACGATATGCAAAGTACTGGATCCCAAAATGATACACAGTAGAGACGAGACATTCAGTGAAAAATAAGATGAAAAAATTAACAAGATAAAGCATAATCAATATAAAATATCACCTCTTTCTAAATATAATGATAGCCTCATAATAATGTTACCTTATTGTGCATTACCTTCTAAACTTTATCAAATTCATCTGCCATTCAATATAAAGGCCAAAACAATTAAAAAAAAACCAAAACTAATAAAACAAATTAAATGACAGCTGACGCTGAGCATAAGTAAAATAATGTCCCATACTTGTAATTTGCTAAAGGACATCCTCCTCCTCATTATGTCTCGTTATTGAGAGCACCTGCTTATTTTGCATTATATCAAACTAGCTCAAGTAATCTGCTAGCATGCTATTTGAAACATTCTTCAAAATCTCATTTATTTACTTATTTATCGAGTTTTATATACCGTCGTTCGGTTTCGCCATCACAACGGTTTACAAAGTTTCGATGTTTAACAGAGTTTCCATACTTGATGCAGCCTTGTAGGCGAACCTACGAGACCTACGCCAACAGCTGGCGAACGCGCCCTGAAGCGGGACAGACTGGAGCTTCACCCACACCCCGGCCGCCTCCCCCGCATTTTGAGCTCTTGGGTTCTAGCGGCCAAGGGTTGGGGGCAGGTGGCAGGCAAGCATAGCCAGGTCCAATGCAATGATTAGCTCCAAGCGGCAGGCAAGCATGGTCAAAAGCAAGAGGTCAGTACCAGAAGATGGAGCCGAAGGAAGGACGAGGGCAGTTGAGGAGGCACTGGAGAAGACGAGCCTAGCAAGGCAAGGCTAGACGAGACTGGAATGCAGGAGCGACAGGAATGCTGGAGTGACAAGAGCAGCACGGACTGCTCTAGGCAGGAGACCTATTGCTATGGCGCCGGCTGGAAGCGTGGCTGGGATTTAAACCCTCACTCAACGCCGGCGTCATCTCCCAGCACCTCTGCTCCTTTCCTGCTGCAAGGCCTTTTATCAGTGGGCACGTGCCTACAGGAATGCCGACGGAGGAGCAATGGGCTGCGTGCCGGCACCATTGGTGCCGTTTCAGGAGCTGGGGCCAGCGGGTGAGTGCAGATGAACGCGGACTTATCCTGCGGCTGGCCAAGCATAACATCTATCATAGCTCCCCTATCTTACCTTTCCTCTAGGGTTTCATGTTTAGATTTATAAGTCTATCCCCTTATCCTTTACGATGAAGAACACTGACAATTTTAGTAGCCACCTTCTGGACTGATTCCAAGCAGTTTATATCCTTTTGACGGTGCTGTCTCCAGAACTGCACGCAATATTCCAAGTGCGGTCTCACCAGGGACTTATGCAGGGGCAATATCACCTCCCTTTTCATGCTGACCCTTCCTCTCATTATCCAGCCAAGCAGCTTTCTGGCTTTTACCATAACTTTATCCACCTGTTTGACCACCTTAAGATCATTAGGTACAATCACCCCCAGATCTCGCTCATCTTTTGTGCTTGGAAGAATTTATCTCCAATACTGTACCTTTCCCTGGGCTTTTACATCCTAAATGCATTACTCTGCACTTTTTTTTAGCATGAAATCTTAGCTGCCAGTCTGTATACAAATTGCTGTAATCAATTTGTTTATTGGATTTGAATTCTTACTAATTCACTTCAGATGACTTTATGTAAATTTTAGCTCGGGGATGGTAACTTTTAAACCGGCACGCAGGCGCGCATTTGTTCTCGTTTGTCGGCCCACACCCAGGGCCACGGTCATATTATAACATACACATGTATATGCATGCATGTCATAAAATATTCTGTCCACGTGCATGCGTGCACACAATTTTAAGTGGATGCACACCTGTGTGCACAAATGTCGCTTTACCGTGTAAGTGGGGGGGATTCTAAGACATGCGCGCTGTCATTACCAGTTTTCCCAGTTCTCCCAGGTAAGGAACAGGACTTCCAAACTCCCCTAGTTTAATAGCCTCCCTTCTCCCCTGTTAGCCCCGACCTTTAAAACCTCGCTGATCTGCCTAGAATTGTTTTACAACTTACACCTCAACCACAGCAGGAGTAAAGTTACGCAGCATGGGTGCCCGGTGCACGCCTGTGTGCGTAAGTATTCACACGCTAATTTCAAGTTAAAATCCAGGAATGCCCACACCTCCTCCCTTTTTGGAAACATATAGGGATAGATTTTAAAAGGTGTGCGCGGGAGTAGATTTCTTCGCGCAACCTGGCGCGACCCGGCGCGAACAAATCTACTCCCGATTTTATAACATGCGCGCGCCATGCAATGCAATCCTAAGGTCGGAGTTTTGTGTTTTACTATCTATTTTACAAGGATGTTGCCTCAGGGTCTAGTTTTCCAGTATAGACAGTCTCTAAATTTTAGAATTAAATATTATTTCCTTAAACAGTTTTTTGTGAGATTCACATTTATTTGCAAAAATGACTGCACATACCCAATAAGTTATTTCCCGTTGTTGTGATTTTTTTTTACAGTAACTCATTTCCCCTTTCCAGTTAACCTCGGACGTCTTACTGGCTTACGTGGACCTCTGAAAAAGTAATTCCGCAAAAGTCATCTCTTTCTAGAAGAGCATCCATTCATGAAAGGTTCAGGTTTCCAACTTTAATTGCTCTTTCATGTTCACTGCTTCATCAATGAATTTGAGCCCCTAATATGTCCCCCTTGTCGTAATTTTCAGCAGTTTGACATATCTATGTTCTATTTATCTGGCAGCTGTAAGATCCTAACCCTCCTGTATTAACTTTGCAGCAAAATGCTGAATTAGCTCTCTGAGCCTTTATTCATTCTGATGCTTGTCTGTCCTCTTACTAATCCAAGCCTTAAACTACCATTTTAAGAGCTAAACAACATCATAATAAAGGCCATCGTAGTCTTTGTCTGTACTTGGGAGCTCCATAATGGTGATCCAGGGAAAGGAAAAAAGAAACTCTGACAACACTGCTTACCTCCCAGAGATAGGGATGACAGATCCCTATCTCTGGGATAGTGAGTAGCATCTTCCTAAATCAGAACCCAAAATCTAAGCTAATTATTGTACCACTGATCCTTTTGTTCTCAAAAAACCCATCCAAACATATCCATGGTCATAATTGCAATGGTGGCTTTTGGGAATATATCAACAACTCTTACCTGTGGAAATGACAATGCCAACATCTCTTTTCAGCAGATTCCCCTTAGTTCTGTTAGTTCTCCTCTATGAGGAAAGGCTGAAGAGGTTAGGGCTGTTCAGCTTGGAGAAGAGATGGCTGAGGGGGGATATGATAGAGGTCTTTAAAATCACGAGAGCGGGTAAATGTGAATCGGTTATTTTCTTGTTCTGATAATAGAAGGACTAGGGGGCACTACGTGAAGTTAGCAAGTAGCACATTTAAAACTAATCGGAGAAAATTCTTTTTCACTCAATGCACAATTAAGCTCTGGAATTTGTTGCCAGAGGATGTGGTTAGTGCAGTTAGTGTAGCTGTGTTTAAAAAAGATTTGGATAAGTTCTTGGAGGAGAAGTCCATTACCTGCTGTTAATCAAGTTGACTTAGAAAATAGCCACTGCTATTTCTAGCATTAGTAGCATGGGATATACTTAGTTTTTGGGTACTTGCCAGGTACTTGTAGCCTGGATTGGACACTGCTGGAAACAGGATGCTGGGCTTGATGGACCCTTGGTCTGACCCAGTATGGCAATTTCTTATGTTCTTAGAGCAAAATATTAGGCATGTGTAGAGTAAAAAAATGCTTTGGTTTGCTCATTCATTTCATAAGTCGCAGTCATTTGTTCAATTCATTTCAAATGAAAACAAATTTTTTTTTTTCAGTTTAAGGTGAATTTTCAAAGAGTTGCACATGTAAAAATCAGCACAAGCCTGCACAAAAAGCACATTCGCATAAATGCAAATTTATAAACCTCAAATGTACATGTGCAAGTAAGGAAATGTGTGCCACTTATCCAGATACCATTTACTCATAGAAGTCAAAATCTATTATTATACAGTAAGGGGTAATAGCGCGTGGAAAATGCGCATCCAACCTCCCCGAAACTAATAGTGCCCTCAATATGCAAATGCATGTTGATGAGCCTATTATTTATTCCCACGCGATACAGAAAGTAAAATGTGCAGCCAAGCCACACATTTTACTCTCAGAAATTAACACCTACCCAAAGGCAGGAGTTAAATTCGGCCGGCACCAGGCAAGTGTACAGAAAAGCAGAAAAAACTGCTTTTCTGTACACCCTCCAACTTAATATCATAGCGATATTAAGTCGGAGGCCCCAAAAATTTAAAAGAAATCTTAAAAATCTTTAAAAAAAAAAAAAAAAATCTGCCTGCGGCCAGGGGGTTGGAAGACAGACGGTTAATTTTGCCAGCGTCCATTTTCCGAACCCGTGGCTGTCAGCGGGTTTGACAACCGACACCGGTAAAATTAAGCGTCTGCTGTCAAACCTGTTGACAGCCGCCGCTTCTGCCAATAAGGAGGCGCTAGGGACGCGCTAGTGTCCCTAGCGCCTCCTTTTTACCGCGGGCCCTCATTTGCATAGAGAATTGTGCACCCAGGAGAGTGGCCTGGGCGCGCGTTGGGAGAGCGGGCGCTCGCCTCGGAGCGCTGGCTCTCCCGCACACTTTACTGAATCAGCCCAATAGTAATATTGTCAGATAAATGTTAAAATGTTACTTATCTGAGTTTGCTGAAGGTACATGCTGCTTATCTTTTAGATAAGTAAACATGTTGTTGGGTTGATTTAAGCATATTTTATATAGTGTGCGTGCATTTTCATGCACAATATAAATACATGAGCATTAGAATACGTGCCCTATACGTGCCCCTATATGTGTGCACATATTTTAAAGTTATCTTCCCATTATATTAAATGGGGTAAGCAATGCAGCATATATTAGACTCTCAGATTGGGATTTTCTAATCATTTCTAATGAAACTGATGGGTAGACATCATCAGAAGGGTAAAGGCATGCCAACGCATCAAGACTATGTCAACATGACACCAAAAGCAGCACGAAGAGCCCAAGGATCTGCAATGGGGCAAAACAATACCAGCAGTGGCAGGAATTCTCCAAGGCACTGCCAGAGAAGCAAAGAAGCTGCTAGAGTGGCCGGAATACCCCAAGGCTCCAAAAGTGGGGAAAAGGGCACCAACAATGGTGGCATGAACTCCCCAAGGCTGTAAAGAGGAGCAAGTGTGGCATGACGAGCTCAAGGCACTATGAAAGGGGAACAAAAGAAGTAGAACCTCCCCCAAGGCAGTGATAGAGAGTCAAAACATCTGAAAGAGTGGCACAGAACCCCAAAGCATCATGAGAGGCACAAAGCAGCTGCTGAGAGTGGTAAAAATACCCCAAGGCTCAAAAACTGGGGTAAAGGGCACTAACAACAGAGGCATGAACCCCCCAAGGTTGTATAAGAGGAGCAAAGCATCACCAAGTGTGGCATGAAGAGCTCAAGGCACCAAAAGAAGCAGAACCCTCCCCCCAGGCAGGTCAAAGCAACTGAAATAGTGGCATGAAGACTCCAAAGCAGCTACCCAGCGTGGGAAGAACAACCTGAGGCTTCAAATGAGGGGCAAGTGGCAACAACCAAATTGGTGCAAAGCCCTAAGCAGGAAGAAGCTGTAGGAAATTCATGGAAGAGGTCTGATATTTTTTCTATATGGCATTATTAGGTGAAAGAACTGGCTAGTCAGCCTGGAGTTGGTCTTCATTGGAGGCTAAGATGCTACTGACTAGAAGCACCAATTGCTCTATAGCCACTAGCTGTTTAATATCCTGTGATTCAGGGAATCCAGGATACAGTTCTTCTTCAGAATCAGTTTTTGTAAATACTGCCTCCATCATCTGAGAAGCAGTAATAATGGAGCGAGATTCTGGTTTTGGGAGCTGCACTTCTGCTACCTCTGCTTTTGCTGTGGTATAATCTGTTGAACATTAAATACTAGAAGAAACTAATAGTTTAAGAACTGTAAGGGAAGGTAGTTTGAAGATAAAGTTGAAGAGAACCTAAAATCATTAAAGAGAATGGGGTGGGTAAGGCCTGTGTAAAACAGATGGCCAGGGCAAATACCGCAGGAAAAAGATTTGGAGAGAAGCTGGAGCAAAGGAGGAAGCACTCTAAAGATTCCAAAAGTAGCTTGGAGCATCAGTAGCAACAGTGGCACTAATGATAAAAAAACAGAAACAATAGGAGAAGAGCAATGCAGCAAGAAGTATAGCTGAAAAACCCCTAAGGTGTACCTTCAGGGCTGAATTGAGAAGAAAAATTGCATCAAAAACCCAAGATCCCAGAAGGAGAAAAACTGTACCAGGAGTGGCATGGAGATCCAAGTAGTGGTGCAGCAAGAGTAAAAAGCATTGGATGGCCAGGGCACGACCAAGAGATACCAAGTACTGTAAGAGAAAGGGATTTGGAAAGGACCTTGACAGCTGGAGCAGAGGTACCAAGACTGACTTGGAGCGACAGTGGTAGAAGAGATGCTGGCGATTAAAAGCAAAAATGGTAGGAATAGAGCAACACAGCAAGAAGAGTAGCTGAACCCCCCCCCCCCTCCCCCCAAGGTGTATCTCAAAGCTGAAGTGGGAGGAAGAATGACACCA
This sequence comes from Rhinatrema bivittatum, assembly GCF_901001135.1. Classification (NCBI taxonomy): domain Eukaryota; kingdom Metazoa; phylum Chordata; class Amphibia; order Gymnophiona; family Rhinatrematidae; genus Rhinatrema; species Rhinatrema bivittatum. Next base: position 466,338,544 of record NC_042618.1, on the reverse strand, counting down.
ATAGTCCAAGGTACCAGGAATGGCATGACGTGACCAAGGAGTGGTGCAACAAGCTTGCAAAGCAATGGATGGCCAGGCCAAGACCAAAATTTGGCAAGTATCGTAGGAAAGAACCTAGAAGACAGCCGGAGCAGAGGAGGAAGCACCCTAAGGTACTAAGTGACTTCCCCTTTGGTTTCCCTCTAGAGGACTTAGATCCCAGTGGATGACCCCCACCATGGCACAATATTTGGCCTGACAAGGCCTATTCACCCAGCAGCTCACCCAGAAATCCAAGCATGGATACAGGACTGGCCTCTTCTCCTGGTTGGTGCCTGGCACACACATGTTCCTCTGGCTTTTGTGACTGCTCTCTTCAGAGTATGGGACTGCCCCACTTCCCAACCCAGGGGAGACTGAGGTGGGCCCCCTTTCTGTTCTCAGCTGTGCTGAGGCCCTCCCTTCCACCAGAAAGCATAAAGGTGTCAAAACCCCCAAGGTTTGGAATGTACAAACTCACAAACAGCACAAAGGCCTAGACAGCAAGGTGGAAAACCAGAAAAGAGGTGGGGTAGGAGGAGAAACTTTTTTTTTCTTTTTTTACATTTTTATTTTGGGGATAGAACATCTCAGAATAACTAAGAAAGAAGCATGGTGGGAGAACTAGGCTGGTATCCAAGCAGCAAACAACACGGAGGCATCAAAATCCCTAAGGTGGTACATCTGGGGCATGGCAGCCAAACATAGTGGCTACAAGATCCCTAATGAAGTACATTAGGGGCATGGCAGGTAGGAATGATGGCAGTAAGGCTCCCAAAGTGGCACATCAGGGGCATGGCAGCTAAGCAGAGTGACAGCAGGACCTCCAAGGTGCTTTCAGTCAAATAATCATTTGCATGAAAATCCTGGAAAGCCCAGCAGAGGCAGATTAATTTTCAAAAAGACCAGCTTTTCTATCAGCTCTGGTGCCAGCCTTGAACGATGAGGGCTCAAGATGTTCTCCGCCATTGAGCTGGTTCAGTGAGCAGGAAAGATAATAATCAGCCACCTTGGCCAAGTCAGGCTAGACTATGGACTTATGTGCCCAATGTGCCAGTGCATCTGTGTCCATGTCCTCCATCGGCCCTGATAGATAGTGTATCACAGAATTTCTGCTGTGGTGGGGCAAGGGTCTCTCTCTTGCCAGCTGCTTTAGCTATGACCTGTGTTAAGAGAGATGGTTCTTTGCAGGCAATGTGGGCTTGGCATATTGAGGTAGGGGAGGAAGAGTTAGCTGAGAGGGTGCCTGCACTACTCTCTGGAGTGGCCACTCTTTCCTGCATTACTTCCACACTGCGCCCGCCCTCTGGATCTCCTGTTCACACATCCTAGCTGTCGGTTTCTCCTTCATGGATCTGAGTCTCTGGAACTGGAGGCTAAGACTCCTGTTCACCCATGGATCACAACGTGTGGCAAGCATGTAGGTCTTGTTTTCTGCCAGAGGTTTCAATCTCACTTTCAGCTGCTGTTGCAAGGAGTCCACAGACTGGAACAGTTCTGCTTCCATTTCTTCTTGCTCATGGGAATTCTCTAACATTTCCTTCAGGATATTTACTGTAGTAATAGAGCAAATGATGGCAGATAAGGACCAAACGGTCCATCCAGTCTGCCCAGCAAGTTGCTTTTGGTAGTAACTGCCGCATTATGCAGGTGACCCCCATGCCTACTGTTAAGGGTAGTGTGGAACTCAGATCCTCGGTGGCATCCTTGAAGGGCTTCAGGATTTGTATCAGCTGCCTCATCACTACCCAATCATGATGACCCAAAGGGCGATTCACACCTATCTTTGTTTCCAGAGACAGGTCATGAAGGGATGTCTGCTGTTCCACTAACTTCTGCAGTATCATATAGGGGGAATTCCAGTGGGGGCCAACATTTTGAATCGGACGCTTATGAGGCATCCCGAATTCTTCCTGCTTCTCATGGAGAAGCTTCCCCCCCTCCCCTTTCATGATTTGATGAAAATGCTCCACTATTTTCCTGCAACTCTCTATCACGTCCTTCAGGAATGGAATCCCCTCAGGCTCCTGCCTCAGGTCAACCCTCATTGTTAGGTGTTGCAAGTGTGCAAAGCAATGGATCCCCCCCCAAATCCCCCATCTTCCATTGCTCTGATCATATTTTTTCCCACCGTCATAAAGAAAGCTCCATGAAAACTCTCGTCTCTCCGGTCTAGCTGCCAGCCCTCCAGCATCTTTCTTATGGCTGATAGGATAGTGCACGAGTCCCATCACCTGGGTACGCAGCACAGCCCATCTGTACCCTGATGTTCGATCCCCACTAGAGCTGCTACTGCCGCTGCCCCGGCCTGGTCCCACCAGGATGCTGTCAGGGAGAGGTAAGCATGCATAGATTTTGCTCTGGTCTAGATATCGCTGGTGAAATGCACACTAATCCCCTCTGCCTTAGCAGGCTGTGCCTGTGCAGCTATGGCACTGGTTGTACAGGGTAGGGATAACCTGCCTACTAAATATAGTCCTGGAGGGCACTTTGTAACTGGGGGCTAACAGGTGCTGCAAACGCTTAAAGCCTATGTTCTTTACTACCTGCGGGGGCTAATCATCATTTCCCCAATGCACCTGGCCTCCCTATTGCCCCGGGACAGAGACATGGAACAGTACCCCATTTCCTGTAGTGTAGTCTGCCGCTGCAGACACATGGCAGGGGGCTGCTGGCCTGAAAACTGACTGCTGCAAGGGGCCATGGGATCAGCTTGGGAAAATCTCTTCTCCTTCTCAACCCCCTTTCCTCTGACTTTTGCTTTCAGTGGCAGAGGGGGTCCCTAGGCTAGTATTACCACCCTTCAATGCTAGCAGGTGCTGCTTCTGCAAGTGATGCTATGTACTAGCATTTGTCAGGTGCCTCAGTATCTTCCCTCAACAGATAATATACTGAGCAAAACATGGTCCTCCATTGCTTTAAAGTGATTCCAGACCAGGAATGACTTGTGCCATTTCTTTGCATCCTTGGGGACTTCTGATGGCACTGTTGAGGGTGAGGGTGAATCATGGGGAACAAGGATAGGGACATAGCTCACACTCCCTACCTGCACTGTCTGCCCCTCCTGGGTGTTACTCTCAAGATGTCAGTAACAATTATTTCCCCCATTACCTCACTGGAGGCAAAGACAATACTGACTAAACCTCCCACATTTTTTCAACTACTAGCTCTTCAATTTCTGATTCATGGAATTCCAGAAAAGATTCTGCCTCAGAACCAGTTGTTGAAAATACTGCCTTCAGTACCCGTGAAACAGTAACCATAGAGGAATACTCTGCAGGTTTTGGCTGTTGCTCTTCTACTGCCCCTGTCCATGTCTTTGCCCTGCTAATGCCAGCCTTAGATTGCTCTTCTACCTTTTGCCCCTGCTCCAAAACAAGAGAGAAACAGGTGGCGATGGCACATGCTTTCCAAATTTCAATTTCTTCTGGCTTGAGCTGGCTACCACTACTGACATTCTGTGGCTAAAAAGGTCTCTTAAGTTTAGGGGCAGGACTACCTTTTTTTCTAGCTGCTCCTACTAGGCTGAGCTGGCTCTGCAGCAAATTGTCTGTCCCTGCCATTCCTCCTCTGCCTTTTCCTCACAGTGGCATAGGGAATTTGAAGTGCCACAGAAGGTTTAGATATCACAAAAAAATGTATTGATAATGTACTACCACCTTCAGGCACCATTCTAGTGTGTGCAAAAATGTCTGTCACAAGGAAATAATTTTAAAAGGAATTACACATGTAAATATAACATGCTATCGTAGCAGTTTTATGCATGTAAAGTGTACTTGCACATGAATATCCTATGGACAATTCAATGGTATATATTATAGCAATTTTCAAAAGCCAACTTCTATGGGTAAAATAGATTTACATGTGTAAAGCCTAATTTTAAGCATGTAAATACTTTTTAAAATTACCCCTACAGTGTATGTGTCTGTGTGTACTGCTGACTGACTACTTTTGCATATTAAAAAAACCTGTTAGAAGCAGAACAGAGAAGGTTAGCAGCCTAGCAGTGGCAATGCTCTTCTTCACTTCAATCTGCTTGCCATCCTCACTGCACCACACTGTGCTATATCAGACAGAGACAAAAAAAAAATCATTGTCACTACATCAATCTCCACTCCACTCTTATTTTGCTCCTAGTAAACATAATAAACAGTGGCACTGCCTCTGTCTTCTGTCACAGTGAGTGAGGGAGACCAGGCCATTCAGCGCAGCAGAGAAGAACAGATCAAGCCTTTTACCAGTGACAAAGCCTACTTTAATAAAGATTTTTTTTTTAACTCTGAAAGAGCTTTTGGAAAAGAGATGCTTCTCTGCAAACTGCCAGAGTTTATTGCACATTCTCAGACCTTTCAGTTGGAGGACGTTAGTGTCACTCGATTCAGATGGCAGGTAAAAGCTGGTTAGAAATGTATTTCTGTTACGATTTCACCCGCTATGCAGCCTCATTTGTGCCCTGACTATGACGCCTCCCGGCCAGCAGAGGTCTCCTCAGAGCTCTGTCCTGTGCTATCCCCAGCAGCTTATCAAACTCAGCCTGTGGTACAGTCTTCTAGCCACCAGGAGTCCTCACGAGCCAAGTCTCCAGTCTTGTCAAGCTCCTCCTCCTTGCCTGTACCACATCCGAGCCTCAGCCCTACATAATCCAGCCTTGCCAAACTCTCCTTGCTTTTGCATCGAGTCACCTTTGTTCTTGCCCTAGCCATTGTTGCCTTGTGGGCTACCCAGGCCTATCCCTGTGGCCGCCGGGCCTTCTTGCTCCTTGCCTTGTGACCTAAGGGCCTTCTTGCTCCTTGCCTTGCTTTCTGGCCTGTCTAGGCCTTTCCATTGCCTTGTCCTTCCCTGCCTAACGCGGCCTTCAGGCCTTTATGTTCCGTGTTGCCCTTGCCTCACCCTGTCCTGTCTTAGTCTAGCTCCTGTTCCAGTCCTTACCAGCATTAAAACAGCGGTTCTAGTCCTTGCCTGCACTCAAGCCTCGGTTCTAGTCCTTACCAGTACTCTGTTCCAGCCTTACCAGCCTGTCCAAGCCTTGCTCAAGGCTCAGCGTGATGTTCTGCCACCGCAGAGGCCTGCTGGCCCTCAGATTGCAAGGACTTAACCTGTGGGGGAGGGGGCTGGTTAGGTGGGAGGACTGGCCCTAGACTTGCTCTGCAGTCCTGACACACTCTGAGGGTGGTTTCCCCTACATCCAGCCAGGACCTGAGCCATAAAATGATGCGAAAGCCAACTATGCCTTCCATTTCTATGCTTCATTTTCTCTGTACTGCCTGCCAAATTTGGAATCGTTCAGACTGTCTGGCTGGAGTGCATTGCTTGCCATTTTCCTAATTTTGAATTCTGGGACCGTGCAGAATGCTAATCCATCTGTAAACACCTGTAGCAGCTGTGCTGCATGCACCACAGCCAGACCCCAGGCCAGGGATCCTACGATTGTACCTCAGTGTATTGGAAGTGGAGCAGATGCCCAGCAAAAAAAAACCAAACCTCTTATATTCCCAGATTGTATGGGGTGTGCTTCTCTTAACCCAACCTGGTGGGAATGTCAAGTGTTTCCCGGGTATCTGCCTCCAGACCAAACCTGCCCACAGCATTTTCAGGCACAGGCGCAGCAGGAGCGAGAACATCTGGTGCAGCACCCGTGCAGCCTCCTTGAAAAATCCCACTGCTACAGACTTCAATTGCCAAGACAACTTTAGTTCCTTATCTGTAAAGCTTACAACCTTCTTCCAAATTCAACTTTGATTGTGTAGAACCCCAGCACATCCAGGCAGGACTAAAAACAGCCAAAGGAAGTTAAAACCTGCTCCTGCGATGCCCACTTCTGACGTTCACAGCAGGAGAGCCGCCTCTCAACAAACATCTGAGAAGCTCTACCAGTGCAGCTGCCACCGGCCACGTTACATCCAGTTTCTTACCTACAAAGGCAAATGCTGTTTCCATGCAGCCCGTTAAGGAGGAGCCAAGCCCAGAGTCTTTCAAATCATACAGCACAGACAAGGCAAGCTGACAAATTCAGCCCAAGGTCCTCAGCCGCAAAAACAAATCCTGTTTCTGTCTGCAATACTCCTTCGGCTTTCCTCCCCCAGCCTCAGACAGCAGAAGCTGTGAAGAAGAAAGAAAGAACTGCTTAATTCAGTCCGGAGAACCCGGCCGTCGTCATGTGCAAGCAGGAAAACTGCTAACCGGAGGGGAAGCAGAGTGTGTACCCCCTTCTGTGGACCTCTCCTGCGTATGCAAGGCTCAGCAGCTGACTCCAGGCCGGACTGCCGTCCCCACCACCGCCGCAGCTCTGCCTTCAGGGAAGCCTTCTGCTTGCATTCAAGGCTCATGCCAGGGGCACGGGGTCCATTATCTTCCCAGCCGGAGGGCCTAGTAATAAATAATTCCACCTGAAGTGCTGCCGGCCGGTCGCAACCCCTGCCTCAGCTTCCGTCCATTCCACTCCGGGACAAGTGAGAGGCTCCACTCCTGCTCAGCCGCTCCAGAAGGGGGCAGTCTATCTCAGCCAGTCTGCACCGTAGGAATGCTGTTCCAGCTGCCCAGCATCCAGGAGGGGGTATTTTTTATTTGTATTTTATTAAAATGTATTGATCGCGAATGCCAGAGCTCTAAACAATTTACACATCAACATACATAATCAATTTAAAGCATTACACTGCATATTCTACAATATAAACAAATACACAAAATGTACAAATCTGCTTTTCTAGACTCATTTTAGTGCTCCTAAATGAGCCCAGCTACCAAGCACCCAGGAGGAGGCACTGTGGATCCTGTCTGCCAGCCTCGAGGAAACCCTGTGCTGGGCGACCTACCTTCCACTCACCCTGTGCCGGTCTTCCAGTCTTCTCAGGATCCCTTGGCCTTCCTCTCCAGTCACCTTGTGCCAGCTTGTCGGGCACCCCGAGACAGCAATCCTCTCACCCACGCTGCCATGCCACCCAGCAGAGGGCGACGGACGAGACAAAGTCAGCCCCAGAGAGGGCTCCAAGTCAGCCCAGCAGAGGGCTCTTGCCCAGATGAAGTCCACCCAGCAGGGGGTCGCCTGCCCACAGCCAGTCTGCCCAGCAGGAGGTGCTTGTACTGGCAAACAGCTTCCCAGCCAAGCCTTGCCTTGCCAACCCAGCTATAACTCCCATCGAAAATGGGACCCAGGAAGAGGGGGGGTCTTAAAAGGAGGGGTACTGTTATGATTTCACCTGCTACACAGCCCCATTGTACCCTGACTGATGCCTCCGCACCAGCAGAGGTCTCCTTGAAGCTCCGTTCTGTGCTATCCCCATCAGCTCCTCACAGCTCATCAAACTCAGCCACCTAGCCACCATGTCTCCAGCCTTGCCAAACTCCTCCTCCTTGCCTGCATTACACACAAGCCTCAGCCCTACATAATCCAGTCTTGCCAAACTCTCCTCGCTTTTGCATTGATTCATCCTTGGATTCTTGCTCTAGCCACTATTGCCTTGCAGCCTACCCAGGCCTATCCTTGCCTTATGGCCTACCTAGGCCTTATCTTGCTCTGTGGCCTACCAAGGCCTTTCCATTGTTTTGCCCCTCAGAGTCTTCCCTGCATAACGCTGCTTTTGGGCCTTTATGTTCTCTGTTCCGTTTTTGTCCTTGGCTTGACCTGTCCTGTCTTGTCTTACTTAGTCTAGCTCCTGTTTCAGTCCTTGCCTGCACTTAAGCTCCAGTCCCAGCCCTTGTCTACACTCGAGATCCAGTTCCAGTCCTCCCTGTTCTCAAGCCTCATGTTCCAGTCCTTGCCTTCACGCAAGATCCCGGTCCAGTCCTCGACTGCACTCAAGCCTTAGTTCCAGCCCCCATCTGCCTCTGTTCCTGTCCAGGCCTTGCTCCGGGCTCTCCATGAGTTACTGCTGCCGCAGAGACCTGCTGGCCCTCAGAACCCAAGGGCTCAACCCGCACCTACATCCAGACAGGACCTGAACATAACAATTTCACCATGATTTGTCCTCCATCCGGTCTCCTTCCCAACCAGTCCTGCCGTGGCTCCCTGGAGGCTAGGATGGCACGTGGGCAAGAGCTGGTTACTATAGTTACCAGTTGTTTGTTTGGTCAGCACAGCCATAGACTTGAACAGGAAACATAAACTAAGGTGACGAAAAAACTTTTTTTTTTTTTAATTTGTGGGCCCCTCTCCATTCATTTTGGGGGTCCATGAAAAAAAAAATGCACATAGACTCATTCATTGCAATTTACCCATTGGCTTCAAATGAATGCACATCCCTGCTAAATAATTTCCCTGCAAGATCCCTGAATGAACTCCCGTTTCCCAGTCCTATCCGTGATATCGTTAGCATTTGCAAGAAATCACTTCATAAACAAATAAAGGAGCTCGGAAGCCCACTTCCTGGCTTCAGCTTTGTGCAAATTACTTTATTCAGGCTTATGATTTTCAGAAGCCTACATCTGATTTCTTCCAGTGTTGCATAAGCTCACTGAATTTCTAATTGCATAAACTGCAAATCTCAAAAAAGATATAGTTGCAGTGGAGAAAGTGCAGAGAAGGGCAACCAAAATGATAAAGGAGATGGAACAGCTCCCCTATGAGGAAAGGCTGAAGAGGTTAGGGCTGTTCAGCTTGGAGAAGAGATGGCTGAGGGGGGATATGATAGAGGTCTTTAAGATCATGAGAGGGCTTGAACATGTAGATGTGACTCGGTTATTTACACTTTCAGGTAATAGAAGGACCAGGGGGCATTCCATGAAGTTAGCAAGTAGCACATTTAAAACAAATCGGAGAAAATTATTTTTCACTCAACGTACAATTAAGCTTGAGAATTCATTGCCAGAGGTTGTGGTTAAGGCTGTGTTAAGGCTGGTGCAGCTGGATTTAAAAAAGGTTTGGATAAATTACTGGAGGAAAAGTCCATAAACTGCTTTTAATGAATAGATAATAGTCACTACTTGTTGCGGCATTAGTAGCATGGGATCTATTTAATGTTTGGGTACTTGCCAGGTACTTGTGGCCTGGATTGGCCACTGTTGGAAACAGGATGCTGGGCTTGATGGACCCTTGGTCTGACCCAGTATGGCAGCTTGTTATGTTCTTATATATGGTGGTACCCAGCTTCTATACCCCTTCCCCTCCCCCAACCAATGTGAAAATTATAAACAATAAACCTAAGGAAATATGGTACATGCAGAATCCATGTTGCTTAAGCCTAAGAGAATTAAAGATTTAGGAAATAAAGAGCCTGGCAGAAATGAATCTCACTGTGCTGAACTTTGGCACACGATACTGTATTACTGCTGGAGAGCGAGCTCCACAACTTTAAGCTTTAGAAAATTCAGTTCATTAATATTTGGGCTCCTACAGTAATTGGAAGGAAGCCATCAAACTGATCACAATGATGTGATCAATATGTCAAGTAACGGTCTGACCTGTAGAAACCCCAATTTGCACATTAATCAAATGGCCTCCTAATCATAATTTCGACCGTTTCTGCCAGGGCAGAGGGTCTGATTCATGCTCAGCGAGAATTATTCCATCAGAGAGCAGTAACAGGTCGACTTTAAGTCCCCGGGAGATACACGCGTGGCTGGGACGCCGGTGCGCCGCGCGCGCATTTTCCAAGTGGCCCGGCCACGTGTGCATCTCCCGGTATGCGCGGAAGTGCCGGGTTCCTAAAAAGGGGGCGGGCTGGGGGAGGCAGGGGGCGGGACGGGGGGCGGGGGGCCGGCCAGGACATCGGCACTAGGCACCGTTCCGGCACGCGGAACTTTACTTCTGCTTGTGAGAGCAGGTAAGTTTTAAAACAAAAAGATTTAGGTGCGTTGGGGGGTAGGGGTGGGGGTTAGGGATCAGGGTGGAGAGGGGAAAAGGGAAGAAGGATAATTAGGGGGTTAGGGAGCGGATCTGGAAGGAACTGGGGAAGGCCCGATGGTGTCGCTGTGCGCTTTTAAATAAAATCCCCCTCCCCCCCTGCGCGCGCGGGGATATAAAAGCGGGCGCGCCAGGATCCATGCGCACATGGACGCCCGCCTGTCCGTTTTAAAACTTACCTTTTAGCATATTTCCCAGAGACACAAAAAAAACTAATAGAGCGGTGGCCCCTTAAATGTGCTGATAGGCTTAGCCTGAATTCAAATATGCTAAAAAAAAATAATGAGTACCCTTCGTTCAATGTTATTTAATGAAAAGCATATTAAGGGCAGGGAGGTCGATGTTCCATGCCATTTGTCTGGCTAAGTCCAAAAGTAACTGGACAAATAGTGGGACTGAATGTTTCCGCTGGTCGTCCGCCTCCATGTTGCCCGGTAAAGCAGCCTGCCAGGTAACACTTAGCTGGATGGACTTGGATGCGTTCTGCTGTCAGCTCTACGTTTTCCGCATGAATTATCCTGCTAACTCTGGCCATGCCTTAGAGCACTCCTAAAGTTAGCCGGATGCGCTTATCCAGCTCACTTTAAGAGAGCTGAATCCATTCGGTGGCGAGGCCGTGCCACTGAATATCTCGCCAACATTAGCTGGACAAGTTTATCTGGCTTAACTTTGCCAATGGCTGAATACAGACCCCGTAGTGCGCATTAAGAAAGAAGGTTTTAAAAAAAAACCCAACCCAAAACATTAATTACAATGAGGTCCATTTCAGAAGCATTTAGCCGATAACTTAGAAGTTATCCAGATAAATGAATATTTGGTTACATATAAATTCTAGCTGGATGAATTTTTATCTGGCTAAAGTTTGGCCTGGTAAGTCAGGGGTGTTCTGTGGGTGTAATTGGGAGGGTCTGAGTTAGCCAGGTAAATTATTGGCTAATTCTGATATTCAGAGTTAGCTGGATAAATAATCTCGTCCCTTAGACCTGTCCAGGGGTTATATGGATAATCTTTAGGGCAGCTGGAAACATTCAGCGGTGCGGCTGCGCCTCTGGATATTCAGGACTAAGTTATCTGGCTGGCTTGCCGAGCTGCACAGTGGCGGAATCTGGTCCTCTATATTTTTCCATTTTCCTACTAATTAAAGGCTAATTTTGAAACGAGCATGTGTGCGCCCACGCACGCGTGTATGGAGACACGAGCGGACATACGCCGGGATTTTAAATCATGTGCGTACTTGCGCGTGTAAGATTTAAAATACGCCTGCCGCGCGTAACTGTGCTCCTAATTTTAAGCGGTTCCTCGAGCAAAAGTACTTCGTGTTTCTCCCTTAGGACTTAGTCGATTTAACGCGCATGGGTGAGCAGATTTTGAAACATGCTCGTGTGAAGGACGTTTCCAGTTTCACCGGTTGTTCCACCAGTTTGCTCAGTCAATCTCGAGCTCATAAAGACCACTCTGGCTCTTCAGCCTGCACTCCCCCTCAGCTGACCCAGACCCCCTCACCCTGCCGCGTTAGGGCCTAAAAAGCAATTTCTGCAGCCTTGCACCTCATCAGGAGCAGCAGGAAATATGCGCGGCTGAGAAGCCGTCCTGCGCTGCAGCCTCCGGTTTTTAAATACAGAGTTACCCGCGTAACTGTTGGCTGTGCCCAGGAGTACGTACGCCCCGCCCTTTTCTATCCCCTTTTTAAAAATATCCACACATAAATTGCAGCTTTTGAAATCCGTGTGCCTCGCGCGCGGCCCATGTTCGTGCGGATTTTAGTGCGAGCAACGCTTTAAAAATTTTGGCCCTGAGGGTAACAGCCCGCATAAATTTAGAAAGCAAATGTGTGTATAAATTACAACAATTTCTAAAGGGAAAGTGCACGTGCACTTTCTGTTTTGAAGATTAGCCCACCAAAACTGCCCGCCCCAAATCCCCTGAAATCAATAATGTTGGGCACAGTGCCTGATCACCCCCCCCCCCGCCAGCACCCAAAAGATAAAAAAAATATTGTGGGTCACAGTACCCAAGGAGCTTTCCTGACTCCTCCCAGCTTTCCAAAAAATACACTTCCTGGCAGCCCGCTCCTATTCCCCCCCACGGCCGCCAGGAGCGCATGGTACCTTCCTGCGTTACTGCTTGCATAAGCTCTGTCAGATCAACGCAGGAGGCCGCTGGGAGGAGTAGGACTGTACCACTCTCCCAGTGGCTAAGGGGGTTGTGTTAGGGCCTGAGGGTGGGAGATTAGGAGGGGCTGCCAGCTTTTTTTTTTTTTTTTTAAATCATGGTGGGGGTGGTCTCCTTGGACGCTGTGACCCACAACTCTTTTTTTTTTTTTTTTTTTTTTTTAAAAGCTTTAGGGGGAGGATAGGATTAGGCCTGATATAATTTATACTAATTTTGGGGGTTTTTTTCTTTTTGTATTAGCTACTTAAGCAGCTATATTAAATAGGGTCAGTTGAGGTTCAAGTTGACCAGGTGCACATGCCCGGTTGCCTTTTGGCCTGCTCTCAGGCAGGTGCAGACTCAGCGGATTAACTTCTCCAGCCAACTCTGAAAATCAGGTACAGCCGGGTGCGTGTTCTGGGTGACTTCGCTAGGCCCTGGAACGCCTGTTAAAAAGTATTTCTAAATAAGTAGTACCTGGGTGATGCCTAGGCCTGCTTAAAGGGTCCGGAAATGTACAGTCTGGGTGGTCCGGGTAAGTGGAAGAAAAAGCAAGTTTGCTTACCGTAAACGGTGTTTCCGTAGATAGCAGGATGAATTAGCCATGCTGTCATGGGACTGCCTGTCAGGCCCGGGAGGCGGAGCTTCCTAAGCGATGTCAGAGCTTTGCTCTGAGGCTGCGCGTGGGTTCCCGCGCCGGATTAACAGTTCTCCTCAGTCTGTGATATAGCAAGCGTGATCGTGTAGATCGGTCGATAGCCAGGGAGGTGGGTGGGTCAGCATGGCTAATTCATCCTGCTATCTACGGAAACACCGTTTACGGTAAGCAAACTTGCTTTTTCCCGTCGATAGCAGGCTGAATTAGCCCTGCTGTCATGGGAGTCCACAGCTCCCCGTCACGCTGAATTTGGTATTATGTCTTGTAGCGTGACGTGACTAAGTGGCTGTTGACCTTGGATTTATTAGAAGTGATGACTGCAAAACCGATTGACCCACTTGAGTATCACTCGTGGCTTGGTGATGAAGACAATAATGGGCTGCAAATGTATGGAGAGATGCCCATGTTGCTGCCTTACATATATCTATAAGAGGGACCTGTGTAAGATATGCCAGAGAGGTTGCTATTTGACGTGTTTGGTGAGCTTTTGGTCTCGTATCCAGAGTCATATTTTGTTTGGTATGACAGAATTGGATACATTGTGCTATCCAACTGGCTATGGTCCGTTTCGCCACTGGTTTCTCTGGTGTGGTTGGGTTGTAGGAAAGAAATAATTGCGAGGGTCGAGACGGCGATTGGGTTCTTAAGGTGTAGATTGCTAAGGTCCTTTTGCAGTCTAGGGTGTGTAGAAGCTTCTCGTGTTCAGAAGCATGAGGTTCTGGATAGAACGTTGGTAAGTCTATGGACTGATTAAGGTGGAATGGAGTTACTACTTTTGGTAGAAAGGAAGGGTGAGGTCGAAGTGTCACCTTTTGTGGGTAAAATTGAAGATATGGTGCATAATGTACCAGGGCTTGTAATTCACTCACCCTCCGTGCCGAGGTAATGGCCACCAGAAACACTGTTTTCCATGTTAAGTATTTCGGGTGAGCGGTCTGTATCGGTTCAAAGGGCGGTTTCATGAGTTGATTTAAAACTACATTCAAATCCCATTGTATTGGTGGTTTAGTGACTGGGGGTCTCAAGTGATTGAGTCCTCTTAAGAATTTGGATATCATTGGATGTAAGGAAATTGATTGACCTTTATATGGTCTGTGTCTAGCCGCTATAGCGCTGAGGTGGACACGTACTGACGTGGTTGCAAGTCCTGCTACGTATAGCGTGTGAAGGTAATCCAGTAGTTTTGATGGTGGACAAGAAAGGGGGTCTAAATGTTCCGTTGTACACCAGAGTGCATATCGTTTCCATTTAAATTGGTAATTACGACGTGTCGATGGTTTCCTGGCTGCCAGGATTACTTCTTGTACAGACAAGGAGATACCTTGTTCGTCAAGGAGGATCCGTTCAGTCTCCATGCCGTGAGGTGCAGAGACGAGTGTAGAGGGTGTAGCAGGGTCCCCTGTTCTTGGGAGAGTAGGTCTACTCGAGGTGGTAGACGGAGTGGTTGTTCGATGGACATTTGGAGTAAGTGCGTGTACCAATGTTGACGTGGCCAGGCTGGTGCAATGAGAATCATCTGTGTCGCATCTAGCATGCACTTTTGTAGCGTACGTGTGATCAAGGGTATTGGGGGAAACGCGTACATCAGCGGTTCCGTCCAAGGAAGGAGAAACGCATCTTGTGTTTGTCGCAGTTTGCTGGGCCATACAGAACAGAACCTGTCTACTTTGCGATTGTGTTCGGTTGCAAATAGATCGATGGAAGGGTTTCCCCACGTTGCAAAGATTGAGTCTGCAACGTCTTGATTTAGCGACCATTCGTGGGGATGAAACACCCGGCTTAGTTTGTCTGCCCGAGTGTTCGCTATGCCCGGAATGTAGGTTGCTTGTAGGTGAATGGAATGTTGGCATGCCCAATTCCAGATTTTTAAGGCTTCGTTGCACAGGGGCCAGGATCCTGTTCCCCCTTGTTTGTTGATATAGAACATTGCCACTTGATTGTCCGTATAAATCATTACCCTGTGGCCATGTAAATACGGGAGAAATGTTCGTAGTGCGTAACGAATCGCTCTGAGTTCCAGAAGGTTGATTTGAAACGTCTTTTCTATAGTCGACCAGAGGCCTTGCGTCTGGAGCTGATTGAAATGTGCCCCCCAGCCCCTCTTGGAGGCGTCCGTGGTGAGGACGGCATTGTGTGGTAAGATTGTAAACGGTGCTCCGTTTGTCAAGGTGTGATTCTTGAGCCACCAATCGAGTTGAGTGAGCATGGCGGATGTGAGAGCCACTTTCCAAGAGAGAGGTTGTAAGTGCTGTGTCCATTGTCGACGTAGATGCCATTGAAGTATGCGCATGTGTAGGCGAGTGTTGTTGACTGTGTAAATGGAAGCTGCCATGTGTCCCAGAGCGACTAGGATTTGGCGGGCTGATGTTGTATGTAGCGTTCGTAAATGGAGAAATATCTGTCTCATGTTTATTCTCCTGTCCTGTGGAAGGAACACTCTGTGTTTGGTGGTGTCCAGAATGACTCCGATGAATTGCAGGACTTGTGTTGGTTGTAAGTGAGACTTCTGATAATTGACTTGGAGTCCTAGTGTGTTCAGGCACTGAATGGTGTCTGAAAGATTTTGACGAAGCGTGGAGGGATTTGATGCTACCAACAGCCAGTCGTCCAGGTATGGAAAGAGCATGATCCCCTGTTGACGGAGATGTGCCACTACCACTGCCATGCATTTTGTGAAAACTCTGGGAGCCGTCGAGAGTCCGAACGGTAGTACTTTGTATTGGAAGTGATTGTTGTTGGCTCGAAACGAGAGGTATTGCCATGAAGAGGGGTGCATTGGAATGTGAGTGTATGCATCCTTTAGATCTATGCTGCACATCCAGGCTTTGTGTTGTATTAAGGGTAAGATTGATTTTAGAGATATTATTTTGAATTTCTCGGTTATTACGAATTTGTTGAGTTCTCGTAGATCTAAAATTGGACGTAGATCCCCGGATTTCTTCGGAATGAGGAAGTACGGGGAGTAAAAACCTGAATTCCATGACTCTTTGGGAAGAGGGTGAATTGCCTGTTGTTGTAACAGCGTTGTTAATTCCATTTTCATTTGAATCGTAGTTGGATGATGATTCTTGGGTGGATGTGGTAGGGTGGGAAGCATGTGAAAGGGAATTTGATATCCATATTGTACTAAGTGGAGGACCCATTGGTCCGTCGTGATGGCTTCCCATTGATGTAGGTGAGATGAAATGCCTCCCGCAGTGATTTGTTGTGGTAGTGGCGAGGGAATCACTAAAAAGATTGCGCTGGTTTAGATTGCGTAGTTTGCTGTTGTTGTTGTTGTCGTTGTGGGCGTGGACGGCCCCGTCGAGACTGGTTCTGAGTATTCTGTTGTCTGGCTGGTGGTTGGTAAGGTTGTGGTCGGTAAGGGGTATATTGTCGATATGTTCGACGCTGAAATGTAGGTCGACGATATTGCGGGTAGTATCGTCTATTGGTATTATACGTTGAAGGTGCCGTCAGAGATTGTACCGCTACCGACTGTTCCTTGAGCTGTGCTACTGTTTCTTGTAGTTTGTCTCCAAATAGGTTGTCACCTCGACAAGGTAGGTTGGCGAGTTTGGTGTGAACATCTTCCCGTATGGAACTAGCTTTTAACCATGCTAGCCTACGTGCCGCCAAAGCACTTGCTGAGACTCTGGAAGTCGTGTCAAAATTTTCATATACTGTGCGTAGTAGATGGCGTATGGCTTCCTCTATGTCTTGTAGGGGTGAGACCCCAACAAGATTGTGTTCCGTTTTCAACTGTTGTACACAATTGAATAAGTATTGCGCCAAATAAAACTGATGATGACTAATACGTGCTCCCAACATTGCTCCCTGAAATGCTCGTTTGGCAAAGTCATCCAGGGTTCGAAGGTCTTTGGTCGGGGGAGTCGTAGAATGTAACTTTTGTTTTCTTGCCTTAGTCATTGCGGATTCTACTACTAATGATGCATGAGGCAGTTGAGTAGTAGAATAGTATTGCGATTTTTGCATTTTGTATTTTAAATCTATTTTCTTGGATACAGATTGTATTGTGAATGGAGTTTCCCATGATTTTTCTAATAAGGTATCCAAAACCGCATGAGAGGGTAAAGCAGTGGGTTCTGTTGGCACATCAAAAATTTTTAATAAGTCGAGAGTGTCTGCTCTCGGATCCGGTATCTTTTGGATTGGAATGTTTAGAGCCGTTCCCATTTTTTCCAAGAATTTGGGGTAAGTGAGATCTTCCGGAGGAGAATAATGTTCCTGGGAATTTTCCTCAGGTTCTGAAGGGTATCCTGTGGAAGATTCAGGCGAAACATCTGTGTCTAAAGAAATTAAATTACTATTAGACGCAGGTTGTGGATCTGGTGTACCATCCCGTGGTCTTGAGGTCTGTGGATGTGTTATCCGTGGTTTGTGACGGGGTGGTGACGGAGTAACCTTACCTTGGTGAACCGGAGAAACATCTTGTTGATAGTTATGGTTCACAGTATGAGTAGGAGTGGATTGACGTTCGTCATGTACTGATGCTGGCATGTGATACGAGGCTTGCATGGCTTCAAAAAATCCTGATAAGGCTAATGATAGCGTATGGAAAGCATCCTTTGCTTGTCCTGTCATGTGGGGTTTTTCACCTGTTGCAGAATTAGAAGTAGGGATTCGTGTATTGTCAGCATCTTGAGATAATTTCCTCTTTTTATTTGATGGTTCTTGTAAAGCATGTCGTAGTGAATGCTGGGTTTGTGAAAGGTCAGATGATTTGCAGGTTGACAAATAGGAGAAAGAAGAGCAAGATTGTATGTCTGAATCATCTGTACTGTCCCATGGGGAATGGGACTGAGAGAGTACAGTACGTACCGTGTGTGCTGAAGGTTGGTGATGTGGATGTATGTGCTCTGTTGTCTTTGTCCGTCGCCCGTGGTTAGGCTGTTCCTCCAGCACTGCCCCTGCTGTTTTAGTTTTTCTGCCTTTGTCCCTGGATGTAAGGGAATAGCGTTTATTTAAACTCTCCCGTTTAGATTTTTTATTTTCAGAGGGAGCCTGTTGAATAGCGCCGTTGGAAGCGCTGCGTCGTGATGCGGCTGATGACGCGGAGTCACGTGGTGCGTCGCGTCGTTGCCTCGGATTGAATTGGGTCGTGCTGTGAGTTGATTTTCCAGCGTGCCCTGCGTCAGCGAGGGGAGCGCCGTCCTGTGCGGCGCCGGCTTGCGCCGTGGCGCTTTGCATTGCAACTCCTTGGATCGCGTTGTTAGAGGGCCGTTTCGCTTTTTTGGTAAGCGATTTATTTCTTGAGGGTGATGGAGAACTCGCTCTTGAGGGTGGGCGATCTCTGTGCTTACGGTTCTCAATATTTTTTTGTTTTAAATCGTGATGGGTGACATGCTTTGTGGAACGTCCTCTCTGTGGTTGAGGAGGAACAGTTCCCGGACCCGGAGAAGATTTTGTGTCAGATAATAGATTTGCTGACTCCCGGAGGTGTGTCAACACTCTAATTTTCTCTGCCCTCATCCTCTGTGCCCTTGGCGACATACGCCCACAGGCAGGGCAATTATCGGCATCATGATTTGGCCCTAAGCAGCGATAGCATAAAGAATGGGTATCCGTAATAGACATCACCTTACCGCACTCACACGGTTTAAATCCCGATGGTCTTGGCGTTCGTTGTGTGTCATACATTTTATTTTATTTATTTTATTGTATTTTACTGATGTTTCCTGAGGAGGATAGAAGCTCCGCGCGCGGAAAAACAGACTGAGGAGAACTGTTAATCCGGCGCGGGAACCCACGCGCAGCCTCAGAGCAAAGCTCTGACATCGCTTAGGAAGCTCCGCCTCCCGGGCCTGACAGGCAGTCCCATGACAGCAGGGCTAATTCAGCCTGCTATCGACGGGAAAATTAAAGTACAGCACGAGGTTCCGGCCGACCACCCGGCGAGTTTCCGCTGACCTCATTGCTGCTTGGGGAATGTACGATGTCGCCTGCTATTCAGGTTAATTTGGGCAGCACGAGCGTTCGGCGGTCAAGCCTCCTGGGGGGGGGGGGGGCGGCGAGGTTAATAAATAACTTATTATGGAAGGGGAAACGGTTTTTTTTTTTTTGCTAGCACAGCAAACTGGCCTTGATGTGTGCCAGAGACTGTGGAAGGTTTCTTTAGGCGCGCAGTTTTTGCTTGGAAGACCGAAGCAGAATATCTTTTTCCATCCAAAGCGACCCCCCCGGGAGCTGGGACATGTTTAGAACTTTTGCCTGTAACTGGTTGTGAGTCTTCGAGTCAGAAAGCGGCGTTTCTCGCCCCCCTCCCCCCCCCCCGCCAAGCATTGTGCTTGCCGCCCGGATCCTCCCCGCGTGCCAGGTCGCCGGATGCTTTGCTCTCCTTTCGCTGCCTTTGATACTCTGCCGGGCTTTTGTATTTTTGAAAGCGCTGTACGTGTGCTCGTGCCCCTCCTTTTTCTTCCTTATCTGCCAGGTCCCCTGTCTCTGCGGTTTTTCTCTGTGCCTCCGTCTCTCTGACAGGTTGACATTTCCCCGATGCGTAGCTTCCTGGCTTATCACTAAAAAACAGCAAATTGTTTGAAAGTCTTGCTGGAGTTTCTTTGTTCCTTGTTCATGCTCTCTTTTTCCCCACATCAAACGCTTTCATTTTTCTTTGGGTAGCCTTGCACGGCTTCGTAGTGTTATCGGCAAATTGTGACACCCGGTATAAAGCTCTTCTGGTAATGGCAACCGCTGGTTAAAATGTAGTCCATTAAGTCAGCAGCCTAATTTGCTGCCATTGTGATCACATTATACCAAAAGCCTTTTTATGTCCCACACTTACACATATCCCACTGACCACATCATAACTCTATTTAGAATGTGCAGGCGTTTTGTTAAAGGGTTTTGTAGACTGGGGGGAGAGGTACCACTTATTCATTGGTGGGTTTTGTAGACTGGGGGGGGAGAGGTACCACTTATTCATTGGTGGGTTTTGTAGACTGGGGGGGAGAGGTACCACTTATTCATTGGTGGATTCTGTAGACTGGGGGGAGAGGTACCACTTATTCATTGGTGGGTTTTGTAGACTGGGGGGGAGAGGTACCACTTATTCATTGGTGGATTTTGTAGACTGGGGGGAGAGGTACCACTTATTCATTGGTGGGTTTTGTAGACTGGGGGGGAGAGGTACCACTTATTCATTGGTGGATTCTGTAGACTGGGGGGGAGAGGTACCACTTATTCATTGGTGGATTTTGTAGACTGGGGGGAGAGGTACCACTTATTCATTGGTGGGTTTTGTAGACTGGGGGGGAGAGGTACCACTTATTCATTGGTGGATTCTGTAGACTGGGGGGGAGAGGTACCACTTATTCATTGGTGGATTTTGTAGACTGGGGGGGAGAGGGTACCACTTATTCATTGGTGGATTTTGTAGGCTGGGGGGAGAGGTACCACTTATTCATTGGTGGATTTTGTAGGCTGGGGGGAGAGGTGCCACTTATTCATTGGTGGATTTTGTAGACTGGGGGGAGAGGTACCACTTATTCATTGGTGGATTTTATAAACTGGGGGGGAGAGGTAGCTTTCTTTTGCTTCTCTGTCTTGGTACATGCGATCGACCTTGTGCAAAAGTTGTTTTTTTTTCCTGCTTTCCCACTGCCACTCTCAGAAATAAACTCAAATAAACATTCTTAAGAGCCGTCATGTAACCCCTCCCCCGGCCTATTTTTCCTCCTTCAGGTAATGTATATTTTTGCCTTATCTTTTCATGGATTTATTTTAAATTACCTTTTCCAGTGTCGGCTGGTGAGAATGCACCCCAGCTCACCTCGCCCTTTGGTGACGCGCAGGTGGCTGGACCAGGCCCAGCTTCCAGTAGGAAAAGCCTCTCCTGTTTGTGTTGCCTGCCTGGGAACTGAGGGCAGGCGTGCACCCGGAATCGTGGGCCGGTTATACCTCTAGAAGCGGAAAGAGAAAAAAAAAAGGGGGTATCTGCTGGGGTGAAAACCTGGCACTAGGAATCGTTTGCGAAGGATTTGTTGTCGTAAGTGCAAAATGGATGTAGAGCCTATAAAAAAGTTCATTATGCAGATGTTATCAATCCAGTTTTACAAGGTTTTCTCATATGAATGTTATCAGCGAGACTGAACTGCAGATGTTCTACAGGGCTTGATTAAATCAGCCCCTGGCAGCGCTGTTTGGCGGGTTTAGGTATGAAAAAAGGTTGAATCATTTATTTTACTGTCTGAAATTTTATTCAGGTAATTTACAGGCCGGGGGAGAAATATCCCTTCATTAGACAGTGGTGGACCATATGGCCTGGGCTGGTAGGAAGCTGGATTAGATTTTCAGACGCCAAGTACATCTCGGAGAGGATCAAAGCACACAGCCCACGTCGGGGAAGCAAAATATTTTTCCAAAGTCTTTGTGTGAAGAAACAAAATATATAACCTAAAAGTATGAAAGGGGTCCTTGGGAGCGAGATTTTGATGCGGCAGCGACAGCCACCACGCGACCATAAACGTGCGGTCCGACTAAACGGAGGAGCTTCTCCCATTTCCGGCCCAAAAAAAGGAATATGCCCTGATAAATCGAGCTTCAACTTTAAAATACCATGAAACAATAAAAGCATTTTAACGATCGGTGTTGGAAACACGTTCAGAAGAATTTATCATCCGGAACACTATTAAACCCAAATATAATGTTTCCGGGCATCACATTTCTAACCTGTGTTGTGCTCGCCCGTTACTGAAGAAGTGCTCGTAAAAAAAAAAAAAAAAAGTAGCAAAACAATACAATAAGACTGGACATCAAACCTGCGAAACAGTTATGGCTGATATGCATACTAAAAATTAATTAATCGTGCCCCGAGCTCTGATTCTTAATGCAGTTGCTTTAGATCTACACCGTTGTCAACTCTCTATCAAACAGCACCAAAGTGCTACAAGGAACTTAGTATCATCAATTTTTAATTGCTCTTTTCTTGGGTGATATATTTTATTTGAAACACTGGCTCAGTTAAATATTTATGTAAGTAGATTTTTTTGTCTGGTGTCTTGGCAGTTTTTTTTTTTTTAGGGATCAAACTGGATATGGACGATGAAAACAGCCAAAACCGCTCTCCCTTTCCCACCAGGGTGCACGGTCATATCTCTCCCGCCAAGTCAATAAAATGTGCAGAAGAGTGTACAGAAGCAGAGAAAGGGTATACGTGCCTGTTTTCTGCGGTGGTGGGGTTTTTTTTTTTGTAGTTGAGAGAGAACGCCGTCAGAAAAACCGTGCGAGAATGCCTCTGTGCGCATCATGGGCGAGAGACCTCTTCTGGAACACGGTGCCCGATTCTGGAGGCAGAGTCAACACCACAAGCCCTGTGTGTGAGGTAAGGCATAAAGAACTAAATATCCGTCCCCTCCAGGAGAGGCAGGGAAGGAGTATAAAGGCGGGACAAGAGGCAAACGCTTTTCACCGGAAAGGGAATGCTAGAGCAGTGTTTTTCAACCACTGGGCCGTGGACCTGCAGTGACCCCTGGCAGCGCTTTTTCCGATCTGCGGAGTGGCAGGAATTGCAGGAATAAGGTGCAGAGCTGCTCTGCAGCCTCAGAGGTACCCACCCGGTCGCCCGCAGCCCCAAGAAGGACATTCTCTACTGCCCTAAACCTCTGGATGCAGCTTCACTCCAGGCCCTACAGCACTGCTATCTGCTGCTGCTGGCTTCTGTGTGCAGGGACAAACCGCTGGCACCTTTGGGCTCTTCGCTGCTACCGCACTGAACAGTTGATTGTGCTGGCAGGCTAAATGTCAACATAGGGCGCAGCTGGGCTCCAGACTGCCCCCATTCTGGCTCTGTTAATGAACAAAACAGATCCAAAAGACTGCTGGCTATGCAGCCACAAAGCCTGTTGCAAGTTCCAGGCCCCTTAAAGGTGTAGCACGCTGCAGCTGTTGTAAATTTTTTTAGCCCCTGGCTGAAAACGGAATAAGGAGACCTGATTTTTTTTTTTCCCCCTCTCCTGCTCTGGGTGGAAGAAGCCCAGCTCCTTCGTCATAATTCCTGAAATTAAAACATTCAGAGGTGGCTGGGGTGAGATTAGGGGAGACTCCTGAAGGGGGGCGTACTCCCCTCTCCCCCCAACACGTTAGCCGTGGAGGGGACCCCCATGCTCTTTAGCCACAGGTGGGAACTTTTCTTCCTCCATTCAGGGGTCTCCCTCAACTCTACCGCCAGTTGGTCCACGTCGGTTTTGTAGGTCGGCCAACCAATCCCTGGCATCAAAAAGGCTGAGAAACACTGCTAGAACACAAGTCTGAAGCGAGGTAAGAACATAAGAAAATGCCATACTGGGTCAGACCAAGGGTCCATCAAGCCCAGCATCCTGTTTCCAACAGTGGCCAATCCAGGCCATAAGAACCTGGCAAGTACCCAAAAACTAAGTCTATTCCATGTAACCATTGCTAATGGCAGTGGCTATTCTCTAAGGGGCGGATTTTAAGAGCCCTGCTCGCCTAAATCCGCCCAAATCCGGGCGGATTTAGGCGAGCAGGGCCCTGCGCGCCGGTGAGCCTATTTTACATAGGCCTACTGGCGCGCGCAGAGCCCCGGGACTCGCGTAAGTCCCGGGGTTTTCGGAGGGGGCGTGTCGGGGGCGGGACCGAGCGCAGCGGCGTTTTCGGGGCGTCGGGAGCGTTCCGGGGGCGGGCCCGGGGGCGTGGCCGCGCCCTCCGGACCCGCCCCCAGGTTGCGTCCCGGCGCGCTAGCGGCCCGCTGGCGCGCGGGGATTTACTTCTCCCTCCGGGAGGCGTAAATCCCCCGACAAAGGTAAGTGAGGGGTTTAGACAGGGCCGGGCGGTTGGGTTAGGTAGGGGAAGGGAGGGGAAGGTGAGGGGAGGGCAAAGGAAAGTTCCCTTCGAGGCCGCTCTGATTTCGGAGCGGCCTCGGAGGGAACGGAGGTAGGCTGCGCAGCTCGGCGCGCGCCGGCTATACGGAATCGATAGCCTTGCGCGCGCCAAACCTGGATTTTAGCGGATACGCGCGGCTACGCGCGTATCTACTAAAATCCAGCGTACTTTTGTTGGCGCCTGAAGCGCCAACAAAAGTACGCCTATTCGCGGTATTTGAAAATCTACCCCTAAGTGAACTTAATAGCAGGTAATGGACTTCTCCTCCAAGAACTTATCCCATCCTTTTTTAAACACAGCTATACTAACTGCACTAACCACATTCTCTGGCAACAAATTCCAGAGTTTAATTGTGCGTTGAGTAAAAAAGAACTTTCTCCAATTCGTTTTAAATGTGCCCCATGCTTACTTCGTGGAGTGCCCCCTAGTCTTTCTACTATCCGAAAGAGTAAATAACTGATTCACATCGGTGGTGGATACATGCAAATGCTTTCCAGGGGAGATAATTGGAAGCAAAAAGAGAATTCAAAAAGCAAGTTGCAAGGATGAGAAGCTAAAGCAGGAGATGATGTAGGTAGGGTCTGTCTTATTGCAATAGGAAAGGACCATGGGCAGACTAGATAAGCCTTACAATCTTTATCTGCCAGCATAGTCTATGCTTTTATTAGAAGACCTTTTTCTTTCATCTTTGTAGTCCTAAAGCATTTTTAAGACTGCTTGACGATCAGCATTGCCTTGCCCTGATCTTCCGGACCTTAACACTGTAACGTAGGCATTTTCGAAAGTTACTCGCTGGGGCAGAGCTCCCAGTAGCCCACAGCCATAAGAGGCTCCTGAGGGTGCCGAGGTGAATGGGACCATCAGCCCTGTCAGCGATCCATAGAGGTTCAAGTAGGAGGCTTTTGCGTCACTTGGTCCGCCACCAGATTTGTTGATTGGCAGAAGGCTTTGCTTCTTACGGTGCTTATCATGGTTGAGGACATTTGGTCTATTAGCAAACACATGCAAGAAAAAGATGTATTTTATTTATTTATTTGTTGAGTTTTATATACCGTCATCCGGTGAAGCCATCACAACGGTTTACAAGATTCAAAAGGTAGTATCTTAACATATGTGAATTAAGGATATAACAGGATACATATTATATTCGAAAATGAGCGGATAAAGGGGATCGGAGTGGGTAAGGATTAGAGGGGATAGGAGGGGGGTGGAAGTGCTATGGGGGGGTGAAAGGAAAGAGTGGGGAAAGGAGGGTTACAAGGGTGGGGAAATTAGTTAAGCGTAAAGTTATTCTTTTTATAGTCCGACATAAAATCATTTTTGAATGAGAAGGGTTTGCTTGGTGCTGGTTGATGTCTTGTTTTTGCGTTGTTTCGGTTGGTAATTCTGTTGGGTGTTTGGATGTTGTGATACTTGATTGTCAATGTAGACTTTGTAAAACAGCCATGTTTTTAGATCCTTTTTGAATGTTTTGAGGTTAGGTTGGGTTCTTAAGTCTTTTAGGAGGGAGTTCCATATTTTAGGGCAGGCGATGGAAAATGCTCTTTCTCTGGTTGCTGTCAAGAGAACATCTCTGATGGGGGGGGACTGTTAAAGGACCTGTGTTGTTTGAACGTAAGTTTCTTTGGGGATTCTGGGGGGTTATGTTTGACCTTGATGTTTGACCTTGATGTTTGACCTTGAAGTTCATTGTGTAGTAATTTGTGTATGATGGTCATGGATTTATGTTCAATTCGGGATTTAATTGGAAGCCAGTGTAGTGAAATCAGTATTGGCGTTATGTGATCATTCCTCTTTGTTCCAGTCAGAATTCTGGCTGCTGAGTTTTGCAGAATCTGGAGAGGTTTGATGTTGGAGTATGGTATTCCGATTAGTAGGGAGTTGCAGAATATGAGCAGCTGTAGTACAGTTCTGAAGTCATAAGGGTTAAGAAATGGTTTCAGACGTCTTAGGATTAGTAGTTTGTGATATCCTTCTTTGATTTTGTTTGATATTTGGTTCTTGTAGGAAAGATAAAGAAGTAAGCTCTAATTATAATATTACATCAAAGTCACAGTTAAATCGGTCTTATGATGGATAAGGGGGTCATGGGGTAATTTCTTGTATTACCCATGTTCCACTTCCACACTGTTAGAAAAGATTATAAATGTCTCATCCTGATAGAGATGGTTGAGGTGATAAATGTGCACCATCTGTAGAAATTTTGCAATTCTGGTGTTTGCATCATGTTTTGAAGCCCACAGACTCATGTTGGTTTGATGGCATCATGGAATTGTGTAAAGTTATGTGTGGCACAATACTGGTCTTCTTCCAAAATTAATTTTGAACATGGCCATGTGGTACACCACGGAGTTAGAGTTGGTTGAAGTAGACAACCACAAGAGGACTGGAAATCATGGATTCATGTTTTGTTTTTGGGGTTTTTTTTCAGTCCAAAATCGATGTACTTATGAGTCTTTGACTAGGTTGATTTTTTCTGTAACCTCTTTCATTTCATGGAGGCATCATTCATTCTCATCAGCAGTAGACCTGAACTCAATATAGTAGGGTCTCCATCTTTCCCTACATCCATTCAGCAACAGATCCTCACAGGTGAATATGGTGAACAGACCCTTTGGTTACTATCACGTATTCACTATAAACCCTTGTTCACACCAACAACAAGACCATCAGGCCTTCCCCAGTTCCAACAACAAGACAATCAGGCCTTCCCCAGTTCCCTCCCAGTCTGCTCCTTAAGTGGAGCGGACTGGGAGGGAACTGGGGAAGGCCTGATTGCATCGCCGTGTGTATTTTATAAACATTTGCCCCTTACACGTGCCGCCTGCACATGCGCACGCGGATTTTAAAATCTGGCTTGCATGTGTGCATGGCCATTCGATTTTATAACATGTACGCGCCAGCACACACATGTTATAAAATCGTTGCTTTCGTGGGCGTGCGTCGGGAACCGCGCGCACATGGACGCGTGTGCTGCTTTGAAAATCTACCCCTTTTTTTGTTTTGTCAGGACTGTTCCAACTCTGCTCCTAGTATTGTCCTCTTCTATCTGTTCCAGTAATGCTTGTATTCTGTCACAGAATGGTTTCCACTAGGGAAGCGTTTTGTTGAAATGAACCAGGAAATAAATTTCCCATTCGGTTTCATTTTAAAAACGAAATGAAAGTAAAAAGGAACAGAATGTTACTCCTTTCTATTGTTTGATTACAAAAAAATCATCCTGTCCCTGCCTCATTGAAACTCCCCCCCACCCCCGCCAACGCCTGTTCCCTTCTCCAGTGCTCCCAGTCTCTCTCAGACCCTCTTACCCCATGAAGGTTTTAAAATGAATTTAAATCCTCATGGCTGGGGCCATTTTATAAGTAACAATGGCCTCGACTTCGGTCTGCCTGCGCTATCTGAAATAACGGCAGCGGAGGGACGGGAGCGACTGCCCCGTGAAGATTTAGGTGGATTTTAAAGACCTCATGCAATAAGAGGGTCCAAGGGAAGCTGAGGTTGGGGGCATTGGGACAGGGACAAGACAATTTTTTTTTTGTTGTTTCACATAAACAAAACAAAAAACAAACAAAGCTGCAAAAGTGTCTGTGTGCACCCTTAGTTTCAGTCACCTCGGCTGGTAGGTTATTCCAGGCATTTATCATCTTTTCAGCGGAGAAGTATTTTCTCGTGTTTTTCTCTGAACGTTTCTCCCTCCAGCTTCATATTTCAACAACTTGCCTTTGAAATTCCTTTCCTGTGGAAAGCTTCCCCTTTCCGGTGATTTATTAGGCTGTCAGATATTTGAATGTTTCCATCACATGTCTGACAGGCTTCACGACTGCATGGCCATGAATCAGCGGCGGGGGTGAGTGATGCACGTTCGCCATCTTATACGCTACCAGACCTCTGTGAGTTAGAGGGCCAGAAAAAGTGACTGATTTGGAGACGTCATCTCATACTGGAAGCAGTGAAGACATGAACGTATGGCCATGTAAACAGGGGCAGGCTGAGCCAGGCCTGGCTTTGCCCCAGTGCTTGCATGGACCTATAACCCTCCTTTTTCTTGGGGGAAATCAGATCTACATCTCCGCCCTTGCAGTGGCGGTAACATCCTGTCTCTTTTGACAGGGAGCTATACGGTCAGCCTACACAGTAAACTCCATTTTCAGTACATTAGACCTTCTAAATCTGCCGCATATTTCAGCATCAGGTGCGTTGAGCATTTATGGTAACTTGACGCCAAGTTTAAACATCGAATCTGCACAGAGCCCTACTGACAAGTCCAGGCCGGACTTGTCAGTAGGGCACACTAGGCCCGTGCCTACGGCAGCAGAAATCGGGGGGGGGGACACGACGGACGGACGGACAGCAGGCTGGAGGAAGATTTGCTGCGTTCCAATAAAAATAATATAAATTATACTAATAAATATAGTGTAAAACTACTTCAGTTTCATAATGTAATATAAAAGATGGAGATGTTTGCCGATTTGCTTCAGAAATTTTAAATTTTTGCCACAGAATCTACCCCTGAGCTGCCACAGGAACCTGGGGGGTGGGGGGGGGGTGTGGCTTTAGACCTTCTGCTCCTGTTGTCCAACCTTGAGGGGGGGGGGGGGGGGAGGAAAGAGGGAAATGACAGGGGGCAACAGAACCAACAGTGCCTAAGAGCGTCAAAACCCCAAATCAGTCTAAACACATAAGAACATAATTGTCAAACTGGGCCAAATCAAGGGTCCATTAAGCCCAGCATCCTGTTTCCAACAGTGGCCAATCCAAGTCAAAATATCCGGCAGGCAGTAGACAGATCCCATGCTGCTAATGCCCAGGGATAAGTGTTGGCTTTCCCCGTCTGCCTGGTTAAAAACAGTTTATGGACCTCTGCTCCAGGAATTGTCCAAACCTTTATTTAAACCAAACTACGCTAAATGCCTTAACCACATCCTCCGGCATTGAATTCCAGAGCCTAAATTGTGTGTGTGAATGAAAAAGAATTTTCTGCCAGATTTGTTTTAAATGTGCTACTTGTTAACTTCATGGAGTGTCCTCTAGTCTTTGTGGGGTAGATATTCAAAAGCCATTTAGACGGATAACTGAAAAGTTATCTGTGTAAATGGCTAATTTGGCAATTTCCGTCAATTATCTGGCTAAGTTAAACCGGATAATTACTTATCCGGCTATAATTTAGCCAGATATAAAAGGGGCGTTCGGGGGAGGGGTTCAGTTATCCAGCTAATTTAACTGAATATCAGGTATATCCAGTTAATTTAGCTGGATAACTTTAGACCTACTCTAGAGCAGATCTAAAGTGATCCAGCTCATGTGGCCGGATTACTAGCTACTTACCCGGATATCTTCAGGCAGCCCCCATGTCCTGCCTAGGTTGCTGTGCTGTGTGATCCCGGCCCTTTCCAGCGTTACTCAGGTAATAACACGGGAAGCTTACGTTGACACTTAAGCGTTATTACCTGAGCAACGAGGAAGTGGCCGGGGTCTCGTAGCACAGAGATCCTGGCAGGACAAAGGTAATGGGAGGGTGGGAGAGTGTCTTCCTGGGTAAGTGGATGTTTGTGAGGAGGGGGGGGGGGGACAGAAAGGGTAATATAAAGGTATTTTAGTGGGGAGGGAGGGAGAAGCCTGGCAGCAGTTATCTATAATAACTTTAAATTCAATTTTTTTAGTTAAGTGCCAGATTTCTGGGTAAGCAGGGAGGAGGTAGAGATATGAGGTGGTGGTGTGTGTGTGTGTGGGGGGGGGGGGGGGGAACATCTGACGATATCCAGGTAAGTAGCTTGTTTTCCGGCAATATGAGGCCAGATAACTTTAGGCCTAACTGGTCATTTATTTATTTATTTATTTAAATTCTTTTCTATACCATCACAGCGGTTTACATGCAGGCATGTAAATTAAGATAGGTGAATGCGCACTATAGTACATTCTAACAGGTGCCAAAAAGGTTCGGTTACATTATATCATAATTCAACCAATGGCCGGTTAGGGTTAAAGGTATCCAGTGATGTGTAGCTGGCTAACTTTAGTTGGAACATTTATCCCGCTGAATATACCGGACAAGTTATCTGGCTATCTTTAGCTGGATTACAGTCTACTAAATGGGCCTACTGAATACTGGCCTCTGTAATTTTTGAAAAAATAAATAACCGATTCACATCTACCCATTCTAGACCTCTCATGATTTTAAACACCTCTATCATATCGCCGATAGCCTTTGCCCTTACTATGTCACAGGGGCTACCGGTGCCATTGGTCAGCCCCTGTCAATGGCACCGATAGCCCCTGTCACATGGTAAGGGCAAAGGGCCATCGGCGCCATTTTGATTAGTGGCAGCCGAAGGCCCGGGAGCAGGAGATCGCTCCAGGGACCCCCACTGGACCACCAGGTACCTGTAAAAAGTTTTTTGGGGGGTTGGGAGGGTGGGGGAAGCTAAGGTATTAGTTTTAAAGGATCAGGGTGGGTTTTTTGTTTATCGGCTCGGGCGCAGCCAATAAACAAAACCGCGATCGGGCCCGATGGAAAAAAACCCACATGTGAATCGGAACCGGAATCCGAACCGATTCCGGTTCCAATTCACATCTCTACTGAATATACGCAGATAATTATTAAAGATAGCCAGATAAGCATATCCGGCTAACTTTACACCTGCTATAGACCACGTCTAAGTTATCCGATTAACTTAACTGGATAAAGCTGAATATCGCTACTTATTTGGCTAAGTTAGCTGGATAGGTAGCACTGCCCAGTTACACCCACTGCCCACCCACTGACTATAAGGCTAACTATTTAGCCGGCTAAGTGACTTATCTAAGTTTTACAGCTGGATATTCTGATTTATCCGGCTAAGTAGCATTTGAATACCTACCCCGAGTGCTTAATCGAATGTGCACAATATGTTTGGACACCCACAGGCATATCCTTGAAAGTTTTGGCTGAACATATATATTAGTGCAGGGGTTGGGAACCCATGGCTTGCGAGCCAGATATGGCTCTTTTGAGGGCTGCATCTGGCTCGCAGACAAGGGTCGCCACACTTTCCCGCTGACCCAGCTGCTCCCCGGTCCTCCTCCGCCCGGGCTTAAAATGCTGTCAGCCCGGGCGGAACGCGGCAGGACAGCTGGAGTCAGCGGCACCGGCGTGCTCTCTTCTTCCCGCCCCCCCCCCCCCCCCCCGCGGCCCGAAAGAGGAAGTGGAGAGTATCAGGTGCGTGCACGTCAAGAAGAGGCCACGCTAGTGCGCTCGGCATCGGCCCGAAGAAAAGAAGACTGCAGCGCGGCTCGGAGGAAAATGATGAGGTTCAACCGCGGCCGACGGGACTCCGCCTCCGCGAGGGCTGAAAATGAAGGAGGTTAGCGTTGGGAGGAGGCTGCTGCTGCCGCGAGTTCCCGGGGTGGGGGAGAAAGAGAGTGAATGCGCGATCACTCTCTCTCCCCCCCACCCCGGGAACTCGCGGCAGCAGCAGCCTCCTCCCAACGCTAACCTCCTTCATTTTCAGCCCTCACGGAGGCGGAGTCCCTTCGGCCGCGGTTGAACCTCTTCATTTTCCTCCGAGCCGCGCTGCAGTCTTCTTTTCTTCGGGCCGATGCCGAGCGCACTAGCGTGGCCTCTTCTTGCCGCGCACGCACCCGATACTCTCCACTTCCTCTTCCGGGCCGTAAGTTTACCATTGGGAACCTGTATGTGTAAGTTTGTGATTGAAAACCTGTTTGTGTGAAAGAGTATGTGTGTATGATTGAGATCCTTTGTGTGTGAGAGAAATCATGTTTATGTATGATTAAGAGCCTGTGTGTATAAGTAAGAGAGAGATCATGTGTGTCTGTGTGTGGTTGAGAGCTGGTTTAGGTGATGGAGCATGTGAGTATGTGATTGAGAGCCTGTGTTTAAATGAGAGAGAGAGAGAGACCATGTGTGTCTGTGTGTGATTGAGAGCTGATTTAGGTGAGGAAGCATGTGAGTATGTGATTGAGAGCCTGTGTTTAAATGAGAGAGACCATGTGTGTCTGTGTGTGATTGAGAGCTGATTTAGATGAGGGAGCATGTGAGTATGTGATTGAGAGCGTGTGTAAATGAGAGAAAGAGAGGACATGTTTGTAAGCATGTGAATGAGAGTCTGTGTGTGAGAGAAAAAGACAGCATGTATTTATTTATGTGATTGAAAGCCTGTGTGTGTGTGTGTGTAAGCTTGAAAAGATAGACAGCATGTGTGTAAATGTGTAATTAAGAGCCTATATAAGTGAAAGAGAAAAAACGTGTATATGTGAGTACTGAGAGCATGTGTGTATAGGTGTGTCATTGAGAGCCAGTGTGAGAGAGAGCGCTGGTATGTGACTGAGAGAGGAGAAAGTTCCAAGCAAACCACCCCACCTCCTGCTACTTCAGAACAATCTCAGGACACCTGGATATCAAACGTTTCCAGGTATGCAGAGCAAAAAAAGTTTTGTATCCTTATTATTTTTCATTACTGGGTCTTTGTGTCTGCTATTTTGAAATATTTTGTTGGTATCTGGAAATGTTTTATATGAGTTTTTAATTATTGGATATTCCACTCATCAGCTGTTTCGAAATATGTTCTTTTTGTTAGTACAGTTTTACTGCTGATGATTTTATATTTCTTGATTTGTTTTATAAGGATGGGTGATGTTTCTTTTTTCCTTTGTTACACTGCATACAGAGACTCTGGCTTGTTGCAGTTTCCAATTCAGTTTTTTCTGCATGCTTCTTGTTATGCGTTTTGGTCTCTTTATTCTATGTTAGGTGAGGGACAGCACGTGATTCAGGTGAGGTTTTCTGCTGGCGAGTAGTTTCTGTGTAGGACTCTATAGCAGCCTGGCTTGGTCCGTTTTCCTAATAGGAGATGTATTGGTGTCTTAAGGCCTGGTGTAATATTTTCAGAGATTTATTGTACTTTAAAAATGTGATCTTACATAAAATGCACACATTTACTTGTATTTAGTTTTAAACATATTGTATGGCTCTCATGGAATTACATTTTAAAATATGTGGCGTTTATGGCTCTCTCAGCCAAAAAGGTTCCTGACCCCTGTATTAGTGCAACTGTTCTGAATGGGAAAATAACAGTAACTGTATGATGAGTGGACAATGAAAGAAGGAAAAAAAGAACACCTGAGGCAGGTACAGAAGTGCAACACTTGAGAGTTTAACTAACTAGGCTAAGTGCTTTACAACGGTGAGGAATCCAACCTGCATCTTCTGATTACACAGTTGATTTGAGTCAATAAGGCGCTACTGCCAGCTCAACTGTCAGACTCCTTCCAGAAGGGGATGGCACTACAGTAATTCACTCACTATTCCTAAAGGGGTTATATTTTGTAGTAATTAAGCTCCTTACAAGGACTTTCACACAGCATGAAATTTAACACCAGTTCAGTGGGAAGTGCACTGTATTGCTAAAAATATCGCCGCACAGAAAACTGCCACTCTTTGCAACAGTGGGCAGGAGTGAGTAACCACTAGGGCAGGGCTTCAGGATATCCAGGGGATGTTTGTTGTGGACATCCCAAAAAGCTGACGGACTGTGGGGTCCCCAGCAGACTGTCCCTGCTGTAATGCTTTTAGTGACTTTTTTTTCCAACTTTTGCTAGGGTTGTAGATGCTCCTTGTTATCATCATTTCTCCACATCTCCTCCTCTGGTAGATGTGAATCGGTTATTTACTCTTTCGGATAGTAGAAAGACTAGGGGGCACTCCATGAAGTTAGCATGGGGCACATTTAAAACTAATCGGAGAAAGTTCTTTTTTACTCAACGCACAATTAAACTCTGGAATTTGTTGCCAGAGGACGTGGTTAAGTCTGGTGTAGCGGAGTTTAAAAAAGGTTTTGATAAGTTCCTGGAGAAGTCCATAAACTGCTATTAATCAATAGGGAATAGCCATTGCTTTTTGCTGGCAATAGTAGCTTGGAATCTTTTTAATGTTTGGGTACTTGGCAGGTTCTTATGGCCTGGATTGGCCTCTGTTGGAAACAGGATGCTGGGCTTGATGGACCCTTGGTCTGACCCAGTATGGCATGTTCTTATGTTCTTATCCCATTGTACCATTCAGGTGACCTGTTAGTTCCAGGCCAGGCTTTTATCTTTGTCGTGATTCCCCCTCGCAGGAAGCCCCGCACGCAGCTCACTCAGCTCCCGGCGCGGCCTTGCGCCACCGCTCTCCGCGGCAGTGGTGCCACCGTCGCCGCCTTGCCCCTCTGCGCAGCCAGAGCGCCGCGTCACCCGACGCCACCTCTGCTTCCTTCGCGGCCTTGGACCGCCACTGTCCCCCGACGACGCCCGAGCCTGGCAGCCAATCCCCGTGGCAGGGGAGGTGTCGCCGGTGAGCCACGGGGCTGGACGCCGCTTCGACCATCCTGGCGGCCTGGAACGCTGCCGACTGCAGCCGCGCCATCATTCCTGCCGGCGGTCTCTCTCTCTAGGCGCGCGTGCCACAGCCCTGGCTTTAAAGGGCCGACAGCGGGACATACTGCGGTGCCGCTCGATGATGTCATCTCTTGCCAGTCCTATAAAAGGACTCTTCAGTCTTTGCTCCTGGCCTTTGCTAGCACTTTCAAGGTACTTCATATTTCCTGTTCCATGTTCCCTTGTTCACTTCATCTTGTTCCTGAATCCAAGCCTTTGCCTTATTCCTGGCTCCAGCCTTCATCCTGTCTTCAGAGTCTTTGTTACTGGTTCAAGTCTTCAGAGGTCCTTCCAGGTTGCCGAATCTGAGTTCTGAGTTCCTCAGTCGGAGCCCGAGTTCCTGAATCCTGTCCCTGATATTCGGAGTTCTTGTTCCAGCTCCCACCTTGTTCCACAATGAATATGCATGAGATAGATTTGCATACAATGGAGGCAGTGCACGCATCTCTCTCTCTCATGCATATTCATGGTGGATATCCTGAAAACCCGGCCTGTTTGTGGCTCTCGAGGTCAGGAGTTGGCCACCCCTGGTCTAAATGTTTTAACAACCATGAGCAAATGACACACACATGGGTCACAAATAGACTGCTAAGGGACGCCAAGGGAAGAGGGCCCGAACTCCCTAGAAAGCTCTGAAGTACTATGCGTCTTCAGAATAGCTTTCAGATGTGGCATATGTTGGTACTGTCCTGTGCAAATGAGGCCAATCGACTTTTGAGGAGAGGGTGGGCAGGGGCGAAGGTCTGAGTGATGCACGGACCCATTCATCTGCTGTCAAAGATCCCTGTGTGACTCTGTAAGTTATTGCAATGGGATCATATGTGTTTATCAGTCATCGCTAGTGGAGATGAATGAACTGCCTCATTGAAACCTGTTACAGTCAGCTTTATCTTTGTTATCTGTCTTAATGTATGTTTAAATGCTTGTCCTAATGCATCTTGCTAAGACAGAATTGCAAAATAGAGGTGCAGCATGATGTTAACAGGTTTGTTAGGAAACCACCTTTAAATGCATTGAATGTGAACTTGTGTACAGGGACCATCAAGTAACATTTATGATAAAATCTACCTTTCTAAGCTGTGGCAATTGTGCCATAAGGAAGACATTGTTGCTCTCTGTCCAAGACAATCTGGTTCTTCCGCACAAGGCTGCTTTCCCTTTCCAGATTTCAGTCTCTGGTGTTTTGGAACAGTTTATGAGTTCTGACCTGTGCACTGTTGGCCGTTTGTGGCTTTAGCTGCTTTTGAAGGCATTCAGGATGGCATCATTTACATAGGCCGTGTCCTTCTGGTGTGTGGAAGAGGACACGGTGGTGGAGATGCAGCCTGCTGGTGGCTTCAGACCTGACCTTGTTTTGAAATAATCGAGAGATGTTTCTGGAGCTCTAGCGCTCCAGCTATATGCAGATTAGGCAATTGGTAAATTGCTCTGGCTTCATAACATCATTTGGTAGTTTGCTAGTGGAAGATTGCAGGTAACTGAGGGAGGGCTTTTAGTGAATATTTCTATTCTGAGATTCCAGACTCTCCCTGGCAGTCCAGTGTCTGCCCTTTCACAAATAGTTTATCTGGATCTTTTCCGTTTTTTATTTTAACCTTTGAGTGTAACGAGCAGGTTAGCAGTTCATATTCAAGCAGAAAATCCACAGCTGGTTCATTTCTCATGTGGGCAGAAAAATGAACATTGAAATAGTCTGTGCTTTGGTTTTGAAAAAGTTGCTAATGAGCTGGGTTTTAGCAAGAAATTCAATTCTGGGAAATTGTTGTTCTGTCCATAGCAACGGTTTTCAAAATCCAACTTACTTCCGCACCCCCAGCGCTAGGTAGTTGGGTGGCTGCTGGACGTGAGGGCCGCCTGGTGCGAAGGTGGCGGACCTCAAGCGTCACCTAGATAGGATTATAGACAGTGCTGGGGAGGAGCCGGCTGTCGTGGTACATGTGGGCACCAACGACATAGGAAAATGTGGGAGGGAGGTTCTGGAAGCCAGATTTAGGATTTTAGGTAGAAAACTGAAATCCAGAACCTCCAGGGTAGCATTCTCTGAAATGCTCCCTGTTCCACGTGCAGGTCCCCAGAGGCAGGCAGAGCTCCGGAGTCTCAATGCGTGGATGAGATGATGGTGCAGGGAAGAGGAATTCAGTTTTGTAAGGAACTGGGCGTCCTTTTGGGGAAGGAGTAGACTTTTCTGAAGGGATGGACTCCACCTTAACCAGAATGGAACCAGGCTGCTGGCGCTTGTTGCGGTCCCGGGACGTGGCCCGGTCCCTCCTTCTACCTCGGGGATGGTCCGAGCCACCGCGGAATTCCTCCGGCCTGTGCAGGCCTGCACAGCTTCTCTCCATGGCGCTCCCTGCGCGAGGGAGACGCCGCCGATGCTCCGGGGCTGGCCCCGCCCCTTAGGTGCGCGCGTGCGCAGGGCCTCGTCTCTTAAAGGGGCCAGCGTGGGAAAAGTCAGCACTGCCCCAGGATGACTCAGATGTCTTCAGGGTATTTAAACCCTGCATCTACATTCAGTCCTTGTCTTGCAACGAGGTTTACTCGCTTAGAGTCTCTAGTTGCAGTTCCGACTTCGGCTTGTTCCTGGCTTCTGACTCCAGCTTGATCCTTGGCTTCGGACTCCAGTCCGACCCTCTGTGTCCTGCACTTCCATCCAGGAGGCCACACCTAAGTCCAAGCGGCTCGGGTCTTCATGGGCTCCTCCCAGGGGGATCTTGGGCTTCCAGTGGTGAAACTCCAGTCAGCCTCCTGGCACCTGCTTCCTCATCTGCACTCCAGGACGTCTCTCCAGTTACTGCTCAAAGGAGACCTTTGTAAGTCCAAGCGGCTCGGATCCTCATGGGCTCCTCCTGGGGGGATCTCGGGCTTCCAGTGGTGAAGATCCATCAGGTCTCCTGCCTCGGGCCGCCTACCGGTTGCAACCTCCTCTGTGGGCCTTCCCACAGTGCGTCAACATCTGTTACAGCCGGCTCAAGGGTCCACTAACATAACAGTGCTAACTTTCAAAAGAAGATAGAGCAGCTTTTAAAATAGAATAAGGGGAAAAGCTGACAGTCACTCAACAGTGCATGGTTCGGAGAAATGTATCCTTGAAGGATACTAATGAAACAGGAGAGTTTGGGCATCCCAACAGAGAGGTTCCAATAAAAGCCTATAAGTAAAGAATCAGCTGAGCTTTATAATTCCAAATTAAAAGCAGGTTGTTAATGCAAACAAAAAACACACTTTGAAATGTCTGTATAGCAGTGAATGATGAGATTGACATAATTGGCATCACAGAAACTTGGTGGAAGGAGGATAACCAATGGGACAGTGCTATATCAGGATACAAATTATATCGCAATGATAGGGAGGATCAACTTGGCGGGGGTGTGGCACTTTATGTCCGGGAGGGTATAGGGTCCAACAGGATAAAGATCATACAAGAGACTAAATGCGCAGTAGAATCTATATGGGTAGAGATCCCATGTGTGTTGGGTAAGAGTATAGTGATAGGAGTATACTGCCGTCCACCTGGACAAAATGGTCAGACAGATGATGATGAAATGCTAAGAGAAATCAGGGAAGCAAACCAATTTGGCAGTGCATTAATAATGGGAGATTTCAATTACCCCAATATTGACTGGGTAAATGTAACATCAGGACTTGCTAGAGACATAAAGTTCCTGGATGTAATAAATGATTGTTTCATGGAGCAATTGGTTCAGGAACCAATGAGAGAGGGAGCTATTTTAGATTTAATTCTTAGTGGATCGCAGGATTTGGTGAGAGAGGTAACGGTGGTGAGGCCACTTGGCAACAGTGATTATAACATGATCAAATTTAAACTAATAACTGGAAGGGGGACAATAAGTAAATCTGCAACTCTAACACTAAATTTTAAAAAGGGAAACTTTGATAAAATGAGGAAAATAGTTAGAAAAAAACTGAAAGGTGCAGCTGCAAAGGTTAAAAGTGTTCAACAGGCATGGACATTGTTTAAAAATACAATCCTAGAGGCGCAGTCCATATGTATTCCACACATTAAGAAAGGTGGAAGGAAGGCAAAACGATTACCGTCATGGTTAAAAGGTGAGGTGAAAGAGGCTATTTTAGCCAAAAAACCCCCATCCTTCAAAAATTGGAAGAAGGATCCATCTGAAGAAAATAGGAAAAAGCAGAAGCATTGTCAAGTTAAATGTAAAACATTGTTAAGGCAGGCTAAGAGAGAATTTGAAATGAAGTTAGCCATAGAGGCAAAAACTCAAAATAAAAACTTTTAAAAATATATCCGAAGCAAGAAACCTGTGAGGGAGTCGGTTGGACCATTAGATGACCAAGGAGTTAAAGGGGCTCTTAAGGAAGATAAGGCCATTACAAAAAGACTACATGAATTCTTTGCTTCTGTGTTTACTAATGAGGATGTTAGGGAGATACCGGTTCCAGAGATGGTTTTCAAGGGTGATGATTCAGATGAACTGAACCAAGTCACTGTGAACCTAGAAGATGTAGTAGGCCAGCTAAAGAGTAGCAAATCACCTGGACTGGATGGTATGTATCCCAGGGTTCTGAAGGAACTAAAAAAATGAAATTTCAGATTTATTAATTAAAATTTGTAATCTGTCATTAAAATCATCCATTGTACCTGAAGACTGGAGGATGGCCATATAACCCCAATATTTAAAAAAGGCTCCAGGGGCGATCCAGGAAAGTATAGACCAGTGAGCCTGACTTCAGTGCCGGGAAAAATAGTGGAAACTATTCTAAAGATCAAAATCGTAGAGCATATAGAAAGACATGATTTAATGGAACACAGTCAGCATAGATTTACCCAAGGGAAGCCTTGCCTAACAAATCTGTTTCATTTTTTTGAAGGGGTTAATAAACATGTGGATAAAGGTGAACTGGTAGATGTAGTGTATTTGGATTTTCAGAAGGCGTTTGACAAAATCCCTCATGAGAGGCTTCTAATGAAACAAAAAAGTCATGGAATAGGAGGTGGTCTCATTTCATGGATTACAAACTGGTTAAAAGACAGGAAACAGTGGAGTGCCTCAGGGATCTGTACTTGGACCAGTGCTTTTCAATATATTTATAAATGATCTGGAAAGGAATACGACGAGTGAGGTTATCAAATTTGTGGATGATACAAAATTATTCAGAGTAGTTAAATCACAAGCGGCTTGTGATAAATTGCAGGAGGACCTTGCAAGACTGGAAGATTGGGCATCCAAATGGCAGATGAAATTTAATATGGAGAAGTGCAAGGTGTTGCATTTAGGGAAAAATAACCCATGCTATAGTTACACAATGTTAGGTTCCATATTAGGAGCTACCACCCAAGAAAGAGATCTAGGCGTCATAGTATGATTCTGCCTTCCTTATGTTAAGTTCACTCAAAGTTACCTTCTTCTTATATTTAACCTCTCCTTCTATGCTGTTCTTAAGTGTTCATCTTCCCTGTTAAAATGTAATTTCAGCCCTTTTGTTCAATTGTGAACCGGTATGATGTCCCCACTAATACCGGTATATAAAAGCTGTTAAATAAATAAATAAATAGTGGATAATCGTTGAAATCGTCGGTTCAGTGTGCTGCAGCAGTCAAAAAAGCAAACAGAATGTTGGGAATTATTAGTAAGGGAATGGTTAATAAAACGGAAAATGTCATAATGCCTCTGTATCGCTCCACGGTGAGACTGCACCTTGAATACTGTGTACAATTCTGGTTGCCGCATCTCAAAAAATATATGGATATGCGATGGAGAAGATACAGAGAAGGGCGACCAAAATGATAAAGGGGATGGAACAGCTCCCCTTTGAGGAAAGGCTGAAGAGGTTAGGGCTATTCAGCTTAAAGAAGAGATGGCTGAGGGGGGGATATGATAGAGGTGTTTAAAATCATGAGAGGTCTAGAACGGGTAGATGTGAATCGGTTATTTACTCTTTCAGATACAGAAGGACTAGGGGGCACTCCATGAAGTTAGCAAGTAGCACATTTAAAACTTATTGGAGAAAATTCTTTTTCACTCAATGCACAATCAAACTCTGGAATTTGTTGCCAGAGGATGTGGTTAGTGCAGTTAATGTAGCTGGGTTTAAAAAAGGTTTAGATAAGTTCTTGGAAGTGAAGTCCATTAACTGCTATTAATAAAGCTGACTTAGAGAATAGTCATTGCTATTACCAGCATCAGTAGCGTGGGATCTATGTAATGTTTGGGTAATTGCCAGGTACTTGTAGCCTGGATTGGCCACTGTTGGAAACAGGATGCTGGGCTTGATGGACCCTTGGTCTGACCCAGTATGGCAACTTCTTATGTTCTTTGGTAGTAATACTAAGGCAAATCTACTCTAGGACAGAGTAAATGCAATAAATCAGGCTCCTCTCTCCAGGAAACTCCTCTCTCCAGGAAAGAACAGGATCTTCCTTTTTTATTTGCTATCCTTGGCAGATTCCTATTTTTTGGTTTTATAAACCCAAGAACCACCTCGTCTAGTGTGGACTTAAACTACAGTAAGTATCTATTCATTGCTTTGAAATACATTTGAACAAAATTTAAAGTCCTTCATAATGTTTTCAAGCACTATTGCTATCACGGTTTCACCATCAGAGTCGTCACCACTGGCTCCAGTCTGGATACAGACTCTCAGAAATTTGCAATGGGGGGCAAAAAAAAGAAAGCAGAACTTAAGTCCGAATTACGATTCGTTTTCAAAGCCTATGAACGAAGCGTTCATTACCTTGCAGTTGCCGTTAGAGCCACCGTCGGAAGGAAGGAAAGGGTTTAGCTCTTTGGTTTCATTAATTTCGAACAGCGAAAGCTGAGCACCAGGTAGAATCACGTTTAGCACTGAACAGTACATCAGACCGTGGCTTTCATAGCATTGGAAACAAGTCCATATGATCCAAACTACAAACAAACCAATTTGTTGCTGGGATTTGGTTCTGAGTTGGAGTTTTGTTTTGGTTATCTTTTTGTTTTTCTGCTTTAAAGGCAGAAAATAAACCAAGTCTTTCTTCAGTTTTAAGCCCCCAAAATATTTCTTTTTTGGGTTTTTTTTTTGGGGGGGGGGGGGTGTGGAGAGGGGAGAAAACGCTGCATTGCCCAGGGGAGATATGATACAGACCTTCAGATTCCTGAAAGGTTTTAATGATGCACGAACTTCAAACATTTCCATTGGAAAGAAATCTGTAGAACTAGGGGTCACGAAATGAAATTCCAGGGAGGACGACTCAGAACCAACGTCAGGAAATATTTCTTCACGGAGAGGGTGGTGGATGCCTGGAATGCCCTTCCCGAGGGGGTGGTGAGGATGAAAACAGGAAATGAATTCAGAAGAGCAGGGACTAAACTCTGTGGCTCCCTAAAGGCTGGTAATGAAGAAAAGCGTGCACGGGGGTAACCTGCACGGAGCGGCAGTTACTGCCCTTAACAAAAGGCATGGGGGGTAACGTGCACGGAGCGGCAGTTAGTACCCTAAACAGAAGGCATGGGGGATTACTAACCTTAACCAATTAGCCTTGATGCTTTTTGACACAACTGCAACATTGTTCTCTGCTTTGACGGCGGGGGAAATAAAGGGTATTGGATTCTGATGACATTTATTTTATTTATTTATTTAAATCTTTTCTATACTGTCGTTAAGAAGGATCCGTCACAACGGTTTACAATAGGGCACATAAAATAAGGATGCTGAGATATATTAATTTACACAAGTGCCGTAGAGATTCGGTACATAGTTTTCTAAATGATATAATTGGTTTGTGATACAGTACTGTCCAGGAAATATCAGTTTAAAAACAATTCTAACTTTATAAGTGTTAATTTCTCTTCTGGTGAAGAACGAGAAGGTAGAGTAAAAACAGATAGAAATATGAGGGCTAAAGCACAGGACTGCTTCTATGGCCAAGTCCAAGAGCCAAGCATGTTCAAGCAGCAGTGTCTGAATGATCAGGAAGGCTGCTCACCCTGTAAAAATGTTGCTAACAATAACTTTATTTGACGGTGCTTGGATTTGATTGTAAATATTACCGCCCTTAACAGAAGGCATGGGGGTAACCTGCACGGAGCGGCAGTCACTACCATTAAGAAGCTTGCTGGCCAGATTGGTTGCACCGTTCAGTCATTTTCTGCCTGCAGTACTATGTCACTGTGTATAAAGGCCACGAGCCCTGACTATTGGAGAGAGATCCCGGACCTGCAAAAGCGAGTTCTTTCTTGGCAATGCAGCACCGATGAACTCACTGAAGGTGGCAGC
Source organism: Rhinatrema bivittatum (assembly GCF_901001135.1). Classification (NCBI taxonomy): domain Eukaryota; kingdom Metazoa; phylum Chordata; class Amphibia; order Gymnophiona; family Rhinatrematidae; genus Rhinatrema; species Rhinatrema bivittatum. Next base: position 466,296,404 of record NC_042618.1, on the reverse strand, counting down.
ATTGGGTGAGCTATTTCATCCGCCTAACACAACCCATAGAGCTGTGTGCCACTATCAAGCTTTCGAGAGCACCCTTATGTATGATACTGCCATAAAGTCATTCCAGATTTACTCATTCAAAAGGTCTAATAAGCACTGTGGTTTGCCACTGTGGTCATTCTTTGTTCTAACGTATTTATTTCAGGAGGTTTCACGTCGGAGCTGAAGCCGAGATTGATGAACGGGCTCCTTCAGTATAACACGGTTTTTCAATAATTTGTATGAAGCTGCTAAAATTCTTTTCTAGTACTGCTGCTGCTTTCGCATTGTCATTATGGTAACGCGCCCGACCTGCTAAGCCCAGGAAAATGAAATATAATTACGTAAGAAGTGAGTTGGCACATCAGAGAGTCAGAATGACCTGGGATTAAGTAGTAGCATTACAGGAAAGGACCAGACAGTGGGGCTTCCCCTTTCTCATGGTCAAATCCCGTCAAATCCTGTCTCCCTGTCCCACCGCCAAGGAAAATAAACGTGCACGGTATAAATGTATTTCTACGTGGATTTAGGGGGAAAAAAAAAAAAACAGAGAGAAAATGCTTTCCCAGGCTTCCTGCTAGGTTTGTCAGCGATACAGAGAACCTGGTCTTAAATGCCTTCCGGTGAAAGAGGAAACGGGGGGCTGAACGGCTGGAGTCTTGCTCCTGGCCCAGCGTTTCTCTTCCCTCTTTCCCAGGAGTGCAAATGCCAATACCAATCTCATGGAGGCTGACTGCGGCTTGACACAAGCAAGGACACTTACACGGAGCAACACGGCTCCCAATTACAGGACCAGAGCCTAACAGGCCAATGAGCCCGGCTGTCAGCCTCGCTTTCCCCCACTGATGTTTGAAAAGGGGGGGGGGGGGGGGCGCGGATGGAAGATGCCGTTAACCCTTTTAGGGAGGGTTTCCACTGTGCGCTAAAATGATATTTCATGTGCTTGCTCTGGGCTGAAATGAACAACCAGGCATAATAAGGCAAGGTAGCGTGATTAAGGGAGGAGGAGGGCCGGGTGCAAATGTCCCTGTCTCTAACCTGACTCTGCGCCATTTTAGCAGTGGCCCAATGAGAAATTTCTTGTCTCTTCTGCAGTGCTATTTCTTTACCATTGAATTTGGCCTTTGCAAACAGGAAGGACAGCTGCGGGCCTATGGAGCTGGGCTTCTCTCCTCCATTGGAGAATTAAAGGTACTGTGTCCGTTCAAGGTGGGGCTCTTTAAGTGTGGGAAGCAGCCCACTTACACTTAACTGTCACGAGGGGTGCAAACGATGCCACACAGCAAATGGGAAGGTAATTCATTTTGTTGAATAAGATATTAGACCCTAAAGTTCGACTTTTTCAAAAAAATGTCCACCTCTGTGCTTTTGTTCGCACTGGTTCGCTTATGTTCCCACAGCTGAAACTGTATTCCCATCCCAATCGTATCCAAACCCTGGATCAGGGCCTGTCTGAACTGAATGAAGTGGGAGCATGCACTGTCATGAGATAATGGCTTGGGCCAACAGTTTTGACGCTGGCATTCAATGGTAGTTGAGGTCAATTATATCATGACTGTGCCTGCTGCCGGGGGCACTGTCGTTGGTAATGGATGGAAAGGACCATAGGCACCAGTTCCCCTCCCTTCTGTGGGTCTCTTCTTCTTGTTTCTCTCTCTCTCTCTCTGACGTCCTGGACTCCTGCAGGCTGTGCTGTCACTCTCAGCCTCCGGTACGTATCATGCTATGCCCCAGAAAGTGCATTATATACCTTATTATTTGTAGGGAGTTGGTAGCACATTAGCTGCATAGAGGGCAATTTTCAGAGCCTTTTACACAGGTAAATTGGACAGTCTGCATGGCTAAAACTATGCCCCAGCTTCCATGGCGTGCAGACATTTTTAGCCAGGTTAAAACGAGTCATGGTCAGGGGAGGATAACGGTGTGCGTATATGCAAGGCCTTTTCAAAAGTACGTGCTCCAGTTACCTTCCCTTCCATTGCCCAAACAAATAGCAGGTGCAAAGTAGGGAGCTGCTTTTAGTGCATGCCCTTTACCCTCGCTAATTAGCTGCAACGCATGTGTGCTAAAAATGCCCATGGACTTTGCAGCTAGGCAGGTTATTTGAAATGTTCCCTCATAAAGTGGCTCCCTTTAAGGCAGCACTGAGGGTCTGATTTATCGAGGTGTTGTCCCATAGGCATGGGTTGGGAGAAAAACCCTTAGCGAATCGGGCCTGTAAATGTTGGAGATTGGACTTGGCCTGGAGAACTGAAGGGAGAGTCTGGTGTGATCCTGATTGCTTGCTCGCTTCCTTAACCACAGTTTATCTGCCAGCTTGATTATTTTTTCCCCACCATTATTATTGTCGCTATTTGATGGCCTAGCAAAGCAGCCCATCGCAACAAAGGTGGTAGCGTCCATTCTCATTGGTGCTAGCGCACCGTTGTAACGATTCTCCAAATAACATCTAAATCGACCGATATTTTCAACTCATTAGTGTGAAGTTAGGGTACTGAAGTCACACTGTATACATATATTTATGGTGTGACTTCAGTATCGTGCATCCTAAATATGTAAATTTGCATGTAATTAACACAGTAGCAATTGGCCAATCCGTTTATGTTTCATTGTCAGTAAGTGAGGACGGTAACGTGTAGTTGTCGCACTGTTTCAGTCTGGCGATGTTGGGTATCATGAACAGCTTCAGCAATCTCTAGCTAATGAAGAAATTGGAGCTGAGGCTAAGAAGCTCAATACATCTCCTACCAGGGAGTCAAAGGGAGGCATTTTTTGTAGCTCAGTTTGTAGAGCTGCTCTCTTTAGATTCCAGGTTCTAGTTTAATGTTTGCACAATGATCCCCCATGATCATCATTCTGCTGATTCCTTCTCTTTCTCCCCCTAATCAAAAAGAAGAAAAGATGCCAAATTACAAAATTTTTTAATATGGTTCAAATAATAAATAACTCAATCAAACAGTTCAAAAAATATACATATATCAGTACGTTTAGCGTGCTCCCAAATACGTCACAAAAAATCTTTCAAATATATAAAATAGGCAGTAAGAGACGTATACGGAAGGGTCCACCACAAACAACAATAGCAAAGACAACGCAGACATACAACACAACAAATTCACATAAAAGGATCAAGCAAAGTCCCATTAACCTTCCCACATCCTTGCAAAAAAATGATAGCAATAGAGTTCTCATTGCTCCAAAACCATTATAAGGACCACAAATTGTGGTTTAGTTTCTCATGTCGTTTCCTGAGTTTCCAAATCTGAGCTCAAGGCAAGTTACAATTCAATTAGAGTAGGCAGGTCCCTGCTCAGAGGGCTTACAATCTAAGTTGTCACCTGGGGCAACGGAGGACAAAGGGACTTGCTGAAGGTCGCAAGCAGTGTCAGTGGGAGAAGCAGGATTTGAACTTTGGTTTCCCAGTCCACTGCTCTAACCACTAGGCCTCGCCCCCACTCACCTCTATAGATTAGGGGGAGAAATAGACCTCTAACAAAAAATAATAACAAGAAACAAAATGTCAAATCTAAGCTGCTGGGCCCCCACCTGACTACCAGAATGATTTGGTAAGTGTGGGGGGATAAGGTGGGTGGGCTAGGGTGAGTGATGTCGAGGCTGGCTGCTGGGGGGCTATTATTTAAACAAAAGGGAGCGGATGGGGGTGGACACGGGGAGGGCAATTTTTTTGCTAATAGCTTTTGGGGTAACTGACCACCTCCAGGAGCAGTAGGGGTGGTGGTGGGTCGGGGGAGGGGGGTGGTCTCTGGAGACCTCCGGATTACTATGTTTGTCCAGGGAACAGCTGCTCACAAAAAAACGATAGAATATAAAACACAAAATTTCATGTTTATTTCTATTGTTTACTTTAGAAAATGACTTGAAACGACAATGGCGTTGACATTTGTTTATATCGTTTCAAATGAATGCACATCCCTAGTAATTAAATCCAATTCCAATATTACCAAAATGGTTAGGCGGGATTCAGATACAGTTACTTTTAACTTTTGGTTCAATAAAGGGGGTAATTTTATGACTGTCTACAGACATGCAAAGCCGGTGAGTACTTTTTATACGTGCACTATGCACTGATTTTCAAAGGGAAAATACGCGCATGCATTCCCTTTTAAAATGACCCCATGAAAAGCAGCCTCGTGCATTTGCACCTGTTAATCTGTGCGGGTATCTTTTTGAAAATTCAAAAGTGTGTGCATGGTTCCAAACTGCGCCTCCAGCCCATCCCCAGGAAAGCCTCCCTCTACTGCAGGAAACAGTACACGCGCAGAGGTCCTGTGCACAGCACCTACTCTAACCCACAAAGTTTCAAGAAGTCCATTTCCACAGGTAAAGCACCGTGGAGTGATGCCAATAATCACCCCTCCCCCCCCCTTCTCAACTAGCGGGGCCGCCACGCTTGACTGCTACGTCCGTTCGATATGAAATGGAAGGCTTGCAGGCAGCTGCTCTAAATTCCTAGCTTCGATCAACAGTTTCTCTTCTGGTTTGAAATATTTTGCTCTTGGTTGTGAAGTTTTCCAGCATCCACCGAATATTTCAAACGCATGTCGGGAGCTTTCATGAGCTGGTTCACTGGGCTGATATTCGCTCTCCTCAGATCCATTGTTGCTGTCTTTCCTTTGCTCTGAATGCAACCACCAGGGTTTAGTGAAGGCCAGAGACTTGCTTTCATGTATCTGTCAAGCTATGAGCCAGATTGTATTTATTACAGCGATATCATGGTGGGGCGATATTATTCACCTTTCTATGTTGATGTAAACCGCTCTGACTAGGTTATTTAAAGGAGGCAGACGAAATCAAATCAGCTAACCAACTGTTCTGAGAAATAATTTGGTCAGGATGTTTCCTGTTTGCGCAGATTGTTTTGGGCAGGAGGGGGCGTATGCATATGGTGAAAGAGCCCATTGTAACTTCACAGGGGCCTTAAGAATGCCTGGGACACCACAACCTAAACGAGCAGAGAGCGGGTGAGCTTTCACGAGATTTTTGTATCTCCATTTCACAGCATGCTCTGTCTGACAAGGCCAAGGTGAAAAGCTTTGATCCAAAGACGACTTGTGTACAGGAATGCCTGATTACTACTTTTCAAGAGGCTTACTTTGTGTCGGAAAGTTTTGAGGAAGCCAAGGAAAAAATGCGGTGAGTGCTCTCCTCTTCTCTTCTCTCCTCTCGCTGTCCTTGTCTCATCTCTCCCTTTCTGTGCTAGGTAATCCTTTTCAGGGCTGGGCAAGGAGGTGCTCATTGTTTTCAGGGCTTTTTTTTTTTCTTTCCCTCCCCCCTTCCTTTCTCTTTTTCCAGAGACTTTGCAAAATCCATCAATCGACCCTTTTCCGTCTACTTCAACCCTTACACCCAAAGCATTGAAATACTGAAAGACACCAGGAGTATCGAAAACGTGGTCCAGGACCTCCGGAGTGACCTTAACACAGTATGTGACGCTCTAAGCAAAATGAACAGATATTTGGGAATATGACACGCCCGGGCGGAGCCGTTGCTATCGATTATCGCATGGCGTGAAGCACGCACTGTATCGTTTCTGTCCGTGTAGCTCGGTCTGCCTTTTCCATCGTTGTGTGTCGTTCCACCTGCTGTAATGTTAGGCCACCCGCCGACGGTGACGCAGAACTTGTAACTTGCGGGTTAACCGAGGTAACTAACTGTAATTTACAAGCTGCTTGAGTAACTTGATGGTAAATGAGTTAGGGAAGCAGCGAGTTAAACGGGAGAATGTTATACGCGCACTGTATGTCCTAAATGAGATGGCTTTATTGATTTTAACAATGCCAGATTAAAATGCTATAGTCAGACTGAAAGAAATACGTTTTACTTTTCCTAGAAAGTTGAAATTAATGCTACGGAAAAAAAAAAAAGTCCTTTAATCATTAGGCCTTATCCAAGGCAGAGTGGCGGACCTGCCTATGCAAGCTGTTGAAGTTCCTTAGAATATTGGTATTTACGTTATGGGGGAAACAGACAACAGAAGGAATTGTAAAGGGGTCCTCCAAGAGGAAGAGAAATCTGTCTCCTCTTAATGTGGTGATCGGTGTGGCCATTGGGGAGAGGGCAAAAGCTGAGAGAGAAATGAAGGTGGTTGACTTGAAGGCAGACCTCAATTCCCATTGATGACATCGATATCAAGCTGACAGAGGATTAGTGCTCTAAATAGGATCCCAAAGTGGTCCAATAAGCTGCCCGACAAAAACATTTTAAACACACCTAAATAATAGGAAACGGTTTTCACGTGGCCTCAATTAACAAGAAATGCATAGTAAACTGATTTAATCATAGGCCCCTCCGGGAATAAAAAAAAAATCTCAAGCCTGTCTGTAAGAGTTGCAAGAAGCCCCCTTAGCACCCTAGCTTATCTTTCACTTGTAAGCTTATCTTGTATCAAATAGAAAAAATGTCTAGGATCATCAGTTATAAGCTTACAATTCCAGGACCAATGCACGAAGCAGAAAAATGTGTCCAGTTGTAAGATCAATAACCTAAGAGGCAGATATAAACAGCTATATAGGCAGCTCAGTTTGCAAACGTGATTTGTGGGACCTGCAACTGAAACCTAAAACTTACCATGGCCAGGCTTGGTAGAAACACAAAGGGTCTGTCCGGGTAACTTCGGGAGTTACCTGAACAAAACTCGAGATCTGAATATTTCCACTCACTCTCCAGCTGAATTTAGTCCGGGTAAAGTTGTCACCCATGCAAAATGCAGCCAGGAACAAAGATCCGAGCTGATATTCAGCCGTACCTGGAGAGAAAGCTATCTGGATAACTCCGGCCGGCCTCGCAGCTGTCCTGCGTTTCATCCGGATACGGTACCTGAAAAAGCGTGCCATCCCAATCCTCCCTCTCTTCCACCCGCAAAGTAATAATGTAAAAAAATCCAGCTGCGTATAATCTCCGCTGGCCCTGAGCTAAATGAAAAAGTAGTGGCCGGCAGCTCTCTGATCCACCCCACCTCCGACCTAAAAATAAATAAATAAATAAGTGGAGTGCCTAATCGCCCCACCCCCTTCCCAAAAAAAACCATGCATGAAGCCCAACAGGGAGCGAGTGGCTGGGCTGGATATTATAAGTGCCAGCGCAATTGATAGCTCCTGGCACGTAATAGTCACGCAGTCACTGCAGCCGGTGCTGAATGGGGATCGGCTCTTCCCTGTCAGTCACTGATGAGTAGGGGCTGAATCCCCTCTTCCCCCTCAGGGAATTCACTGGCCTGGGGGGGGCAGGGGGTGGCGTGGTGCACGTTAAACCCAGCTAACTCCCGCAGGCAGCCGGGCCGATCGTTTGGGATATCCACCTGATAGAGCTTAATGACCGCAAGGCCCATCTAGTCTGCCCTTTCCCCCTTCCTGTTTCTGCACTGTGCACCCTGCTTGACCCTTACTCCCGCCCCCGATCCCGTGCACTTATCCCAGGCTCGCGTGCGGCGTGCTTTGAAGCCTTTGCTATGTGCAGTGATTCACTAAATCTCCCATTTCCGAGGCCACCTTCCCACTCAGCTCCCTGCTCTGCAGTGGAATAGGGCATGCAGTTTTCACCGGATGTACCGAAATCTGATTGCTGTTGCCAGATTTCTCTTCTGTAGCCCGTAATTAAACCATTTCTCTCTCTCTCCGCCAGAGTTGGTATACCATGACCCCGTCTGTCTGTCGCCCACCCTCAGCAGCTGGCTAGAGGAGGTCGTGGTCCCTCCTGCTGTACTGCTGTCTGCATTCCAGCTGTGCAGAGAGGAGGCAGTAAGGAACGAAGGCCACATCTGGGTTTTTCGGGTCTTTGGTCATCCAAATAAACCCTTCCACCCACCAATTTTCTAAATGTTCCAACTGCCTTTAATAACGGATTGTAACAGCCTCTTTCCTGTGAGGCTACAAGGGTAACTATGAATGAAAAAAAGGTGAATGTATTTAACAGGGATTCTTCTTTTCTCAGCAATTTTTTTCTCACATCAGCTCTCACCTTTGCAATTTATATTGAACTACAGCTGTTCCTCATACAAAAGTGCTGCCATTCCTTCAGCTTTCTCAGTTTGGGACTGGAGACGTCATCCCTCTTCAAAAACGTGAAATGGAGAGGAGGTTGCTAACCGCAGGCCCCTCCGTTTGATCTTAGTGATGGGTAAATAAACAGAGTCCCTCCTACAGGGAGGCAGAGTGGAGTATGGTGAATTCAGCAGGCCACACCGGATCCAAGGCAGCATGGTCTAACCAGAAGGCGTTCATGCTAAACACATCTGGATCTTTTTTTTTTTCCCTTTGGGTGATCAAATAATTAGATCAGAGGTGAGTGTTCGATGTGACATATGTGGTTTACATTAAGGTCTTTGACACCTATAATCAAGCTAGTCAGACATGGGATGGGTCCTGAGATAGTAAAGTGGGTTAGAAACTGATTGAGCAATAGATAAGAAAACGGTGAAGGATTGAAGGAAGAGGTTTCCAGTCAAGTGTCGCAAGGTTCAGTCCTGCGACTGATTCTGTTCAATATACTGGTAAGTGATGTTGATGAGGGGCCAGAAGGAAGTGCTAGTCCTTTGAAGGTGCTACTAAGATCCACAACAGGATGGATGCGTTTGATGGTGCAGAAAGTTGAGATGGGATCTGGATAGAACCAATGACTGGTTAAGAGTTTGACAGCTAAATTTTAATGCAAAAAAAGTGAAGATAAAGTTGAAAGTCGATGGCATCTGCAATTGTAAGGTCTGGTCACTGCAGGGATTGAACGGTTCAGATCAGTGGACAGATGCCCCGACTGCTGGAAAGTCCTGAAGGATAACCTTTAAACCACACCCTGGAGGAATCAGATTGGTCGGAGGATCAGTGAAAGGGCGGGAAGTGTTCCCAGCAGCTTAAAGACGGCCCAGCTTCTCGTTTTAGAACTTTGCTCTTGTATTCTGACTCTGGACTTGACTAGTTTGCCCGCAACCTACTTATCCTACATCTGGACCGGGCCCACCCGTCTGTGGATTTCATCAAGGTGCAGATGGGGACTGGAACTATTGGTTCTCTGTTGCCAAGACCAAAACTGACCCGTTTGAATCTGTTACCCATTGTAACTGGAAGCCTACACCTCTACCTGACCTTGTTGTCTCTTTGTCTGTCCTTCAGGGTCCCATGAATGCACCTCACAGAGGAGGAAGGATAAACAGGCAGCTTAGACAGGCCTTATCATCTGTGTATACCATCTTTTTCTAAGCATCTCGGTTTCTAAAACGTATTGCTTTATTTATCCTGTACCCCACCTTGTTCTCCAATCTGTAGCACTCCAATGGACATACGCCACTTAATCGGCTTTGAGTGAACAATACTTAAAAAATTCTAATAAGTAAATAATCTGTGGTTTCTTGTAGGAGCAGATTCTACTTGGAAGAACATCTTGTCAGAGTATCTTGGTCATCCTTTACTAGAAAGTGAATTCTTATTAGAAAAAAATGGTGGTTTTGTTTTGGTTTCAAAACTATTTTAAAAGAGCTCCACTATGTCTATAAAATGCCATACACTAAGGCACTGTCCAGCAGATCTGTTCATCTTAATTTTGTTTTATTTGGTAGGTTTAGTGGCTAGAAAGGACAGGAAGGGAAACAGAAGTTAGCTGACCTAAAACATTTAATTTTTGATTATTTATTATAACCAATGACAGTATTCTGTAAAACCAGGTTTAGGAAGTATGGGAAAATGGATTCACTCTCACAAGTAAAGTACCTCCTCTTAGTTTTGTATACAAGACATCTGTGCAAGCAGTTCGCTTAGCTTACTATTACTGCCTGTGGATCACTTTGCTAAGCGATATCCTGCCCTTTTTGTAGTCACTTTAATTCTTATCAGAAGTAGAACAATGGTGGAGTCTCTGAGATGCCTGGCAAGTTATTAGCTTCTCCAGAAACTTTCTTCATTGAATGCCTTCAGAGCCTTTGGGAGCCTGGCTGCCCAATATGGCCGCCGTCCCTGGAGCTAGCCTGGGAACATAGAAGATTTTTAGTGTTAATGAGTAGCAAACTAGAGGTTGATGGGATTACTGGAGGGAGAGAGATGTGAGGAAGGAGCACAGGCTCAGAAAAACTAACTTTCATCTAGGTCTGGCTTAGACTAAAATGAGGAGGGAGGAGCAGGAGAGAAGGATAAAAGGCCTTGTGTTCAGGCAGCAAAAGCAGTCCTCCTACAATCTCTGAGTGCAGTAGGGAAGAGAAGAGTAGGATGGTAGGTTGTGGAATCACAATAGACCAGAAAGAAGTACCAGTGAGTGATAATCGTTCTTACGTGCACCTGCCCTGTCTTACTGTAAATAAGTTTCGTATGCTAAATATCTCAAGTGCACATGCCCTAATTCCTAACTCCTAACTCCAATTCCTAACTCCTAACTCCAATTCCTAACTCCAATATTATTTAACTCCTAACAATCAACACACATCACCATCAATATCACTATTAGCTACCTCTTACAATGTAATTATATGTAATTAGCTGGTTTTCCTTTCCTTTTTCCTTCTCACTCCAAGTTCTATTTTCCTTGTTACATGTAACTGCTTTTCCGCACTATTGTTCAAGTTTAAGTTTATTTTGCACTCCTGTTTCATGTGAACCAGCATGATGGGACTTTTGTCTTGAATGTTGGTATATAAAAAAACTTAAATAAATAAATAAATAAATAAATAAATAAATGCCCCTTAACCTTGTATATTAGTTCTTTTTGGAACGCTGCCTATTTGACTCTCCTCTCCTCTACTTTTGTATATCATCCTGTTAACCCCTCCCCTGTTCATTGTAATTTCCTTTCCTTTCTCAGTTATTTGTAAACCGACATGATGTGTCCTACGAATGCCGGTATAAAAAAGTTTTTAAATAAAATAAATAAATAAATGAGGAAAGTAGACTGGGAAGTTGGGTACATCATGGCCGGGTAACTTGAGGAAGAGGGAGGTTACCAGTGACCGGGAGTAGGGGGTGCCCAGGCTGATTGCATTGTTTGGTTAGTTCAAGGTTATGAAGCAAAGCTGCTGTTAGCAAGGGATAGGTCTGGCTAGGAAGCAAGTGTCAGCAGATTAATATGTGGTTTACTCGGGTCCAGGGAGGTGGCTGGAAAGGCCTGAGAACAGGAGGCACGACAGCCTGCAAGGAGCTGCTCTCGTCCCATGTCAGGGGCAGGGTCCAAACGTGGTTGAATGGGTGATGGGCCTGGCTGCTCTTTCCCCTTCCTACTGGATAGAAACATCTATTGGAAACGAGGGAGAGGGGAGATTTTCAAATTTCCCATCTTGGTTCAAAATCCACACCTGCTTTCCCTTTACGTTATTATTTTTTTATATTTTAAAATCCTTATGTTCCACTTGTAATGACACAAGTCCTACAAAGCACATTACCGCAAGGCATTCAGACCGTTGCCTGCATGCCCACACTGACCAGGCTTGTTCTGGGTGAGTAGACGTGATAAGGCCCGGCAGGCTCTCTTTCAGGACTTGCTTTTAGTGTAGGCCGGCGTTTTCTGGAAAATGACGAGGATAGATTTCAAACTTCAGCCTACATAGGTGCCTTCTCCCGGGGCATGTTATGGTCTAAAAGAACATGCTCTAGGAAATCCCACACAGATGTTTAGCGGGATCGAAGAAGCTCAACTGTCAGATTACCCACCTCAGCAGTTTATGTGCCTGGGTAACTGGGTTAACTCCCTCTTTGGTGATCACCTGGAATGCAGGGGATACACTGAGTCCTTCATGCTCCCAAATCACAACAGGCCCCCAGGGGCCGGGTTCTTTCTAGGGGGAAGGGGGATTCAACCTCCGGTGCACAAGGCGCATGGGGTGGCTCAGTCTTTCTCAGTCTCTCCAACTCCTTCCCAGTAGTTCGCACAGTTAGTTGTCTTGATAGGAGATGCCCCTCCAGTACCCAAAGACACACGCAGGACTCATTGCCGGGCTGTTCCAAAATCAAAACTTTACTGTTACCATGTCTCAGAAATAGGAAACAGTCATCAAGCAGCCTCCAACTGACCTTCCAAAGCAAATTCAAAGTCTATCGCAGGCCTGCTCAGCTGCACCTGGGTGACCCCTCCTTCCAAGGCTAGAAGATGAGCTGTGAGCTGAGCACTGGCTTCTCCTTCTCCCCTTTGACGATACAGGGTCTCTCTCTCTGTTAAGAGTCCCAACACGCACACAGGGTCCGTTTCCACTTCCTCCAGGCAGGGATGGTGGCACTAAAAATCCCTCCCAGCCAAAATCCGGAACAAACCTTCTCCAATAGCCAAATACGTCTGAGCTCCAAGTCCCTGCTTTCTGTCTGGAGTGGTCGGCGAGGACACACAGCTGTTCTTTCCTTCTCTGTCCCGCCCCAGGCAGGGGATGTCCCACTGGAAGCTGAGCCGTGCCTCTCCACAAAACAAAAGTCTTATTCTCCTCTCTCCTGAGACAATCCCTTCCAGACTGTGGGATACCAGGCAGGGGGAAAATGCCTCTTCCCACCTCTCAAATCTCAGGCTACGAGGCTGAAAATTGTGAGAAACTGGGACCCCCCCCCCCCCCCCATAACCCTCTCCTTCCATTCCAGTACCTGAATTTAGAATACCCCCGCCTGCTCACTTCTCTGCCTGCATTTATTTAGACTGGCTGGGTAGCCAATCCCTGCCCCTTCCACCCTCTCTACATTGACTTGATCTAGGGTCAGTGAGGTATAGGGACCTCCATTAGCTAATCATAGGCAATGCAGGGAGCTGCGCCAATGCTCGTGCGGGTTTTTTACTGCCATGGTGGGGGCACAAATTAACGAGCATCCGGAAAACCATGGTGCTGAGCGCCTATCTCGGTGTCCGAGTGGCCAGCTGAGCTAGGTGCTTTTCTGGGCGTCGGAACGGCCAGCTTAGGGAGGTGCTTCCCTAGGCACTTTTCTCAACATCCGAGCGGCCAGATTTGCAGCCAGCTGAGCGCCTAAGCAGCAAGGTAAGCTAGGAGGCTTTCTGGGCGCCCGATCGTGCAGATTGCAAGCAACTAAGCGCCTAGCTGAGCGCCCAAACGGCAAAGGTAAGCTAGACGCATTTCTGGCCGCCCGATCATGAACAGAAGAGCACGAGCGGCCTGATAAGCGCCTGGCTGAGCGCCTATCTCGACTTCAGAGTGACCAGCTTAGCAAAGCGCTTTTCACGGCCTCCGAGGTGGGAGCTTCCCTGGGCGGACAGATGCACGGCCAGAAGAGCGGCAAACTTGTTCTGAATTATCACCCAGGAAAATATTTCCCCTGCTTTCTGCAGCACAGTTATTGGAAATATTGAAAATACTTTCTAGGGTCATACATTCACTTAATAGTGAGACCCATTCACTCGCTCGCTCGCTCGCCCCCTCACTTTTATGCGTGGATTATCGGCGCGGGTTTTGAGCGCAGATGCAGCTGCTTATTACATAGGCCCTGTACCACGCTTAGGTACGCAGAGTTCTGCGCGCAAATCACTTGCATGATTTATTTATTTTTTTTACATCCCGCAGAGGCGGCAGACACTGAGCGCCTGTTTTGCCGCGGGTATTATTACGTCGGCCCTCATGCCCGTGGCTCGTTTTCCTTCTGCATGCTCAGTGAAACAGTTTCTGGCCTTTCAATTACACCGACGTGTTTGGTGCCGGCTCTTGAAATTCTGGAGAGGGTGGGGGTGAGCGTGCGGGTAAGGCCAGGCCGCGCCTTTGCCGGGCCCTGGAGGTCCCTGCGCTCCTCCCTTCCACGGGGGGGGGCCTGCATCCTAGCCTGGCTGTGCCTTCGGGGAACGCGCACTGCGAGCTGGGGGGAGGGCATGGCCTAAGGCTCTGGAAACGAAAATTGCTCCTGCTCTGCAGCCTGAGCTGAGCGAAGATGGAAATCTGGAAGATGGCGTTAGCAGGGGGAGCCGCTCTCTTCATCCTACTGTGCCGCTCATGGACTGAGCGAAACGGGAACAGTTTCTTTCCTACCAGGATCCACTAACTCTTTAAGTGGCGAGGGGTCCGTTTCGCACCTGGCTCCTTGTGGTGCAGGTGCAATTACCTGCCCGGCTGTTGCCTTATTAGATGCGGGAATGGCTGAGGTGCAGGGGAGGGACGTTAGGTCTGCAAAGCCTTCATTTCTAAAGGCAGATTGATTTTCTTTCTTTCTTTCAGCATTTGTATATTTCTCTACAACAAGGCACTTTACAACCATTTCTGCCTTGTGCGTATGCTAAATAAAAGTCTTGGGGGAATTAAGCGGTGTTTCCACCGGAGCGGATCAGGGAACCGACAAACTTAGGCAGAGCAAATGGCATTAGGAAATAAGCCTTTGATTTCCAATTCCTTGCCTTTATGGCTCTTGCCTGCTAACGTGGCGCTTGATTTGCAAAGGGAAACCCACGCACATCGTTTGCCTTTGAAAATTAAAAATGTGCAAAATTCGTGCACTAAAATCCTCCTCCCCCCCCCCCCCCCCCGTGTACGGCGCACCGGGTGGGTGTGCGAGCAGCCGAGAGGGGCGAGATAGCGGGTCTGCATTCCAGGTGGTACCATTGGGCTCCCCCCCGACCTGTGCATAGCCCTGGGAATTCCTCATTTTATTCCAGCTAAACGTTTGCACGCCACGGAAGCCCCCCCTCCCCTGGGTTACTTTTAGCTGGCCTGAAGAGGGGCGACGTTCAGCCGAGCTGTTTCATCCCGGGGTAAACGGCTGGGAAAGCTTCTCTCCCCACATCCTGACAGCCGAGGCGCATGGCACCAGGCACAGGGGGTGGCCTCATGATGATGGATGGAGAAACACAACTTCCACTGCACAAATATTTTCGCCAGTACTCTCCACTGATCGGATGCCTCTAGAATTTGGCCCACCTTGCACGTGAAGTGAAGGCTCGGATCCGTTTCTGATTACTTTGACACATTCTCAGAGATCCGGGTTAAAATTGGATGCGGTAGGCAATGTAGCATTCACGGTCCGAGTTACCCTTTTCTTCCCTGCAGGTTTAATTGCAATGTTTTCACTCTAAAAGAACTTCTGTTCAGCAGGATTAACCGTGGGGTAATATTTGGGTGTAAATGTAGACACCTGGTTCCCCTCGTCCCCGTATTTGCCAGCTGATGGATGCAGAGTTAGGTATTTGTGTGTGAAAGATCTCTGTGAAGAGATAACCACCATCAATCTAGTAGAATGGCCACACTCCAGCCTGAATGGGCTCGTCTGAGGTGTTTGGCACAAATACGTTCCTTTTATAACAAGGCCCCTTCACTGCTATTCAATCTGTAGGGAACAACTTTGACGGCTGCATTGTCCCCGTCCTTCGATTCCCGAGACGGTGACCCCGTGATACCTGGTGCCCCTCGCACTCCCTTTTATCTTACTGGTCCTGCTACTGACGGAAGGAATCAGATCTTTATATTAAGCCAAGGACTGTCAGCTGGTGCCTCCCTACGTCAACTCCTCTGCTCCTGCTGCGGCTTAAGTCAGAGTCGCGTGATTTGTCTCCAGATGAATGACTTATTACCAGACTCCTTTCGGTATTTCTTCTGTTGTTGAGCTGTTTTAGTCCATGTGTAAATATATCTTTCAGGATAATCGGAGGTCCTGGGAAGTTAGCCAGCTAAATGAAGATTTGGGCACATGTCCGGCTAATAAGTTAGGGGGGCTAGAATTTAGCTGGATAGGTTTGGGGTGTTCCAGGAAGTAACTGGGAGGAGTTGAGTTAGGCGGCAAACTCCGATATGCAGAACTAGCCGGATGACAGCCATCTATGTCGCTTGGGCCCAAGAGCTGCCCTAAAGTTAGCCGGCTATCTTTAAGATAACCACTTATAGTCAATATTGTGGCAGCACTATTGAATATGCCTCCAAAGTTAGCCAGATAAGTTTGCTCCCCGTTTTGTGTCTGAATCTGGACCTCTCAATGCCATCCCTACCAAATTTTCTTTAAGCTTCCATTGTTTGGTCTGATTGTTAAACATTCCCATAGGTCCCTCTAAGTTTTAAAGGTGTTTGAATAGTTCTGTAAATTCTATCTTGTTTTTAAATTAGCTTTGGTGTTTCATTAATCTCCTTGGAGACCATCTTTTGATTCACGATCTCTGTCCTCCTGCCCATCCTTAACTAATAAGTTGAAGTCGGTGAGGTACATCCTAATTGTGTTCATTTATCAAGTGCTTTCATTGCTTCTAACTTTTTCACAACGAAATTAGAGATAAAACTTCTAAAAATCAGGGATAAAGGGGCTTAACAACAGCGAAGACCTTTAATTCTCAATGTTCTGTAAGTATAGCAAGAACTGTGGTTATTTTCAGTATCTAACCTTATTTTTCTACTCCTTGAATCTCAGGCTCTCTTTTTAGGCAAAATAACAGTTGTGAAGCCATAGCTAGAGTTTCGTATGCTGAGCAGCAAGTGGCGCGGGGCTCTCCCCACGTCTTCAATTTAAGATCATTCAAGAATCGTTGCAAAATTTAAAAACCACATTCAGAATCCATCAGTCTGGTGTTAATCGGCTTCAGAATCAAGACTGGATAGCTCGAGGCAGTTGTTATGAGACCCGTTGCTTCTCTGCCACTGGTTCAAATCCAGCGGAAGATGTTCGGGACTGTGAGAAACCCCAACAACCAAAACAGGAAGCCAATGTGAAATGAGCTGGTGGTCTCTGCCCAGTTCCAGAGCCTGTGGCAGAAGCGCTCTGTGAAGGGGGGGGGGTGAGCCCTTTGTGCTGCCGCGAACTTGATGCAGCCTCGAGGGCAAATCCCCAAGGCCTATACCGGCAGCTGGCGAACTCGCCCTGTAGCGGGACAGTCCGGAGCGTCCCCTGTACCAGCCGCCTCCCCTGCAGGTTGAGCCCTTGAGTTCTGGCAGCCGGCAGGACTCGGGCGGCCCCTATGGTTGTGAAGGGAACTAGAGGCTAAAGGCTCGCCAGGGTCAGGGCGGGCAGCAAACCCAACGGAGTCAGAGACAGGCAAGGTCAGGGGAGGCAGCTAGTAAGAATGGTCAGGTCCATGCAGGGGCTCAGGTCCAGGTGGCAGGCAATCGTGGTCAGGTCCAGGCAAGGGGTCAGGTCCAGGTGGCAGGCAATCGTGGTCAGGTCCAGGCAAGAGGTCAGGTCCAGGTGGCAGGCAATCGTGGTCAGGTCCAGGCAAGAGGTCAGGTCCAGGTGGCAGGCAATCGTGGTCAGGTCCATGCAGGGGCTCAGGTCCAGGTGGCAGGCAATCGTGGTCGGGTCCAGGCAAGAGGTCAGGTCCAGGTGGCAGGCAATCGTGGTCAGGTCCATGCAGGGGCTCAGGTCCAGGTGGCAGGCAATCGTGGTCAGGTCCAGGTGGCAGGCAATCGTGGTCAGGTCCAGGCAAGAGGTCAGGTCCAGGTGGCAGGCAATCGTGGTCAGGTCCAGGCAAGGGGTCAGGTCCAGGTGGCAGGCAATCGTGGTCGGGTCCAGGCAAGAGGTCAAGATCCAGAAAGGTTAAGCCCAAGGGTGGATGAAGTCACTGGACAAGGAAGGCAGGAAAAGACAAGGCTGGAGTTCAGGAACCCAGGAGAGCGAGACTCAGGAACACGCAAGCAGCACATGCTGCAAGTCAGGAGACGCGTTGCTGAGGCTACAGGACCCTCGCTTAAATAGCCCAATCGGGCCGACGGCAGCGGGAGGCGCCGCTCAGAGTTTCCTGCTGCAGAGCCCGTGTTTATGTGCGCGGGCGCACCCTATGGAAGGTGGTGGCCTGGCAGCGTCGGTGGCGGTCGGTGGCTGTCAGTGGCGCCGGCGTTCTGCCACGGCAGGAGGGCCTCCAAGAGAGTTGGTCAGCGGTGGGGGGGGGGGTGAGTGCGGCGGCTCGCGGGGCAGTCCTGTGAGCCGTCAAAACGTAACGCATTCCCATTATGGCCCCTGTCTGATCCCTGCGATTTCTGCTAAACACATCAGGGTGGGGGGAGAGAGAGTGAGTCGAGACAGCAGAAGCATCAGCTTCCATAACGCTCGATAGCACTACAGTGCGGTAGAGCGGAGGGGCAACCTTCAAAAGAATTTACGCGGGTAAAAAAGCATTCTGCCCTGAAAAATTGCCTTCCCTCCATGTGTCGTTCTTAGCCACACGGAGAGGAGGAGTCCCCGGGGTCGTGTTTAGGTGGGGGGGGGGGGGGGCAGTGTGGCAGGGGGAGGGAAGGACGTGCACAGATTGCATTTTCATAGCTCGCACTTCAGTGATCTACCAACAGAAAAAGCAGATGCAGAAAGTTACAAAGTGAGAAGACGCAATTACTTTGGTGTTGAACATTTCTGCAGAGCACGTGGGGCCTTTTGTCTTGACACGGACAGGTAGAAGGGGTTCCCTAGATGTGCGTTTAGACCGAGCATTTTTTACCACAGTCCATTTTTTTTTTTTTAAACTTTCCTGAGAAAATAATACGAGTTTAGAACTCCTGCATCGCCCTGCCTCCAGTCATGGCCATGAAGTGCTTTAGAAGTGTATTATTATTATTATTATCATCATCATTATTACCCAGTGCAAGCTGAGTAAATTGAAGTGTGCAGAGTGATTAAGTGACAGGCATTCAGCTGCAGAATAAGGGATTCCAACCCCAGCGCTCAAGACTCCTGCTCTGCAGCTCTCAACAGTGGTGAATCTGGTCACGCATTATTTGCATTCGCTGCGTGTTTACTTATTGGCTTCCTCTAGTCCAGTGAATTTCACTCTCAACCCATTAGAAGTCAATAAGCCACTTGCATGTACCTGGGAAATGGCTCTGCCATTGGCTCGGGCTGCAATACTTGGGCGCCCACATACGCACGCCACCACATCAGTGGATATCTGACTGGCAGGAAGCATACAAATATTTCACTTTGTTGTTGCTAGTACGCTGGTTAGTTAGACAGAAACCGACATATTTTGATGATCACCCACACAAAAAGAAACAGAGAGAGAGAGAGGGGATTTTAAGATTAATTAATTACCTCACATAAGTTCCTCCAGAACCAGCTCGTGCTTGGACCAGACCCAAGGTTGTTATTTTCCCTCACGTCTGATTCAGTAGCACATCCTCTCCTCTTATTAGCAGCTGAGTGGGACGTTTTCTTTGGCAGGCATTTGATTCCAATGCCACTGCTTTGCGCTATAAGATATTTTTTAGGAGCACCGACGCCTGTGTACATTGCAAGCTTGGATTTGCCGTTGCTTGCTTTGTTCCTACACTCATCGCAGGTGCAGAGCAAACCCCATTAACTGAGATGCGACCGCCAGGCTCACGTGTACAAGATGGTGGCTCTCTGTCACCTGCCTTAGGCCAGCCTTCTGATCTCGGTTAAGATAAAATGCCTTTATACCCTGGAATTCTGCGGTAAGGGACAGCGGGTGACAGCTGCCTTGGATCCAGAGATTAAGCTGGGATGACAAGGCCGGCCGCTCTGTCCTTTCTGTCGTTCAGGT
Source organism: Rhinatrema bivittatum (assembly GCF_901001135.1). Classification (NCBI taxonomy): domain Eukaryota; kingdom Metazoa; phylum Chordata; class Amphibia; order Gymnophiona; family Rhinatrematidae; genus Rhinatrema; species Rhinatrema bivittatum. Next base: position 466,277,015 of record NC_042618.1, on the reverse strand, counting down.
ATTGGGTTATTCTCTTTTCAGCTTGGCGCTCACTGTTCACAATTCTCGTTGTATCAGGAAAGTGCTGTGTTGGCTGTGAAGGGAGCATAGCTCTTGAGTGCTGGTCTCAGATGTATTGAGAGTCCAGTAAAAAAGGATCGTCTACAACTCATTTTGAGGGTATTTATTTTATTTATTTGTTTTATATACTGTCAATCTGAAACAATCTCGACGGTGTACACTCAGTTATATAGAAAACCTATATAATAATACAATAAAACTTAAATTTCTAAAAATAGTCACATTAAAACTTAAAATTATTTGCTACATGATGAAAATAAATCAAAACAGTACAGCAATTTAAATAATATAGGCGAATTTGTAGGCTACTTAAAAGATAAAAGATAAAACCGAAATAAAATTTTAACAGGAACTTGTGTGGGGGAGTGCTTTACCTGTAGACATGGCCTTTTAAAAAAGATTATGCAACCTGTTCCGCATGTAAAATTAATTGCATACACACTGCATGTGCATAATTTTATGCACACAAGAGAGAGGAGTGCCACGTGGTAGAGTCTGGGCATACCTTTTGATTTTAAAAAGTGCGCACACAAATTCTCTTGGCAGCAAAGCGGACTTATTCGTCTAAGTTTGCTCTGAAAATTTGTGTAACTTATACTCGATGTTACAAAATTACTCCCTACAGGAGGTAAAGGAAGAGTTCCTTTCATTTGGATATAAATCAGAAGAGGAACCATTTTCATTTCCCTGACGTTTCCACTCTCGAAATCAGCAGGGGCTGCCAAGCACTCTAGGCTCATCACAAAGCCCCAACTTCTAGCAGGCGACTTCTTTACTAGATCTGTAGACGTTCTTTCTTCAGCCTTGAAGTCGCAAGAAGGGACTCGTGTGGTCGCTAAAGCTCGAGTACTACCCCATCGTTTATTTATTTACAAACTCATATCCCGCCCAGCCAGCGGCTTACATTAAAACATCCAGAGGGCAATCACAAACATAATCGTCAAACATGCACATCGTCGAAACGTAGATGATGGCAGAGGACAAGAGCGAGTTTCCTTTCAAATGACTCAGTCCCTGAATGCCTGATTGAGGAACGAGGAGGTCGGTGACTTTTTAAATGACTCTGAGCACTCCAGCATCCGCTTCTGCCATGGCAGAGAGTTCCATAACATTAATGCCCTTTCGTGCGTATTCATCATTTTTGTTGGATCCATGAAAGGGGTCGCGACGTAGCCTACAAAGATTCTCATGTGACAACCTAGCGACTGCTTTTTTTTTTTTTGTTTTGTTTTGTTTTACAGTGCTTGCTTTGCTTCTTTGTCTTGCTTACAGATGTAGAGTAACTTACTTAACACACTTTGAATAGACAGTATCTCTAGGTTTTTTTTAAGGTGATTGTCAAAATTATGTGCACGATAGGGATGCCCAATCTTGAGGTGAAAGTGTCCCTCTGAAGGGCTCAGAAAAGTGCACAGCGCTTCCTTTATTCACGGGGGAACTTATTACCCTGGGAGTCTCTCATCCCACCATCCGCGCGATGTGAAGAAGAGATGGGATGATTTTAGGATGCGCCAAACACAAGCTGGCTGACAGCAGAAGAGGATCTCTTGGAGGCTCCAGCACCATTCAGGATTTGGTAGCACAGGAGAGAGATAGAAACGGGTAAAATTCACAAGCAAAACCTGGCACCCGAGCGAGAAGGCAGGATGGCGCATCCTGGTCAGTCTGGAATCTCTCTCACCAGTTTGGGGGGGGACGGAGTGATGACTTAGCCGCGAGCTTCCCGGACTGAGTCCTATCCACACTCTTCCCCCTGCCCAAATCGTGCGCTTTTCCTTTATTTATTTATTTATTTATTTATTTATTTATAATCTTTTAATATACTGATGCTCAAGATAAATATCTTATCGTACCGGTTTACAGCAAAACGTAGGGTAACCAAAAAAGTATAGGAGGAAGTTACAAAAAAACAGGGTAATGCAAATTCAGGACACGAGAGCAGGAAGAATTAGCTAACATAGAGTAACTATAGAGTAACCAATAAGTAATTTATAAACTTAACTTGGCGGGTAACCATGTAGGAAATCAAACAAACAAACAAACAGTCAGTTCTTCATAGTGTTCCTATAGTGTAGACCATAAGTAGTTTATCAACTTAACTGGGCAAGTTGTTTTGCTTCGGTTTGCCGTATGCGGGATGGGTCGGGTAAACCCCCGCCCCAGGACTGCGAGGTGGAACAGCAGCGCTACCTATGGCAAGCTGTGTAAATGCTCTCTTTGCACATTGTTTAGACGGTAAAATGAGATCCTAGTTGGGGAACTGAAGTGTATGAGGGAGATGTTATCCTTCATGTTACATCTGAATCAAATAAATACATTAAGCAAAACCATTATCTGTGCCACAAGTTTGTCGGGTGGTTATTTTGTTTTTTATTGTTCCCAGAAAGGGAGGAAAGCCTTCCTGAATCTGGCCCTGTGATGTGACTGTTCAGAGTTTTCATGATTAAGTAGCAGATGCTGTCACCAGTTCCGTAGAATATAATAATATTTTGTGAAATAAATATCTGAAATAAAACGGCACAAAGACCAGGGGACACACAATGAAGTCACTGGCGATGCACTTAAAACTAATAAGAGAAAATATTATTTTACTCAATGCGCAATTTAGCTCTGGAATTTGTTGCCAGAGGATGTGATGAAAGCTATTAGTGTAGCTGCGTTTAAAAGAAATTTGGACAGGTTCCTGGGGGAAGACTCCATAAACCATTATTGAGGTGCAGTTGCAGAAATCCGCTGCTTATTCTTGGGATAAGCAGCCTGGGATCTCTCTGCCCCTTGAGAACCTGCCAGGTACTTGTGACCTGGATTGGCCACTGTTGGAAACAGGATGCTGGGCTTGATGGACCCTTGGTCTGACCCAGCATGGCAATTTCTTATGTTCTAAATAAAACATCGGCTAAACAATTCTATTAACAGAAATGAACAAGGCCTGGAATGTGGTGCCTCTTTTGTGCCCTGGGAGGATTCGTGTTTTTTTTATTAAATGCAGCAGCCTGCCTAAGTTATAACAGCGTTTGCTGGTTCTCCTTTTCATATCTCCTGAAGTGATGCGGAGGCTGAAGAAAGTGTGCTCTGATTTTATCTGCGGTAAGAAACATCCACAGGCTGCTGTCTGTCCGGCCCCTGCAGGGCTGCAGAAGGCTGGACAGTGGACGCTTGGCTGTTCCCCGATTCACTGAAGTTAATAGGTCCCAGCACAGGTTGCCAAGGAAACCTAGAAAATGCCACCAGTTGCCAGCAGTTTGAAATGAGTGGCACCGTATCTCTCACTTCCGTACCGAGCAAATGCATCGCTGTAAAGCAATATTTCCACCCTCTCTGCACACCTATGGGATTACACGAGTTTTGTTGACGGTGTTCGCTGCGAGCTCGAGATTTATCCCATGCTGCTGCTGTCTGCCTCGCCACGCTGTGAACAGATGAATCATTTCCGAGCTGGACAGGTTGTTGAAATGTGTTTTTCTCTAGTGGTTTATGTCCAAAGTCCAAGTTAATAATGAAAGATGTCCAATATTTATTGGAAAAATTGGTGCTTCTGCTTAGCCTGGCTTTGCATCCAGACCTTCGACGAGCTCCGCAACGCCAGCCACGCCACTGGCTGCAGGATGTGACGGGTACACCTTTTGTTACATGGTTTTTGGGGGGGAAAACAGGGGGTCTCAGCAAAGACAACCAGAGCTGGCAAGAGACCCTTGCTTTAAAAAAAAAAAAAAATTGGCAGTATATTGCTAGATTTTATGGTGTATAATGGGGGTCCCCAAACTCAGTCCTCATCCTCCACTGATCCGAAGCCCCTCAGCTGCAACAGTATAGCTCTCCACGCCACAGACTTTATTACTGCTACTATTAATCATTTCTATAGCACTACAAAGTGTACGCAGCACCGTCGAGATGCACATTAGAGAGAAAGAGAGAGAGAGTCCCTGCTGCGTGGAGCTTACAGTCCTGTCGAGACACACAGACAAATCATAGCCAATGAATCCCGCTTGTCCCTTTGGGGCGGGTTGGAGGGCTTCAATAGCAGAGCAGCCAACTCAAAGCCACTGCCAAGGATTGCTCACATCCCTAGTTATGCCCTAAAAAGGCCAAATGCCAGGCGCACTTTCACAGGAATTGCAGCGTGAGAAGAATAAGCTCTACCCATGAACTCAAGGCCTTCCACCAAGAATCATAGCCTTCCACAGGTAACGGAGAACACAAACTCCTACAAAATAATGGTTGGTTTTAGGTTTAAGTTTTTTTTTTTTTTTAAATAAATTAGGAACTAGGATTATCAACAGTGCTGCCAACTGGCTCTAGATTCACCTGACAAAGTTGTTCCACTGCATGCAGGGACTTTGTATGCTTACATTTTTATTTTTTTAGGGACTGCAATAGGAAAATCGGAGCTGCAAGTCCCTGCATGCGATGCGGATAAACCTGGGACCGGATCAACGCCGTGGGACAGATCTGGAGCCAGCTGGAAACCCAAGGGTTACAAGAGAGGTAGACCTCTCGCGGTGATCCTCAGCACGTTTTATAGCTCGGGGCTGGCTCCTACCTCCTCCGCACTGGCTACGGTGAAGACCCTCCTTGTGCTTTCGGTGCATTAGCATCTGTTTGCACAGCTGGATTTTTGGGTTTTTTTAGCTAGACTAAAAATGACTTCTACCTTTTCATGTGTCTATCTGCTAAAGAAAACGATTCTGTACTTCTAGATATACGCAAGACGTGTCTGCCCACTGATGTGTAACAAAAGGGTGCTTCTCTCCATCTGGTTATTAATTAAAATGCACATTTAATGAAGCCCCTAATTCTTAGGAATTCTTTTCCAGTCGCGCAAGAGCTGCTTTACTGTTAGCCACTAGTGCTGTTGCATTTTCACTGATTAACACTAATAAATTTGGTTGTACTGGCTCAGTGTTTACACTGATGCATTAATGCAATAATGCACTTTTCACACGGCTAATATAAATACGTAGACAACACGTAGGCAGGGCTAATTTATTAGAGCGGATAAATATACAGATAATTCCACACCATTGTATTCATGACTGGGTATTGTCATTATTAATTCGGCATGTAAACCAGAGCTTTTTGCAACCAATTACATCCAGGTACAATGAGTCCCTTCCCCAGAGAGCTTATGATCTAAGTGGGTACCTGAGGCAACGGGAGATAAAAAGGGCCATACACACCTCAGGGTTTTTCCCATTTTGTGTCTATGAGAAAAATGAGCACATCTACCCAGAGGGATGTGCCCAAGGTCACGGGATCTGAGCCCGGTTCTCCTGGTTCTACCGCTGCTTAGATTCTTCTCCCCACCCCACTACCCTGCGCACTACCGGTGTGGGTGCTGCCATAGCCTTTAGTAAAGCCTCCCCCCTAATGCATTGCTTACAATAATAATAACCCAGTGAAGTCGCACAGTAATTACGCCTCCTCTGAGATGCTGCTGTGAGCATTGAATCTCTCTCTCTGCTTTGGCCCGGACTCGCCAGCGTCCTTGGCTTGGTAACGCAATCCCCCTCCCCTGGCTCTCTGTTATGCAATCAGTAAATCGTAGTTAAGGGCTGGGGTGCACACCACAGAGTGCCAGCAATCACGCAGCTGCCCGTAATCTGGTTGCCAGCTTATATTGGCAGCATGCAGCAGCCTGAGTCGTGCCCCGGGTGTTATAAAATGGAGCTCTCTAGGATTCTGCAGAAAATGATGTTTGAAAACACCTTGGCCTGGCTTGTGCCCCTACAGCTGTTTTTGTGTGCCAAATGCATTAAAGGGCTTTTTCCATGCCGGGCCAGGTTCGTCAAGGTCTTTTTTCATAGACATAGAATGGGGATTAAAAAGCCTGTAGTGAATCATCCCTTTGTGTCTGTACGAAGAATGCTAAGTGAATCGGGTGCTATCTGTCTAATAGCTGCTTTTAACTTTTGGATGCCTTGGCCTGCATTGCAGGACTCGCGCAGAAAGCTGACATAGGGCTGGTTGAAATTTATTTTTTTAATTGAATTTAAAGGAATACATTGCCAGATGCAAAACAGTTCAAAGTAGTATAAAAATTATAAAACACAATACAACAGTTTTGACCTGAGTGCTTGAAATTCTTGAGAACAAATTGCTCTAGTAAACCTGAAATCAAATGAGGTCCAAATATTAATGCAGGGATGTGCTCCAGTGTCTGTAACCATAACTCCAATTGATCAACCCACTGACTACATGGCAAAGGACACACCTACTACTTCAAGCTACGTACCATCCAATTGAACTAGTGATAGCAAGAGTGAGAAGACTCCCATTTCATAGGTACGTTAGGATAAAAATCCCACAATTGAAAATTGATGAACTCCAGAGTATGTACTTGCCAAAATATCTTCAACCAACCAATCAGGAATGGGATGGGCTCCAACTCCATTGGCAAACCACGTTCCACCTGGCTGCGACTAATGTGTGATTCACCAGCCTAATTCCTCCCTTTTTCACATGGCTCACCCAAAAGTACAAGGGTCTAAGGGCAAATTGGTACCAGCAAAATGATATATCCAGGACAGAATTTCACCACCAAATACGAAAGAAGGAGCCTCGAAATCACGCTAACAGTTCTCATGGCTCATGAGACCCATTTTTTTTTCCAGTTTATCAGGAGTTGGTACCATTGACAAAGGAGCTTATAACCATTTTCTTGTGTAGTTACACAATCTGAATTACCCTAAAATATCCCCCCACTTTCTCCTTACTTCTTTAAGCCCATCCCCGTCCACGGCTGTCTGAAATTTGAATCGATCTCCCTTCCCTTTCCCTCTGTGACCTTGCTCTAAACACGGCACAGTCTACATGGCTCTCATCTAAAGGCAAATTTCAAAAGCCCTGCAGATGCCCAAACTGTGAGATACGTGAATATGTTGGACCGATGCGCGCCGAGCGGAGTTTTAAAGGCGTCCACCGCGCGCACAAAGATTTTTTTCGCAAAAGGGGCGTGGTGGGCGTGGTCTCTGGGCGGGGCCACGGGCATTCCTGGATTTCACATAGAAACCAGCGCATAAATACTTACGTGCACAAGTGCGCGCCGCGATCCCCTGCAGCACAACGTTTACTTCTGCTATGGATGGTGCGTAAGTCATAAATCCAAAAAAAAAAAGTTACACAGCGGGGTTTTAAGTGTTGGGGCTATTGAGGGGAGGGAGGGCTATTAAACCAGGGGGAGGGCTTTGGAAGTCCTACTCCTTACCTGGGCGAACTGGGAAAAAAACGGGCAATTGTGACACGTGCGTGTCTTCTAAAATCCCCCCACTTACGCGGTAGAAGCGACATTTGCGTGTATAAGCATGCGCCCACTTAAAATTGCAGGCACTTAGCCTATTTTACCCCATGCGCGCGTGTTATAAAACGGCCGCGTGCCTGTGTAAAAGTTACCATGGTGTAGTGGGAGAAGAGGCGCCAGTGATCCCCTCGCGGACCCACGGATCTATTGATATTCCACTTGTAGTTCCTCAGCGGGGAAGTAACCGACGGGTGAGCTTTGGGGAAAACGCTTGGCACATATGAACCAAGGTGGCAGTTTCCCCCCAACGGCTCGCCCTGATGCAAAGTCTGGGCGTCCGTCCCCTTTTGGGGTTACAGCTGCCGCGGGGACTCTTCGGCTGCTTTCTGTGCAGCTAGAATCTGGCCCAGAAGCCACACATTGTGTATTTTGAAAAGATGCAGTGGCCGCGCTGCTTCCCGACCCCTGTCCTGACCCCCCCTCACCCTCCCTGGCACTGCCTCCCCTTGCCCCACCTAAAAGCACGCACGCTGTGGAAACCTCTGGGTACCTTTCGCCAGGGTTTTAAGACAGGGCAGTTGCTTTACCGAGTAAATCGGGATTCAGCCGGGTCAGTGACCTTTGGTAATTGCACTCCCTCGCCCCGCTGAAGTGAACGCATTCACTGCAGGAGGATCCCCTTGCATTTCCTGGGCCGGCTGGTGGGGTGCAAAGCTGGCCCGGATGTGAGCAAGGATTATGTTAACAGCAGAATAAGGGGGCGAGTGCAAATCCTTTGATTAAGGGGGGGTCAGAGAAAAAAATGGCAACTGAATTTCAGAGGAGGGGGAAAATGAAATCTTCCCCTAAAACGTGGTTAAAGCATTTGCTGACCAATTATATTTGGGGTGGGGTGGGCAGGGGTTTCTCAGTAGATTTATTCTTATAATGTAACGTTCAGTCTCTCATTTGTGCCCATGGCCACCTAATGAAGACAGAGGTCAGTGGTCAGTGAGCAGGATCGCTTTTACTCAGATATTCAGCGGAACATAGCAGGATAGGACCGGGTGGAGTGATCCGGACGCACGCAGGACAGGGAGTTTTCTGAGCACGCTTACTGAGTCAGGAGGCGCTCATTGCCCTCCGAAATGTATGCACGGCCCCCCCGCTGCCACGCTAAACTGTGTGCGAGTCATGGATTCCTTGGGACAGACTTTAGCCGTGGAGGGGCGGGGGCAATTTTCAAATCTCGGATTTTTATCTGGATAATTCCAAAAGTTACCCGGGCAAAGCCTTTGAAGATTGACTGCAGGACGTGTGCAAGTGAACGGAAGACAGTTGTCCTCTAAAGTGCACATCCATCCAGCTATCGGTCTTTTCATCTCTCTTTCTGCATGGCCCGATTATATAAAGGGATGGACCCAAAAAGCAACAAGGTAGGCGATCCAGTAGAGCCGTAAGGAAGTAACAAAGTGGTGGATGCCACAAGAAGTCTTTCTCAAATTTTTATTGAAGGAGACGTAAATTATCATATGCAAGTGCCCGACTCTGGCCGAGTTTCGCCACCAGCGGTGGCTGCCTCAGGGGCTACAAACAAACATGTAAAAAGATAATAACATAAATATGTGTAAAACATATTATATAAAGAGCACTGCACGGGGCCACCAGGTTTATTTAAAAATGCATATTCCGCCTTTCCTGACGCTCCGAAGCGGCTCACGTTCGGGCACTCTGAGTATTTCCTTCTCACCAGAGGGCTTACGATCAGATGAGTTAATTTTCAAAGGAGTTGCACATGTGAAATTAGCACACGTGCGCGCAAGTAGCTCGACCCTGCGTTCAAGCCATTTTATAAACGTGGAAAGAACGCGCGTTACCTATGCAAAAGGGGGCAGTTTTGAGGTGCAGCCAAGAGGTATGCACGGAAGTTACTATTTTATAAGAGATTTACATGACGTCGTTAGGCAACCTATTAGCGCAATTGATTTCAGCGCTCGTTGTTGTCTGCTATTTTTGGGGGCGAGGTCTGGGGGAAATTCAGGGTGAAGTAGTAGGAGGGTCTTCCTGAACTGGAGACAGAATGGGTGAACTCGTGGAGCTGCCAGCAAAGTGCTGATTTCAAGTACGTGCGCATACTATAAACTACACCTACTTCCACATAGAAATCTGGGCTTTACAGCTACAAGTTATATATTTTTTTGTGTTTAAAATATGCACGTGCATGTTTATAATTTAGGTAGAGAGAGTATGTGCTTTCAACGCATTGCAGATATTCGCACATACTGAAACATTCGTGCGTGTGTTGGAGGGCAGATATAGGTGTATTTCATAATCTGCACGGTTTATAAAATATGCTATTATAATATAATAGATATCCCTGAGCCCCCTGTATGGGGCACATGGATATCTCTGAAAGTTATCCTTTGTTTGTACCTGAGGCAATGGAAGGTGACGTGAATTGCCCAAGAACATGCTTGGGACAGATGTAGAGGGTAGTGGTGGGAACAGGGTTAAGAGGTCATCTAAAAGATAGGAGGAAAAAGAAAAGTTTGATACAGTGGCGTAGCCACCCACTTTGAGCTCAGGCCCACCCAACCAGAAGAGGCTTGTTGCAGCAATGCTGTCACGGGATCCCATCCCTGCGACGGTGAAGAGGAGCCCTCAGAAGAAGCAAGGGCGCCGCAGGATCCCATCCCTGTGACGGTGAAGAGGAGCCCTCAGAAGAAGCAATGGCGCCGCGGAATCCCATCCCTGCAGTGGCGAAGAGGAGCCCTCAGAAGAAGCAATGCCGCCGCGGGATCCCATCCCTGCAATAGCGAAGAGGAGCCCTCAGAAGAAGCAATGCCGCCGCAGGATCCCATCCCTGCAATGGCGAAGAGGAGCCCTCAGAAGAAGCAATGCCACCGCAGGATCCCATCCCCGTGACGGTGAAGAGGAGGGCCGGAGCTGCAATGCTGCCACGGGATCCCTTTCCATCCCCGCGGCAGTGGAAGTAGGACTTTGGTTGTGCTAATGAAAAGGACCTGTGTGTGTGTGGGTGAGAATGGGAGCTTGAATGTGTGTGTGTGGGTGAGAATGGGAGCCTGGGTGTGCATCTGTGTGTGCATAAGAATGGGATACTGGGAAGGGGGGTGAGAGAGAGCGTGTGTGTGTGTGTGTGTAGACAATGTGAGCTTGTGAGGGGGGAGAGGATATGAGAGTGAGAGCTTGTGTGTGTGTGTGTGTGAGGGAGTTTGTGAGAGAAAGTGTCTGTGTGTGAGGGAGGAAGGGAAGAAGACAGTAGTAGAAGAGAGACACTGAAAAGGAATTAGGAAATGAGAGACAAGGGAAAAATGGGAAAAAGAGACCAGGACCAACTGATCAGAAAAATGCAAAGATCAGACAACAAAGGTAAAAAAAAAAAATATTTTGAGATTTTAGTAATTGGACTCTGCCATCTTTGGGAAGGTGCATTTCTTATATTTTTGTATTTTGCTCTTTCTTCAGTATGCCACTGTTCAGAGTCTGTTTTCTCAGGCCATTTTGATTTTGCTTGCATGTTTCTGTTTCTGATTTGTAGTCTCTTATTTCTATATTAGGTAAGGGTCGGTCTCTGTTTTGCCTGTGTGTGACTGAAGCGCAATATTTCTCTATAGTTTCTCTCTAGCAGTCCAGCTTGTTCTGTTACCCCAGTTGGTGATGTATTAATGTTCTAGGGCCTGGTGGAGTATTTGCATTGCTGCTTTTTCATAAGTTGCTGTTATTTAAGTCCTGAGAGTCAGTGCTGTGACTTTATGGCTTGGCAAGGTTCTAGATGCCTCTTTCTTTGCTTGGGAGCAGCGGGTGCATTTGGAGGAAGGGGGAAGGGGGAGAGACGAGCTCTTGGGAGAAGACGGAGCATCCCTCTAGGGCAGCCGTAGCAGCAAATGACGTGGCAGCGTGGCTGCAGGCCAGAAACGAAATCTGAGCAGGGACAATGTGGGCCAGCGCCCAGCCCTGCCACATCTCCCTGTAACCTGTACCATTGCTTGATATGCTTTTCCCTCTGTTCTTTTAGCCATTCTGTGGTATTTCTTTGGCAACACGTGTAAATCAGATAGGGACTGGAAAGATGAAAAATAGACTTCTTTTGCAAGTTCAGGCGAATAAATATAGAGGGGGGAAAAAAATGGTGGGCGCAGTTTTCTTCTGGAAAAGCAAATTGGCAGTGTCTTGGGATGCTGAGACATTTCTGTGGCCGGTGCTCACTAAAGATCATCGCTGTTTCCGCTTGAACTGGATTTAGCCGCTTGCACATAAATCTGTCAGTAAGCAAAAATCTCAACTTCCTCCTCAGATATGCCTAATTAAAAAAAAAAAAATCCATTCGGCAGATCAAAGGAAAACTATTAATTACGGCTGCAATTAGCAGCAAAACACCACCTTAAGGATTTGGAAGCTCGTGGGCTGCCCCCCCCCCATTTCATGCAGATTCAGGCCGATACAGTAAAAATCGCGGGAGAGCGGGCGAGCGCCCAGGCCAGTGTCCTGTGCGCGCGATACAGTAAATTAATTTATTTAAATTAGGGCCCACGGCAAAGAGAGGCACTAGGGACACTAGCGCGTCCCTAGTGCCTCTTTTTTTTGACGGAAGCGGCGGCTGTCAGCGGGTTTGATTGTGGGAACCTGATTATCTGTCCCCTGCAAAGTGACATTTCAGTTCACTTCCCTCCCCGTGACTCATTCCAGCTCTGCTTGTACGACAGCATGCTCCCATGGCTGTTAGAGAAAGAAACTTCACTGCAATCCCAGGAACTAGTCGGAAATTCTAGCCTTGCAAAAGGCAGAGGGATGTTTTGTTTTTTTTGTTTTTTCTGTTGGTAATTTGTTTTATTGGAAATGGAATATGCTGAAGTTGGTGCATCAAAGCAATGTGCCAACAGATGCATGCCAGAAATAACAATCTGAAGCAACACATGGACACGCAAAGGCTTCTGTACTTTTCGGGGAGTGAGAGATCCTTGAAACAGCACGTGTCAGATGCTATCACCGTCAGACTGTTGAGTCCATCTGTTCTCGCCCAGGTTCAAGGCCTGCTCATTTCACTGGAGCTGCTACTCTGCAAGGCACAATGGGAAACAGTTTGCATTTCAAGCTCATTTGAGGACACTTTTTTTTTCTCACTACTTTACTGGAATTAGCAAAATTCAGCTAATAATTAATTATAATTGTAATAAAGTTTCAGAAGTATGTTAGAGAGTGATTTTTTTTCCCCGCTATGCATATAGTATGGCTAGTCTTTTTGAATATGTCTTTACAAATTATTTTAGAACAAACAATTCTTTAAATGAAAGGGATTCACTTTTGGTTGCAAGCTAACTCTGAGCCTAGGAGACTTCGGCAGCTTGATCTTGAACAAGGCACCCCAAATCTGCCCCGGGGGGGACCCCTCAGCGAGTCAGGTTTCCAGGATCTCCGCAATGAAAGTGCATGAGACAAATTTGCACACGCTGAGTCTCCATGGTATGCAAATGTATCTCATGCATATTCATTGCGGCTATCCTGAAAACCCCGACTGGCCGTTGGGGTAGCCCCAGGACAGGTTTGGGAAGCCCTGGCTAAGAGTACACTGCTCCTGCATTGCTAACCGCACTGCTGAGCGTCTCTAGCAAGAGGCCTGCTGGTGAGAAGAGCTCAGGTGAGACCTGTTTTATTGCCTGCCTGTGGCTTCAGCGTGACTTGCAGATTACAATGCAGATCTCCTCCAGTTTCCGTTCTGAGGACGCTGAAAATGGGTTTCAAAACGGGTTTAAGACCTCAAAAAGAGCCATCGTAACCCTTCAGGGGACGCCATTGCAAAACGTGATTGTTTTCATTAGCCCGTGCCTATTGGAATGGCTACAAGGAATGCCTTCTGGCCATCATACCTGGTTTTGTCTGTGCACTAACCAACTTGCTACAATATGACATGCAGTCCAGATATATTTTGCTGAATGGGGAATTTGGTGATAGAATGGTATATATGCAATTAGCACAAACAATTTGCTTTAAGAATGTGTTTAATCAACAGAATCATATGTGTTCCCAGTCTAAGATTAATCCAAAGGTGAGGTATTACATGAGTTTTTGAGACCACCAAGGATTGTGCCTCAGGTGTGACTCCAGGGCCAAAGGAAAGTGTTGCACTCATATCCGAAGCAGGGACCTTGGTGGACTCAAAAGCTCTTATTCTATGCTTTTTTTTTTTCTTATCTATGAGCCCATCGGCTACTATAACATTTGCTTATTTGTTTCCACTAATGATGGTTCTAGGTATCATCTGTTGTTTATCTTTACATTGAGCAAGTAAAATATGTTCACATCAGTTTTAAATCTTCGAATGATCGTTATGTGCTGAGCTAAAGCTATAACATTCATTTGCCATATTCGTGCTTTTGAGAACATCCTTGAATACATCCAGGGAGGTGCAGTATCTGATTTGTTGAAGCGATGATATGTCATACCTGTTTTGAATACAAGTTTGCTTCAGAAGGTATAACCAGTGCAAATTATTCAACATTAAACTTGAAGCAGACGGATTTCAGTTTGATGGGAAAACTCTGATATCCCTGAGACGTGATGGGAAAAGCCACGTGATTTTTCCAAATCCATCATGGACTTCCTGGGCATCCACATTTTGTCTTCAGCGTTTCTGCCCCAGATGTTCCATGGATCCACTTCAGTTTCCTGTGGATCCATGTTGGATTTTCCACTGATCCACATCAGATATTTGAGAATCCACTGCAGATTTTGCCTTCAGTGAAGCTGTGAAATTTTGGCAGATTGGTCAGATTATTTTGCAAACCTCTTTTGAGGCAGTTCATGCATTCCTAGTAGCGCAAAACTGGTTAAACATCAAAACGGTCATCAGTCCGTCGTGTTACAGAAATAGCATTAGGGGAGAAAAGTAATTCCAGCTAAAAGTAAAAGGTGAGAAGATTCTTTCAGGAAGAGGCATTCGAAGTGTTCACTTGATGGTTTTCCTCTCTAAAAAGCCACTGAGGAGTAAGTAGGGAGACCTTGGCCTGTTGTTTTGAATTTTCTCAAAGCCCAGTCAATTGCTGACGACGAGTTTCAATATATATATATTTTTTTTTTTACTATTCCATCAAAAAAAAAATGTTATTACCCCTTTTCCCCTCAGCGTCATTGCAAAATTATTATTTTTTTAACGATACTGCAGTCAATCAATAACACGTACTCCTAATGCATATCCTGTACATAGGATCCCATTCCACTTTTCTTCTCAACGAGAAAATTAATGGCCTGAAAAAAAGCTTTCCCTTCTGGGTATTAATTACTTAATTAACTCTCCTCTGCTGCAAGGGTGAAATAGTTGCAGTTACATTTCCACTGTTGGTCCTTCCAGTGAGTTTTGATAACTTTCCACTTTGGTGCACTGCAATTACTGTAGATTTTTTTTTTTGTCCTTTTGAAGGAAGAAACATTTTTTGCTGTTGTGTGAGCCGTTTCCCAGTCGAGGAATGTGTCACTCTCCCAAATCCTGCCCTCGGCCTAGCTTCTGATTTAGAGACCCCCCATAAATAGCATCGGGCTCAGATCCTACGAAAAACCACTGGAGCAAAAATCCTGCATACTCTACTTTTCTCTCACTCTCCCTAGTATACACCTATGTACGTCTGGCACATAAATAGCAGCTTTCTTTGTCAGCTAGCTTAATCTCTTTGGGATGTGAACACACCTGCGGTGTGAATGCCTTTACCATAATCTTGCATAATTAATAGTGGAACGAGCATGAACTTCTAATATATTATTTTAAAATGCATGGCAGCATAGAAACTCTTAAAGCAGAATTGCCACTTATACCGGGATGGGGTTCTAGGTTCTAATGATATGTCTGCATGTGTACATAATAGTTTCAGTAATGTATTGTATATGGTCTACATGAAAGCCATACGGGAAGGGTGGAAACAGTTTTATGACCAATGCGTGAGTGAGGTAGATAGTGCTCTTGACAGCAAGATGATTGGCACATGACAGATTCTTTTGGCTTCTATGTACACTGGCATGAATCATAATGAGCCTCGTGCCTCTGAACAGGTGATGTGAAGAACAGAGCCATGCAGATTTCCAGCCCGCCACATTCATTCCCCAAAAGATGCCTTATGGTTTGCTTTCGTACGTGAAGTGGAAAAGGCTGACAGTGATGGACACTGATGCTCTCTTCATATCCACGAGCCTAGGTCAGTGTGTGTGTGCGTGCGGGACTTTCTTGGCTGATTTTAATCGTGCCTTGGTGAGGTGTCGGGCTTCATCGCTCAGCCCTAGAAGGACCCAGACGTTAATTAGCATAATGCTGAGATTTTATTTTATTCATTTATTTTTGAAAGCTTCCTTTTTCTGCCACTAGTCCAGTGTCTTTTTTCAGTGTGAAAGGATTTAGGAAGGAGGGAGCCCTGCAAGAGACCATTAAATTCACCGTTTAAAATCGAGCACCATCAGGTGAATTTTCAAGGGAGTTAGGCGTGTAAATGCAACATACTATTGTAGCAATTTTCAAAAGCTATTTACTGGGGTAAAGTGCACTTACACGGGTAAATCCTATGGACATTTCAACAGCATAATTGTAGCAATTTTCAAAGCTATTTACTGGGGTAAAGTGCGCTTACACGGGTAAATCCTATGGACATTTCAACAGCATAAATTGTAGCAATTTTCAAAAGCTATTTACTGGGGTAAAGTGCGCTTACACGGGTAAATCCTATGGACATTTCAACAGCATACATTGTAGCAATTTTCAAAAGCCCACTTACACGGGTAAAATGCATTTCCACACGTAACGCCCCATTTTATGTGTGGAAATGATTTTTAAAACCAGGCTTCATGCGCGTACAAATAGCACATATTTGCCCAAGTGCTATTTTATAAACCTCAAGCATACACAGGCAAGTAACGGTGTGTGAATAAACTTATTCGTATTGAAAAGGCGTGGGCCAGGGGCCTTCTGAGGAGGGGGGGCCAACATTTACGTATATAAGGTGCTATTTTAAAACCTGCAAACGCGCAAATTTACAGCTGCTAATTATCTGGTGTAAGTCAGAGTATAATTCTTTGTAGGCAATAACTGATTGGGTGAGGGGTCTGGGTAAACTGGGGGGAGGGGTGGGCGCAGCTGAAGAACCGGGGGGGGGGGGGGGGGTGTCTTGATGACCTAGGGATAGACTGGGCAAACTGGTGGACTGGTTGCTAGAACTGGTAATTCCTGCACACGCACATGTTATAAAATTTGAGAATTTACACCCATAAAAGCTGACAAGTACTAAGAAAAATATGAGTGTTACATTTCCTCATGTAAATGATTGAAATTAGGAGCAAAAATACGCGCACATAGCAGATGTTTGTAACTTATCCAGATACATTTTGACTTATTTGGCTTAGTGCTTTTCTTTCACTTATCCGGCTATCTTACTTAGCTGGATAAGTTGCCACAAAAATGCTACTTAGCCAGACTTTTGCCCACATATTTTTTTATATGCAAACATCTTCTTGGGTACATTTACGTGTACTCTATATAGTGTGCGCTCATTTGCATGCACGATACAAAACCCACGTGCATGCCTGCGCGTCCACGGGTGTGCTTGTGCATGTTTGAAGGTTATTCTCTGAATGTCCAAACTCATTACCGGGAGCGGAATTTCACTTGGTGATCGAACTGGACAAACCAATGAACTGAGGGGCCTCGCAACATGAAGGCAAAAAAAAATCTTAATTAAGGTTTTTTTTTTTAATGATATTCCTCATCAGTTCGTGCTCAGTTGCTCTTCTTCTAATTAATGACTACTTATACAATGGTCGTGACTGCCACCAATCACTTTGTTTCCCTTTAATAATATATGAATAATAAGCAAGGACAATTAATATAATTAAAACCTGAAACAGCCTGGCAGCAGGCCCACATCCAGTGTAATCCCTTGCTTTAATCAATGGGTAAAATGAACAAATGTTGTTACTGTGCAGGGGTTTTCGGGGGTGTAGGCAATGTTGCTGGATATTCCCGGCTATCTTAGAGTCGGCCGAATTAGCTTATCTGGCTAAGTTTAGTTCCGCTCCGCGGCGGTCCTAAAGCTGTCCGGCTGTGTTAGCCAGATAACGCCAAAACTCTGCTCAAGTTGTTCGGCTAACTTGGCGCTGGTCAGAGAGCAGGATTTTCAGACCCTGCCATTTGTCCGTCTAAGTCTGGACTTAGATAAATGGCACTGAATATCGACCTCCATTACCTTATCCTTCTAATTTATGACTGGAAATCAGTGGAGTTCTCTAATCTGTGCAGAGCACTCTGATGAGTAAAATAGGGGACAATTTACTAAAATGCAGGCTAGCAAAGTGTTCTTTTTAGCATCAAGGTGCTAAACCCTTTAGTTTGCACCATAGAATTACACTGCGCCCACACCACTAACACTGTGATTTTATTTATTTATTTATTTATAGTTTTTTATATACCGCCGCTCATCAGAGATATCACGTCGGTGTACAGAGAACAGGAACTTTCGCCGGAGCGTTATACATTTAACAATGGTGATAATGATACGGAGCATCAGCAGTTGGTACAAATAAGTTCCCATAATGTTTAATGTGCCCACTAAAATTTAACATGTGTGATTATGTGGTAACAGTTCGTGCTCACCATGAAGAGGTTATTTTTAGCAACTTCATGCTATTTAGCACATGTGCACTGCCGTTTTCCTCTAAAAAGCATATTAAATGGAGGCCAGCACATGCTCAGTATGGACACAGGGGAGAGCAACTGGTCCTAGGCATAGAGGCAGAGAATCAGGGGATGGCGAAGGAGAATTGGGACGTACGGTGTGCACCGTGTCTCGTGCTTCCTGTTTCTTGCGCTGTTTTCTTTCCTATTGTTTTGTCTTTGCCTTTTCCTGTCTCTGTGAGAGTGAGTGCCTGTTGGTCTCTGTCTGTCCTCGCGTGCGCTCTGTGACAGGACTTACAAGAGACGAGTGGTGGGCATGTGAGAGTGGAGAGAACAGAGCATGCCGGCGGACGTGCGACAGTCTGGATGGTTGGGTGTGCTAGGAATATGACTGCTGAGAATATGCCAATAACCGAGCAGTGAAGTGAGAGAGAGGGGTGGGCAGAGCACGCGGGCACAGATCATGATAGCGAGGAAGAATAGTGGAGTGGAATTCATGCTGGAAGGGGATAAGTTGGTGGGTGAGCAGTGTAGCAAAGTCATGGAGATAGAGGTAGAGGAGGGAGAGAAGCATTTAGTGTTAAATTCTAGAAGGCACAGGGAGGAGTGGATGGCAGGGAAGCAGGGATAACCTGATGATACTGACCAGCAATGAGAGGAAGAGGTGTAGAAAGCCGGCCCGTACATCAGTGGCATGGAGACAAGGACAGCAGCAGATAGGAGAAGGACAAGATCCTGAAATGGATCCTGTTCAGTAAAGACCGAGTCTGTCGTAAATAATGATCTACCGTTTACCTCGGGGAAGAGCACAAGTGTTGGGGTTTTATTTGTGAGATGGACCAGAACTAAAAGTGAGTTGTTCTGCCATTGGAGGGTCTATCCTCCCCCCCCCTGCCCCCAATGGATGAGAGAACCGTGGTGCCTGTTGTGGTCATCCTCGTCTCATGATAAGATGAACAAAGGCTGCCCATTCTCTACCATTGCCAATCTTTCTGTTACCTTCTGCGTTATATATAACATCTGGTTTCCCAAACAAGTTCCCTTTTATTGAGAGGATTTGGGCGTGATAGGAAGGGATCTTTCTGAAGATCTTCCCTTCCCTCAGAGGTGATTAAGGGCGGATGAGAGAGGACATGGATGAGAAGCTTGGATGGTTGGGTGTGCTAGGAATATGACTGCAGCGTTGCCTTCCCTCCCTTCCATCTTCCCATCTCTCCCCTCCAGTTCTTCTCAGGCATTTGGGATCCTGCCACCCGTTGTGTGCTGGGCATCTGCACTCCAGGCCCCACATCGTCCGCTATCCACTTCCCTCTGTTCTCCCAACCCAGCAATGGGCTCCCCTGCTTCCGCTCAAAGTCCGGCTCTTGTCTCCATTGGGGAGTCTGGAGACCCCTGTGCAAGGGGTGGGAGGGGGTCTTTGTATTTGGGGAAGAATAGTGCACATTATATGCTAACAGTGAGCCTTATTTGCTGAACTGAAAATATCTGCAAATTATGGATATTTTTGGATGAGTCGGCGTTTTTGGTTTGGTTGCAATGAATCAAGGTGAAGATCGATTCATTTGTTATGTTATACCCATTTGGGTAAAACAAATGCACATCTGTATAATTTGTTTTGCCCAAGAATCAGCAGGCTTTGTATGTTGTGTGTGTGTGTGTGTGTGTGTGTGGATTTTCCAAATATATCCAAATTTACCTCATGCATTATTGTGCTTATCCTTAAACCCTGAATGACTGTGGGGTCACCCGTTCACGTTTGCTAAGCCCTGTATCAGCTGTTGGAAAATCGGTCACCTCTGTCACAGCCGGAGACCTCCAAATGGGGAATTCAGTAGTGCGTGGCTTTTCTTGCTTACAGCCTGTATGACAGTCTCAGTATCTGTAGGCACCTGGTTCACATCTTCTGTTAGCATGAAGAAGCCGCGAGTCATCTGACAGATATACTATGCTGACTGCGGTACTTTTTGGAATCCTCTCGTTGCCTCTGCTGACATGGTGACATCGGGCATGCTCATGCGTATTCATTTGCTGCCAGGAGAACTGCTGGGTGAACAGGTGCTGTATGGAAACTGTGATGCAGAAGCCGCAGACTGTAATCGAAATGCCAAAAAGCATATAACACTGCAGCCTTGGTACTGAATTTCTTTTTTTTTTTTTTTTGCCAGGTTGCTAACCTGGAACCTTTTTGACTGGAAGGGCACATTGCTTCATGTCCCCATTGCAGCCAGAGTGGGAGATGGAAGCTGCCACTGGCCCTGATCTGTTAACTTTTGAAAAATGTTTTATTTTTAAGAAAATCTCCCTTGTGCATGATTGTGGGAGGCCCACTGTTACCCCAGCTGTAGGCAGCCGCCACATAAATAGGAAATCAGACCTTTATTTTGCATAAAATGGATAAAATGTTACAGTCTCTGGTTATCAGGCTGAGCACCAGTCAGAGGCCACCACATATTGTATGTGTGATATGTTTTGATGGGATTTTAAAATTTCGTTTTATTGATTTTATGAATTCTAGGGATGTGTTTTCGTTCGTTTCATATGGCTTTTAAACTGAAACGATGATAAACTTCACCAAATTTTATTTTTTAAAAAGTTTTCATTTAGTGCGCACTAGTTGGACTTAGCGCTCGCTATTTGGGTTTAGCGCACACTGTTGAGTAAGCGCACACCATTACAGCTCAAATAGTGCGCACTAAATCGAAAACAGAGGCTGCACTACACGAAAAATTTAAAAAAGCAAAAGAAAACCTAACGAAACAAAAAAGGAAGATGGAAACAAAGCTAAACAACCCGAAAGTTTTCTCCCTGCCCACTCCTTATGAATTCCTATTGTACTCTGTGTTTTATTTGTACTTTGCCATGAGCTTGGGAATAGCCATCACACAATGCAAACAAATGAATAAATGCAAGCTTACGATGTGGCCAGTTGGCACCCCCATGGGCTGTAATTTTTTAATCTGTTTTGCAAAATTACGTTGCTGTGTGTTTCAGCTGTGTCAGCTGGGGGGAGTTCTTCTTTGGCAGCTTTGCCAGTGCAATTTGTCACTTTGAAAACCATGGACCTAGCAGCAGAGCACCGACCATCTGAGCCTTGAGACGGGGACTCCTGTAATGCAATAGGTGGGATGAGGTTTACTTTGTGCCTCGTCCTCTCTATTGGCAGCGAATGCAGGCGGGAGTGCGGCTGTGAAAGGGAAGACGGTGCACGGTAGTCGTGCAGAAAGCCGCAATCTGTTGTTGACTTTAGGGTGCGCGCTCAGTTGGCTTCAGTGGGGTGTTGCAAAAAATTCTCAAACCCGTGGCATGGCAGCAGTGGGCTGGAAGGGATGTGGCGTACAACGTAGACAAACGATTGAGAATTGTAATTAGAAATACAGCAAAATAGGAAATGACACGAAATGGCCAAATAGTACTTTTGGAGCCTTCAGATCTGAGCAGCGGATCTGAAGAATTCCTTACGGGGGGGTCATGGGGAAGGGGAGACGGAGGGGGCAGGATAAGGACTGGAAGTCAGTCGATGCCACGTCGAACGCTCTGGCACGTGAATAAAGACGTGCGGTAACCACACGGCAGAAGCAGCTTCTGCTTGCCTGTTTTGCCCCTCGCTGATGCCTCCTTTTCCTGCGCTGCAGCGGATGTCAGAGGTGCACGCAGTTTATTCCGGCTCCGGCAGAACCTCAAACCTTTCTGGTCCTTTTGCTCTGAATCCAATTAATAGCTCTAATTAGTTTAGAAGAGGATATTTAGCAGTGGTAGGTTTTCAGAAGTTCCCAGCTGGCCAACTTTGGGAGCTGGCCGTTTAGATCTGATCTCTGGAACATCTACCCCCCCCCTTCCCCCTCGCCTAGTGGTTAAAATGTATGCAAGTAACTGGTCAGGGTTTGAATCTCATGCCCTGGGAGTTTCCGGCGGTAAACCTGCTGCAGAGGCTGCTGGTTTGCCAGGGAGTCCTGGTGTTTTTACCCTCTATTCGAGGGAGCATGAGCCATGCCACTGGAGCAGCTCTGGATGCACCCCGAGCTGAGACCACCATACAAGGCACTCCTGGAAGGCGCACAGTGCCGGTCCACCCCAGGGAAGCGCTGTTCATCTGGCCTCTGATCCTGTCTCTTGTTTCCAGTTTTCCTAGCCTTCTAGTTCTGTTCCAGTGCTCCTGCTCTTCTGTCTGCTTCTTTGCCCCTGGGATCCACCACTGTGCCTCGGCCTTGCCTCTCCGGGTACACATCTTCCCTCAGGAGGGGGCTCTGATGGCCGAGCCCTGAGAGCCCTAACAGTATTTCTCTGCACGTGTCCTTCTTATGAAACATATTCAGTTAGAGGCATTTTTTGGTCAAGGACGAAAGTGAAACCCATGTACTGGATTTTGCAATGTATATATACGTGTATGTGTACTTGTTTCCATGTAAGCCTCTGTGCGGGAAATAGCTGCTGTAAGAATACATAGGTATTTTATGCCCACATAACTTTCGGCATATTCTCAAACAGAAACTACCCAGCTTACACAGAAAGCATTTAGCCCTAGATTAATTTACTTGTACTTATCCTTGGTGTGGATCCTAGAGTGAGGGGCTGGGTTAGAAAGTGGCTGCGTGAGAGGCGATGAAGGGGGAGGGGTAAATGGAGTTTTCTCTGAGGAGGGGGTGGTTACTAGCGGTGGACCCCCCAGGGATCAGTCCTTGTACTACTTCTTTTCAAAAGTTTGTGAGCGACATACGGAAAGGTTGTTGGGGAAACGTTTTGCTTTTTGCCGATGATAGGGTAGACAGCCAGGAAGGTGTGGAAAACATGAGGAGGGATCTAGTGAAGCTCGAGGAATGGTCCAAGATCCGGCAGCTAAGATTTAATGCTAAAAAATGCAGAGTAATGCATTTAGGATGCGAAGACCCGAGGGAAAGGTACAGTACTGGAGATGAAATTCTTCTAAGCACCAAGGAAGAGCGGGATCTGGGATTAATTTTACCTGATTATCTTAAGGTGGCCAAACAGGTGGATAAAGCGAGGGTAAAAGCCAGAGAGAGATGCTTGGGAGAGGAATGGTCAGCAGGAAAAGGGAGGTGATACTGCCCCTGTATAGGTCCCTGGTGAGACCTCACGTGGAACACAGGGTACAGTTCTGGAGTCCGCACCTTCACAAGGATATAAACACAGGATGGAGTCGGGTCAGAGGGAGGCTGCTGAAACGGTCAGTGGTCTTCGTTCTAAAGCATATGGGGGTCAGACTTAAAGATGTAAGCACGTACGCCTTGGAGGAAAAGCGCGATGAGGAGATGGAGACATTCAAATATCACAGGAGACGGGCTTCTTTCAATGGAAAGGAGGCTCTAGAACGAGGGGTCATGAGATGAGGGTGAAAAGGAGCAGATGTAGACGTAATCTTAAGGAAATAGTTCTTTACAGAGAGAGTGGCAGATGCATGGAAGTGATGGAGACAAGGACAGTATCTGAATTCAAGAGAGCATTGGCTAATAACAGGAGATCTCTAAGAAGTGATGAAAATTATAAAGCTAAATTGACTGGGCAGATAGGCAGACTAAATGGTCTTTTACTGCCATCATCGTTTAACCATTTTATTCTTTCCTATTTCTTCCTCTTCACCAAGTTTTGCTACCCTTGTTAATTGTAACTGTACCTTCGGTCACCTCAGTTCTAGTTTGATGTATTTAATGCACTCCCGTTTCATGTAAACCAGCAAGATATGTTCTCATGATTGCCGGTATATAAAAACCTTAAATAAATAAAATAAATAAATCATGTTTCTATCTTATACACATGTACATTCATCGTGTTATAAATATATATATATATATACTGTGTATATGTTTTCAACTATGCGTACATTTGTAGAAAATCTAAATGTATTTGATGCTTATTTCAGGGGGAGCTGCAGGCAGCACCTCAGCGCAGATGGACAGAACAAGGGTCATAGAGAATTAGATTGCAAAACTGCCCCTTATGCCCTGTGCATGCAAACTCAGGAGGCATAGGAGAGGCCACTTTCAGGAGATAGCTGACGTTGAATTTTTGCACGCTGTTAAAAAAAAAAACCCAAACAACAGAAACCATTCGCGCTCCTGTGTTTTGTATTTTATTTCCTGCTTGGTAAATATATTCAGGCTGCAGGGGGGCCCTCAGAGGCACTCGATATTCCCCTCCGGCTCCTGGCAAACCTATTCCGCCAAACTCCTCTCAGCTGGATAAACTCACTCTTGCCTGAAGTAGGCGTGAATCCTCGGTGGTGCTGTTGGCATAGAAAAGAAGGATTCTTTCCTGATATATTGCTCTGTTGCCATGAGACTGATCCTCAATTTGCAAACAACCCTGAAACGAGGTTGATCAGCCCAGAGAGTGCATGGAAGGTGGGCGGGAACGCTCTTCGTGCTGCACAGGGAGAGAGACCTTCCATCTTGAGCTCTACGATCAGTTTGGTGCCATCTTTTTGGGAATCCACAATTTCCACAGAATGTTTTTCTGGCACCTCCCTGATTACCAAGCACAACACTGGAACAATTAAACTGAAAGTAGACCTTATACCATTCAAATACCCAAAGCGCCACTATTCCCTATGGAAGTAAGGTAGCATTAGATTACAGTGACTGAAAGTACTGGGCAAATGCATCAAATTAGAGAAGGATGGGGCAATTGCAGTCAGTGAATGGGGCAGATTACTTCAAGTGATCTGAGGATCAGGCAGCGGTGACTTTTCCGTGGCACGCCTAATCAGGTCTGAAGACACGACAGTGTGCCATGGCACCCTGGTAGGGAAATGCTGTGTTGGCTATATTTAAAGGTTGCTGTCCAGCTTCCTATAAATTCTATAGCAGGGTATATGGAGTGGCGCAATGTTGGCGGATTGTTTTTTTTTAAATGTATTTCTTATCTTTGCACCTCAGAGGAGTAGCCTAGTGGTTATTGCAGCGGGCTATGAATCAAGGAAGCTCAAGGTTCAAATCTCACTGTCTCTCCTTGTGACCTTGGGTAAGTCACTTTACCATCCATTGCTCAGGTACAAAACTGACAGGGTCCTTCATCCAGCCACATTAGGGCCTTATGGTGCGATAAAAGGGGTCTAGCATGCAATCTTTCTCACTTGTTTGCATGCAAATATGATAATATGCAAAAGCTAGAAAATTATATAAATGAGGGATTCCTACCGCACGTTGCAGAAAAATAATGCACACTAAGGTGGGATTTAGCTCCGCCTTTTTTTGTGTGGTAGAGGGGTATCAAGCCATAGGGGCAGTTATCAGGGCTGTTATTGCGAGGGCTTTCCTGGCACACACCTGCACAGTCCTGCTGGGCCAAAAAAACCAAAACCCTTTTCTTGCCTGCCCTGTCTTCCTGAATCTTCGATGTTAGGGGGAAGTGTACTAGTAGTGAGATACCGGCTGCTTGTGCGATGGAAGCGGGATTTGTGTGCGTCCATTTCAAATAGAGTGCACACGGGCCCGCTGATACCATGCGCACAGATGCACCTATGTTATAATGGTCGCAGCCATTTTTTTACATAGGCGTGAATATGCGCACACGGGCTGGATGCGCGTGCTGTCTGTAATGGATGCGTGCGCATGCACAAATCTCACTTCCACCACGTGAGTGGGGGGTATTTTAAGGATGGGATGGGGGGGTCACATGGATGTGTTCTGGGCTGCAATGGGGGCTTTGAGAGGAAACGAGAAGGTGATAACTTAAACGTTTGATTGTTTTTCTCAGTAACCTGTGGAGTGCATAAGAGACGCTGCACTCCGAATGTTTGTGTACGTGGTTACTCTGGTTAATCTAAACTTTTAAACTGAAAGGGACTCGCACCGACGCCATTGCCAGTTTCACCAGTTTGCTCCCCGTTCACCCAGGCAAGGGATAGAACTTCCTAACCCCCTAGCTTATTCGTCTTCCTTTCCCCCGTCCCCCCCAACCCATAATAACCCACTGACTATCCTAGATTTCTTCTTTTATGACGTACACGCCATCCGTAGAGTAGTAAAGTTACGAGGCAGGGGACCAAGGCGCGCGCCTATGCGCGTAAGTACATACGCGCACATCTATTGGCCTCCCCCCACATGCCTAAGCCCCACCTCTTTTTCCATGCTTTTTCCACATGTGCGCATAGCGGGAGACACGCACGTACTCAGGCCGGCCAGAGTTTTAGCGTGTATCTCCCGGTTTGGAAGCGCCAATGCGTCGCGACACCGTGATACTTTGTACCGCGACGCAAGATTTTATCGCGGGTTACGAAACTTACCCACGCCACGCGGTATTTAAGGAATTCTCCTAGCCCCGCCCTTTTTTATCGCAACCCGCTAACGCGCCGTGCTTCCGCAGAATTTATAGCATTTTTGTCAATGTGGACTTAGATTGTAAGCTCTCTGGGGAGAGGGAACCACCCCCTCTACCTGAATGTTACCTGCTTTGAAGTGCCGAAAAGCAGAATATAAATAATAATAAGAAAGAAAGAAACGCGCTAGGGAAGGGAGCAGGAGCGTGCAGCCTCCCACCAGGGAAGGCGGCCGCCATGGCCGGCTTACAGAGGCAGGGGGATGCGCAAATAAAAGCCGGGAACAAGCCAGGGTCACTGGAAAAAGCCATGGTCACGGAAACCTAAAGAAGCTGCCAGGACAAACGATCTCCCCCCCCCCCCCCCTCTCCGAAAAGAAAAAGAAAATAGCATGGGGTTTCCTATCAGGCAGCAATTTTTCTCGCTCTGCGTTTCTGTGGAATACAATTTTCACGCTTGCCTTGGTGGCAACAACAAAAGCTCGCCTGAGCCGGCCCAACACGAGTCCTCATCCTCCTTAGCAAAAGTGCTCATTACAATCAGTCAGACACGGATATGGATACAAAGCAAATCAGCTTCTGACAGGGGCCAATTAGATTTTTAGCAGCCGGTTAAAAAGTGCCACTTTTTTTTAGTTTTTAGTTTTTTTTTTACACGTGCCCGGTTATTAGCCCTCATTACGCACGCCAGGGGACGAGGGCCCGGCTCCTCTCTGCAGAGCTGGGCAGGAGGGCTGTGAGCTGCAGGAATGCCCCCAGCAACAGGTAGGAAAACTGGTGGGAGATATTATCTGACACATTTCTCTCAGCATTTAATTATTTTATCAGCGGATAATGAGAGAATATTTAAATCAGTAGGCGGAACTGGTTGAATCAGGCATTTTTTATTTTTTTTTCCTCTTCACTATTTGTTTTCCAATTATGGACCGTGAGCTGCCGCTGATGGCTCCCTCTAATGAGGATTTAATCAGACATCATGATTATTGCAGGTGGAACAACTGGACCTTCACAAATTATTATTAACTTACACTTTTCTGTGTCTCCTGCGTCTGTTTTCTCCTTCCCCCCACACTTGTATGGCAAGTCTTGTAAGCTCCGTGCAATGCATTCATTTCCATTAGGTTAAAACGCACTGTTCTTGTACTCATGGGCACTGCTCATCACTCAGGTGAGCTGTGCTCCGAGGAGAGATGCCAGCATGAATACAAAAGAATGCAGAATAAAGATGTTGGGTTAACTTTGCTTGCAGGGTCTATCTTGGGCTTGGCTGCAGATCTGAAAATGCTCTTGCTGTACATCTGGCTGTCGATTAATATTTTATTCATAAAGCACATTTTTCCAGAGCGCATCCCAGCCATAATACATGATCATTAGTAACCAAGTTGCAATAGCTGCTCATAGTATTTACTGTAAAAGGATGGAAAAAGCTTGGTCCCACCTTTTGAGGATGCCACTGACTATCCCTCCAGCCCAATAAAATGTCATGCAAGTGTTTATTTTATTTTATTTTTTAATTTTCAAAGTGTACGGATAGGCCTTTTCAGATCTTTCTGAGCTGTTAAACACAGGGAAGCAAGCTGTTATTATTTAATCTAAACATTGCTGGGATGTGAATGTAAACTGTTTTACCTATCCATAGGATAAAATAAATATTGTTCTACTGAAACATTTGATAAATGAGCATTGTATAGAACAGTGGTTCTCGACAGGTGGTTCTCGACACACTCTAGTGTGTCACAAGGTCCTGGGAGGAGGGTCGCAGGGCCAGAAGGAGGCTGATCTCTCCTCACCAGTCCAGATGGGAGTTGGTTGACGTCAGGCTGGCTGGGAGACCGCTCTCGCTTCCTTCTCCTCTTTCTGGCTCAGTTGGGAGGCTGTTTCCTCCTTCACCCAGATCACAGCGAGACATTGCCAGCTCCTGCTCTTCTGGGTCCGATGGAACACTAACTTTATCTTCCCCCGCCGGGCCTGGAAGTGAAGCTGCTGATGCTCTCTTCACCCTATGGAGGGTGGGGCAAAGAAGGGTGGAGATGTTGGGCAGGGAGGTGGAAGAGAGAGGGAATGTGGGGGCTGATCAGCAGGAAGGGGTGGAGGGAGGGGGAGGAAGGGGGTAGGGAGAGTTGAGCAGGGGAGAGAGGGAGCACAGGGAAGAGGATTTGGGGGTCAGGAATGCTGGACAGGGATGGATGAGGGGATGATGGAAATGGAATAACTGAGAGAAATGGATGATGGGAGCATGGGGGGTGGGGAGTGCCAGGATGCAAGAGCCATAATATGTCAGTTTGGGGAAGGTGCATTTCTTCTAGCTTTGTACTTTGCTTAGTGTAGGAGGAAATGTATTTCTGTTTCTATGTCTCCAGTTTTTCACTGCATGCAGAGTGGCTTTTTGGGGTTTCCATTCCCATTTTTGTCTCCACATTTGTAATTTGTGATCTTTTATTCTGTATTTGATGAAGGCCTATTCTGTGTGTGTGACCGAGGTGAGGTATTTTATTAGCATGGAGGCATTTGTATCAGTCTTGTTTGTTGTGTTTTCTCAATAGGACATGCATTGGTATTGCACTGATGCCTTTTCATAGGTAAGGCTATTGCTGTTTGAGTCCTCGGAGTTAGTGCCGTTATGGTATGGCAGGTTTGCTGTACATGTGCTGAGCATTTTGTTTTTTCCAGATTTTGTATTTTACAATGAGCTTGGAAGTAGAGAGAGTTTTTTTTTTCTGATAGTGAAATGATACCAGTATCAAAATATCTTTTTTGTATGGTGAGTTGTTTGGGGAAATATCCTAGTTCTGCAATGCATCTATTATTGGGTGTCGTGAGAGTCCTATAGATGCAGAGTATATGTTTAAATTTAGTCCCTGATGGTCATGTGTTCAGTGTGTCACTCACCTGAGCATCATCTATCAGGTGCGTCCCAAAAGAAGAGAGGTTGAGAAGCACTGGTATAGAACACATAAAAGCCCATGAGCATGGGTGCATAGTGTAGTTCCACGGAAGATGACATAGGACCTACCAGTGGGTTCACACATCAGTGCTTGTTATGTGATGTCCTGTAGCCTCCAATTTCTCTTTTCTTCAAGCACGGCCCGCAGCAGAGCATGTTCCAATTTGGAAATCCTTACTGCAGGATTCCAGGAGAAAGTCAATGCTTTGCGGTCTTCTTCTAAGCAAAGTGATTCCTCGCTATAAGCAGATGCTTGACAACCATACAACTCTACTTTGGACCTTACTCAAAAAAGATTTTTCCCATTCTGGTCTACGGAAAAAGAAATCGTTACTGACTCTTTGCTGTTTATGAGATCACTGTTGTTGTTTTTTTTTTCCCCCTTTCAGTACATACAAGGCACGTCAACATGATTCACGGCAAAGGCGAGGCTTTGATAAATGAGCCTGATGCATTGTAAGATAATATTACTAAACAAATTAAATACTGTCACGGTCAGTCTCCTGCTGCCACCTGTTTTCTGTTCATTGGACCCACGTAGGATTTTAAAATGCATCCCGGTCCTGTTTGAGGATAAACCTCTATAATCATTCAGTAGCTTGCATATTTCATCTGTTCATTCAGTAGTTCTTTTTCCATACCGGAGAGTGAGGCCCTACTGTCCTGCATATAGACTAGAGCAGACATCTGTCTGTCAGTCTCTGGCACTATCTGAGGCTAGATGAGTTCTGGTAATTTCTGCTAGAAAGATTAATGAGCAAGGTAGCAGCTGAAGAATCGAGAGAAAACGGTCTGTTTCTCCTGCAAAGGCTCTTCCTTTGTACACTGAAGCATGTCCCTATAACATCTAATGAGAAATTAAGTCTTGATGTACGTGGCTGGGATTGCTGAATTGATTAGTATGTCTGTGACCCTATGAAGAGCAGGGAAAGAAACATCTGGGAGTCCGTTTAAAACATTTTGGGTTGGGGACAAGCTGACCCGGTCCCAGTTTTGCCTCAGTGAGTGTGCATGGACCTGCAGTACTCTAAGTCATTTCTGGATGTAAAGCCCACCAGGCTTCCACTAGAGATGTCCATTCGTTTCAAACAAATGCAACGAATAAGGCCATTTTTTTTTTTCCGTTTGCTCTGACTGGAATGAACCAAAAATGGCCTCTTCCGAAAATATCTGAAAATGTTCAGATATTTTTGTAATCGTGGCATAAAAAAAGGGCCTCCTGCGCTCCTGGAGAGCCCGGGCGAGCCTCAACCAAGCTGTAAACAAGCCCTGGGCAGGCTGTAGCAGGGCTGGATTTGTGTGTGGGGTCCGAGCAGCCCAGGGAGGTCTCGGTGGGGCCTGGTCCCCAGGAATTTCCAAAGTCATTGCAGGCCCATTTTTAAGAATCTATTTGGGGGTTTTTTGTTTTGCTTTCTTTGCACATTTAATGTTGTTGTTGTTGTTGTTGTTGTTTTTTTTTGCTTTGGTAAATGAACTGAACTGAAAAAGCTTTACACAAACAGAAAAATGAAAGCCTCCGAAACCTAAAAATGAACCAAAATAAAACAATTGTGGGGCTGCACATCCCTGGCTCCCACTGTAGGTTTAGAAGGAAGACATTTCCAGGAAGGGAGTTTCCAGTGGGAGTCGAGTTCCAGTTCATCCCCAGGAAGGCTGACTCTCTGCCTAACATTTATAGGTCACTAGGGGGCAGTTGATGTCCCGGAGGAGTGGAGAGAGGCAGGACATGCGCTGGCCTGCCCTCTGGGAAGCTTTCTCCCAATTTCTCATTTTTACAACGGGAAGGCCACGTGACCTTTGACAGAGTGGGTCCTGTTTCCCATATTTTCTTATATTTTGAAGGCTTGGAAAAGTTTCCCCATGGTTTTTTTTGTTTGTTTTTTTTAAATCAAGGGAGGAAAGCTTAATTCTCTGCGCATCTTTTTTGTCCAAGGCTCTCTGATGAGCAGGGAGCTGGCGAGGACTTTGTGTGTGTGAGGGGGGTGGCCCAATCCTTTGGAGGGATCACCCAAGGAGGAGAGAGGGGAAGCCTTTACTGAGGGACTGCAGCGCTTACAGGGACCCGCAAGCATCTGTAACATCAGCGCCAACGCTTGGAGGAAAAAGGAAAGCCATGAGCGATCCCTGGCGTTTATTCCATTGATCTGTACTTTCGTATTCCGTGCCTGGATGGTGAGTTGTACATCTGGAAGGTCCAAAACGTCTGGACCGGATTTTTCTGCTTTTCTGCCATTTTTATTATTCTTGGATAAACTCTTGGTTTTGGAACAATGCATTGTTGTGAAGAGTCTTCTGTTTTTTGTGGTTGTGTGTGATCCCCTCGGGTCTTACAGCGTTGTGCTGACCCCATTGGAAGGAGACGCCTGACAGAGGTCTGCAGTGCAGAGCTCCCCAATAAAGGGGTTACATGTAAAATAAAAACAAGCCCCTGCAGGCAGTGTGTGTGTGGGGTGGGGGATATAACCAGGAATGGATCACCCGCCCTCAAAACTGGAGCTAGTTGGTAACCCTACATTCACTGCGTTTTAGCCCCGTTTCTGAAAGGAAGAAGGCTTATGAGATGATTGTGGGGCGGATTTTCAAAAGGTTACGTGCGTAACCCTGAGAATCCGCTCCTGTGAGCGCTGAGCCTATTTTGCATAGGCCCGGCGACGCGCGTATGTCCTGGGGCTTGAAAAAGGGGGCGGGGAGTGGGCGGGGCGGGGCGGTTTGGGGGCGGGGCGAGGCCGGAGCCTCCAGGCACAGCGGCCATTTGATGCTGTGCCCGGGATCGCGGGCCGGCCGTCGGCTGGCATGTGTAACCTACGCCTGCCTGGAGGCAGGCGCAAGTTATCAGATAAAGGTAAGGGGGGGTTTAGGTAGGGCTGGGGGCGGGTTAGGTAGGGGAAGGGAGGGGAAGGTGGGGGGGGAGGAAGGCTGCACGGCTCGGCGCGTGCAAGGTGCACAAGTGTGCACCCCCTTGTGTGTGTGTGTGTGTGTGTGTGTCTGTGTGCAGGTGATCTCCCTTGCTCCCCACCCTCCACCCTAACAAAATCATTTAGGGCCAGATTTTAGTAGGTATGCGCGGGCGTAGATTTGTGCGCGCAACCTGGCGTGCACAAATCTACGCCCAATTTTATAACATGCGCGCGCAGCCACGCGCATGTTATAAAAACCGCCCCGCCCCCTTTTTCAAGCCCCCGGACATATGCGCATCCCAGGGCTTGCGCATGTCGCCGGGCCTATGCAAAATAGGCTTGGCGCGTGCAGGAGGGGTTTAAAAGGGTTACGCTCGTTTATTACATGCGTAACCCTTTTAAAATCCGCCCCTTAGTGTCCTCGCCACATTAAATTCTCAGTATACGTCAAGGGGATTCTGACGGGGATAATATTTTTTTGGATTCAAGTGTAGGTGCTGGAAAGCAGACTCCATTCGTTTTGCATGGAACTGCTTGCTTGTACGTGACATTCTGGCTCCCATCAGCAGATAGGTTTGCCCTGTGCCCTAAAAGACAGTTTTAAGGGCATTTTGCTTAAGTTTGTTGCCTGATAGCTTGGGGTTCTAGATACCCATTTTGCAAGTGAGGTTGTGATGTGAGAATCAGAACGGGAATTTTGATTTTCAGCCTGAGATACCCATGAGCGCCTGCAAAAGAACAGGACTGAATTACATCATCTGGAAAACTATAAGAATACAAGGGCAAAATAACTACAGAAAAGAAACATTTTCTGAACAGAAAAGAAGAGGATCAAGAAACCAGAGAAGGCCAATTTATCTTGGAAATAGGCAAGCAGTGATAATCATAAAAGATATTCTTGGAATGGCTGTCCCCACAACAAAAGTGATTGGATTCAAGCCAGATCTTGATTTCCAGGTCTTAAAAATGATATGTGTCTGAGCATCACCAAAAAGGTGGGGTTTTTTTTATATTGAAAATGGCTATAACTAAGGACAGATGTGATTGAAATTTGGAAGGGAACATCAATCTTTTTCTAAAGTAGACTTGGTTATATCCAGGCTTCTTCAGAACTATTGAACCTAGAAAGATTCACCTTGGAACGAATCGGAAAATGCTGTGAGTTGGGTCATAAAATCTAGACGCCCTCTGTACCATGCTTTCTCGTTTGTAGGTTGTAAGTAATGTGGCAATTGCTAAAATAAAATTATGGCTATGTCTTGCATTATAAGGTCTGATTATAAATATTCCTTCCCCAACACATACATGGGTTTTCGTTTAATTTTGGCACGTCAGGCTTCTGTAAGCTAGGGATGGGTGGAGCTCGTTCACATTAAATCATAGGCTCCTGTGTATGAAGGCGAGGATTCAGCTTCTCAGTCTTGTAGAAATCTGAGCCATTTGCAGTTTGACTTGAGTCTCCATCTTTGCGTAGTTGGGATCTCCCTGATCCACGTTAGATTTGCGTCTTCACAGGAACAGCTTTTTGTCTCCGTTCCACCCAGACGGACTGCAACCTTTGCTGAAGTTTCCATCTCCTTCAGCAGCGGAACAATGGATGTCGCATAATAAGATGGAAAGAAACAAAAGAGGTGCCCACGGACCCCCAAACAACATATAACAGAAAACAGATGGGGACAAAATCATGAATCATAAAGAGATAACCAATCAAGCACAATATTCAAATTGTAGAAAAATGAAAGAACGGTGTCAGGAAGCCTGACGGCGGGGTCATGCAGAATTGCTAAGAGCGCCCGGACCAATCGATCATTCACCTTCAAAAAGTAACACTTTTTAGATTTTTTTTAAGGAGCATAGAAAAACGAGGCAGCAGTCCAAAGTGTCAGTGTGTAGCAAGCCCGACAACACGGCCGGTGTTTCGCAGAGAAAGGTTCCTCAGGTCCTACCGTAAGTCACTGCTGTGAGACTACTGGTCCTGTTGTGAAGGCCAGCGGTCTTTGTGGATCACCGTTCTGCACTTACCCCCTGAGGAAGCTTTCCTCTGCGAAACGCCGGCCGTGATCTGAGACTCGGGAGACAGTGTTCTCAGTAGCGGGACCTGTGCTTTGGAACTCGCCCCCCGAGGGCCATTTTCCTTTTAACAGGGATGTGTTGAATGAGATAGGGCATGTAGTTTTTTTGGGCCTGCATTTTAAGATTATGTCGTAGTTTTAATACTATGTTGAACATAAACATAATTTGTGGAGCAGCTTAGAGCTGTGGTCGGGCAGCATATAAATCCTTCAAATAAATAAATACAATGCAGAATTATATACAAGAATTTGAAAGCTGGACCATCTATAAATACTCCGGCTCTCCAAATATTTTCATAAATCTGAGCAAAGCAGTGGAAATACATATTTTATTTATATTCATAAATCTGAATCAGAATTGGGTCAGAGGTTCACCTTTCCCTACATAGTAACATAGTATTGTCAGCAGTAAAAGACCAACTGGTCCATCCAGTCCTCCCATGGCAGCAACTGCCGCTCCGTGCAGGCTATCCCCAAGTGTCTGCCAAGGGCAGTAGCTGCCGCTCCGTGCAAATTACTCCCAAGTGTCTGCCAAGGGCAGTAACTGCCGCTCCGTGCAGGTTACCCCCAAGAGTCTGCCAAGGGCAGCAACTGCTGCTCCGTGCAGGCTATCCCCAAGTGTCTGCCAAGGGCAGTAACTGCCGCTCCGTGCAGGCTATCCCCAAGAGTCTGCCAAGGGCAGTAACTGCCGCTCCGTGCAGGCTATCCCCAAGTGTCTGCCAAGGGCAGTAACTGTCGCTCCGTGCAGGTTACCCCCAAGAGTCTGCCAAGGGCAGTAACTGCCGCTCCGTGCAGGTTACCCCCAAGAGTCTGCCAAGGGCAGTAACTGCCGCTCCGTGCAGGTTACCCCCAAGTGTCTGCCAAGGGCAGTAACTGCCGCTCCGTGCAGGTTACCCCCAAGAGTCTGCCAAGGGCAGTAACTGCCGCTCCGTGCAGGTTACCCCCAAGAGTCTGCCAAGGGTAGTAACTGCCGCTCTGTGCAAATTACCCCCAAGTGTCTGCCAAGGGCAGTAACTGCCGCTCTGTGCAGGTTACCCCCAAGAGTCTGCCAAGGGCAGTAACTGCCGCTCTGTGCAAATTACTCCCAAGTGTCTGCCAAGGGCAGTAATTGCCGCTCCGTGCAGGATACCCCCAAGTGTCTGACAAGGGCAGTAATTGCCGCTCCGTGCAGGTTACTCCCTACTGGGCCACTGCTGCATTTTGCAAAGCCGATATACAGTATGCCACTGACTTGTATTCTGACTTCAGAGCCTGCAATTTCATATTAACATGTAATTGTCCTGGATTCCAGCCACAACTGGCCAGTACTGGGATTGCAAAGCATGGTTGACATCAAGTGAGCCATAAGAGTGAAGCTGGAGCTGTCCACCAGTATCAGTGCAACCCCGAGACAGTAATAATGAGTCAGTGCAGGAGGGCCGCTCAGCCACTCATGTTACATAAGATATAGACAAGCTAGCATGTGCGAGACCTGGGAGAAGGGGGAGCGACACCGGGGAGAATCAGATCTCTGCCGGGACGCTGCAGAAAGACAGCAGCTGCCCAGAAGACAGGAGTTGACCGGCAAGAGAGATGGGGTTGGTGAATTGCCTGCTTGCTTCTCACTGTGACAGAGATGCTTAAGCATAACTGGAGCCCGTCAGAGGCAAGTGAGGGTCACGGGAGGTGATTATATTCACTCGCCTTCGTAACTGTACTTGTGTGATAGGCAGGCATGCTGATTTCCATTAAGAGGGGACAGATACAGTGCTGTACAGTGCAGCCACATATTACGCTATAAACATTTGTAAGTAATTGTACAAGATCTTTGCATTTCAATTCATTGGGACCGCTCCATTTCAGCGTAATGTATGTTGCAGGCGAGGAATCAGTTAGCGTTATGAATGCAATCCCTCTTGTTTTGTCATTAGGCAGAGAATTGCTAGACGTGGAGTCACCTTGTGCCTTTTCTTCTTATTGATTTTGGGTCCTGAATCATGAATGCTTTTCTCCCATCCTGTATCTA
This sequence comes from Rhinatrema bivittatum, assembly GCF_901001135.1. Classification (NCBI taxonomy): domain Eukaryota; kingdom Metazoa; phylum Chordata; class Amphibia; order Gymnophiona; family Rhinatrematidae; genus Rhinatrema; species Rhinatrema bivittatum. The sequence continues at coordinate 466,240,887 of NC_042618.1, read as the reverse complement.
TGGGGAAAAGTCACTGATGTAGCAGGCACTTTGCCATTACTGTGCTGCAGGTGAACATCAAGCAATGCTGACATAACTGCTGACATGAAGGTGTTGCAAGCTGGTCGCGCACTGAGATGAGGCCTTACCCCTTATCGGCTGTCCTCTGACATCTGGAGCTGCTCCCAGTCCAGCTGTGTAAGACATATCCCTTGAGACAGAATAAAATCCGAGAGACGAATGCGTCTTAAAAATCAAGTTTTGCAAACTGGAGAACATAATGGGTTGTTTTACATTCCAAAGCCTTGGGACTTATGAAATGTACGTCAGCGCTTGATATTATAAAACAAATCAAAACCTTCCATTAGACGTAATTAGATCTGATCCAGAGAGATGGAATCACCTGCTGTTTCTACAGGGGATAGTAAATCTAATCAAAGTCAGCAGACATCCATGTACTGCTTACATAATTCCATCCAAACTGATGGGTCGAAGTGATGTTTCAATAAGATCAGCAACAGTGCCCCATTCCAGTAGGGAAATGGGAATTTGGCACGTATTCTTCTACTAGTAACAAAATGAAATGTCATGCCGCAAGTAGCCTTAATGCTAAACTACGTTGTGAAGTCTTCAGGAACTGCCCTGCTGACCTCTTCCTGGAAGGTGAAGCATTTACATTCTTATTTTCTGGCATTTATTTACTGCTCTAAGCTCTGTAACATTTAGTTGCCTTGTACTAAAAAAAAAAAAGAGCCAGCAAAACTTTCCATAGGGGTGGATGGTGAGTTAATCTTCTCTTGTGCACTTCCCCTGTCATCAGACACCAGAATATGGCATATAACCGCTTTCTAAGATCTTGCATACCCCTGACCGTGGATAAGGCTGAGCGGCTACATATTTATAAGAATCTCCTGAACCCTTCCGCTTGATTATAACAGAGTATAACAGGTTTATTTTAACATAGCCTTTAGCTTTGAAAAGTATCCTGCAGTACATTAATGTAAATATATCCTCAGACGTTAACTGCCAGCAATGCCGGGGGTATTTTGGCTTAGATTGATTACATTTAATAATATGGAAACGACGGGCTTTGTCACCAGATAGTTGCTGACATCACTTATAGTCCTGGATGGAGGGTTTAAAGGGGTCCAAGAGATCTTAGGCGGTTCTCAGCCGTGAGTTCACTTAATTATGCCAATGCTTCATTTAACAGTTGAAAGAACAAAATAAAATGATAAAATACCTTCCCCCCCCCCCCCCCCCCCCCCAAAAAAAAAGCCCAAAACATTTTATGAGAAGACAAGATGTGTCCTGCTGGCTCAGATCAAAGGTGCATCTAGCCCAGCATCCTGGCTCCGACCGTGGCCACTCCGAATGGCTGGGACGTACTCTGCAGAACCCAAGAGATAGATTCGTTGTTGCTCGATGGCTTTTCCCCCAGGTCTGCCTGGCTAATAATTATTTATGGATATTTCCCCTCCTCCCTCCCCGAAACGTATCCAAACCCAGCTGTGTTACCCACCTTGACCACATACTCCTGCAACAAATTCCTCTGCTTGATGGTGCATTCAGTAAAGAAAATATTTTCTCCAATTTCTTTTAAATCTGCTACCATTTAGTTTCATGGAGGGTCCCCTGGTCCTTGCACTATTTGAAAGGGTTAATATCTGCCCTCTCTTTAGCTTATTGCATCCCCTGTTATGGACGGCTCCTATAAGCCTCAGGGGCCATTGAAGAACCTGTGCTTGTGGAGCTGGATCACCCAGGCTCGCTCTCCTGCACGCTTCCCTTTCCTCAGGGCCTGAATTCTTTCATGGTGGGGGGAAGGAAGAGCCTTCTTCTGGGCCCAGAGTAACAAGGCTGTCTCTGAAACTCTTATACCCCGGGCGTGCTGTAAGGGGCCACAAATACCCAGTCCAAACGTGAATGGGAAGGGTAAATGGCACAGGTCAGAACACCGGCACCACGTGGGTCTCTCATTGCCAGGGCAGGCCCAAATTCCTCTCTACCCAGGTCTTACTCACAGTTCTCCTCTCCAGTGCCTCTCTCGATGGAAGGGATGCTCACTGGAAGACAAAGCTCTGGCTGTTCCCTTCCTCAGGGAAGGTAGGGGTGCAGCAAAATCTCCTCTAACCAAAATGTTCTGTTCCCCCCAAACTGATCCAAGCACCAGAAGACACCACCATTCCCCCCTATTCCAAGAGGCTGCAGAGGGGCAGGCCTTCCCTATCCTGGCCCCCCCCCCCCCAGGGAGAGCTTTCCCCATGACCTCCCTCCGGGCCGCACCCAGGGGTCTCGCCAGGCCCCTTACCACGAAAAATGGGAAATCCCGAAAGCCCCCTGCAGCCAAGGTGTGGAGTGCAGAGGCAGCTTCCTCGACCTTGCCCCTGGTCCCTGACTCCAAGGGGGTTAGGCCCAAAATCTAAAGAAAAAAGCAGAAAACTCCCAACATCTCCTGCAACTCCCAAACTGCACTGCCCGCAGTCTCTCAGGAGAGAGCTGCTTTTATTGTCTTCCCGGGGGGGGGGGGGGGGTGGCCCTCCCAGCATCCTGAAAGGGAATGCTACCCCCCCCCTCACAATTACCAGCCTGTCTGTCCCCAGCCTGCCCCGGTGGGTCAGTACCTTACAAGCCTGTATCATACCCCCTCCCACTTGCCTCTTCTTTCCTACCTTTTACTGCCCTTAACCAATGAGCCTACATACGGTCAGCGCAACGTCAACAGCAGGGAGTCTCAAGGAACTGGATTCAGACAGAAACCATCGAGGGCCCTGACATTTACGGTTTGGGAAACTGATAAGCATGGGGGTGACCTGCACGGCGCGGCAGATGCTCCCATAAGCTTGCTGGGCAGACTGGATGGACCGTTGGGCCATTTTCTGCCGTCATTTCTATGTTTCCATGTTCCTTTATCATTTTTGTTGCCGTTCTCCGTGCCTTTTCAGGTTCCGCTCTGTCCTTTTTTTGGAAATAGGTTGACCATAACTGCGCGCAGTACCCAAGGTGTGGTTTCACCATAGATCTATACGGAGGCATCATGATATTCTTGATTTTACTTTCCATTTCTTTCTTATTCATTCTTAACATCCTATCTGCTTCTTTTAACCGCTGTCACTCAGTGGGCTCAGGATTTGAATGAGTTATTCTAGTGGTTCTTAACCCAGTCCCTTAGGATGCAACCAGCCAACTGGGCTATCGGGATATGCACAATGAATATGCATGAAGAGATGTGCAGACATTGGAAGCAATGCATGCAAATATACCTCATGCATTTTCATTATGAATATCCTAAAAATTCAACGGCTGCACACCATAACCAGTGATGTGGAATTCTCTTACAGCAAACACATTTTCATAACAAAAATTCATTATATCTAAATCTTCCTCCCACATGACATCTTCCACATCTGGAATTAGGTAGCAGAGGCAACAGCTGTATCATAGGCGGGGGTGGGGGGGTGGAGGAGTGGTTAGAGCAATTGGACTGGAAATCGGGTGAGCTAGGGCAGTGTTTCCCAAGCCTCTCCTGGAGGCTCACCTAACCGGTCTGGTTTCCAGGATGTCCATCATGCAAATGCACGATTTGCACACATTGGAAACGCAGTTGATTGCACGTGAATCTCACGCATATTCATTGTGATAATCCTGAAAACCCAATTTACCCCCAGGAGAGGGTTGGGAAGCACTGCCCTAGGGTTCACATCCCACTTCTTCACAGGCACTTTTATAAATCTGCATGTATTCATGTTCATGAATAATATGAAAACTGCATCCGGCATACAATAAAGGGGAATGAAAAACAAATTGAAGAGAATACAGATCTCATTGATGCATATTCATCCACCAAATGTCAAGACACTAAATGTAATAATTCAATTACTATAGCACAAAAAAATGGGGATGATGCAGTGGAACCTCTATCATTATAGGGGGGAAGATCTCAATCACTAGGAGTCTCTCCAGCACTGGAGTGGGAAGGAGGGATGAAAGAAAACATTTAGCTGCTTGGTACCTGATATCGCATTTAACAAGGGTAATTCAGCCGAAGCGTGGCCCCAAGCTGGAAAACCTGGGCCTACATTAAAGGAACTGCTTCCTTTTCCGCTACGTAATTTTAGCTTAGAATTCAAAAACGGAACATCTGTATAATGGAAAAAGGTTTCATAGCCCGGTCTGTGTCAGGCTCAAGAACAAACTTTGTAATCAAAGATCAAAGAGCTCCCTGTGTCTTTGTCTCCCTTTTCTAGCGCTCCAGAAACATCCAAAAAAAAAAAAAAATCAAGTGATATTTGTGGAGGAAAACACGAGCCCTCCTTCAGAGGGAGAAAGAAAGTAAGCCTTAGAAAGAGGTGGACAGGAAGTAACTCAGATTTTAAGCAACACTAATCTGGGAAAATTAATACAACTTAAAGTGTGATTTCTAACCAAATTCTCCAGCTGCTCCAGCTTATTGGGAATAAGTAAATTATCCTTAATTAAGAAATGATTTGCATTTAATGCAAGAATGTCGGTATATAAAAGTTAAAAATAAATAAATGTCCATTTCTCTGAACTTTCCCGTCTGTTCTCCATAATATCCAGGATTTTCTTGCGGCCTAATTCCTTCACTTTGCCAGGAACTTCTTGTAGCTGACTAAGACTGCATCTGAATGTGGCCTGACAAAGATTTCTCCAAGGACCCTTCTAGCTTCCCAAATCCCCTCCAAGCTGATCACCAAAGGTCTTACCAGGCCAGTAGCCTTTGGGGTCAGAAAACCTGGAGACAAAATCCCAAGTCCCTCCTGTTTGTTGCGTCCATCGGTGCTAGACGGCTTCACCCCGTTTGTCTCACCTTAATCTTGGCTCCTCCCACTTACCTGGGAAAGATGGCTACTGCAGCGTCTACAAGCCGACCTCTCCGGCGTCCCCGGAACGGCTATGGTGCAGCCTCCAGCCATTGCTCCTCCCAGGTACCTACTAGGGTGCGCGTGCACAACCCACGTCTTTGTACCACTCTTGGAGTGAACCTCGAGGGCGTTCCCTCATGCTGACGTCATGCCATCCGGGTATATTACCTTCATCAATTTGCTAGCTCGTTGAGTTAGCAAGGACTCGAATCCGTTCCTGTCTACGCTACTCTGTCGCTTCCATGCTGCCGCTGGAAGCTCTCTCTCTGCCCTTCGGGGTAACTGCTAACCTGAGTACCCGCTCCTCAGGGGCCCTCTGCTTTATTTCAGGTGCCTTACAGGGAACAGGTACTCGCTCCTTGCGGGCCTGCTCTCCGTGCCTTGGTGCCTGTATCTTCTACAACATACCTGATGGAATCGCATACCAACAGCTACATCTAGTGAGTACTCTAACTCTCAGTCTATCTCATCCACAGTATCTCCTCGCTGGGAGACCTGCTGCAGAACTTCCTGACGTCATCAAGGAGAGAAGGGCTCCCTCTGTCGAGGTCCTTGAGACTGCAACCACAGACTGCCTCACTACTGCCACCTCTGGTGGCTCCCTTCAAGCTGTGTAATAAAGATCTATCCTGTGTTTTGTGTGTACGAGTCTAGCCCAGTGCTGTGGCTCCTTATGGGGCTCCTCCCCGTGGGTGTGGTCATCTCCCACAGCACCCAAGAATCCACCAAAACACACTAACCATAACACTGTTGCCTCCGGCGAGCCCCGCTCCAAGGCTGTTGCCTGTCCCTTCAGCTTTTTAGGGGAAGTGGATTAAACTGCACCATGCTAAAATATTTTATAGTTGCATTTGCCAGTTTGTAGAGGTCTAGGTCTAGGTCTAGGTCCAGGACTCATCCCAACAGCCTTCCAACCCTGCCACAAGACAGCGTCTGAGGTAATCCGTTGACGCTGCTGTACCAGGAGCCGCAGCAAAATCCATTCTGGACTGGAGCTGCGGGAGGCACCTGCCACTGCGGACTAAAAGTGCTTCCAAGTCCAGGGAAGCCGCGGCTGTTCCTTCAGACGGCTCTCACCCCAAGACCACATCTCCGGGGCTCTCATGACAAGCGCATCCATCGGGCCCGGAGAACCCCCCCCCCCCCCCAATCCAGGAGCAGCAGGGACGACCCGGGTCATCACTTTCTGTTCCGCCATCTGCGCAGACAAGGTAGGCCCAGCTGTGCACGTGGAGCTCACGGCAGCCACCTCCACCATCTTGGTCCAAGTCATTTTACTGCCCAGTGCCTCCGATCCCAGCTGTGGGCCAGAGACTTATTGCAGTTGAATACTTATCCCCGCTGCACAGCACTGCATATAAAAGATTGCTGTTATTACAGATAGGTCAGGCTTTTACAATATCAGCAATGAATATTTATAAGATTTTCGGCACATGCAGTCACTCTAGCTTACTATATTGCATACACCGGTTATCTTGAAAATCAAATCTGTTTGTGGCACTCAAGAACTGGGACTTCCTTCCTCCGTGGTGCCATCCTTGCCAATCGGTTTTGACACACAGTAATTAAATATTTGATAAACTGCATGATAATTGGAAAGGCAAGCTCAACAAGCTTCATTCCCCCATGAAACGATGACAAATCTCCGGCAGCCCATTCTGCTTCAGCACGTTGCATCTCTCATCGGAAAGCGAGAGTGCGCGGGCTGTGTTTTGAGTGCTGAAGAATAATAACTGAATTAACCAATTATGTGAGATCTGTCTGCCTGAGAAGCAAAGTGTCACAGCGGTATCCAAAGAGGATTCAGTGGTAACAACATGAAAGAAAATATATCGAGTCAGGTTTTGAAACCAAACGCTCCTCCTTCCCCAGAGGAAAAAAATAAAATATTCTACAAAGAGAGCGGGAGAGAGCTTATTCTCTCCAAAACACTTTCTTTCTTTTTTTTTTTAATTTTAAGACTCTCCCCGTGAGCATTTTACAGTGTTGAGTAAGTTACTACAAAAAAAAAAGTTGTGTCTGGTACGGTTTGACGAGAAAAACAAACGCAAACTCTTGGGGGCCCCGTGTGTCTGCACTGCGAGTGGTTCCCAGCTTATATTGGCAACCCCCATATTTGCCTTACCCGCAATGCTGATCCATTCATCGGGGGAGGTTCCCCAGTGACCCAAAGGTTTGCTCACTACATGCCAGGGTGACTTTGCACCGGTGCCACCAGGGCTGGGCCTGCCTTCCGTCCGCTTGCTCAGCATGGAAGGGTTACGGCTCCTTAACGGCCAGGCAGGATGAACTGAAGCCACACACACACACACGGCAAGGTATGAGAGTCGCGTTAGCGATAAACAGAGATGGGAAACTTCCTGTGAAAAATAGAAATTAGCAAAATGCGTGGGAAAGCTCAGCGTGACAGGATGCAAATAAACGAGAGGCGCCCACCGCCAGGGGGGAATCCAACAATTTTCTGAAGGTAAAAAGTTTCTCACTTTTTCACCCTCACGGACACTAGGACGATCGATCTGTTAATTCAGGCACAGCCTGCAGGTCCCCTGTGGCAGAGGGCAGCAGTATCGGGGGAGTGAGAGAAAAGCGCCCCTGGTGTCTGTCATGAATGTGCACGAGTGAGATTTGCACACATTGGATATTCAGTTGTATGCAAATCTATCTCATGCATACTCATTGTGGTAATCCTGAAAACCCAACTTACCTTCAGGAGAGGGTTGGGAAGCAGTGCCCTAGGGTTCACATCCCACTTCTTCTTATCACGAATAATAAGAAAACTGCATCGGGCATACAATAAAGGGGAATGAAAACAAACTGAAGAGAATACAGATCTCATCCACCAATGTCAAGACAATAAATGTAATAATTCAATTACTATAGCACAAAAAAAAGGGGATGATGCAGTGCTCTTCCCACGTCAGGACAGTGCCAGAGGAGGCAGCGGCAGCCAGAAACCATTGCTCTCTTACGCCTCCTGCTGGCGGGAGGGAGGAAGGGCGATTGGGCCATGCCATGGCTGAAGCCTGTAGCCAGATGCAGGGAGAGGGGGCTACAGTGGGAGTGCGATGGCACCGGGCAGTCGTCCTATTTTTCCCCCTTCCCCACTCCTCTAAGGACGGCGTTGCATTTGAATACCGGCAGCTTTCTTTCTAGAAAAAAAATGAACAAACAAACACACATTGGTTCTAAGGATTTCACCCTCCTACACTGTTAGCTTTCAAATCAGGTGAAGGCCTAAGAGGCGTCCTGACAGGAATTTCAGTACCACGACGACGCCTGCATCTTGTGCCACATGGAAGCCGACGAGGCTGTAGATGGTGACGCACAGAAAGGGATGCGGGTGAAGTAGACTCAGGGGGTCATCTAAGCTAAGGAAATATATTTCTTTACTGAAAGAGAGGCGGACGCGTGGACCAGCCTCCCCCTTCCCTGTTTCCATGGATCTTCCAGGTACTTCCTTCCATGTGGACCACGGTCGAAAACAAGGATGCTGGGCTCGGAGGGATCGTCGGTCTGGGCCGGCGAGCACGACACTTCTTATGGTCATAAGAGAAAACGGCCTGACGTGACGGCTGACGCTGGGCGATATAGTTTTGCCTTGGTTCAGTAACCACCAGCAACCCAATGCACAAGAATTCCAGTTTTATGCGAGTGAAAGGGGTTCAAAGTTAAACCATCCTTTAAAAAACTTATCTGACAAAAGAAAGAGCTAGAGATTAGCAGGTCTCCCCTGCGGTGACTGTGGGAGATCTTCACCTTATGGCCCATTGAGAGTATCTTCTGGTTCAAGGGGAGTGGGAAAACTCACTCTGTTTGAGAGATTTCTGAAAATGAAACTATTTCCTGGAGTTTTACTTATGCAGGGAATAGTACCAGGGCCAATCTGGAGCCTGGCACAAGGGGTGGCGATGACCCCCCCTCCCCATGTCATAAAGTGCTGGGAGATTCGCAGCCGCCGTTAAAATGCACCTGCTTAAAGATTTGATTTTGTGCGACTGCTCTGCTCCCCGTCCCCCCCCGTCCCCCCCACCACCACACACACACAAGACCGGCTGAGAAATTCAGACTGGTGAAAAATAAAGTGCAGGGATAGCGAAAAACGCCAGCCGGATTTCTGAAACGAGACCTACCCCCCCCCCCCCCGCCCGCGTGCTTCCACCCCATCAGAGGGATCTCCGTCAGGAGTCGGTGCCGCCTCTCATACCTTCACGCGCTCAGGACAAAGAGCCGGCGGGCCCGAGACCCAGTGCGGTTGGCGTTGGACAGCGTGCGCACACGGACGGGCCGATTTCATAACATGCGGCGCGCCGGCGGCCGCGGCGCACTCTTACCTCCAAGATGGCTGGGATCCCCACGCCGTCGACGCAGGTGCGCGCCCCGCCAGGCCGGCCCCCGCCGTCGTGTGCGCCGGTGAGCGGCCCAAAAGGATCCCAACGGTGACGTGGGCTGAAAAGCTGGAGTAGGGATCAGGTGGCCCTTGGAAGGCCCGTGGAAGGCCCGTGGAAGGCCCTCAGCACGCTGGAAGCAGGACGCGAAGGCTTCGCCCTGCAACTCGTGACCGCTTGATGTGTCCTGCAGGGAACCGAACCAACCTACCCCACTCCCCGGGAAATTCTTCAAGTCCAGCTGGTAGACATAGGCTTTAGGTCCAGCTGTTCTCAGCTGTAAATAGAAAAAGGAAAGCAGCTACAGTACTTCCCTTTTTATTTATTTATTTTTTTTATTAAACTTATTTTTAACTTATCATTGTCTGAAGACTTTCAAGTGAAAAATGTTGGCCTCCGGCAAAAATATGTAGGTGCGCTTTAATCGTTTTGTTCTGACGGGTTTGACTTGCTTGCCAATATGAGCCTTGGTAAGAGCCCAGAGTGTGTTAAGATTGATAGCCCAGCGTGGCCGACTTCTACTCTTTACCTTTCCGGTTTTAGTGCCGCGCTGCAGGGGCTCCAGCTCTATTATGGCTCGCAAAACCTCTGCAATCAATCACTTTGTTTCAGTTTCCCTGCTGTTTTATCTTTCCCGTAGACATCATCCCGTATTTCACCCCATTCAAAGCCTGGGATCTCAGCCTCCGCTTTCTTTCAGGTCTGATCTACGGTGATGGATGGTTACCAGGCAGCCCCCACGACACGGGAGACGGGATGAGGATCCAGTCCTGGCTTTGTCCCCGTTGTAGCTAACGGATTTTTCTTACAAAGCCTGGAATGACTCAGACTTGGTGTCATGCTGCAACCCCACTTTTAGATCTTTTGTCCTGCAACCAGTTAGGTAAAAGCCGGTTGTTAGACTGCGTCTTGCCAGTAAGAACATAAGCTAACCTTAAGAACATAAGACTTCCATACTGGGTCAGACCAAAGGTCCAGCAAACCCAGTATCCTGTTTTCAACAGTGGCCAAGCTAGGCAGAATCCCAAAAGATTAAGAACATAAGAACACAAGAAACTGCCATGCTGGGTCAGACCAAGGGTCCATCAAGCCCAGCATCCTGTTTCCAATGGAGGCCAAACCAGGCCACAAGAACCTGGCAATTACTGCTTCATGCTGCTTATCCCAGGGAGAAGCAGTGGATTTCCCCAGGTCCAATCCCTGTGGCACTCCACTTAACACTGTTCTTTCTTCAGAGTAGGCTCCATTTACCATTTCACCCTTTCTCCTGTCAGTCAACCAGTTAGTAGTCCACGCCACCAACTTGGATTACAAACTGTATCCCATAAAATCTTCGGCCCTTAGTACTGTCGATGAGAATATTTCTTGATAAATAGTAATGAGCTAGATTTGCATATTTTGGTTAGCCTGAAAACCAGACCTGGTTAAGAGTCTGAAAGACGGAGTCTAGTAAAACTCTGGACTAGAGAACCTTCATAATTTTACCAAAGCTTTACATCTTGAGAACATGATTAGTTAGGTCAGGAGAAGATGTGCTTGGAATGCAAACTGATGCATGCAATGAGATTTATCATTTTTGACTGATGCATTCTCTCTTTAAATAGAGTTTAATTTATTTATGTGAGTCTGTCGTGATTTAAAATTCATGGCCCCTCACCGCTGCCACATATGCTATTTTCCTTTAAATCATCTGCTGACCCATATCCTGACACGGGCATTTATTTCACTAGCAAGAGGTGGAACAGATTTGCAGCTGTGAATAACTAAAAGAAGCTGGTCGCATCAACGGCCCAGCACGAGCCGTTTTCCTGGCTTGCCGTACAGGTTTGATGCTATTGAAAGCAAGGAGCAGCTCCAGGAGTTTGCTGTTTTTATTAACGTGCCGACTACCCAGGTTGCATTTTACAAATGGAATCAGACATTCAAGGAGCTATAAATATATTTATTTATTTATTTACGGGTTTTCAAAGAATCGAACAATGAGAGACACAGTATCAAAAAGCAAATGAAGAGCAAGTTAAGTAGCCGAAACGACAGTGAGGGGTTAGGCACTGGGACCTGCTGTTGCTTCATGCTGCTTTAACATTGCCTCCTGTTCCTGGGCGTTTGACACAGCCGTACCTCAGCTCTGAGCAGGCCTGCTTTCTCTTCTCCCCCCTTTGGCCCTCTACTATTCTATGGGATTGAGCATACAGCTTTCCACAAATAGTTCTATGCAAAGAAATATTTCCTAAGATTACTCCTGAACCTACCCCCTTTCACCCTTGTTCCATGACCGCTCACTCTAAAGCCTCCTTTCCTTTGAAAAAGCATGGAAATTCAGGAGGTATTTAAATATCTCTGTCATATCTCCCCAGCTTGCAGTTCCTCTAGGTTTTACATATTTACATCCTTAATTCTAACCCCATATGCTTTAGAATAAACATAAGAGTATAAGAACATGCCATACTGGGTCAGACCAAGGGTCCATCAAGCCCAGCATCCTGTTTCCAACAGTGGCCAATCCAGGCCATAAGAACCTGGCAAGTTCCCAAAAACTAAGTCTATTCCATGTAACCATTGCTAATGGCAGTGGCTATTCTCTAAGTGAACTTAATAGCAGGTAATGGACTTCTCCTCCAAGAACTTGAATTATTATAACAGTGGAAGGGAGTGGGCAGTGGACGGGAGTGCTTCAGGGATCTGTTTTGGGACCCTTACTTTTCAATATATTTATAAATGATCTGGAAAGAAATACGACGAGTGAGATAATCAAATTTGCAGATGACACAAAATTGTTCAGAGTAGTTAAATCACAAGCAGATTGTGATAAATTGCAGGAAGACCTTGTGAGACTGGAAAATTGGGCATCCAAATGGCAGATGAAATTTAATGTGGATAAGTGCAAGGTGATGCATATAGGGAAAAATAACCCATGCTATAATTACACGATGTTAGGTTCCATATTAGGTGCTACAACCTAAGAAAGAGATCTTGGCGTCATAGTGGATAACACATTGAAATCGTCGGTTCAGTGTGCTGCGGCAGTCAAAAAAGCAAACAGAATGTTGGGAATTATTAGAAAGGGAATGGTGAATAAAATGGAAAATGTCATAATGCTTCTGTATCGCTCCATGGTGAGACCGCACCTTGAATACTGTGTACAATTCTGGTCGCTGCATCTCAAAAAAGATATAATTGCAATGGAGAAGGTACAGAGAAGGGCTACCAAAATGATAAGGGGAATGGAACAGCTCCCCTAGGAGGAAAGACTAAAGAGGTTAGGACTTTTCAGCTTGGAGAAGAGACGGCTGAGGGGGGATATGATGGAGGTGTTTAAAATCATGAGAGGTCTAGAATGGGTAGATGTGAATCGGTTATTTACTCTTTCGGATAATAGAAAGACTAGGGGGCATTCTATGAAGTTAGCATGTGGCACATTTAAAACTAATCGGAGAAAGTTCTTTTTTACTCAACGCACAATTAAATTCTGGAATTTGTTGCCAGAGGATGTGGTTAGTGCAGTTAGTATAGCTGTGTTTAAAAAAGGATTGGATACGTTCTTGGAGAAGTCCATTTCCTGCTATTAATTAAGCTGACTTAGAAAATAGCCACTGCTATTACTAGCAACAGTAGCATGGGATAGACTTAGTTTTTGGGTACTTGCCAGGTTCTTGTGGCCTGGTTTGGCATCTGTTGGAAACAGGATGCTGGGCTTGATGGACCCTTGGTCTGACCCAGTATGGTATGTTCTTATGTTCTTATGCTAAAAGGAATGCTACGAATTTTAGGTAAGTTTTCAGCAATCACTTTTCACTACCGAATCTAGACAAGCTTAGAGGAGGAGTAGCTTGGTGGTTAGAGCTGAGAACCAGGGATCAAATCACTCTTATGACCTTGGGCAAGTGACTTAGGCTCTGGTGTGCTGGGCTGTGCATATATTTTTTTTGTGCACAGACTTTACTCTCAATGCAGCAATATTACATGCAAACAATGTGCACAGTCAGCATAGAAATCAACACAGATATTAGTTCTCCTTCATTTAAATCCCGTGGTAATGAAGGCATTTATAGCTATTGCTTGCTGATGGAGCATAGGTGCATAGGAGCTTCACATGGTTTCTTAAGCTGGAAATGTAACTCCTGGTCTGAGCTGAAGTAAAGTTACTCAGGTTAATATTAGCCTATGAGGCTGAACTGAGGTCTGCGGTGTGAATAAAACACAATTGTGCACAAATCAGGTTTTCTGCACACAAAGCAGGGCCGGTGGAAGCACTAGGTGGATTAGCCGGCCACCTAGAATGACACAGGTCTGGGGGTGGCCACGGCACGGCTTCTCCTGCTTCCCACTGGCAGGGCCCCAGAAGAAGAAGCGGTGGGTCCATGTGGGCGGGAGGATTGAGGAGCCATACCACAGCGGTTCGAAGGAAGAGGAAAATGGTGTGCACGCCGGGCTGTCGCAGGAGGCGGCGGCATTCAGTTATAGGAGGAGCAGTAGCAGCAGCGATGGCGCCCCTCCCCCGCAGGCGCAGGCAGCAGACCAGCATGAGCCCCTGTGGCCTCCCGAAAGATGAAGTCCCATCTGCCGTGGGGCTGAAGGAGGAGGCTGCCGATGTGCTCCTGATGGGGGGGGGGGGGGGGGGGAGGAAGTGAGAGGGAGGATGTCTGTGCGTGTGTGTGTGTGAGAGCATGTCTGTGTCTGTGACAGACCACATCTGTGTGTGTTTGTCCACCTATGAGAGCATTTCTTTATATATATGTTAAACCTTCTGGGCGTGCTATAAAGCCTGTTTTCTGCACCAAAAACATATTTATACACACAAAACAAAATTGGCGCACATAAAAAAATCTGTGTACAAAACATATTTTCTGCATATAAAATATGCTTTATGTCAGGGCCAGTGCAAGGGTATTAGGTCCCTAGGTGAAACGTATAGCTTGCCCCCTCCCCCCACAACATACCTGCCCCACACACAATTCAAATAAATAAATAAAAAGTATGCATTTATGATAATAGCGTTTACATGAACAAAAACATTAAAAGAACAGTTACTTACCCCATGTTTATTATATTTACATGCGGTGCTGTAATTAAAAAGACGCTTGGAATTGGTATTAGGTCTATTGTAACGTATGTTAGATATGGGCTTGGCCCTCAAAAAGTCACAAGTAAAGGAGCAGATTTTCAAAGGGTTATGTGTGTAACTCCCGAAAAGCTGTCCCACCTGCCACTGCGCGCGCTGAGCCTATCCTGCATAGGCTCGGCGGCGCGCACAAGCCCCGGGACGAGTGTATGTCCCGGGGCTTCGAAAAAGGGGCGTTCTGGGGGCGGGGCCGAGGCCTCCGGAACAGCCGCCGTGCTGAGGGACTGCGCGCAAGTTACGCCTGCCCAGAGGCAGGCGTAAATTCTCAAATAAAGGTATGGGGGGGGGATTTAGGTAGGGCTGGGGGGTGGGTTAGATACGGGAAGGGAGGGGAAGGTGGGCGAGGCGGTAGGAAAGTTCCCTCCGAGGACGCTCCGATTTCGGAGCGTCCTCGGAGGGAACAGAGGCAGGCTGCTCAGCTCGGCGTGCGCTGACCCTGGATTTTATAACATGTGCGCGGCAGCGCACGCATGTTATAAAATCGGGCGTAGATTGTAAAATCTGCCCCACAATGAATTACAATTTCCATATAGTAAATCTCCCCCATCAAAATTGCAATAACTGCCAGCACTCAAACAGTAACAACCCTACTTATGAAAAGGCAACACTGTGATTATTACACCAGACCCTAAAAAGCCAATACACCTACTGTTAGGAAAATAGAAAGACAAGCTGCTATAGATCTCTACACAGAACCTACCCACTAGCAGAATACATCAACTCACTCACACATGCAAAATACAAACAGACCCTTGCCAAATGCAGAATAAAGTGATCATAAAGTAGTACTAGAAACATGCAAACAAAAAATGAATTCTAAATCGCATAAGCCAGACTATGTATGCAGTGCAACAATGAAAAACAGAAGCATTACAATTCCTCATAAATATCAAACAATAAAACCAGGAGATATAAATCATCAATAGAAGTAAAACCATACTAATAAAAAGAATATTTCAAAAACAGATGACAAAAAGAATAACATCCAATCATTTAAAACTCATAAATTTTCCAAAGACCAATAAAATATTTTAAAACAGCAGAAAGAAACATCACCCAATACTTAAAAAGGATTTTTTAAAAAATTCTCTACTGTCCATACCTGGGACCTTTTGATTTCCAGATACCCTGAGATTGTTGTGAATTAGCAGGGGAGAGGAGAAGGGTTGTTGCTCACAGTCTTTCTTCTCTTTCTCATAGAATCACGCTTGCTCAATCACAGAACATGCTCTCGCACACACAGGGAAATGCTACACGCACACACAGACATGCTCTCTCATACATAGATAGGCTCTAACAGACACACACACAATCACAGAAATGTTCTCATAGACAGACAAGTGCACACAGACACAGACAGACTCTATTACACACACAGAAATGCTCTCATAGGCAGACAAACACACACAGACACAGACAGACTCTATTACACACACAGAAATGCTCTCATAGGCAAACACACACAGACACAGACAGACTCTATTACACACACAGAAATGCTCTCATAGGCAGACAAACACACACAGACACAGACAGCCTCTATTACACACACAGAAATGCTCTCATAGGCAGACAAATACACACAGACATGCTCTAACATACACACACAAATACGTTTTATGCACATAAATCAGATTTTAGGAATGCTAAGTATTTATTCTATGCAAATTTTCAGGTTAGCTCACCTTTTATTAACTCCTGATACAGAAGCTTAGAAATGTTCTAGCCTGCCCATCCACCCAACTAATTTAATGTTACAATTCCCATCACTCCCTCAGAGATCCCCTGTGTTTATCCCATGCCTTCTTGAACTCAGATACTGTTTTTGTCTCCACCACCTCCTCTGGCAGGCTGTTCCAACATCCACCACCCTCTCTGTAAAGAAATATTTTCTAAGATTAGTCCTGAATCTAGCCCCTGTCACCCTCATCTCATTCTAGATCCTCCTTCCCTTTGAAAGAGGCTCACCTGCTGTGCATGGGAATCACTGAGATATTTAAATGTCTCTATCATATCTCATCTAGCTTGCCTTTCCTCTAGGGTGTACATGTTCAGATCTTTAAGTCTATCCCCATATGCTTTAGAATGAAGACCACTGACCATTTTAGCAGCCTCCCTCTGGAGCGACTCCATCCTGTGTTTATATGCTTGTGAAGGTGCAGTCTCCAGAACTGTACACAGTGTTCTAAGTGAGGTCTCATCAGGGACCTATACAGGGGCAGTATCACCTCCCTTTTTCTGCTGTCCATTCCTCTCCCTAGGCACCCAAGCAGCTTTCTAGCTTTTGCCATTGCTTTATCCACCTGTTTGGCCACCTTAAGACCATCAGATGCAATCATGTCTAGATCTCGCTCTTCTGTAGTGCTAAGAAGAATTTCGCCTCCAATACCGAACCTCTCTCTCCCTTACTGCTTCAGGTGTTGTCAATATTTACCACATGAGAAAAGGAAATATGAGCTAAAGTTCAGCTCGCATTTTTTACTCACATTTGATTACATTGGATACTTAGATTTTAAGTCCTCTGGGGCTTGGACCTACAAACTCTACCTGAATTTGTAATTCACCTTCAGCTCGAATTTGAAAATGCGAGTAATGAAATCCAAATGCAGATGACGGGTTCTTAAGATGTCACCACCACAATTCATACTCCTCTGAATTTAGGGATGTTATGTGAGCTATGAAATATACCCCCGGCATCCTTGGACCTAGACATAGGAAGGCCACTTAAACCTGCATGTACAAGTTCGGTACATGACAGTCACAGAACTGCTTCTGAAATAGAGGACGTACTTTTAATGATTTTTTAAATTACATTTTTTGAGACTAGGCATTCAAAATTGGGATTCTAAGTGTTTATTGTTAATTAAAAGGAAATTATAAATGATTGATCCTAGTGAATATTGAGTTTGATGATAATATATAAAGACGCATATATAGAACACAACAAGTGCAGAAATATTTCATAGTCCATACAACTTCCAAAGTGTTTTTATTTCATCATTTATATCCAAGCGGCAACTCCACTGTTATAATAATTCAAGTTAAATCGGGTCCCCCGACAGGGACCCGTGTTTCGCCGAGGCTGTGTCGGGAGGGACATAGGATTCAGGACAAATCTGTAAATAAGCATATTGCAACATGGACTATGTAAAAGATAGGCAAACAGACTGACATATAACCATAACAGAAATTGTAAAGAATACAGACATACCTTATGCTTCAAGATTAGATTTGACAGGGAGCGCATAGTAAAATGCTGTGTCGGGGTTTTAAACAAAACTGAAAAAAGGTGCGAAACAGATGCACCATTCAAATCACGGACCCAGGAGCCAATCAAAATGCAGCCTTAAGAGGCCATTCAGAATCTAAATGAACAGATGCCATTCCAGTTCTTTATTGAGTCCTTTAGGTGAAATTGTATCCAAATTATGTATCCACCTCTGTTCTTTACGGATTAAATACTCTGAGTAATCACCACCCTGAGTCGGATGATCTACTACCTCCAAAACAAAAAAGAATAAATCCGATATGGTATGTGCAAATTGTGTCTAATGTTCCACGAGGGGAGCATTCTATATTAGATCGATGCTCTATAATTCTAGTCTTTATCATCCATGATGTTTCCCCTACGTACAACCTAGGAAATGGACATCGAATCACATAGTAAGGCTGCATTTTGATTGGTTCCTGGGTCCGTGATTTGATTGGTGCAACTGTTTCACGCCTTTTTTCAGTTTTGTTTAAAACCCCGACACAGCATTTTACTATGCGCTCCCTGTCAAATCTAATCCTGAAGCATAACGGTATGTCTGTATTCTTTAAATTTTCGATTATGGTTATATGTCGGTCTGTTTGCCTATCTTTTACATAGTCCATGTTTCAATATGCTTATTTACAGATTTGTCCTGAATCCTATGTCCCTCCCGACGCAGCCTCGGCGAAACACGGGTCCGTGTCGGGGGACCCGATTTAACTTGAATTATTATAACAGTGGAGTTGCCGCTTGGATATAAATGATGAAATAAAAACACTTTGGAAGTTGTATGGACTATGAAATATTTCTGCACTTGTTGTGTTATATATAATTTGGGCTAAGTGCGGCACTTGCTCGTGTGCTCTCTAAAATATATAAAGACACAACATATTTTGGCATTTTTCCTTACTCTTGTAGAATGTTAGCACTGGTTGAAACTAACACCATGGATGCTTGACTCAATTCAATGTCACCCTTCTTGTGGGCTTGTTTAAAAATGTGCTTTTGGATACGGTTCTTAAAAGTAGACAAAGGGCCTGTCAAAAATGACAGGCATATAAGGCAAGTATGCATTTATAGTCATTGCCGTAAGATCCCCCTCGTCCCTGAGAATTTACCGTGCATTCAGTATGCACAGGCAGCCTGGCTTGCAAACCTATCAGTGGTACAGCATTTGCATGTAAATATAGACCCATGGAGATTAATGCTGTTTTATAAACCGTGAGGCGGGAGCTGTACCCTTTATAAAATACTGTTCATTTCTGCTCCAAAGGTTTGCGCAAATATTTCCAATACATGAAAACGTACACTTTCTCTACTCATTTTATAAACACATGTGCGAATATTTGAGGTGTGAAAGAGAAGGTAACATATACATGTAATAACCCCGATTTGTACACGGAGGCTGGGATTTTAGGAAGTATGCGTGAATAGGGTTTTGAGAGTAATTACTGCTTGCATACTTGAAATCACCAGTTTGCTAATACTTTCATCCATTCATCCAGTCTTTCTCCGGTTCATTTGACCCTGAATCCCCCACCAGTTCACCTAGATCTCCCACCCAAAAACTATAGACAACCTACAAGTGCGATTCCACTTGCATCAGTGAAGGACAGGTGTAAATGTGTACAACTAAGTTTAGAAATGTATATGTGTATATCTCTTACAAAATGGCAACTACTACGTTACTTCTGAACCCAGTTCCAAAATGGAAAATTATGCACATAATTGCGACGCTTATAATGTAGCGTGTGCACAAGTATATGCTATTTTCATGCGTCAAACCACTTTGAAAATTCGCTTCCTGCTTTCACACAGGGTGAATGTACACACGCACTGTGACACCGTGCAGGTACATACTACGGCCTGAAGCATGGTGTATGTGCATGCTGATATTTGCTAGGGATATGTAGGGGGAAAAAAATGGTTTTTGTTTTGTTTTTGGGAGGGTTTTTTTTCCCACTAATTTCAGTTTGTGGATTGCTTGATTTGTTTCATTCGTGTGAAAAAATGAATCAAACAATAAAATAAAAATAAATAAATAAATAAATGCCAAAAATCAAAAGTGAGGCCTCCCTCCCACCCTCATGGAAAAATACTGGGGCCAGGATCCCCCCTGGCCCCCACTAACCTGGTCTGGCGGGGATCTGCTGGCTAGGGCTAGGCCAAAGCCTTGGACTTGGGTAGGACAAGGCCGTGGTAGGTCACTGTGGCCTCGGCTTACTCGAGCCTCATGCCTTGGTATTGGCAGGACCCAGACCCAATACCTGGGCCTCGACCTAAGCCATAGCCCGGACCCAGGCCTGACACCACGACCCGACATGGAGGCCAGGTCCTGTTGCCTGGGTCTCAGCTTAGACTGAAACCTGAGCCCAGGCCCAATGTCATGACATGACCTGAAGGCTGGGTCCCTAATGCTGGAACATCTGCCCGGACCTAGACCTGATGCTGCGGTCTGACCCAGTGGTGGGTACCGACACAGGGTCCTCAGTCTAGGACGGAGCCTGGGCTCCAGCCCGACACCTTGACCCAACCTGGAGGCCGGGTCTTGGTGTTGGGCCAGGGTCTGGGCCAAGGCCCTGTATTGGGAACCAGCCTCCAGGTTGGGTCATGGTATTGGCTTAGGTCTGGGCCAAGGCCCTGGCATCAGGACCCAGTCACCGGGTCCAGACTTAGGCTCCAGCATTGGGACTCAGCCTCTGGTTTGGGTCATAGTGTTTGGTCCTGGTCCGGGCCTGGGCCTGGGCTCTAGCTTAGGCCCAGGCCCAGCAATTGAGACTGGGTCTTCAGATCAGGTTACGGCATTGGGCCTGGGTCTGGGGCCTGGCCTAGGCTGAGGCCCCGGCCTTGGGACTCGGCCTTTGGGTTACGTCATGAAATCAGTCCTGGGTACAGGCCCTAG
This sequence comes from Rhinatrema bivittatum, assembly GCF_901001135.1. NCBI lineage: Eukaryota > Metazoa > Chordata > Amphibia > Gymnophiona > Rhinatrematidae > Rhinatrema > Rhinatrema bivittatum. The sequence goes on along the minus strand of NC_042618.1, from coordinate 466,220,360 downwards.
TCTAGGCCGAAGCCCCAGCATTGAGACCCGGCCTTCGTCGGAAACCTGACGGATCAGGTAAGGTTGTTTTTTTTTAATTTTCGGGGGTTGCGCTCAGGCCTAGTTTGTGGCCCCTGCTTTGTGCCTAAGCCTATGCCGTAGGTGAGGCACTGGCTTCGGGTCTAGACCTAAGCCTGATGCATTAATTTAAAATGAAAAGAATGAATAAGGGATCCCCAAATGAAATTAATTAGCCTTAGTTTTTGCCTTTTGCACTTTCATTTAAAACAAATGCACATCCCTAATGTTTGCACCTGCAAGAAATGCATACAAGGCCAATCGCATTTTAATTGTATTTCCCATTCTGATTACATTCCCTAAGGGTCATGTTTGGGTATGGCACATTATGTACACAACATCTTTTTCCCTCAATGAAGTATGCTAAACTTCATCATATTTCAACAGTTTAGCAAGGATCCAGAACATTTACCATCCCCAGCCATGGACTTGATAAAGAATGATTTCATTATTTAAGTAATACAGTTGGACTACATAAATCAGTATTTGTCCAGGAAATGAGAGCGGCTACAGTATCAGCAGTGGTCACAAGGTGGCAGTATCATCTATGAGAATAATGGGTGGACAAATACACAAACATTGCAGTTGACTTTTATATATATTAGAATGTTTTTGTAACTTTAGCATTTACAGTATTCTTATTCTGCTATCTTTATTTTTTTAAGTAGAGTAGCCCTTTGTCTATCCCATGAGAACAGTGTGGATAATGAAATCTGTAGTTTCTAAATCAATGGGTGACCTTTGGGTGGGGATGTGGGGGTGGGGGAATAGCAGGACGGGACCAGAATTAATGGAAATTATTCCAGAAAAGGATGAATGTGGGTCCCAACCAGGGGAGGGAAAGATATAAACAATTAACAATGAGACGAGTGATAGAGAGATCCAAGATGGCGGACTGTTAAGGAGCAGGAGAGTGAAGCTCCATCATTTGCTTTACCTCTATCGCGGACTTACCTCTTGAACCCGAAATTATGCCACATACGAAGCGGAAGGCTAAACTCCGTGAAAATGTACCTTCTTTGGGAACTGCGGATCCCCTTCAGGAAAGAATTGACGGATTCCTCTCATCCACGCCAAAACAGTCGGGAGTGGAGGCCGCTCAGGGGGTCGGTGAAGAGCGAGCACCTCCCTCTATGGCCAAGGAGATCTCGCTGAGCCCCGGCGCGCCAGAGACGCCGTTCCCGCCTTGCGGTTCTCCGTTGGAGACCACTACATCGCCTTCAATGTTACCGTCGGTGACTCGAGGAGATTGGTCAGCGGCGGGGGAAACGGCGAGGAACCCAGGTTTTGCCTCTGAGGTTATTGGATTTTTAGAAGCTGCCTCCCTAGGAAAGCAAAGGGAGGATCTCCACTTACTTGAAGTTCCCTCCCCCAGCAATAGTATGTCCCATGGCAACAATGTTTTATGTTTTATTTACTTTGAGTAAATGATTTATTTTATGCTAGGATTTCTTCTAGTTATTAATTAACTTTTATGTACATTTTTAAATTTAATTTTGATTGGTTTTTTTTTTAAACTTTTATTTTATTCACTGTAAACCGTTTTGACAAAATTTATTTTTATAAAACGGTATATAAATACTTTTAAATAAATAAATAAATATAACCTCAACTACGGCACTGGGACAGAAAGCATCAGAGGACGTAGGAGGTGCTGCATCTCTTAATAACACGTACTTTATTTGTATTAAATAAACCTGAAAAAGTGACATTAGAAGCTGTTTCGATGGCATTGGTATCTATAGAATCTGCCATTACCTCATTGACCCAGGTTCTTATGGAAACTAACAAGTGGGGAAAGATCATCGAAAGTAAAGTTATGGCACATGAAGAAAAACTGGAAAATTTTGGACAAAGAATTTCTGAAGTGGAGAAAGTATAGCATAATTTAGTATAATCAGAGGCGATTGCTATTATGAAATTAGAAAATATGGAAAATGCCCTAAGGTTTTTGAACCTAAGGGCTTTAAATTTTCCAGTAGTTCGTAAATTACCTCCAGCAGAATTCTTTAAAAATTATCTGTTAAATAGGGGAGGAAGACCGATACTTCACGCATATCCAGCATAGCTCTCTGCTTCAACGGCAGGGGAGGAAGACCAATACTTCACGCATATCCAGCATAGATCTCTGCTTCAACGGCAGGGGAGGAAGACCAATACTTCACGCATATCCAGCATAGATCTCTGCTTCAACGGCAGGGGAGGAAGACCAATACTTCACGTATATCCAGCATAGCTCTCTGCTTCAACGGCAGGGGAGGAAGACCAATACTTCACACATATCCAGCATAGATCTCTGCTTCAACGGCAGGGGAGGAAGACCAATACTTCACGTATATCCAGCATAGCTCTCTGCTTCAACGGCAGGGGAGGAAGACCAATACTTCACACATATCCAGCATAGATCTCTGCTTCAACGGCAGGGGAGGAAGACCAATACTTCACACATAATCCAGCATAGATCTCTGCTTCAACAGCAGGGGGAATGAAGAAAAGTGGATCTATATACAGAGAACAACCAACAAGGACTGAATTATTATTATTATTTATTATTATTTTTATTATACCGAGTTTCATGATGGAATCACATCAACCCGGTTTACAATTAACAATGTGAGTAAAGGCAGAGAGTAACATAGTAAAACATTTCCCAATTCAACGTCACATAGTTGAATTGGGAAATAATAATTACATAGTCTGGTTAAACTAAAAATAATAATTACATAGTCTGGTTAAACAAATAAGCATGGGTGTAGCTTGCTTATTGCGGCAGTTACTACCCCTAACTAATTAAGCTAGATATTTCACTTAGATGCAGTTCCAACACTGCTCTCTATATTAATGGTGGGGGTGGAAGGGAAATAGAACCAAAAGGTTACTAAGAGCCAAGAGTAACAGATAAGTATGAGAAGAAAAAAAGTGCAAAGCTTGCTGGGCAGACTGGATGGGCCATTTGGTCGTCTTCTGCCGTCATTTCTATGTTTCCATGTTTCTATGTCTCAAAATTCCTAATGAAGCAATGCCACTGATTACGAAAGCTTTCTATATGCCACAAAGAACCTCTCAGGCATTGGAAAATGGAAATGAAGAACAACAATCTCTTAATATAACGGGACTACTAGAAATGTCTTATGAGACTCAGATACGTCAACGAGGAACTTTAGTAGTAATGTTTGCATTTGAACAGGAACGTAATACTGGTATGAAATTATTTCTGAAAAATAGAAATGCAATATTCCATGGTCAACAGATTTGGATATACCTGGATATTACTAAGCCTACACAGGCTCGTAGGAAAAAATTCTTAAGAGATGAGACCAGATATTGCTGCAATTGGGGGACAATGCATATGACGATACCCATGTAAATGTTTCTTAAAATACCAAAATGTGAAGTATGTTTACTATGATCCGATACAATTAAGATCATTTTTAGATGCACACTCCTAATTATAATTGTGTTCTGGCTTAGAAATAGGTAATGGAAAGGCTCTTTATTTCTTATCGCATGCTAGATGATAGTCGCTCAAATTTGTCTGGATTTCTCCCCCTCTTTTTCTTAGATATGTAGGGAAGTCAAGAGGAGTAGTATTTCCTAATTTGTATTATTGCCTATTTACAATTGGTTGTAATCTTCCCCTTTTCTGTAACATGTTTATTATGTTATATTCATTTGAAACTATAAAAATAAAATAACAACAAAAAACCCCCCAATGAAATGAGTGATGTTAATGAGAGGTGGACCTCCAGTCTGCCAGGAGGGAGGTCTCACCCCCCCCCCCCCCAGACGCTGCATTCTGAAGGCCATATAAAGTGCCAAGTAAGATTTCAAACCAGTGAAATCAATCACTACAATTTTCTGGGCTAGGAGATGAGCTGTTTGACGCCTCATCCTATGAGCGGTCCTCATCATACTGGGCAAATAAGGAGATTCGGGCTTCTGCCTTCACGAGAAGTCACCATTCAAGGCACATCTTCAGCACAGCCTATTTTATTTTCCCCAAAGGCAATAAATATCCAGTTTAATCTTAATCTGACTTGGGGGTTTTCTTTTAAAGGTGAACGCTTGATTTAAATATTTACTGTAGAGCAGTGATTCCCGTGTTCCCTCAGCCAACGGGGGCTTCAGGGTATCCAGAGTGAACGCACGCATGCCAGGATGTCTCATGCACATTCACTGTGGATATTGTGAGCGCACGACCAGCTGAGAAGAGGTGTGGGATCCCCTGCCGCAGAGTATCCTGAAGCACATGCCACTCCCGCACGGAGTTTAATTCTCTTTCATTTCTGTAATGAGCAGATCCTCTGCACATGATTCTACAGCTAAATGACTTTTTGCGTTTTCCACGTGTTTTGTGTTCGCCCATCCTAGGCATGGCACAAATATGTTGTTATACTTCTTAGAGGCGTGATAAACGTGGGTGTTAGTGATCAGGGTTTGAGATGCAAGTTGTCGCAGGAAATCCAAGAGGCTGGACATGCAGGGCCCAGTGGGGCAATGAGCCGGGCAAGTAAAGATTGAGAGTGCCTTTATCATACTTCTGCCCCAGAATCAACCACCGGTCGGACAGCCTTAAACCAAAATCCGATGGAAGCGCCACAGCAGCTGTGAAAGACAAATAGATGGATGAACTCTGTCAGTCAGATCAGGAAGATCCAAGTGAGAGTGAATAGGACCAGCGAGTCTGATGCTGCTTTAATGCAAGCAGGATCTTTATTATTATTATTATTATTATTATTATTTTACACAGCCTGGTAGTCGTTAAGGTGAGTAAGCAGGTTATTGCTGGCATTCTGCAGAAAGCAAATAGCGACAGTGAGGAGGTGCTTTCCAGTTTGGGGGTGGATAGCCCTGCACACGGCGTGCTGGCTGCTCCAAGTCCAGCGTACAAAGCACAGAGCAAATTAAGTTTGCTTTTCAACCCCCCCCCAAGGGTCCCTGGTCACCAACAGAGGGTGCACCCCAGCAACCCCAGGCGGCTGGAATGAGGCTGACTCTGCCGGCTCACCCTCCCAAAAAAAAGCTGCGAAGCGAGCGAGTTTATACCGGGGTTTCTGGAAGAGCGTAACCAAATCTTTCTGATTTTAAACATCGGGGACCATAAAATGGGTACTGAAAAAAAGGGGCTTAAGAGGCAACCTGCCCCCCCTCAAATAAAAATGTACGGGGGCTGAACTCACTTAACAGAAGCCCCCTACACCCCCTTCCCCGCTTGATCAGCTCTTCGCACCTCTTTGCCCTGGGTTCACACTTTTTGGTTGTTTCTGGTGCTGGACAGCAGCGCAGCCAGAAAGCAAAATGCAAATTCATTTCCATGCGATCCGTGAGACTAGAGGTCTTTAAGCAAAGGAAACACTCACATTATTAAAATACCGACTTGTAGGTGTTCTGACTCCATTCCTGCCTGGCTTTATCTTATTGCCTGATCTTTCTTTTTGCCTCATTTCGGGACCTACCATTTACCAAAACGCGATATTGAGTTAACGTGCGTTGTTAGTAAATAGATTAAGTGGGCTGCAGACCAGCGGCTTTGTGGTGCTTTGCGGCAGACTACAAACAAGGCCCCCCCCCCCCCCCGTCTGGAAGGCTGGGAGTAGTGAGTTCTCTCTAATAAGAAAAGCAGAATTTATTGACCAGGAAAACAAAACCTGCACATTTTGTTCTTGACAGGTTTAGAGTATTCATTGGTGCCAGGGGGACTGATATTACTCATTCTCAGGCAGTGATGATGGCCGGAGCGCGCTCAGGACAGCTGCCCAGGAGGGTTAGGAGTCGCTCACAGCTGTTGGAAACATGGTGAAACCAGTACTCAGGTGCTGTCGGTAATCCCAGTCCTAGAGGCGCCAGCTACTCGCCAGCGCGCATGCAGAGAACCATCGTGCATGCTGTGCAGCAAAATCGCCCGGCCAGAAGAGCCACACAGGCGTGTGGCAAAGGGATTTCATTCTCCATACTCAGGTCTACAATAAGCTGCTTTTATCTAGGGGCCTGGCATTAAGGCTGGCACGGTAATACTACTGGTCACCCACTGGTTTTAAGCGTTAACTCCAGATGATGTCTGAAAATAAGACCATGCAGAGCCTGGCTGCAACACCATGACCTCGCTGAAGACAGTAATACAGGGAAAGGGACGGCTGGCACAGGGAAACCCGCTCCCCACAACTCAACAAGACCTACGGCCTCACCTGGAAATCCAGCAGGCCATCAGCTCGCAGTGTCAGGCCGCCATTCTCTATCTGGCTTTGTGGCTTTCCAGCCAGTGAAGATTCAGGTAGGTAGGGCACTGGTGGGTGGGGATTATGGGCTGTGATTAGCAGGGCCAGATTTTGGAACAGGCAACATTCGCAGGTGCCTAGGGTGCCAAATTATGAACGCACCCAAAAACCGGGACCTCCCTGGCCGTTCTTTGATCTATGGGTGCTGTTGGGAAGGCCCAATTGACTTCCAAGAGAAGGGTTAGAGGAGGAGTCTGAGTGCCTGAAGGACAATTTGGAAATTGGACAATTGGCTGGGGGTTTTGAGCCTAAAAAGGTTCAAGTTAATGCAGCTCCTAACAGGCGCTGTTCCACAATTTCACTTAAGAGGCTGTGTGAACACTGCATAATACAGCCAGCATTAATACCTAATGAGGCAATTTAAATAATTGCTTTAAAAATGTGGGTCACTCATATGCAAATTAGTGTCACCTTTAGAGAACTGGCTATAATAATAATAATGAGCATGTAAGTAGCGCACATTAACACACTTTTTTTACACGGTTATTAGCTAAAGCCCGCATTAACACTAATGTCTATTAGTACATAGGCCCCCTTAAAGACGTTTCTGCTTTTAGGTGCAAAGGCGAAATCACTTGAAAACTGAAGAGGAGTGAAACAAGCAGGTCAGATGACAGGAACAGGGGTGAGAGGGAAAAGGCTGTGAGAATCTGTGGGCGGGTATTGCCTCTCACCAGCAGGGGCCCTCAGTGAGCTTTGGATCCTCCAGGCTCCATGGCTTGCAGGTGCTGCTGGAGACCATGTTGTTGTGGTGCTGCCTCAGATGTAAGCCAGCCTCACAACATGCACAATGCCACAGCTTGGTCCTTGTTTGGGTCCTAGTCTTCTCCTCACCTTGCTCTTATCCTTGGCCTCACAATGACTTGCCTTGTAGTCCTTATTTCTTTTTTGTCTATTCTGTGTTTGCCAGAGTTTTGGGGTCTAGTCTCAGTCCTGGTTTGCTTATGTCCTGTCCCTTGTACTCCCAGACTCTGGTTCTCTGTTTATGTCTTGGCCCTATTCTGATGCCATACTTTGGCCCCCGCTCTTGGGCCGTGTATCCTGCCTTGTCTTGTTTCAGTGTCCTAGTCTGTCTTGGTTTTGTGGTTCAGATCTTTAGAGGGATATCCGTTGTTAGTCTGGGGTAGCAAAAATGACAACTGGCAGGTGACGAAGTGGACTCTGTCCTCGAAAGCTCATGCCTCAGTAAATTGGTCAGTCTACAAGGTGCCACCCGCCTCTTGTCATTTTTGGTTTTGTAGGCATCCTTCTGTTCCTGTTTCTGATGCAGATTTGTCCTGCTCCTGTGGGTGCTCTTGCCTTGTATTCTGTTCTTCTACTCCTGTCAGTCTCTCCTAAGGTGATAATAAAGTTGCAGCTCCTGCTTTGTGGGGTTTTTTTTGGGGGGGTTTTTTGCTGGATGTGATTTGTTCTCCTTCCAGCAGAGAAAGCTCAGACATGACATCATCAGAATCTCTGAAGGGGGGGAGAAGTTGGGAGAGACTGAACCAGCAGAGCCCGTTCTGAGGAGGGAGGAGGCTGGACCAGCAAGCATGGCACTCTGTCCAGAGGAGGTCTCTCTTTTGTACTTTCCTGTGGCACTCTAGCCAGAGGAGGTCTCACTCTCTTGTACTTTTGCTTGCAGATATGCTCCATAAGTTAGGAACCACATGAAAATTTTAGAACTGTGAGAATGGTGCTAAGCTTGCTCAGTTAGGAGAAGGGGAACGGGGAGGAATCAGTATTAGCAGTGGTCCAATTTTTTTTTGGGGGGGGGGCATAGCTCCTGTGGCCCCCCTGTTCCAACACCTATGGTTTTCTCTCTTCTACTTGTTAACCAATTTCATTCTTCCAGCTTCAGGAAAAGTGAAATAAAAATTGGGAGGCCATTATTAAAACGCTACTTAGCATGGTATGTAGGACTTATCCAGCTAAGTGGTGGCCGGTGACTATCCGGCTACGTTCAGCTGCCACCACTTAACTGGATAAGTCACTTATCCAGCTAAGTAGATAACCAGATGGTCAATGGGCGGGGAATGAGCAGATCGGGGCGGTGCTTATCTGATTATCTTAACCAGATAAGTGCTTATATTCAGCCTTATCCAGTTAAGTTAACCGAATAAGTTAGCCCAGCTCAATAGCAGCTCTAAAGTTATCTGGATATTACTTATCCGGTTATATTTAGCAGCATAGCCGTGCAGCTGTATATCCCATGTTATTTGGATAAATAATATCTGGATAACTTAGATAATTGGATAATTGTAAGCAGTGTACATAAAAAACATACATATCTTTGAGTACTGGACCCTGTGTTAATATGCGTTGCAGTGTCAGATTCATGCATGCCACCATTCTCTTAACCTACAAGATAATCGTTTGGTTTTATGTGGCAGCGCCCGCCTTTCCACACCTGCGGGAGCTGCTGCGGCGGGGAGAGGCTATCCGGCGGTGGGCTTGGATGGAAAAGAAAAGGGGGTAGGGACCTCTTCCCCCCCACTGTGTCCAGCAGAACATTTACCTGTCTCGGTGGCGCCGTACTCCTCGGCGCTGCGACGGGCGGGGAGCTCCTGTGCTGTCCTGCTGCTACCAGCAGGATCACCATGGACCTGCTTCTCCAGCCTCTTCCTAGGGAGAACGCAGGCGGCCCAATTAAACTATTGCCTTACAGGCCTGGAAAAATCAATATTGGGACTCTTGTCGGAAGGATGGGTCTTCAAAAGAAGGATGAGAAGGTTCTCTAATGAGGCCGTCACTCTGTAGCAGTACAGAGAGTTCCCAAGGGAACTAGAAGGAAACCCTTATGCACTGCAATGTGTTTAATCAGAAGCTATTTATTACGGAGCTTACTCCGTTGAGGACACAGTTTTAGGCCTGTTGCATGAGCCTTCACTTTAGTTATTTTGTTACCTCCATATTACTGAAACAAGTGCACTGTCAGTGGAAAGGGCTAGGCAACTGTGCGCCTGAAGGATCCTCAAGAATGAAGGAACCCATGAAAATTACCGTTTTCGGGTACGTCGTGCCCATGAAAAAGTGAAAGCGGGAGAGGCCGGTGGGAATCTGGGCTTGCCCTTTGCCTCGGCACTCATCACGTTTCAGTGGCCCACGCTGCTGGCGAGCAAACTCCAGGCCACGAGCAAGGTGGGACAAGGGTCGAGTCCCACCGTCTGTCCAAACAGCCAACCGGAGTCCTTTTAACAGCCTAAAGTGTTCCGGAAGAATGCAGATGTGAATTATATAAAAGAGAAGATTCTAAGAGTCAGAGTTCAGCAGCTGCCCTCAAAGTAAGCAGCCAGGAAAGAAAGGCCCTGTAACATAGAAAAAAAAGACCACGCAGCCTATCCGGCCTGCCCAGTACTGTGCCCCCCTGTCCCGACAAGCCCTGTGGGGGGAGTACAAGCCCAGGAAGATAATGTAATGAGCTGGGGAATATTCTTGGACCCTGGCATGGGCTGAGTGTTCGGTTTGCAGTTCAGCAATTCTTGCATGGCTCCACCCCCCCCCCCCCCCCCTCCCGAGCAGGGCCACAGGATGTTTTCACTCTTCCCCCTGACCCCCTCCCCTGGGCCAGGATTTAAACGAGCAATTTTCTTTAACGTCCCGGATTTCCTCGCGCTTCGTCGCTCGTCCTCCTGAAAATAAAAGCGCACCCAAAAAAAAAAAATAAATCTATAAAATGATGCTTGATGAGCTGTCATTACATTTTAGTCCTAAAAAGCTTTACAGCCATTGGTGCGGCTATGAAGATACCGTTGCGGGGTAAACGACAACAGAATGCACCGTAGTACAACTAATTACATTAAACCGGAAAGGCCGAAACACTTACCTCTTCCAATCAGCAAAGAAGTAGAGACTATGACAGCAGGGCTCATCTCATCTTGGGCAATTTATTTCCTCTTACAATGGAAGAGACCTCAATTGATCTCTGGCTTTCTCCTCCTCTGTGCTCATCCCAGGCTTCCTTGAATTCTGTTCCTGTTGTCGCCCCCACTGGAAGTCCCTTCTGTGCCTCCCCTTACTATGAAGCAAGTATTTTCTGATGTCACTGCTCAGTCTATCCCCTCGGAGCCTCATACGACGACCTGCAACTTCCACTCCACTGAAAAATACTTTGGGAGTGTTATTTATTGCGGTGTTTGAATGCCCCAGTCGTGCCCCCTCTTCTTCTCTCCTTGGTGTACACGGACCTTGGTTCTTGAGTTTTGTTTCATGGGGCTCGTGGTGCGTAATCTGCGAGTCATTCTCTGACTTAAGGGTGTGCACAGACATTTGTTCTGTTTCATTTTGTTTTCTTTGTTTCGGGGTTGTTGGTTTTTTTTCCCATTTTGTTTGTTGTTTGTTTTTGTTTCTTTTCCTGTATTTAAAATGAAAAAAACGAAAAAACGAAAGGAAAAATAAAACAAATAAAACGTTGGGTCTGAAGCTCTCCTCTGATCATTCCCCTGAATCCTCTTACCCTCTTGATGAGAATTTCTTTATGGAGGGGGGTGCTGGGGGAGAGAGATCCCTGATCACAGCTGTACCTCAGCGGCTGCTGTTGTAAATGGCAGTGTTGTTAATTTTTGCCTTACAGAATAGGTGCCAGCCAGGCCCAGGCCGGCATCATTGTGAAGGCAACAATTAACAGTGGCACTGTGATAAGGGATCTCTCTCCCCCACCCCCCAAATACAGAAATTCTGGGGGCAGGGATCCCTGGTCCCTCCTGCCCCATGAAGAAACTTTCAGCAAGAGGGTAAGGGGGGGGGGGGGGGCGGGAGGCTGAAGAAGATCAGGGAAGGGCCTGGAAGTGGCAGCTTTGTTTTTACTTTTTAAATGAAACATGAACAAAATTGTTTGTCTTTCTATTTGTTTCATTTCAAAACCAAACTGAAACGAAATGGGAAATTTTGTTCAGCTTCTGGACTCCAGCGAATGCACATCCCCGCCATCTGCCTCCTTTTAGAGACAAGCCTCCTGAATTATTTATTGCCTTTTGCCCTACTGCTCGGATCGTTTTGCTTACAGATGCCTAGCAATGGCACTGCTTTATGAGTAAGTACAATTTTTAGGTGTGAAAAAAAGCTATTTTCTCTGTACCCATATTTTTAAACTCAAAACAGCAAAGCGAGATCAATGTGAACAGAAGAAATAGAAATAAATCAGCTGGTGAACATTATGATTCATCTTACAAGGTAAAAACAAATATAGCTACTTCTCTCTAACATTCACTGTAGATAAATTGAAAAAGTACATATATATATATATATATATATGTCATTCCTATTGCTGTGAAGTAAAGGGTATCTACCTGATGCTCTGTGACTCATGCTACGAGCAGAGCAGATATATTACTATAGAAAATAATTACCTAACTAGCTGGGTGGCTGAGAGGACCGAACGACCTCAGGTCTCTGATCTGTAAGAGGCACCCATGAAGAAAGAAAACCACAAAGCAGAATAAATACGCAACCCAGAGAAGCAATTATCTCTACCTCTCTCAAGACAGCATTCAGCAATGAAAAGGAGAAACTAGAGGAAAGTAGTATGGGTTACTCTGATCACTACACATGCACGTGTTCATGGCACAAAGCGGAGCTCAACAGACCTCTTATTTTGCAAAGCACGGGCTTGATTCTGTGAAATTCAAGGATGTGCAAATAATCCCACACGAAGAGGTACAACCTGACACCGCCTCTGCCCACAAAAAAAAAAAAAGAAAAAAGTTAAAATAAAATACATTCTGCAGTCAGGAGAAGTATGCAAATCAAAATTTGTCCCAACCGAGTCCTTTAATGAATCAAGAAATGCTTTTAGGGAAAAACTTTCCAAAACATTTCTATGTCCTGCAGGGCCACAGCTTGCGTGCCAGGACGCTCATGTAAGCTTCCTCATTCAGGGCTTCGCCTTCGCCATCATCTCAGCCCCAAAACCCCATGGATATGCTCTCAGAAGCGTTCCTAGAACCTTCCAATCCTCCCCAGCTGAGGACTATCACTGCAATGACCAGGCTAGATACGTTGGGGAAGGACAGAGGGGGTTGGGATATAAAAGGGGGAAGAAAAATCCCTGGGCAGTTGCGAAGGAAGGCTCGTGATGGCAGATTTCCGGTTCAGCAGGAGGAAAAGCGAGACTCAACATCCTTATTTCTGCTTGTTTATGGAGAGGGGGGAGAGAGGGTGTGAAGGAAGCCTCTCGAGTACAAGCTGACTTTCTGGACCATCTTAAGGCATCAGAATCTGTAGCTGGAGGGGGCTCCACGGCACCACACCAGCCTGGCATGGGCTGGTAGCAGAAAGAAGGAACTGGGTCAGGCATATGGCCACCACCTTTTCCCCAACGCCAGCAGGAGAAGCTGCTAGGGCCATGCCAGGAGAGCATAGGTTGTCAGTGAGCTTGGGGGGGGGGGGCCTATAAAAATCCTTACATTCATTGCCGTTACCAGTCCTCGCTCCTGCCTAAAGATGACCCCCAGGAGAGACGGATGGAGTACGTTGATATCTGCCCGGATGAGCGTCATGGCAAAATGCAGAACCGCATGGCCCAGCAGCAGGCTTTCCTGTAGGAGCATTCGATGCAGCGTACTTGGATTTCGGTACGGCCCTCTGACATGGTTTCAACCAGGTGATATAAAAATAAACTGAGAGCCCTTGCTCAGTTTATGGATAGAAGTTGGCTGGGTGGGAGGTGAAGAATGGCGATGGTAAATGCAGTTTACTCTGAACATTTTCGTGAGCAACGTTGCTGAAGGATTAGAGGGAAAGATTTGTCTTGTTTGCTGATTCCAAATATCTGCAATGCCAAGAAGGTGTGGAAGACATGAGAAGGGATCTAGTGAAGCTTGAGGAGTAGCCTAACGTCTGGCAGCTAAAATGTGATGCTACAAATGCAGTTATAACAACCCCCTCCCAAGGGAGAGGTGCAGTATAGAAGGGTAAAATTCTTCTATGCAAGATATGAGGATGATTGTATCTGATTAAGGAAGCCAAATAGGTAGATAAAGCAGCGGAAAAGCCAGAAAGATACTTGGCTGCATAGGGAGAAGAATGGTCAGCAGGAGTCAAGGTGTAGCCTAGCAGCTGGGCAAGCAAACTGTGAACTAAGGAAGAAAAAGAGAGGTGATACTGCCCCTGCATAGGATCCTGGTGAGACCTCACTTGGAACACTGGGTACGATTCTAGAGACCGCACCTTCAAAGGGATATAAACCAGCTGGAGCGGCTACTAAAATGATCAGTGGTCTTTGTACGGGGGTCAGACTTAAAGATCTACACATGCACACCCTAGAGGAAAGGCAAGCTAGGAGATAATATACAGACATTCAAACATCTCAATGTTTTCCATGCACAGGACGTGGGCCTCGTTCAAAGGAAAGGAGGCTGTAGAACGAGGGGGTCATAGGATGAGGTTGAGAGGGGGTAGACTCAGGAGTTAGCTAAGGAAATGTTTCTATGTAGATGCAAGAGACAGCCTCCCTGTGCAGGTGATGGAAACAAGGACATTAGCTGAATTCAGGAACACATGAGATAAACGCAGGGGATCTCCGAGGGAGCGGGAGGGATTATAAAGCTGAACAGTTGGTGGGGATGGGCAGACTAGACAGGCCATAATGGGGTTTTTTTTCTGCCATCGTATTTTATGTTTCCAATAACATCAGGACCATGTGCTGCTCAGATGAGGCAGCGAGAATCTCTCTCCAGGAACCAAGAGCTGCAGGATGTGCTGGGAATGATGGCGAGACAGCATTGCCTCATAGCTGCTTTTGGAAGGCTATCCTGGTCTCCTGTGTCTTAAGATCCAGGCTCTCCACCGCGCTAGGGATAAACCTCATGGCTTTGGATGTGACTCTGGCTCTAATGTTTCAGAAGGGCTTTTGAGTGCTGAATTTACATTGTTGTCTTTTATTAGATTACGCTGTGGGCATTTCCAGCGCATATAGAACCATTCTGCCCTTTGTTGTGTACGATACATATTACTGCACGTATCTTTTTTTTTTCTTCATAGTAAACCCACAACATTGACCTACCTACTGCGCAAAACTATGATTTAGAAAAAGTTGCCCTCTCTGGGGGGGTATCTTCTTTCCTGCTTATTGCACGGTGCTTGGTTATCGAACGCTGCCTGCATAGCACTTAAGTAACGGGGAGGCATTTTCCGTGGCGACGTGACGCAGGGAAATCTTGCGAGAATCAGAGCACAGCCCCCTCCCCTCCCCCCCCCCTGATAACTGCAGCTTCCAATGGCAAATCCAGTGGCAAGAGAGCGGGGCTGTGGGCAGGCGACCGCAGATTGCCTGATCTTAAAAGATCCTCCTCTTCCCAGCTTCCTGGGCTGCTTGAAAAACTTCTCGCCCTGAAAGGTTCAGGCCAGAAATCTTCAAGGGCAAACCCGGGGCAGTATTCTGCATGGAGAACGTATTCTGCCGGGCTCCTCGCGGAGCATCCCGTCTCTTGCTAGAGGAAGCTTGATGTTTTTTTCCTCTCTGGTGGTCCATCTCCCTCCCTCTTTAATATTTCTTGGCTCGGAAACTGTTTTTCCCTGTTGTTCCAAAAGAACAGGAGTCATGCTAGTGCTCCTGAGACAGCCTTACATAAAAATATCAATTATTCTACAACTTAAATGGGCTGGTGGTTTTGTATCTGCTTGGGCAGAAATGCAGCTGGGACCACTTTCCTTAAAAAAAAAAATTCTAATGAAAGAAAAATAATTTGCCGGATAGACTCAAGAAAGCCCCATCAGCCTGCAAAATAAAAAAAAAAAAAAGATCTAACTCTGGAGAGGACAGCTAGACGGGGGATAGGCCAACTGTTTACTCACAGGCACATAAGATGGAAAAAAAAATAAAAGTGCTTCCATGATTACAGAATCCAAGACTCGGCCCGGAGGCCGTTACCTCAGAAAAATGCATAGAGGAAGAGTTCTTTGAATGCAAAGCAGCAGTCCTGATGCTTGGGGTACGTAGTTAACATGAGATGCTGTCAAGTACCAGGGCGTGTCTTGTGCTCCCCTGCAGCACTGTAGACTTTAAGTTAAACACACTTGAAATGAAAACGATGCTGAAAACACACGTGTTTAGTTCCCTTGCCTCTTGGGGAGCTGAGGCCTGCTGGAACCATTTAATAATAGAATAGCTGTTGGCAGATAGGATCCCTCTTGGCCAGGGGCGGCTCAAGGCAATCTTCTGCCTGAGGCGAGGGATGAGATGCCGCCCTCCCCTCACACATGCTCTCTCATCTCCCCGGGCTCGCAATCTCTCTCACACACACACACACACTCACACCCCTATCTAGACACACTCACCGAGGCCTTCAACTTTGCTGCGAGCGGCAGGAGCCCCACTCACGGCACAACGGGGGCCTTCATCTTCGCCGCGAGAGGGACCTGCGCAGAAAATGGCAATGATGGAGTAGACCCTGGCTGTGTGGGGGGGGGGAGGGAAGTCTGCACAAATTCCGTGCTTCGCAGTAGCGCTGAATTCCCCCAGGACTATCCACCGGAGGCCCGCGGGTCCTTTGTTGTTTTGGCGGCAGGGTGAGGCTGCCGCTAGAGGAGTTTTTGCCACCTCCAAAGTTTGCTGCCTGAAGCGGCCGCCTCACCCTGCCTCATTATAGAACCGCTCCTGCTCTTGGCACACCGATTGTACTCAAATGCCCCAGTCTACTTTGCCACTTCAGACCCTACTCAGCCTCCAGTAATTTCCCTCCCTTGCCCTTAACCACCGCTCTCTGTGCCTGTCCTAGGAGTGCTTGAATTCCGTCACTGCTCCACCTGCTGGTAGGGGGTGAATTCCGTCACTGCTCCATCTGCCGGTAGGGGGTGAATTCCGTCACTGCTCCATCTGCCAGTAGGAGGTGAATTCTGTCACTGCTCCCTCTGCCAGTAGGTGGTGAATTCCATCATTGCTCCATCTGCCAGTAGCTGGTGAATTCTAGGGATGTGCAACAGGGATGGATTCGTCCCATTCGGTATTCATATTCGTGGGGAGCCAAATCCATTGCATCCGTTCTCAGGGGACCGCAATCCGTTCATTAGTTACGTATGTATTCGTTTCCCAAAAAGAAACCCCATCCCAACCCTTTAAATTTAATTAACTACAACCCCCCACCCTTCTGCCCCCCCCCCAAGACTTACCAAAAGTCCCTGGTGGTCCAGCGGGGGTCCTGGTGCGATCTCCTGCACTCGGTCCGTCAGCTGCCGGTATTCAAAATGGCGCCGATAGCCTTTGCCCTCACTATGTCACAGGGGCTACCGGTGCCATTGGTCGGCACCTGTCACATGGTAGGAGCACAAGATGGCACCGGCCATCCATTGCTTCTACCATGTGACAGGGGCCGACCAATGGCACCAGTAGCCCCTGTGACATAGTGAGGGCAAAGGCTAACGGCGCCATTTTGAATACCGGCAGCCGATGGCCCGAGTGCAGGAGATTGCTCAAGGACCCCCGCTGGACCACCAGGGGCTTTTGGTAAGTCTTAGGGGGGCAGGTCAGGAGGGTGGGGGGTTTATTCATTAGAACGTTGTGTTTGTGGGGATTCGCCATAAGTTTCGTGACCCCCATGAATACAACGAATAGGGACATATACGTTGCTGATTGCCAATACATCGAAAACGAATGCACATCCTTAGTGAATTCCGTCATTGCTCCATCTACCGGTAGGAGGTGAATTCCATCTACCAGTAGGAGGTGAATTCCATCACTGATCCCTCTGCTGGAAGGTGGTGAATTCCATTACTGTTCCCTCTGCTGATAGGTGTTGTCAGGCATCCACTCCTTTCTGTAAAGATAAGTTTTCCTCACATTTTCTTTGAGTCTCCCACCTTCAGACTTTCTTGCTATTGACTTCAGCTGGCAGAGAAGAGGAGAAAGGGACAATAAAACCCCAAACAACTAAATATGCTTGATATTTTTCAGCAATTAATTTTTATATATTCAGTGTAAAATATCTAGCATTAAATAGCAGATTTTGAGATGCAGAAGGCATGGCTTTGGTTTTTTGTTTTTTTGCATTAGTTTTTAATCTAGGAGGTACCTGACATGAAATGTTTTTTTTTTTTTAATTGTGTATTGATCTGAGTTGATTGGTTTTAGGTACTTTTAACCTTGTATAGTTGTATATGATTTGTAATTGTTTAGGTGGATTTTATGCTGCTGTTTTTTTTATGTAATATATTCCATTCTATGTTGCACCTCACTTTGGGTCTAGAAAGATGATTTAGAAATTGAATAAATGGAGAGAAAACCATACCAGAATCTGAGAAGCCCCTGATGGTGCTGGTGTCTCAGAAGCAGCATGACTGGGGGGCATGGGTATGAACCTATGAGAGAAATGAGCCTAAATGCCTGTAAGTTGGGAAGAGGAAAAGGCTCTCACAGGATGCCCCTTTGACAATGAGAAAAGCTGGAGTGGGGATAGGAATGGGACCCCAGCAGAATCGATGTTGTCCTTCGTTGCTGGCTTTTCATTTCCTGTTACTGGATTCTTCTTGGAGAGGGGAAGGAAATTCCCATAGGAAGGGTCCACAGTAGTGTGGGATTAGAGTGAAGTTTGCAACCTGGAGGGAAACAAACTTATTACATCAGAGCTATATTTGTGCTATATAGAAAGAAAATGACAACAAAAATCAATGAAGTTCAATTAAGTCAAAAGCGGCAAGGCTGGCCAAGCTCCTCAAAACCTCCACGGATCTGTTTTCCTCCTCATCTTCCATCTGTTGGTTTTATTTCTAGATCTCCTTCTCAATGTAAAGACACTTAATCTTTTAGTTGACCGTTTTGTTGCACTACGAGGTCTGTCTCTGTTGCTGTGGAGGAGCACTCTCCTCACCGAGGCGACCGGTCAGCTCCTCGGCGTGAATTCATCCGCGGCGCTGATTTTCTGCCAGCTCAACAACCCGGAACCTTCTCCAGCTGGTTTCCTTCCCCCCCCCCCCCCCCCCCGTTGGACGTTGCCAGTAGACGTCACCAGCCTAGTTGGCTTTTATTATTTGTTTGTTTGTTTTGTTGTAACATTAATCACTTTTCATACAAGGCACATCTCTAGGGTAGGGTCCATAAGACTGTTCTACCGGGCCGCCACCCTGACACCTGGAGATCCTTCACAGATGCCGTGGTTAACTAGGAAGAGCTGTCAAGCACCGTAAAGACTTGTATGTAAGTTACCATATGGTGGCTGAATACTTCCTGTCGCTTTAACAGTGGAAAAATCATTCCAAAGGTACTTGTTCCCCCATTGCCACGTTTCCTACAATATAAAATCCTGCTTAAGAGCTAGGACTGTGCTGCTGCTTTAAAAGTCCTTGGACATTTGTTGTTTTGCGTTGTTTCCTGTCCAAAATGATACACAAAAAAGCCCAACAAGATGTCATCTTGTTTCTGTCATTTCAGCTCACACTAAAACAGAAAAAAAACCGAATTGACAAAAACGAAATAAACAGAAAATGAAATGGAAAACTGTACAAACAAAATGGAAGATTTTTTTCCCTAATGTTATGAAGAACTGGGAACAGCCTTATAGTCTGTGATTTTGCTTGCAAAGAGATCTCAGTTAGCGTTGCCAGCTGGTTCCCTTTTCTTTTTTTTTTTTTTCATTTAGGACAAGTTGATCCAGCCCTGACCTTACCCCACTGCATGCAGGGATTTGTAGTCCTGCCTTTGGATCAGAAGTAGGACTGGCTCAACCTGCCCTCAAAAATAAATTAAGCCAACCGTCCTCCCTCGCTGTAAGTGCAGCATTGTCAGGCGGTCCCAGTTCCTGAAACGAGAGACTGGGGGGGGGGGAGTCACAGGTTTTTGACACCCCCCATCCTGCTACGTCTTGGTGGCCGAAGTGCTGATTTCAAATAGAAGAAAGTTAGACTACCAAAAAAACCACAATACGCCAGGGACCGCGAGTGGAAAATGGCGCTGAAATTTGGATGTGCGATGCTAAGATGAAGCCTTATCCAGTGAAACGTGACTTGTGTAATGCCACCCCAGGGTGCCTGTCTTGCATGTGTGACTCTTCGGGGCTGGAACCTCTCACCGGCGAGCTCTTTCACGTCCCCTCTTACTCCCAGGGGCCGGATCCTTTGGAGGTGGTTGGGGGAGGGGGGGGGGGGGGGAAGATACACTTCCAGGGCCCAGTGTGACCCAGGTGGACCTTTTCATGCATTCATTTGCTTTCGTGTTCCCTTGGGGGAGGGGCACTTGTCTTTAAGGTGGGTGCAGTGAGTGGGACAGAAATACCCTGCAGTCACTGTTTCAGTGTCCAGAAGGAAAGCCTTTACTGTTTAATGCTGGTGGTGAACGGCACAAAACTCAAGGCTGCAGCACTCGCTCCTCAATTACTTACAGTCTCTCCCCTCCGTCTGTGCAGGACGCACGTATATCAGGGCCAGGGAAACTTGCACTCTCTTGGAGTAAGGAAAATGGGAAATTTTAGGATTCTCAAAACCCCTCCCTCACAAACTGATAGAAACCGGTAAAAGTCTATAGCAAATCTTCTCCTTCTCTCCCCGGGGTTGGAAGCACCGGATGGCTGTCCCCTGTGATGTCTGCTTTCCTTTACTCACGGGGAGCAGATCTTACACAGTCTCTTTCTTCTCCTTCATCCCGGATGGGAAGGATCCCCCTTGAAACCAGCAGCTCTCTTGCTTCATACAGGAAGGAAGGGCGGTCAAATCTTCCCCCCTGGGGATCTTCTAACAAAATGCCTTCTTTTCCCCCCCAAGACGAGATGAACCCCAGAGTTCCTCCTCACAGCGGGTCACCGCCACTTCAGGGGCAGCTCCTCCCTATCCCTGGGCGTCCCAGACTCGGGGGTTCCCCAATCCCCTGTGCCCAAGAATGGCCCAGGTGTCCAGTGAGGCTCCCGCCATGAAAAAAAAAAATCTCAAACGCCCGAAATCAACCCAGAGGGATGTCCCAACCGCCTCGTGAGTAGACTGGAAAGGAAATCCCTCCCGACCCCGGTCAGTATCCCCCCCTGGTTGGGTCAGCCGGCTTCCACTGACTGGGCCTGGAAAATACCAAAGGCAAAAGCTCCTCTACACCTCCTAACTCTTAGCAAAGAGCTCTCTGTACGGGGGGGCTGCTATATAGGCTCTCAGGGGGGACGGCCTCCGAAGGAGGGACGGCATGTGAATGACAACCTCCCCCCCTCACCCTAACCTGTACTCTCACTGACTACATAGAAGGGTCACCCGTGACCCTAGGGTCTATCACACACGTCAGGTCTGATCAGTGTGAAATGTTTTCCTCTAACAAACTGAATCACCACAGTTACAAGTTAAGCTGAATATTCTTCAGTATGTGAACTGTATCTTTCAGCGATAAAATGAAGGAGATAGCGAGGCTGGTGATTATACCGGTAGCAGCACAAGTATTAAAATTACACTGCCCTAACTGAACAAAAAATGTATGCCACGCTGAAAATGTCACTTTAAGCATTTAATCTGGTTTCTGTTTTTCGTATACCCAGAAAAAAAAAGGTGACACGCCACCATTCTAGGTCTTTACCCCAGAAATGAAGCCTCGGGTAGCAGACACACAAAGGGTTTGAATTAGCACGCGTTTGAAACTTGTGAGCAGTAGTGTAATAGTTCTTTCGATTTAATCCCCTGCTTCTTTTCTATGCTCCAAGTTGTATTACTCCTTTGTTTTATTGTAACTGCATACCTTAGCCTTGTCTTGTTTAATGTTTTATTATTATTATTATTATTATTATTAAGATAAATATTAGTTTTTACCTTTTTTTGTTACCTATCCACTTGTTAATTGTAAACCGACATGATGCGATATCTATTGTGAATGCCGGTATAGAAAAACTTAAAATAAATAAATAAATAAATAGCCAGGGTACAAGCCTTGGCGATCGGCACTACTGCTCACGAGTTTCAAACGCGTGCTAATTCGACACTCTTTTTGTGCCGCTCTGTCGCTGCACTGTCTGCTTCAGGATCAAGCCCCTCCCCTCCTGTTCGCGGCAGAACAGGAGGGGGAGGGGCGGCGGAGCAACAGTGGAGGAAGGGCTGAATTAGGGTGCAGAGCATCTGCTCTTTGGGGGCCGATGCAAAAAAAAAAAAAAAATGCACCCAGCCTAGTGCACGGTTTTGCACGTTGCTGGGCACGCGTTTCGGACGTGCTAGACTAGCGCCGGATGCAGTAAGGAGATTAGCGCGTCCAAAACGCACGCCCTAATAAAAGTGAACCCACTAGTGCCCAAGAGATGCTAATTGCATGTAGATGAGGACATTAGCGAATACCCCTGATGCAGTAAAGCGCTGGGCACCCAATGCACACTTTTTAATCGCAGCAAATTTAAATCCAGCCTCGGAGGTGGAGTAAAATCAGCTTGCAATCAGGGGCTCACGAAAAACAAGAAATAGGTTCTCTGTGTTGTGATAAGTGTGTCCTCCCCCCTTCGTATCATCATGACACTTTAATTTACTGCTTTTGGTGGTGAAACATAATTGTATATTTTCACTTCGTTTGGACGTCCATAGCAAGGGGCACCTAATATTCTGCTGAGGTTGCTGAAGTGTATTATAGCAAAAAAAAAAAAAAAAAGACAGGATCAAAACAGACGCTGGTACTGAGCGCCCGTTGCAATTGGGCACCCGATGCAATAAACCATTGAATGCTACGGATGCTCAATTCTGTATTAGCGTTCACATTAGGAAAACGGGCACTCGATACGCGTGCCCATTTGCAGCGCGCGTCTTTTTCCATCGGCCCCCCCCCCCCCCGTGTCTGCTCCAGGCTCACCCCCCCTCCCCCTCTTCCCTGCAGACTGCCTGGAGGGGAGGGGCTGGAGCAGAGCACCCCTGACCCTCTGCCTCTCTAGACTGAAAAGAAATGGTGGAACTCCGTTCAGGGCCGTTCCTCCACTGTGGCCAGTAATCTCCCTGCGGAAACCGGGTAGCTTGGAATAGTTTCTAAACCTCGGCAGCAGCCCTAGGACAGTGCACAGGGCTGCCTGCCTGCTGGAAAGTCTCATGCAAGCTTGGGGGGGGACTTTAGAAAACAGAGCCATCATGGATTTGCCAAGGTCAGTTGTGACAAAACTGCCTGTTTGCCTGCAAGCCTGGTCTTGTCAGCCATCCGTACCTTGCTATGCTCGAAAATTAATAAGGCAAGGGGTAGTCCAAGAAGAGGTACACAGGATGCGTTATTGCCGGTCATGGTAAACACTATTCTGATTTATGGATGAAGAGGTTTAGAGTCTCTGCAGCCTGTGGGCAGTGTTTGCGTCCATTATTGATGACTTGTGCGTGAATCAGCAGGCGGTGAGCTCCCAAGCACCCTGCAGTTTAAATGGCTTTATCTGTCTAACCTACCAAACAATGAATTTATTGTCATCGTTACTCTATATATTATCTTTTCTGGAATGATTCTTTCTTCATCGGTTCCCTGGATCAATACTGCATTAATTTAGCTCATAATAATACAATGCCCTTGTATGTCTATTTCCTTTTCTTGTGACCTGTTACACAGCACAAACTCACCCTTAATTTGATCCCATTCCTTTCCCAGCTTGATAACTTGGGTTAGAAATATGCAGTCTATATATTCACACTACCATTATTATTTAGCATTGCTGCAGTGTACAAACAACATAACATAGCAATGATGGCAGAGAAAGACCAAATGGGCCATCTAGTCTGTCCAATAGTTTGTTTATGGTAGCAACTGCCACTCCGTGCAGGTTACTCCAATGTTTCTGTTAAGGGTAGTAACTGCCGCTCCATGCAGGTTACCCCCCATGCCTTCTAGAGATGTGAATCGTGTGATCAATCGTCTTAACGATCGATTTTGGCTGGGGGGGGGAGGAAATCTGATCGTCGCGGTTTTGTTTTTTTTTTAAATCGTTTAAATCGTAAATCGGGGGAGAGCGGGAAAACCGGCACACTAAAACAACCCTAAAACCCACCCCGACCCTTTAAAATAAATCCCCCACCCTCCCGAACTCCCCCAAAATGTTTTAAATTACCTGGGGTCCAGTGGGGGGGTCCCGGTGTGATCTTCCACTCTCGGGCCACGGCTGCGTTAATAGAAATGGTGCCGGCGCTACCTTTGCCCTGTCATATTTATTTATTTATTTATTTAAAATTTTTATATACCGGCATTCATGTTGCAAACACATCATGCCGGTTTACATATAACAGGGGTGTACAGTAAACAATTCAGTAACCTATTTGTGTAGAAGGAAGCAGTTACAAATAACAAGGTAAAAGAACTGGGAGGAGAGAAGAAAAGAGAGAGAATAACATTAGGTATAGGTATTTACATTAGTAATAACATTTTTACATGTGGAAGTGGTAGAATCTGGCTGAATAGAATTAATCGGTGTCCGGGAAAGCTTTTTTAAACAGCCAGGTCTTGAGTCTCTTCCTGAAGGTTGGGAGGCTGGGCTCCTGTCTAAGGTCCGGTGGGATGGAGTTCCATAGAAGGGGGCCGGCTGTTGAAAAGGCCCGATCTCTCAAGGTAATGTGTTTGGTAGTTTTGGCAGTGGGTACTTGAAGAGATCCTCTGAGTGTGTCTCTTGTTGGTCTGGAGGAGTTATAAATTTGGAATGGGACTTGTAAGTCGAGTGGGGTGTGTTGATGGATGGTTTTGTATATTATGGAAAGAGATTTGTAGAGGATTCTAAAGTAAACAGACAACCAGTGGAGATCTTTTAGGATTGGAGATATATGGTCCCTCCTCCTGGAGTTTGTCAGTAATCTTGCCGCAGCGTTTTGTAACATCTGGAGGGGTCTAGTATAGGAGGAAGGTAGGCCCAGAAGGATAGAGTTACAGTAATCGATCTTAGAAAAAATGATAGCTTGTAGAATGGTTCTGAAGTCCTGAGTGTGGAAGAGTGGCCTAATTCTTTCAGAACTTGGAGTTTGTGGAAACAGTCCTTGGTGGTTCTGTTGAGCCCCTGATTTCATGATTTCATGAGCCTGTCATATGACAGGGCAAAGGTAGCGCCGGCACCATTTCTATTAACGCAGCCGTGGCCCGAGAGTGGAAGATCACACCGGGACCCCCCCACTGGACCCCAGGTAATTTAAAACATTTTGGGGGGGTTCGGGAGGGTGGGGGATTTATTTTAAAGGGTTGGGTGGGTTTTAGGGTTTTTTTGGTGTGCCGGTTTTCCCGCCCTCCCCCCTCCCCCGATTTACGATTTTTGACGATAAATCGGGAGAATTCCTATTGTATCGCGCCTCTAACGATTTTTGACGATTTAAAATATATCGGACGATATTTTAAATCGTCAAAAAACTATTCACATCCCTAATGCCTTCTCTTAAGCATAGTAACTGCTGCTCTGTGCTGGTTACCCCCATGCGTTCTGTTAAGGGCAGTAACTGCTGCTCTGTGCAGGTTATCCCTATGTGTCTGTTAAGGGCAGTAACTGCTGCTCCGTGCAGGTTACCCCCATGTTTCTGTTAAGGGTAGTAACTGCTGCTCCATGCAGGTTACCCCCATGCGTTCTGTTAAGGGCAGTAACTGCTGCTCCGTGCAGGTTACCCCCATGTTTCTGTTAAGGGCAGTAACTGCTGCTCCGTGCAGGTTACCCCCATGTTTCTGTTAAGGGTGGTAACTGCTGCTCCGTGCAGGTTACCCTCATGTTTTTGTTAAGGGTAGTAACTGCCACTCCGTGCAGGATAAACCCATGTGTGCTGTTAAGGGTAGTAACTGCCGCTCTGTGCAGGTTACTCCCATGTTTCTGTTAAGGGTAGTAACTGCCACTCTGTGCAGCTTACCCTATGCCTTCTGTTAAGAGCAGTAACTGCCACTCCGTGCTGGTTACCTCATGTGTTCTGTTAAGGGTAGTAACTGCCACTCCATGCTGGTTACCCCACATGTTCTGTTAAGGGTAGTAACTGCCGCTCCGTGCTGGTTACCCCATGTGTTCTGTTAAGGGTAGTAACTGCCACTCCATGCTGGTTACCCCACATGTTCTGTTAAGGGTAGTAACTGCCGCTCCGAACTGGTTACCCCACGTGTTCTGTTAAGGGTAGTAACTGCCACTCCGTGCTGGTTACCCCATGTGTCCTGTTAAGGGTAGTAACTGCCGCTCCGTGCTGGTTACACCATGTGTTCTGTTAAGGGTAGTAACTGCCACTCCATGCTGGTTACCCCACATGTTCTGTTAAGGGTAGTAACTGCCGCTCCGAACTGGTTACCCCACGTGTTCTGTTAAGGGTAGTAACTGCCACTCCGTGCTGGTTACCCCATGTGTCCTGTTAAGGGTAGTAACTGCCGCTCCGTGCTGGTTACACCATGTATTCTGTTAAGGGTAGTAACTGTCGCTCCGTGCAGGTTACCTCCATGTAGAAATGTTACACCTTCCCTTTCTTTAAGGATCCGCAGTGTTTGTTTCACGCCATTTTGAATTCAGGAACTATTCTCATCTTCACCACCTCTTCCGGGAGGACATTCCAGGCATCCACCATCCTCTCTGTGAAGAAACATTTCCTGATATTGGTTGAGCGTCGTCTCCCCTGGCGTTTCATCTTGTGACCCTTAGTTCTACTCTTTCCTTTCCAGTGGAAAAGGTTTGAAGTTTGTGCATCTTTGATGCCTGTCAGGTATCATATCTCCTCTGCACCTCCTCTCCTCCAGGTATTCAAATATGCATAGCAAACAGCCCTGGACTGCGCAGCTTACAGTCTAGTTGATATGCAGAAGAGAGAAATAAGAAGCTTCAGAAAATGTTTGTACTGGAATAAAAATGGTTAAAATCAACCAGATTTAAAAGTGGCCTCAAAGGGGTGGGTTATTAGGAAGAGTTTGAATACAGCCAGAGAAGGACCGTGACGCACCAACTCAGGAAGGTCAATCCAAGCACACGGCGCAGGAGAGTGGCAAGCGTGGAGTCAGGAGCTGGTGATAGTGGAGAAGGGCACTGATAAGCACAGCTTGCCTGATGCATGGAGGAGGAGATAAGAGGTAATAAGGAGCAGCAGCGGGACTGCATTTGCAGTTGAGTGAGAGAAGCGTGAACCGCATGTGGAAATGGCTGGGAGCCCATGTAGTGACTGGAGAAGAGGGGTTGCACGGTTGTATCAACACCGTAGGAAGATTAAGTTGTGCAACCGAATTGTGAACAGATTGTGGTGAAGACAGATGGCTCAGTGGGAGACCTGTGAGGAGCAGGGTGCATCAGTCTTAAGGAGGAGGTAGTGCCAGAGTGGATAAGGGTTTCGGTGCTGTGTTCTTTAAGGCAGCTACAAAGTTTGTGATGCAGAGGAAAAGAAAAACACGTTTGAGCAATATTATGGATGTGTTCAGAGAAGGAAGGCGTGGAAGAGGGCCCCCCACGGTTGCAGGCTGAGGGAAGGGGAGCACGTCAGTGTGTTCTCCACAGGGAAGGAAAATGTTTGAAGGGCAGCAGTAGGTTTGGGAGGAAAGCTGAGAAGTTTTGTCTTGGCCTTGGCAAATTTAAGGAGGTGGTGCGACATCCGGGCAGCAATGCCAGACAAGCAAGCTAAGATTTGGGTCTGGATTCTTGGTGAAAATTCCAGAGCAAGGAGGCTGATCTGAGAGTTGTGGTATAATATTTATGTCATTGACTCCGTAGGTGATCAATGCAAAAATCAACAGTGAGCCATGTTATTTGGAGTGAGAACGAGAGGGGGAGAGCAAGAAGGGCTTAACCTACGGGTTACCTCTATCTAGTGTAAGAGCTTTAAAATTTAATGAAGTCAATAATCAGGAGCTAATCAAAACAGTACCAAGTAACCTGACCCGATATTCACCTCAACGACTCAAATAAGCTTCCTCAGGCCTTCAACACCATTTGCTAAATATTAGGTAGGCAGCAGGGATGTGCTGGAAAGGTTTCCTGGGAACTCCGAGGATCCCCGTCTTAAATTATTTTAAGAAAACAAAAAAGTGTCTTTCTAAGCGGAGAAGAGATGAGGGAGAGACCCCGAGAGTCAGCTGCTTTCTCCCAAACAGCTATCCAGCATGGAAACAGCGGTAGCATTTGAAAACCCGGGTGCAATCAGGCCTAGGGCGAAGGGAAGGGACTCCACACATCTCCCCAGAGTGCAAGGTGGGAGGAATTACGTCACCATCCAGGCACAGACGGAAACGCGGGAGTTGCCCCCTCCAGATCCCACACTCCAGGGATCTGGAGGGGGCAACTCCCTCCAGATCCCACATCTGGAGGCAGAACAGCAAGATTATTGCTCACATCAAAAGGGAATTCATTTCTTCCTAGGGCACAACCCCATCGACAGCTTTGTTATTGTTACGAGTGCTCCCCTAAAGAAAAAAAATCACGTGCTTCAACACAGATCTATTTCTATGTGCCCGTGGCTGTCCTCACCTCATCCGTCCTCCTGCACGTTTTTTTAGCTTAGGTTTTCATTGCAGGGTAGCCCGATTTTAACTCTGCAAGGCAGGAAGCTCTGGCAGCAAAGCTTTGAGGACCTGGCAACCTTTCAGCGGAGTTTTACCCCTGACGCCCACAAGGTGGCGCGCAAGAGGAAGGCCACAGCTGTCTCCCTGGAAGAAGACGGCGCGTGGCAGGAGATTGAAGCCCTGTTTTAATTACCCGCGTGCCCGTTTAATAAAAATGCCAGGCAAACGTCCTCGTTTGAGAACACAAGAGCAACAATAATAAAGAGAAAACGTTGTTTCCTGTCACTCTCTATGGCAAGCACTAATGAGTTCTGAGCAAGCGGAGTCATACGATTCTGCAATATATATATATATATATTGTATATATATATATATATATATTTATATATATATAAACCCCCAACAGGGCACAGCTTGTTCGAAGTGCCTTGTCCCAAGGTTTGGTATTGCATTGTTACTTTATCCACAGGCCTGGATGATACTCCAGGCTTAGCTTCCTTAAAGCCAATTTCTCTCCAGCCAGCAGCAGCAGCAGCAGCAGCAGCTCTGCACGGAAGGTGCCTTTCCTCTGCTGCTCTAAATTATCCGCTGTACAGAAAGGAACGTTTCTCTCCCTCTTCCAAAGTCCTGCATAAATTGCAGCTTATTGATTCTTTACAGATCATCTGCCTCTTCCTTAATCACGGCCCGCAACCGAAGGGAAAAGTTTTGCTTCTGTTAACCAAATGTAAAAAAAAAAAAGAAAAAGCAGAAGCGTAGAAAGTGTTTAGAATGAAATAGAAATTCGGGCAAATCAGCTTGGATTATGTTAACAAAAGCCGATCGTGCAAACGGAAATAAACAAAATATTCTGAGCCCACCTCCTCGACCGTATTTTAAGAGTTTTACTTGTTTGTACGCGCACAGGCATTGATGAAGGCTCCTTCGCGATACAATCGTACATAGCGTGAGCTGCTCGCATCCTTGAGTGCGGGCGCGACCTTCCTGCTTTCCCCCAGCCCTACAGGACCAGCGGTAGAAGCGCCCGGGGAGGGGGCTGCAGAGCTGGCAAGCTCGCAGAAGCCAGGGGGCAGAGGATGGCTAGTGAGCGAGGGCGAGGGAGCACCCAGCCACCGGCTCCCAGGGCTTGCTCAAGGACACAGCTGATGAGTTCTCAGCTGTGTTTCTTTTAACGCCCCTTTTGGCTGGGTTATTTTTCGGCTCTAGCGTCAGCTCTTGGCTTGCTCGAATCTCGCCTGCATATTTACTGTGGAAAGCAGAGCAGGCTGCAGGTCAGGGAAGAGCAGACCCCCCCCCCCCTTCCTCCTCAGCTGGCGCCGTTTTCTCCGTTCGGCACTTTTTGTCCCCAGCGTTAACACACCCGGCTCACTCCCGCCCTACCGAAACGTTCGGGGGTAGAGTTTGCAGTTTTTCGTAAAGAGAAACGATCCTATTCGTTTCTGGGAAGCATGGGTGGGATCCAGGCCGGGTAACGACCGATGGAGAAAGCTCGGGGGGGGCTGCGAGGAGACCCCGAGCTGCAGGAAAGCGGATCCCCGTACCCCCTGACACCCCATGGCCTTTCAGAGATTAACCTCTAACTTTGCAGCTCACACGCACCGATTCATGTATTATTTAGCAGCAGCTTTCTTTTTAACAAATGATACAGAAGAGAGAGAATAGCTGCACCGGGGGAGGGGGAGGCCGGAGCGTCCTTCGCTGTTCCGGCACCCTGCTCTCCCTCTCCTGCCCTGCTCTCCCTCTCCCGCCCTGCTCTCCCTCTCCTGCCCTGCTCTCCCTCTCCCGCCCTGCTCTCCCTCGTCTGCCCTGCTCTCCCTCTCCCGCCCTGCTCTCCCTCTCCCGCCCTGCTCTCCCTCGCCTGCCCTGCTCTCCCTCTCCAGCCCTGCTCTCCCTCGTCTGCCCTGCTCTCCCTCTCCCGCCCTGCTCTCCCTCTCCCGCCCTGCTCTCCCTCTCCCGCCCTGCTCTCCCTCGCCTGCCCTGCTCTCCCTCTCCCTCCCTGCTCTCCCTCTCCCGCCCTTTGCGCTAGAGTTACGATCCTTTGCGGTTTCCCTTCTGGTCCGTCCTCAATGAAAGGCGCCCAGGGAGATTCTCGGTGCCCCGGTAAGGAGGGCTTGAAGGAAGCCTAAACCGGGGCTTCACGTGCCTCCTGCAACACCAGAAAATGTGAGGGTTCATTCCCAGACTCGGGGGGCTGACGGGCTCCTAGTAAGGAGAAGAGAATGCCCGAGGTCTGTGTTTTCCTGCCCCCCCCCCCCCCCCGAACTTCACATGCGGGGTTTTTTTTTAAAGCAGAAAAGTTTTCCACATTAACCCTTCTGAGAGAGGGACCGTGCAAGCCCTGCGGAAGGCCTGGGTCTCTCGGGAGGGGGGGGAATCTGCGGCGAGCGCTGCGGAGGCACCGCACACATCCTCTCGCCCCCGACCCTTCCCCGCGCGAACCGGAAGGAGGATGCTGGCCGGTCCCCTCGCCCGCCACATGAGCCGGCTCTGCGGCTCGCCCTCTCCCTCCAGCTGCAAGTCCCTTCCCTCCACAGCTGCAGAGAGAGAGAGGAGAGGAGAGGTGGAAGGGGGGGAGGGCTGATTGCTCCGGAGATTTACGGCGTTTCATTGCAGCCGGCTCAGCGCCCTCCTCTCGGGCTGTGGGTGTCCTGTGACAGGAGCCCTCCCCCTGCAGGCAGCTGGGACTCTCTCCCTCTCCCCCCCCCTCCCCCTCTCATACACATTCACTTTACTCTCCGGGAGTTTGACAACGATCGCAGCTCGGGCAGAAGGTGGAAACGGCGAGCGAGGAGGAGGAGGAGGAGGGAGCCCCGCACCTGGCAGCGGCCGCGGGAGAGAGAGAGAGAGAGCGCTGAGACCGGCGCAACTCATCGCAGGCGCCCGGAGGGGGGGAGATCGCGAGGGAAGGAAGGAAGCAGCCTCGCCCCCCCCCCCCCCCCGCACCGTCGGAGCAGAGTTGCGGGAGGGACATTGCCCGCACCCGGAGGATTTTGGAGGGGGAGATCGGACTTGTTTTTCTTTTTTTTTTTTTGCTGCTCTCAGTCGGATTTAGTTTTTTTTTTTGGGGGAGGGTGGGGGGAGCTCGGGAGCCGTCCCTCTCCCCACCCTCCCTAGCATGAGGGGCGCCCGCCGGCCCTGCCCCCCGCTCCATGCCCCCGGACCGTAAGCCCGCCCCGGCGCCCCCCAGCCCGCCCGCCCCCTCCCCCCCCGGCATGCGGGACGAGAGCCTGCGGGGGCTGCCCGAGCCCTGGGCCCCGCCGCACGTGGCGCCGGTGCACCGGAAGCTGGTGCTGGGCTTCGCCCTCTCCCTGCTGGCGCTCATCGCCGTCACCGTGGCGGCCGTGCTGCTCAGCGTCCGCTCCGAGGAGTGCGCGGCGGGCCGGAGCCCCGGGGGGGCGGCGGCGGCAGTTGGGGGAGGGGGCGGCGGCGGGCCGGGCAACGCCTCGGAGGCGGCCCGCCGCAACCAGGGGCGCCAGGAGCCGGGCGGCGAGCAGCGGCGGCCTCCCCCTCCCCCTCCCCCTGCCCCGGAGCCGCCCTGGAGCCGCCCCCGCCTGCCCGGCCACCTGCAGCCGCTGCACTACAACCTGCTGGTCAGCGCCTCCCTGGACAACTTCAGCTTCGGCGGCGAGGTGAACGTGCAGGTGCGCTGCCGCCGGGCCAGCGCGCAGCTGCTGCTGCACGCGCACCGCCTGGCCGTGCAGGCGGTGCGCGTGGCGGAGGACCGGGGGGCGGCGGGCGCCGTGCCCGTGGCGCGCTTCTTCCTCTACCCGCCGGCCCAGCTGCTGGTGGTGCTGCTGAACCGCAGCCTGGAGGCGCGCAAGAGCTACAACGTCAAGATCGGCTACAGCGGGCGCATCGAGGACGACTTCCTGGGCTTCTTCCGCGGCTCCTACCAGAGCCAGGGCCAGAGAAGGTAGCGCATGCCTGCCTGCCGGGGGGGGGGGGGACGGGACTTAGGGCTCTCCCCCCGATCCATGCCTAAAAAAATGATGATACTTAGGGCGCCTCAGCGCGCTCCCTTACCCTCCCCCGATCCTCAGCCTGCATAAAAAATGATGAAACTTAGGGCTCCCCAGCTCTCACTCCCCTTACCCTCCCCCGATCCCCAGTCTGCATAAAAATGGTGAAACTTAGGGCTCCTCAGCTCTCTCTCCCCTTACCCTCCCCCGATCCCCAGTCTGCATAAAAATGGTGAAACTTAGGGCTCCCCGGCTCTCTCTCCCCCTCCCTCCCTTACCCTCCCCCGATCCCCAGTCTGCATAAAAATGGTGAAACTTAGGGCTCCTCAGCTCTCTCTCCCCTTACCCTCCCCCGATCCCCAGTCTGCATAAAAATGATGAAACTTGGGGCTCCTCAGCGCGCTCCCCCCTCCCTTACCCTCCCCCGATCCTCACCCCGATACCTGCATAAAAATGGTGAAACTTAGGGCTCCTCATCACGCTCCCCCTCCCTCCCTTATCCTCCCCCGATCCCCAGTCTGCATAAAAAATGGTGAAACTTAGGGCTCCCCGGCTCTCTCTCCCCCTCCCTCCCTTACCCTCCCCCGATCCTCAGCCTGCATAAAAAATGGTGAAACTTAGGGCTCCCAGCTCTCTCTCCCCTTACCCTCCCCCGATCCCCAGTCTGCATAAAAATGGTGAAACTTAGGGCTCCCCGGCTCTCTCTCCCCCTCCCTCCCTTACCCTCCCCCGATCCTCAGCCTGCATAAAAAATGGTGAAACTTAGGGCTCCCAGCTCTCTCTCCCCTTACCCTCCCCCGATCCCCAGTCTGCATAAAAATGGTGATACTTAGGGCTCCTCATCGCGCTCCCCCTCCCTTACCCTCCCCCGATCCTCAGCCTGCATAAAAAATGGTGAAACTTAGGGCTCCCCGGCTCTCACTCCCCTTACCCTCCCCCGATCCCCAGTCTGCATAAAAATGATGAAACTTGGGGCTCCTCAGCGCGCTCTCCCTCCCTTACCCTCCCCCGATCCTCACCCCGATACATGCATAAAAATGGTGAAACTTAGGGCTCCCCGGCTCTCACTCCCCTTACCCTCCCCCGATCCCCAGTCTGCATAAAAATGATGAAACTTGGGGCTCCTCAGCGCGCTCCCCCCTCCCTTACCCTCCCCCGATCCTCACCCCGATACCTGCATAAAAATGATGAAACTTAGGGCTCCTCATCACGCTCCCCCTCCCTCCCTTATCCTCCCCCGATCCCCAGTCTGCATAAAAAATGGTGAAACTTAG
Source organism: Rhinatrema bivittatum (assembly GCF_901001135.1). Lineage (NCBI taxonomy): Eukaryota > Metazoa > Chordata > Amphibia > Gymnophiona > Rhinatrematidae > Rhinatrema > Rhinatrema bivittatum. The sequence continues at coordinate 466,187,500 of NC_042618.1, read as the reverse complement.
GGCTCCCCGGCTCTCTCTCCCCCTCCCTCCCTTACCCTCCCCCGATCCTCAGCCTGCATAAAAAATGGTGAAACTTAGGGCTCCCAGCTCTCTCTCCCCTTACCCTCCCCCGATTCCCAGTCTGCATAAAAATGGTGATACTTAGGGCTCCCCGGCTCTCACTCCCCTTACCCTCCCCCGATCCCCAGTCTGCATAAAAATGGTGAAACTTGGGGCTCCTCAGCTCTCTCCCACCCCCTTACCCCGATACCTGCATTAATATGGTGAAAGTTAGAGATACTCAGCTCTCCCCCCACTGATCCTCAGCCTCATAAATGCATAGGAAGGGAAAACCTTTGGCTACTCATCGCTACCCTTCCCCCGATCCTCAGCCTCATATAGACCCAAACACGGGGAAACTTTTGGCTACTGAAGCGATCCATCGTCGGGTGATAAATTGTTAGAAAAGTGCCGAAAGAAGTGCTGGAGTGAGAGGGGGAGAGAGAGAGAGAGAGAAAAACTCCTGCCAGTGCCCTCCTGAGGCGAGAGAGGCAGGGGGCCGGCCCCGCAGCGCCCTGCCACGATCCCGGGCTCGCTTATACTTCCCCCTCCCCCCCGATCCTCTGTAAAGCGCTCCCCGGGGACCTCTCCGTGCCTTGGCTCCGCTCCCAGCGTCTCTTCATCGCTTTCCAGAGGCGCCCGGCTGCCATTTTTCACGTTTTTTTGGGCTGGAACTGGACGTTTTTATAATCGCTCTCCGTTGCCTTTACTGAATTTAGATTTGAGCTGCACGCGAGCGATGCCCCCGGATTAATGGGATTTCTCGGTAACTTTCAGCGCGGGGAGGGTCTCTTTTTTGCTTGTTCTTAACTTGCTGCCCGAGTTACTTAAGGGCTGGGGTATCTGGGGATCGTTTTCGTAGGATAACGTTGCAATTTCTTCTGTAAAAGGGCAGAAAACTTTTTTTGTAGCCACTTTGGCGCTCAAAAGTTGGGAACTTTGAAAAGGTGAATCTACACCCCCCCCGGAATATTTTCTGTGGCTCTTATTAGCCTGCGCGCAAAATGCGGGCTGTGGTGTTGCAGTAAAGTGGGGGCCGTGCCAGCTTGAGTTTCCCCTTGGAAAGGACGAGGTTTGGGGGGAGGCAGCCCCCTGCAGCTGTGCACAACATCCAGATGTTGCCTGAAGTGGCAGCGCAGGTCCGCAGCACTGTATGTATTACCGAGAGACCGCGATAGAGTAACCCGGGCGCTTGCCTTTCATGCGATCTCCTTCTCTCTCTCTCTCTCTTTCTTGATCTGTGCTAGGACAGTCTGGACTGTGTAGTCCGTCCACACCCTCGGCGGAAACTCACGGCTGAGTTAATTCAGTTTATGTATTAATTTGGGCTTCTAGATCCGCTCTAACCTCCCCGTAAAAAAAAAAAAAATAAATATTGCAGGAGGTGGTTTACAAATAGTTTTAAAATACTAGAATCAATAATAAAACACACAACAAAAGCAAAAAATTACAGCAAAACGAATACACGAGACCTATAACACAGCAGAGTTACGTTAAAAGACTGAAAGAGCAAGCAATTAGCAGCATAACAGCATATGATCAGTTAATTAAACGAAATTAAGTGGTGGGATCTGTGGAAACATTGGAAAAAAAAACCAAACCAGGATATATATAAATCACAGAGTCCCTGAAGTACATCCAAGCAAAGTTATTGCTACGGCCTCATGGAGTCAGAGACATCGCCAAGCTCTGCACGGTGTCAGTTGTCCAGAGGAGGGAGAGTCTGTCAGGCTGGACATCCTGGAGAGTAAGGACCCTATGCACCTTGTTTCCTTTAGGGGACCGGTCAGACTTCCCTAGGGATCTGCATATATTTAGTTAAGATTTAGCTCACACCTTTTCATTGGTAGGGTAAGGCTAGGTACATTTTTTTCCCCCTATAGGGCTTTACAGTCCGAGCGGTCGGTTTACTAAATGTATTCTCCCATTTTTTTTTTTGGTCTTTGGGGAAAACTGTTTAGTAAATAGGCTCTTACGTTTTGTACTGGAGGCAGTGGAGGGCGAAGTGATTTCTTCTAGCTGGGGAAAGTAAAAGTTAGGGCGCATGGCGACTTCACAATCTGTAGCCAAAATGCGTTTCAAACATAAGAAGCGTTAGAGAAAGCAGGCAGAGGCCGGCGCCTGGCAGAGCCAGCCTTTTGGAAGTTTTATAACTGACTGCATGGGTGATACTGTATCTTCACCTGGAGAAATATCTTCTCTAGTAAAGACAAAAAGAGAGAGAGAGAAAGTTTCTTCTTAAAAGAGAGAGAGAGAGAGAGGACTGGTCCTGATGAAAAGAAACCATGTAAGAGGGGAATCCGTCTATAAACTCGCTTTGATCAGGACAGAGAAAATGGCACTTATTTTATTAAAAAAAAAAATAATTTGGCCAGTTTGAAAGGACTTTTTCCTCCACCCTAAGAACTTCTTTACGGGTCCTTGGTGAAAGATAGCAGAATTGGACCTCGTTGTATCACAGCTCATGAATACTTGGGCTCCAGCTTCTCTGGCTGGCGGCTGGGACAGGAACAGCTGGGCAGACGTTTCGGACTCTCTTCTGCTAACCTTACTGTGAAAAGTCCCAGATTTGAGAACGCACCTGTAGGGCATCAAAAAAGCCAAATACAAAACCATAAAACAAACAAACAACAACAACAACAAAATGCTTTTCCCCCATCCAAACTGTTACGTTAGAAACCCTGGAATAGATTGAATGAATGAATGAATGAATGAATGAATAGCATTTTCATGGAATCCATCTATGCCTTGCTGCAGTGGCTTTTTGACATATTTCTGGGTGACTATGTATGGGGATCTGTCCCTCTCAGATCACCGTTCCCCCCCCCCCCCAATCCAGAGGCAGGCTCCTTCCCTGGCACAGGAAGTCCTGCTGCTTCCAGCAGCTATAGAGTTAACTCTCTAATTGAATCTCCAGCAATTGATCCTCCCCCCCCACCCCAAATCATCATTCCTTGCAGCCCCCTTCTCCCGACCCTGCAAAAAAAAAAAGTTTACTTTGGGGGCCAGGAGGTCAAACCGAGCAGCAAATCATAAGGCAAGTGCTAGAAAATTTAAAATACAGCATCTCAATTATGTCAACCATGCCCGTATTAAACCCCTGTCTTTGTTGCCATGGTTACCTCACATTTGAAACAGGATGACGGTGGGTTCCCAGCCAGAGTTAGGATTTAATTTATGTGAATTGCCATCAAAACAAAAAGTAAAAAAAAAAAAAAAAAAATTTACCCAACTTGTCAAAAAATATGTAGACAGGGCAACACTGCATTTTTTGCTCCCTTGAAGATTGAGTGACAGGAGTAAGGACAGCTCTGGGAGAAAGGACGTTTTGCAGTGTCTCTGGAATTTATAAAAACGTCATGAAATAAAAATATGCCCCTTCTCAAACCATTTATTATTTAATTAATCTCCCCTCCCATCCTTTTTGTCACTTGCCCTTCATCTCAGATGACATGCCCAGGTGGCACACAAGTACCCAGTGCTGGACCTGAGGGCTGGAGGGGATTCTCCTACTGGACTTATCCTCTGGAACCCTCTGCAGAAGTGGCACTCGTCTTCCCTTGCTTCCAGGCCCCTGAGCGAATCCATGCGAGAGTTAGTTTTCTTTTTTAAAACCAGGGTTCAAATGCTGTTTTTCTCCATTGACGCTCCTTATGATCCTGGGCGAGGCACTTCCTCTCCTGTTGCCTTGGGTCTCTGCTCAGTCTGTAAGCTCTTTGGGGAAGGGACTTATTGCACCTGAGTACTAATGATGTTGCAGGCCGCTTTCAGCCTTGTTTGGAAAGCAGAGTTCAAGCTCCAAAAGCCATAAGAAGTTTTATTATAACTATTACAACATTCAAAGCAGGGTTTTCTCCTAATTTGTGTGGATGGGGGGGAAAATGCTGTGTTAATTTTCCCCCTGTGTAAGCCATGGCTTTGTGGTTGGACGCTGTACCTTGATGAAAATCCCTCGCGGATTGAAACATCAGGAAGGGAGCACGTTTACGTTTTGTCACCGGCGTGCTGGCCCCTTCTCCTTTTGTCCCTGTTTTACAAAATCTGAAGTGAAGAAATATTCTTTGCTGCACATAAATTAGTTAACAGTAGCACACCTACTTAATGATTCTCCAGGCACACACCATGAATCAGCCTGAAACCCGCTCATGAACTGGAAAAAAGTTCCTTGACGCACAGAGGCAAAGTAAGTCCAAATGATAGTAATGGGTTTGTGCTCTAAACTGTAATTTTGCTGCCAATATCAGATTCAGGCCTGTTCATTTCTCATCTCTCCAGGTCAGCCTGGAGAGGATGATCCTGTCCTGCTTTTAGTCCTGCTGAATGTATGGAGCTGCAGTTCGGATTTCTCTGTAATAATAATTAAAAAAAAAAAAAAATTAGGGCCATGTTGTCTCCATGCATGCAACGAGGGAAAACCAGGACCGGATCAGCCTCTCTGAGTGAGCTGGCAATCCTGTTCTAAGGTAAAACACACACACAGAAATAATCTCTTCATGCACGCAGTCACACACACACACACACACTCTCACACACACACACAAATAATCTCTTCATGCACGCAGTCACACACACACGCACACACACACAGAAATAATCTCTTCATGCATGCAGTCACACACACACACACACACACACACACACACGCACACACACACAAATAATCTCTTCATGCACGCAGTCACACACACGCACACACACACACACACACACACACAGAAATAATCTCTTCATGCACGCAGTCACACACACACACACACACACACACGCACACACACAAATAATCTCTTCATGCACGCAGTCACACACGCACACACACACAGAAATAATCTCTTCATGCATGCAGTCACACACACACACACACACACACACACGCACACACACAAATAATCTCTTCATGCACGCAGTCACACACACACGCACACACACACACACACACACACACAGAAATAATCTCTTCATGCACGCAGTCACACACACACACACACACGCACACACACAAATAATCTCTTCATGCACGCAGTCACACACACACACACGCACACACGCACATACACACACACACACACATAAATAATCTCTTCATGCACGCAGTCACACACACACACACACACGCACACACACACACACGCACACACACAAATAATCTCTTCATGCACGCAGTCACACACACACACACACACGCACACACACAAATAATCTCTTCTGGCGCGCAGTCACACACACACACACACACTCTCACACGCACACACACAAATAATCTCTTCATGCACGCAGTCACACACACACACACACACACAAATAATCTCTTCATGCACGCAGTCACACACACTCTCACACGCACACACACAAATAATCTCTTCTGGCGCGCAGTCACACACACACACACGCACACACACACACACGCACACACACAAATAATCTCTTCATGCACGCAGTCACACACACACACACACACACGCACACACACAAATAATCTCTTCTGGCGCGCAGTCACACACACACACACACACACTCTCACACGCACACACACAAATAATCTCTTCATGCACGCAGTCACACACACACACACACACACACACGCACACACACAAATAATCTCTTCATGCACGCAGTCACACACACACACACACAAATAATCTCTTCTGGCGCTCAGTCTAGAAACTGAAATGTGAAGATAGTGGTGAGAGAGACCCAGGCTCAGCCTTTAGCAGTGAGTCTGGCCCTGAGAGAGAGAGAGGGAGCCCTTAGACCCATGGATACTCCGAGCGACACCTTGCGGAGTCGTTGGGGGAAATCTTGCATCTGGGACAGTGCCTGTGAGTGAGGAGAGTGACAAATGAGGTGGAAGGATGCAGAGGGCAGTACTGGTATAATTTCCTAAGCCCGTCCCAGAGCAGGGAGCCTGCAGTCAGCCCTTTATCAAGTGGAGGTGCAGATCACTCGGGCGCTCCAGGTTCATGGGAGGGGGATGTTACACAAGAAATGTGATCGATTAGTAAATGAACGCTCCAGAACTGGCTGCTGTAAGGGATATTTATAAAACTGACTCCTTTATTTTTTAAATTCACGAGTTTGAAATTTGCACTGAACCTGTCGCCCTCCAGCGGTTAACAGCTGCATTAGTGCCAAAGGGAAGTGGGATCATTCATCCACCCACAGATCTTAGCGTGTAACTCACTTACATTCCCATGGCTTTTCATTCTTTATTCCGTTTAGGAACAGTTGATAGTCCTCCTTTTCACACTTCCTGGCCTGGTGTTTTCCCCTCCTGTACTTTTACGCTTCTGGCTTAACTGAAACCGACCCCACTCCTGGTGCTGCGGCGCTGTGAAACTTCATTTGGATCTACCTGGGGGGTTCTCCCCCCCCCCCCCCCTCTCCACCTTTTTAAGGTCCTTCTCTTCCTTTCTAGCCCGGGCATCACGGTGTCAGTCCTTTGGCCAGAACCCAGTAGGCGTTCACCCTGAGTCTGACCAGTAGGCGTCATCAGTGTGCAATGACCGGGAAACCCTGCGTCTTGGTGCTGTGAGCTTTGCCTTTGCATCCTCCTCAGCCCCCAGCCAACCCGAGGAGCTTGGGAATTTGAGCCGTTAAACCTGGATCTCTCATCCCACCAGGCCACCAGGCCGGCTCATCCTCTCGCATTTCACTCACATAGAAATGTGACGGCAGAAAGAGACCCTTTATGGTCTGTGCAGTCTCCATCCACCCAACTGCTCTTTCCTTGTCTCTACCACCTCTAAGGAGAGGCTGTTCCATACATCCACTACCCTCTCTGTAAAGAAACATTTCCTTAGATTACTTCTGAATCTACCCCCTTTCACCCTCATCTTATGACCCCCTCATTCTAGATCCTTCTTTCTGTTGAAAGAGGCCCGTCTCCCGTGCATGGAAAGCTTGGTGTTATTTAAATGTCTCTATCCTTATCCTGTCTTTCCTCTGCAGTGTACATGTTTAGATATTTAAGTCCGACCCTATATGCTTTAGAACGAAGACATCTGAAAAGTCTAAAAAGCAAACAAAAGTAATATCTTCGCGTTTCAGGCACATAAAAAAAAAAAATCTATACAATTTGAAATTAAGCAGAGAAAAAGGCTGGAAGAATGGATTAGGTGTGATTTTCTGGTTAAGTGGAAAGTCACTATTTTATGGAAAATAATGTGTTGCTATTGCATGGTGACTCAAGTTAAATCATTTGATTTCTGTTCTGTGACTCTCAGAGGTGTACAAAAAAGTAGGCACGAGGGTAAATTTCCTCGGGAGAGAGCTGAATATCCTCCCGCTCCCCCCCCCCCCCAAGCTGAATCCCATGTCTATAGGTTCTTCCACCAATCAGAACAGACGATGACGTGTAAATGTAGTGTGGTGTGTATGCACTCCATAGGCTCCTCGCTTACTTTAAAGCTGGCGCGGTCCACGAAGTGAAGCACGATGGAAAGAGGCAACAGCACTTACGCTATTCATGTCGCACTTTCCTCCTAATGTCGGGTGCACCCCTACCCAGCGGAGCTCTGTCCCGAGGATCATGGCCACGCATGGAGTGATACGGGGGCTTTGATAAGTTTGGCCACCATGTCAGTCCCCGGCGAGCGATGAGCTTGGCATATCTACCCAGTCAGTCTGTGGGAGTGCCTATCGTTCTGGTGGATGGCTGCTTGGACCCTTGGAGGAGTCAAGTGCACGAGAGTGAAATCGATGCCCCTCCCCCCTGCAGAACTGAACAGAAACCCCGTGGCACCTTCTGCCGAGAACGTGGATGCTGGATGCAATCAATCACGCGGTTAAACGTGGCATGTTTGGGAACTCCTAACAACTTTTTCCAGGCCATATTGCTGAATAATTTCTTTTTTTTTTTTTTTGTCAGTTATCTCTGAAATGTCTGCTTTCACGACCGTGTTTCTTGCTCTTCCCGAATCGAGCCCCAAATGCTTATTTTATTAGTACGTTATGGGAAGAAGTTTTTCCGAGCAGGGCGCCTGCCATTTCTTCCGTGGATCCTCAATAGCACTGTGCTCCTTTTTAGCATTCTGGAGGCAGCAGGACTGAAACAGACTCCTTGCTGATTGGAATGTGTGCCCGGTTCCCTGGAGGTGAATGCAGTATTACCTGTATATCAGCTCATTAAAACTGTTAATTGCAGATGAAAGCTTGCCAGCTCTTCCTTATGTACAGCTTTCACCAATCTACTGACTGAGGTAGTCTGCTCTCCAAACTCACACGGGCACACATCTGGGTTCATCAGCCCGTCATTAGTGCAGAGAAAAGGGACTTAGGGGTGGCTCCAAGGACAAACAACTTAAGTCCAAAAGATAATCTCTTGCCTTTGAAGAAGTACATTTATTGTCAAAACTATGTGTCAAAGGAAAGAATACCTGAAAGAAATTCCCCCTAGTAAGTCTGTATTCCATCGGTGACAGACGGCTCTTCCTTTAATAGCACTCTCCACATTTTTTGAAACACACTGAAGGTGTAGATTTGGCAATAGGGGTATCACTTCAAGCAGCACTGCTGCTTAGTCTGCACAATTAATACACGGTGCCCTACAGCCCCGTGACACAGGAAATGTTTCCTCTGAGCGCAGAATGGAGGGAAAGCTATTACTGATCTGGGTCCTTGAAATGATTGCCATTTCGATAAGCATGCTTAGCTACTATATTTGCAGTAGTGGAGTTCTGCAGAATATCGTGCTAGCATGTCTTCTCAGCGTAATATCTATAGGCCTTTTAGATATGGTACTGGAAATTCATAAGCACAAGGTTTTGAATTTGCGAAATAATTTTTTTTTTGTAGAGAAAGACTTACTAATACTGTTATTTTTATTACTACTTCTAGTACTGCTACTCTCTGTTCTATTATTCATTTTTACTCCTGCTACTAGCAGTACATCCAACTACATCTGCTAATTACTCCAGCACTACTACTGCTATCTTTATTGCAACTACATCATCTACTTTTTTTTACTGTTATTTCCTTCACCAATACTACTGATGCCTCTATTACTACAACCTATTAGCATTGCTACTTCTTCTTCAACCAGTACTTCTAGATTGTAAGTTGTTTTGCCTTTTAAAAGAACCATGAAAAGATATTGCAATGCACAAGCTTTGACGTCCTCTCAGACCTTTATCTGACTACTATGCTGTTTTAAGTGGAAAGGTTTCACTCCAGTTTCCTTCAAAACAAATACAGGTCCTAGGACTCTGCACTACTACTACTACTACTACTGGTTCTTCAACCTCAACTCCTATTACTCCTTACCAGGTGGAAAGAGAGGCAATTTGCAAATAAGTCAGGCCAAACTGCACAGTGACAGAAATTCTTGACACATAATATTAACTATATATTTTGAGGTCCTTAAATTACTCTGAAAGAGAAAAGGGCATGCACGTTCTGAAAAGCCTTGTAATATCAATTAAAGGCTTTAAATAGAAAGACAATATGAAGAAAAGCAAAGCATTTTTTGCTTGAAAGTCTTTCTAAAGACACTTTTGTTCCTAAGCATCTCCTGCTTCAGTCTGCCGAGCTGCTGGCAGATTGCTGGATGCCTGCCAAGAATGTGCACAGGTGAAGCTGCCATGAGGCAGCAAGAGAAGACTCCTGAGGCGAGGGACTCCCTGCTTCACTCATTCTGCACATCTGTGCCCAGCTGTGGAGAGGGCAGCTCTACGAGTCGGCCACAGGGAGGTTCCTGCTGTCTTTCACCACTAGAAGGGTGGTGGTGGAGGAGGAGGAGGGTCATTGTAAGGCCTTGAACCTGCACGCAGTAGTCCAAGAATGTGCCATCCTATCAATGCGTTTAAAAGAAAACTGTGAAAACAGAAAAGAACAAAGGAGCCGGGGAAAAAGTGCCAATTTCCCCTTTTTTGCTTGCATAGTTGTGAAACAGTGCCTTGTTTGCAGGAAGATTTTGTTTCTTGTGATTTCGGGAGGGGAAAAGATTCCACGGAATAAACTGAGCAAACCAAAAATTTCTGCAGGAAATAGCGCTGCGGGGTTCAAATACAAGCGTCATGGTGAATCTCGCAAGTTTTCACTTGCAGAATGTTTTTCTGGGGATTTTTCTTTCCCTTCCAGGGGTTGCCAGAAATCTAATCCTTGGCCGAAAGACGCAGCGCTTTCAAAGCTGTGTGAGCAATCTGACTTGCAAGGCGCTTTGCACTTTATTCTCTCTGCTTTTCCCGGACTCTTAAATCCGCTGCAGTAGATTTTGCTCCTTTCTGACTGATAGTAAGCGGGAGGATGTGCTCTGTGCACCAGGACTCCAGTTTGGAAGTACTGAATTATCGGGGAGCACACAGGAGCTGTACAGAGTCGTCTTTATTAGATCCTATAAATACTGGAAGTACAGCAGGAAAGTTCTTCACTGCAGATGCCCTCAAAGGACTGCAAAGGATCCAGTAAACAAATAGAATCAAAGTTGCTGGTAGCTCTGATGACAATTGTCTGTTACCGTGTGCTAATTAACATGCAACAGTGGCCTAAGTTAATAGCGTGCAAATCACTTTGGAGATAAACTGCTGGCCTTAACAATGTTATCAGACAAATTTTATCCCAATCTCCCCTCCTTAACTGCACCCTCAGGATAATGGGTCTGCATTTACATTCACACCTTTTGACATGCATTATATAGCAATGAGTTCATAGGTAAGAAAGTGATGTACATAATTATGCAGCTCATTTCCTATTTTTTGCATAGGTTTCGCACCATGGTTTGTGGTTTAGCTGATATTGCTGCTAGTGGAATAGCACCGTGGTTTAGCACACGCTAACGCACTTAGGGGACATTGGTAGGTCTTTATACTTCCGTCTCTTGGGTGGTGGTTTCCGGGAGATTTGCTTGTAGAAAGAAAATGGCAGGAAACGTTTACGGACCGGTCTTCAACCATATGCTTTGTTGGGTTTAATGACGTTTATAAGCTTCCGAACCGGCAGCTGTACTTTGACCAGCCTGCAGCTCAGGTGCTGACTTGTTACTTCTGCCTGGACTGGGCCCACGTAGGCCTCATTCTATAGAATTCCTGAAACACAGCAACGGCTGAACATCTGGATGCGTTTGAGCTGTCACAAAACAAAAACAGATCTCCTATAATACTCGCATGAAAGGCTCTCTAATATTTGCAGGACCGCTATATATACAGCCTAGTAGATATGCGAGGTTGTAGGCTGATAACATCCGCTTGGTCCCATTTAAGTAGTTTTTATAAGTTTTTCTTACGCCGACTTTGCACTTTAATTTTAAATGCAGTGTCACAACAAAAAAAATCGTATGGGACTCGCTCCCAAAAGTCCAGAACAGATAAAAGGTCCCACAAGAGCCACATTAATGCTTTCCTCAAACTACCCCCTGGGATTCGCTAATTTATTCTTATTCCCACAGATGCCCTGCACCGCTGCCAACGGTTCTCTTGTAACGGTCCTCATGCTTGACGTCGTGAATCTCTGCAGACGGAGGCAGAGAGCGCGTGAATAAGTAGGGGAAACGGAAACGACGTCATAATTGCCGTCAATCCCGGCGCAGAAAAAGAAGAAAACTACTTTAACCGATATAGCATAATATAATAAAGAGTACTCAGTATATCCAGTACTGCTCTGTCCTATTCAGTTTCCTCTGAATATTCCCGCCTCTCTCATATGAGGAAAAACCTGCCCCGAGACTGCGCCCCTACTAAATCCTGAAATCGATGTACAGAATGTGAAACCATCGGAGCAGGTGGTTTTTGCCGTACGAAGACAACTTTTTGGGTTCAGTTCCGTCTTGCTCTCAACCGGGCGTTTAGGACGTCCAGAGTAAATCATTTTGAACGGGTACTGTCTCAGGTAAATCACCCCTGCCGAAGTGCATTTGGTAGAACCTCTTAAGGAGATTACTTGAGCAATAACTGGATGAGTCCAGGTACAGCCTGACAGTGCAATATCACTAATTAGACATGGACCACATGGTGGCCCATGTAAGACTTTCATTCAGAGGTCTATCAAGAAAGCACACATGTATTGCTATCTCTTTAATAGTTCTGCCTCTAGAGAAGGCTATCCTTGGGAAAAAAGATCTAGGCATCATGGTTGATATTACATTGAAATTGTCAGCTCAGTGCTGCGGCGATCAAAAAAGCAAACAGAATGTTAGGAATTATTAGGAAGGGAATAGTAAATAAAACAGAAAATGTCATAATGACTCTGTATCGATCCATGGTGAGACTCAACCTTGTGTACTGTGTACAATTCTGCTCGCCACATCTCAAAAAAGATATAGTTACCCTGGAGAAGGTACAGAGAAGGGCGACCAAAATGATAAAGGGGATGGAACCGCTCCCTTATGAGGAAAGGCTGAAGAGGTTAGGACTTTTCAGCTTGGAGAAGAGATGTCTGAGGGGGGATATGATAGAGGTCTTTAAGATCATGAGAAGACTAGATTTGAATCGGTTATTTACTCTTTCAGATAAAGGAAGGAATAGGGGGCACTCCATGAAGTTAGCATGTGGCACATTTAAAACTAATCGGAGAAATTTTTTTTTCACTCAACGCACAATTAAGCTCTGGAGTTTGTTGCCAGAGGATGTGGTTAGTGCAGTTAGTGTAGCTGGGTTTAAAAAAGGTTTGGATAAGTTCTTGGAAGAGAAGTCCATTAACTGCTATTAATCAAGTTGACAAACGGATTAGTCACAGCTATTAATTGCATCAGTAGCATGGGATCTTCTTAGTGTTTGGGTAATTGCCAGGTACTTGTAGCCTGGCTTGGCCACTGTTAGAAACAGGATGCTGGGCTTGACGGACCCTTGGTCTGACCCAGTATGGCAATTTCTTATGTTCTTGTGTTCTTATCTGATGGAGAGCAAGCACATGCCATTGATGCCTTAGAATACCTACAACTTCTCTGGCCTTATTTATGTACTTAATAACACACTTTAATCCCGGATCTTCTTTCTGTGGTTTATAGGCTAAGTATTTATTTATTTATTTATTTATTTATAAATAAAATGTATACATTTTAAGTAAGTAAGGGGTGGTTTGCATGCGCTCTCCTCACTACAGTTCTTGGGTAGCCTCGAGTTAAACATTGAATCATATCCTCAGCTTGTCCTTTGTATTCAAGTACATCAGAACATAGTCTTCTCAACTGCAAAAACTGACTAATCAGCAAGCTGTCCTTCAATCTGCGTGGATGACAGCTACTGTACAATAACAAATTCTTACATCTGTAGACTTGCGAAAAAGAGACTCAATTTTGAATCCTGTTTCACAACTAAAATATCTAAAGATATCAGAGGTGAATCACTATGCATCGTGAACTTCAAGTTAACATTTTGTTGGTTTAACCATAGATAAAATACCTGCAATGATGGAGCATCTGAACACCATAAAAGAAAATGTCGATATAATCATGGCTACAATTCAAAAATGGAAACCACTATTAGCTACAGGATAGATATATTGCTTTTCAAAGTTGGTAACATAAAAAGCTGTGCCCCTTTTTCTCGTGCAGCAAAATAGTACTTGGGCTAGCTTTGGGGTTATTCACCTCTGTCACGCTGGGATTTATTTTTGTGTGTCATTTTTTGCACCCTTTCAAATTTCCTGGCAGGGAATCGCGAGCATTAAGCACTATTGAAAGGCTGAAGGAGTGAACAGAAATTCATACTGATTAATGGGGCTGCACATCATCTCCTAGCCGATCCATTTTTGTCAGGCCCAACCCAACTTTCAGAAAGATCCAGTGCCATTTAAATAACCACGTGTGGAATAAAAAAGCATTTTCTTAAATACAGTAGATAGCAGCTGAGATAACTTGGAATATCAAGTACCTGTGTCTTAAACATACGTTGAGTTTTCATATGGCAGGTTTATAGTTGTTCACATGCAGGCCGATACAGTGCAGTGCGCTCTGGTGGAGCGCACTGTTAACAGGCATTTGGATGCGCATTTTGATGCGCTAGCTTTACCCCTTATTTAGTAAGGGGTAATAGCACGTCGAAAACGCGCGTCCAACCCCCCCGAGACTAATAGCGCCCGCAACATGCAAATGCATGTTGATGGCCCTATTAGGTATTCCCGTGCGATACAGTAAGTGAAATGTGCAGCGAAGCCGCACATTTTACTTTAAGAAATTAGCGCCTACCCAAAGGTAGGCATTCGTTTCTGCCGGTGCTATGGAAGTGCCTTGTTGTGCCATGGCTGTCAGCGGGTTTGAGAACCGATGCCGGCAAAATTGAGCGTCGGCTGTCAAACTCGCTGACAGCCGCCGCATCTGTCCAAAAAGAGGCGCTAGGGACGCGCTAGTGTACCTAGCACCTCTTTTTACCACGGGCCCTAATTTAAATAATTTAACTTACTGAATCGCGCTCTCCCGCGATTTTTACACTATCGGCCCTATGGTTGGCAAGTGACTGGAATTTTGCCATGAGTTTTTCTCAACACCCATAATACGGTTTTTCCGAAGGGAAATGATTAGTATAGAGTCTTCACAGTGCATGACTATATAACTAGAAACTTGGTCTTGATAGGAAAAGAGAATGGACATTTTCTAGAGCAGCATTAATCACTGAGCAGCAGCCAGCTTGTCTTCTTTTCCTTTTAAATATGTTTGGGGAAGAGAAGGTTAATTGCTTTTCAAGCTCTGTTTAATATATTTACATTTCTAGCCCCGTTTCGCCTTTGTTGTGACACACTTTCTCCTGCAAAACTTTTAGGCAGAGCCTGTGACAAATGGGACAATTTCTTATTTCCGAGAGCTTAAATTGCTTACAGCGTACAATAGGCGAGTTTGCCACACACTGCGGCGCCGCGGACCCCAGGGGAACACGATGCCTCCAAAGAGATGCTTGTGCTTATGGGGGCTAATGGAATACTGTACGACTTGCAGAACTCCAGGCAATTAATATACAGACAATGAACAATGGACCATAACGACCCTCCGGGGGTGGCGCCAACCGACCATACCATATATAGCGTCCAAAAGGGATCCCAAAAAAAGTCAACAGCGTCTGAGGCCGTAGTGCAAGCCAGAGGACCCATAAAATCCTCTATTTAACCAGCGAGTCTGCTGGCTTGCTCCGTATTACAGAGCTGATATTGCTTTAGTGTTATTCTCACATGTCGCACAGCTGAATGAAACCGCGTTGACAGAACATGAAGTACTCTGCAGTGGAAGAAGGGGGGAAACATTAATCATTATTAACAGCGTCTGTAAAGCAGCTTCTAGTGTAGTGGTCACATTATGTGTAATGGGAATTTAATCTAACCGGGATGTATGAGTACACTATCCAGGAGTATTAGGATGACAGCACTTCAGCGCAGTCTGATTGTGTTGCCCTTCTGCCATGCTTCTGATATGTATATAATGATCGCTTGCATTTCACTAGGGGAAAACTTGGGTTACGCGGAAGCACCGAGTGCCTTTTGCATTTCGGCTGTTTTAAAAAGAAGAAATAAAGGCCAGCCAACAAGTTGCGGCGATGTCTTTTCGTTGGACTCACTTTACATTTGTGGCAAGCTTTTGAGAGCCAGGCTCCCTTCGTCCGGCTAGGGCAGAGAGAGAGAGAGCAAAGGGTGCTGCTGCCTGTTGCTCATTCTCAAAAGCTGCTCACAAAAAGGTATTACCTAACCTTAGTCCAATAAAATGGTATCGTCTCCCCCTATTGTACCCGAAAGCATTCCAAGGTGTTAACACCGTTCCATGCTGGTGCTGCTTGCTGGGAGCTCAAAGGAGCGGTACTTGTCTTCTCTCCTTTGTTGGCCTTCGAATGCTCTATTGAGCATTCACGATTAAGTTTCTAGGCTTAAACCAGCTCCCAGACTCATTCTTATTTCTTTTACTCTCCCTACCCCCCTCGCCTCAACCTATTCATTTTTTCACTGTCCCAAACATCCTTAAATTCTGTCATGGTTATTACTGTTGCTAATGTTTCATTTCTTCTATTTTAGGTTCCTTGGAGTCACACAGTTTTCTCCTACTCATGCCAGGAAAGCTTTCCCTTGTTTTGACGAGCCCATCTACAAGGCTACTTTCAAAATCAGCATCAGGCATCAAGCTGCTTATTTATCGTTGTCCAACATGCCAGTGGAGACCTCGGTTATCGAAGAAGACGGATGGGTGACGGATCACTTCTCCCAGACTCCTCTCATGTCCACGTACTATCTTGCCTGGGCCATCTGCAACTTTACATACCGCGAGACCATCACCAAGAATGGCGTTGTAGTAAGTATTTCTGGTGCCCTGATTTTTTCAAAGTTGCCCTTTTGTCTTGTTAGGGAATGCGATGGCAGGCATTGGAACTTGGCACTGTTTGTTCAACATTTGGGGCAAGGTATTTGCAACTTAAATAATGAAAAAAATATTGGATTTTGGTTTTTTTTTTTCTATAAAGTTTTAATGTACTCTTCTTTCCTTTGGGCCTAGACAAACCACATATATATATATTTTTTTTTGGGCACAACTGGGGATATTAACGAAGTTTATTCAGTTTTGAAAATTTAACCCACCTTTCCAAATAATGCTCAAGGTGGCTTACCGCATTTTTATAATCCAGGTGCAATGTCCCTTCCCCAATCTAAGAGAGTACGTGACACAATGAGAGATAAAGTAACATTCCCAAGGCCACAAGGCGTGTCAGAAGGGAAAATGAGATTTCAGCCCTGGCTTTCCTGGATCTCAGCTCATCGCACTAATAGTAATCACTAGAGCACTCCTTTCACATTGAAATAAGATGCGTGACATCAGTATTCAGCAGGTTTGTCCGGCTAAGTTCAGTACTTAGCCGGACAAACCTGAGGTTGCAAATGTCTTGCCCCTTGTGGTGTATAAGTTTCCCCCGTCTAAGTCATTTCCCACCTTAAACTTACCTGGATAAAAAAGAAGAGGCACAAAGGTATTCCAGGACAGGGCATAAACTTATCTGGGTAGTGCTGATAGTCAGTAGTACTTTACTGCAATACTTTATGGCAGTAAAACAACATAGCACCAGCCAGCCCTGAGACTAAGTTTAGCCGGTGGATAGCAGGTCTAAAGTTATCAGAGTAAACTTACCTGGATAATTTTACATTTAATCAGGTATATGCAGCAGGACTTGTTTACTACTGAATATGTTGGCTAAAGTTACTCGTGCAAGTTTAGCAGGATAACTTAGCGCTCGCTGTGCTAATGAAGTCATGTTTACTCATGATCTGTCTGTAACTGGAGCCGATTTTTGGGAAAAACACTGTTGGTTTTTTTTTTTTTTTTAATAATAATAATGCTCCAGTTTATGGAGGATTATGGGTAGCATAAAACTGTAAAGGAACGAATTAGTATGCATCTCTGAAACTTTCACTATGCATAGTTTCAGAAATTATAATGTGTGGCAGGGTGTCTAATTGTGCAGGGAAATGGGCAGGGAGTAACAGACAACCATGGCACAACCATCTATATTATTTTATAGGGACATGTCTTTATTTGAAACAAATTTGCAATTGGAACCAAAATGGCCATTTTCGGTTTGTTTCGTTTCAAATAAAGCAAATTCCTAACTGGTTTGAAAAACCCAAATTTCTTCGGTTTTTTTTTCATTTTGGCAAGTAGCAACCACTCTTTGCTGAGAAATTAAAATAAAAATACCCTTGCTTCCACAACCCTTTTACTCCTTCTGTTGTTTTGGTGGAAATCTGAAAGGGGCAGGCGTGTTCTCCTGAGATGAAAGTCTTGCCTCTGAAAATCCCTATTCTCTTGTGAATTCAGTGTCTGAACAATAACATATCCAAGCATAACTTGTATTTTTTGAAAGTACAAAAGATACAGCTTTTAGAAATAAGTGATCCATTTTTACTTCTGAAATATTTCTTACCCATAATCCCTCTTAAGCTGGAACAAAGACTTTCAGTACTTTTCATCATTGTGAGATGCCTATCACTCCCTTCTCTCTCCTTCCTTGTGCCTGTACCTGTGCAGGAGCTGTGAACGCTGCTTCCATAGCATTCTTGGCCAATCTGGGGAGTGGAAGAACTAAGACAGGAATTGAATGCAGGTCCCTCCCACTGAACTACCGACCTGGTCCAGTGATAGCTCTTTACAATAATGATATTCCCATTCAAATAGGATTATGGGTAAAAATTCTTTGCGGAATTAACTTGTGGCTGGCGCACTCTTCTGCAGATAGAGAAATGAAGGAGAGAGTCTAGAGCTGTGTCTAGGTGGTCTGCAAACCTCTAGTGGCTTCTTATTTATTTAAAAGGTTTACATACCGCACCCTTCAAGAAGCATTGATCGGGGCAGTTTAGAGAGTCACATTCACAGTATAGCAGCATAAAATCAATTTAAAACATTGGTGAGAGCTACCCCTCTTTTTCTGCATTAGAATATTATCTGAACGATAAGACGTTCTGCCACAAGCTTTGATTTCTGAAGATAAACAAAATGAGAATTTCCGGGCATGGTGGAAGTAATGTAGCTCCTGTCTTTAATCTGCTTGAAATGTATTGTTAGGCCAATAGAAAGGTACTGACTTATATTTTTGGTGTATCACAGGTGAAAGAACTTTCACCTCCCCCAAACCATCAATTATCTACAGTAGTTCCAGGACATGTATTTTGTGACAAGAAGCTTTATTGCACAGAATGGTTTTTAATGGAAGCCTAGGCGAGTCTCTGACCTCTGACCTATCCATACACTATCCTGGCACTTCTTACATTTTGTGAAATGGTGAATAAAGAGAATACTAGGAATGGTGGAGTCAGCTTTCCCTTATAAAGTGTGTCGGTATTTTTAAAGGTTTTCTCTTTGTTCAGCATAAACACTCTTGACCTGGAGCAAAGTTATGGAATGGAAGCATTTGCTAGTACTAATGCTCCAGTTGAAAGGAAAGGGGTGTCACCCTTTCAAGGTGCAGGTCTCGGTGTGCCATGAGTGGAGCCCATCTCGCTCGCAGTTGAAGATGGAGCTGCAGTCCTGGCATGCCACAAGTGGAACCAGGCCCTGGTGAGATTGAGTGTGAGTGTGGAGGTTGTTTTGTGTGAGAGACTGCGAGGCTGTGTGTAGAGGTGTGTGTGTGTGTGTATGTGGGAAAGAGCATGAGTGAGGGTGTGTGTGTGTATGCAGGAGAGAGAGGAAGGCTTTACGAGGAGATTGTGAAGCAATGTGTATATGTGTGAGAGATTGGGGAGCTGGTGTGTGTGAAAAAGGGAGTGTGTGTATGTGAGGGAGTGAGGGTGCTTGTTTGTGAACGAGGAGCCTGTGTGAAGGGGTGAGTGTGTATGTGTCAGAGAGGAGCCTGGGTGAAGGGATATGTGTGTGTATGCATGTGAGAGAGAGAGGGAGCCTGTATGTGTGTGTGTGTGAGAGAGAGGGAGCCAATGTGCAGGGGTGTGTGAGAGAGCTAGCTAGCCTGTGTGAGGGTGAATGCATGAGAGAGAAAGGGAGCCTGTGTCAGGGTGTGTGTGTGTGTGTGCGAGAGAGAGAGAGAGGGAGCTTGTATGAGGGGGTGCATATGTGTATGAGGGAGAGGGAACCTGTGTGTGTGTGAGAGAGAGGGACAGAGGGAACCTGTGTGAGAGGCAGTACTGAGAGAGGGGTCAAACTCTGGGAATGGAGATAGAGTGGAAGGGGCTGAGCCTAGCGGGGAAGGGGAGAGATAGTGGAGGGGGGGGGGGGGGCCTGAGAAGGCAAAGTGAAAGGAGACTGAGCAGGGAGGGAGGAAGGGACATTCTTACAATGTACTTCTAGGGAAATTCTGCTCAAAATAGTTAAAACTCTGCATCTTTAAGTAATAACTTTTTTTCTGTATTACATTTTAAATTAATTACTTAAAGATTGTCATGTATATTTGGTTATTTTGACCAATATAAAGTATACAGAAATTTGCAGAATTTTTAGTTTTTGTTCACAGAATTTTAAAATTTTGTGCACAGAATTCCCCCCCTGGAGTAAATTATGAGAGCAATTTTTAAATAGCTTTGGAAATTGCCTGATTTTGGAGTGCATCTCATTATTTCTTTTGTGTATGTGTGGGGGTTTCTGAAGCTGAAAAGGGGTTCACGTTCCTTGAAAGGGTGCAAACCCCTTGGTCATAGCTTGCAGGATGCCCCCTAATGGTGTAACAAAGGAACTACAGCTGAAAATACAAGATTTTATTTATTTATTGATACTCATGAATTTACTGCAAATTCCAAAGATTAAGGTGGTTTAACACATAAAACCTGCATAGCTTCATTAGATGCAAACAAATGACAGAACCCCTGAGTGACGCCGTTCTCATGAGGACTCTTTTTTTCTGAAGGAGGCCGGTCGGATAGACTCCTTAGTTGGCTTTCTCAGGAGCTTGCCTGAACAGCCATGTCTTTAGGTCTTTCTGGAAAATGTTGATGTCGGCTGCGCACCTTAGTTATCGGGCCGGCCACTGAAATTGCACCATCTCTCACCTCTCCCCTCTCCCAGGCGAGCCTGTTGCATGCACCGAAAAGGAAGAGGTTGGTAGTGACTAAAGGCCAGAAGGTGGCTTCCTTCTCTGACTGATTGTGAATAACAGTGGCTGGAGAAGCAAAAACGTTCTCTTCGCCCTTGCTGGGAGTGGTTTTTTTTTTTCACCCCAAGAATTTATCTAGGAAAATGTGATGGAACAGGTGAATCCCCCTCCGCCCCCCTGCTCATTACTCTTAAATCCACGCCCCCCACTAACCAAAATCTGAGCCGAAAACGTCAGATCTCCTCTGCCTTCCATGTAGGAACCCTTTCTTTCAAGTCCAGGCCGAACGGCTTCCCGCGAGCCTGAACTGGGCCGGAGAGCTGTGAAATGAGCGTCTTCCCTTCCCCTTTCGTTCCAGGAGAGACATGGGCTGGGCCTGGTTCGAGCCTGTGGCCTCTGTCGGCGTTTCATAGAGGGATGAGTAGAACAGTGGAGCTGGAAGCGGCTCGATTGTTTTTTTTGGACAGGCGTTCCCCACCCACTGGCAAAAAATGTCCGGGGTGGAAGAAATTGTATCCAGCCTGGACAGCGGCGTTGCTACGACCGGTACGTTAAAGCTGCTCTGCATGCAGCCCTGAGACCCACTTTGGTGTCTGTGACTCTTGCAAGGGAAATCAGTGGAAAATGTCACGTGTCTCCCCGTGGCCTGCCTGTGGTTTTAAAGGAACGCTGCAAGCACAGTGGCTTCTCTCCTCGTTTCACCAAGCGCACTTGTTGCCGCATGGAAGCCTCTTTTCATTACCTCACGATTTTACCACCTTCTTTAATGTTTCATTTAATAGGCATTGGCAGCCGAAATCCCTGCGGTGTCCTGGAGTTCAGAAATGCGCTCCCTTTTCTTGCCCGCTCAGCCCTAGTGTCGGGTACTCTGCATACATTGAAATAATGAGGAATTGCGAAGCTTGTACAAAACTTCTGCTCAGCATCTCTAATAAATGGGAAAATATGCCAGGGCCCCCCCCTCCTACACCACCCCCTCACCATAAATTGCAAATTTGTAATCTATTCCTATTGATTTCTCATTGAGTTTACAAGGCAAATATAGTGGGTAAAGATACTGTATGGAGAGAATGCTTACGCTGGGAAACGAAATCTCCTTGGTCAGCATTTGTGGTTTGTATTTAAATGTAAAATGTATTTCATTAACATAAATTGCGATCTGCTCTCTGAAATGCTGCAGAGTTTTTTTCCTGTGGCTGCGAGCAGCACCAGACCTGCGGCGTGGCGCGTCCAGACAGCGGCCATGCTCTCCACGGTGTCTGGGGAACTTAGATGTAGGCAAACCAGCCAGAATTAAATCAGAACCCTATCTGCTCTGGGGGGGTTGTGTCAGAAGGGGGTTTGCTAATCATTGTGAAACCCTGACCATGGCAAATCGGTGCGGGTGTGTTGGGACCATTTGCAACTGCATTTGAGTTCATAGGAGCCAACGTTTCAAAATGATTGGCGGGGAGGTGCTTAGTTCAGTAGAAAGCACTCCTTCCTTGTCACAGTGAAGGAGTTTGCTCACTATTGCTGGAGCACCCACTGCTCAAAGAGCTGACAACTTGTGCTTGAATTTCCAAGTTTACTTGGAGTGATGCTTTTTTGATCCGGTTCAGTTGGAAATCGCTACAGATTTGTCCTCGTGGTCAAAGAACTGGAAAAGTTTGTTCTTTCGTAAAATACTTGGAAAGGTCTGAATCTGCGAATATTTGAAGTCTGAGAATGCTAATTTGCGCACATTAAGAGCTTGAGCATGCATGCTTCTAATCTGGTTTGACGCTTGCCAAAAACATGAGCTCGTTTTAGAGTGCTGGCAAGGACAAAGGAGAATGACAGCCCCTGACTCAAACCTGCTTCCAGTTGAGTTAGGCAGGGGGTAGGAGCCGGGGTAGTGATCATCAAGTGCAATCTGTCTGAGCCGCCGCACCCTGGAAGAGGATGCCCAGGTGAGCGAGTGCTCAGGATAACTTCCTGCGCTGGCACCATCCCGGCCTGCGGGGCCATCTCCCAAGGGGAGCTCTGGCAAGTCCGATGGCTGCTGGAGAGGCGAGGGGTGGAAGCTGCCCTCCTGCTTGCATGCAGCGTTGGCACCGTCTCTCCCAGAGGCACTCCCTCGGTTGAAGTGCAGATTTGGGACAACTTGAAGCGCCTGCAGTGAATTAGGAGTAAGTAAGGTATTGATGGCTGCAGTTTCTTTTTTCTTCTTACCATAGTGCACCGAACTCGCTGTTCTTTGAAAGCCCTGCCATGGTACTATCCAGCACAAATCCAATTAGAGAAATAGGAGATGCAGGCTAGTTTTGTTTTTGGGTTTTTTTTTTTGGGGGGGGGGGGGGTGTTTTTTGAATCGCTGCGTTTCTAGCTAAGCCAATTTCTTGCCTAAAGCAGCGCAGTTATTGCAGAGCGCAGACACCGCTGCGTTGGCTGGCAGCCTCGCCTGCTTAGCCCGCTCTCGGCGCCGGAAGATTGAATTCCCCTGCCGAGAAAACGTCAGGCCAGAGAGGGCTCCATTTGCTTTGGGTGCTTAATCTCCGCTGCCTCCCGCGCTTGCATGATTTACAGCCTCGATTAGTTTTGGCTGCCATGCGGGGGGGGGGGGGGCAGCTTCGGTAACCCCCGAGGAAATTCTGCCTGTAATTACGATGCAGGCGTTCAACGGGAGAGAGGAGGGGAGGGGGGGCGGAAGGAAACTGCCCTTGTGCGAAGGCTTTGAATGGGACGGCCCAGCGCCTGCCGGGCCCTGCGTTTTAAGCTACGCGAGCGGCAGAAGAGAAATCGCAGGCCGGGAGCCTGATTCCCCTGTACGGGGAGCTGGGCCTGGCGCCGCTTTGCACGGTTGCAAGGCACGGGGCGACGTTTCTCCTGTCTCTAGAGCGGTTACGGGGGCTGCATGAGTGATGCCAGGGGGAAACGAGGAGCCCCTTCAGCGGCAGGGGACGGTGTGGTGGAGCTTTTGAAGCCCATGGGCGGGAGGAGAGTTGCCGTCCGTGCTTCACGGACCTGTTGTTGGGGGGGGGGGGGGGGGTCAGAGAAAGGAATGGCCCGGAAGGTTTCCCGCCGCTCAGTTGAAATTGGTGCCTGTTGGGCTGTGGTACCCCCACGCGTGGCACCACCGGCCAGGGTCTCTCTCTCTCCCCCTGCTCAACTCAGCCCAGCCACTGCAGTGAGAGGGGTGGGCCCGGGCCCACGCCCACAAGCCGCAGCTCCCTCCGGGACCGGCGAGCACGGACCCCCGCGTCTGGCCTCTGGATGCCGCCGCTGAGCGACCCCCAGCTCCGCGGTACCTGCAGCCCCTTGCTGGCTCCCCCCCCCCCCCCCCCAGGGAGCAGGAGCCTGGAGCAGCAGTGAAGCTGGCCCAGGCCTGTCCTTCTCACTTTGTACCCGCAGGTGTCCGTCCGTGAATCCCTGGCTGACAGCAGCTCCATGGATTTAGTGCTGGGCCCAAAGAGGGAATTGATCTTGCATATTTCCTCTCAACTGGAGAGCTGGCTTTGTTTCACACTTGCTTTTAGCTCTTTATTGAAGTTCTAGGTATGGGTGGGATTCAGTGTTTGCCTGGTAGCGGATTAAGCGTTGTTTGATAACCTCAGCCAGCCTGAAAGGTGAACAGGCCGAAGGGCTCCTCGGAGGGGGCAGAGGCTAATTTTCCGGCCGCTTTCTCAGGACTCCTCGTTGAAAGCAACTTTGTCTCTCTGCTGGCCCCCATCAAGGAGCCAGCGCTCCTGGAGCAGCGCCCTGCAGAGGGATCCCCCCCCCCCCCCCAGCTGGATCCGGCACGGCCCCTGAAAATCACAGAGAAAATGAGCTTTTATGTGAAATCTCTGTTTCTCCGTCAAAGACTTTATTATACTTCTAATATTTCCTTCCCTCAAGCTCATGACGGGTTACAATCAGGTACAGCAAGTATTTGCCCTGCCCCCCCCCCCCCCCCCCCCCCCGAGAGCTTACAATCTAATTCTGCACCTCAGGGGCAGTGGAACACCTGGGCCAAATAAACCAGCCTCGGTCCCTGCCCCCTCCAAGGGCCCCGGTTGCTGCTGCCATCTGGGGTGAAAAACTGGCTAGGGGTCAAGGCCTACCCCGTCCCCTTGCCTGCCTGAGGCAGCAGAGGGTGGAAGTGATCTGCCCGAGCTCACCAAGAGCCGCCACAGGACATGAGCCCTGGCTTACCTGCTCCTCTAACCACTGGGCTGCTCCTCCATTGCAATCAAAGCCCTCGGTTCCCTGCCCGTGCAGGGCCCATGGGCGGCCCATCCTGTCAGCCTCTCTGTGAAAGGGGTGGCTGCAGATGGGGATCGGGTGCGGCCAGGGCTGTGGGTGGGGGGGGGGGGGGGGGACCTGTGCCTGGGGACGTAGGGAGAGGGGCCCGGGTAATACTGCCTCTTTACGTGTCACCGGGGACCCAGCCTGGAGTCCCCGTGTTCAGTCCTGGAGGCCGTGTCTGGGAAAGGGTGGAGAGAGGCGGGAGGCGTTCCAGAGAAGGGCGGCCAAAATGCTGCAGGTTTTGTACCAAAAGCCCCGGGAGGTTTCTGAACTAAGTTTTGAAGTTACATTTTCAATACTGAGTCTGCAAAGATTTCTTTTCCCACTTCCATCCCCTGTGGATGGGTTTATCACTCCCTCCCACCTTTTCTGGTGAAGCTGATATCATTTCTGGGCCAATGCAGCCATGGGTGACGACTGTTGATGGCCCCCCCCAATCAATCCCCCCTCCCCTCCCCCCCGATGTATTATTGCACTGGAGTGCCTGCAGATTGCTTCTTGTGATC
The DNA here is from genome assembly GCF_901001135.1 of Rhinatrema bivittatum. Taxonomy (NCBI): domain Eukaryota; kingdom Metazoa; phylum Chordata; class Amphibia; order Gymnophiona; family Rhinatrematidae; genus Rhinatrema; species Rhinatrema bivittatum. The sequence goes on along the minus strand of NC_042618.1, from coordinate 466,162,281 downwards.
CCTCCAGCTACTCTCTCCCCTCCTTTCCCCACCTTCCCTCCCAGCATTCTCTTTCTCCTCCACCTTTCCTCCCTCCTTCCAGGCAATCTCTCTCACCTCCCCTCTCTCCCCCCCCATTCATTTTCTGCCCCTCCTGGCACTCTCTCCACCCGAGCAGTGCTTTACGATCGCTCTGCAGTCCTCGCCCCCCTATTTCCTGCCCAGCGGGTCCCTTCTCTTTCTGCCCGTGCAGGTGGGCGCGACCCAAGCCTTACCTGCCCCCGAGTTTCCTCACCCGTGGGCGGGTGCTCTCCATGCCCTGGGCGAGAGGCTGCTGCACTGTGAACGCTGCTTCTCCATTTCCTCATGCGTGGCTTCCTGGCGCTGCCGAGGATCGGCTTGTCTTCTCGCAGTCTCTCCCCCTTAATGGCACAGAGTGGCGGTGACGCCAGTGCTGCCCGTCTGGAAGTGCCTGCGTCTTTGAAGGGGCCGACTCCCTACAACTAGTTTGCCTTGCAAGCGTTGCCTCCCCTGCCAGGGACATGTCCAGGCAGCGCCACTGCTGCCTTGCCTGCTGGCTTTCCAACCAAACGGGCGAGGCTGGCGGTGGCACCGCACAGTGCTCCGGGTTACCCGCCTGCTTGCCTCACTTAAAAGGCCAGCATGAATTTTCTTTACGCATAAGGTAGCTGCGTTTCTCATGGCCCCCACCACACCTCATCGTGCTAGATCTCCACTTATTCAGCGAGCTGCTGATTTCATCTTTTTTTCTGCCGCGATCTATTATATTACTCTGCCACCTTCCTTTTCCGAGGAACATAAGAACATAAGAACATAAGAAATTGCCATGCTGGGTCAGACCAAGGGTCCATCAAGCCCAGCATCCTGTTTCCAACAGAGGCCAAACCAGGCCACAAGAACCTGGCAATTACCCAAACACCTAGAAGATCCCATGCTACTGATGCAATTAATAGCAGTGACTATTCCCTAAGTAAACTTGATTAATAGCAGTTAATGGACTTCTCTTCCAAGAACTTATCCAAACCTTTTTTGAACCCAGCTACACTAACTGCACTAACCACATCCTCTGGCAACAAATTCCAGAGATTTATTGTGCGTTGAGTGAAAAAGAATTTTCTCCGATTAGTCTTAAATGTGCTACTTGCTAACTTCATGGAATGCCCCCTAGTCCTTCTATTATTCGAAAGTGTAAATAACCGAGTCACATCTACTCGTTCAAGACCTCTCATGATCTTAAAGACCTCTATGATATCCCCCCTCAGCCGTCTCTTCTCCAAGCTGAACAGCCCTAACCTCTTCAGCCTTTCCTCATAGGGGAGCTGTTCCATCCCCTTTATCATTTTGGTTGCCCTTCTCTGTACCTTCTCCTCTCCTGAGAAACCTGTGTGGGTGTCATATTTACTTCTAAATCTAGTAAAAAAAAAACCCCCTATATATATACATAATATCTACGCCTCTAGTATTCAAAGAAATCCTTCTAGATCTCTGTTCTACTTAACATTGTTGGCCTGGTTATACTTCATCAATCCTAACTGCCTATGAATTCTTTTTAATGTCCAGGTCACCACTCGCTCCCATTTATGATAATTTGAAGTTTAGCTTTGGAGGCCTCTGATGAAGCTTTGAGCCCAGTATTAGGATGAGACGGCTGGAACCATGTCAGGGCATCATCTTTGCTTTACACAATACCAAGATGATTTCCAGAGTGTGGATGAGGAATAATATTGATTTTGGCTAAAATGTACATTTCAGAATAGAGACTGTGGAAAAGGGAACAAGTATATATATTTTTTGCACATAATAAAGCAAGCAAATAAATAAATAGATTTGGACACGTCAGCAATTTCTCATGCCCTGCAACTCGTTATGATATTGACAGTTTTGTTTTCTGACTGCAGTAAGCTTTTAATTCCCCCAACTGAGTGATTGCTGGGATTTTCCTCATTGACTTCTGTGTAGCTGAGGTGTATAAATGTTTCACAGTGTATGCAAATGAAGCAGTGTGGCACCTTGAAGTAAGGGCAGATGTTTTATTACTTCTTGCCTTCAGATTGTGCTGGCATCACGGCTTGAGCATGCCCACTGTGGTTTCCCTGGTTTTTTTTGTTTGTTTTTTTTATCGGGAGACCAACATTCCCATAGCAACTTTGCATGTCTGATAAGCCATAATGAGCCTTGTGCATGGAAAAAATTGGATAGTTACTGCATTCCATGGCTTAGAGTATGATGGGCCCTAAATGCTTCATTAAGAGGGTAAGAACATAAGGTTTGCCTTACCAGGTCAGACTAGGGGCTCTATCAAGCCCAGTATCCTCTTTCCAGCAGTGGCCAATCCAGGTCACAAGTACCTGGCAGGATCCTGTAGGGGGATTAGGGGTCTCATTACCTCCCCCCACTACTTTCTTGTTCCAGTGATCCCTGCTAGCTTAGCCATATACACACACAGGCCGTTTGAGGTTTTTTATTCAGGAGATACCGTAATAGCACTAATACAGGAACAACACTTATCATAGGGAAACCAAAATAACAAAACGGTAGTTACAAAGGCATGCTTGACATCCGGTGCTTATCAGGCTACAGAATTAACCCTGGCATCACATCCCTCTGGCCTTCACTTTCTTTTGTAAAAGGCTAAAGAGCTGTATCTTGCTAACCCATTAAACCGGGATAGGAGCCCACTGTTTCTCACCAATACAGGGCTTGCAGCGACGTATGCCCTCCGGGTCCTTGCTCTGGCGGTCTCGGCCCTTCTCGGTTCTTTGGCACGGAGCTAGAGAGGGCAACCTCTGTCACTGAAGCAAAAGGGGATTGTTCAGCTCCTCGGTCTCGGATACCTGTAGTGTGTGTGGGACAGGCTCTGCTGTGCCCTCATCTCTGCAAGTTGCTTCTTCCCAGGCTGCAGGGAGGCAGCAGCACTTGGATGAGTCGTCCCTTCTTCTGGATGGATGGTGATCGAACGACTGACAATGACCCTTGGTGTTTGCTCTCTGCTACTTTTAAGGGCTCACCTATGCATAATTCAGTGTCTTCATGCATAGTAATGAGGAGACCTGGGCCGGAGTGTGATAGGCTCTCTGTTCGTGCCATTTTTTAGTTGTTTGTGTCTGTCTCTTGGTTCAAATCAGGGGCATCTTTAAGTTTACCAGTTATTAGCATGAGACAGGTAATCCTTCCTTTATAGATTGACCTCACAGTCATAAAGGAAGAGGCCCACTATGTTTGTTCTCATGCGTTCACACAGTACCGGTTGTCTTCCTTATCTTTTCCTGATCGCAGGGCACCTCTTTATGGCTGGCATAACTCAGCAAATCTTCCAGTTAGGCATGTGCACAGCAGGTCTGGCAAAATTCCTCAGCTCTGCTTTGTCCACAGAGCAACACAGGCCAAGGTCTATTTCTGCTGAGTCCACCTTGGCTGCTTCTCCTGTTTAGCTAGAACTGGGTCTCCCCTACAATCCCAAAAGTTCGACAGATTCCATGCTGCTTATCCCAGGGATAAGCAGGGGATTTCCCCAAGTCCTCATTAATATTGGTTTATGGAATTTACAATTGTGTGCTTAACTTAGCACATACACGCATAAATAGGAGGAGTACCTAAAGGCTGCCTGTAGTATATCAACTGCAGTGGGAGGTGCACAGTTTTATAAAATACCATGTGTCACTAGTCTGAAAGCAGGGATCCATATAGCTTATGCACCTATATATTATAAAAGTACGCACATGTATTTTGTGCATTTAACTAATTGTAAGATGTGCATCTGACAACCCCCAGTTTAGGCGCAGAGGCAGGTATTTTATAAAGTTGCCCAATGTATGTGCGTAGTTCGCTTACCGAAAATACTTAATTGTGCACATACTTGCAAGCACTGGTTTGCTGAGACCTCCACCAGTTGACGCAGGCCTTCACCAGTTCACCCCCCACCCCCCACCTAGAAAAGAGGATTTAATTTTTGTGATTGGATTAGCGGCATAAAAACATGCACGCCACACGTTTGACGCATGCGCGTGCTGCATTTATCAAATAAGTACATGCGCGCGTGCTTCCAAACGCTGCCCTTGGAACGCTCTCGAAACGCCCTCTTTGTATGTGCACAGGTTTCCACCCGATAGCGGCAGAACGCGTGGGCTCCCGCTCTTCTGAAGATCCGCTTACCACGCAGAGAGCTGACTTGTGCGCCGATTTTACTCGCGCAAACCCCCGAGCCAGTCTTTGAAATTTCAGCCCTAAATGTGCATTTTCGTGCCGCCACCCATTTCATCCTCCTGCTCCAGCTTTGAATTGAAAATATTTTATTTTCTGGCTTTCTTAACTAGTTATTCACCTTGACCTCCTTTCTGACCCCCGAGTCAGTGAATGGATATCTCTGTTTGTATTGTGTTGGCCTGTGTGAATGAGGAAAGATCTACCCTTTCTAACATCATACGCCATGGGATAGTAATGCCTTACAACATTTTAATTTAATTCCTGAAAAAGGGCCAGACAAAACCCGTTTTAGTGCAGAGCCACCACTTTTATTCTGTGCTGAGCCCTAATGGTGATTACTCAAGATGACAAATATCGTAAAACATATGAACGTGTGGTTATTCCTTTAAGAAATACGGTCTAACTAATTACCTGAGATGGTCTTGGAAACGTACGGGGATTGGGAGGCACTCTTGTGCACTCATCCTTTTTCATTTTCAGAGGGAAACCAACTGGGCTGTTTTCTCTTTGAAGATCAGCTACCGCGAATTGCGACTGATTGGAGGTGAAATACGTGAAAATCCCATGTGCCCGTGCCATTCCTCCCCACCCCCCCCAACATGCTCCCCCTCTCCCTTCATCCCTGGGAACCACAACCTTTTCACCTGTTGTGAAAGACAGCACCGGCCTTATGAGGGTGGTTTAATCCAATTATGCGAAATACCGGGGGAAACACCGACTGACACAGATAAATAGCTTGGGAGATTCTCCTTGGAATACGGTGGCAGAGGAAACCTGCAGGTCCTGCAGAGTTTGCCCTCTTGCTAATCCTCACGGTAGCACCGGAGAGGCTTTACTCTTGCTTCTCCCTCACCGAGGATCCTGTTCGCCCAGCCCGTGCTTTCTCCTTTAACCAGGTTTCGCCTGTACCGCTCAGCATACGGATTGCTAGTAAGTAATCAAGGAAGTACTTCAGGCAGGCAAAAGGATAAGGAGAGGATAGAAGCAAACTAAGTGGTGTAGGGTCTGCACCAGAAGATTTATGAGAGCAGACTTGAGGACTAAATATGGATTCCCTGGAGGAGAGGAGAGACAGGGAGGGATACGATACAGACTTTTAAATTCCTCAAACGTGTTCCAAATGCTCAGGAGATAACCCTTTTCCACTGGAAAGAAAGCTATAGAACTCAGGGTCATGATGTCACGCCATGGTGGTACACTCAGGAACAACGCCAGGAAATATTTTTTTTCATGGAAAGGGTGGTGGATGCCAACCCTGAACAAGCAGATGAGGAGGGTAGCCTTCACGGAGCGGCAGTTACAACCCTGAACAAGAAGGTGAGGAGAGTAACCTGCATGGAGCGGCAGCTGCAACCCTGTACAAGCAGACGAGAGGGTAACCTGCACGGAGCGGCAGTTGCAACCCTGAAAAAGCAGACGAGGAGAGTAACCTGCATGGAGCGGCAGTTGCAACCCTGTACAAGCAGACGAGGAGGGTAACCTGCACATAGCGGCAGTTGCAACCCTGAACAAGAAGGTGTGGAGAGTAACCTGCATGGAGCGGCAGTTGCAACCCTGTACAAGCAGACGAGGAGGGTAACCTGCATGGAGCGGCAGTTACAACGCTGAACAAGAAGGTGAGGAGAGTAACCTGCATGGAGCGGCAGTTGCAACCCTGTACAAGCAGACGAGGAGGGTGACCTGCACGGAGCGGCAGTTGCAACCCTGAAGAAGCAGGCGAGGAGGGTAACCTGCACGGAGCGGCAGTTGCAACCCTGAAGAAGCAGGCGAGGAGGGTAACCTGCACGGAGCGGCAGTTGCAACCCTGAAGAAGCAGGCGAGGAGGGTAACCTGCACGGAGCGGCAGTTGCAACCCTGAAGAAGCAGATGAGGAGGGTAATCTCAACCTTGTCTTCTCATTCTCCTTGACCTTTCTGCAGCTTTTGATACGGTGAACCACGCCTATCTCTTAGATTGGTTATCGGAAATTGGCATCAAAGGCACCGCCCTTAGCTGGTTCAGGTCATTCCTTCAAAGCAGGACCTACAAGGTCAAAATTAACAACAAAGAGTCCCACCCCGTCTGCTCTACATTGGGTGTACCACAAGGCTCCTCCTTATCCCCAACCCTCTTCAACATCTATCTGCTCCCACTCTGCCAACTCCTCTCCAAACTAAATCTAATCTATTATCTATACGCAGACGATGTACAAATTCTCCTACCTATCACCGAATCTTTAAACAAAACCCTTGACTTCTGGGATGCCCTTCTATCAAGCCTCAACTTGATTCTGAACACTAACAAGACGGACCTCCTACTCATCTCTCACGACGGAAATCTCACACTACCCAACCTTCATCCCGCAACCCTTCCTACCTTCGCACCCCAAGTTAGAAACTTAGGAGTCATCATGGATAAACAACTGAACTTCAAGAGTTTCATCAGCAACACGATTAAGGACTGCTTTTTCAAACTTCAAGTATTAAAACGTCTAAGACCTCTCCTCCACTTCCATGACTTCCGTACAGTGCTGCAGGCAATCATCTTCTCAAAAATAGATTACTATAACTCTCTTTTGATTGGCCTACCTGCCAATACTATCAAACCATTACAGATGCTGCAAAATGCAGCAGCCAGAATTCTTACCAGGTCAAAAAAAAGGGACCACATCTCTCCCATCCTGATGAACCTCCACTGGCTCCCTATCAAATTCAGAATCTTGTACAAAGCTCTTACCATAACCCACAAAGCTCTCTACAACATCACTCCACTAGAGCTCAAGATCCCTCCCCGACCGAGCTTAACATCCAGGCCGGTAAGAGCAGCATATAAAGACACCCTCCAGGTCCCCCCATTAAAAACCACAAGCAGACGAGGAGGGTAACCTGCACGGAGCGGCAGTTGCAACCCTGAACAAGCAGACGAGGAAGGTAACCTGCACGGAGCGGCAGTTGCAACCCTGAACAAGCAGACGAGGAGGGTAACCTGCATGGAGCGGCAGTTGCAACCCTGAAGAAACAGACGAGGAGGGTAACCTGCACGGAGCGGCAGTTGCAACCCTGAAGAAACAGACGAGGAGGGTAACCTGCACGGAGCGGCAGTTGCAACCCTGAACAAGCAGACGAGGAGGGTAACCTGCATGGAGCGGCAGTTGCAACTCTGAAGAAGCAGACGAGGAGGGTAACCTGCACGGAGCGGCAGTTACAACCCAGTGAAGAACTTTCTGGGCAGCCTGGGTGGACCATTTACTCTTTATCTGCTGCTATGTTACTATATTGCTCTATAAGTTAACCTGTGGAACTCACTGTCACAAGAACAGTGAAGTAATTGGTACAACCAGGATCAAAAAGGGATTAGACAAATTTATGGAAGATAAAGCAGAAGGCATTCAACGTAATAAGTCAGGAATGATGGCTTGGGTTCCACGCATCCCTAATCCATGAGTGCTGGTACCTGGAAGGATGTGATGGGGTAAGGGCCACTCTGTACATCACCTGGCACTTGCCGCTGTCCAAGCCAGAATGCAGGGCTGGATGGATCTTTTTTCTTTCCCGGTTCTTATGTCCATATGGTTCCAGCAGTGAAATGTCTGCTGTTTACTGGGTGGTCTTTACCGCAGCGGCCACTGCATCATGAGGACACTTTACAAAGGCAGTCACCCGGGTGACTAAATAGCAGCTCTGGGTTTAAAAATCTCCTCCTCCCCTCTCCGTGAAGGCTTGTGCAAGACTTTCATGATCAGTGCGCTTCTGGCTGAATTAAAAAGAGTCGCCCCCAGCAGAAGGAGACGGGGCACCTGCTCTGGGGGTTTCCACCGTGTGCATGCTCTCTGCCCCCAATCTGCCTCTGGCAGAAATAGGAAATGCAAAGTTAGGCGAGAACTTTGTACCCACGACCCTTGCGGGCTGCATTCAAAGAGAAGCTGCCCACTTTGTCTCTCTGAAAATCATCCACAAGGTCCACGGGCACAAAAATGACCTGCGCGTTTCGCTGCAGCTCACCTTGTTGCCAGGAGCCCTCTGACGTGTCATGTGCTGTACATTTTCTCATTAAATTGAAAAAACATTATATATATTTTAAGCGAAAACGCTTTTTTCTTTTTTTTATAAAACATTGGAAACGTTTCAGGAATCGATGGCTCCTTGTGACCTGCGGTGTTGTCGCACTCTGCTTCCCAGCTTTGTCACTTCAGATTCCCCGTTCACGTGTAAACCTGCTGCTGTCTCTCGTCTGCATCCCCCGTTGGCTGCTAATTAATCGTTTAATCACTTTGATCCCTGCTTCGGGTCTCGATCTCTGCTTTTCAGACGGCAGCCCAGGGTCGGCCTGCATGAAAAGCTTTTTAATTGATTCAGGATTGCTGCTTCTCTTATTCTTCAGGGTCTTGGTGTGGCTTTGTGAATTTTTAAAGTTCAATCAGATTGAAATGTGACACAAGCTGGAAGATTATTATAATTTATTTTTTTTTGTTACGTTTAAAGGGCATGGCCCCAAGGCTTAGTTAGGTTGGTAGCCTTCTCTCATAACTTAAACCTTTCAGCAATTTAACAGCTGTCACATGACGCTTGTGGGAGTATGCCAGCTACCATGAAAGTGGGATATACCTTTAGCTGAATTTAAATACATTTATTTTATTTTTATTTATGTGCAAATATTTAATATTCTGCTTTTCTCCAAGATTGGTCTCAAGGCAGATTACAGTCAGCTAGTATAAGACTAACAGATACATTAGCAATAACACACATTATAGTGTCTTGTGCCCTCAGCCTTGCATAAACGTCCTGGCGTACTGGATATTGATGAACAGGCTGGGAAAGGGCTTAGTTGAATAGCCGAGACTGAACTTTTTCCCAGCATGTGAGGTAGCACAGTTCAAGGCAACGGGGTAGAGGAAACTCATTCCAGATCTTGGGTGCATAGCAGCTGAAAGCCCGCAGTCTTGTGCAGGTCAGTTTCACAGATGACCGAAGGAGGGCTTTTTGGGAGGATCAGAGATCTCTGGTGCGCATGGAAGAGGTAAGAAGAAGAAGAGAGATTATGAAGCCTGTCTATTCACACATCTGAAGACAGCAGCCTGTACAGTTTGTGTAGGATAGCCTAATGTGGTCGGTTGCTTTGTCCCCTACCAGAATTCTGGCTGCGGAGTTATGCAGGAGTTGGAGGTGCTTCAAACTATACGAGAGATGCCGTTCAGTTGTGAATTACCATAGTCAATCCTATTGGTGATTAGTGCATGGATTACTGTAGCCAGGTTGTGCTGGTTGACGTAGTTGCACAGATGACGAATCTGATGTAGACACATGAAGGGAGGCTCTTGTGTCAAATTTGAAATCATTGTAGACATTGTCTAGGTAACCCAATGTCTACTTTTTGTTGGTAGATTGATAACATTGCTGTGTGAATGAATGTTTGCCTACGTAATAAATATTGCATTTGATTTCTAGAATATGCAACATGCCTTATGATATCAATGCATGGTTGTTATTGCCTTGTACATTGCATAATTCTGTTTTTAGCTCTCAATGCACTGGTGCACTTGCATACTTCCTATATGTGCAAATAGAGCAGTCTGCAAGAAGGTTTCAAATGTAGCACACGAGCATCAGTAGGACTGCAGAGCAGAAAAGGGAAGATGTTTGAAAGGACCACAGTAACTTGTTGCCACAAGGCAGCCTTGGCCTGATTTAAGGATGGGAGGCATATTATGAAAGAACTGCTGAAAAACACGTTTTGATACTTTTGATGTTATTAGTTATGAGGCAGAAGCTGGCTGCTGGATTATTTATGGGAACTTCTGTGCTCTTCTAGCCTTGACTGTAGAGAACCAATGAGGAAGACAATGAAAGCTGACATGGCCGGCAGCTGGGATAGAGTCTTAGTGGTGTAGACAGATTTGGACAGGCCATTTGGTCATTATCTGTCATTAGCTACTATGTTACTGCAGGTTCAGTTTTCAAATGATCAAGCTGGCCCAGCTTCAGGAGTTAGGTGGCTTGATTATCCCCGTTGAAAACTGAATGGGGCTGAAAGACTAAATTTGGCTGCTCAAAAAGTGGATGGCCTGAGGATGGGGCTAGGTTGGGGGAGGGAAGTTAGCCACGTATTGCTGATTTTCGCTGCTAGGTGCCTAACTTTGGCATCCAAATCTAGCCGCTGCAATAGCAGGATACCCGATCTCAGTCGCCTAGATTTAGGAAAAGATTCAGCTGTAAACCTCGCTACATACCGTAAATTCGGCTGAAACTTTGCCTGCACCTAAGGTGGCCAAGATTGGGCTTCCTTGGTTAGATGCTTAGCCACATTTAAAAATTGGCCCCTTTGTTAACCATGATTACTTCTTGTCAGTGGGGAAAAAATTCTGCGTATCAGAATACAAAGATTTAAAAAAGATAAAACAGAATAGGAAGTAAGAATGAATTGTATTCTGTTGAATTCCAGCCGAGTCATCTGTTGCGTGCTGTGCCTACACTGACCGTGCTGTGCCTATACTGACCGTGCTGTGCCTATACTGACCATCCCAGCCTCTTGCAGGAATTCCTGATGCTACAGCTGCTGAAAGTTTGCTGTCAGCAATTATGCACACTTGACCTTCGTGGCTTTTAAACAGAGGTCAGCGCTAATTGTAGCTGCATTATCACCCCCTGCTCAGCCATAACCCAGCATAACTGCTGATAAATTGCTCTTCCAAAGCATCTTCACACAGTTTGCTTGTGGCAAAATCTAAAACTGACTTGGTTAAGTGCAGACTTATCAGAACAGCACTGAACAGCATTCAGGACTTCAGAGGAAGCAGTGCCTTTTTCCTCTTTCAGGACAGGTGTTTGCATGTCAGCATTGTTTGTTTTGTTTTTTTTGGTTCTGGATTTGCATTTTCCATTTAATTACTCCCCTTTGCAAATCTGAGCTCAAGGCAGGTTCCAATCAGGTACAGTAGGTCATTCCCTGCTGCCAAAAGCTTACATTCTTAAGGGCCTCCTTTATGAAGAATTTTTCCATTGGGCCCTAGGTTTGTACCTGAGGCAATGGAGGATGAAACGACTTGCCTGAAGTCACAAGGAGCGGGATTTGAAACCCGGTTTACTGGACCACTTCTCCCTCATTACATAATGGCTTGATATTCACTTTTTGCAGTCCTGTGATTATTTATCAAGACAAAAGCTGTGCTTTTGCAAGACTTATAGAAATTAATATATTTACATGACATAGACGGAATCATTTGTTTAATGAAATTAGAAATTGCACAGAGCCTTAGTGATGATTCCTCCAAACCCTTAAGAAGTCAATGTTAAGGCAGCACAATAGACTTAGCAGTAAGCTTACTGGACTGGCCCTTGGCTCAGTGACTGTGTTTTGTACCTGGGTTCAACTCCCAGCTCAGGTCTCCTGCTCCCCATGCTGGTCAGGGCTAGAGAGACTGGAAGATATGGCACTGAAGTCCAGCAAGGTGCCAATACGTTCAGACAGCCTCAGATGACAGAGTCTCACCCAGATGTAGAAGGTTGGTAGTGTTCCGCAGAGCGGGATAAGCCGAACCTGGTGGGTGGAAATGGAGAGCTGGATCATAGAGGTACTCACTGAAGAGTAGTGCAGGAATCCTCCTGGTAGATGGTGAAGGTGGGACCCGAGGTCCATGGTGCAGGATACTCTGAGCTGGATAGACCCTCGAGGAGCGAGTACCTGGAAGCGCAGATAATCCTGAAAGATAAGAAAGACCCCCGAGGAGCGGTTGTCTAATTAGTGGTAGAAACCCCGAAGGGTAGTTGGAAGCGAGAGGCCCCCGAGGAGCGGGTGCCCAGAGCTTCTTCAGGAGCGAGATACCCAGGAGGGTAGCGAGGAGTCTAAGCGTGCAGCTTAGAAGCGGTCAGAGTAGCTAAACCAAAGTTGTCATGCAGTGGGGACGCCCCCGAGCTTCCCGCCATGACGTGTAGATAAGCGTAGGCAGCATGCGTGCGTGCGCCCTAGGAGGCCACAGGAAGGAGCATGGTGGACGGGGACGCCCATGCTGAGTTGGAGACGCTGAGGGTTTCGGCTCTCGGCACCGGAGGCAGCCATCTTACCCATGGAGGCGGAGAAAGGCAAAAAAGAGGTGAGGCAGAGCAGTCGCAGCCATCTGCGACCGACGGACGCAACAAGGAGACCTTCAGGGACATAGTAGTCCTCCATTCTGGAAGCCCCTGTGCTGCTTTGGAGGAGAAAGGTCACCAGGAAGGAGAGCATCAGCTTGATGAGGCAGGAAGCAATCCTGTAGCTAGGACCTGCCCTCAAGATGATGTAGTATACTCCCACACTGAGGACAGGTCTCTAAGGGCACATAACCCAGGACGGAAGGGATAGGGCGGCTGTTGTAGTTAATTTGATTATTAGGAAGGTAGATAATTGGGTGGTTGGTAGATGTGAGGATCACTTGATAACTTGCATGCCTGGTGCAAAGTTGGTGGACCTCACATGTCACATAGGATTTTAGATAGTGTAGGGAGGAGCCGGTAACTTGGTACATGTGGGTACCAGTGACATAGGAAAGTTCAGGAGGGAGGTTCAGGAAGTCAAATTTAGATTTTTAGATAGAAAGTTGAAATCCAGAATCTCCAAGGTAGCATTCTTAGAAATGCTCTCCGTTCCATCTGCAGGGAGAAGGGAGAAGAAGGCAGAGCTCCAGAGTCTCAATGCATGGATGAAACGATGGTGAGGAGAAGAGGGTTTTAGATTGGTTAGGAACTGGGTATCATTTTGGGCAAGGGGGGGCTTTTCCGAAAGGATAGGCTGCACCTGAACCAGAATAGGCTGCTGACACTAATCTTTAAAAAGGAGATAGTGCAGCTTTTAAACTAGATGATTTGGGGAGAGCTGACAGTTGCTCAGAAACGCATGGTTCGGAATGATGTATCTTTGAAGGATACCGAGAGAATAGCAAAATTAGCGCAGCCCAGAAGAGAGGTTGCATTAATGCTAAAGTGGACCAGATGCCTTTAAGTAAAGAGCAGACAGAACAAAAATATTTCAAATTACCTCCATCAACTGATAAGCAGGTTGTTAATACAAATAAATGTAGTGGACCCTATGGTCATAGAAACAGAAATGACGGCAGAAGAAGACCAATAGGCCCATCCAGTCTGCCCAGCAAGCTTTCACACTTAGTTTCTCATAATTATTTGTTACTCCAACCACTGAGTTCAGGGCCCTTATTGGTAGCTTTTTGACTCCAATTTCCTTCCACCCCCGCACTGATGCAGAGAGCAGTGTTGGAGCTGCATCAAAGTGAAGTTATAAGGCTTAGGGGTAGATTTTCAAAGGGTTACGCGCGTAATCCCCGAAAACCTACCCCTGCGCGTGCCGAGCCTATTTTACATAGGCTCGGCGGCGCGTGCAAGCCCCGGGACACACAAGTCCCAGGGCTTTCAAAAATGGGCGGTCCGGGGGCGGGGCCGGGGGCATGACGGCGGTCCAGGGGGCGGTCCCGAGTCCTCCGGCACAGCGGCCTCTGGCACAGAGGCAGGCGTAACTTGAAGAAATAAGGTGGGGGGGGGGGGATTTAGATAGGGCTGGGGGGTAGGTTAGATAGGAGAAGGGAGGGAAAGGTGGGGGGGGGGAGCTAAAAAAAAGTTTCTTCCAAGGCCGCTCTGATTTCGGAGTGGCCTTGGAGGGAATGGGAAAAGCCATCGGGGCTCCCCTTGGGCTCAGCACGTGCAAGGTGCACAAATTGGGTGTACATTTGTGCGCGCTAAATCGGCCCCTTTATGTTTGAGGGTAATAACCGTCGCATCGAGCAAGTTACCCCTATGTTTGTATATTCATACTGCTCAGATCAATGCCTTGTTAGATGTTGGCTGGATGTAAATCCTATTTCTTCATTCCCCCTGCCGTTGAAGCAGTGAGCTGCGCTGGATATGCATTCAAAGTGAAGTATCAGGCTTAATTTGTTAGGGGTAGTAACCGCTGTAATAAGCAAGCTACTCCCACACTTGTTTGTTTACCCAGACTGTGCAATTCAGTCCTTTGTTGTTGTTGTCTGAATATAAATCCTCTTTTCTTTATTCCCCTGCCTTTGAAGCAGAGATTTACGCTGGATATGCATTGAAAGTGAAGTATCAGGCTTAATTGGTTTGGGGTAGTAACCGCCGCAACAAGCAAGCTACTCCCACGCTTGTTTACCCAGACTGTGCTACCTTGTTGGTTGTTGCCTGAATGAAAACCTCTTTTCCACATTTCCTCTTGTTGTTGAAGCAAAGTTGGTTGTCATGCTACCAGTAAGCCAGGGGTTCTTAGGTGTCAGCTAGATTAATGCAGGATGATATATGGAGGAGGTTCCATTCAAAGGAAGCCACTCCCTTTGAGGGGCCTGGAATGGCCTGGCGATCATATATTGCAGTGCTCTGGCTAAAGCTGGGAGGCAGTCTCTTTTGGTTTGCTTGGAGTTCAGACGGGATAGTCAAGAGGTCTTTATTCGCTGATCTAAGATTTCTCTGTGGAGTATTTAGTCGTATGGCAGCTTTTAGCCAGTCTTTTTGGTCTCCGTATATTACTTTGTGTAAAATGCACAACACTTTAAATTGAATACGGGATTCAGTCGGGAACCAATGGAGGGCAACCAAGATAGGTGTTATGTGATCTCTTTTTTTAGTCCCCAATAGGACTTTTGCTGCAGCGTTTTGTAGGACCTGCAATGGCCGGATCATAGATGCACGCAAACCAAGTAATAACGCATTGCAATAGTCAGTACTGGAGAAAATTGATTGAAGACCTGTTCTGAAGTCATTTTGTAGTAAGAGTGGTTTTAGTCGTCTTAATGTCATTAGCTTTGCATATCCTTCTCTGACTTTATTTGAAATGTGTTTTTTAAAGCTTAATTCAGGGTCATTTATTATACTTAAATCCCGCGCTTTGTCAGCAAGCTTAATCGTTGAGTTATCATAGAGTACTAATGGTGTATGACATATCAGTGTAGATTTTCTTTCTAATAAAATCACTTTAGTTTTGTTTATGTTTAAAACAAGCTTCATTTGTGTTAAAAGCTGCCTAATTATTAACAAGTACATTGATAGTAATTTGTAAGTTTTTTCTATTGTGTCAGGTATTGGTATCAGTATTTGAATGTCGTCTGCATATAGATAGTAGTTAAGGCCAAGTAAATGTTGAAAAGTGTGGCTGATAGGGCTGATGTGCAATCTGCGGTGGTACTTGCTCATCTCCATATGTCTGTTTCATTTGGATAGAGCTGGCTTTTACTGCCTTATTAGTCCTCAAGAAATCCTGCTTCAACTTAGGTGCAAGACTACTTTTTTGGTTCTTGCCGGCACTGCCAACCTGGCCAATTTTGGAAACCTTTCCTTTACCTGCTCTGCCTTTCCCCTTTAGCTCACATGATTGATTCTGTCACTGGGGATGTGAAGATTAAATGATTTAATATTTGGCAGTGGTTCTGTAATGTCCTCTGACTGTGCCAGTGCCATGCTGATGTGTGTGTGTGCGGGGAACACAGAAACACTGCTGCACTGAGAGTGTGCCTGTGCACTAGTTCTCTTGACACTGAAAAGCTTCACAACACAACCTAGTATGCTTCAGTCTTTGCCCTGCCTCACTGCTCACCTTGTGCCCAGCCCACTGCCCAGGTAGAGGCTAAAACTGTTACCAGCTCTGTGAGCAACTCTCCAGTCACCACAAAGGTAGAAAAAAGAACAGAAAGCAATATAATTCTGCTCTCACAGTGCTCTTCTGACACCGTGCTGCTGCCTCACTGCTTTCCTGTATTGTGTGAGGGGCACAGAGATAGTCACAAAAGGGGAAGCAGCAAAAACATTGTTTGGAAAAGTTAACCTAAAACTCAGAAGGAGCTCAAATAGCGCCCTTTTTTCCAGACAATGCCTTCAGAAGAAATGCACAGCAGATCTCTGACAGCATCACTGTACCTGGTGCACAGTGATAGGTTGGGTTGGAAAATTGCTTCACTGCGATATGTCATCCCTGTTGTCTCCTTGAAGACATGACTGTCCTGTCCATGTCTGCTGGCTGCCCTCTCTGTACTTTGTATCAGTTCCTAACTGCACACCTGTTGCTCTCCTATTGATTTCTATGAGTCCACTGGCTATAATGGCTTAAAGAAATCATTCAATTCAGAACAAATGAAACGAATAGGATTTGTTCAATAATTCATTTCGGGGTCTCCAGAATGAAACAAATTAGCTCTTATTCGTTTTGTTTATCCATTTTGTTTAAAACTAATGCATATGCCTAATTGAGTTAATAAATCACTGCAGTTTCAATTAGATTAAAATTCTTTATCTTAAATAAGTAAGGAGACTGCATGGAAGAGACGTGATTGCACGATCCTATCAAGGTGACCATTGTGAAGCTGTGTGTGTATGTATCTATCTATATATTTTACATATGCATATAAATGTGTGAAATTTTACATATATATGAAATGTTCTTTACCAGGACACTAGTCTGCAGAATTAATTTTTTTTTGTTTTACCATTTTATTTTGCACATAAATACGAACATTTTGAATTCCTGAGCTGAGCTTCCATTTTACAGTTAATGGATCTTGCTTTTTATATTGAATTGTGTGCCTTTTCTCTGACATTTTCTTGCCTCCAGGCAACTTGCACCTTTTCCTCTATTAATACTGTAGCAGTGCTCAGGTTAGTTTCTTTATTAAGGAATTCACAAGAGACATAGCATATCATAATTTCTCATTAATATTTCTCTGAGATTTGAGCTTACTGGGTTTCTCTTTGTGAATCACTTGGCTAGATTTCTTTTGGGATATTCCATGGACATTGATCTGCTTTTCCCCCAAGACTTGGTGTTCTGGATTCAGAGCTTTGTTGCCTATTTCCATGGATGAGACTAACTGGTCCAGTGTTCTATATTGTCTTTTCTAATAACTAACTATGTCTGTGCTTCTGAATTCATTTCCATAGCTCACATCTTTTATAGACTTGTTTGAAAGCCTTGCTGTTTTAGTTGACTAATTCCTCCCATTGGTCCTGGAATCACCTGCAGTAATAGATTGAAAGGAACAGTGCTGTAATGTGTGTGGACCCCAAAGGCCCTCACCAACAGTTGGTGGAGCTACGTTGGAGAGAGACTGGGCTAGTGCTTCACCTACATCAGCCCCTTTCCCCTGCAGGTTGAGCCCTTGGATTCCAGGGACTGGCAGGACTTAGGCGATAGTCTGTACGGGAATAGCATAGGCAGAGATCCAGGGCCATGCAAGGGTCAGAGGCAGGCGGATAGCAAAGAGGGTCAGAATCCAGGCAAGGGGGACCAGAGGCAGGTGGCAAGCAAGAGTAGTGAGTGTCCAACAAAGGTCAAATCCAAAAGTCAGTCTGCAGGGAAGACAAGGAAGAGGAAAGACTGACACAACAGGATGGGCAGGAAGTCAAGTGGAGCTGGATATGACGAGACAGGGCTGGACTGGAGAGACGAGGCAAGGCAAGAAGCAGGACACTGGAAACAGGAGCGCAGGAGAGGCAACACTTACTGCACCAGGAATGCAGGAGACCCATTGCTGAGGTGAAGCGAGAGTCTGGAAAGTCCTTACATAGGGCTAAGGCCACTGATGTCATCAATGGGCGCTGTGGCCTTAGCCCTATGGGAATTGGCTGGAGGTGGTGATCATGACGGCAGCCTACCATGTGTGCGCAGCTTGACGGCACCCTGCCACGGGAGTGAGGCCCAGATGTTGGTGGTGTCAGGGGTGAGTGTAGTCCCATAAGCCGCCAACCATAACAAGTGCTGGCTAGAGCCTTCAAGCTTTCAGCTCGCTTGTTGCTTAGCTCTGCTGCCTCCTTTTTGGGTGCTTAACTCTTCAGTCCCCATTGCTTTGTATCTTAGTAAGCCAGACAAATCTTCAGGGCCTCATAATTCCCCTGCAGAGTAAGTACATTTTGCCCACATAATTTACCTGCATAAAAAAAAAAAAATAAAGGTGTTGCTGGTGCACGGTTAGATTCTAGTTGGTCAGTGCTGATATTCAGTGCTGACCAGCTAAAGTTAGCCAGGTAGCTCTATCTGGGTACCTTTATCTGACTGTTGCCTGGATAAGCGCCATTAAATATATAGTTACAGTACAATGGATAACGGTCTCTGGGTAACTTACTTGCTCAGCCGGACTTTGAATATGGACCTTAAAGTCCCTAACGATAGGTGCTTAAAACTGGATGGGCCAAAGGCAAAGCCAGTTACAAACTGTTTCTTGTTACAAACTGTTCCTTGTAAAGGCTTTGCCTATATATTCTTGGTTGTAAGTTATCTGTAAACCGGCACGATGTGCAAACGGTTGTCGGTATATAAAATAAAATAAATAAATAAATAAATAAAAATACAGCCGCTGAGGTTCTTCTCCACGATTCCTTTGGAGACTTTGAATGCTGGGCATGCTGGTGCTGTTTTTCACCCATCCCTAGACTGATCTTCCCTCTGCTCTTCCTTGCCTTGATGCAAACCTGCTGTGTGTACTTTTGCCGTTTCATTATCTTCTTCTCTCTCCTCACCCAGTGCGACAGTTGTCTATAAGTCACATTTCCTCAACAGCTAGCATTGTCTGGTAGCTCCATGCGATGTAGGCCAGTCAATTTGCAGAGACAGTTATAGATCTATTTCAATTGTATCTCCCAGCATCTTCTTCTTTCAATATTATTCACATTTCTGTGCAGCATGATTGCGAGCCCTGGGCGCATAACTATTGCAGGTTAATAATGCAAGGTTGGTGCAAGTTGCAGACTGGTTACAAAAGAGGCACCTGACAATGCTTCCTCAAACACGAGCAGTTTACTGCAGACCACGATTGCTATACTTACAAATAGGACGCATAATTATTTTTCCTTCATGTGCGATAGGACCAGACACGGTGAGGTCCCTATTCAAAGACCCGCTGGGTGGATAGTTTTAAATGGTTATCTACAGATGAATATTCAGCTGAAGCTAACCATACCTCAGTGTCAGACCAGTCCCGAAAGGCAAGGTACACCTCAGAAATGAAATGAAATAAATTCTCGGCTGAATGATTTCCTAAATCTGGCCGGTCAAAATTTTGGTATGGTTGGGCACCGCAGCTAAAGATAGCAAGGTCGTGCTGAAAATCCGGCACTACCTGTACCTACAGTACACCTGAACGTAAACCGATGTGATAGCTCAGGTCGAATGTCGGTATATAAATAAATAAATAAAATACATAAATAACCGGCTTAAGTTCTCCAATCCCCTGCCCAGCAACAACCTGGGGATCACTCCCGCCTGCGTCTGCCTCCAGACTAACCCCGGCCCTCCTTCCTTTCCTCCCCATTTGATGGGCTGATGCCTCTTCCTCCCTCCTGATGGGAAAAAAAAATGAAGATGATCCCGGCCCAATGCCCAGTCCTCCCTCTCTCCTTCCAGCTGCCTGACGTGGGACTTCCCCTCCCCTCTGCACTGCTAGGCCCTCAGCTCCCTCCCTCCCCTGTCACTTTTCTCTGGAATCCCCTCCCTTCCTCTTGCCCTATGAAGGTAAAGTCCTTTTTCTAGACAGGAGGGAGGGAGGAATCCCTTGCCGGCGCTATCCTGACATAGGAGGGAGCGGAGAAGCTCAGTTAGGTTTATTTTTGTGCAGGGAGGAGGAGGGGAGTCCCTGCCTGCTGTCTGTCCGCTTCTTTTACTTTTAACGAGCTGGAGGGGAGGAAGGTGCATCAGACAGGGAAACACTTTATTTCTCCGTTATGGCAACTTGAGGGAGAATGGGGCATCGAGCAGGGGCAATCTTTTTTTTTTTCATCTGGTTAGTTGGAGGGAGGGAACGAGAAAGGGGGCAACGGCTGGGAGGGTTGTCTGATTTAACTTTAGGCTTGCAGACTTAACCAGGCAACTATGGCTGGCAAAATTAGGAGAATATGGGAGGAAAGAAGGGGTTGGGGGGGGGGGGAGGAGAAGAGGGACCGGTGGGACTTTGAGTGCTTCCCCAGCTTTTGTTTTGGCCCCCATGAATCTTTCCCATCTCAGCATTGCCTGCTCCTGTCTGGACATTTTGGGTTTGAATTGCGCACCCAAAACCCCTGTTTTATGTGCATCAAAGGTGCTTTGAAAATCAGCTGGAGTGGGGTAGGGTTTTCCGTGGGTAAAGATTGCGCATACAAACCTGTCATGCTTGCACGTGTACTCGCACTCGGCGTTAAGCCTTCCAGGGGCTTTCCCCGGGGCAGGCAAAGGAATTGCATGCGCAGTTTTGTGGAACTTTCTAGGCGTAGGCCCGCTCGCGTAGCGGGACAACTTTTACAAATGTCCAAAACCAACTTAGGCGCACAAGTCTGCTTGGAAAATCTGAGTGCTGGTAAAAGAAATTTAACCCGATCTGGGCTGCCTGCAGACCACCCTCTTAAATAGAGGCTGATCGGTCACACCAATGGCCAACTGTGTTCGGGGAGGGTGCTGAGTTCAGAACCTCCCCCTCCCACCCAATCATTTGCAAAAATTGGCTCCTGCAGAAGTGTGGTGAAATTACGAAGGACACTTGCTGGAGAACTAGCTCTTTCTGTGGTGCAGGCAGGCAGCCAGTTGATATGAGTCGTCTGACGCCAAGCACAAAGCCGG
This sequence comes from Rhinatrema bivittatum, assembly GCF_901001135.1. Classification (NCBI taxonomy): domain Eukaryota; kingdom Metazoa; phylum Chordata; class Amphibia; order Gymnophiona; family Rhinatrematidae; genus Rhinatrema; species Rhinatrema bivittatum. The sequence goes on along the minus strand of NC_042618.1, from coordinate 466,141,536 downwards.
TACGCGAACAATGTAAGAGAATGTGAGCAACTTTGAGTAATTTATGGCTTTCTTCAACTGGAGGCTTGGAGATGTCCTGGCCCAGCTTCAAGAATGTTAATTGTGTACAAGCAGGAGCTTATAAATGGCTGGTTCTATGGTCTTAGTTGGCTCATTCAGGATAACAATGACAATATCGGAGAAAGGAGCGAAGAGTGAATTATTTTCCCCCTCAACTGCAGAATACTTTCAGGAGTGAAAAATGCATGCCTGTAATTAACCATAAAACTCTTCCCCCCACTGTATCTTTCCTCCGTTCAGAATAGATGGGTAGCCATTATAGCAATCCATTGTTGCATCATATCTCTAGAAAACACATGTACCGCAACCATTGTTTGCCTCTCTTATTTCAAAGCGCTGGGGTTTTTTTTTTTTTGCATTTGGCATCACTCACAACAAAGTAATTCCGACTTTCAAAATATTGTCACCTTAATTGTGCAAGCTCTGTAGGTCTCATGCAGCACAGTAACAATATTTATGTCAGAAGGCGTGAAAAAAAAAAAAAAAAGCATATTTGACTGTTTAATCTCTCTTTTGAGACTGAGTTTTCAGAACAAGAAGTGAGAAGCATTAACCATTTTCTGTTGCTGTTGTTTTCAAATTAGGTACGATTGTATGCTAGACCGGAGATGATTCGAAGGGGATCGGGGGACTACGCCTTAAATATTACCAAGAGACTTCTAGAGTTTTATGAAGACTACTTCATGGTGCCCTATTCTCTGCCAAAATTAGGTAAGATGCTCTCGCCCCTTGGCCTGTGGTTGAAGAAAGGTGAAGCTGGTCCAGCCGCCTCGTTTTAGGGACTTGGGCTGACCATCAGGGATGAATCGGGGAGGGCCCAAGAAGCTCCAACTTTGCCTGAGAGAGTTTTCTCCACTGCCTGCCTATTTACCATGCAAATGATGGATGCAATTTCTCGGGGGCTAGACAGAGTCCCCGTAGGAGATCAGTTTTAATGGAAAAGTAATCAGGAATCCCGTAGCTAAGCAAGCAAGTGCCCTAAGGTGAGAGAGAGGAAACCGCGTCCCGGTAGGCACAAGGCTAGAGCGTGGTGTGATTACAGAATGAAAAAAAACAGATTATCTAAGGCACTGATTGTCAGAGACTTTTTCCCATTCTGTGTCCGTGGGAAGCGGCCCCACGAGTTCAGAAATTGCATAAACCTTTTTTTTTTTTTCAAATCTTCGGAGCATTCCTTTGCTTTCTTGGTAAAATATGGGGACTTTTATTCATGGGGGCGGGAACATGTAAAATCCTTGCCTTTTGATTTTTATGCCTGAAATTAATTGGTATGTGGCCTGGGAGCCCAGCAGCTTTGGGAGGCTTTTACACAAATAAGCTATTTGTGTTTTCCTCTTCCTTCCCTCCCAGTGTGGTTGAAGAACCAGGAATGAATTGCACAGGATTAAAGGAATAAAGCATAGCACTCAGTATCAAGGATCAAGTGCTTGCGTTCACACAAGTGTTAGCATTTAAGCTACAGGAGCAGAGAGTCTATAGTGCTCAGGCATTAGCTTGTGGAGCTGCTGAATAAATCTTACAGTTTAAGGCAGACAGATATATTATTATTTATTCTATCTGGTTGTCTGCCTTTCAATACGGTGTCATCAAAGAGGTTTACAATACAACTTATACAGAATATATTTCAGGGTCGTCAGTTTCTTCCTGGTGTATTTGGGCTTCCAGCTCAGTTGATCCAGGGCTGGGATCTGCACTGTAAACCTTCATTTGGGACTATCTAAGGCTTTTTTTTCCTCCCGTAATATATATATCCTTTCCCAAATCACATAGTCCAATGATCACAGTGACACTGGGCTATGTGAATTGGCACAGTGACACTTGGCCAGCAGCTCCTTCTGAAACGCTGCAATCATGGGCCGTAAGTCCGGCCACTAGATGTCGCCATCGAGCAATGGCCCCCAGACAGGGGCAGCAGACACTGCCTCTCCAGCCAGCTGGGGAAGACCTGACCTGGGATTCGAACCCGCGTGCCTCCGTAGGGCAGTGTACGTAACACTTTACGCTGACCCACTGCACCAGCCCCCATGGCAGACGGCGTTACCTCTGCTTGCACCGATTGAACTGCTGCAGTTTACATAAGAAAGCTGTAACTATTAAAAGAAACAACAAGTGGAATCATTTCTGTGGGAGCTTGCGGGTCCCGATGAACTTACAAGACATTCCTTCATTATTTCCTTTCTCTGTCTGTTTAGATCCTTTTCTCCTGCAGAAGATCTCTTTTTACTTGGAAAGTTAGTCTTACCCCCGTCCCTAACAGGGCCCTCCGATTTGCCCATTCGGGGCTGCAGGATGGGTAAGAGTTGGGGAGGGGTGACCCGAAGGGACTATGGGCTTCTCTTGCGCCCTTGGACAGGATCCAGATAACGTGGTAGGATCCTAGGCAGTGACTTCAAGCGTGGTATTTCTCATCGTTCACAGGGCATGGTTTTTATTTTTTACAGCCAGAAACATTTGAGAAGTCCCTGTGCAGGGATTTCTTACCCTGGAAACCCAGGGGCGTGGGCAGTAAAGATTGTTTTTCCTTAGGGAAAGAAGCTTTTCTGAGAGCGCCTACTCTTTCATTATTCAAAGCCTCGCTCTCTGGGCCTCTTTCCTTACCTTTCTTACTCCCTCTCTTTCCTCACATTCGAACTCCCCTTGCTCCTTGAGGGCAGCTTTATTTTTCTAGCAGTGTCGTCCGCTGATTGCCTCTTTTGCTCGCCAGCCCTTTGCTCAGGAGCTTTACCAATTCGACAGGGGATCTCAGGTCAAGTTTCGGGGCTTTCTAGAACTCGATGCTAACAAAATCTCACCGTCCCGTGAATCCCGGTAAAGGAATGGGTCGCAAACACTCGCCTTGAAAGCCGTGTCTTGCATTGGTTTGCGCGTTCCCTAGCATCCCCCCCCCCCCCCCCGAATCTTGGGTCTCGTAATTCCTGGAAACCTCACGCCCATGCCGAATTTGTTCTCGCTGCGAATGGGAGCTCTGGGTGCCTCTCGGAAATGAAAAAGGATAAAACCTCCCTGTTCCCAAACCGCTGGCGTTTGTAGGGTAATTCTTACGAAGAGTTACAGCACAGCGATATCCATCAAAGGTATTTTGATGCGCCCGGGGGTAAAAGCGAGCTGCAGCAAACAGCTCTTTTCCAATCTTGTAACTCTCCCTTACCCTTTCTCATCAATCCTGTTATAACAGTAACGAGCTTTATCCCCTGTAGGATAAAAACATGCAATGTTTTGCTTACGGTCTGCTCCAGTTTTGTCAATTTGAGAGGCACATTGCAGAGAAAACTTGTGATCCTGTGAGCTGCTTTATGATGTTTCTTTTGAGACTGTCAAACCGCTGGTATATATCTACAGGAGTTAATTTAAAAGTCGATACGGGGGGGGGGGGGGGGGGAGATCCTGTCTGACATGCTGCCCAATATAGCTACTGTAACTCATCAAAAAAAAAAAAAAGTTACTGCATGATAACTTTCTATTTATCATGCAGTATCATGGCCACAACTTTGTTTTCCTGCTGGTACCAGTTCAACATAGCTAACTTTTTTTTATGGCTAATATGTGCTCTAACAGGGGAACGGCATGAAAATATAGCACTTTGCATGAAGCACGTGTACGCTAGAGAAACAGAGGTCCTGGAAGAGGGCCGGACACTCGGAAGAGGCAGCGTAGTAGTTCGTTTAGTTGTACCGTTTCCGAAACGGTTTTCCCGGTATTTGTGCCACTGCGTTGCGATGCGGCTGCTTAAGCAGATGGGAATCCTAGCAGTTGTGTGCCCCCGGCCTTCAGCTTCCCTACCAGAGGGCTTGGATGTGGCGTCTGACATACCCGAGTCCACCTTTAAAATTAATGCAACCTATTGAAGTGGAATTCCCCGGGCATTACAGAGAGGAGATTCATTTTAGTAATTCCAGATGGGTTGCGCCCTGAGATCCATATCTAAATATGCCAGCTAGTTTTCTGAGTTTCCCCCCATTCCTCTTGCCTTCATATTATTCTCCGATGCAAATATATCTCTGCAGTAGCTGTGGTGTGTACACGGTGCGAGCGCCTCCTTAGCTTTCGGCAGCCTTGCTAAGTCTCGCACATCAGGAGGGGGTTTCACGTCCTCGCGCTGTGATCTCCCCCCCCCCGCCTCTCAGGCACTGGAACGGCAGCAAGCGAGCTGAGGATGCACTTGTGGGGTTCCCATCCCCCTGCCCCCGGAATTTGCAAGCCCCCCTCCCATGATGGAAGTGCAAACGACTGCTTCCAGCGCTGCTTATTGGAGGTAGCGCTGGAGCCGCCGGGAGCGGGTGACTGAGACCCTTGCTCCCGGTCGGGATAGTTTTGGCCACCGATGTGGAGGGGGGGGGGGCTAACTTTGTTTTGAACTGCAGGGGAGGGGACTTTCAAAGTCCAGGGGAGCAGGGGGTTGAGACTTGCGATTGAAAAATGAAACGGGGGAAAGTGGGGGTGGGGAAGACAGCCCAGAAATTTGTGAGGTTTCAAGATTGCTGGGAACCACTGGCCCTTGGATATTTTTTTTTTTTCATGCTGACACTGACCCGGATATACAAGGCCGGATAACTTTAGTCATTTAAAGCAGGTCTAAAGTTGTCTGGCTGACTTGGCTGGATGTACCAAGATTAGCCGGATATCTCCGCCCCTCCCCAGAGCTCCCATGGAACGCCTCTTTTGTATCCCGCTAAATAGCCAGATAACTACTTAGCTGGATAAGTGGCTGAATATGCCACCTTTGCTGTTTAGACGGGTAACTAAATAGGTTTTGAATATGGATGCCAAGAAAAAAATAAATGAATCCATGCATAAAACAGTTTTCTGCACCTAAATGGTCTTTGAGGAAATTGCCCTGGGAGCTGTGATACATCAGTTTGGATGGAAGCGATTTCATGCACACTTTTATGCATACCTCCCCTCGTCTCCATACTTCGTTCTTACGTGCACCTTCCCCCTGTTCTACTGTAAATAAGTTTCATATGCTAAGAGTATCAAGTGCATATGCCACTTAACATTGTATACTAGTTCATTTGCATTTCTATTCCTAATCGAATGCAAATAGTTGTAACGCTGCTTGTTAACTCTCCTCTCCTATACTTGTGTATTCATCCAGTTATCCCCTCCCCTGTTCATTGTAATTTCCTTTCCTTCTCAGTTTTTTGTAAACCGACATGATGTGTCCTACAAATGCTGGTATAAAAAAGTTTTTAAATAAATAAATAAATAAAATAAATATTCCTGGTGGCAGAGTTGGGGGAGGGGAAATGGTTTACGCACATACTTTTGAGTTTTGGAAGTGTGCGAGTAAATGTACGCACACAATGTTTACACGTAGAAAAGACCATAGGGCCCATCCGCCTAACTTATCCAGCCTTTCCAATTCCCATCACTCCATGGAGATCCCCAGTATTTATCCCGTGCTTTCTTGAATTCAGATACTGTTTTTGTCTCCACCACCTCCAATGGGAGGCTGTTCCATGCATCCACTACCCTCTCTGTAAAGAGATATTTGCCATCTACCCCCTTTCACCCTCATCCCATGATCCCTTGTTCAAGATCCTCCTGTGCATGGAAATCTTTCTGGATATTTAAATGTCTCTACCATAGCTCCCCATGACACCTTTCCACTGGGGCAGTGTTGCCCAAATCTGTCCTGGAGGAATCCCAGTTAGTCGGGTTTTCTGGATATCCACAATGAATATACATGAGATAATTTTTTTAAAATTTTTTATTTATGCATATTTCCCATACATTTCAAGAAAAACACTTGAAAGTGAAATCATATGAGACACAGCGAGAAGGAAAAAGAAAACTAACAAAAAAAAAGGTATTCAATTCACCAACCAAAGAAAGAAAAATGATCATTTAGATTTTTATATTCTGCTTTTTACACTTTTTTCAGCACTTCAAAGTGGATTACATTCAGGTACTGTAGATATTTCCCTATCCCCAAAGGGCTTACAGTCTAAGGGGTGGATTTATCAAAATGCGGTAAGTACCGCATGCAATAGCAAAAGGGGCGTGTTTTATGCTAATATAGCATTTATCGCAATTTGCACTAATTACCTGTGCGAAGAGCTAAGTTAGCACAAATTGCAATACCATTTCAGATTCTGCAATAAGTGCCAGACCTGTTGTATTTCCATCATTCAACCACCAGGGGACCATTGTTAATGGTCAGAGAGAGAGAGAGAGAGAGCGAGAGCCTGGCTTGTATCAAGCTAGGTTGAGAGAACATTGCCCAAATCTCATCTTGGAGTGAGTTTCCTCACTCCGAAGGCCATCAAATCTTCAAGAGACCACTGTTCTGTTCGTAGGTGTCACGTAGAATGTCAAAGTGGCCCCTAACCCCCTACACTCTTACCTAAACCCCACCTCGAGTTACTAGGTGGGCCTACCATACGGATACAAATACCTACCTATGGGCCACAATATCATGGCCAGTCTCTCTCTCTCTCTCTCTCTCTCTCTCTCTCTCTCTCTCTCTCTCTCTCTCTCTCTCTCTCTCTCTCTCTCTCTCTCTCTCTCTGACCCCCTTTGTACCTGAGGGTAAAGTGACTTGCCCAAGAGTAACATTGGGACTTGTAGGAAAACATTTTCCATTAAGGGAACAGAGAAGGTAAAGAACCAGCAAGAGAGGCCATATACAATATTGAGTGACCATCATAAACACAAACTTCCTAACTAATATTAGAAGAAATCGGTAGTGATAGGAGGAAATTTGTTACTCAGAAAAGATGACAATTGTGATGGTAAAAAGAATGTGTATGATGCATTCATATACTTAATAATACACTTGCAAGGATACTTTAAAATGAATAACGCCCCCAACTCTAGAACTTTGGGTTGCAATAATAAAAATTGCTTCCTTCGCTTCTGAGTATGCCGTGCAAGGCCTGGAAAAGCATAGACTTTTACATTCAGGAAAAGTTCTGGGCGATGACAGAAAAACATTCTAAGGATCCAGTCTTTATCAGATTCTAAGAGGAAAGAGTCAATCAAGGTAGCTGGTTTAACCAGACCCTTCTGGGATGTTTCCAAAACTGCTGTTAAATCTAATGGTGACTTCAGATCGGCAGTTTCCTCCTTGAAAGGGGAATGTAATAAACTCTTGAAACTAGTGGAAATGTCTGTACCCGAATCTTCAAAATGTCTGTGAGATATCTCTTCCACATTTCTTTTGGAGCAACAGCTGGATATTTAGGGAAGTTAATAAAATGGAGGTTCCTCCCTCTGCTTGATTTTCCAAATGTTCTAATTTAGAAGTAAGCCACTTATTTTCTTTCAAAATATTTTGTTGTAAGTCCGTAGTTGAATCTAGCTTTTTCCTCACATTCTCAGAATTTTTTTTATTAGCAAAAATTTGAATTTCCATAACTTTCATATGATTATCTAAAGTGGCCATATAACCAATTACAAGCTTGAGCTGGTTGGAAATAATAATATTTAAAGCTTGAAGATTCTAGAGTACATACATCAGGTCTTACCAATTCAGAAGTTTGAATTGATGGCAACTGCACAAATTCTCCCCCACCATGCCTGGAAATGTCACTATCTTCAACATCTCCTGTAAATTCTGAGTCTCCAGATGGCAAAGGAGCACCTGGTCGCACATCACCTGGGTTGCGGTGTCCTGGCCTGGCCTGGCAGTGAATCTGACACTCGTGCTTCTGCGGGATTTACAGGGGGAAGTCGCTCCTCCGGGGACCAGGAGATCGATAGCTCAGGGGAGGGGGCTGGGTGCTACCTCTTCCCGGTCCTCCTCCAGCGAGCACATCCCCGGAGCCAGACCTCCCCGGCGAACATGAGCGTCCATCGGGCCAAGCAAAACACCAGGAGGAGGAATAGAAAGTTGCTCCCGCTCTCTGGCCCTTCTTTTCTTTCCGGAATGAGGCACTGCATGGAAAAATTTCAGAGCCCGCGGAACAGCCTCGGGCCCGTCCTGCTAAGTCGGCCATCTTGGAATCTACAGGAGATAAATTTGCATGCAGTGAAGACAGGACAGGTTTGGAAACCACTGCCCTAGGGTGTACATGTTTAGATCTTTAACTCTATCCCCATCTGCTTTAAAACGAAGACCAGTGGCCATTGTAGTAGCCGCCCTCTGGACTGACTGATTCCTGTTTATATCCTTTTGAAGGTGCGGTCTCCAGAATTGTACTTACTATTTCAAGTGAGGTCTCACCAGGGTCCTATACAGGGCAATATCACCTCCCTTTTTCTGCTGACCCTTCCTCTCCTTATGCAGCACAGCAGCTTTCTGGCTTTTACTGTCACTTTATCCAACAATTTGACTACCTTAAGATCATCAAACACAATCACTCCCAGATCCCATTCCTCTTTTGTGCTTAAAAGAATTTTGCCTTCAGTACTTGGGTTTTTACATCCTAAATGCATTACTCTGCATTTTTTAGCATTAAATCTTAGCTGCTAGACCTTGGATCATTCCTCGAGCTTCACTAGATCCCTCCTCATGTTTTCCACAACTTCCTGGCTGTTTACCCTTTTGCAGATTTTGGTATCCTCAGCAAAAAGGCAAACCTTTCTGACAATCCTTCCATTATGTCGCTCACAAAAATATTGAAAAGACCCGGTCTCAGGACTGATCCCTGAGGCACCCCCTCCTCAGAGTAAACTCCATTTACCACTCCCCTTTGTCGCCTCCCACTCAGCCGGTTTCTAACCCTGTCACTCACTCTAGGATCCACACCAAGGACGCACAATTTATTTATAAGTATTTTTATTTTTATTTATTTAAGGGTTTTTTATATACCGAGGCACGTTTGCAAAACATCACCTCGGTTCACAATGTAACATAACTTAGCAACTAGCTTTACAATAAAAACATTAACAGGGAGAGGGTTAACAAGGGCAGGAGATGATAAAACGCAAATTATATACATATGTACAATGCGTATTCAATGCGTATTCAATTCAATGCGTATTCAATTCAATGCGTATTCAATGCGTAACGGAGTCAAAGGCCTTGCAGAAATCCAAACACATTATATCTAACACACTCCCGTGATCCAACTCTGTCAAAGAAATTGATCAGATTTACCTCTAGTAAGACCGTGCTGCCTCAGATTTTGGATTCCTGAAATTGCACTCTCCTCTGTTTTAGCAGTGATTCCATTAGTTTGCTCACCACAGAGGTCAGACTGACTGGGCCTGTAGTTCCCAGCCTCCTCCTTACTTCCACTTATATGAATAGGAACCACATCCGCCCGTCTCCAGTCCTCCAGAACTACTCCCGACTCTAAAGAAGCATTGAAAAAGGTCACCAGCGGAGCTGCCGGGAGATCTCTAAGTTCCCTTGGTCCCCTCGGATGTATCCCATCCTCCCTCATCGCCTCATCTACTTTAAGTTTTGTTAGCTCCTCACGAACACACGGTTCTGAAAATCAGTTGAGGTTTACCTCATGTCCAGTCTTATTTGTGTTTGTTTTATGTGTTCCTGTTCCAGGCCCTTCTACACTGAACACCGACCAGAAATATTTGTTAAGCAATTTTGCGTTTTCCTCATCAGCCTCTGTATATTCCTCCCCTGCACCTCTGAGTCTCTCAATGCCACTTTTGCACTTCCTTCTATCAGACGCATATCAGGCTGGCGTAAATGGGTGCGCACATGCTGCGCTGGGTCCCTCAGGCGCCCGCGAATTGTCAAAGCGGACTTACGCACGGAAGCCAAGTTTGCAAATCTGGGCTGAGGTTCCGCGTGCGTTTTCTTCAGCCCAACGCAGACTGTTATAAAAGTTACCCTCTCTATCAAGCAGAGAGCGCCCTACCTTAGATTTGATGCCCTTTCTAAGCATACGAGGTCCATATTCAGTAAACTGGCGAGCTGAGCTACCTGTAACTCGACAACGTAAAAACCTAAGCGGTTGTGTTCAGTTTTCTAGTTACCTGGCCTTGTGTGGCCGGATATCTGGTTAAGTAGCAGTGCTTAGACAAAAAAACAAAAGCTGAAAAGAGGCCTGCAGTCCCATTCTCTCCCTCTCCCACCCCACCTTCCAAACTTCATGTATGGCCCTGGCAGACCATGCACCCCCACCCTCTAAACTCCTCCTAAATTTCACAGGCCTCAGCCCACCCTTTCCCAGTTTCTATGTATTTATTTAAATTGTGCTGCCTCTCTGGACCCTCCCATCTTACCCCGATACCCAGGGCGGGTGAGGCATGAACGTACCAGTGCTGCTTCTGTCAGGTGGGTGGGAGAATCCGCTGGAGGGGGCGGCCCGACCTGCAACATTTATGTCAAATTTAAGAGAGATTTGGGGGATGACCCGATAGGGGCCTCTCTGAAATTTGTGGAGGAGGGAGGATAGAATCGGGCCGCAGGTCCCTGTGCATCTTTTCTTTTTCTAGTCTGAACATCCCTACTTAAATGGATATTTTCAAAAGATATCTGGCTAAGTCCTACTTATCTGGCTATCTGCCCTCTTGAGGTGAGAATCTTCCTTTTTATTTTGGAGAAGCAACCTCCAGACCCAGCTGATTTCTGTGTAGGACGGATTTTTGGCTTCTGGACTAAGTTCTGGATGTTAGGTTTGTTCAGTTGTACTTTATTTAGATGGTTTAGTTGTCCTCTACTTGTTGCACGGCATAAGATATGGATAGATGTGTTTTAACATATTTTTTCATGCTGTACTTCACCTTTTGGTGGCTGGGTTATAAATACACCAAATAAATACATAAATCAAGGAAAGATGTGGAAAGAAAAGAGATGACGTTGCCAGCACAGGCCACATGGCCCGGGACTTGTCACCCGCAGCAGAAAACACCAGCCTGTCAACTTCAATGGCAGGAAATAAAGGCTATGTTTCTTTTCAAAATCCCTGGCACACTGAAGCCGAGTCCTTTTAAGTGTGCAACATTTATGCAGGAAACTCATCCTCTTTTCAGCTCACCAGATGTATATTTGAATTGTGCTCGGGCTAGTTGCTTCCCTAAAATGAATAAAGATGTGGAGAAGGGGGCACGGCAAACATGAAACTGCATGCTCTCCTGAAGTTCAGGAGGCAGGAGTATCCCGAGCACGACGCTTCGATGCGCTTTTGCAAACCGCCTCGGATATGTCTCTTTTGACTCGGCGAGGTGGTATACAAGGTTTTTCAAATAAATACTGTGTTGCAAAAGATGAACAAATCCAAGCCACTACCAGCTCAACTTCTCAGCTATATCAGCTTATGAGATCAGACCTCTCTAAGTCACTTAATTTAAAACAAGATACTCAATAGCGAATTTGAGCCATCTGGCTTACACAGATATTGCTTGGAATCTGAATGCATGGCGTAGGCATTGTAAAATAGGATGGGAGAGAAGAAATGTTATCTTGTAAAATGTTGGCCAGAATGCACTGAGCAGCTTCCGACAGACACGCGCCTATTAAATTCTGCTGTAGCACAATGTAGGGTTGCAGATGAGACTACACGCTGACAAATTGTCACCCGTGGATTTAAAGTCATTTGGATGTCTGCTTTAGAAAACACAATCCCTGAGCTTGCAGATAAGTATCTGTCTGCTACTTGGCTTTGATTTATATCCACAAAGAAGTTTTTATTTGCATGAAAAAAAGTTGTCCTTTAAAAAAAATATATGGGACTTCCAGGAATAGGACTCATTTTAGACCTATGATTATAAACACATTGGCTCCTATCATTTAGGACATAAGGCACTAAATATCATGGTGCAGTCCTGGTGTCTTGAAATATGAGGACTTTATTATACAAATTAAGTCTTTTGTAAAAATATGTATAATGCATTTCTCTTTGAGGGAAATTCTTATTTATGATATTGCTTTTTTTTCACTTGATGGATTCTGATATCAAGTACTAGCATAACAGAAGAACAGAATATATGCCATACTGGGTCAGACCAAGCGTCCGTCAAGCCCAGTACCCTGTGTCCAACAGTGGCCAATCCAAGTCGCAAATACCTGGCAAGTACCCAAATATTAAATGCCGACAACAAGCAGTGGCTATTCCTTAATGATTAATAGCAGTTTATGTATTTCTCCTCCAGGAACTTATCCAAACCTTTTTTAATCCCAGCTAAAATAGCTGCCTTAACCACACCCTCTGGCAACAAATTCCAGAGTTTAATTGTGCGTTGAGTGAAAAAGAATTTTTCGATTTTGTTTTAAATGTGCTACTTGCTAACTTCATGGACTGCTCCCTAGTCCTTGTATTATCTGAAAGAGTAAACAACCGTTTCACATTTACCAGTTCGAGTTCTTTCATGATTTTTTAGACCTCTATCATATCCCGCCTCAGCTAACTCTTCTACGGGCTGAACAGCCCCAACCTCTTCAGCCTTTCCTCATAGGGGAGCTGTTCTATGCCTTTTATCATTTTGATTGCCCTTCTCTGGACTTTCTTCAGTGCAACTATATCTTTTTTAGATGCGGTGACCAGAATTGCATACAGTATTCAAGGTGCAGTCTAACCATTGAGTGATTACAGGCATTAGTTCCCGGGACTAATGCCTATAACAGATTCCAGCTCGGAGTGATTTATTCAAGTTTTTGTACCAGCATACTATATATTCCATAGTCATTCACGTTGACCCGTCCCTTGTTCCACTATTAAAGACACTGTGCTCAATTGTTTTCTTTGTAATGTACTAAGATACTATGATACTGAGTTCAAATGTTTCTTGTAACTATACTATGTTCAATTTGTACTTTGTTTTTTTGTTCTATTTATTTATTTATTTATTTATTTATTTATTGTTTTTGTTATACCGAGTTTCATGATAGGCATCACATCAACCCGGTTGATGTGAGCACTTGTAACACTGTCGGTCTTAAATCTGAATATATATGTTGCAACTGCACGCAATGCGACATTAAAGGTGCTTGAATCTTCTGTTGGTGTAGTGTGCCCAACATAAATCAGATTACATGAACACTGAATCAAGATTTGTACGATTCTGTTTGGTTCAATCACCTTTTAATGTGGCCTCGTTACATTGATGGCGTCTTTGTCATTTGGACACCAGGGGTTAATGATTTACCTGCATTTGTGTACTGGTTCAGTTCTTTGTATCCCAGCTTGATTGCAACAGTTGACATTTGTTTTGGACATGTAGAGTTTTAAACACCGAGGTAGTTCGCGCACTCCTCTTTTTCAGAAACCCACTGATCAAAATCATTTTTTGATGTTTACTGGGCTGTCACCTTTGGGGATTGAGGATGAGTTTATGAATGTAGCCAGTTTTCGCGTCTCTGATGTTGGTGCTCAGGTGTTATGGACTTCAAGCGTCAAGCACAGGATTTGGCTGGGAGGCTTTTGAACTGTGGATATCCGATAGCAGTGGTTCAAAATTGCTTCACACACACTTTGTTTACTAATCACTCGATAAGTGGGGGGCTGACCAAGGATGGATGGGAGGTGCTCCGAGGAGGAGCGGCGTTAGCTGGTAAGTTGTCCAGCTAACGTCAATATGCAGCGTTAGCCAGATAATTTATTCCACTAACTCTGGCCGGCCTACAGACCTGTTCAAAAGATAGCCGGATAAACTTATCCGGCTATATGTAAGATAGCTGGGTAAATTCGGCACCACTGAATCTATCCTGCTAGTTAGCCGGATAAACTTATCCAGCTTAACTAGTCGAGCCACACAGCGGCTAAAAATGCACTCCCATGAGACCAAAAGGACAGAATGAGGAATTGGAATGGCTTTACCATGATTTACTTATTTATTTATTTAAAAACTTTTCTATACCGTCATTAAGCTAGGTACCATCATGAACGGTTTACAAGAAGGCACCAATATTACTATTGGGAAACAGATAGAATCTATCACTAAACAAGTGCCAAGACTTTATGGTAACATAGCTCGTTTATAATTACTCATAATTGTAAGTGTTATATCATGTTATATCATGTCCATTCTTTATTGTATCATATTTTAAAATTGAGAGCAAACATATTTAAAAATAAAAGTAGAATATATACCCGTGTAGGTTGGGGTAGTGTGCATGAGTGTTCTGCAGATCGTATTTTTTTTCTTTATCCCTGTATACTACTCTCCTTTCTCATTGTTGTAAGCTTGTTTAAATAACCATGTTTTCAAGTGTTTTCTGAAGGTTTTGATGTCTGTTTGTAAGCGGATCTCGACAGGCATGGCATTCCATAGCATAGGACCTGCTAAGGAGAGCGCTCTTTCCCTTACTTGGGTTAGTTTAGCTGTTTTAATTGAGGGGATGGTCAGTAAGGCTTTATTTGCTGATCTTAGGTTTCTGTTAGGGACGTGTACACGTAGGGCTGTATTCAGCCATTCGGCTTTTTCGTATGTATTAATTTATGTATGGTACATAGGGTTTTGTAATGTATTCTTTGCTCGATGGGTAACCAGTGATTTAAAGAATAGTTTTCTATGTTCCTGTTTCCTAGAGCTTGTTCTGTTGCCACCAGTCAGTGTGAACATTTTCACGTAGTGACATTTAGAAAGTTACCTGGTATAGGTCTCCTCTTCTAGTATAATTAGTGACAGCAACTATTAAGATTGTGAGGCCTGCGACACGAGACGAAAGCTTGAGTATTCATAACCTGCGCACATTCAGAGAACTGAGATGGAGTCCTCCTGAACCAGAAGATATTGAAACACTGAACCGTGTCAGGGTTTGACGGTAACGAACAGCATTTTTTGAGAACAGATAAAATTTCCAGTTTTTATTTGCAGGGTTTAAAAGTTAAAAAAAAATGGACTAAGTTTTGTTTGGACGATGATTATTCTTGAGACCACTTTACCCCTTCTGGTTCAGATTATGATGGTCCTGTATGTTTAAAGACATTGATAGGGTAATTTTCCCATAGGATATTTTGGTTTTGGCAGGGTACGGTTTTATCCCTTTGTGAATTTTTGGGAACTTTGTGTGAGCTGCGTTCTTCATTCCGGCCTACGTTTTTCCGTGGTTCTAGTGTCATCGTGCCGTGGGGCTCCGTCTCACGATTTGCTCCCTGCGTCGTTCTTACTTTGGGAAACATTTCCGGTGGTTGTGGCTGCAATCTCGTGCCACGCTTCAAAAAAAAAAAAAAGTGATATTGGAAAACCTGAAGCTGTCATCTCCTCTCACACATGCGGTGTTGCTACCAAGGAAATGTGGAGGAGGTGTTTTGATGCATCTTTTGTATTTCTTTAATCTATTAACTGCTCTTATGCATCTTTTCTTGTTCATTGTTTTATTTTTGGTTTGGCTGCGTTCGTTAAAACTTTATTTTGTTACAGCTTATTTATGCTGGAGATCACATCTCCATGAACCATGAAGTTTGATACGCCGAATGGTAATTTCATGTGTTTTAAACTAGGTTATATTCATTAACTGAATGCAAGGTAGGGAGATGAGCAGAGATAATCACGCATTTAGTGGTAAGTGTCTGATTTGGGGAGTTTTCCGAGCTGCAAGATTTACTGGAGGTAATTAGACATGTGTGGCAGCTTTAAGCCTGTGAGGAGTTGGAATTTCTTTTTTATGAAACCTTCAGAGGTGGATTGGGAACTGGTTAAAAGGTAGAAAACAGAGAGTAGGGCTAAATGGTAAAGGTTCTCCATGGTGAACGGTGAATAGGGGGGTGCCCCAGGGATCTGTTCTGGGACCGATTGTTGTGATTGACCAATCCGGAAGTGGATCCTTAGGCCGACCGCCGGAGGGAGACGGACGGGAGGCAGACTAGATGAAACGATGAATCTTCACCTGGGAACCCGTGACCCCTCCAGAGGAGCTGTGGAGGCCCGGGTCACTAGGGCTTAGGAGTCTTCGCCCTGGAAGCCCGAGATCCCCCCAGGAGGAGCCTGTAGGGACCCGGACCGCTGGGTCTTAGGTGATAACAGAAGAATCCAAGGAAGCGATACGAACCGGGGTACAAGCAGGCAGAGAGCGGAGTCAGGCAGGCAGAGATCAGGAACCAGGCTGGCAAACGATACCGGAGTCAGGCAGGCAGAAGTCAGGAACCAGGCAGGCAGATAAACGATACCAGAGTCAGGCAGGCAGAAGTCAGGAACCAGGCAGGCAGATAAACGATACCAGAGTCAGGCAGGCAGAAGTCAGGAACCAGGCAGGCAGATAAACGATACCAGAGTCAGGCAGGCTGAAGTCAGGAACCAGGCAGGCAGATAAACGATACTAGAGTCAGGCAGGCAGAAGTCAGGAACCAGGCAGGCAGATAAACGATACCAGAGTCAGGCAGGCAGAAGTCAGGAACCAGGCAGGCAGATAAACGATACCAGAGTCAGGCAGGCAGAAGTCAGGAACCAGGCAGGCAGATAAACGATACCAGAGTCAGGCAGGCAGAAGTCAGGAACCAGGCAGGCAGATAAACGATACCAGAGTCAGGCAGGCAGAAGTCAGGAACCAGGCAGGCAGATGAACGATGGCAACTAGCACTCCGAAGAGAAACCTCGTTGCAAGGCGAATTGCAACTTCAAAAGTCCCGGCTTAAATCCCCTGCTCAATCAGCTGACGTCAAAAGAGGCGTGTCTGCACATCCGGGTGCAGACGCCTTAAAACACGGCTCTTCGTGCGCGCGCGTACCAGGGCTGGGGGGAGGAGTTTCTGACGACGTCTCCACGAGGAGACGCCGCTGCCATGCGGCCCTGGAGGCCAGAAACCCGGCGGTTCGCGGCGCCACGGAGGAAGGTAAGAGCCCGGTCACTAGGCTAGTGACCGGGATCGTAACACCGATGCTTTTTAATATATTTGTAAATGACCTGGAAATGGGAACAATGAGTTGAGGTGAAAAAACTTGCCAATGACACAAAATTATTCAAAGTTCTTAAATCACAAGAGGGTTGTGAGAAATTGCAAGAAGACCTTGAAAAGCTGGGAGACTGGGCAAGCAAATGGGAAATGAAATTTAATGTGGACAAGTGCTAAGTGATGCACTTAGGGAAGAGAAACCCAAATTATAGCTCCATAATGCAAGGTCCCACATTAGGAGTCCCCACTCAGGAAAAGGATCTAGGCGTCACCATTGATAATTCGTTGAAATTGTCTGCTCAGTGTGCAACAGCAGCCAAGAAAGCAAATAGAATGCTCGGGATTATTAGGAAAAGAAAGGAGAATAAAACGGAGAATATCATAATGCCTCTGTATCTCTCCATGGTGCATCCTCATCATGAATATTCTGTGCTGTTCTATTCAGCACATCTCAAGAAAGATACAGCAGAATTAGAAAAAGTACAGAGAATGGAGACCAAATGATAAAGGAGATGGAACAATTCCCTTATGAAGAAAGGCTGAAGAGGTTAGGACTCTTCAGCTTGGAGAAGAGACGTCTGAGGGGAGATATGATAGAGGTCTATAAAATAATGAGTGGAATGGGATGAGTAAATGTTAATCAGTTGTTTATTCTTTCAAAAAGTACAAAGACCAGGAGACACACAATGAAGTTACTGGGTGATACATTTAAAACTAATAAGAGAAAATATTTTTTTACTCCATGCATAATTGAGGTCTGGAATTTATTGCCAGAGGATGTGGTGCAAGCTATTAGTTTAGCTGCATTTAAGAAACGGTTTGGACAAGTTCCTTGGAGGAAAAATCCCTAAACCATTATTAAGGTAGAGTTGCAGAAATGCACTTCTTGTCTCTGGGATAAGCAGCTTGGGATCTCTCTACCCCCTTGGGATCCTGCCAGGTTCTTGTGGCCTGGATTGGCCTCTGTTGGAGAAAGGATGCTGGGCTTGATGGACCCTTGGTCTGACCCAGTATGGCAATGTAATGTTATGTATAAGAGAATTAGGGCTATATTCAATAAAGAGAATTTTTTCCATAGGCACAAAATGGGAAAACAAATCTTTTCTAAATAAGCAGAGAAACATAGGATACGGTCGGCAGATAAGGCGCATTAGGCCGGTTTCATTCCTGGTACAATGCCATAGACCCCCAATGGATTTCCAGCTTTCCCTCCCTTCTTCTCTTTCTTTATCCCAGGCTTTCTTAAATACTGCTTTTGGTTTTTCTCTCCAGCCACCATGCCACACTGGAGGGCTACTTAATGCATCCACCACCCTTTCTGGGAAAACATATTCTCTGATGTTGCCCCTGAGCCTCTTCCCTGGTTTGCTCATACCATGACTTCTGAAACAGGATTGCGTTTTGTGCATTCATACCGTTTTGGGGTCTCTATCACATCCCCCTCACTCTTCTTTCCTCTTGGGTACACATAGTTCAGTCCTGAGTGGCCTAGAGCAGTGGGCTGGGAAGCCAGGGTTCAAATCCTGCTCACCCTTCGTTGCCACAAACAGGGGATTCATTCACAAAGCTATGGTATTTTCTCCCGAGGGAAAAATCCCATTAGGGGTCAGAAAGCTGCAGTAAATGGCCCAGTCACTTTGAGATTCCTGTGGTATTTTTCCTTGTGGTTAAATACCAGGGGAAAAAATGATGAAGTGGTAACATAGTAACAGAGTAATGATGGCAGAGGAAGGCCAAATGGTCCATCCAGTCTGCCCAGCAAGTTTCTTATGGGAGTAACTGCTGCGCTGTAAAGGTTTCCCCCACATTTCTGTTAAGGGTAGTGACTGCCGCTCCAGGCAGGTTACACCCAAGCCTTATGTTAAGACTAGAGACTACCGCTCCATACAGGTTACCCCCATGTGTGTGTTAAGGGTGGTAACTGCCGCTCTGTGTGGGTTACTCCCACGTTTCTGTTAAGGGTAGTAACTGCCGCTCTGTGCAGGTTACCCCCATATTTCTATTAAGGGTAGTAACTGCCGCTCTGTGCAGGTTACCCCCACATTTCTGTTAAGAGTAGTAACTGCCGCTCTGTGCAGGTTACCCCCATATTTCTATTAAGGGTAGTAACTGCTGCTCCGTGCAGGTTACCCCCATATTTCTGTTAAGGGTAGTAACTGCTGCTCTGTGCAGGTTACCCCCATATTTCTATTAAGGGTAGTAACTGCCGCTCTGTGCAGGTTACCCCCACATTTCTGTTAAGAGTAGTAACTGCTGCTCCGTGCAGGTTACCCCCATTTTTCTGTTAAGGGCAGTAACTGCTGCTCCGTGCAGGCTACCCCCATATTTCTATTAAGGGTAGTAACTGCTGCTCCGTGCAGGTTACCCCCATTTTTCTTTTAAGGGTAGTATCTGCTGCTCTGTGCAGGTTACCCCCATTTTTCTGTTAAGGGTAGTAACTGCCGCTCCATGCAGGTTACCCCCACGTTTCTGTTAAGGGCAGTAACTGCTGCTTCGCACATTTTACCCTCTAGCCTTAAGTTAAGGGTGATTAATATTAAAAATCAAAACCAAGCAACTATCAAACCCATAAAATAATTAGCTAGCAATATTTTTAAAGGGTAAATGTCCCCAAACAATACATGGTAGAGGCCCCAATATTGTAGGTCCTCCATCATGTAAAGAGACCGAAAGTACTGAAAAATCCCCGGGGGTCTGCATAGACACCCTGTTCCACCCCTCCCTCGCTGCTCCGGAAGTGGCCTTTCATGCAAATATAAGAAAAATAAATGTTTTATATTGGCACCAGGCCTCACTCTCTGCCAGCTCTCCTTCATCAAAAAATATCCAGCCCCCCCCCCCCGGAGGCCAGGATCCCCACCCTTACTCACAAAAATAGTCCTGATGATCCAGTGGCTCCAGGCCTGGCCTTTGCCCTTATCATATGCCTTAACATTCAATGCTCCTGAGGGGAGTTAGCTACAATTCTTGAGTTATAGCTAACTTCATGTCAAGTAACACAGCTTGCAAATTTTTCAGCAAATCGTGCTGATTTGCATCATTTAGGGTATTAATGATCCGATTAGCATACATCTGCATGCTAATCAGCTAATTTACATATGTGCTGTGCTGGGGCTGAAATAACATGAGGTATTTCAATTACCTCATGTTATCCTCGCATTAGGCTATTTACTGTACGAAAAACAGTTTTTCATGCAGCAATGTAATGCGGCTTAGTAATGAACCCCTTTAGATTGTAAGCCGTCTGGGACAGGAAAATTCCTACGTTACCTGAATGTAATTTGCTTTGAAATGCCTGAAAGGTGGAATGTAAATCAAATCAAATAATAATACTAACTCCTCTGACTTTTGGTTTAGACTCTGCACCATTTCGCTAGCCTCTCTCTGGGCTGCCTCCATCCTGTTTATGCCCTTGTGCAGAGATGGCCTCCAGAACTGGACACAATGCGGTCCTTATTCAGACACAGTCTGGATGAAAACCTTACCCGGCTACCTTTGGAGGTATATTCATTAGTGCAGCTGCCCCAGTGATTAGAGCTGGCTATCTTAAAGTTAGCTTTAACTGGCAAAGTCATCCGGCGAACTTTGAGAATCGGAGATAGCCAGTTAACATAGCCGGCTAACTCACCTCCTTTCAGTTATGCCCCCAGAGTGCCCTTAGCCACCTGACTTATTAGCTGGCCAGAATGTAGATGGATATGTGCCCAAATATTCCTTTAACCGGCTAACGTCTGTCCAGGCACTTAAGAGGAGTATTCCTCCACGCATTGCCTATTACTAGACTAGTAAGGCCCTGGCTCATCCCCCTTTGGGGACGCCATATACAGTATTAAGTGTATTTCATGCCCCAGGCAGCTTCCTCCAGTATTACTTGCCGTTAATGAATTTTAGCTGAACATTAAAAAGATTAACATAGTAGATTTAACAAGTTTGCTTAAACAATTGATTTGTCACCTTTGATGTATTTCCTTATTTTCCAGAATCCCTCATTGCTAAGGAGGGTTACAAGCAATGATAGAAACACTTACGGGCCGATTCAGTAAAAACGCGGGAGAGTGGACGAACGCCCGCTCTCCCGCCGCGCGCACCGGCCACTTGCCGGTGCGCGCGATTCAGTATGTAAATTAGGTGGTGCGGTAGAAACGGGCAAAAGGAGGCGCTAGGGACACTAGCGCGTCCCTAGCACCTCCTTTTGACCCGGAGCGGCGGCTGTCAGCGGGTTTGACAGCCAATGCTCAATTTTGCCGGCGTCGGTTCTTGAGCCCGCTGACAGCCACGGGCTTGGAATCCGGACGCCGGCAAAATTGAGCGTCCAGTTTTCGGCCCGACAGCCGCCGGCCCATTAAAAATTTTTTTCTTTTTTTTTTTAACTTTTTTTACTCTTCGTGACCTCTGACTTAATATCGCCATGATATTAAGTCGGAGGGTGCACAGAAAAGCAGTTTTTACTGCTTTTCTGTGCACTTTCCCGGTGCCGACAGAAGCTAGCGCCTACCCAAAGGTAGGCGCTAATTTCTTAAAGTAAAATGTGCGGCTTGGCTGCACATTTTACTTACTGAATCACGCGGGAATACCTAATAGGGCCTTCAACATGCATTTGCATGTTGAGGGCGCTATTAGGTGCCGCGGGTTGGACGCGCATTTTCCGCCCCTTACTGAATAAGGGGTAAGGGAAAACGCGCGTCCAAGGGCAGGTTAATGAAGTAGCTCTAAAGTTTCCCCAGAATATCAGGCTCAATTTATTTATGTTTATTTTCTGTTTTACTAACTTTCCCATAAGCATAATCCGACTTCCGGATTCATGAAATACACATTCCAGCATCCTTTTTCTCTACCATTACCCCTGTAGCAGTCTAGAAAAGAAAGATAATAGAAAATGTGCAACCAAACAGCACATTAATATTAATGGTATATATGTAACCTGAACAATTAAAAATGCATTAAGAATATTAATGTCCCAATTTAAAGAGAAACGGCAAAGCAGGAGGCAAGGGCGCAGAGTTTGAGAAAGCAAGTTGATAAGAATCAGTAGGGTAGCAACCGAGGTGATCAACTTGCAGACAAACCTAAGAGCTGAGGGGAGACGAGCAGTTGGCCCACCCCATCTGCTCGGTTGTCTGCATCTACACTGCTTTAGCTAAGGGTTTCTCCCAGCTGTCGGCCATGCAGGCTAGCGTGCCTGCAGAATATCGCAGTGCATCCAAAGAGCAGGCCAGAAAGAGATGAGAGACTGAAGACAGGAAGACGGGACGAATGGGGTCTGCAGTATCCAGAACAAGAGGTTTGACTTTTGTGCCATAGGAAGGGAGCACTCAGTAAAGTCCTAAAGAAGAAAGTGAGTGGGACTACGAGACCAGCTGAGAACTGTAAGCATTTAAGGGAGGATGAGGATGTCGACAAGGAGATACTTGCAAAACCTAAAAGTAAAGGGAAGAATCTGAGAGAGGGAGAAATGGGGACGTTAAAGAAGATGTTACTTGCATTGCTGCTCTCCTAAAACCATCTGCATGGTTCAAAACCTGGATAGGTGCAGCTCTGCTCAGCTTTCCTTAAACATTTCGGAAGACGACTGACAGCGGATTTATTGGCATCCAGTATTTTTACTGCAAATTCATCGAAGTATGTACATGTAAATGCTAATTTTAATTCTCCAGATCATTTGGAAGAGCTTGGCTTCTTCCAGCCATAAGTACCTGAAACATTTTATGACAGAAGATTGTATGACACTGGATTTATTTGATTTAATCAGGAGACAGTAACTATGGGCTGAGAGCAATGGCAAGCAGCCTGGTCAGTCCAGCCCTGAATAACTGACGGTGTCACTCCCAAGGGAAGATAAAATAATATTTTGGCATAGCTGCGGAATGAATTCTCTTTGCATACGGAGATTAGCACAATGGCAGGTTCATTGGTTCAGTTGTGAATGCTGAGTCACCCCAGGCGGACATCTTTACCATCCATGATGAGACCCTCTAGTCTGGGTGCTTCCTCCTTCCGACAATTAAATGCAGAGATAATTTCGGGAGGAAGAAAAAACTAGGATGCTGAACACAACTGGCAAAATATCCCCCTTAACACCCAGCAATTACTGGGGCTTTCGCGTGGATGGCTTCCTGTGGAGTGCTCCATGCTAGCTGAACCTTCCGTTTTCTTAAAAAAAAATCTAGATGTAGTTATGAAAGCTCATTTCCTGCTACTCATCATCAAAAATTTAAGCAACACTGGACATCTGAAATTAACTGGAAATCTGAAATGTATTTTTTTAGCATTATTACAACCCTGCGGGTGCCTCCCTAGTGCACAGTATAGTCTGTATTATCAAACCAATCTGAGGCAGGGCATATTATGTAAAATGTAGTGTTTGAGGAGGGGAGGGGAACGCGGACCAAGATGGCGGATGCATGCTAGCTGTGTTCCGAGACCGCTCTTTGGTTTCTTGCAGCTATTTTCCTGCTGTCCTGGTGCAGAGGCAAGAGAAGACCTAGACATGCCTTGCTGTTCCTGGGTCTCCTCTTACTTCAGGTCCTGTTGACCAATTTGCTTGCCATGGAGCTGCCACACAAGAGTCCTCGAGCGTGCCTTTAGGAGCCCTAGCAGGGGGGAGGGAGGAGCGCCCCCATCCTCCCTGACCATGAATACCATGCTGAGCCCAGAAGACAAGAGAATCCCTTCGGACCTAGCTGCCAGGATTGTGATAGGAAGTTTGTGGGAAGAGTCACTACCATGTGATGGTGGTGTTTCGATGGGGCTTGAGGAGATTCCCGGCTGGATTATCAGCAGTTGCCCGCAGGGAAGGTTGCCTCCTGCAGAGGTATTCGGTGCAGTCTGGATATCGCTGGAAAGAGAGGCTTCTGTGGCTCCTGACCAGCCTGTTTTTCGTTTAGAGAGAGACCTGCGTCTTTTCGTTGGAGACTATTTGGCTAGCTCTAGAAGCACTGGGGGAAGTCCTTCTGAGGGCAAATATTCCATCTCTCTTTCCAGATGCAACTTAATATTGAGAAGGGTTTGGCTCAGGAAGCTGGTTTATCAGCTCGCAATGAAAGCTGGATTCTTTGAACCATGAGGTGGAAAAGCTTCAACAGGATGAGTCTTTTCTGGTTAGGGACAATGCTTACCTGCAGAACAAACTAGAAAACTCAGAGAATACAGCTAAAAGTAATAAAACAACACTTAAATCTTAAAAATTCTTGGCTGTGGAAATGTTCAGGAAGTATCCTCTCGAGATATTAAAAGTTGCCCTAGAATCTAGTCCTCCAGCTGCAGGACCGTTCTGCCTTCAGCCACCAAGGAGGGATGGAGGGTTTGTCCCAGGTTTCTTCAGGTAGCTTGGACCTGACTGCATTTTGGGAGACCTCCAAGTAACCCCTGAGACCTTGCTCATGAACTTGGAGTTGGAGCCAAACAGGGATTGGGCACTTGGACTTTCTTTTCATGCGTTGGCAGGAGGGTTATGGGTGAGCCAGAGAGAGAGAGCATTTCTCCGGAACCAGCCAAGGTGGCCCAGTTTTTATTGGTATGGCCTCCAGTTATTCAGATAGATATTGCTGTGGCATCAGCTCACATAGAGACTCCTTTTCTTTTTATTTCAGGCTTTATTCCTCTCTTACATCTTAAATTAACTCTTGCAACTCCCTTCTCTTTGCTGGACTTTTCTTTGTAACTTTTGTTACATTTCTCAATTTGTATTATTTTCCCTACATTTTTTTTTTATGTTGCAGACTTTCTTAACAAGAATTATTCTTGGATTGTACTGTAAATTTGTAAGTGGCAGTGATTCCTCCTTTGGTAACAGAAGCTGCTGGTGTCTAATGAGGAGGACACAGTTCTAGCAGCTGTACTGACACTGGAGGAAGCTGGATTCATTGCAGGTTGGGGGGCCCGGACCGTGGACCCTGACCGTGGTGATAGTGGCATGACTTCCAGCTGAGAGTACACCAAAGCTGATTTGCCTGCAGGCGTGACAGGGGCAATCGCTACATTCTGTCAGCTTGTATCTCTGTAAGACAGGAGGTCGTATTCAAAAGCATTTAGCCGGCTAACTCAGACGTTAGCTGGCTCATTTGGGCTCATTTCTGGCTAAATTCTAGCTAGCTAATAAGTTAGGCAGATAGAATTTAGCTAGATAAGTTAGGGGCGTTCCAGGGAGGAGTTCAGTTAGCTTGCTAAGTTAATGGCTAACTCTGATATTCAGAGTTAGCCGGATGAGTTAGTCAGATAATTCTGGTCAGGCCAAAGAGCTGTCCTAAAGTTAGCCAGTTAAAATTAGCCGGCTATCTTTACTAGTGCAGCTGCACTAATATACCTCCAAAGTTAGCTGGATAAGTTTATCCTTAACTATAGAGATGTGCATTCATTTTTGCCGAATTGGAAAATTGCAACGAAATTGTCCAATTTGGCATGTTTCAGGGAGCCCGAAAAAAATCAGGATTTTCCCATTTTTTCGCAAAAATTCGTTTTTCCGATTAGTGCGCACTAACGGGAGTCAGTGCGCACTAACTCCCCGTTAGTGCGCGCTAACTCCCGTTAGCGCGCACTAAGAAAAACTAACAAAAAGTAACAAAATCTAACGGTTTTTAGTTAGTGCGCGCTAACTCCCGTTAGCGCGCACTAACTAAAAATTGATTTTTCGCGAAAAAAAAGACCCGAACCGAAAAAACCCGACATTTTCCATGGCGGCCGAAAAACGAAGAACGACACGAACACAAAAAATGATGCACATCTCTATGCTCTCCGGATTGTGTCTGAATATGGACCTCTACAGATATAGGCCATGGTGGCTGAATGAACCTGGTTTCGTATCTTCTTCTCCCCTCACTCCCCCACATTTCTTAATTGAAGAAATGTAAGGATTTTCCAAGACCACACCTGGAGAAGGGACCTGTGTGGTCTCTCACAAGCTCAAGTCCATGGTTGGATAATCCAGGGTTTGGGTCAATGAAAGGTTTCATGACCAGTGAACAAACCGGGGCTCAGGGCAGAAACCAAGGCCCGGCCAGTGCCAAGTACCCAGAATCCCTCAGCTCTGCCAGCAGGACCCTTTCTGCTGCTGGGTACCCAGCCAAATGCCCTGCTTCCTCCCCTAAAACCTGCTCTTTCACTAAACTCTGGCATCCCCCATTGGATCTTTGGGAAGGGTAGAAACCCCTCTAAAAATCAGTGGTAAGAAGGGGAGCATTGAATATCTCTGTTTTGAGATTTTATGGCTTTTTGCTTGGTTAAGTGCAACACTGCTGTGCAGCTGTGCACAGATGTTACATACGGTAAGCCTCTCCCGCCATGTGAGATTTTTGCCCTAGTGACATGTAAAAAAAAAAAAAAAAAGGCCGTTTAATGCGGGAATGTCCAATAACACATTACATTGATGGTTTCTATGTGCACACAAACCACCTGCTGTGTGGTGTGTGCAGTTATGTGCCAAATGATGTGCTTACTTTTTTTAAAATCAAAAAGTAGGTGTGCAAGTCCCAACCCTGTCCAGACTCCATCCCCTGGAACGCCTCTCCCCCCCTGGCGTAAAAGCGCGCATACAGAGAGCACACAATTTTACATGCCTATCAGTTGCACAGTCTTCTAAAGGGTGAATTTTCAAAGACATTCGTGCACATAAAACCTGGGTTTTTTTTTAATGTAAATAACTTGTTATAAAATTGCTCGGTGGTTTTTCAACATACGATTATGAATGAAGCCCATTTTCGTGTGTATGAAAGAAAAAGAGGCGGAGTTGGGTTGGAATTTGGATTTACACACACACTTTTTGGATTTTAAAAATTCACATGCGCTAGTTACGAGTCACAAAGAGCAGGCGTAACTTTGCACGGGTGAGTTTCTGCACATGCTGCCACGCAACACGAGCTTATGTGCAGACGTTGGCTGTGAAAATTGGTGTAACTTGTGCACATAATCCACACGTTATGAAATTACCCCGAGGGGCGCTATTTCTGCAGGCAAAGCATTGCTTTACCCCCTGGAGTCCAGTCAGCCGTTAACCTCCAAGTGTGAGTTCTGCATCTGTCTATTCATCTGAATGGGATCCACTTTTTAAATGTTTGTTCTGTATAAATGCTTGATTTGGACAGGATTTGTAGTTTGCCTATGGTAACCCCTTTAAAAACGACGTTAGTGGAAACCAGGCTAGTTTGTTGCTCCGGGGCCGATGTAATAAAGCGCCCAGCTTAACGTGCAGTTGGACGCGCTCTATGAACATGCTCCAATAATCCCCGATGCAATAAAGGGGATCAGCGCGTCCACAAGCATAGCTACCACAAGTAAATGCATGTAGATGAGGCTATTAGCTATTGCACAGTGATGCAAAAAAATAGTCACGTGCCCAAGATGCACTCTTTAACCTGCCCTGGAGCAGACGTAAAGTCTGGCCGTGTGTCAAGAGGCCTACTTAAAAAGAAAACAAAACTGCTTTTCTCCGATTCCTCCCACCTGGTATCGTCGCGATAAAAGTAGGAGGAACCACAGAAAGCAGCATCCCGAAAAAATAAAAAGGCTTGACTGAAAAAAATAAAAATTTCAGGCGTACAATAAACACGCACGTAACACACGCTCCAGGCCATGTATATCGTGCGTGTGAATTTGCTTTGGTGGGATAAATTGTAAAGCTTGTAAATTGAGCATTTGTTTTGGTAACCTGCACGCAGCCACATCTCCTGGGCGCCCGATACTAGGGACGCACAATTTATCCCTAGCGGGGTCCGTCTTGGCGCAGAAGCTCATTTACCTTATTGCATCAGGCGCCCGGGAGAGATGAATGCACGCGCCAGTTTGGATGCACGTTTTTTTACGTGCAGTTTATGGCATCAGCCTCTCCGTGTTTCTGGCCACATTGTCTTTATAAAAGATCATTTTAGGGTTTTGCCCATTGCTCCGGGACACTGCCTGATGTGTAGGGGCCTTTCTGTGTAGTTTTCATTCTGGCTGCTGGTGGCTCCAGCTGTGCCTGTCTCCTGAGGCGAATGCTGTCTATTTACTTTTGTCTTGTTGGTTATAGCAGGACCTCAATCTAGTGTAAATGCACACGTTAATACATGGTGGCTGATTTCTCACTTCTGCGTGGCTCTTCAGAGTGTTCTGACTTTTATGCCACTGCAAGCTTTGATTTTATTCTCCCTTAGACAGCTAATTAAGGAGAGATTGTCAGCCGTAATTATTGCCATTGGGCTGAAAGTAGGAGATTTTCTTTTATTTAAATTCAGTAACAAAATGGAAAAAGTAAACACTTTTAAAACTATTTTACTGTAGGTATATTTAGCTTTAGTGAGAAGAAAAACTGAAAAGTTGATCAATGCGAGGCCTAATTAGTGGCAATTTGTCAGTTGATTAGTCTAAATTATAGCTGATAATTATGCGTTTCGATGTTTTCCTACAAGGTATGGCATTGCTAAATGTATATAGTTAATGTCAGAATTCTGATGAAAATGCAATTAAAGGCACAAAGATTAATTGAGCAGTTGGATTCTGGGGCTTGGTATCTCGTCGTTTCTGCTTGCATGCTACACTGGTTACTAAGGTGTTGCTGTGCTGATAATCATCAGCGTGTGTCAAGTTACACATTATCAACGTGTGTCAAGTTACACATTATCAACGTGTGTCAGAAGTTACACATTATCAACGTGTGTCAAGTTACACATTATCAACGTGTGTCAGAAGTTACACATCATCAACGTGTGTCAGAAGTTACACATTATCAACGTGTGTCAGAAGTTACACATCATCAACGTGTGTCAGAAGTTACACATTATCAACGTGTGTCAGAAGTTACACATTATCAACGTGTGTCAGAAGTTACACATCATCAACGTGTGTCAGAAGTTACACATTATCAACATGTGTCAGAAGTTACACATTATCAACGTGTGTCAAGTTACACATTATCAACGTGTGTCAGAAGTTACACATTATCAACGTGTGTCAAGTTACATATTATCAACGTGTGTCAAGTTACACATCATCAACGTGTGTCAAGTTACACATTATCAACGTGTGTCAGAAGTTACACATTATCAACGTGTGTCAGAAGTTACACATCATCAACGTGTGTCAGAAGTTACACATTATCAACGTGTGTCAGAAGTTACACATCATCGTGTGTCAGAAGTTACACATTATCAACGTGTCAGAAGTTACACATTATCAACGTGTGTCAAGTTACACATCATCAACGTGTGTCAGAAGTTACACATTATCAACGTGTGTCAAGTTACACATCATTAACGTGTGTCAGAAGTTACACATCATCAACGTGTGTCAGAAGTTACACATTATCAACGTGTGTCAAGTTACACATTATCAACGTGTGTCAGAAGTTACACATTATCAACGTGTGTCAAGTTACACATTATCAACGTGTGTCAGAAGTTACACATTATCAACGTGTGTCAAGTTACACATTATCAACGTGTGTCAGAAGTTACACATCATCAACGTGTGTCAGAAGTTACACATTATCAACGTGTGTCAGAAGTTACACATTATCAACGTGTGTCAAGTTACACATTATCAACGTGTGTCAGAAGTTACACATTATCAACGTGTGTCAAGTTACACATTATCAACGTGTGTCAGAAGTTACACATCATCAACGTGTGTCAGAAGTTACACATTATCAACGTGTGTCAGAAGTTACACATTATCAACGTGTGTCAAGTTACACATCATCAACGTGTGTCAAGTTACACATTATCAACGTGTGTCAAGTTACACATTATCAACGTGTGTCAGAAGTTACACATTATCAGCGTGTGTCAGAAGTTACACATCATCAATGTGTGTCAGAAGTTACACATCAACGTGTGTCAGAAGTTACACATTATCAACGTGTGTCAAGTTACACATCATCAACGTGTGTCAGAAGTTACACATTATCAACGTGTGTCAAGTTACACATTATCAACGTGTGTCAGAAGTTACACATCATCAACGTGTGTCAGAAGTTACACATTATCAACGTGTGTCAAGTTACACATCATCAACGTGTGTCAAGTTACACAGATACTTGTCTTAGAGGAGAATTCTATTTTCATGATCTTTTTTTTTAACTTTTGATGATAAAATCACATGTGTGTAGGTGAGGGGGTTAAGGGAGGGATGTATTTCCCAGAACCCTCTGTGGGAAGTCTGAGACACAGGTGTCAGCACCCGGATCTTACACCCTTTGGTGGCAGAGCAGGGAGCCACAACAAGCCATAGGTGGGAACACGTCCTCAGACACTGGTGGCGTTTAAATCAAGGTGGTTTGTTGAGTCCAGCGTCTTAAGGGCACTGAACCCACACAGGGTAATTTTCAAAGGAAACTGTAAATGCAACATAGTATCGGAGCAATTCTCACAAGACCTTTTACCCGCGTTAAGTGCACTTAATGTGAGTAAAACCTATTGACAATTCAATAGCATTTATTGTAGCCATTTTCAGAAGCCCACTTACATGGGTGAAGTGCATTTAAATGCATAAAACCCAATTTTACGAGTGTAAATGATTTTGAAAATCAGGCCTATTGTGATTAAGGCACTATTTCGTGTTTTGGTGACTTAACCTCATTCTAACACAGTAGATGAAGCAGATAAGGACCAATTGGCCCCCCGCCCAGTCTGCCCATTGGACTTCCTCCCTGGTTCCCTATCGCTTTGGGTGGATGAGCACACAGATTCCAAGACATAAACCAGTGCTCGCTCCCTACATGTCTTGTGCTTATCCTCTTGGTCCTCCTCGTAATACTGCCCTCTGTATCTGTCCCAAGCATGCATAAAGTCTCCTATAGTGCTGGCCTCCACTGGGAGGTCATTGCAGTCATTAAATGATAAAATCTTTTCACAATGCAGATCATCATTTTTTAACTTTTGAAATATATTTTGCTATAGCATATTCTGCATATGTTATCCTCCGCCTTTCCACGGGTTATGAGTAGTGTCATCCTATTCTCCAACACAGCCGATGCTTCCGAGGCTAATTCCCATCAGCAGGACTCTTCTGTGTAGCATGGCCACATCAGAACTCAGCCATTGCTTGAGCGCATGCTTTTAATTCTGCAGGGAGCTCAAACAACCCAGAATAAATACTTTTGTCTCCCGCCACCTTCCAGTCCGTGGCAGGCACTCTGAAAATAGGCCATAAGAACATAAGAACTTGCTGGGTCAGACCAAGGGTCCATCAAGCCCAGCATCCTGTTTCCAACAGTGGCCAATCCAGGCCATAAGAACCTGGCAAGTACCTAAAAACTAAGTCTATCCCATGTTACTGTTGCTAGTAATAGCAGTGGCTATTTTCTAAGTCAACTTAATTAATAGCAGGTAATGGACTTCTCCTCCAAGAACTTATCCAATCCTTTTTTAAACCCAGCTACACTAACTGCACTAACCACATCCCCTGGCAACGAATTCCAGAGTTTAATTGTGCGTTGAGTAAAAAAGAACTTTCTTCGATTAGTTTTAAATGTGCCACATGCTAACGTCATGGAGTGCTCCCTAGACCTTTATCCGAAAGAGTAAATAACCGATTCACATTTACCCAGCCTTCTCTTCCCAGGCCAAGCCACAGTTCATAAAGAGAACTGCCAAGTGATCAGTCCATGGCTTATGCCGACTCTGGGTTTAAACCCCTCTGTTCCAGGCACAGTTTATGGCTCCTGCCGCTGGTTTAAACCCCTCTGTTCCAAGCACAGTTTATGGCTCATGCCGCTGGTTTAAACCCCTCTGTTCCAGGCACAGTTTATGGCTCCTGCCGCTGGTTTAAACCCCTCTGTTCCAGGCACAGTTTATGGCTCCTGTCGCTGGTTTAAACCCCTCTGTTCCAGGCACAGTTTATGGCTCCTGTCGCTGGTTTAAACCCCTCTGTTCCAGGCACAGTTTATGGCTCCTGTCGCTGGTTTAAACCCCTCTGTTCCAAGCACAGTTTATGGCTCATGCCGCTGGTTTAAACCCCTCTGTTCCAGGCACAGTTTATGGCTCCTGCCGCTGGTTTAAACCCCTCTGTTCCAGGCACAGTTTATGGCTCCTGCTGCTGGTTTAAACCCCTCTGTTCCAGGCACAGTTTATGGCTCCTGCTGCTGGTTTAAACCCCTCTGTTCCAGGCACAGTTTAAGGCTCCTGCCGCTGGTTTAAACCCCTCTGTTCCAGGCACAATTTATGGCTCCTGCCGCAGGTTTAAACCCCTCTGTTCCAGGCACAGTTTATGGCTCCTGCCGCTGGTTTAAACCCTTCTGATCCAGGCACAGAGGGGTTTCTAAAGGAGTTTCTAAAGCAGTGTTGCTCGGCCTCCTCAATCTGCCCTTTAACCATTAGGCCAACGTGAGCATCTGGGGTTCCTGTCTTTTGATGCGTAATCTCTTTATTTTTCTACCAAAGCATGGTGGGGTGACATCCTGCATACCAGAGGCGCTAAATATATCCACCGAGCCAGTACAATATGGGAGCAGCAGGATAGGTTTCCTCTGCCCTTCCTGTAACCATGCGTCACTCTGGAGACAACACCTCTAAGAACTGAGTCAGCAAACCCTTCATGTCCAATTCAGTATTTTGTCTCCGTGACCTTGCTAAAATGACAATTTCGTGCCAGTTATTTTACTATTGTATTTTCTACTGGCAGAAAGACCCAGCCAATTGAGACTGTGCCGAGACCACTGATTATTTTCAAAGGAGGCTCCAAGCAGTCGTGGGATTGTAATTTCTTTCAGCCACTTTAGTCATTGTAGGCTAGATTTCATTCATCTGCCAAGGGACGGGAAGACTGTATCCCGATAACAGTACGTTGTGGCCCCTTCAGTTCCCCAGTGGGAGGCGGCATGGGAAATGAACCAGGGGAGATGATTTGGTGAGGTGGGGGCTGCACTGACATTGCTTATGAATTATTAAGAACTGAGCCCGGAGCCCCCTGCTTCATGGATTTGTGCAATGTGGGAAAAGTTGCTTTAAAATATCTTCTTGTGGCTTATTTTATTGAGCTGCCACCGAATAGTAAAGACAATTATTGTTCCTTTCTGGAAGCTGGCCAGCCTCTCAGCCGTAAAGGTAACTGTGCATGTGGTTCCCATCGCAAAGCATGTTAGATGCTATTGGGATGAAACGCACTCTCAATACACAAACGCTAATGAAGCCCATCACCGCTATTTTTCATAGTCTCCTTTCTCTTTGCAATGGACATGTGGCTACAGAATCTCAAACAGCCATGCGCCACCAAAATGGTCTTCAGCAACTTTTCTCATAAATTTGCACTGTCTTTCTTCCCCGCTGCAGTGGCACTGTTTTTTTTGTTGTTTTTTTTTTTGCCATTGCTCTCTCTAACTCTCATAGTAGTTGATGGGCATTGCCTTGCACCACAGATCTGTATTTTGGGGTTTTTTTTAGTATTTTGCTTTACCTTTCAGACTTGCAGAGATGGTCTGTCTGTGACAGATATTTCTACTGCTTTTCTTAGTTATGAGGAGGTCGTCTTCACTCAGGCATGGTCTGGCCTTGGAGTTTTTTTACAGCAGTGTAGGATTAGCCACCTCCTAGGTCAGGAAAGAAAGACAGCGTTTCTGCATGCTTGACAAAAGTAACTTTTGACTGTTTGCAGGGGTGTGAAAAGACAGGTTGCTGGAGCTACTTACAGTGTAGGTGTCCCAAGCTACACTAATGCTTGCGCCTTCACCAGGTCTTCGTGCATTCTGCCTCCACAGTAGCTCCGATTAGACAGATCCATTCAGGTAGTACAGCCAAGCAGTATAATGCTCTATACACCCTATCATTACCTACACCATCATCCAGCTTGAGAACGTCCCCTACTTTTAAATTCACTGTCCATGGAAGACGCTGCTTAGACGGATCTGCAACACCCAGCAGAAACCTGCAAACGTACGGTTTTCGCTAATTAATAAACGAGAACATTAATGCTGTCTAGCTAGAGGCAACCAAACAGTTGTGCAGGAGGTAGTGACATTAAAAACATATACTGCAAAAGAGAGAATGACGAGGACTTAGAAAATGAAGCTAACTTTATCTGTCTCTTTAATTGCTAATGTCCTCAACCAGAGAAGATCAGTGTAAGGCTGTTATTAAAAAAAATTGCTTGCTCTCTCCCATTTATGCTCCTGGTTTCCTTCACGGCTGCACAGGTGAATAGGAATTTGCTGCTGTCACTGGTTATGTTCCCCACTCCCCCCCCCCCCCCCCATGGAGTCATGCGGGGGGGAAAGGAAGAGTGTGAACCCTTTGGAATGAGCAAAGGCGCA
Source organism: Rhinatrema bivittatum (assembly GCF_901001135.1). Taxonomy (NCBI): domain Eukaryota; kingdom Metazoa; phylum Chordata; class Amphibia; order Gymnophiona; family Rhinatrematidae; genus Rhinatrema; species Rhinatrema bivittatum. Next base: position 466,107,580 of record NC_042618.1, on the reverse strand, counting down.
CATGATGCGGTTACTGCCCCAAATGGTCTGCCACCCGGGGTCACCCAGGAGGGTGGCCACATCGCTCCAATTCAGAAGGCGCAGGCGACCCATCCTGATCCTTCACGTCCTCTTCGGAGGCTCTCTGGGACTCTTAGGGTGGCCCTCCTCCCCAAGATGACCAGGCCAGCTCGGGCCAGATATCCCCAGTTACCGTGCCCCTTATATAGCACAGGAGTTTGGAATTTGAGAAACCTGACTGAACCTTCCTCCTTCTCTACCTCTTTTTTTATGAATGAGATCTAAGTGGCAGCTGTAATTTGTAATTCCAAACTCACATGCCTGGTTGCAGGTTTTAGGGGATTAGAGGAAAAATGTGGGTTTTAAATCTCTTCCCCTTAGCTTGCACACGAACTTAGGGAGAGCAGAAACAGGACTTGTAGCAAGTACAGATGAAGCGTCACACACAGAGATGTTAGTGTATTAGTCTAGCGGAGGGTAGCGCACAATGTGTACTTGCGTTGTTTCTCGATATGGGCAGTGGTAGTTGAACAGGCAGACATTCACGGCGGAGCGCAATGACTGGCGACGTGAGCCGAGCAGTAAGGCAGCTTTAGCAAGATGCAGATATCGCGCGCTAATGATATTTCACTTTCCAGCTAAATCAGGTTAGCTGCAGGTAAATCCTTACCCACGTTGTAAATACCCAGCAGGGTAAGAGGTACATAATTAAGCAATTTTTAATCTGAGCCCCGCCACCTTGCCAAATAGAACCAGAGCCAGGATGAGTGGTTTGCAGGACAGACGTCCTCGTCACTTGCAGACCTCACCAGCACCTTGCCTTGAGGGTGCAGGTACATCAGGAAGCAGCGGCCAAGAAAAGGCTGACATGGTTGTCAGAGCAGGCTCAGTAGGGTTCTCCCACCCTTTGAGGGTTCAGCTGCAACCTTTGGACACCTTGAGGATAGTGGGCATTAGTGTACCCCTGCTTGCCAGCCAAGGGCATGTTACCAGCTGCATGTGGCTAGCAGTGAGACTGCAGTATCTCGTTTTAATTCCTTGTAAGGACAATTCGTTTGGAGGGGAGAGGAAGGGGTATGGGTAAGGTTAGATAAATGAGTTAATGGGGGATCTCTTTCACCCCTGGCTGTTTCCTCCTGCTCCTTTGGGTTCCAGTTCATTTGTATTGGGCTGCAGTGCCGTGAGCTTTTACTCTCTGGGGCTTTTTCTGTCCTTTATAGCCCTTGACCTCACCCAGCCATTGCGGTAGCCGTCCCTGCCCGGGCTCCGGCTCCCTCAGGAAGCCAGTATGCATGCGTCCTGAGTCCAGCCACTAGGTGTCCCCGTTGAGCAGCGGCTGAGAGACTCTTCCTCCAGGGGCTGTTAATGCGGCTTCCATAGCGTCCCTGGCTGGGCCAAGGAATGGAAGCCGGGCCTGCGAATCAAACCTGCCTGGCAGTGTACCGCGCTGTCACTGAGCTACGCACCCGGACCGTGTTCCAGTGTGGTTACGGGGCCACGCAGAGCAAGAAGATTAGTGATTTTCCAACAGAGCAGCTAGGCTTCCCCAAACCATTTCATAACGTTTAATTAAATACAAGATGGAACCCATTAAATTAGCCAAGAGACAGGATCTGGTAACACTGACAAATCCCTATTTTGTCCGATAGTGTGGAAATTCTCCTTTAATGAATGTCTTTTATTACATGGGGTGGTGAAGTGGTCATTGCACAAGAAGATACCACATTTGCTTAGCTATCGGGCTAGCTTAGCCAGTTTTGAACGAGCTGTGCTGGAAGCGTACATCACCCACGGTTGACGCTGCCAGCGCAGGCCGTTTGCAGAAGCTGCATGGCCGGGAGTGGGTAAGTTGGGATCCCGCTCCTGGCAGGGATCTTATGGTTCGGGGGGGGGGGGGAGGGTATGGAGAGAGTGCGCCACAGCCTCTTCGCGTTTGGGGTGGGGGTTGGGAGTGTGCAGGGCAGCAGCTCTCTATACATATTTAAAGACCTGGGGTGGGATGTGGCGCACTCACAGATCTCGGTGGGGGGGTGCACACCCTGACAGGGCCATATACCGATTTTTATAGGGGACGTGAGAGAAATGGGCCCCCAGGGCCTCTCTACTTTTTTTTTGGACAGTACAATTTACATGGATATTCTTTAAAGATTTCCGGTTAAATAGCGAGTTATCCGGTCACACGAGGCCGGATAACTATTTAATCTTACCAGCTATATTCAAACATAGCCGGTTAGATTTTTTTTTTTTAGTTATCCGGCTACCTGTAGCCGGATAACGTTAGACAAGTATGTTCAGAGTGTCGTTTCTCCCCCGAATATACGGGCAAGTTATTCCTAGGGTGTGGAGGGGTGGGCATAGCTGCAGGCTGGGTAGATGCGGGGGGGGGGGGGGGCAGAGATAGGAAGTTAGGTGGAGAGAGGAGACAGGGCACTGCAAAAAAGAGGGCAAACAAACTGGGGCGATGCTGGTGTGCTGAGGATGGAATGAAGGACAGAAAGAGGAGGAGGGAGAGACGCTGGACCAGGAGGATGGAGAGAGGTGATGCCGAACACTTTGTCAGGGTTTAAAGGGAGGGGGGGGGGGGGATGCAGGATTTGATAGGAGGTGAGGGGTGCGTGAGAGGGCGATGCTGTGCCAGGGCTGTAATGGAGAGGGCGCAAGACTGAAGATTCTCTTAGGGCACAAAATGTGCTCCCATCAACCCTGAGACGCAGAGGGAGGCGCTGCACCCTATCCCATTCTCATGCTACGTTTTAAATTCAAAACACACCTACTATACTTTTAGCTCCATTAGAATTACTCGAGATGATAATGAACTCACCTAGCGCAGATTGGTTTTATGAAATTGCAAAAAACTGTTTCCCTCTAAACCCAAGTGGTGTCATCCATTAGGCAGCACTGCCTAATGGATGACAAACTCAGTGACTTAGGGTTTCTGCTTCTTGGGTTGCTCAGTGCTGGGAGCACGGAAGAGAAACGGACTTTCCACTGAAAACAGGCTCCGAGTAGAAAAAAATGATGATAAAATAACTTTTATCATGTCAGTCCTCTTAATGTTTTGTTGCTTAACATGAAATATATAATGCACTAAAGAATCAATTATACGATAAATGTTTCTTTGCGCTTTATACAGAAATGCAAGGCTAATACTGGCGCCCAAAAATTGTTGTTTTGAAAAATATGTTGCTCACACGAAAAAGGAAATGCGCACAAACGTAGGCACCCCTTGCAGGGACCATTGGTGGCAAGGTGTGTGGAGGGAGGCACCGCATGGCAGGATGACGTTTGGTGTCTGCAGCTTCACACGTGGCATTCTGTGAGATCCTGATTGAAAATGATCATTTCCAGAGGCGGGCCAGAAAAGAAACCAACTCACCATCAGAGGATTTTCAATTGGGAAGACTTTCATTTGTAAAACCCATCACTGAATCCTTTCTGTCTGTCCTGTCTGGGGCTCTGCATGACCTCACCTGACAGGAAATGTCTGGCTTTTAGGTGAGATTTTGGATTGCGCTCTGAGATCCCAGTGCCCTGTCCCAAAGGAACCCATTGACGACGGCCATGAGGATGCCAAGGGCCTACGAGTTAAGAGCGGCACCAGCCGCTGCGGGGAGAACGGGCACGAGCGCTTTCACCAGCTTTTCAGAAACCACTCTGTGCTTTCTTTTCCTGCCATGGAGGTGGACGTGCTCCTTTGAATACGTTGCTATCCTTAGAGAAGCTACATGCTGTTGTGTCGGAAATTGGGACACGCATTATTCATGTACTGCTGGGTACGTCGGGTGATGGGCTGCAGCGTCTCTGAACTAAAGCTTTCACAATCTCAATTCATAGGGAAAAGAACGCATCCGGTTCAGACTTAGCTAGGTGCCAGAGTTCCCCGTACGCTGGAACTTCATTCAGAATGATGACTTTGTAATATAAAGGAGAGTTTTAGACGCACACAGCAGTTACCGGCAGGCCGACCCTGGAAATAATGGTCGTGCTAACACTCCGAGGTCTCACTGGGATCCACGAATGACGGCTATGTATTTAGTATTTTTCAAACGCACTAGCTCCCAGCATTGCATACTTTGGCAACTAACAGCCAAACCTTTTCTAGCAGAGCTGAAATTTGGCCACTACAAGTGGAAGCTTCTTAGCTTAAAGAGGCATCTGGGGACCTGATATAGTTAAGGTTTTCCACCAGTTTGGGTCTGTTGGAAAAATGCTTGCTACCTAAGGTCCTTGATGGTTTAACTGTGCTCGCAATCACACAGAGGGCATGCGTACCTATGCATACACCTGCTGCCAACATCTGGAAGGGCTTATTTCAGTATGCCAGAGCGTGCTGCCAGCCTCTCTATGGTTGTAAACCAGGGTTTCCTCCGTACTGTGTGCCTTCCAACCGCAGCTCCCACTCTGTGTTGGAGTCAAGTGGTTTTGCCCCATTGAGTAGTGAACTGGGCACTAACAATTGTACAAGTACAGCAAGACCTTTAAATTAAAGGTCAGGCCATGAAAAAATAACCCATCTATGCCCCAGTGGCACATCATTTGTGACTAATTATGTTCCAGCCTTCTCTGGCTTTAATTTGTCTGCCAGATCTGCAGTTATTCAAAATGAGAAAAAAAAAATGAGGATCATGATTAAAAATAATTGTCTACAATTAAAAGTGACAATCGAAATCGGTTGGATGTCATCAATTTACATATTAATAAGCATGTAGTATTTTACGATCAGATTCAGGCTGCGATTATCGGCATTGGTGCTCTAAAGTGAGTCTGGAATTCAGACGCATTGAAACGGGGTGGGGACAGCTGATGCATGGCTTTTGATCTGTGCCATGAGAGCTCATACCTAACGTTCGTGTCAATTATGATCGAATGGTAATTGCCACAGTATCTGTGGGGAAGACTCACATAATTTAGTTCTGTCTTAATTCCTCCTCCAGTATTTCCCGGCAGCTCTCTGCTTGATTGAGTCGTACCGGGGATGGCTTATGCTAAGCAGCGAGGATGAACTTTGGGAAAATGGGGAGGGGAAAAAAAAGCATGAATGAAAATATGCAAGTCACTAGAGATCCCTGAAGAAGATGGGACGATAAACAGCCACATCCAGGGAATGGTGCCGAGGCGCTCTGCTGCGCTGTACATTAAATCTTGAGGCCTCATACCTGAGGCACTCTGATCCTTTACAGTTCTGTTTGCATTAATGCCATTTTTCATTAAGTAGAAATCAAACATAGATTTTCTTAGTGCTTGCGGGAGGGAATAAAAGAGACCAGCCTTACTTATGGCTGTTTCAGAAAAGAGAGATGTTTCTGAAATCAGCCCTTTAGTGAGTTCTTCACCAGTGTGCAAATGTGCACTTAATTCACTGCTATGGAAATTTTATGTAGCTGTGTAGTGAGATTTAGTTTGATGGAAAGTCTATAAAATGCAACAGGAACTATAAAGACTCCAGGCTGCAAGTGATCTATAGACAAGGGAAGTTTCAGAGGGTTCTTTTCAAAATCTGTGGCCCTTGTTATAATAATCCCTATATCAGGGGCTCTCAACCCAGTCCTTGGGACACTCCTAGCATGTCGGGGTTTCAGGATATCCACCATGAATATGCATGAGAGAGATTTGCATGCATTGCCTCCTTTCTGTGTGTCCCGAGGTTTGGGTTGAGAACCACCACCCTATAAGCTGCAACTATTGGTGTTTGACTGAGAGCTTCTTTTCCCATCACCTTTTCCTCCCTAGGGATGTCCTTCTGCCTTCCTTGTTAATTGTCTTCTCTTGTCTACACTGGCTTGTCAGGAGGTTATAATTGGCTAACATTTCCTGCAAGTCTAACCTGATACCACCTTGTTATCTGTCAGCCGCCTACGTCTCCAATTGTTTGTGCTTCCTCTGGTACCTCGTTTCTCTAGGCCATCCCATGTGCTTGATTCTAAGAACTCGAGTTGTAAGGTGTTCTCTCACGAACAATTTTGACATTTTTATAAATTAAATAGTAGTCCAGTGCCAGTCCTTTAGGCTGCTATTTTCTGAAGTTTTTTGTTTTCTTCTGTCTTGGCTCGGGACTTGGACATGGTGTTCAGGTTTCTGAACGTGGCCCAGTAAGATGCAGACCCTTCTTTTCTTATTCAAGGGCCCTGAAGTGGCAACAGCCATGAAGGATGCAGATTCAAGACACCTTTTCCTGTTTCATGAGCACGGTTTGACTTACAAGCCCCTGGTTCGCTTCCTAGTGCTAGTCTTGGATTCCTAGGTCCAGCACGCACAATCTGAACCCACTCTCCAGCTCTCACCTGCCTTTTGCTTTTATTCGTTTTCTTCTTCTATCTCTCTTGTGATTGATGGGGGGGAGGGGTCTAATGCACCATAGGGTTACATATTTTTGCAGGGCTTGGCGGATCCAGTCTTGATTTTGCCCAATGGCCAGGCGTGAATTTGTTGGCCTTTTTTTACCTTAAAGAAATCACAACTAAAATGTTTCAAACGTGTGGTAGAGTTAAGCCAGAATTCAGCCTGTTGTGAAGAGAATGGAGCCAGACAGTAACCTTCCTAACCAGCCTCAATATGTCCCTGGCCTATCCTACTGAATCCGATTGCTAAATTCCCGCAGGTATCCAAGATCAGCAGCTGCACCTGTTCTCTCCTCAGGTTCCAATATGTAGAAATGTACATTAGAACAAAGGAATCAGTGGCATTCAGGCATGGCAGAATTTGCATGGCACATCCTTCCTGCCAGTGAGAGATACGTCATTTGTGGCTAATTGCACTAATGGAACAGCAATGAGCTATAATGATTTAAAGTAGCTTTGACTCACTTTAGGTCATTGGAAGTCATGATTTCATGTGACGTCTTGCATGGCCATGCAAGACGTCACTTTAGATCATTGGATTTCATGTGACGTCTTGCATGGTCTGCATTGCAGGGATACAGTGAAGGAATAGTGGAGGGCGTCTTCAGACTGAGACCATGCATATATTTTTACCTGTGGCCTTTGCATCAATTCTCAGAAAGCATGCATGCACTTTCACTTTGTAACTTGCTGGGAGTGCAGAGTCCGCACGGGTCCCTTGGACCTGCTTTTTTTCTGTGGGTAGACTTTTCGCTGGAAAGATCCACGTGTTAGACCTTAAAATGCGATCTGGGCGCTTGCTTTTCCACTCGCCCCACTCCCCCCCACCTAAATACGTTCCCGGGAAGGCCTCCTCTCAGTGCGATTCAAGGTCCGGACTTTCACCCGTAGTGAGGGAGATGCAATTTTCTCAGCCTCTTTGGAACTGTGTCTTCAGGGTTTATAGAGCCAAGGCAATCCCAATCCTCGCAGGTGTTCTCACAGGCTGCAGGGTTGGTGCCATGCTGGGCATGCCCAGTAGGGGCCAGTCAAAGTTCTGGAAACTTTGATGGAAGCTTTCCGTGATTGGGCTCCATCCTGTGATGTCACCCATATGTGGGTGCTGTCCTGTGAGAACACCTGTTACAGGTAAGCAACATTTGCTTTATATGGGTTGCACTGTAAAGCTATGTTGCTGACTCCATGTTGACTGTAAACCGATAAGATGTCCAACAACGAATATCGGTATAGAAAAACCTTCAATAAATAAATAAATAAACAGATTGCATTTAAAAAAACAAAAATAGACCTCCCATTGCCCCGAACCCGCGTCTGCCCTACAAAAAGCAAACTCAGGGCTCGTTCCTGTGCAGCTGGGCCTCCCTGGACCCCTCTGATCCCTACTCCAGGTAAAAAAAAACTATTCTAGCTCAGAGCCCAGGACCAGATCTGGGGCTGGAGCCCAGGCCCTTCCCACCCTCCATTAAAATTTGTCATGGACAAGGAGTTCTCACCCCGGCTGCCACTTATCCCCTAGTAAGTCCTAAATGGAAGGAGCAAAGCCCATTAACTTCCACTTGGGTCCCAGAATTTAAAAAATGGTGTCATCCACCTGAAGGATGGTGCCAAAGTGACATCAGTGCTTTCGTCTGGCGCCGTCACGGGATATGGCAGTATGTTAGTATGTGTCCATAACCATGCACCTGCAACATCAGCGCTGTACTCCAGCTGGATGGTGGCATTTTTAAAGTTCTGAGGCCTGGGCGAGAGTGAGTGAGCTTCGCCCTTTGTCTTTAAGAATCTCCAGAACCTGGGAAGGTGATAAATGGGGACTGGGATGGGAGCTTCCTGGCCTATAAAGATTTAAATGGGGGAGGGGAAGGAAGGGTCCAGGTAGGCCCAAACTGGGGCCAGAGAGGCCTACCTGGATAGGCCTGGGTCCTGGGCCAGAAGTGAGGTCAGAGGAGGCCCAGCTGGGCAGGCCCAAACTAAGGGTTCACTTTTTGCAGGGCAGGAGGGGGTTTCCAGGGATGCAGGAGGTCCATTTTAATCTTTTTCTTTTCTGTTTAATGTTTTTATTTAGCTGGGCAATGGAACGGAACAAAAAAACGAAACCCCTCCCCACAAAGTAAAAAAAAAAAAATGAACAGAAACAAAACTTTTGGGGCTGCACATCCTTATAATACATGCAAATTAGGTGTGGTCCTTTTTTTGTCAGCGAAATTAATAGGGAAATGAGAACCACCTCTCCTTGCATGTAGTGGGGAAAACCAGGACTGGACCAGCTTGTCCCCGCCTTGAGATGGAGCTCTATGGTCACTTTACTTAGAATTGTGAGTGCTGCAAAATTATACGCTGGGGTGCCAATGTGCTTCATGATTGCAATACTTCAGAAACATGCACAGTGTTGCTTGCTACTGTGGTAGGTCTTGCTACCAGTTTTGGTGTCTGTGCACAATAAATTCCTTCAGAGCAGTAAGGGGGACTTTAATGAAAGAGAAGGAGTAAGTTTAAGATGATGATAATAAAGCACGTGGGTGACATCATCGGATGGAGCCCAGCCCGGAACGTTGATCTCAGATTCTAGAGCTTTCAAACATGCCCTACTGAGCATGTGCACCTGTAGTCATCACCCTGCCCCCTAGGCAGAGTTCCTCAGTCCATGATATAGCTCATGCATGGAGAAACCAACTCCCAGGGGAGGCGGGCGGGTTTCGTGAGGACTGCCATCCTGTTACAAGTAAGCAACAAACAGGATGGTAGTCCTCACGCATTGATGATTCCCAGGCTATAGGCTAACTCCACAGTGCTGAAAGCACCACCTTTCTCCCATTTGCTGTGTGTAAAGAAAGGTGAATTTATTTTTGAAATGCTCAAGTGTGTATCGGTGTGTCTCCTTCTCTCTCTCTCTCTCTCACACTCTTCCCCTTTCCTCCATATCTACCCTGTCCAGCTGTTGCCCTGTGAAAGCTTGCCAAACTGAGGGTGCATCCAGCCAGTTCTGACTCAACGATCTCAGGCCTTTTTAAGTGTTAGGCGGTGTATAAATCTTCAAACGTGAGCTGACACACCACAAAGTTGTGTCACTCGATGCGCGATGGATGAATGTTACGATGTTAAACTGGATCCTCCAAAACATGGGGAACCACTGCAAACATCACAAAACCGGGATAGTATGACCAAATAATCTAGATTCAGTTATCTTTCTAGCCACATTCTGCAGTGCTTGCAAACATTTCAGCACGACTGCCGGCAAACCAACATAAAGCGAGTGGCAATAGTCTAATTTTCAGAGCACTAAAGATTGCAAGACAATACGAAAATCATTGATAGATAAGAATGGTTTAAGCCTCACAGTAAGCACCGTTTATAAAAGGCACGAATTGCAACCATCTTTATCTGTTGCTGCAATGACAAATTGAGTTCTAATTGATCCCCTAGATCAGGGGCAGTGGAATGTGTTTCTGGTTGGGGGGGGTGGAGTGGACCCAACCAAGCTCCGCCCCAACTCATCCCCAAGCTCCGTCCACATCTCCACTACCAATTTTTTACATTACATTTGCAGTTTGTCATTCTATCTTACATACATTCTTTGCATACCTCATAGAGCATAATTACTCATTCCCAGACAAAATAAATGCTTGGTGCTAGAAAACCAGACATCGAGGTAAAGGAGAAAACGACAAAAACAGCATTACTAATAGAAATGTCAATACTAAGGAACTATTCTGTACTGCATGGAGAAGATCATCGAGGGCCAAGAGTGAGGGCGGTTAGGTTCACTAACAACCCTCACAAGAAAAACAATGTAGTCTCCGCGAGTGCCCACATAATATGGTTTTATGTTGAAACAGAGTCTATGATTTGTTTGTTTTTTTTTTTTTTTGTGGGAAATGGGTAGGAGTGGGAGCAGGAAACAGAGAGAGCAACAGGAAGAGAGGGGCAAGGAGAAGGAGAGGGGCTGAAAGAGAGGAGGAGATGGAGAAGGGAGGTCAGAGAGAGAGAGGAGGGGGTAATAAGGGAGGCTGAAAGGAGCAAGGGTGGAGAGAGACGGGGGCTGAGCGGAGAGGCTGAAGGGAGAAGAGGTAGATGGGGGAGAGAGTTGAGATGTTGGTGGGGGGGAATGGAAGGACTGTCCTCCACTCACCCTGGTATTTTCCCTGACTCCTTCCCTCCCCCTCCAAATCCTTCACTTTCTCCAGTTCACTTCTCCCCCCCCCTCTCCCCCACCAATTCCTTCACTCACCCTGGTTAATTCCTCACCCAGTGATCTCCAGTTCACACCTTCTGTGCCCCCCTCTGGATCCCCTCACTCACCAGGTCATATCATTTTGAAGAGTGTCTCCAGGGTGTCCTCCCTCTTCCTTTCTCCCTCCCTCACTCCTACCCAGCCAGGGGTTGGGCGTAAGTATCGTGCTTTGAACCGCTTGGTTCAAAATGCACCATTCAGGCCCCAGCAGGGAAGGAGGGTGGAGACCACGTAAGAGCTCTTACGTGGTCTCCACCCTCCTTCCCTGCTGGTGAGCGAGGATTGCGCCATCCACTGCCACCAATGTTTTCTTTTTCCGGGGCGGGCAGGATGGAAGTGGGGTTTTCCCGGCTGAAATTTGGTGGGGCCGAGTCCCTTGCGTTCACCCCTCATTCCGACATCTATGTCCTAGATTCCTTGCTTGTTAAGAAACAGTAATCACCCACTGCTCAAACTGAAAAGAATCAGGGATATTATTCATGGATAATCTAGTGAATATCAACAACTGTTTTTCCAGTACTGAGTGCCCACCTGTCGGACATCATCCATTTTCTAACAGTGCCTAAACATATGCTGATGGTATCTAGTGCTTCAGTCAATATAGTTGTAATAGGCACAAATAACTGGATGTCATCAGTACACACTATGTAGCTCACTCATAGATTCCTGAGGAGGCGATGCTGGCACTGCGCGCCCACCAACATTTATCACCCATCTGGTGCAGGTGATATATTTACCAGGACCAAATGTTGTGGCTTTTAGAGAGAAATGTTCAAACAGCCCACACAAGTAAATCATTAAAAACACACATAAGTTACACCAGTTTTCAAAGCGGATCTCCATGCATAAATCAGTTTTGAAACTTATCCCACAAAAACCTCCCATTTAGTATGCACAAAATTGTCCTGAGAATGTACTTGTGTGCAGTCAAATTTTACAGAGTACGCACATAGATCCAAGCCCCCTCCTCAGCTCTTTCTCCAGGAGCTCCTTATGGATCATTGGACAGAAAGGAAGACTAAAAGAAACCAAGCAGTGAATAGGGACCCCAATTTTCAAAAGTGTACACAAGACACCAAAGAAACATGTAAATGAGTCTGTGGAGGTTTATGTTAATATTTTATAACTGTTCAGCCAGAACTGCACACTTTATGCAATATTATGTATTTGTACCCTGAAAGCAGTATGCATGTAAATTTGGAATAAGGAAATACGTATGGTTTTCCTACCCTTATTATAAAAATGTATGTATTTTATTTATTTACATTCCACTTTTCAGGCAGTTCAAAGCGGATTACATTCAGTTACTATAGTTAAAAATGTGCCTATAATGTATGTGTATGATATTTGTAAAAATGCAGGTATAATAACCCAGAAAGAAACGACGAGCAGGAATTTTTATAAAATATGCAGATACTCTGCTTCTTGAAAGTATTTGTGCACACACCTGGCATCACCGGTTGGCCGATACCTCCAGCAGTTCCCCCAAACACGTCGCCGGTTCACCCAGCCCCTCCAGCAGGTCATCCCGAACTCCCACCGGTTCCCACAGAGCTGCCACCCAAGACTGCAGACAAAAGGCAAGGGTGATTTAAATTGCCTGAGCCAGTTGGCAGGCATAAAATGATTTAGATGAGCTTAGTAAAGCATGCGCATGTACGCTGACAAAATAGCAACTTCTGCGCGTGCTTCCAAAACCCTGTCCTCGAACATCCCGGGGATTTTTTTTTTCCTGTTAACATTACGTGCAAGTATGTGTGTACGCTTGGTTTCTAAAACAAGATACACACACCCACCCATGCTATGAATGTGCTTATCTGTTAATTTTACACGTGCCACCTGCCTTCAACAGGCTTATATGCGTATCTGGGTGAACGAGCATTGGTTGGCAAATCAATGGATGGAGCGGAAGGCATTACTGGATTATCTGTTGCACTTCCTCATCCTGTTAGCTCCAAATGTCTTTCCTTGAGCTGTGACTTACAGGAGCTTTCTTTTCTGATAAGTGTCTAGTTGACAGAACCGAAATATTTCCCCCCCGTGTGACCTCTGCAGGCTAAAATGATTTTGTGTGAATTGGGTTCTTTGAGAATGCTCCTTCTTTTATGATTTTCCCTTTGTTTTAATGTCTCTAGACTTTTAAAGACTGCAGGACATTATTTTTTTTTTAAATCACAAAACAACTGGAGCCAAAGCTAGCAACTCTGGAGGCAAATATCAATACAAATCTTATTTTCTTTTTGTGTATTTTTCTAATTTGACAGGTTTTAGTATGTCGTCCTTTTTGAGTTGTTCACCCGCTGGGAGAGGAAAGCTCGTGCAGCCGCAAGCTCCCTGTGGCTACTGTCGGTGCATTCTCATGCAAAAGCAGAAAGCATCTGGCTAAGACAATGCTATGGGAATTTGATATGAAAGTTTCTAACCTCCTTTCCTCGCTGCATGCAACTTTTAATTACAGGGAGCATGACCTTCCCGTTAATCAAAGTTGTTACATGTATTTGAAGAAAAATAACCTTTTACGTTTTTTGATCTAGCAAATCCTTTCTACTCTTTTTTTTTTTTTTTTTTTTTTACATAAAGATTTTATTGAGTTTTCAATAACAAAACAATACAATGTTATTAACCCATGTTCCCATACGGAGAGAAAATAAAAAACACACCATAAGCAAGGTACATGGATACCATAATCAAAGAAATATGGACACCCATCCCTCCCAGCTCAATACTTTTTGGGCTTCCAGTTCAATCAGAACCAGGGCCGGAATATGGCACAATTAATCTCCAAAACTGCAGAGTAACAGAGTGAAAGACGGCAGAGAGAGACCAAAATGGCCCGTCTAGTCTGCCCAATTGAGATTAATCTATTTTGGGTTGCATATAGGGGTTTATATCCAACAGCCTCCTTGCCCATGTCATTGACCTTCTCTCTCAACCCTTTTCCTACTACTGCCCTGCTTATCCGTTCTAAGCATGCCCAAAATTTGTTACTCTGCTGGCTTCGACTACCTTTGCTAGTAGGCCATTTAAGGCCTTGCCGTTTTAAACTTTACTTCTTACAAGACCAATAATTCAGCTAACATTCAGGCTCCTTTCTGTGCCTTAATATGAAGATTTTTTTAGAAATCTTCACAGCCACCAAGGTTAGCAAGGCTGTCGTAAAAAAAAAAAAATAAAATCTGGCCTTCCCATGCTTGCTGAAGTTTGGATTTTAACTATGGTCTTTTTCTTGGAAGCCCAATTTTGATGTACCACTTCTGTTTATTTAGTGTTTAAATTATTATTTAATTATTATTATTTAGTGTTTATTTAGTGTTTACATTATTCAGAATGTAAGTAAATTAATATGTATAACCCCCCCTTAGTTATCACACCCCCGCAGCCCCCTTGCTGTAAACATCTCCACCATACCTATGGCTACGTTCCTTTACTTTTCACAGCTTCTTTACTTTCCTCCCCTTTCCTTTCCCCCCACACCCACCCCGTACTTTCTAGCCTGCTCCCACACCTGCGCCCTGTTTTTTGTAACTTTCCTCCTTTCGCAAGTTTTACTGTAAACTGGCGTGATGTGCCCGCACGAACACCGGTATATAAAAGCTGTTAAATAAATAAATAAATAAATAGTGTTGTAAATTCATTCACAGCTTCAGTACCTGTGGATTTTCCTAATTTGTAACCCTCTCTCTCCCCTCCTGTCTAGCCCAGTCATTGCACTGATGGTCCTTGACTAGAGAGTACAGACTTCAGCTTCCTCTTGCACCTGGTATGCTTGCAGCCTGCATCTGGCCACTAGATATTGCTGTTGTATGATAGCTAAGAACACAATACCACCCCCACCACTAGAAGCTGTGAATATTGTCTTTGTAGCATCCCCAGTCTCATCCAGCTCAAGGGCAGAAATCATGAGTCGCACTCAGAGCTCCTTCCTATTGGTACTAAGCACTGCCGTCAACCCATTGGGCCAGCTCCATAAAACCCATTTGTTGCGCTCGTCGGTCACAGGCAGCTGCGACCTTTGCTGCTCACCTCTTTTCTCTATGCAGCTCCGAGTCAGGGGAGAATGGCAGCCTCCGCTTCCACACGCCGACCCTCATGGCATGCCTGAGACGGCGGGGGCGCTCCTGGCATCCGGGGTTATTTAGGGCATGCGCGCCTGCCCCTTTCTTGAATGCGTCAAGGCGGGAATCTTGGGGGCATCCCCACTGCATGACGTCATCCGCTTACCATACTTAAGCTCAGCTGACTTCTTGCACTATGAGTTAGCAAGGATTCCGGTCCTGCTATTTCCGCCACACTGGGACTCCGTCTCGCTAATCTACTGGGTGATCTAGTTACTCACTCCTTGGGGGCCTTGCCGTACTCAGGGGTCTCCGCTCCTCAGAGAGCCATTACTCTCTGCTTCTCTGTTCCAGTGAGTTCCTGCATTGTCCTCGCATGACCCTTGCTGTTCTTGTTTGGACCTTCTTGGTGCCTGATCCTCCATCTACTTCTACAGTACTGGCGTGAGTACAGAACCTGCTCGTCTACCTTTGTGGCATGGATCCCCGGGTTACCCTGCCTGCGGGCCACTACCAGATCCCTCCAGTCTTGTGCAGCTTTCCATCGGCTTCCGGCCTACCCTGCGCTGCGGACAACTACTGGAGAGCCAGCACAAGCTACACCTAGAGAAGGTATTCATCGGACTACTCCGCGCTCAGGATTCTACCGACCAGCTGCAGGTCACCCTCTCGCATACAGACTCTATTGATCCGCTCCACTGATCCTCATCGGCTGTATAATAAAGTTATTTCCTCTGTTGTCCATCACTGCTGAGACCTTGCTTGTTGTGGTAAGGGCCCACAGGGCTCCTCCCTGTGGGCGGAGTCTTCACGCGCCATGACCCAAGGGCCCACTTCTAGTCCAAGGCACACAGAACGTAACACCATTCTTAATCACTTTACATATATTATCAGTGGGGAAGGCAATTAATTCCATGTCATCTGGACAAGCCCATCTTGGTTTTAATGCTATTTCATGTATAGACTGGTCTTGAAAATAAAGGTCGACAAACAAAAAGTATAATGAAAGGGGATACCTTTTTCTTGGATTACTTGGAGTACTCCGAGGTCCCTAACCTTCTGTTAGGGACCTCGGAGTACTTCTTGATCCCAATCTTAGTATGTAACCTCACATCAATTCCATCCTAAAAACTGGCTTCTTCAAACTCAATGTACTAAAGAAACTCAGACCCCTGCTCTACACCCATGACCTCCGTACAGTGATTCAAGCCACTCTCACCTCCAAACTAGATTACTGTAATGCTCTCCTCTTAGGGCTCCCACTGTCTTCGATAAAACCCCTTCAACTACTGCAAAATGCTACAGCAAGACTCATTACCAACGCACGCAAACACGACCATATTACCCCCATCCTCAAGGACTTACATTGGCTCCCCATCCTGTCCCGTATACATTACAAAACCTTGACCATAATACACAAGTCCATCCACTCCCACAATTCCAACTGGCTCGACCTCCCTTTCACTGCCCCCCAGTCCACCCGAGCCACCAGATCTACCAACAAAGGCACCCTACATGTCCAATCCCTGAAAATGGCTCATCTCTCCTCTACCCGCGACCGTGCTATCTCTATTGCCGGTCCGGCTCTATGGAACTCCCTACCTGACCACATGCGCATTGAACCGTGTGCAATTAAATTCAAAAAGAAACTAAAAACACTTCTGTTCAACCATGCTTACCCAGAATAACTCTTCCATCTCCCCTCGTAGTCCCCCCCCTCCAGGGGACTGCCCTCTCCTTATATTAAGGAGACTACCATTGTAAATTATAAATTGTATTCTCTGGTTATGACTTTCTTGTTTTATCTATCCTTCCTACTGCCTATTTATTTTACCCCCCCCGCCCAGTTACATTCTCCTTGTTGAAATGTATTTTCCAAGCTTTAAGTTATTATGTGAACCGGTATGATGTACCCACTAATGCCGGTATATAAAAGTTTCTAAATAAATAAATAAATAAATAAATAAAAGTAATACATTTCAAGGCCAATATTCAAAAGCCATTTAGATGGATAACTGAAAAGTCTTAGGCCTATCTAAGGAATAGACAATTAGAGTGTGAACCTTTTGGAAGTACTATGTTGAAGCTACAGATGAGGCAATAGCTCTACAACATACTCTCTCTACTGACAGTCCCCAGCCTAGAGAACTTTAACAAGGGCCTCTGTGCTTTAGAAGCAGGTGGAAATGGTGCCACCCACTGGCCAAGAGGCAGTATCCATCGCTACAATACCACATGTATTCTTTAGAGCTAAAGCATGCATAACAGTATGCTCATTGCTCAGTAATATGAAAAGTGGAAGGCAACAAGAAATATTGGGCTTAAAGATTGCTTTGTGAATTTACATTCTTATATGGTAACATGCTCGGTACATCTATGGTCAGAACTCAGCTAGTTCAAGAAATCTTTAAAGGAGTTGCAATTAAATTAGTGGTCAATTTCAGAGAGTTGTATGGTGGCGCAAACATCACTTTTGACCTTTAGAACTTCTAATTTTCTGTCTATGAAAATATCGAATTGGTCCTCTGAAATTAAAGCCTCAACCAAGTAAGAGATAGGAGACCATAGAAATGATTGGCAGATGAACCCCATATCCATGGTTATTTGACAGCTCTAAAACAGAAAGAATTATTGAGTAGATAAGTCCTACAGCAAGCCTGTGCAGCAAATAACTGATCCTGCAAGAAGAAGGTAGGGACTGATAAATTGTTTACAACTAGATTTGGAACCTAAGTGGGAAGAGAATTACAAAAACTGTAAACCACTCAGATTACATTTAAGTTGCTTGTCCCAAAATGGAAGTATCAAAGCTGTTTATTGACTTGAAATTCCATTTTTGACTTGATGAATCAGAGCCTTACCTTCCAGCTCAGAACTGCTGAACAGAAGATACTGTAAGAGACGTGGAAGGCCACAGTAAGGTTTTGCATAAGCGACTTCTAAACACACTGAGCACCCTAGGTATAGGCCCTAAAGTGGCTGAGAAACTCATTGAGTGGAAGGTAACACAGGGTAGTGGCAAACAGAGTTCCCTCCAAGGAAAGGGAGGTTAAGCGTGATATGTTGCGGGGACTGGTTCTCTTCTTGGTCCAGCTCTGTTCAACATTTTCATTAGCAATATTGTGAAAATGTTCTTGGGAAAGGTATATCTTTTGCGAAGGATATCAATATCTGCAACAGGAGATAGTCACCCAAGAGACTGGAAAGCATGAGGAGGGATTTAGTGAAGGTTGAGGAATGGTCTAGAGTCTGGCATCTAAGATTTAATGCTTAAAAAAAAAAGCAGAGTCAATCAGGGTAAGGAACTGAGACACTACTGGTATCTGTTTTGGACCATATTCTGATGTATCTGGATAAGAGAAAAGCAGTTATGGTAGTTCTGCTTGATGTTTCATCAGCGTTTGACTCCCTTTCCCATGTTATTTTAGAAGAGATGGTACGGGAGGTGGGAATTGAAGGAATCGTTTTATCACTGGTTTTATTGTTCTCTTGGAGGGGCATCTATAGCAGATTTAGAGTAGGGGGGGAGGGAGGATCGTTTTTGGTATCCTCTGGTGTTCCTCAGGGCTCCTCACTGACCCCTGTGCTTTTAAATGTATATCTGCTTCCACTCTGTCAGCTGCTGCAAGCGTTAGGTGCTTATTTTATGGTGCATGCCGACGACATTCGGTTGGTGTTTCCGATTGAGGAGTCGGTTCATTAAAAGGATCTTCATTAAAAGGATCTTAATACCATAAAAGATTGGATGCTCTTAGGAGTCAAGAGGGATGTTGGGGATACTTTGCCGGAGCAATTTTCTTTGGCTGGTGTGTCCCTCCCTGTATCGAGCAAGATTAGGAATTTTGGGAGTGAGATAGGATTCAGAATTTTCTTTATGGTCCCAATCACAGGCAGTCGTGAAAGTGGCCTTCTTTAAGCTTAGAAAACTGTGGCGCTTGCGGCCTATTTGGATAAGAGTGAATTTAGGACTATTATGCAAGCGTTCGTGTTCTCTGCTTTAGATTACTGAAACACGTTGTTTTCCTAAATGTCAGCTAAAGGCTCTGCAATTAGTTTTGAGCACAGCTGTCCATCTGCTTAGAGAGCAGGTCAGTCCGATATTGAAAGCATTGCATTGGCTTCCTATCATCCAGAGAGTTAAATTCAAATTGCAGATGGTATATCCGAGAAATTGACTATCACGGCCTCAGCATGTGTTAGGGTCAGAGGGAGCTTCTTTAACAACTGTGCCTGGGGATAAAACAGGGAACTTGCAAGAGACCAGGAACGGGGCTTTTTCTTGGCTGGCCCCAGTCCTTTGGAATAATCTTCCGGTGAGCATTCGGCAGCTGTGGGATCATAAGATCTTCTGAAGACAGATAAAAGTATATTTGTTTCTGGAAGCTTTTAATTAATTTTTGCTTTATGTATAAATTTTACTGGGTTAGGATGTTTTAATTTTGTAATTCTTAATTTTAGGGGGTTTGTTTTTAAATTGTGTTAAATTATATTGGGAACCATCCAGAACAGATTCTGGTAATTGGGCGGGTAGAAATTTCTCTAAATAAACTTCAGTAGCAAAAACCCTAGGGAGATGTGCAGTATAGGGGGTGAATTTCTGTGCCCAAAATAAGTGCGGGATTTGGGGTTGGTCATTTTTTGATGAACTTAATGTGGCCGAACAGGTAGACTGCGTAAAGTAAGGAAATATTTCTTTACGAAAGGCTTAGAACAGCCTCCCTATGGAAGTGGTGAAGACAAGCCAGTGTCAGGATTCAAGTAAGCTTGAGACAAGCATAGAGGATCTCTGAGGGAGAGGAAGGATTACAAAGTTAAACAGGCTATGTGGATGGACAGATTGGATGGGCCATATGGCCTACATCTGCCATCGTGTTCTCGGTTTCTATGACTCAAGGAGCTACACGACTGTTTAATTGCCAAGCTGGGGGAAGAGAGGGACAGATTAAGGCAGCCAGACACAGGAACAGAGTAGAGCAAGAGTTACTTTTTTGGATCTGCTGGGTACTTGTGACCTGGACTGGCTACCATTAGAGACAGGATGATGGGCTCGATGGAGCTGACTTTCACCCAGCATGGCATTTCTTACGTTCTTATGAACTTTAGGATACTTGGCCCACATGAAAGGGCTCAGGGCTGCACAATATGGCTGCCACCCCCTGCAAGACCTATGGCAGCTTTAAAAAAAATTCAAATAGCAATGACTGGCTAGTGGCTACCAAGTATGCTTTAAGGCTGGCTGCAGTATGACTACTATAGGGCAGCCTTCACTTCCTGGGGGACTCAATTCAGTAAGAGTTCTGTCCTTCCTACTTTCCAGCTCAATCCCCAGACCCTGACGTCTCTCCTACCTTCCTCCCCCAGTTCAAATCCCGCTTCTCTCTCTCTCTCTCTCCCCCTTTGTCTCCCCTGCTTGATCCATGGAGGGCAGGGAGGGAGACAGATGAAAGGTGGGGAGGCGTTAAGGGAAAGAGGGCTGCGTGGGAGTGGAGATAATGCAGGGCTGGGATGGCGCAGTGAAGGAGTAAGATAATTAGTAGAGGCTAAGAGGTACAAAACAGATGAACTTCCAAAGAATAAGAGGTCTGATGTGGAGATGGATGAAGGAGAAGGGACAAGGAAGGTGGAAAGGGGGGAGAAGGAGAAAGGAGAAAGGAGACAAAAGAAACCAGAAAATTAAAGCAGAAGACAGTAAGATGGAGGGACAAAAAATAGGGAAAAAGGTTTTGTCGTTTTTTTTCCAATTTAAATATCTGATTATGTGATGCTGGAAAGTTTTTGTGTTTGTAAAGCTCTAGCTGTAACCGCTGACACCTGATAACGTCCTGTACTTCTGAATGTGTGTGTGCTGGGGGTGTTGCGCACACTGTGATATTTGCTCCCCCCCCCCCCCCCCCCCGCATATTATTTATCTCTCCGAAGTCCATAATCCAAACTTGGGCTGCCTGAATTTGCATTATTGAGTTTCCTCTCGGGGCCGGTGCAATCCAGCTGACAAGCTGCAAGGAGCGGCAAAATCATCTTCCGCTCCTGCTCCACCAGTTACTCCTTCCTGCCCTCCTCTTCTATTGCACCCCCTTAGCGCCTCACCGAGGCCTTCTTCTCTTCCTCACAACCGTCCGGGTGGCTACGGATCAGGCTGTGAGCTGTCACCCGCTCGCGATCTCTCTGATGCCGCAGCCCTGCCTCGCGCCCTCCTGCCCGCGCTTCCAGAGTAAGGGGAGGTAGTGGGGGGGGCCACGTTGCCACCGGGACTGTGAGCATGTGGCAGCTCAGAGCGCCCCCCCCCCCCACTTTAGGTACCTGCATGACCGCCCTGTGCACATTTTGTGCAGGGCTGCGCTTGGAGGAGGCATCAGCAGCGTGGAGCTGGGGGCTTTGTGGGGGCACCATCAGTGGTGGTGGAGGGGGAGAAGGTGTTATCAGCGCTGGCGTAGGGTGGGGAGCGTCTCATTTTGAAGCTGCCCAGGGCAGCCGGAAAGCATGCACACAAACAACAAGAGCCACCAGTGCCGGCCTTCCAGTCACTTTGCATCTGTGGTGGGCGCTGATAAACAGCCCTCGGCTCCTTTTGTGGTCTTCACCTCGGACAGGACCCTCTGCCGGTAGCTTTCAGCGCTGTACTGATCCCTCCCAGGTCTTTCCTCCCAGAAAAGGACAGCAGAGAGAAGTTAGGGCGGCTCGCTCCTCTTCCCTTTCCTCTGCCAGCCAGGGTCTTTGCGGAAGGAAGCATTTAACCGACTTTTAATTTTCTGCTTTAACACCCCCATAACCTTTCCTTCGCTGTGAATCCTTACCTGCCCCCCGAGCTGTCTTCCTTGTGAGAGGACTTGGCAACACTGCTCCGCGTGAGGGGCACAGCCAGGAGTAACTTTATTTTGCTGAGCCAGAATGGGTGGGGAGGGGGGCACTGCCCCGCCCACCCTGTTACCCTGCCAAGCTTTCAAACTGCAGGGAGTGGGGAGTGAGAGGAATAGAGAGAGAACATTCAGCACTAGGACCGTGGAGGAGGAGGAGAGTGGGGGAGGCACAAGGAAGGAGGGATAGAAGCAGGGCAGATGAAGCTAGAAGCAGGATGAAAAAGGGGGGGGGGGTTTTCATACACAGCAGCGGAGGTTCCCTGCCGGAAAAAGAGAAGTACAGCATTAAAAATAGCGTTGCTCGAGTGTCAGTAGGGGGGACGGGGACATCTGAGCTGGTATTCACTGCAAGGGAAGAAAGTGCGAAGGAGCCAAGAGGGGGTCCCTGGGCTCATGGAACCAATACGGCAAGCCAGAGATAGCAATCGGGCGCGCAGTAGATGTCTGTCGTGAAAAGTGGGTGGCGCATCTGTCGTGGAGTAGATGGGGGGGGGGGGTGGTCACCACACAGCGCCATGGATGGGGGAATCGGGGGGCTTCGATACGCGCCGACGCCTCTAGTCTCCTGCCATATAGGTCATTTAAGACCATATCCGCAGAATACAATGGATGGGTGAGGTACGTAACCTTATACAGGAGTTTAGTTTCAAAAGGTTTCCGTGCGTAAAATCGGCGTATCCCCGTGCAAGTTGCATGCGTGCAGCTAGATGCTGTTTTGTAAACCGGTGCGAATGTGCAGGTACTTGTGGTGTTGCATGTACATCTTAAAAGAGATAAATAAGGGGAGGGGGGTTTAGAAGTGCGCACACAGGTTGCTATTTTGTAAGTGGTATACGCGCATTATTGAACTTGTTTTCATGCCAGTTGTGATGTGGAAGGGAAACTGTGCTTCTCTCTTGTCTGCGCTTGTGGGTGGGGCTGTCAGGGGACTGCGGATTGCTAGGGATGTGCATTCATTGGACATTCGTTTCACAGTACGCGTGTCTGTTTTCCACTATACAAACCAGGACACTTAGCGTGCACTAGAGGTACACGCGTACTGCGAAACGAATGACCAACGAGTGCACATCTTTAGTAATTTCAAGAACCCACTCAATAGGAACTTTCGTGAGCGGGGTACACTTATTCTGTATAAAATACTTGCCTCTGCGTATAACTAAGGTTTATTGGGCACACATATTATAATTATTACATGCGTGAAATATATATGTGCATAATTTTATAAAGTGGGCTGAGAAATTATGTATTTTCCAGCATTACAAATATATATGGATATACTTTTGAGGCAGAAATATGCAGCATTTTATAAACTGTGCAGATAGAACAAGGGGGAAAGCCGACAGTCACTCAGCAGTGCATGGTTCGGAGAAATGTATCCTTGAAGGGTGCTAATGAAACAGGAGAGTTAGGGAATCCCAACAGAGAGGTTCCAATAAAAGTAAACGTAATCCATGTGCCTATATGTAAAAAATCACCAAAGCTAATGATTTCCGAATTTTCCCTAACAACTGAAAAGCAGGTTGTTAATACAAACAAAAAACACACTTTGAAATGTGTGTATGCCATTGCCAGAACTCTAAGTAAGATGGGAGAGGTAGAGTGTATAGCAGTGAATGATGAGATTGACATAATTTGCATCATAGAGACTTGGTGGAAGGAGGATAACCAATGGGACAGTGCTATATCAGGGTACAAATTATATCGCAATGATAGGGAGGATCAACTTGGTGGGGGGTGTGGCACTTTATGTCTGGGAGGGTATAGAGTCCAACAGGATAAAGATCATACAAGAGACTAAATGCTCAGTAGAATCTATATGGGTAGAGATCCCATGTGTGTTGGGTAAGAGTATAGTGATAGGAGTATACTACCGTCCACCTGGACAAAATGGTCAGACAGATGATGAAATGCTAAGAGAAATCAGGGAAGCTAACCAATTTGGCAGTGAAATAATAATGGGAGATTTCAATTACCCCAATATTGACTGGGTAAATGTAACATCAGGACTTGCTAGAGACATAAAGTTCCTGGATGTAATAAATGATTGCTTCATGGAGCAATTGGTTCAGGAACCAACAAGAGAGGGAGCTATTTTAGATTTAATTCTTAGTGGAACGCAGGATTTGGTGAGAGAGGTAACGGTGGTGGGGCCACTTGGCAACAGTGATCATAACATGATCAAATTTAAAATAACTGGAAAGGGGACAATAATTAAATCTGCAGCTCTAACACTAAACTTTCAAAAGGGAAACTTTGATAAAATGAGGAAAATAGTTAGAAAAAAAACTGAAAGGTGCAGCTGCAAAGGATAAAAGTGTTCAACAGGCATGGACATTGTTTCAAAATACAATCCTAGAGGTGCAGTCCATATGTATTCCACACATTAAGAAAGGTAGAAGGAAGGCAAAACGATTACCGTCATGGTTAAAAGGTGAGGTGAAAGAGGCTATTTTAGCCAAAAAAACATTCTTCAAATATTGGAAGAAGGATCCATGTGAAGAAAATAGGATAAAAGATAAGCATTGTCAGGTTAAGTGTAAAACATTGATAAGACAGGCAAAGAGAAAATTTGAAATGAAGTTGGCCATAGAGGCAAAAATTCACAATAAAACTTTAAAAAATATATTTGAAGCAAGAAACCTGTGAGGGAGTCAGTTGGACCATTAGATAACTGAGGGTTAAAGGGGCTCTTAGGAAAGACAAGGCCATTGCAGAAAGAGTAAATTAATTCTTTGCTTCCGTGTTTACTAATGAGGATGTTGGGGAGATACCAGTTCCGGAGATGGTTTTCAGGGGTGATGAGTCAGATGAACTGAACGAAATCACTGTAAACCTGGAAGATGTAGTAGGCCAGATTGACAAACTAAAGAGTAGCAAATCACCTGGACCAGATGGTATGCATCCTAGGGTACTGAAGGACCTAATAAATGAAATTTCTGATCTATTAGTTAAAATTTGTAACCTATCATTAAAATCATCCATTGTACCTGAAGATTGGAAGATGGCCAATGTAACCCCAATATTTAAAAAAGGCTCCAGGGGCGATCCAGGTAACTATAGACCAGTGAGCCTGACTTCAGTGCCTGGAAAAATAGTAGAAACTATTCTCAAGATCAAAATCGTAGAGCATATGGAAAGACACGGTTTAATGGAACACAGTCAACATGGATTTACTCAAGGCAAGTCTTGCCTAACAAATCAGCTTCATTTTTTTTGAAGGGGTTAATAAACATGTGGATAAAGGTGAACTGGTAGATGTAGTGTATTTGGATTTTCAGAAGGCGTTTGACAAATCCCTCATGAGAGGCTTCTACGAAAACTAAAAAGTCATGGGATAGGAGGCGATGTCCTTTCATGGATTACAAACTGGTTAAAAGACAGGAAACGGAGAGTAGGATTAAATGGTCAATTTTCTCAGTGGAAAAGGGTAAACAGTGGAGTGCCTCAGGGATCTGTACTTGGACCGGTGCTTTTCAATATATATATAAATGATCTGGAAAGGAATATGACGAGTGAGGTTATCAAATTTGCGGATGGTACAAAATTATTCAGAGTAGTTAAATCACAAGCGGATTGTGATACATTACAGGAGGACTTGCAAGACTGGAAGATTGGGCATCCAAATGGCAGATGAAATTTAATGTGGACAAGTGCAAGGTGTTGCATATAGGGAAAAATAACCCTTGCTGTAGTTACACGATGTTAGGTTCCATATTAGGAGCTACCACCCAGGAAAAAGATCTAGGCATCATAGTGGATAATACTTTAAAATCGTCGGCTCAGTGTGCTGCAGCAGTCAAAAAAGCAAACAGAATGTTAGGAATTATTAGGAAGGGAATGGTTAATAAAATGGAAAATGTCATAATGCCTCTGTATCGCTCCATGGTGAGACTGCACTTAAATTCCATGTACAATTCTGATCATTGCATCTCAAAAAAGATATAGTTGCGATGGAGAAGGTACAGAGAAGTGCAACCAGAATGATAAAGGGGATGGAACAGCTCCCCTATGAAGAAAGCCTGAAGAGGTTAGGGCTGTTCAGCTTGGAGAAGAGATGGCTGAGGGGGGATATGATAGAGGTCTTTAAGATCATGAACGAGTAGATATGAATTGGTTATTTACACTTTCAAATAATAGGAGGACTAGGGGACATTCCATGAAGTTAGCAAGTAGCACATTTAAGACTAATCGGAGAAAATTCTTTTTCACTCAGTGCACAATAAACCTCTGGAATTTGTTGCCAGAGGATGTGGTTAGTGCAGTTAGTGTAGCTGGGTTCAAAAAAGGTTTGGATAAGTTCTTGGAGGAGAAGTCCATTAACTATTAATCAAGTTTACTTAGGGAATAGTCGCTGCTATTAATTGCATCAGTAGCATGGGATCTTCTTAGTGTTTGGGTAATTTCCAGGTTCTTGTGGCCTGGTTTTGGCCTCTGTTGGAAACAGGATGCTCGGCTTGATGGACCGTTGGTCTGACCCAGCATGGCAATTTCTTATGTTCTTATGTCCCACCAGACAGTTTATAAAATACTTGCATAAATCTCCATGGGCATTTGATGGCTTTCGCAGACCATGGAAAATTGGGCTCACAATATTTGCTGGTGAGTCAGTAATAACAATTAATTGTAAATACTCGTGGTAATGTATTCATGTTGAAGAAAGCTATGGCCACTTTGTTCTGCTCAAATACTTAAACTGATGTTGTACAGCTCCTTTAAAGGAGGAGGAGAAAATAAGACAAGGTCGAGGGTATGGTGTGCCTCATTTTAGGTTATTATGTCATTTAATTTGCATTTTCAGACTGCATTGTTTGCCAGTGTGAACTGAAATTAAACTGCATATGTCAGGCCCTGACCTTTTGACGCTGCTGGAAATCTCCAACATCCTTTGGTTTTTGCCTTGGGTCTGTTAAAGTCAGTGTGCCCCACCAAAGCTGCAGGATTGCCATGGATTTCCAGCTGTTTAGTAAGCCAGCAGTCTCTAGCTGTTTGTTTGTATTCTGAACCCATGGGAGCTGGAAAAACATTGTTATACAATCAAACCTACAACGTGCTGCTTCACTGCTAGATACCAGAAAACTAACAAGTTGGTTTTGTGAGAATGACTGTAGTTCAAGATTCCTAGACTACACAGTAAGGATGTGCAGCCTAAAATTTTTGGTTTCTTTTTTCTTTTTTTTTTTTGGTCTTAATTCAGTTTATTTAATATTTTTTTTTCTGTTTGGTTTGTTTGCCAAACTGAAAAATTTTTTTTTATAAAACCCCCACACAAACAAACTGCCAACCTCTTCCAAAATATGGCTTCTGCTGAAACCAGGCTTGGAATTGAGGCTCGACATGAGGCCTAGGACCAGTGCCAGAGCCCAACCTAAAGCCTAGTCCTGTCACTAAGGCTTGGCCTGGTTCTAGAACCCAGCTTGAGACCAGAGCATTGAGGCCCAACCTGAGGCCTGGTCCTGGTGTTGGGGCCTAATCCAAGGCTCATTCCCAGTGCCGGGGCCCTATCTGAGGCCAGATCTTTGTGCTGAAACCTGGTCCTGGTGGCAGGGCCTGGCCTGATGTCAGGTCCCGGCACTGATGACTTGGGCCATGCCAAGGCGTGACCTGATGCTGAGTCCCATCACTGAGGCCTAGGCCCAGAGCCTGGACCTGACCCAAGGACTAAGTCTAGCATTGGGATCTGGCCCGAGGCCTGGTCCTGTTGCTGAGTCCTAGGCCCAGCACCGGGGCTTGGATTGAGACCCAGTCCAGGGCTGAGGCCTAGGTCCAGTGCTGGGGCCCAGCCTGAGGTCTGATCTTATTGTCCAAGCCTAAGCCTAGACCCTGCTCTGGGACTTGGCCCAGAGGCTGTTACGCTCTTCTTCTCCAAAGGGGAGGAACTAGCAATCTGTTACACTCGCCTCCTCCATCAACCTGCTGTCACTCACTCCGCCAGGAGGGCAGAGTTGGCAAGCTGTTCTGCTGTGCTCCTGAGATGGGAAGGAGTAGCGATATTTATTTATTTATTTATTTAAAGCTTTTCTATACCGACTTTCGTGATTCAAATCAAATCGGTTTACAGGGAACAGAGACATTAACAACAACAATAAAAGGTGAACCATAACCAGAAGGAGCAAAAAGTTACATTAAAACAAGGGAATGCATCTGGGAAGATGGAAATGCAGAGGGGAAAGTATTCAATAGACTAATTACAATTGCAGATGTGGTAGGCACTTGAGAGGCCTACGTCTAATCTATGGCAAGGCTAGGCTATGGCACTGATAGTCTTAATTTAGGGAAGGCTTGTCCGAACAACCATGTCTTAAGTTTTTTTTTAAAAGTCAGAAGACAAGATTCCTGCCTGAGGTCCGGAGGGATGGCATTCCAGATGGAAGGACCTGCTGTCGAGAAGGCCCGTTCTCTGATGGTTGATCGGTGCACCACTTTGTTTGGAGGAGTGTGTAGAGATCCCTTATACGCTTCCCTAATGGGTCTGGCCGAAATGTGAAGTTTGAGCGGAAATTGCAGGTCAAGGGGGACCTGGTGGTGGATGCTTTTGTGAATAATAGTGAGAGATTTGTGAAGGATTCTGAAGTTAACTGGGAGCCAATGCAGATCTTGAGGATAGGTGTAATGTGATCTCTCCTCTTGGTGTTTATCAGGATTCTCGCTGCTGCATTTTGGAGCATCTGAAGGGGTTTTATGGTAGATGCTGGGAGACCTAGAAGGATAGAGTTACAATAATCAACCTTAGAGAACAAAATAGCCTGGAGAACAGATCTGAAGTTGTGGTGGTATAGTAGAGGCTTGAGTCTTTTCAGCACCTGTAGTTTATAGAAGCAATCCTTGGTAGTGTGGTTTATGAACTTCTTTAAACTCAGATGTCTATCGATTATAACTCCCAGGTCTCTTGCTTGTGTGATTTGCGTGTTAGCGTGCGACTGTTGGTGGTGGTCAACGTCTTCTGGAGAGATAAGGAGTTCCGTCTTGGCTGCATTAAGCACCAGGTTAAGGCCAGTGAGGAGAAGGTTAATCATTTGCAGATAGATGTCCCATTGCTTGAGTGATTTTGCCAGGGATTCAGTTACGGGGATCAAAATTTGTACATCGTCCGCGTATATGTAGAATTTCAGATATAGATTCGTGAGCAGTTGGCAGAGGGGGAGAAGGTAGATATTGAACAGGGTGGAAGATAGAGAGGAGCCCTGGGGGACTCCAAGTGGAGAACTGATGCGTGGTGATTCCTTATTATTGACTAACTTTATAGCCTCTGTTTCTGAGGAATGCGTCAAAACATCTGAGAGTTGATCCTGTGATCCCTATATTTGATAGCCGATTTAATAAGATGGAGTGGTTAACTGTATCGAATGCTGTGGAGATATCAAGGAGCACTAACAAGAAGGAATGTCCTTTGTCAAGGCCCATGCTGAGGTAGTCTGTAAGGGAGATGAGAAGGGTTTCAGTACTATGTGATTTATGGAAACCGTATTGTGAAGGATGAAGAATTTTATGTTCTTCAAGATAATCAGATAATTGGTTGTTAATCACTTTTTCCATGATCTTGGCTACAAACGGCAGATTGGAAATAGGGCGGAAATTGTTAGGGTCACCCGGGTCCAGGTTCGGTTTCTTGAGTATGGGTTTGAGAGTGGCCAGTTTGAGAGCATCCAGGTAAATTCCTTGTGAAAGTGAACAGTTAGTAATATTGGCTAGATATTTGGAGATCGAGTTCGGCACTAGAAGTAGTAATTTGGCCGAAATTTGGTCAAGTGGGTGTGTGGAAGGTTTCATTCTCTTTAGAATGATTTCAATCTCCATAGCATAAGTTGGTTCGAAAGATTCCAACGCAGCTTCTGAGTTTGAAAGGGAGGATGAGGAAATGGGCGGCATGTTATGGCTGGATGGCAGTCTTATTAGACTGTTGGAAATTTTATTCTGGAAGAAGATCGCTAGATCATTGGCTTTTGATTGAGCTTGGTCTTCCGGAATGGGTGAAGTGGTGATATGACATGACCTGCTCCTCCAGAGGGGAGGAGTTAGCTATCTGTAGTGGTTGGCTCCCACAAGGTGATAATAGTGAAAGGAATGACTACTTGGAGGAAATGGTGAATCCCTGGGCCGATGGCAGATGACAGCACCCTCAGGAGGAGATCCTGAGAGGAACCACCGGCTAGGCTAGAATATGAGATAAACACAATAGTTCTTTATTAGACTGGAAGCTGGACCACCAGAAGTGGCAATAGTGAGTCGCTGTGTCCGACAAGGCTGAAGTCCTTCTGATACTGGAATATAATCTCTGGGTCGCTGAGCTGTAGAGAGAGACTAGAAGTAGTGAGTAGACAGGGTATACTGGATACAAGATGGTACAGTCACAATAGTAGCTGTCTGCAATGGTCTCTCTGTGGCATAGAGTCTTCAGTATATTCAGGAACAGGAGCCGTAGGTGAGCACTGGTTCCCACAAACAGTCTGTAATAAGAACTCACAATTGCTATATATGAAATGGCTTCTAGAATAGAAGAGAGTCTGAATAAGATTCTAGGAACATGGGCCCTCGTGGAGTGAGTACCGGTTCCTATCTGTAATCTTGCCAATGTAACTCTTGATCTCTGTACCTGCGATAACGTCTTGGACGGTAGGGAGTCTTTAGAGCAATAGGAATGTAGGCCCTCGTGGAGCGAGTACCGATTCCTATGTAATAGAACTCACTGTGTTCACGTCGCGATCGCTTCCAGGAATTGAGGAGTCTTCCGAGTGTTATGGCAATCTGAAATCAAGAAGAGAGAATGGAGCCCCCATGGAGCGGGTACTCCTGGTAAGTTTGAAAAGGCTGAGCAGTGGGGACGAGTTCCCCGGCTAACTCGGATCGTTGTTGCAAGTATTGTGGACTGCCGAAGCAAGTCCCGTTGGAGTTCCTTGCTAACTCGTTAGAGGTTAGCAAACAAAGACCTTTTAAAGTGCAGATGGATGACGTCACTACGGGGGGATGCCCCCGAGGTTCGTGCCCTTGCTGGTACAAAGTCTGGAGCGCGTGCGCCCTTACATCATCGGCAACATGGCGGATCCGAAGCGTCAGGCCAGCCCGGGGGAACCTGGACCAAGAGTCAGAGAGAAGCCGCGGCTGCACTGTCCGTCTGAGCCGAAGGGAGTCGCATCCCAGGTTGAGAGGGTGGAGTGAGGGGCGAGAAGAGGCACGAACGCAACAGAGGCCTAGGTGCAGGCCTCCCAATTTCTTCCTCCTTCATCGATCTTCTTAAAATGTCGCCATTTGCTTGAAGGACATCAAAATGGCCGGTACACCAAATAGGCGCCATCTGCTCCAGAGGAATATGCTCCAATGATATCATTGCAGCACATCCTTCAAGCAAATGACATTTTAAGAAGATCAATGAAGAAAGCAGACATCAGGATGCCAGGACCTAGGCCTCTGGGCTAGCCTAGGCAATGGGCCCAGGCCTTAAGCTGAACCTGTCTTGGAGAGAAACCCGGTTCTGGTGCAAGGTACAGAATCCAAAATCTTTCCTCTTTTATTAAAATACTTTTTTTTCTCCTTATGCATTACATATTTGTTTTATGTTGACAAAAGCTCAGCATATTACTATTGTGAAAAGCAAATTATGTTCTTTGAGTAAATATGCTGCTCTCAGTTTTAGAAGGAGCACAGATGGCCCCCTATAATGATGTTAATTTCTCAGATGCTGATTTATGCCATAATAGTTATTTTCCTATCAGACTGATATCCCACAGTTTAGTATGACTATGATCTTATACATCTTTCAGAGTTGGGTTGTTAAGGCATGGGTAAAGCCTCCTGCTGGTGGTGGAGGCAAAAAAACCATATTGGAATTCAAGAAAGCCTGGGGGCAAATACAGAATATCCCAGCTCTGGGGAAGTGAGGGGAAATTGGGATTTCAAATACGGCCCATGGACTGTGGTGCTGCATTTAGAATCCGCTCTCAAGAAGGCCAAGCATTCTCAGAACTATTCCTCGGCACCCCCAGAGAAGTATCACAGAGTGAACAGGTTGGATGGGCCTTGTGGTCTTTATCTGCCCTCATCCTCATAATCACAAAGGTCATAACGACATTTATCATCTGAACAAATAACACATATACTTGCTTCAAGAAATATTTCAATCAGCAGTTTACATTGCTCAGAACAGCAATTTTCCATGTTACTTGGTTCCAATCTGCCTTTTTGTTTGTCTTACTCCTTGTTCTTCTTTCTTTTCTTTTTGATTCTTATGAGGGCAAGAATGAAAGCCCTTTCCATGGTATAATAGTCTTTTACCCTTTGAAATTGGGGGCTTTCGTTACTGCCCGCCCATAATGCAGGGAAATGTATGTGTGTGCTCTACGACTTGTGTATTTTTCCCCATGTTGAGAAGAAGCATTCCCAGGAGCTGGGAGAGGGCAGGGAATTGAACTCTGCATGAAATTTGCATTGTCTGAGGACAAACAGGATGGCAGTCCTCACACATGGATGACATCATCGGATGGAGCCCAACACGGAAAACTTATGTCAAAGTTTTTAGAACTTTGACTGAGCTCATTGAGCATGCCCTGCATGCATTATGTGACGTGTCCACACGGGGTCCCCTTCAGTCTCTTTTTTTTTCCCATGGAGCCTGGCATTTTTCAGTCGAGTGAGAACCTCATTTTTCTAACCTTTTGGTCTACTTGGCCTGTTTTTTTTGTGATTTTTAAATTTGCTGCCTCATGCGGTTGATGAGGGGTCCCCCTGGTTCTCCCTTTAGCATCTTAGGTAGGTTTTTCGATGTTTATTGGTTTTTCTTTTCATATTCTATACCTTTGGGGTGGCAGTGCACTCCTTGCCTGCTGGCCATCAACGACCGCCACCATCGACTTCAATATCGCATCTTTTATTTTGTGATGACATTTAAGCGATGCCCCCTGTTCAAGAGGAAATGTCTATCCCGGACCCCCATAATAGATATGTCCTCTGCCTTGGGGCATTGCACAGCATCTGGGATTTTAGCAAGTGTACCAAGATGACCCTGAAGAGGCATAAGATCTGGCTCGATAAGATGGTGCGTCTCTTCGGGCTGGAGAAGACTGATCCATCAGTATTGGAGGCATTGTCAGCGAGGGACTTCGATCTGCACCGATGGACACTGAGCCATTGACATCAGCAGGGTCTTCGGTTCCATTGAGGTCTTCAGCTGAAATGGACGCTGGAGCCCGGCTATTGTTGATATCTTCCAGGTCGAGGATGTCAGGTTCCTCATCATAGACTGGGGACAGACCATTCCAAGCATTGAGGGAAGTCGAAGAAGCATTGGTTCCCATCAATACATGGTGCCGGGCACGGGGATGCACCAGCTCATGCTGAGATGCCCCCGAAGTGATCCCGTGGTGAGGAGAGCCAGTCTTCCATTGATACCGGGAGTTCATCATGGGCTCCATCAGTCCCAGTATCAGCCACTGATCCTCCTCTCGATTCTGAAGAGGATTTGGTCACACCTCCTCTGTCCCAGCCTGTTTTGGCATCATTGATGATTGAGGAGGACCTGGAGAGGCATGTGCAGTTGACCGTAGAAAAGGCAATGCCCAGCATCAATGTTGTGGCATCTATGGTGCCAGCACTGTCATTCCTTGAGCCACTGCTGGAATCTCTGCATGCTACCAACCCAGGCTGCATCTGTTCCCAGGATGACATTGATGCTCTGCAGGGCACCACTGCTTCCCCCTGCCGATCCGATCATTATTGCCAGTTCCTCAGAGTAGTAAGCTCCCCCTAGACTGGCAAAGGCACTGAGGCCTGCAACCCCACATCCAGTTCCATTGGTGCCTGTGCTGCTGGATGAAGGCCGAGCAGTGCAGTCCTAGGGCCCTGTTCTCTGTCAATAATAGTGGGGATGAGGGTACCTATGATCCATGAAGGAATGTCTAATCTGTAGTCTCCAACAATGCTTCTGATGGTCTCCCTTGAGATCCATCTTCTCCAGAGGAGCAGAGGAAGTACCTTACAGAGGACCTCTCCTTCACAGGATTTGTCAGGTTGATGTTTGAAGCCAACCCCTTTCAGTTATTGATTGAAGAGGATAGCAGGTAGAAATGCTCGATATCCTCTAGTTCGTGGAGCCTCCGAAAGAGATCATGGCAGTCCCAGTGCATTAGATCTTTGTAGAGTTGCTGTCAAGGATGTAGGAATACTCCCTCATAGTCCTCCTCTGAACAGGAAGGCAGACATGATCTATGTCATTGAGAAGGCACTCAGATTTGACAAGCATCAGGTGCTTGTCAAAACTGGTGATAGTTGAATCCGCTCTCAAGAAGGCCAAGCATTCTCAGAACTGTTCCTCGGCGCCCCCAGAAGGATCACAGAGTGATGGATGCTCTTGGGAGAAAGATATTCAATGGGGCTATGCTCCATTGCCTGCATAGCTTCCTGTCAGCTCTACATGAGCCAATATACCTGGAAGCAGGTGCAGGATGTTGCTGAGCAACTGCCTCAGCAGCAGCAAGACACACTCCTGTTAAGGTGCATAAAGTCCTGGAGCATGGAAAACATGAGGTCTGCTCAACCTACAATGTATTTGAAATGGCATCGAGGGTCTCTGCAGCGGGAATCTGTGCCCATAGATCAAATGGCTGTGAACATTGGATCTCAGACCAGAGGTGCAGGAGTGACTTTCTGACATGCCATGCACTGGAGAGAATCTCTTTTGAGAGAAGGTCAAGGATGCAGTGGCCCAAATCCAGGACCAGCATGCGATCCTTCAGCAGTTCTCCACCAGTACTCTGGTGGAGAACTAGTGATGACACTAGGGTTTGTCATCAACTACCCCAAGCCCCATCTCAGCCTAGCACTTCAACTGGACTTTATTGGAGCCCTGCTAGATACAGCTCAGGCCAAGGCCTTCGTGACAGAAATTCAACAGGGCCAGAAGGTGTCATCTTGGCACATGTTGAGGCTGTTGGGCCATATGGCCGCGACAGTAAATGTCACTCCCTTGGCACGATTATACATTCGCAAAGCCCATTGGACCCAGAGGTTGAAGTGGCTTTAGGCCACACAGAACCTCCAGGATCACATCTGAGTACCTTCGTCTCATCAGGACTTTGTCCTGATGGCGAGTAATTTCAAATCTGGAACAGGGAATCTCCTATCAAAGTTTTCCTACCCAAATTGTCCTCACCACAGATGCATCCATCCTAGATTGGAATGCTCATGTAGATGAGCTCAGCACTCAGTCTAGGGTCCCCCCAGTAACATCTTTATCAAATCAGTTTCTCTAAGTGCACTCTTCAGCTGTTTATGCAGTATTTGTGCTTCAAGTTTACCTGCATGATGCATTCCTGATGTTCTTGTGAAGGTCAGCCCAGCAGTACCTAATTTACACTGAATAGGAGTTATGTTTAAAAGCTTTAAACTCTCTGCAGAGGCAGCATCCCCCAGCCCAAGGGGAGGGAATTCCAGTCATTGCACAGTGGCGACATCTAGTGGCTTGATTTAGGGCCTGAGATTGCAGAGTTCCAGAAGGAGCCCTGGTGCCTTCTCCCCTCCCCCATCCCCAGGTGAGGAGTATCACTGCAGAGACTGGACTAAAGTAAGGTGGGAGTAACATAAAGCAGGGAGGAAAGATCTTGCAGGTGTTGCTAATGAAAGCCTCCTGACCCTTATTCTGATTGAATGGGAAGCTCAAAGGAGCAAGAGGAAATCACTACACTCCTCGCTCCTAAAACAAAAAAAGAGCTTTAAATTCTTATTTAGCTTCAGAAATGATATACAAGGGGTGGGGAGAAGAATCTTGATGATTGCCTAACAGCTGGCTAAATTATTTCAAATATTTTTTCTTAGGACTCCTGCTTTAAAAAAAAAAAAAAAAAAGCCTTTTAAATCCATTATTAAATGGTAGAATCTGCTGTTCTGCCTTGTGGCCGACTGTGAAGCTAACGCTTTGGATGCAGCAGTCACTTTTATACAGGCTGATGCAATATCGGGGTGCGTTAAGCAGGCGCTCGTGATTGAGTGCACCTCTCTGGGGCACCCAATGCAAATGGGCTGCCGCGGTAAAAAGGAGGTGCTGGGGAAATTGCACGCCTCTAGTGCCTCCTTGGCAGTGGGCACCCGGGAGAGGTGGCTGTCAGCCGGTTAGGAAAACGGACGCTCAATTTTAGAGCATAGCCACAGGTTAGGAAAATGGACGCTCGTTAATTGAGCGTCCCTTTTCCTAACCTGACCGCCGGTGCCCTTTATTTATTTATTTATTTTTGGGGGGGGACATTCTAATTTTTTAGTTCCTCTGACTTATTATCGCCACGATGGTAAGTCAGAGGAAGTACTGAAAAGTAGTATTTTCTGCTTTTCTATACACTTTTTGGGCTCCTCCAAAATTAACGTGTGCTCGGGGCAGGCGTTAATTTTGACAAGTAAAAATGTGCGCATTGAGCGCACTTTTTTGCCTCAGGGGAATAGATAATAGCCTCCTCAACATGCATTTGCATGTGCTGAGTGCTATTACCTACGCACTTGATTAGATGCGCTAACCCCCAATTTGCATCGGGAGCTGTGGACACACGTCCAAAACACACGGCCAATTGTGGGTTGAACCTGTGTGCTGCAGCCAGCGCACAGTATTGCACTGGCCTGAATGAGTTTCATTGTTTTTAATATCTATTATACAACTGAATGCAGGCACCTGCTCAAATTACAAAGTATTAACATAACCGAGTCCTGTTTTAAGGCACAGAATGAGCTGCTGCATTCAGATAAAGTTCAGGATAGATGCTCCAAGTGTCATAATCAACGGGTAAAAAAAAAATAAAAATTTACAAATATATATTTTTTAAAATGGAAACGAAATAAATGAGTTTTTAAGCTACCTGGAAAGCAGTCAGAAGACAGTACAACATATTTTCTGTCTTAGCTATCAGGCATATGCTTAAATGTCAAGAAGCAAGGCTCCCCAAATCCTGATTTTTAATATTTACATAGAAAGAATGCATGGCAGCTCACTCCCCTGTGACAGTGTAATTTCTCAGCTTGTCATGTATATGTGACTTAGCTACAGATGCAATAATTGCTCCACTCTTCCACTGTAAGTAGTACAAATGTGATTTCCCCAACAGCAGCAACATTATCGGAGCATGGTCCACTAAGCACGCTCATAAACTAGTTCATTGTCCTTCAAAAATGTGTTAAAATATAATTTATGGGTATTCCTCAATAATAAAATGGGCACGTTTCAGCAGAGAGTCTTCTGTGGCTGATGATCTGTGACTAAAGAACAATTGTCCTCATTTGCACAAACTTCTTACAAATGATTCAAATCCTTCCTTCGGTATTACCCTTTCTCCCTGCCTGCTGGAAACGCCGGAACTACAGCACCATGGACAGCTCTCCAGCGCAGGAAAGCATTTTTTAAGAGCCACCTGAGACCTTTATAGCTAGCAGCAGGGTTTCTTCAAAGCGAGCTGCCTTCCCTGAGCTGGCTCATTTTTATTTCTGGGAACAAGTCAACAAGGAATGGGCTAAGCACGGAGAGGGCGAGATATGGGCTCCTGGGCGCTGACAGCAAGGAGATGAAACGCTTAATGCCCCGGATCCGTGATTGTGCTGTCTGTTAAGCGCATTAATGAAACAACCCCTCTCTTCCTGAACGGCCTTGGTTCTCTGCAGTCTTTGGATCATTCTGCTGATTGCTGTTTGCTTCCCTGCATCCTCCACCAATACTGTAATGGATATTTAGAATCCACTGAGAAACTGAAACACAGAAAGACAGACGAGCATATGAGGGCAGATAAGGACCATGAGACCCGAATCTGCACAGTTTACTTCCTGTTACAATACCACAGAGCCCCATTGATCTCCACTAGCTTTCCCCTCACTTCTTCACAGATAACAGAGTCTAGGAAAAGCACAGAGGAGCGTTATTTTTGTGTGGGTTTTTTTTTATGCCTCCATCACCTTCCAGTGAGAGGTTGTTTCATGCATCTTATCACCCTTTCTGCGAATAAATATATTTTTTAATGTTACTCCTGGGTGTGACCCCATGGGAGCCTTATAGTGTGATCTCTTGTAGAGCTACTTTTCTACTGCAGAATGTTTGATGGTTTTGCATTATTTATATCTTTGATTTATCCGAATGTCTATATCATATCTCCCGGTTTCCTCTCCTGTATAGGGTATGCATATTTATATTCTTAAGCTCAACTCATAGGACTTTTGCAGACTGAACCCCATTTAAGTAACCCTCCTCTAGACTGCCTCTACTCTGTATCCTTTTGAAAGTGGGATTTCTAGAGTTGGATATAATACTTATATACAGGTAGTTTCGCCTCCTTTTTCCCCATTAGTTACACTTCTCCTTAGCTTTTTTGAAGGTGAGATCAATAATGATTAGGATTTTTGGAATGCTTGAAACCTGACATGAAACTTCTGAATTTCTGACATGAAAAGTAATATTGATGATAATGATTTATGCTTTTTTTTTTTTTTTTGCAAAGTTAACATGATTTTTGAAAGTGGTCATGGGGGTAACCTGCTGGGAGCAGCAGTTACCCTTAACAGAAGGCGCAGGGGTAACCTCATGGAGCGGCAGTTACTACCCTTAATAGAAGGCATGGAGGTAATCTGCACAGAGCGGCAGTTACTCCCCTTAATAGATGGCATGGGGTAAACTGCATGGATAAGAAGTTACTATCCTTAACAGAAACATGGTTGTGATCTGCACAGAGCAGCAGTTAAAACCATAATCTACTTGCTGGGCAGACTGGATGGGCCATTTTGTCTTTATCTGCCATCATTACTATAGTTTTGAGGTAGGTTAGATTTTTTTCCTTATTACTAACTGGATAAATGTGATCTATAAAATACCATTACCTCTTGGCCACATATAAATGAGAAAATTCAAATTCAAATTACGATTTGGAGAAAGGTGTCTTCAAAGGATACTAAAGAAACAGGGAGTTGGAGCTTCCCAATGGAGAGGTTCCAATAAAAGCAAAAGTAGCCTATGAGTCTATAAGTATAAAAAAACAGATTAATTTTAAAATATTCTAAACTATCCCTGTTAACTGCTGTTAAAGTTGTATATACAAATAAAAATTGTACCTTGAAATGTCTGTATTCTAATGCCAGAAGTCTAAAAATTGTTAGACTGTATAGCACTGAATGAAGATGTAGACATAACTCAGAGACCGGGTGGAAGAATAACCAATGGGACATGCGATACCAGGTTACAAATTATGTTATAATGATAGGGTGGGTCAATTTGGTGGAGTTCTGGCGCTTTATGTTAGGGATGGCATAGAGACCAACAGGATAAAGATACTACAGGAGACTAAATGCCCAGTAGAGTCTTTATGGGTGGAAATTCTATGTGTGATGGGGAAGAGTATAGCAGTGGAGGTATACTACCATTCCATCTGTTCAGAATGAACAGAAGGATGATGAAATGTTAACAGAAATTAGGGGCGCTAACAAATTTGGCAATACAGTAATAATGGGAGATTTCAATTATCTTGTAGTAACTTGGGCGATAGAGGCTTGGAAACAGTTAGAAAAATGAGGAGGCAGATTATGCCTGTTCCTTAGGAGCATTTTATTTACAGTGGAAAAACTAAAATCAAAACAATCAGTGCAGCTCACCTAAACTTCAGGTAACCCTGAGTCCTTAAATGTGACAGGTCTTGGCATACGGTGGATCTCTTCCTGCTCCCCGGTGCCTGCTTAGGCCTTCTAGGCCCTGAGTTCTTATACTCTGGTGAAGAGCTTCTCCCTTCATCCCGGATTCCCTTTGGGTCTGGATCTTAAGGAGGACTGGGCAAGACAGCTGTTCTTGGTCCCTTAAAATAAGAACATAAGAACATGCCATACTGGATCAGACCAAGGGTCCATCAAGCCCAGCATCCTGTTTCCAACAGTGGCCAATCCAGGCCATAAAAACCTGGCAAGTACCCAAAAACTAAGTCTATTCCATGTTACCGTTGCTAGTAATAGCGGTGGTTATTATCTAAGTCAACTTAATTAATAGCAAGTAATGGACTTCTCCAAGAACTTATCCAATCCTTTTTTAAACACAGCTATACTAACTGCACTAACCACATCCTCTGGCAACAAATTCCAGAGTTTAATTGTGCGTTGAGTGAAAAAGAATTTTCTCTGATTAGTTTTAAATGTGCCACATGCTAACTTCATGGAGTGCCCCCTAGTCTTTCTATTATCCAAAAAAGTAAAAAAAATGATTCACATCTACCCGTTCTAGACCTCTCATGATTTTAAACACCTCTATCATATCCCCCCTCAGTCTCTTCTCCAAGCTGAAAAGTCCTAACCTCTTTAGTCTTTCTTCATAGGGGAGCTGTTCCATTCCCTTTATCATTTTGGTTGCCCTTCTCTGTACCTTCTCCATCGCAACAATACAGCCCCAGTCCCCACTAATCCATGAAAATTTCAGGGCTTCTGGAAATCAATGAAATGAAGAGAGGGAAATTAGTTTTAATTATTGCTTTGGCTATTATTTGATGTGCCTGCTTTATTGAAATATTGTATTGGTATTTGAAACATTTTTATGAGTTCTTAATTTCTGGATGCTATTCTCTTCGTCAGCTCTTTTGAAATATTAATGTTTTAATACGATGATTTTGCTATTATGTTTAATGATTTAGATTTTGTTTGTTTTATGAGGAATGGTTATGTTTCTGTTTTTCTATTGTTGCCCTTATACACAGTCTGGCTTCTTGCAGTTTCCAGTTCACTTTTTTATCTGCAAGTTTCTAATTTTATGGTCTCTTTATTCTGCATTTGATAAGGGTCTTGTGTTCTGCATATATGAGGTGTTCTGCTGGTGTATTGTTTCTATGTACAGGTCTATAACAGCCTGGCTTCTTTGGTTTTCCTAATAGGAGGTGTATTGGTTTTTAGAGAATAGCCACTGCCATTAGCAATGGTAACATGGAATAGACTTAGTTTTTGGGTACTTGCCAGGTTCTTATGGCCTGGATTGGCCACTGTTGGAAACAGGATGCTGGGCTTGATGGACCCTTGGTCTGACCCAGTATGGCATGTTCTTATGTTTCTTATGTTTCTTATGTCATTTATCAAAATGCGCTAAGGCATTTTTGCATGCGTTAAGGGCTTATCGCATGTGAAAAGCCCAATTAACGCATGCAATAGGCCCTTACCACATGCGAAAATGTCTTTATCGCATGCGATAGCAACATATTGTATGGTACGATGCAAATTTCAAAAAGAGGAGGAGTTAGGGGTGGGTTTGCCAGTTTGCGAAATGCTATTGCACAGACTTAACGCTGATTTTAACTACACCTTTTTCAATAGCGTTAAGCTGTGCGATAGCTTGCGTTACCAGGTGGTAAGGGTTTATCGCATTGTGTGATGTCTCCTGAAAGGCCTGTTTGAGTAGATTTCAAGCAGGGGGGAGGGAGAGAGAAAATAGCCATAGTGTTCTCTCCCTAGATAGGTATTTGTATCCCTATGATAGGCCCACCTAGTAACTTGAGGTGAGGTTTAGCTATTAGTGTAGGGGGTTAAGGGCCACGTTGGCATTCAATGTGAGACATACGAATAGAACAGTGGTCTCTTGTGAAGATTTGATGGCCTTTGGAGTGAGGAAACTTACTCCAAGATGAGATTTGGGCAATGTTCTCTCCACCTAGCTTGATGGACAATCTACCTGGGTAACATCAAGCTAGGTGGAGAGAACATTGCCCAAATCTCATCTTGGAGCGAGTTTCCTCACTCCAAAGGCCATCGAATCTTCACAAGAGACCACTGTTCTTTTTTATCAGAATAATTTTTATTGGCACAAAAGACAACCAACCAGCCAAGAACAAAACTTAACAATCAAGAGCAAGCCCACACAAGGAGGGAACTGTAACAAAAAAGGCATATAACACTCCCGGATATCAGTAGCCGCCTCAGCCAGCAGTCGCTCTCTGCCCTTTCCTTATTTCAAAAGATACCCCCCCTCCCTCCTCCCTCCCACCCTCACTGCCCCACTAGCATCCCATGTCTCACATTGAATGTCAAAGTGGCCCTTAACCCCCGACACTAATACCTAAACCTCACCTCGAGGTACTAGGTGGGCCTACCATAGGGATACAAATACCTATCTAGGGAGAGGACACTATGGCTAGTCTCTCTCTCTCTCTGCATGCAAATGCATGGTGTGCACACCCAGTTGCACCAGGCCTGCTCTGTCACACTCCTACGTGCTCTCACTCACACACTTTTTCAGTCAGACACATGCTGTTTTACTCACTTCCCCTGTTCCCACAAGCACATGCTACAGCAGCATCAACCTCTTCCTCCTTCAGCTCCCATCATTTTCTCTCTCATTCCAGGTTTCTCCCCATTATCTTCTCGGGTGGGATAGTCTGCCCAGGAGGCCTTCCTATCTTTTGATGTGGGCGGAACAGGCTCTGCCCATGGCCCTCCCAGGCCTCTCTCCTGCTCATTTTTGGCTATGGGTGGGATGGGCTCCACCTGCAGCCCCCCCCCCCCCCACCCCGGGTCTCTCTCCTGCATTTCTTTGGTTGTGAGGAAGATGGGTTCCACCCGCAGCCTTCCTGGGCCGCTCCTGCTTGTTTTCAGCTGTGGGTGGAATGGGCTCTGCTTAGATCTTTTTCCTGTCTTCCGCCATGCCTATCTCAATCTTCAAGTGGAGTAGGGGTCACACTGACAATTTTGGCGTCCCCAAAAAGGGGTTGGCTATCTAGGCAACCACCTAGTTCACCCAATGGAAGCACTGGCCCTGGACCAAAATGATAAAGGGGATGGAACTGCTTCCCTATGAGGAAAAGCTAAAGAGGTTAGAGCTGTTCAGCTTGGAGAAGAGACGGCTGAGGGGGGGATATGATAGAGGTCTATAAAATCATGAGTGGAATAGAATGGGTAAATTTGAATCTGTTATTTACGTTTCAAAAAAATAGACCAGGGGACACTCCATGAAGTTAGTAAGTAGCACATTTAAAACAAATTGGAGAAACGTTTTTCACTCCATGCACAATTAAGCTTTGGAATTCATTGCCCGAAGATGTGGTAAAGGCAGTCAATGTAACTGGGTTTAAAAAAGGTTTGGACAAGTTCCTGGAGGAGAAGTTCATAAACTGTTATTAACCATGTAGACTTGGGCAAAGTCACTACTTATCCCTGAGTGTTATCAGTATGGGATCTATCTACTCTCTGGTATCTTGCCAGGTACTTGTGACCTGGTTTGGCCACTGCTGGAAACAGGATGCTGGGCTTGATGGACCCCCTCGGTCTGACCCGATATGGCAATTCTTATGTTCTTATGCTCTAACTATTCCTCTTTAAGGTCAATGTATGTAGAAGTGTCTTACTAGTTCATGTCATTCCTTTGTCACAACAAAATATCTAATGATTTGCAAATTAATCCTTTTCTATAGAAACTGGGGCATTTTTATATGATAAGAGATCTGTAATAGGAATATTCATAAAATTCCTCAAACATGCCCAAAACAGGTGTACAAGATTCCTATAAATCAGACAACGAAAATCTGTTCCTCCACGGAGAACATGCAAGATGCAGCAAGGGAAAGGGCAGACATCCATCAGATTCACCTCCTAAGGGCGACCGACTTTTGCTCAAACAGTGATCCCGGTAATAATCATTCATCCGCAGTATGGAGGCTTCCTGCAAAAGAAGAAAATGCTGCCAAACAAGATTGGTTTTCTTTCTTAGAGGGACGTTATGGGTAGATCACCACAGATCTTTCTGTTCTGTTCTGTCTTTTTTTTTTTTTGCATCAGGGGTGGCCGTGCATGTTGAGTTTTCTTTTCCCTTCGCTCCTGACACCATTCGTTTTTTATGTCTTCTCCCTTCACCCCGCCCTGAGACCGCCAGATTCATTAAATGAACGGAACGGTCAGTGCAATCTTTTTTGCTGAGGGCCGAGCAGCAAGGGGTGGCTAATGATGGCATCTCGGAGGCAGAACTTGATTCCATCGGGTTTTAAAG
Organism: Rhinatrema bivittatum; assembly: GCF_901001135.1. Lineage (NCBI taxonomy): Eukaryota > Metazoa > Chordata > Amphibia > Gymnophiona > Rhinatrematidae > Rhinatrema > Rhinatrema bivittatum. The sequence goes on along the minus strand of NC_042618.1, from coordinate 466,064,159 downwards.
CAAGGACTCAGTTGTAACACTCAGCTAAAAAAAAAACAAACAAAAAAAAAAAAACCAAACAGTTGAGTTAGCAGGAGATTTACAGGAGTGCACTTTCTCATTTTCCAGCATGGGTTGTGTCGCTCAATCGTTATTCCATTTTCCAGTGGAAAATGTACAGAGACACAGTTCTAATTTTTTTTCCCTAACTTGCATAATCCAAGAAAGGAAATAGGACAACTGTACCCCCTCTGTACAACAGAGTAAGCCAGTTTGCCTGGGGTAATAGAAAGCTGTCATCTATTAATTACTAATCTATTGTTAATTTCTTGTATATACTTGTAAATCTCTTGTATATACTTGTACATGCTGCCCCTTTCACTCAGTTCACCCCCCCTTATCCTGTTCCTTGTTAATTTCTGTTGACAACTGTTCCCTGGGAAGCTTTTTGCTAGGTTGCGTTATCTGTAAACCGAGATGATGTTCCCAACGTATCTCGGTATATAAAATGCTTAAAATAAATAAATAAATGAATAATTAGAAGCCAAAGGCATAAAAGGGAAATATGATAGTTAACAGGGGTAAATGAAATCAGTAGCAGGACTGTCGCTGTGTATGACATTATCTGCTAACTTTGAAGAGTAAGATCATTTTTCCTCCCCCTTCCTTCTGTTCCTTCGAGGTGAGACGGAGGCGCCGAGGCACGATAAATCAGGGAAGGGCTCTCGCATCTCTGTTTCTTTCTTTGCACAGTTTCTGTTGGCCCTACAGTGTCTACATGTGGTCTAAAGTCATTTGCATAGCTAACATCGTGCTATACAGAGTGCCAGCATTGTTGGAGCATCTCTCTGAATCGTGCAGCTGATAAGGACTGGAAGTGTACATGTCAGAGGAGTAGCATCATTTCTAGCATGCATCCAGATTCTTAGATGGCAGAATGATGGTTTTAGGGCCCGCTGGAAGCATGACTGACTGTGCTTGATGCATGTGCCCAATAAGTCGACATGCTTCCAGCTGCATGCTCTCTTTCCCAGGCTTACGGTACAGGAACTGGAGTTCATTGCTTTTCCTTCGCGATGCATTGCAGTGACACTGACGAGTAGGTGGGGAGAGTGGTGCCCAGAGAATCCTCCAGTACGCAGCATGTTAGAGATTTGTGATTAGGGGATGCCTGGCCATTGGACATCTTTTTCACTGGAAGCAGAGAATGACAGCAGATGAGCACCTTACAGTCACGCCACTTTCCCCATCTTGATTTGGCTGCAGTGTCAGGGACCCCGGTTGATCTTTGGCCTTCCTTTCTCTTCGGCAGTGGAGATCTCCGCGCTTCTCCCAGGGTTTCTTGAGCTCCGTCCCCAATTTTGTCTTTGCTGCCTCTACCAGGAGGTCATTCTATATACATCGGGCACCTCTTCTGTGAAGAAATGTTTTTCAGTGTTGCTCTTGAATCTACCCCTCTCCCTTTGGATGCCCGTATGGAAAATATTTGCTTGCTGTACTTTATAGCATTGCTGTATTTAACTGTCTCTATCCTTTAGGCACTAGGTGATATGTGTGCCCTGCACATCTCATTTATGTTGGTCCACAGAAGAGAACATAAGACTTGCCACACTGGGTCAGACCAAGGGTCCATCGTGCCCAGTATTCCGTATCCAACAGTGGCCAATCCAGGCCACAAGTACCTGGCATGATCCCAAGGGGGTAGAGAGAGTCCAAGCTGGATTTCTGCAACTCCACCTTAAAGAACAAGAAGAAAGGCAATGGCAGGGCTGCAGCAGGTTACATTTTTACTTGCATCAGAAAGTTGCAGGTTTAACTTTCAATGAATTGTCTTTCCGCACCCGCTGCTCTTTCATTCAGTATCGTGCCTGGGGTAATTTCACAATAAACCAAAAAAAAAACAAAACAAGGTGCTACCTTTTTGTTGGACTAATTTAATACATTTCTTGACTAACGTTTAGGCGCCAACGCTCCAAATGAGCAGATCACAGCAAAAGAAGACGCTGTGACCTGCTAGTTTTCTTTTGACCAGATGAAGGGAGTGTAGCTCCTAAAGGCTAATCAGGAAGAGGGTAAAGTACCTGCAGACATTAACTCAGCTTTTCAAAGCAGACTTGGGCCTGTAAATCAGCTTCACAAAATTAGTGGCTGAGTGTGGAAGCCCACATGAGAGGCCCGTGCACATCTCCATGGGTAAATGTGCGCGCAGGCAAATGAAACGGTTTTCTCAGGAAGGTCTCTTTGGAACGCGTGTGAAAGTACCTGCCAAATTGTTTTCGCCCACGCTTCTACATGCACAGCCTCCGGGCAATTTTTATAAAGCTCATTTGCGCTCAAACCGCCCCCCCTCCTCCCAGCTTTTTAAAAATTCATCCTGAAATGTATTACGTTAGGCCAATAAAAAGTTATCACCTTATATTTTCTGTTTATTGATCTTTATTTCCCGGTATTCATGGACTAACAGGTCAACTACACTATTTAACCTTTAACCAAGGACCTTCCGGGCATACGGGGGAGAGCAGCCAAACCGTGGCGCATAGGAGGCAGCGAGTCTGATGTTTGTTCCAGGCATCTGCAGACGTTCCAAGCAGACGTTGCCGTCTCACTGGTTTTCTCTTGATGGAGGGCCTTCAGCTGCTGCTTCTGCTGCCTCCATCTGGCAGGAATGAGGTGACAGGGGCTCCTTCAGCTGCTGGCCACTGGTTTGGGCTGGGGGTGGTGGCTTAGTTCTTTTACATTGGTGGGGGCAGCTGCAGCCCTCCTGCTGGCGTCCGTTCCCATTTGTATCCGGGGGGGTGTGTGTGGGTGGGGTTGGGGAAGCTCTGACTCTGCAGCTGCCGCCTCTGTCCAGCAGGAGGGGAAGGTGCTACAACCCAAGAAAGAGATCTAGGCGTCATAGTGGATAACACATTGAAGTCGTCGGTTCAGTGTGCTGCGGCAGTCAAAAAAGCAAACAATGTTGGGAATTATTAGAAAGGGAATGGTGAATAAAACGGAAAATGTCATAATGCCTCTGTATCGCTCCATGGTGAGACCGCACCTTGAATACTGTGTACAATTCTGGTCGCCAAATCTCAAAAAAGATATAATTGCGATGGAGAAGGTACAGAGAAGGGCAACCAAAATGATAAGGGGAATGGAACAGCTCCCCTATGAGGAAAGACTAAAGAGGTTAGGACTTTTCAGCTTGGAGAAGAGATGGCTGAGGGGGGATATGATAGAGATGTTTAAAATCATGAGAGGTCTAGAACGGGTAGATGTGAATCGGTTATTTACTCTTTCGGGTAGTAGAAAGACTAGGGGACACTCCATGAAGTTAGCATGGGGCACATTTAAAACTAATCGGAGAAAGTTCTTTTTTACTCAACGCACAATTAAACTCTGGAATTTGTTGCCAGAGGATGTGGTTAGTGCAGTTAGTATAGCTGTGTTTAAAAAAGGATTGGATAAGTTCTTGGAGGAGAAGTCCATTACCTGCTATTAAGTTCACTTAGAGAATAGCCACTGCCATTAGCAATGGTTACATGGAAGAGACTTAGTTTTTGGGTACTTGCCAGGTTCTTATGGCCTGGATTGGCCACTGTTGGAAACAGGATGCTGGGCTTGATGGACCCTTGGTCTGACCCAGTATGGCATTTTCTTAAGGTGACCGGGCTCTGCTCCCGGCAGGGAGGCTGCTCTGACCCTCACTTGCAGACTTTGACAAAGAATCAAATGAATCCCCTTCTTTCTTTTCTGGGGTCACTGGATCTCCTATTCCAGTTTTGCTGAAAGCTGCTTCTGTCTTTAAGCAAGGCGACGGCGCGTAGGTCAGGGTTCCCTTAGTGCGTGTTCCGCTCTTGGACCTCTTTAGAGCACTGGTCAGTGTTTGGAGAACGCTCTGCGATTTTCCTTTTCAGGCAGCTCTTTCAGCCAGCTCCTCAGTGTTTTGTTTTTTTTAAATAAAGATTTGTGTTAGAAAAGGCTTCCTCACAAAAGCATGTCGACCCAAAGATTGAGAGAATCCCAATTGCGTATTTCTTCAGTTGACCGTAGCTGTCAGGCAGACAAATCTAAATGCCAAATACAATTTGGTGGTGTTTTTAAAAACTTTCAGTTTTCATCCACTTGCAGTGTCGTGCCAGCAGAGATTTCTGCCGTTCCAGATTCTCCAGCTCTGTGACAGCGTCTTTCATTTTCGAATTCCTTGGCCTATAAACCCTCTAATTCAAGCTCAAATTATGCTCGATCAATTGCAGGAAATGCTGAAAAATTCAGTGCAGAAGAAGAGTCAGCTTCAAGGGCAAATCAACAGAATCTGCAAAGTTGATTTCTCACTTCTGAAATCTTGGAATCGCACAGCAAAAGCAGATTGCATTTTGAGTAACACTTCTGCAAGGAACATCATGTCAGTATCACAGACATTTGTCTTTCTATTGCTTCAGGGCTGGGAAATGGACCAGTGTGCCTTTCGGTATTGCCTCTTGGGAATAAAGAGAGCCTTCTAGCACATTTAGGTGAGCAGTTATGTGCACCATAAAGCAGACTTTCTGTAACCAACAAGGATCTGTTAATGCCACGTTTTTAAGGCCCTTCTCTTCACTTCCTCAAGACAGGATGCAAACCACCGTAACACATCACCCCTGGAAAGCCATCTCACCGTGTCATGCCTGTGGAGATGGGAATATTTGGCTGTTGACTTCTTCAAGAAAACCGCCGATGATTAGGACCGTTAGCCATTATTTTGTTGACAGTCTGCCCAATTAAATCCATTACTTTTGATCTTTCCTCTGGAAAGATTTGTGCATCGTGGACCTCCTGGAGGATTATGCAGCGAAGGGAAATTGCGTCGCGTGCTGTACCTTTTTAAAATAAGGAAACAAAAGCCTTGTGAGCTCCTCTCAGGCTGGGTGACCCATCTGTAGGAACAGAGATTATTTGTTGAAGTTGGATTTCTTTTAGTTGTAAGCACTTAGTGACAGCAGATCCAATACCTCCCTCCGGGTTTTGTCCTTTGAGTGGCAATGGTTCTATCAGTTTTTGGTTTGTTTTTTTGAGGTCACTGGAAGTTAACGTGGCTACTGAAAAGGGCAACCCTTATAATACCATGCAAATCACAAGAATCATCCCAGACAATAGAAAACAGTGGGGCCCGCGTAATGTCACGAACCTGCTGGCAGCTTATGTCAGCATCCATCTTTACAATTTGAGCTTTTGCTATCTTTGCAGATAATGGCTTATTCCTTAGTTTGTGAACTATTTTGTTTAGCTTTTTAAAATTAGTTAAAAAAAAAAAAAAGGTGCTCTGATACTTTAAGAAAACATTCCTTCATGTATTCTCCACCTGTGAATGGCTTTCCACTATTAGCAATTGCATGAGCTGCCTCAAAATCATCTGATGATTTTACCCATTTGGCAAATGTACACGTCCCTTGTATTGATTTGTGTTGTAGCTATTCTGAGACTTTTTAATTCGATCACCAGCTGGATGCTGTGCAGAAAACATTATCAGGTGAATTTTCAAAGGAGGTAGGCATATAAATGCAGTATGCGATCATAGCATTTTTCAAAAGCCTATTGACTATTCAGTGGCATGTATTGTAGCAATTTCACATTTATATGCATGAAACCCAGGTTTAAGCATGTAAATGCTTTTGAAAGTAAGGCCCATAATGTGTGGGGGGTTTTTTTTTTTTTTTTAAATAAAATCTTTCCATGTTTCATTGTTTTGTTGTTGGAAGGTTTTTGTTGTAAATGAGGCATGTTGGAAGCTGAACCCACTATTAAATGCATAAGACTTGGCACACTTATTAAAACATTTTTCCGGAAATGCAATCCTGTTGCAAACCGGGCAATTCATCAGCCAGTACTGATCCATGACCTTGCCTCTTTCAGCCGGGACCTCTGGGTGCCGATGCTCACCTTCCCTCCGCTGGGGCTGCTGAGGTCCTCCTCTCGCTCCTGCAGTTCAAGTGGCTGATAAGGAGGCTTCTTCCTGCAGCCCGGGCAGCTGAAGGCTCCATCTTCCTCGTTCGGGGTGGCCGCGCAGGCTGACGATGATGAGGCCTGCCCCTGCAGCCTGCGTGGCCGATGACTGCGCCGCTCTCATATTTGGCCTCATGGGCCGAGGATAACGTCCTTCCCCTGTGTGGCCCGAGGGAATCGTTGGAGCCAGACTGCCAGTGACACAGGAGCCGAGGGCAGGTATCGAAAGAGCCACCTGAGGCTCGAGAGATGCAGGTGGCCGAACCCTGGTCTGTTCACATCACGTTAGCAGAGATTATATCACACGAAGGCAAAAGGGGTAGAAAGGCGATTGTATGCACATGATCCTTCATATTTTTAGCATCCAGTGTCTCAATTGTCTAGCAAAGCACTGTCGTGAGTCTGGAATGTGATCGTGGTTGTGTCGGTGAGAGAAGCCCCTGTTTTGCATGGCAGTGATCCTGCCCTTTGATATTTCAGTAGTAGATGTGAAAACGTTCTGGATTATGGCAACGGCCTAAAGTATTTTTATATATATATTTTGATTGCTATTCCACTCCGTGTACATTATAAATCTCCTGGAAATATATATTAACATCTAGAAAAATCAGAGAATGATTCCGCGGCATCTTTATATCTCACTTAATAATGCAGTTTGACAGAAATTAAACTATTGGACTGGCTACACGATGTAACACTTTAGTTGCTAACTCTAAACAGAGAAGGGCAATTCTGTAACAGCCCGCATAAGAAAGTCTGCAGATAGGCACGTAAGTTATACCAGTTTTAAAAGTGACCTTACGCACGTCTGTTTGCTCTGAAAACTATCCACACGCAATTTACCCCTGCGCTGGAAATTTTCAAATGTACCTGCATAGTTTTGAAAATCCAGAAGTAAGCACTCAAGTCCCAAGCCCCCTCCCCAGGTCCGTTCCTGGGAAGGCCTCCACTCAGTCCCAGTAAACCTGCGTGCAGACAGTACATACCTGCTTAAGTGTACACATGTATCAGGCGGCCAATTCTAGAGCAATCCATGTCCGCACATAATACCTTGTTTTATCCTGGGAAATGCCTTTCAAAATGACCCTCCCTAAGTGTCAGGAGCTGTCGACTCGACATCCAACACAAGTTCCAATGAGTCTACACCTGGGTACCATTGTTTGATATCAGCGGCATGCGGTGACATTTATAGCAGGGGATTGAGTCTCGACCTTTCAGCCCAATCTCCACTCCACTCCACTCCCATCCCCCTACCCCCAAATCACCAGCAGTCTCGCTCCCTCAGTTCCCTCTCCTCTCCCATTCTCCCTCCCCCAGGTCTCCAGCAGTCTCGCTCCCTCAGTTCCCTCTCCTCTCCCATACTCCCTCCCCCAGATCTCCAGCAGTCTCGCTCCCTCAGTTCCCTCTCCTCTCCCATACTCCCTCCCCCAGGTCTTCAGCAGTCTCGCTCCCTCAGTTCCCTCTCCTCTCCCATACTCCCTCCCCCAGGTCTCCAGCAGTCTCGCTCCCTCAGTTCCCTCTCCTCTCCCATACTCCCTCCCCCAGGTCTCCAGCAGTCTCGCTCCCTCAGTTCCCTCTCCTCTCCCATACTCCCTCCCCCAGGTCTCCAGCAGTCTCGCTCCCTCAGTTCCCTCTCCTCTCCCATTCTCCCTCCCCCAGGTCTCCAGCAGTCTCGCTCCCTCAGTTCCCTCTCCTCTCCCATACTCCCTCCCCCAGATCTCCAGCAGTCTCGCTCCCTCAGTTCCCTCTCCTCTCCCATACTCCCTCCCCCAGGTCTTCAGCAGTCTCGCTCCCTCAGTTCCCTCTCCTCTCCCATACTCCCTCCCCCAGGTCTCCAGCAGTCTCGCTCCCTCAGTTCCCTCTCCTCTCCCATACTCCCTCCCCCAGGTCTTCAGCAGTCTCGCTCCCTCAGTTCCCTCTCCTCTCCCATACTCCCTCCCCCAGGTCTCCAGCAGTCTCGCTCCCTCAGTCCCCTCTCCCCAAGACACGGAAGATACTTGGAATCCATATGGCATTAGGCCCTCATTTGAACATGTGTTGGGTTTGTGGCTTGGCCCTCAGAATGCCATAAACAATTAACAATATAATAAACTTCCCATACCAAAACAGCATTAACTGCCAGCACTCAAGCAGTAACAACCCTACCTATGAAAAGGCAAAGCAGCAAATATTGCATAAGACCCTAAACACCAATACACCTTCTATTAAGAAAACAAAACAAGCCAGGCTGCCTAAAAATATATGTATAAAAGCTTTTAAAACTACATAGGTCCCTTCTTTAGATGTCAAATCAAAGACATTCACATCTAAAGACATGTCCTACATGGTCTCAATAGCTCACATATATTATTTTTGGATAATACGTATACAGTCCAATAAAAGCCATCACAGCCTACCAAAAATACAGTTTACCCCAAGAAACAAATCTGCAGCATCAAAACAACACTAACTCCCAGGACTCAAACAGCAAAAGCTCTACCCAGGAAAGAGTAGCACTGCAAATATTACATCAAGCATTAAAGACCAATACACCTCCCACTGAAAACAGAACAAGATGGACTGCTATAGACCCCTGCTCAGAAACTATACACTGGCAGAAATCCCTCCCCTTGGTCACACATGCAGAACACAGAAAGATAGACAAACTCTAAATTCAAGACAAATGAAACCTCAATCATAATAGTAAAACCATAAAAATAAAAAGAATAAATATTTAAAAACAGTTGATGAATAGAACATCTAATAATAAAACCTCATAAAAATGTTTATAAATGTCCCAAAACACCAATATAATATTAAAAAAATGCATTCAATAATGAAACTAATAAGGATTTTAAAATTTCCTGCAGTCCTTACTTGGGATGTTTAATTTCCAATCACCTTGAGATAGTTGTGGATTGGTGGAAGGGGGGGGGGTCAATTTCATACACTTCCCCCCCCCCCCCCCCATGATCACACAACTCCTCTCCTCATACACATACATGAGTGCCCTGGCTTACACACATACACATGCTCCCCAGCCTCCTCTCCCTTTTCAGACTTTCTACTCCCCGGCAGGGCAGAAGTTAGCTCCGAGCCTGGCAGAGGTCCCATCCCAGTCCCACACTCCCTGCTGGCCTACTTTTCATAGGAGGTAAAAAGCGGCCATCTTTCTTTCAGCTGAAGCAAGGTCCCGCCTTCTACCTCAGAAGCCATCAGTGCCTGAGCTGCAGAGTGGTCCCCGCGATCGGTCCCACCCATGAGGCCCCCCCCCCCCCCCATCTGCTCCGCGGACTGCAAGCCTTTTTTTTTTTTATTGGCTCCCTCTGGGGGTGCAGGCTCTATTGGCCACACAGATGTGCGGCAGAATTTTTTTATTTTTTTTTTTTTAAAAAAGGTCCAGGGCTAGTAATTTATTGAATCCCTTGAAGGTACCTGAAAGCACACCAGTGTTTGAGATCAAACAGTTTGCTGCAGACCCAGAAGACATATCAGCAGCACAGGGCAATTTATTACTGCCTTTCATTGCTTATCATTGCAGCACAAAAGTATTACCTAACATCAACTGGCGTAAACAAAGAGATGGGCTCTGAGAGGACTTTTGATATAAGCAGCAGATGCCCAACGCATTGTGAATTTTTAATGTCCCTAGAGAGCCGGCTCTGGGGGAAGAGTCATCAGTAGGGGAATGGGGGCAGGGGGAGAGAAGAGCAGGAAAGCATTAGTCTGGAAGGAGAAAGCATGATGTCATTGCAGCCGGGAGAGCCTGGAGGCTCACTGAGAGGTAGGACTATAAAAAAAAAAAAAAAAAAAGACACTGCATTGATTTGGTACTTGGACGTGTACATTAGGACTCCAGCTTTTTATAACCCTAATCACAGCTTTCCAGTTTCAGAAAGTCGGTGCCAGACGGAAGAATGAAAGCCCTGTCACACTCATGTTTAAATTATGCATCAGTTGGATCTTATTGATCAGGCAATGACAATTGTCTTTCTGTTTAGATGACCTCATGGCAGTATCTCTGGGAAGGCATGAAAGACATATCCCCCCCCCCCCCCTTTTTTTTTTAAAAATCTTTTTCAGCCATGGTGCTGTTACTCTGGCACTTATGGTTTTTCAACTGTAGTGGTGGAAAGGTTTTAAAAGCTTCCCTGTTTACAGTGTTCAGATTAGAAAATCACAAAACAGCAGGCCCGATGCAAGAAGGTGCTCTGGGCTGTGTGTGCATGCTAGCGAGCCCCTGTGCGCACAGTTTTGGGTGCAGAACTTCATTCCCTATTTAACAAGGAGTTTTGTTCCCAAAAGCTTGTTCACAACCACGCAATGGCATGTGTGTATAAATTAACACTCCCTCCTTCCAGACCCCATCTTATTGACGGCGTTAGTTATTAACCCCCAATGCAGACAGGTGCGTAGGCTTCACCCATTGTTCTCTTAACCCTCAAACTTTTACTCCGGGTCAAAGGTGGTGTAAAGTTCCCGTGGCCAGGGTTGGTCTGTGGGCTGAACCTGGAGTTCCTGGTGCTGGGGGCCTGTACTTGGGAGGTTTATGCGCAGGCCACCTGATCTGTGCAGAACTCAGGTTTTCTGCACGTTAATTGAGTTTTCTATGCTCAAAACAAGATCTGTGCGCAGAAATTGCACTTTGTGGACAAATTGTGCTTTCTATGCATAAATCATGTTATGTGCGCTGAAAACCGGATTTGGGTACGTTACATCGGGACCAGAGGATACAAAGACCCTCCCTGATTGAAATGTGCACACAACCTGTTTAAAAGATCGAGCGCACATTGTAACTCGGTACTATGCACGCATTTTGGATTCCATGCATTTGTTAAATGCCCACTGCATTTCCCTACCAGTAACTCACTGCATCGGAGTTACAATTGTTTTTAGTGCAGGTGTTAAAAAAAAAAAATTGTGCGCTGAATTTCAGCGCACAGTTTTAATGCACAGCTTATTATATCAGACCTGGAAAGAGCTAATGCCAAGAGAGACCAGAATTTGCAATTGAAAAACGATCCAACATGTGGTGGGCATTAATGAAAATGAATAAAAATAACTGTGCTCAGAGAAAACATGTTTCACACTCCTCACCGGGAAACAATTTAGACTTCTTTTTTTTTTGTACCTATTGAAATGTGTCCAGTGTACAGACTCAGAGAAGTGACAGGACAGCAAATTCTCCTCAGCCACTTTTCTAGTTAGAGCATAAGGACTCTAGCTCACAACGTAATCTAATACTGTGACTGCAGGAATATTGCTGTGAAGGGCGCGATCTGATCCAGTCCACCGTTTCCCTTGCAAACAAATAAATTATTCAGACCTTCTATCGATTCATCAAAGCCCTGTGCTTTAAATGGTGCAAAAAGTCAACTGACTTGAGATTTATATCTCATGATGAAAGCTGAAATATTTAACACCCCTGCTCAGAAATGGGTGCATAGCCTTTTTTTAAACAAAAAAAAAAAAAAAAGGTGACGTTCTTTGGTGACATTTTATTTGAGCAAAAATGCATCGCAATGGAATATAATTTGTTAAAAAGGTACCTCAGTCAGGCACACCATAAAGCTGAAATTAGCTGTCCGTGCAGATTTCAATATATTCCTCAAATAGCAAGCGTTCAATGAAAATACAATGAGATTGTCATAAGATGTAGTAAGACATTGGATGGCAGCATGTTGACACAATGTGGTGTGTCTGTCTGATGGCATGCAATTGCACACAGACTGGAAATACCCAGAGGTTTTTGCAATCTGCTGGCTATCCATGGGCCAACATGAGAGGAGTCCAAGGCTTGATACAGATCAGAGTACATGTGAATGTCTTTGATCTGACCATTGTAACCCTTCCCTCCTGGGCACATGGCCTGGAGAGTCATCCTCTGTGTGTGAGGATAAGGAATCACCTGGAGGGCAGGTCCTAGCTACAGGATCACTTCCTGCCATACCACGGTGATGGTATCTTTTCAGGTGACCTTGCTTCTCCAAAGCAGCACAAGTACTACTTGACCTAAGTTTGGACCACCTTACTATGTCCCTGAAGGACTCCTCTATATACCTCTCTGTCTGCCTCAGCTCCTTCAGGTCTGCAACACTAGCCTCCAGAGATCGGACTTATTATCTGAGAAGCCAGGAGCTCTTTGCGCCTGGTGCACACATACAACCTCTCACCAGCAGGTAAAGAATCATACATGCGGCATTTGATGCAAAAGACTGGATAGGCTCAACTCACTGCTGGACTTCTGTCTGTATCATAGTTTTATTAAGTAGTTAAAGTTTTTAAAAGCTGATTAAGGAGTAGGTATGTCTCTCAATTTAAGGGATTTTAAATTATTTGGTGTTTTTTAAAGTCTAAGAATTTTAACTTGATAACTAAGGAGATATGAGTTTGATCAGCAACAAGACTAAGGTTAGTCACTAAAATCAGGGTTAATTGTATGATATTCAAACTCACTGACTTTTATTTAGAAGAGATTCCTTTTAATTGGGGTGAAGGTTATCTATTTAACTGAAGAAAAAAAAAAAAAGGCTGGGGTGGGTGGGAGTTAGAGGGGCTTTAAGCTAGAGACTAATTCCCCAGGAGCCAGAATTCTCACCTTTTCAGTTCATGTAAAAGCCTTTGTAAACTCACAGTTCTAATACTTACAAAAAATACTAACTTACACTAGCTCGCAAACACTCAAGAAATTCCTTACTATTCCTAGCCTGCTTTTTGTTTTAATTCAAGAGCCAAACACACTCACACTACCTGTCCTAGCTTTTAATCAAGGCACACAGTGAAGATTGATATATCCCCAAACCTTTACCTCTCCCCAAACCTTTAAGTCCCAGTATTACCCAGCAAGCAGTACTCACCGATCCTCTTCAGCCACCAGAAAAATCTTCTCTCAGTATTCCCTCAAGAGGGAGGGTGACTGAGCTCTTCCCCTGCAAATCTTGTACTTCAAAGAGAGTTAGTATTAACAAACTTCCTTTGATGATTCTCTCTTCAATTAGTTTGCCAGAATGACCCACTGATTTTGTTGCTGTTTAACAACTTGACAGCTACTCAAATCAATCACACTTCTCTAATGCCTTTTCAAAGCAAGTTACCTACCTTTTATTTATTTATTTTAAGTTCAAGGCCCAAACACACCAAAGAAATCCCTTACTGTTTCTATCTTACTTAAAAGCCCAGACCTCAGCCACTAAAAGAAATCTCTTACCTGTCTTAGCTTTTAATCAAGGCACACACAATAAAGATTGATTTACCCCACAATTTCACTTCTCCCCAAACCTTTAAGTCCTAGTATTACCCAGCAAGCAGTACTCACCGATCCTCTTCAGCCACCAGAAAAATCTTCTCTCAGTATTCCCTCAAGATGGTGGGTGACTGAGCTCTTCCCCTGCAAATCTTGTACTTCAAAGGGAGTTAGTATTAACAAACTTCCTTTGATGGTTCTCTCTTCAATTAGTTTGCCAAAATGACCCACTGATTCTGTTCCTGTTTAACAACTTGACAGCTACTCAAATCAATCTCACTTCTCTGATGCCTTTTCAAAGCAAGTTACCTACCTTTTATTTATTTATTTTAAATTCAAGGCCCAAACACACCAAAGAAATCCCTTACTGTTTCTATCTTACTTAAAAGCCCAGACCACAGCCATTAAAAGAAATCTCTTACCTGTCTTAGCTTTTAATCAAGGCACACACAATAAAGATTGATTTACCCCACAATTTCACTTCTCCCCAAACCTTTAAGTCCTAGTATTACCCAGCAAGTAGTACTTAGCGATGCTTTTCTGCCACCAGCAAAATCTTTTGCTCTTAATATTCCCTCAGGAGTGTTGTCAACATGCAAATTTAACAAATTGGCTAACCGGAAAAGTTGGTGCACTCCTTCTAATTGTAGCCCAGTGATTAATGACAGAATAGGCTGTCTCAGGGTTACCTCAGAACAAAGTTAAGGCATACAATCAATAAACTCGCACAGGCAGAAGAGCCATACTTAAAGACATTTTGTATGAATACAAAGATGTCTTGGGGGTCTATGTTGTACTTCAACTTGGGAATTCAGTGCCTAATTACCTAATTGACCTCTTAACATTCCACAAGAATAAAAACGAGCAAAGAATGACAGTTTTATGATAGTCAGTGCTAATGAAGGAATACCAGATGTGTCACTGCCTCACTCTGTGGACCGTTTTGTGATCCTTGTAAAGTCAATTCAACTGTAGTAGATAATAATTTACGTTAATAGTGAAGCTATATAAATCTCTAACAGCCATATTCAAGAAGGTGCAGTAATATGCCAAAATACGTGTTATCTACCATAGGCCCCATCATTGTCAGTGCAGTGTATTCACTAATAAGGTGCATTTTGGTGCACTGACATTTAACACATCTTCATGAATATTCCGATAAATGTCACAAAAGTTGCATATATATATATATATTTGTGTTATACAATATCTATCTGTATATATACAGGTGTGTGTACATCTGTATGTATGTGTATATGTAAAACATAATGGGAGAAATTTGCTTTTTTGTGCCTGATAGCTCATTAGTCAATAACAGATTTACAGCATATTCTGTGGACCTTTCAAAGCTGCTTACATTTTAAAGGGTTAATGCCTGTATGCAAGATAGCCATTGCTCTGTGTAGAAGCCATTGTGCACAAGTTGCATTTGGTGATTACTAGCATAGATTTGAGCTCTGTGTTGCATTGCAAATCACCAGAGACAGGTAATGATGGCTGCAGTAAAGTAGGTGACCTGCTTGTGCACACTTAATTTGTTGCCTATTTTCTCACTGGTGTTTTGGTCAGTGTATAGGAAATATCGTGAATCTTAATAAATGCAACAGAGAAACAAAAGAACACCCAACTGTTCGACTCCAGCCAAAAAAGGCAGTTGAATTATGCACCCTATTATACTTTGTGTGCAGAAAAACAAAAGAAGAAAAAATAGATGACAGTCCTGGCTCCTGCTTTTTCAAGCAATAGTTGTCTCTTAGAAGAATTACATTTGGTTGTGTTGACTCCAGCCTCTACTATCAAACAATAACTTTTATCAACATCAATATTTATGAAGAATCATTCAATGGTGTGCCTAGGTTCCAGATTCTATTGCCTGTAGATATTGATCTAAGCTGCAAACTACTCATTCTAAGGGGAAGTAACCTTACATGACATTTCTAAAGGGACATCTGTTAGAAGCAGCACCACCGAAGGACTATTGGTAGTGGGAGATGCAAAGATTATTGTTTTAAATCTGAAGGGTAAATTTATTTATTACTAAATATTTAATCTTCTGTCTTTATCCATTTGGTCTCAAAGCTAACTGCAATAAATTATCAATGCATTTTAAGGATAATTTTTCAGAAAACTCCGTGCGGCCCCATGTACACATGTATATGACATTACAGAGATCAGGGATGTGCAGATTATAAAATATGCTTTTGTCTGGGTACACAGAAATACTTGCAATGCATTGGCAGCACATACCTTTCCTACCTGCTTTTTATAAACATTTGTACATATATTTTATTTGTGAAAAAGCTATACAACTTGCTTGCATAAATCACTGATTTATACACAGAAGCTAGATAATTATCAGGTGTAAAATTATGGGAATAAGCCACCTGATGTATTCACATAAGTCTCTTATAAAATAAGATTTGCCATACTGGGTCAGACCAAAGGTCCATCAAGCCCCATATCCTGTTTCCAACAGTGGCCAATCCAGGTCACAAGTACCTGGCAGGATTCACAAAAGGTCTTAGATTCCATGCTGCTTATCCCAATGATAAGCAATGGTGAACTTCCTCAAGACCACCTTAATGATTAATAGACTTTTGCTCCAGGAACTTGTCTAAACCTTTTTTAAACGCAGCTACACTAACAGCTTTCACCACATCCTCTGGCAACAAATTCCAGTTTTCTCCTATTTATCTTAAATGTATCACCTAGTAACTTCATTGTGTGTCCCCTAGTCTTTATACTTTTTGAAAGAGTAAACAGCAGCTTGCATGCAGAATAATAGCATCTTGCATGCATTTCTCTTGGCCCTGCCTGGAATGCCCCTAAATTGCCCTTGTTTTGCACAGGTAAATGTGCACACAAAACAGAAAATACACATGTACTTTTGATTTTTATAATATAGTATGCACAAAGTATAAGCTACTTGCACATGGAAATGCTAATTTGAAAATGAACTTGGCTGGTTACAATATTATAGATTAAATCTAATAGGTGCAAAATACAAAGGAAGAGGAAGAAATGGGATAGAAGAACGATGAGATAAAGGAGGTAGAGTGAGAGTGTTGGTGGCCAGCTCAGAGGCAGGCACCTAGTGATGGGAGAATAAGGGTGACTAGGACTTGGCTGCTGGTGAGTTGATTTTGCAGTCATTCTTCAAGTCTGTGGCTTGAAAAATTGAAAAAAAATCATGCATTCTGCTTGATGGTAACGGGGGGTTTTCCTCTAGGAGTTAATCTTTTAGAATCTATAGCATTATGCATCCTCTCGTAAACTCAATTACGCCACTTCCCAACTGGTAGAATGCAGAAACAAGCACTGAACCGACCAAAGAAAAATGTAAGAAAGCAGTCTCAACCCAACCTAGTTATATCTGATTGAATGCATGGAAATGTAATTCTGAGTTCCATAAGAAAAAAAAAAAAAGACATTTCTATGCATGCAGTGGGATGAAATGTGGAGTGACTTAGTCTGTCCCTTCTGACATGTTGCAGTATGGTCACCTTAGTAATGGCTTTCTGTAAGCCTCTTCCACTGGGGCTTTGATTGGTTATTGCGTTGATCATATTCAGCTTTGCCTCGTCTTAATTTAATCTAACAAATGTATATTCTGCCTTTTCCAACAACTGTTATTAGAAGGCAAAGTGCAACATAGAAAATTTGCACACAGTTTCAAATATAATATATGAATCAAATTACAAGTTAAAAACCAAAATTAATGCAAACAGTGGCGCCAAAAAAAGCAGACGTTAAACCACCAAAGTAAGTTTTAATATTAAAACAAAAATTAACATTTAAAAGACCTAAGAGAGATCGTATCTAAGGACCTCTCGATCAAAAATATAAATCATAAAACAACCCAATTAGCGCAACCTGATAAATTAAAACACATCAAAATCTTAATGATCTTTAAATTCCATAAAACCTAAGGACGACTTTCGATACCTGGTGAATTGTATGTCTGAAAGCTGACCTCATGCAAGCCAGCTAAAAGGATGCCCCGGGGGTGGGAGGATTCCAAAGCTCACGTCCCTTTTATTTGGATCCAGGGGAGGCTTTCTCAGGGAGGGGGGGGGGCCTGTTTAGATGGGGGCTGGGAAACGGTGCACTTAGATCGGGGCCTTCAAACCAACATGCGGGGCTTTCTGGGGAAAATCTGCTCGCAGGAAGAGCAGGAGCAAAGTCTGCAGGGTCCTCTCTACCCTTGGGGCCGTTTTTCCGAAGGGAAATCACGTGCAGACGGCCCCTTTGAGAACGAGGGGCCTATGGGAACCGCAGGTTACAAAGTAGCCGCAGATCTTTGCGCCTTGGCGGGCCGTTTGAAATTTGCTCTCCCCCCCACCCATCACAGCACCCTCTGCATCCACCTCTGCCTTGGTTTCACTGAATTTATAGGATGCCAGGCTGTAATGTCTCCGTTTCAAAGAATGAGTATAAGGAGAGGAACCGACTTGCTCACTGTTGCATGGTGAGAATATGAAGGTGATAGGACACAAAACCTAGATAGTCCCGGTTTAATACAGTTATATTTTTAATTCCTACATTTTGCACATTAAACAGTGTGACTGTCCCATATGCTCTGTTCTCTGGCAGCAGAAGATATGGCAATTATTTTTTTCCAAAAAAGTACCAAATTCAGCTGTGGTCATTGTAAAAATGATAACATGCAAATGTGGCGTCTGCCGATCAGCATAGGGCAACCTGGGATATGGTTTGCCTCTTACACGGAGCATGACTTCTGTACTGAACAATTCTGGTAATTGCAGTGATAGAGGGTTTATTATTTTTTTAATAGCTGGAGATAATTATTTCACACCGTTTGGACAACTAGAGCTTCTCAAATGAAAGAATAAAAAGTGTTTTCAATAGGCTGCATTTGAAGAAGGGACTTGTGAGATTATGAAAACTCATGTAGTACAATATCTTGTTTGGATAGCTCAAAAGTTATCCAAATAAATATAGATTTGGGCACTTATCCGGACAGATTCTAGCTGGCTAACTCATTAGCCGGTTATGTTAGGGGCATTCTGGGGGCGCAACTGGGAAGAGATGAGTTAGTTGGCTCCATTATCTGCCTAACTCCAATATTCAGTTAACTGGATAAGTCTGGTCAGACCAGAGAGCTGCCCTAAAGTTAGGCGGCTAACTGTAAGATAACCCATCTGTAGCACGGTTGAATATAAGTTTATCCGACTAACTTTGAATGCAGACAGTGATGGACTATGGACCTCAGAATGAAGAAAAAGCCTTAGTAAGTGGCCCTTTTAGACTGTAAGCCCTCCTGGCCAGAGATCTACCAATTGTACCTGAATTTGTGAGTAATTATATATAAAATCCAAGTCCAAACCATAGAAGCTAGTTAATAATACATTTTTCCCCCCAGTTTTCAAGGTTTACTCCATTCTAATGCATAGAAGCTGCATTAGCATGATGGTACGAGGGCCAGCCCAGTGCCTGAATGGAAGTTATTGTGCACTGTTCGATCTCCTAGTCTGGTCTTCCACCCCCTGGGTTGGCTGGGTCTGGAGATGATGCTGAGGCCCCTGGGGGTAGGGGGAGGCAGCTTAAGGCCTGGATTTGGTGTCCATGATTGCATGGCTCTTGAAGGGAACCCTGGGGTATGGCTCCTGAGAGGGGAGGGTATAGAACAGGGGAAACATTCTCGGGCTGATGCAAGCAAAGGTTCCTGGCGCCAGATCCCAGTCCTGGTCCAGACTAGGAAGTACAAAGGAACCGGGGGGAGAGTGTCAGAAAAAAGAAGACCGAAAGACAACGTCACAAACTGCATCACCAACGCTTGCTCTGTAATATCCTCCCACAATGACATGAGAGTTAGAAGCTCAGACTTTTTCAGTTTTAAAATACAGTGCATCAGAGAGGCTTCCAGAGCGTGGCCCACGTGACGTACTCTCCTGGGTGAAATCTGATTTCCTGAACATGCAGCTGAGTTTTATCATTTTTCTGTGGATGCACACATACATGGGCAGGCCTGAACCTGGCCTCATGCCTTGTTTGCCTCAGACTTCCTTGGACTGCTCGCACGCCAGCTTGTACAGGCTCTGCCTCTTCTTGTATTCTCTGCCCCTATATGTACTGTACAATAAAAACACTGTATGTATCTTCTTTCCCGCTATCCTTTCCAAGTGTTGCCGAGATTGTGTCATCTCGTCTCGGTTTGCAGCTGGCTACTCGCTTTCAGGTGCTTAAACCAGTGATGTAAATGCCAGTGCCCGGCTGGCCTCTCCAGCAGCAAAGCCTTCTCTCCTTCCTTACTAGAACGGCCTCTCTCCCCCCCCCCCCCCCCCCATCCCCTCCAGGACGCTTCTCATCCGCTCCCCTTCCCGGTGTTTAACCAGGACCACTGCAGCTGCTGTTATTCCCTACCGAGCTTTTCTGCAGAGAGCTTTACAGAGACGCGGGGTTTGTCTAATTCTTTGCCCGAGTCCAGATTCCATCTTTGGCTTGGACTAGTTTTGGAAGTGAGATGCCTGCGTAACTGTCTGTCCTGATGTGTTCTTTTTTCCTTTAGACTTACTAGCTGTGCCTAAGCATCCTTATGCCGCCATGGAGAACTGGGGACTAAACGTGTTTGTGGAACAGAGGATACTCCTCGACCCGAGTCTTTCTTCTATTTCTTACCTGCTCGACGTCACCATGGTCATCGTGCATGAATTATGCCATCAGGTGGGACCTGTATTGCTAAACTATAAATACGTAAGAGTAAATTATCGTTAGTGTCCCTAACTAGAAAGTCCTGCAGTTACTTATCAGGCACTCAGAAGACAACCCAATTTTCAAACATGAAAGACCCCCCCCCCCCCCCAATACGGTCTTTTTTTTTGAGTTTTGGGTTATGAAGCTGCTAAATGTTTGTGCGTAACTTTATCCATTTCAAGGCGATGGCGTAAAATTAATATGCATAAGCAGCACGACAGCTTTATGCATGATGTTTCACAATGAAAGGTGTTTGTGACCGGTCCTTCCCTCCCCCCCTCCCCACAGAAAGGACCCCCGACACGCCTTCTTTTGGTGCAGTGAAAGTTTTAGGTGCCCGAAAATACCCTCGCACGCATTCAGCCAAGCTACGTGCCTAACTCCTTATTTTGTGCGTGTGTTAAGACCCAACTAAGTTTTTGAAAATTGACTCTGTGATGGAACACTTTTTAGGGATGCTCTCCAGATTTTTTTCTTAAAATTCAGTGCTGCAGGTTTCTGTGCCTGCAAGAGGCTCAGTTTCGTTAAAGGATAAGTGATCATTTCAGAATATGCAGAAAGTACTATGGGCTCCCCAGGGTTGCCCCTTTCTCCCCTCGTAGAACCCTTAGTGGTTGCTGTTAGACGATTTGAGATTAATCGGGGGATTACTATTGGATGTGGGGGTTGGGGGAGATTCGCTTTTTCATTAGGTACTGATGACACCTTAGTGAATCTGATGCATCCTGAAGTTCCTCTCCCAAATTTGATTGACCCACTACGTCAAATTCCTTTTGGATACGCAATCAATTTTTCTAAATCCACTCTTATGCCCTGTAAGATGCTGAATTCAGCTAGTAGGGAAGGGTTATTGCAATTTGGTTTTCAGGCAGATTTAGGAATTTGGGAGTTATAGTGGTGCCCAGTGATCTAAACCTTTTCTACTCTTTAAATGATGAGACGTTGATTAAAAATGTCAAGTCTGATCTAAGTTTTGGAAAAGATATGATGGTTGGGCAGGATCAGGTATTAAAATGCTGATTCTTCTCAAAAAATATTTTTTTGGTTTTCAAATGTAGTCTACCTTTTAGTTTCGCTAGAAAGCATTTTTGGGCTCTGAAAAAGATATCACATTTGGTTTGGCAGCAGAAGAGTATGATATTGTACATTATCATCTCATAAGGAGAGCGGTATTGAGTTGTACTATTGATGTAGTATTTTGAAGGCTGTTTATTTTGGGTCTTTGCCTTCCTTTTAATGTCCATTGGACTAGACTGGAGGTCTTGAGGTTTCACCCTATTCCTTTGTTGGTGTTTATTGTTGCATTTTCAGGAGAGAGAAAAGGGAGCTATAGAGAGTGTCTGTCTGATCATTCCCATTGTGCTTAAAGTGTGGGACAGACTTTTTAGGATGTTTAAAGTTTCTTCTGTACCTACCCCCATGTGCCGATGGTAGCACTGGGAGTTGTTAGGAATAAGGACAGGTACCCCCTATGTGCCACTGGTAGCACTGGGAGTTAGGGATATGGACAGGTTCCCCTTGTGTGCCGCTGGTAGCACTGGGCGTTCTTACCCCTATGTGCCACTGGTAGCACTGGGAGTTAAGGATATGGACAGGTACCCCTTATGTGCCACTGGTAGCACTGGGAGTTAAGGATATGGACAGGTACCCCTATATGCTGCTGGTAGCACTGGGAGTTGTTAGGGATATGGGCAGGGCAATCTGGCAATCCCATGAGGAGGACACAGATGCTTCTCCATTTTTTCCCAGTGCTTTGCAGGTGGAAAATCTGCATCAGTGGAAGTCTGTAGCTTCTCGATGGGCAAACAAGCCATTTTTTTAAATTTCAGTTGTTTCAGGTCAGATCAGTTTTGCTCTGAGTTCTGTTAATTTAGTGCATTTGCCATGGTTACCTTTTGAGTTTGAGCAGATTTTTTTTGATGAGTCGGGCTGGCAAGGTTTTGATTTCTCAGCTTTATAAAGCTAAGGATGTGTTTGCTCCTGCTCACCAGTATACATGATGGGCTGGGAAGTAGTTTCAGGTTTACGAGACTGTAAAGATTTTTGGCCTTGATTTGGAGATATACTTTCCAATGCTGGTGAGTACTGAACGGAAGATTTTACTGCGATCGCATCTTAACACCTGACAGGATTAACACGTGGAAGGTTTCTATTTCGCCGCCGTGCTGGGGCGACGGTGGAATGTCTCCTTCCTTTTATCGCACCTGTTGGGAGTGTCCCTTTAGTAACAGGTTTTTGGATTGGCAATATGTTCCTCCCTTATTAAGCTTTCATGGCTGAATATGTTCTTGTCGAGGGAAGATATACAGCGTGATGCCCCAAAGAGATTAAAGCGGTTGCCTCAACGCCCGCTGCTAGTGGCGAGAGTTGGCTTGGTACGATTTGGATGCAGAACGTTCTGCCGCTGTAGAAAATCCCACTTTAGTTCTGAGGCTGCGAGGGCTCTGTTTTTTTTCTTATGTGAAGGGTCGACAGTCATGCCCCAGACGGAGCCAGCTGGTATCTCCTGGCCGGATGTCTGCTTTCTTTTCTTGTCTCAGGCCCAGCCTAGCGCACAGGTTCATGAGCGTTTTGGAGGCGCTAGACTAGCAGCCGCTGCGGTAAGGAGACTAGCGCGTAGCTGATAGCGCTCATCACATGTAGATTCCATGTAGACAGGGCTATTGGCTGTTTACCCCACTTTGCAGAAAATACCTGGGCGCCCAACGTGGCAAAATGAACTCCAGCCCCCGGAGCTGGCATTAAGTCAATCTGCGAGTCAAGGGCTCATTACAAATTTAAAAAATACTCGGGCCAATCCTGTAAAGTGCGGCTGCGTTTACCCTGCTCCTAAGCCGCTTTTAACTCACGTTCCGGCCGCGTTAGCCCTTCCTGCGATCCCGAATCCCCTTTAACCTACTCCTACCGCGTCCTAAATTCCCCGGGTAACCCCTTCCGCCCGCGGCATGTATATTGCATGCAAACGAGCGAATTAGCGCGATATTGCATGCAAACGAGCGAATTAGCTATTCCCCTAGCATCCCGTAACCCGCGCCCCGACTAACGCTACCTTTCCCTGCCGCTTTGTCGCGCGTTTAACCTGCAAACTTACCGCCTACCCTGACCCAGGCGGTAGAGGCAGGGGTCAGGGTAGGTGGCAAGCTTTCCCCCAGCCCCCGCTCACCTGCCCCGGCCGCGATCATGGGTGCCGGTCTCCGTGGCAGCCCCAGTCCTCTCCCCTGCTCCCGAAGCCAAAAAAAAAAGCTTTTTTTTTTTTTTTGGCTTCGGGAGGAGGGGAGAGGACTGGGGCTGCCACGGAGACCGCTTTCCCCCGTGCAAGTAAGTTGTTTCGCCGCTTGTCTCTTCTCCCCCCTCCCGGAGCAGGGCGCGAAAAGCCGCCTTGCTCCGGGAGGAGGGGGGACACTGACAGCGGCGAAGCTTTCCCCCAGCCCGGACACCGGCGAAGCCAGAAGATAGCGGCGGAGAAACGGCGAAACGACTGTCAGTGTCCCCCCTCCTCTCGGAGCAGGGCGCGAAAAGCCGCCTTGCTCCGGGAGGAGGGGGGACACTGACAGCGGCAAAACTTTCCCCCAGCCCGGACACCGGCAAAACTTACAATTTTGCAGCCATGAGCCACGAGCAGGAAGGCGAAGATCTGGCTCCGATAGCTCCTCCCGACAAGATGGCCGCCTGCACGGGGAAAGAGTACAATTGGCCGCTCAAGACGTGACGTCACGACATCACGTCTTGAGCGGCCAATTGTACTCTTTCCCCGTGCAGGCGGCCATCTTGTCGGGAGGAGCTATCGGAGCCAGATCTTCGCCTTCCTGCTCGTGGCTCATGGCTGCAAAATTGTAAGTTTTGCCGGTGTCCGGGCTGGGGGAAAGTTTTGCCGCTGTCAGTGTCCCCCCTCCTCCCGGAGCAAGGCGGCTTTTCGCGCCCTGCTCCGAGAGGAGGGGGGACACTGACAGTCGTTTCGCCGTTTCTCCGCCGCTGTCTTCTGGCTTCGCCGGTGTCCGGGCTGGGGGAAAGCTTCGTCGCTGTCAGTGTCCCCCTTCCTCCCGGAGCAAGGCAGCTTTTCGCGCCCTGCTCCGAGAGGAGGGGGGACACTGAAAAGTCCTTTCGCCGTTGCTTCTGCGCTGTCGCCGCCGTTGCTTCCTGGTATCTGTCATTTCAAATGACATTTGAAATGACAGATACCAGCGTGGCGTGAAGCCTTAGGCCCGCGCACCCAGGATCCTGTATAGGCGCTCTATCCAGTATCCTGGTTTGCGCGGGACTAAGGCTTTTCGGACGCGGCTTACATTTACATATAATTAGGCTTCAGGATCGCGCGGTAGGTGAGCTGCTCTGTGCGGGCGGTAACTGCGGGTGCCGTAGGCACTAACGCAGCTCTTCCTACCGCACGATACAGGATTGGCCCGTCTGTTCTGTGGTTCCTCCTACTTTGTATCATCGCGATACTTAAATCTGCTGCTTGCGGAGTTTAAGAATAAAGGTTTGGTGTAAAAAAACTAAAATTCTGGACGCACAGTGTACACGCTCCGGGCTGATTTTGTCCCTTGTGTGATTTTCCCCATTGTGAAATATTGCAGCTGCGTGTCACCCGCTGTGATGGGAGCGGTTTCCAAACAGGACGGCCTGCCCGGGTAAACACGCATTTATCTGTGCAGATCCTTTTGAAAATCACCCTCCCCGTGTCCGCAAATGTGACAGTATCCCACGCGAATGAAACGAGAGTGCCTTGATTAATCACCTCCTGTGAAGCCTGGCAGGCGACAGAAGCAGATATGCAAAGATGAACTCAGCTCTCTGGACTTGGTGTGGGACTTTGCATTCAATCAATAGTCAATGAAAGCTTGCCTTCCTCTCTTCCAATTATAACGGCCGTGCATGTAAGGGGAAACACAGCATCTAGCCTCAGAAAATGATTTATTATAACACCACCAGGCGCTAGCTGGGTTTCATGTGCATGTCAAACCTTGCTTCGGCTCAAACCGATCTGACATTTCCCCTATATAGAGCCGCCCCGTATGTTTCTATAGCAGCTGTATGCCCTTTCGCTGTTTACTTTTTTCAGCCTTCCCCTATTAAAGAATGCATGGCATACGTACCCTAAACAAGTGAGGAAACTTTGTTATTGGCTCACCGTGCAGACCAGTTCACTTGTAAGCTTTCTCTCTCTCTCTCTTTTGTATTTATTTTTTTAAATATACCTTGAACTAAGCCGGGCCCACTTACCATGTCTGGCTGACTGCTAATTTGATTGAGAGAAGTTGCTACAGGGACAGAAAACACTTTTCTGCACTGGTAACCTTCCTAATCATAGCCTTTAGCTGGAGAAGAACAGAACCCTTCTGCCCTGGCGGCACGTCTTGCATCCCGAGAGGAAAATAGAAACCTCAGGACACTGGCACTTTTCTTTCCAAACAGAAAAAACAACCTTGAAAAAGCACAATTTTCCATGGCTGCGAAGGAGCTCAGCCCGGTGTTCGTTCCCAGCTTTTAGCGTTACAGTTTCGCCTAGAAGCTCCCTTGCAGTCCAGCTGCGTGCGGTATCTTCCCCTGCTCCTTTTGCGCACGCCCTTGGCGTGGCGTGCTGGCACAATCGGGTCACCGTGTTTCGAGTCACTTTAAGACGCTGTAAAGTAATGCGGCGTCGCCCCCCCAAAAAAAAAGGGTGTGGGGAAACGTGCGAAGCTCTTTGCCTTCAGGAGGACCTGCATCAGCCGCCCGAACTCTCCCAGCAGGCTCTTGCCTTGGTGGCGACCTCTTGATATCGATGCGGAAAGCCGCAGCTGCAACACAGAATCAAAATAAGCCCCTCCCCCCTCCCCTTTCCTTGTTGGTGATGTATTTCTATCTCCTTTTCCCTTGCAGTGGTTTGGAGACCTGGTGACCCCCGTATGGTGGGAGGACGTGTGGCTGAAGGAAGGCTTTGCCCACTATTTTGAGTTTGTTGGGACGGACTACCTTTACCCGGGCTGGAACATGGTAAGCGCACGTTTTGTTTTGGGTGTTTCTTTTCATTTTTAACACCGTTTTGGAAGTCCCAGTGGCGGGCTGTTTCCTTCTTAAAGTAATACTTAGATACGGCCATAAGATGCTGAAAATAACCTGATGCGTACAAGTATCGGACGTTTCATGAAGCAAACCCCACTGGGTGTGAAATCACCTGAAAGCATTTCAAAAGCCTCTGCCATTTCTCAGTAAAAAGGGAAAAGGTCATTACTGCCAGAATGCAAAGTAAAAGCAACACAAACCAAATCGCTGCCACATGCATCTCGTTTTGTGATATTAATAATTCAATGTGGATTGTTCCCAAAGGCTGTGGTGCAGTGAGACAGCGAAATGTCCTGATATTGTTCAGAGTCTCAGAAATGCAGTAAGGGGTAGATAGTCAGCAGGGGGCCTGACCATAACTGTCCGCACGCACTTGCAAGCCTGCGGACATTGGGTGTGAGCATCAGGTCATTTCGTCGCTAAACGTATGCAAGGTTTCCAAACGATGGGGTAAATTATGCCTGAAGGCACGGACTTTTCTGGAAATGAAATGCAGTTTCCAAATTCCTCTTAAAAAGACCTACCCCCTCCACCGCGGGTCCTTTCGGGGACTGAGAGTCTTCTCACCTGGCTTTGGCTGACTTAGGGAGTTTAACTCTGTTTTCAACCATGGTAAAAGGTGACTGAGTCTGTGAAAATTTACCTTTTTGAAAGTGTAATCTAAAAAAAAAAAACAAAAAAACCAAAGGAGAAAACCAGATAACGTTTACAAAAGGCTTGGATGTTTGAGTACGGAAGTATTTTGCATTTCATTAAAATACAATGGAATCACTTGCGATGGACGTTCTTGCATAAGATCACGCTGCTGCCGAGTTACAATAGGGTTCTTCCAAAGGGCCACCTCCCTGATCGTTCCAGGAGGTGGCTTGGGTTGGATGGCACAGCTGGGGCTCAGGCCTACCATGGAGGCAGAGAAGTTGACTGCTCCTGCAGTGGTGGTGGTGCCTGCCAGCCAACAGAGCAGCCCCATCATCGCCAGTGAGGGGTATGTATGTATTGCCTGGGCATACTGTCTGGGATAGGGAAAGCAGGGGTTAATACCGCCCCCCACCCAGGTCTCCCTGTTTTGTAAGCAGACGTATTATTTTACACTGCATTATGGCACCTAACTACAAGCGGACATGCACCAAAGGCCCTCAAAGAACAAGGCAGCTTTCCAATGCTGAGTTTGAAGATACAATTGTTATGCAGGTAAATGTTATGTGCATACATTCAGGTGAAGTAAAACAGCAGGTGCAAAGTTAGGCACATTAATGACCTTGCCATCTATGCAGGCAAGCTTTCAAAATGTAAGATATAGACGTTTGGCTAATAAACGCACACAAAATGCCCATGGAATGTCTTTTTTTTATGCAGCCAAGTTTGTGTGTGTTATGCAAGTACTTAGATATTTCAGATGCAGAAAATCTACTCATGCACTCACGACTTCCGCAGGTTAACTCTGTTTTTACCCAGGTAAAAAGCAAAAAAGTATAGGTAACCATTTAACATTTGGTAAGACTAATCCTATACACTATTCCTGCAGACCAACTGGCCTATTTATTAAGCTGCGATAACGCAGCAATGCACATTAAAAGCCAATTCAGTTCTTGACGCATGTTGACGCATTATCGGTAATAAGCATTTATGTTACCTATGTAACCCCCTCTTGGTTTTAAAGTCCCTAATACAGAGGTTACAGCAATGTCCAGGGCCTTTCTCACTGTCCCGGTCCAGACTTTCAGCCCTAGCACCGGGGTTCCACTGGCGAGGAGGAGGACAGGCTCGGGGCCCACAGAGCTGGTGGTGGGTATCTCATACAGTCTCTCGCTCTCAAAGTCCCACAATGTACTCACTAAAGGGGGTCATTTTCAAAAGCATTTACACACTTAAAACTGGGTTTGCATGTGTAAATGCACTTTACTCTTGTAAGCGGGCTTTTCAAAATTGCTACAGTATATCCCATTGAATTGTTCACAGGTTTTATCCGTGTTAAGTGCACTTTATACAGGTAAATGGCTTTTGAAAATTGCTACAATAGTATGACATGCATAATTCTTTTGAAAATTCACCTGTAAGGTAGACCTCTTCGGTCAGATGCTCCAAATATGAGACAAAAAATTCAGGCAATAGACTTGGAAGAGGTATTAAAAAAAAAAAAAAAAAAAAAGGGTTTACTGTAACTTAAAGAAAAGTATCCATGCCAAAATCGTTATCATGAAAAGCAAAATAATCACTCCCAAAATGATTGCCTCCTTGTCCATTCTCAACCTGAATCTGTCTCCTTCTCCCAACAATCACGTCTGATTGGCCCCAAAACTCTTTTCTTGAGCACTGCAAGCCCACTTGCCTGTTAGGTAGGCAGACAGACCCAATATTGCACCTCCCTAGAAGGGGGACTTTCCTTCAAGGCTGTTAAGTCCGCAAAAACGGGGCCACTCTTTGCAAGTCCAAAACTCACTTCTCTCTTCCGCACTCCCTTTCTGAACCGGAAGGGCAGAAATATCCCATTTTTGTTATCCCCTGGTAGCAGGTGGAGGACCCACTGGGATCACCCACAAGAATCCCGAAAGCCTCCAAAACTCAGGAAGGCAGACAACACTTCATACTCAAGCTACAGCCAACATTCAACTCAACTCCTCAACACAAATCAAACCAATTCAACTCTCAACTCAAGCTGAGCCTGCTCAATCCCAGATTGTATAGGGGAGCACTGACCAATCCCCAGAACCAGGGAGAATGGCCACTGTCTGGGGAGGATCCAAAAAAATGCAAAAATCTCCCAGCAGATGAAAAAGGGAACATGCTTGGTACGGGTGTGAAGCCACCATTGCATCTATAAAGTGGGAAAAATGAGATGCCAAAAATGAATGAGCTGTCTTGCTATAGATACATGCAAATAAGGTAATTTATATTCAAATGGGCTAACAGTTCATACTAAAATATTGCGATGTGCGTTAAGCTGTGGAATTTAACTACACCTCAAGAGCAGAATTAACTTGCGCTGAGAGCCTCGGCAGGCTAATACAACTGCAGGCACTCTTGGCTCCCTCCTCCCCTGGTGATACTGAAAGGGTCAGGTGCTTAAGTTACAAATCCTCCCATCGCTGAAACAATCCCCCCCTGTACTAAACCCTCCTTCCCAAAATGAACCTCCTCTGGGTTCCCGTCCACCAACGTGGAAATAGGTAGGCCCTGCCTCTGGTTCGGTGCCAAAATGCAAACCAAGGACACGCATGCATTGTATCCTCCGTAGCCCCCAGGCTTCATGTATGGAGAAAAGGGGTACCTCGCATCAGCCAGAGCCATTTTGGAGAATGGTGTTGGCACAGGGCAGGAGCGACTGGGGATGGCTTTTGCTCAGTAACACGTGGCGCCTCCTGCTGGCAAAGGGGTGTGATGAGGGAGATGGGACTTGGGGGAGGTGCCATTTTTTGTATTTTGGGTGGCGTCCTGTGCTTCCTGCGCTGGGAGCTTAAACTGCGGGTGGTTTACGCGTCCAGTGCTGATACTGCCACAAGCATCGTTGGAACGCCGGGAGCGGTAAGTGTTGTACTTACCGCTCCCGGCAGAAGGTCTTTAGTAAAGGGGGAGGATGGGGAGAGGTCCGAGGGAGTTCTGGTGGGGGTGGGGAGGGTTGCAGCTGAAACTGGAAATATGCAGGAGGGGGAATGGGGGCCAGCTTTATTTAACAAATACTGTATCTGTAGCATAGGGAAAGCAGCTGGGGGCTCCAATCTGTGGAGCTGTGCATTATTGTAAATTTAGGAGGAGCTTGGGGGGGGGGGGGGGGTGAGAGGGTTCACCGGCCTGTGGGATCTTTTTTTTTGAGGGGGGGGGTGTCAACTGGCTATATCCAAACATACTGCATCATTCATCAAAATGCGTTATGGAGTTAACGCACGCGTTAATATTGCATGCGTTAACGTCATAATAACGCAAGCGGAAAAACACTGTAGCGCACGGCACGAATGCAAATTTTTGAGAGCGAGAGAGAGAGACCATCAGGCTAGGGTGAGAGAACATTGTAGAAATCTCATCTTTGTGAGACTTTCCTCACCCCAAATGATGTCAAATCTTCACCAAGGTGTACTGTGCAGTTCATACGTCTCACACTCCGTGCGAAACTGGTCCCTAAGCCCTAAACCACCAACAACACCTCACCTCGACCTATCAGGTGGCTCTCCTATAGAGATATAAATACTTAACTTCTATGAGGGCCTTGTAGATAGGCTCAGTAAACATTTAACACTTTTTGATGAATGATGGGGATAGCTGGATAACATAGGTTGGGTTTTTTTTTTTTGGATAACTTCAGAATGGTATATTCAGCAGGACCTATCCCGATGGCTGCTGTTCACCACCGCAAACATTTTCAATCCTTGCTCTGGCACATCACCAGATCAGTGTAGCCAGCCCATGATGATCCTAGTGCCGACCGGATCATCATGGGCTGGCTTCCAGTAAGAGAGGGGAACAGAGGGAAAGGATCGGGGATAGGCAAGAGAGAGAGAGAGAGGAAGGGGATGAAAAGGGATTGGAGAACAAGGAGGGGGAGAAAAGAATTGGATGAAGGAGACGGGGAAGAGTGGGGAAGTAGAAATGAAGTAGGGAGGGGTTTGAAGGTAGGGAGAGAGATCGGAGGAAGGAGAAACATGGCTTTGTGTCACACTCTAATGAGGTAACTTTCAAAAGGTTTTACATGCGCAAATGGGCTTTTGAAAATTGCTGCGATATATGAGACTTTTATGCATGCAACTCCTTTGAAAATTCCAAGTGTGTGCTTTACCAACGTGTTGTGGATAAATCCATATAAATAGCCAGAACTTTGGGTCATTTCATATGAAAATATTTTTATCCAGTGAAAAAGTGAGTGTATACATTAGTGCGACTAAAGAAAGGGGCCGGTAACTTTTTAAACAGCCGCACGGGCGCACGTGTATGTGCGTATGCCAGCTTGCGCCAAAGGTCGTGGCCGTTTTATAACATACGTACGTACATGCGCGCATGATTATATAATAAGCTGAACGCGCATACATGTGCACACAATTTTATATAGCTGCATGCATGTGCACACAAATGCTGCCTCTACCGTGTAAGTGGGGGAACTTTATAAGGGACATGCGCCCATGCCATTACCAGTTTTCCCATTTCATTCCCAGGTCACCCAGTTAAGGGATAGGACTTCCAAACCCCCTAGGTTATTAGTCTCCCTTTCCCCCTGTTAGCTCCAATCCTTAAAATCTCGCTGATTAGCCTAGGTTTTTTTTTGTTTTATTACTTATACGCTATCCATAGCAGTAGTAAAGTTATGTGGCAGGGGACCCTGGCGTGCGCTTGTGTACGTAAATACTTACACGCACATTTCATGTTAAAGTCCCAGAACGCCCACGCCCCACCCCTTTTGGGCTCTCTCACTTGTGAACGTGCCGGGAGATACGCGTGTACATGGGCACTTTTTAAAATCCGAGCGGTGCGCGCCGGCCACACACACTCACATATCTTCCGGTTTTGGTGTGCGCCGGGCTTTTAAAATTCACCCATAACTAAGGGAGAACATGGGGGCCCGCAAATTAAAAAAAAATATATATTAACAGGAAAAGAAAGTTCTTATTTTTACGAAGTGTATCCATTGATTTATTGCGCGCAAGTATGCACGCCAAAGAGCTAACAAGGAAAGAAAAAAACATATGCAGCTTTTCAATCTGATTAAACAAGGAAAAATAAAGAGAGTAAAAGGTAACTGCATAAAACTGGGACTCCTGTTTATAATCACCCCATAAAAAAATGAAGTCTTCCCTTACTTTTTATCTCTGCCTCCTATGTGCCATGAGCTGCTTCACCCAAGCTAAGAGAAGTTATAATTCCTCCTCTCAGTCTTTATGAAAAACATATCATGAGTTGTAATTGTAATTCTTGAATTTTAATTATAAATGCAATGGAAACTGGCAGCACGTGACATTTTTAGCCTGGCAAAATGTCACAGAGTGTAACATTCACGAAAGTGAATTTTATTTCTGAATTGCCCGACTCCATTCGTTCATCCATTCATTCTTTTGTCAAGTTTTAGAAGTCAGGGTTAAGTTTCCCTTTAGACGTCATCTTGAATCGCCAGGGTTTTGGAGAATCTCCCTGAAGCCAGCCCGACTTTCCCTAGTATGCAAATCATACATCTGCCATTTTAGAGAAAATGTCGCCAACATGAAAGATGAACGGTTCTGCCGGGTTTTAGGACCAGTAAACCTCATGAGCCAAAGGGCACCTGAAATGCAAGTCTGAATGGACCAGAGGCGGGCAAAGGAGCAGGTAGGAGGGTAGCGTTATGAAGGGCCGAAAGCCTCTGGAGGCAGAATCCAAGTAGACCATGAGGTCCTACGTGAAAGGAGCTGCCGCCCCCTCCCCTCCGTAGACTGCAGCCCCTTCCTACCTAATTTACCCCAGTGGGCAGATTTTGCTCCGCTCGACATGAAGACGCGCCCTCTGCGGCTGTAAGTCGACTTCTTGTTGGTAACCTGGGGACCGTTCATTGCTGGCCAGGCCTTTGTCTTCACGACGGCACAGGAAGGGCACTAGGATTATTATTGCTGTAATTATAATAACAACAACACCAACAGGGCTAAAGCTGAAATAAACCGGGAGCCCTTCCCTGGGGCGTAAGCAGTTTTTCCCTGTAGACATTTAAACGGGAGAAAACCTATAGGACATAGGCCCCTATGTGCAGGAAGAATTTGTTTGTCACTACTGAATTGTAAGTGTAGCAGACTGAGTAATTTTGCATAATGGTTCTCATTTCATAGCCTTTGAAGCTGGAGTAAATCATTTCATGCAGGCACATTTTAGGGCAATGATAGCAATTAAAATGGTGGTGGTGCAGCTTGCTCATTACTGCACTGGGTATCGGTGACCTGCTGCCAGTTGCTAGGCTTGGGACTCTTGCCAGCTCAGCTCCATTTGGTGTGACATTCTTTGTTTTCATACAACGTATTTAACAAGGAGCTCCTAGGAGCCCCCGAGAGCCCTCGCCGTCACATCCCAGCTGGGTGGTTAAAGGACGCGATTCGCTAAGATGTTTCTCCCATTCTGTTTCTATGGGGGGAGGGCAGCAGGGGGGGGGAACTTATTGAACCTGACCCAAAGTCTGATAGCTGTCTCTTAATACAAAGCTATTAGCGCACGCAGAAAACACACAATGCCACATAAATCTGCAGCCTTTGTAATAAAAATGGATCTAGCGCAGTATGGACGGATTGTCGGGATGACCACCCGGGAGAAGAATGACAGGGTGAGGACAGGAAAAAATGGGCAAGCATCTTGCGCGACGCCATTACCGCCGAAATCAAACTCAGTGCGGTTATGGTGACGGAGGAAATGCCAGCGCCTCGACTGTGCAACAGTGACAGGAAACAGACCAAAATCCAATGAGGGAGCAGGCGCACCTTTTATTAACTAAAATGTTATCGTACTTTGCATAATCCCCATTTCTAGCCAACGTTTCAGCTCTGTAGGGGCCTCCTTCAGGAAAGGCACCTTGAGGCTTGAAAGGTTGGATGGAAATGGGATATGCAAAGCCTGGTTAAATTATACGAGAGGGGGAATCAGTAAATAAGATTTTTGATGATATGCTTAAAGTCACCATATTTAAGTTGCGTTGGCTCCTTTTTTTTTTTGTATGTTATAAGGTGGGGAGAGTCCATATTCTTTCGGCAGCATTAGGGACTGTAAGCATCGGATTTCTCTGGTCCTCAGGTGCTGTAGCTTGAACTCCATCGGCGGTGAATTTTGATGTAGGGAATACATTTGCACGGCTTCGTGTGCATTTCAGAGTTTGTACAGTTCTCGCCCACCGGCCTAGTGGAGGCAGTGGAAACCGAAGCCATGATTACATTTGTAAATGCTTGGGAGAGAGAGACAGTCTCTCCAGACCCAGAAAGCCGCACAGAGCTGGAGGGGAAACGTCGTGACAGAGTCAGCAGCCGACAGCCAGGAGTTGCTGTCATTTGAAAGATGCAATGAGGGCCATTCCTAGCTCAGTTTGTAGAAGCCTGTAAACCTAGAGGGACCCTTCCCAGGGTCAGAATTACAATTTGTTTTAAAACTAACTTGAGGGATAGCCTCTCCTTTGAGAAGTACAGGCTCAGTTTCATTTTTTTTTTTCCATTACCTATGACATTATGCTGTCTTTTCAGGAAAAGCAGAGGTTTTCTGACGGATGTCTTGCACGAGGTGATGCTACTCGACGGCTTGGTGACTTCGCACCCAGTATCTCAGGAGGTCCTGCAGGCCACTGACATCGACAGAGTATTTGACTGGATTGCATATAAAAAGGTAACTAGCGAGCCTCCCAACGGCTCTTTTACCCAGTTGCATTCTTTCTTGCCTGACCATTGTCCTTCACGTTCAGCCACCGCCTGGGTGCATCCTTTGCTCCGTAACATCCCCATGCTACTTGACATTTTGACAGCTCAGAATCTGTCCCGATCTCTCCAAATGATTCCCCCCGCTGGATCTGATGGTACCTGTATTTCCTGAAATCAAACTAAAAAACATTTTGCAGGGTTGGTGATAATTTGTTGACGTACGTACGGCTTCCACCGAACTGTTGTTGGAAAACATTTTCATTCCACTCATTTTTTGCTCCAGTTAAGAGTTGTGGGTAAACGTGACCAGAGAAGAGTGAGCTTAGGGCACCCTGAAGGCCAACGTTGAGCTGAGCAGACCCCGTTGTGGTGTTTGTCTAGGTATAAACAGCGTTGGAAGGATAGACCTTGGCATTAAAAGAGTCGAATAAACACCTCGCTTACTGAAACAGTGACACAAATGACTTAGGTGTAAACCAGTGCTCTAGAAAGCTTTTGAACATGAAGGCTTGCTTTTTTTTTTTAGCAGATCACGGCATTAATGGTTACAGGACATGAAGCATGTTGCCCTGTGCGTTTCTGATTTTTAGCAGATATGAAGGGCAGTGTGCAGAGAGAGAGAAGTGATTTGGCCATGCGTTTCTCCCCCACCTCTCCTCTTGGTGCACGCAAAATTGTAACCGTGTTGCAAGGCAAAAAAAACAAATGTTAGCGTGAATTTGATTTCCTAGGCTTCTAGCTGTGACCTCTTTTTTTTTTTTTTTTGATGGGGTGATAAAATTGGCAGCTGTCAGACTGCAATTTTATCGAAAAAGATGCTTCTGTATATGAGAGAGAAACCTGGACAACTGATTTTCATAACTTTTAATGATGCGAGGCATTGTCTCTCGGAATGCTTAATTAAGGCGAGATGTACGGTTCGGGGGAGGGGAGGAGAGCAACGCATGTGGCTCGCATTTGGCTCGCATTTTCCTGTCTGCCTCGGGCAATCTTGCCTGCAGAAAAAGGAGATGCTAAAGTCTACGGGCATTTTGTACCCTCCCCCGGCAAGCGTTAAAGTGAGAGTATTGCTAGTACCCTCCGATGCAGACCGTCTGAAAATTGGCCCCATAGGTTTTAACATCATTTAGAAGTTTAGCATGCCCAGGGTATCTATCCCCATGAAACTCCTCCTGCCCACGAGGACCACAGGTGACCGTCGGAAGGATACGGCCGAATCTGCGAGCCGTTTCAGTCTTAATAAAGAAAGCGGCCTCCAAGCTTAAAATATTAACTCAGGAAGTGGAAACGCTATCAAAAAAAAAAAAAAAAAAAATCCCCCAGCCCCTAAATCAAGAGAACTGAACAATCCTCTTTAATCAGCTTCCAACTGCAGCATCTTTCCTAAGAGTTTGCCTAAGGGGAGAGAGGTTTTAATGTACCTGCATAATTCACAGCTGTTCTGATAGGGGAAAAAAAACCATTCTATGCAAATCTTCTTAAGATGAGCTCCATCAGTCCCCTCGTACCGCATATACATCTCAGTGCGTACCCTCCTTGCAGCGTCGTTCATGTGCGGGAAAGGTTATTTTCGAATAAATCATGAGAGCAGGCACTGAGCAGTGTATTACTGTGAGTGATCATGCTTATTTATCATTTCAAGCTCTAGTAGAGATATTTATCTATCTCAGAAAGACACGGGAGCACCGGGAATATTCATCTCCGTGGGAGAGCGGCTGTGCTACTTCCAGAGGAGGCTGGCGTACGCAACGTATAATCAGACGCTGGAGGTCATGCACAGTGCAAGCCAAACCGGCGACGGGACTGGAAGCCGCAGCTCTGCACCAGGGCAGGCTGGACGGGCCTTCCCGTCCTCACCTGCCACCGCAGGTCTCTGATTCTGGGTCTGTGGTGGAATTCCTCGCGCACAGGTCACAGGAGGCAATATTCACGTGGCCTGCGCAGTCGAGAAGTGCTCGGGCGTTTGTTCAGCACGCACTACACGCTGCTGATTTTTTTTGAAAGGGAAACCATCCAGATAGTTTCTCATTGAAAATTGGGCACTTCCTTATCTAACCTAAACACATACCCTCCCCCCCCGGATATACCCCCTCACAATCTGCTGTGGAGGCCCGCGCAGACATGTAGCCGGACTCGTTCAGGAATGAACGTTTCAGACAGGGCAAACCTCGGCGCATTAATTAAGTCATTAATGAATTCATTATTATTTTACAAATTTACATCTCGCGCGCTGCAGCGCTGGTCACAGCAATGCGTACAAAAATTTCAAAAGATACAAAACAGTAAAATATCTTGACAAACAAAATACCTCATTAATACCAGCGCACCTCTTCCCAGGGAAGCGTATGGACCCGAGATTTAATGCTGCTTGACTGCCTTGAAGATTGCTCTGAATGAGCAGAAAATGAGAGGCCAGTTTACTACGCCGTGTCAGTGTGTTGGCACGAGGGAAACCCAGCGTACCGCGCAGGGACGTGCACTACCATGCGCTGTTTTTGCACATTTTCAGATGCTGTTTGCAGGCCCAAACATCTGAGGTACTATAGGCTTGACAATGAGCTTTTATGCACGCAAAGCACCTCATTCTCATTCCAAAGAGTACCCCAGATCTTCCCAAAATGTTCCCCAGTCGAAGTCTTCAGGGAAAGTTAGCTGCACCTCCAGAGATGTGGCAGCCTCCCCCCTCACCGCCCAGGACTAACAGGTCCTGGCAATGCCAATGCTCTCTGTGCCAGCCCTTAAAGGGGAAGCAAGGTCCCTACAAATTCCCCCACCGCCAAGCTGAAAATATTTCTGGGGGTCTAGCGGGACCCTCTTTCCCAGTCCACTTCTCGCACCAGCAGCGTGTTTTAAATAAAGTTTTCCAAAGCCCCTTTTCATCCCGCTCCCATCACAAAGGCTTTCCTCCTTCTTTACCTAAGCCCTCTACCCTCTTCCAGGCTCCTCTCCCCCCCCCAAGATTACCTGAAATCCCTGGGATCTAGTGGGGGCAGGAGCATTTTCAGAATGGTGCTGGCTGAGCCCAGATTCGACGTTGCACCCCCTGCTCGGAGGGACAAAGGAGCATCTGAGGTCAGCAGGCACCGTTTTGAAAAATGGTGCTGACCTGGCAGGAGTAACTGGGGATTGTTCCTGCCCCCACTAGGACCCCAGGGACTTCAACTAAGCTTAGGGAAGGGGGGGGGGGTCTGGTGGGTGGGAATCAAGGGAGTGGGTCTTTTTAATGGGAGGTGGGGGTCAAATGGGGCTTTGAAACATTTTATTTAAAACATGCTGGTGGTGCAAGAAGTGGACTGGGAAAGAGGGTCCCGCTAGACCCCCAGAAATATTTACAACACGGCAGTGGGGGAAATTGCAGGGGTCTTCCAGGCCCTTTTAACCATGATGTCCCGAGGTTGGGGGACCACCATCGTGTATTTCTATGGTTGGTAGCACGCAAAGTTCCCAACCACAGCAGCACGAGTAAAATAACATGGGGGTAGATTTTAAAAGCTGCGCAAGCGCGTTATAAAATTGGGGGTCGGCGTGCGCAAGGGGGTGCACAATTGTGCACCTTGCGCTCGCCGAGCCGCACTGCCTTCCCCCATTCCCTCCCAGGTTGCTCTGAAATTGGAGCGGCCTGTGAGGGAACTTCCCTTCCCCCTAGCCTGACCTTCCCCTCCCAGCCCTACTCTAACCCCCCACCCTGACTTTTTTATCTTACATAAGAACATAAGAAAATGCCATACTGGGTCAGACCAAGGGACCATCAAGCCCAGCATCCTGTTTCCAACAGTGGCCAATCCAGGCCATAAGAACCTGGCAAGTACCCAAAAACTAAGTCTATTCCATGTAACCATTGCTAATGGCAGTGGCTATTCTCTAAGTGAACTTAATAGCAGGTAATGGACTTCTCCTCCAAGAACTTATCCAATCCTTTTTTAAACACAGCTATACTAACTGCACTAACCACATCCTCTGGCAACAAATTCCAGAGTTTAATTGTGCGTTGAGTAAAAAAGAACTTTCTCCGATTAGTTTTAAATGTGCCCCATGCTAACTTCATGGAGTGCCCCCTAGTCTTCCTATTATCCGAAAGAGTAAAAAACCAATTCACATCTACCCCTTCTAGACCTCTCATGATTTTAAACATCTTACCTTTTGTGCCTGCCCAAGATAGTATACTGCGATAAATAATCATGACTTCCTATAAGTCATTTCCTACAGTATAAAGCAAAATATTCATAGCCATATGAAACCGTATTAGGGTAGCCTTAATGTGACCTTAATGAAGGCCACTTGGGCCAACAAATTAGTTGGCACCACATTTTTATAACATAAATATTGATTGAGCTTGAGGCGTATATCAGAAAAGTTATTTGTGATACATGACTCTTTGCATGAAAACACATTTATAATGCCCTAAATCTGAAGCACAGAGGTCCATATTAAAAAAAAAAAGAAAAGCCTGTTGAGTGGTTAGATAACCAGGTGAATTTACCTGCGTATCTCTATCCAGATATTCAGTGGCACTTATCCATCTAAAAGTTAGCCCCGGCAAAGTTTATGCTTTCTATTTGGATGACCAGAGTTACCCAGATTACTTTGCCTCGTTTTCATGCAGCTGAATCTTATATGGGCAGTGATCCTACTCAGGCAAAATGTGGCTGGTCAGCAAGGGTTGGGGAGGCACCTGAAGCAGCATGATTAGTCCAGCTAACTCCCAAACCGGCCTTTTCAATATGGGGCTATATTCTTGCTATAAATGTTGAAAAATATTTCATTGTTCAACATGACTGCCGATAAAGTTTATGCTACTACCTGAAACCTGTTTTGCTTGCCTATACTCTATCTATTGCAGGAGTGGCCAACTCTGGTCCGCGAGAGCTACAAACAGGCCAGGTTTTTAGGATATCCACATTGAATATGAATGAGATAGATTTGCATGCACTGCTTCCGTTGTGTTATTATTTATTGGACTTTATATACCACTAGTAAACCATTATCCAGGCAGTTTACACAATAAAACATACATAATATGCAAATACATCTAAGACATATTCATTGTGATTATCCTGAAAACCAGGTCTGTTTTTGGCTCTTGAGGACTGGAGTTGGCCACCCTTGATCTATTGTTTAATAACTGAAGTTTGCTTATGGTTATAAGAACATAAATAAATATTTATATATATATATAAACTGAATCTAGACATACCTTCCCCCAGCATTGCCAAACTGACCACCACGAGGAACAGAGCCTTCTCTATCGCAGGACCCAAATTATGGAACACCCTTCCTCTACCTAAGTTCACTCAGTGACATCAAATCTTTTAAAAAGGAACTCAAAACCTGGTATTTCAATCTAACTTTCCGTGATGGCGTCGGTTAAGTCGTCCACAACTTCCTTCCTCAGTCTTCTCCTACGCACATCACGCTCGAACCCCCTCGAATGTCCTCCCCTTCCCCCCTCCACCCTGCCTCTCCCCCCCTCTCTTCTCCGATCCTTCCCCACCCCTGTCCCTCCCCTTATCTTCCTCACCGCCTCATCTATCCCTCCTGCAACCCTCACCTATCTAGGAGCTCTGCCCTACGCCGCCCCCCCCCGTCTTTATGATTTAATGTTTGTTGTAAAATGTTCCCTTCAAGTTTGTATTCCTTGCTCCCTCTCTCCTATATCCCTTTCTCAGTTACCAGTATATTAAGTTGTGCCAGTGTTATAAAATTGTATTAAGTTGTTATCTTGTAAACTGGAGTGAAGGCATCCCGCTATACTTCGGTATATAAAAGCCTCGAAATAAATAAATAAACATAAGATATGTCATGCTGGGTCAGACCAAGATCCATCGAGCCAAGCATCCTGCCTCTAACAGTGGCCAATCCAGGTCACAAGCACATAGCAGGATCCCATAAATAGATCTATTTCTTGTTACTCGCTCCCAGGGACAGCAATAGCTTTCTTTAGTCTTCCTGGCTAATAACATATTATGGACTTTTCCTCCAGGAACTTGTCCAAACCTCTTTTAAACCCTGCTATGCCAGTCGCCTTGACCACATCCTCTGTTTCTATAATTTCCCAGATCTGCCGGGAATAAGTACTTGCTCCCTGCTTGGCTGGTAAGAAGAAGCTGCTTTTCCGTACTATTCCTACTCTACCGATTCTTGGAAACTGAGGTTTGGGGTTTGCTTTTCTCTGTTTCACCTGGCCATGCTGCACTGGGGCTGCTTCTCCAGGGGGAGTGGCCAGTGAGCTGGGGCTGCTGGCAACCAGTCAAAGCTGGGTGGTGTGCAGCCCTTTTACAGAGGAATTCAAACACCCCAGACCGCTAAGAGGTTTTTTTCTGGCTGCAAGTATTGAAAAATCTCTCATTGTGTTAAACTTGCTTACCTGGAAAGTTTGTGCTGTTAATCTCAACAAGGACTATTTTCAGAAACCCAGAAAATGGATAACTTTTCTAGCTAAAGTTAGCTGTAGCAGTTCTCAGGGATATTCAACGGGATAACAACCTCCGACAAGGTTGTTTGAATATTACCGGTTAGGTTTCAAAGTTATCCGGGTACCTGTTTGGAAACCCACCCTGGATCCCTCCCACCCTGGGAGCTTGGAACATGCGTCTGGCTCGGGCCTACCTAGTGTTTCTCTGGCAAGGAGATAATCTGCACAGGGCGGCGGTTGCAACCCTAAACACCTTGCTGGGCAAACTGGATGGACCATTTTTGTTTTTTGTCTGCTGTCATTGACTATGACCTCTAAAGATTATTGCCCTTGGAAGTTCATGTTTTCACCCTGAGAAGTGCTTTCTTGTCTTATGTATGACAAATCGGTTTTATACATCAACAGACTTATGGGCTGGGCAATAATAACATGTTTTTAGCTTCCCTCTTGTATTATTCACTTTCCTTGTCTTTTCATCTGTCTGGCACTTCATATTGAGGGTAGTTTTATAACTGTACACATAGGGCTAAAGTCTGCAAGTAGGAACAACTCCAAGATTTTGGCTCGCATTTTCAAAGCTTACTTATGCGCCTAAATATGCTTTGAAAATTAGGACTGTGAAAATGAGGGCAGACTCTGGAGCAGGTGTAAATGTGTGTGAATGACTGGTTTCCCTGCCCCATCAACTCCTGGAGTGCCTCTGTTTTGTGTGCCTAAAAATATGCGCTCCCCGGGCAATTTCCAAATATGCAACCCCCATATGATTTTCAAATGCCCATTAATGCATGTAAAACCG
Source organism: Rhinatrema bivittatum (assembly GCF_901001135.1). Taxonomy (NCBI): domain Eukaryota; kingdom Metazoa; phylum Chordata; class Amphibia; order Gymnophiona; family Rhinatrematidae; genus Rhinatrema; species Rhinatrema bivittatum. Next base: position 466,022,694 of record NC_042618.1, on the reverse strand, counting down.
GGTTTTACAAGCGTAAATCCTATTGAAAATCATGCTTCTAAAAATGGACGATCAAAGCGATTTACTTAGGTGAACTCATGGGCAGATTATTGCTTCCCCCTATATTTTACGGGTAAAAGTACTTTTACCTGGCAAAAAAAGTGGCAGAGCTAGGTCAGGGGAGGGAAATTCTGTGCAGAGATTGCACAATCAAATCATGCATAATTTCCCAGTGCATGCTTTCTGTCTGCTTTCCGGTTTCTGGTCATATTTTTAAAGGCAATGTAGTGGGACGCAGTGCCGGTGCAAGAGTCTGCTGCCGCCCCAGGTGGTGATCACGTGAGTCTCTCTCCCCACAACAACCCACTCCCCCATTATCAAAAATCCCTAACGCAAATATCGCACACTTGCCCTTAGCACCACCTCATCCACTCTGTCTGCACCTAATGCTCCTGCTGGCCAGAGGGATGCTCATTATTGCTATTTATTCACGTGGGGGTACTGTGACTTTTTCTATGCTTCACAATTGCAAACAATCTAATTTTATTGGCAAACAAGCAACTCAAGGCCATCCGTGTTTCTAGGCTGGGCGCTAAGGCAGAGTCCCTGGCATTAGAGTCAGGGTGCTCAGACCAGTCCCAGTCAGTCACGCTTTCAGGATCTCCCCAATGAATATGCATGAGATTTATTTGCAGGCACTGCCTCTTTTGTATGCAGATATTTCTCGTGCACATTCATTAGGGATATCCTGAAAATCCAGCTGGCTGACAGCGGGGAGCCCGAGGACCGGTTTGAGCATCCCTGCATTAGAGAGCGGCTGACTATGGTCCTAGTGCTACGGTAGTAACCCAGGGTAGACTGGAAGCAGCTCTTGAAGGGTGAGAATAGCGCCAGGGCTTTTGGCAGGTTTTTTTGGTGAAAGGCACAGTGGGGGAATAGTGGGCATATCATGGAGGGAGAGGAAGAAGGAGAATCTTCTTCATGGAGGGAGAAGAAGAAGGAGAATCTGAGACAGGGCTACAAACAGAACCTCAAGACCTGGCTCTTTAAACAGGCATTCACCTAATCCCCCTCATAGTCCTTCTATTACCACCTCTTCGCTCCTTTGAAATATCGCTCTATGGTGAGACCGCACCTTGAATACTGTGAACAATTCTGGTCGCCGCATCTCAAAAAAGATATAATTGTAATGGAGAAGGTACAGAGAAGGGCAACCAAAATGATAAGGGGAATGGAACAGCTCCCCTATGAGGAAAGACTAAAGAGGTTAGGACTTTTCAGCTTGGAGAAGAGACAGCTGAGGGGGGATATGATAGAGGTGTTTAAAATCATGAGAGGTCTAGAACGGGTAGATGTGAATCGGTTATTTACTCTTTCAGATAGTAGAAAGACTAGGGGACACTCCATGAAGTCAGCATGGGGCACATTTAAAACTAATCGGAGAAAGTTCTTTTTTACTCAACACACAATTAAACTCTGGAATTTGTTGCCAGAGGATGTGGTCAGTGCAGTTAGTATAGCTGTGTTTAAAAAAGGATTGGATAAGTTCTTGGAGGAGAAGTCCATTACCTGCTATTAAGTTGACTTAGAGAATAGCCACTGCCATTAGCAATGGTTACATGGAATAGACTTAGTTTTTGGGTACTTGCCAGGTTCTTATGGCCTGGATTGGCCACTGTTGGAAACAGGATGCTGGGCTCGATGGATCCTTGGTCTGACCCAGTATGGCATTTTCTTATGTTCTTATGTTTCTTATTATCAATTTATTCAGTATGTTCCAGCTAGTTCACCGCTTCCAATCCCCTTCCCCCTGCTATCCCTACCCAACTCTATTTTCCCAGCTTCCTTCCACCTTTCAACCACCACCATCTATTCCAGGTGTATTTCTTTGCACTTTGCCTCCCTCTCCCTGCTTAAGCCCGATTTCACATGTCACTGGTCACTATCATACATTGTTACCCACTATTAACTTACCCGTCACAAGTTATTCTCTGTAAAACCTATCCTGTCACCTATTCCAGTTATTCATGATTCCCCTGTATTAGCGTTCACTTTGTAACTAGTTCTCTATATAGCCTGTTGTGTTACTTGCTTAGGTTTTTCACGGTTACCTACGTTCACTTTGTTACTTGTTCTCTGTAAAGCTTGTTGCTATGTTCAGTTATCTGTGAACCGAGATGATGTTCCCAACGTATCCCCGGTATAAAAAAAAAAAGAAGCACTTAAATAAATAAATAAATAAAATAAATGAAGGAAGCGTGCAGGAGAGCTTGACCTTGGGAGCAGAGGCAGGCATCAAACAGGGGAAACCAGATGTGACGTGAGTGGGAGGATGACAGATAGCAAAGAAAATGATATAGAAGGCACTGAAGAGGAAGATACAGTCAGCATAGGGAGTGCAAGGTAAGCATTAAAGGTGCATAGACGAGGCAGCAAGAAGGAAGAGGAAAATCAACGGGTGAAGAATAAAATGCAAAATAAACTGCCTCAGATACTGTCGCATTCTGCCTGATTCACTGATAGCCTTGAAAGGTGGTGACCTGTAACAATCCTGGTTGCTGGGTCCTTGGTTTAATTCTCTGAGTGGATGAGACTGGGGTATGGCCAAGGCCAGTGTTCTGCCTGTAACAGAAAACAAATACCAAACATTATTGTGCACAAAGTAAAAGAGTGTGAGATTAAAATGCTTGGTTTATCTTGCATCCTGGATTATTAATGCTGCAGGTGTTTTATGTGGCCATTCTGAGACCTTTATTAAGGTGGAAAAAATTACAAACGAGATGGCGGGCTGTTTTGGGAAAGACCCCTGACATGGAGTACTTGACCCTATTCATATCCAGTTTAAAAAGTCACCTTTTCAAAGCTGCTTGTCAGCCCTAAGCACGCCTTTGCAATACATTTCTCATCCCACAGACTCTTGTTTGTCAGGTCACGTGTGTTTGTCTTGACTGGATTGTAAGCTCCAAGGAGCAGAGTTTCCCTTCTGTGTATCAGTACAGTGTAGTGGTGCGTATTCTCCATTAATGAGCAGGTTCTTCATAGAAATCAAAGGTAAGAGTGGGGGCAGTTTTTACTTGCGGATTTTGCATCATTTTTCAGACAAAGCACATGTGTGCTTCTAACTTTGAGACTTTCCATGGTTTCAAAGTATCTGCAGACAGGTGCACTTGCTTTTTCTGCCGGAACTATTTCCATGGAAACTAGTGCATGTAGAGGTGCCACCAGGATAACTACTTGGTTTCCTACGCAAACTCCTTTGTTAGTCCACCCTGGCTAATATCAAGTACCCCTATAAAAACTCTATAAAAGACATAAACCACGTTATTGTTATAAGCAACCAAAGCAGGACATAGACTTTATCGGCCCAAGACTCGATTTGGTGAAGGGCAAAGCCTACCTGACATCACAAAGGGCATCCAACCATTGATCACATATCAACAGCATAAAAGAAGTCAAAATCTCACAGTAAGAAAGTAAACGTTTGGGGAGTCATGGCTTCGACAGTTACACTTCTGGCAATGCTGAACACGAGGTTTGCTGAGTGGCACCTAAGGAGTCATCAGGATCAGTAAACCCATCCTTTCCATAACATACTGATCGTATGTGTATGGTACTTCTATAAACACTGCAATGGTAGAAAAATCAAAAAGATCTGCCGCGTGGGCGACACATCAACCCGCCTCAAGGGTGGGCAATTTCAGCCATGGTTGGGGAGCTCATACTGGATCACTATGTACCTAAGGTGCATGGCCACAAGAAGAAGTATCTCTACGTACAAGCCTTTTGGAGATGAAAACCATGATGGCCATTTTAAAATGAGCGCTCTCATACACATGTATATATTGGCACGTGAGCAAAGTTATGCTGGAATTTTAATTGTGTGCACCCTTAACGCATGTTGTAAAATGCTCCTAATTTGAAGAGGTTACTCGAGCACAGCTAGCATGCGTGTGCCTTCCATAGGCTTGTATGCAGGGCTGGAGCTGGCATTGTTGCTGCGCTGTGCGAAAAATTGCTGTGCTACCCCTCCCCCGTTCTGTGGGGGGTTTATTTAAACACTAAATTTCAGTTTTCCCCAATAACCAACACACAAGCCATCTAACAAAGTGAACTATCCTCGAAAGCTCCTGCTCTAATAAATTGGTTAGTCTATAAGGTGCCACCCACCTCCTGTCATTTCAACACACAAAAGAAACTGTCAGTCTCACTCAAGCCCTGTGCCAATTTCCCTTCCGCCGCCGATAAAAAAGCCCTGCTCTTTCCGGCAATTAACACACTCCCCTTCAACCTATTTTACCCCATCCACAGGTCCAAAATTTCTAAATAGTGCTCCTTCTCCACCTACCAGTACATAAAATTGATGCCGGATGGGCTCTGTAGCGGGCACCAGTTTGTACGGAAAAACAAGTGTTGCTGTGGTGCCATCTAGAAAACCTTGCAAAAGAAGACACTTGGAACCTGTATAGTACTGTTGTAATGCGTCTTGGGTGTGAGTCTGGCCTTTGGACAGCCAACAATATAGTAAAAATCCCATACCAAAACAGTACTAACTGCAAGCACTCAAAGGCAAATATTACACCAAGTCCTAAAACACCTCCTATTAAGAAAGCAGAACAAACCAGTCTGCTCTAAATTCCTTCATAGAAACTATACATACTAGCAAAATACCTCACCTCACTTGCACATGCAGAACACAGACAGAACCTGAACAAATAGAGAAAAGAGACCATAAAATATAAACAGAAATGTGTAGACAAACTGAACTGAAAACTCCAACAAGATAGACCGTATATTTATAAAGCAATGGAAAAACAGAAACATCACCATTCCTCATAAATCAAACAATAAAATCAAGAAATAAAAATCAATCATAAGCCATACTAATAAAAAAATCACCAAAAAATGACAAATAGAATAACATCCAATAATTATGAACTCGTATATAAAGTTTTAAAATTTCCAAAGGCAATACAATATTTCAAAATAGCAGACAGACACATCAAACTCCTAATTAAAACAAGAAGGGAAAAATATGTTGTGTTCCATACCTTTAACCTTTTGATTTCCAGTCACTTTGAGCTGGTCATGGATTGGCGGGGGTAACTATAGTTTTTCACCTCTCTCCTCCCCCCCCTACCAAGGCAGGCTCCCATTCACAGCCAACCACCCTCCCACCTCAGTCAGGCTCCCATCCCAAGCAGGTTCCTATTCTTATGCACACATACCCATCCCTCCCCCAAGACATGTTCCTGTTCACTCACACACACACACACACACATCCATCCCCCCCCCCCCCCCCCAGGCAGGCTTCATTCACCCACATACACATCCAGATCTGAATTTTTTAAAGTTATCTTGAATGCGGAGATCATAGGGTAAGGAATTCCGTAGGGATGGCGCTGCTACTGAAAATGAAGTTTCTCAGGTTGATGTCAAAACGGGCTAGTCGAGCAGAAGGTATGTCTAGTAATCTGCGTTGAGAAGATTGTAAGTCACGAGTTGGCTTGTAGATTCTTAACTCTAACCATAGATCTCTTTGCTTCAATTTTCAACAGCAAATTACACAAGTTTTGCTCCAAAAGATCTACAGACTTAGCACTGGTGATAGATGCATTCACTATGCCATGGAACATGGGACTATTATGTGCTTTCCACCAATACCATTAATAACATACTGAAATTACACACGGGCCGATACAGTAAAATCGCAGGAGAGCGGGCACGTGCACAGGCCACTCTCCTGTGCGCGCAATACAGTATTTTAATTTATTAAAATTAGGGCCGGCGTTAAAACGAGGTGCTAGGGACGCTAGCGCGTCCCTAGCACCTCTTTTTTGACAGGAGCGGCGGCTGTCAGCGGGTTTGACAGCCGCGGGCCGATTTCAAATTTTTTTTTCTATTTTTTTTACTTTTTTTTAACTTTCTGGACCTCCGACTTAATATTGCCTTGATATTAAGTCGGAGGATGCACAGAAAAGCAGTTTTTACTGCTTTTCTGTACACTTTCCTGGTGCCCGGAGAAATTAGCGCCTACCTTTGGGCAGGCGCTAATTTCTGAAAGTAAAATGTGCGGCTTGGCTGCACATTTTACTTACTGTATCGCGTGGGAATACCTAATAGCGCCCGCAACATGCATTTGCATGTTGCGGGCGCTATTAGGTTCAGAGGGGTTGGACGCGCTATTACCCCTTACTGAATAAGGGGTAAAGCTAGCACGTCCAAAACGCGCGTTCAATCGCGGGTTAACAGTGCGCTCCGCCGGAGCGCACTGTACTGTATCAGCCTGACAGAGAGAAAGGGGAAGTGATCCTTATAGTTCTGTTTTGGCCTTATTGGGTTCTACAGATTAAAAGGTGATTTTTCTGTACCACTTAACGATTAATCCTGAACCTGCTCACACAATACGAAGGAACTGAACTCCATCGTTGGAAACAGGATGCCGGGCTTGATGGACCCTTGGTCTGACCCAGTATGGCATTTTCTTATGTTCTTATCCCAGCCTTCGAACACTGGTACTGACAGCATGGATGTTGGGAGCAGAGTAATAAAAACTTATAAATTTCCTTAGCAAATAAATGAAATTGTGCTTGCTGCAAGACACCCTTCCACCAGATTCACCACTTAGTGTAAGAGAAAGGGAGAAGATCTCTTCAGGTCTAAGATATCAATACTAATGGATTATTTCCTGTATCTTATGAGATCAGGGTTAAAAAAAAACAACTCAGTGTGGGTCCACCTCAGTGCCATTGCAGCATACCATAAGCAGAAAGCAGGACGTACTGTGTCCCATCACCTGATCGGGGCAAAGTTGTTGAAAGGCCTATGTGCCTTGCAGCCTCCTCTAAAACCTCTTCCATCATAGTGGGAACGTAACTTTGTACTGCATCAGTTAATGTTGCCCCCTTATGAGCCCATGGCATCAACAGACTTAAAATACATTATTTGGAAGACTTTCTTCTTAATAGCTATAACGTCAGCAAGAAGAATAAGCAAGCTTCAGGCCATATAATCAAATTTTTAACAATTGAGTAATATTATGAACTCGCCCTATGTTCCTACCAATTGTATTCTCATCTTTCCATCTATATTAAGCCAGTAAACTGCCTATATTCTTCCCAAGACCAAATTAGTCATCCAAAGGATAGGCCTGACATATACCGTACTTGACTGTCGAAGAACATTCTGGTTTTTTCTAGACAGAACTAAATTTTTAAAAAGACAAACACAGCTTTTCATATCCTTCGGTCAAAGCAAAAAAGGTGCTTCAGTTAAACCATGTCATGGTTATTGTTGGAATGTAAACCGACGCGATTGGTAACTATGTTACTTGAATATCGGTATATAAAAAATGCTAAATAAAATAAATAAATAACTCCTTCTCCAGACCTGCCAGAACCTCTGAGTTCCCATCTGGCCCCATGGTAGTTCCACACAAATCCTTTCTGCTGTGAATGGTGGGCAGTCTATTCTACTACCCTACACACCCCTGCCAGCAATTGGCTGTCTTCCAAATCCTTCATCAGTGAATACTGAACAAAAGTATTTTTTTTTTTCTCCATCAATCTCTCTAGAGTCCTCCTTTTCTTCTCTCAGCCTGACAATTCCAGCTCTGCACATCCTCCTTTCCTTGACATACCTGAAAAAAAGTCTTGTACCTCCTGTTTCCCTCTTAGCGCTTTCCTTCCACTCTAACGTTCACCTTCCTGATTTCCGTTCTTACTTCTTCCCTGGGCTCCCCCCTTCTGAGATCCTTTGTCGTTTTTGAATGCAAACTTTTGCCCTCAGTGTTTCAGCTGCTTCTTTAGAACATGGATTTCCAGGCCCAGTTCTCGGGACCCGCTCTGCCAGTCTGGTTTTCAGGATACTCACAGGGAATATGCACGAGATAGATTTGTATGCACGGCCTCCATTGTTTGAGGATCTCTCTTATGCATATTTGTGTGCGAGTGTCCTGAAAACCAGATTGGCTTGGGTTTGGCCCAAGGACTGGGTTGAAAACCCCTGCTTTAGAAAACTAGACTTTCAACTGATTTTTATTTATTTTCCTAACTTGAAGTTTTATTGCCTTTACCATAGCCCAGTGCTTCACTAAGAATGTCCCACCCTGCCAGCCTCTCCTTACGTTACTCACTTATTTCTGATAAAGTTGGTAATTCTCAGGTTCGAGACTGCTTTCGTATGACCCATCTCCACTATGTAGATCTGCCTCTGCCATTAGGGCTTTCAAGTCTGGAGTTGTATTCCTTAGACGGAGAGCCTTCCAAATGTTTCTCCTTCACTCGTCTCATCCCTTTGCGTATCCTCTACCTTTCCCCTTGGTTTCCTCATTCTTTACAAGTATCTTAGTGAAACATATGGTTATAGCCCAATTCAATCCACCTCTGACTGTTGCCTCCTCTTCTAGTTTATTCGCTTGTCAATATATGATGTGAACTGTTCATCTGGGATCCTGGTTCCTGTCTCAGACAGATGCAGGCCATCCCTCCACGTTTCATGTTCTGACCAAGAGACTAGGATCACTTGTCTTATTCTTGTGACTGACAGGGACGGCACTAGTAACTGACAAGGTTTACTTTAATACTCCACACACTGAATTAAAACACCTCAGTGCCAGGTAAAAGTAACAGGGGATTTATTATGCGCTTACAGGAATAATTAGACAAAGGGAATTGCTACAAAAAACACTAAATGGTTGATTGCAAAAATTAGACAAGGAAAAGAACCAGAATAATTAACACAGTAGAGTATGAAGCAGAGCAGGCATTCCTTACAATGTTCCTTAGGACCCACGGGGTTGTGGGACTCCTAAAGTGCGTAATATTCTGTCCATTTAAAGCCTTGCTTACTTTTATACAGTTTGTGCCTGCTGTCTCAGACCCTGGTTTTGCCTTGATGTCCTGCTTTTGTGTCTACAGCTCCCAGAAGCTCCCAAATTCTTATCTGATAGTTCTCAGGGTTTCAGGACTTAAACATTTACATCTGTGAATCCTCAAAAGCAATAATCAACATGGCAGTCAGGTCATCAGCGTATGTAACTGTTCTTCTCTGCGGCCTTCTTGTCTGACAGATTTTTTTTACTGCTCTAATCAGCATATGTATGCAAAATATTTCTCCCTTCTGCTGTAAACATTTAGCAGAGAGGCCTTATGTCTGTAGGATAAGAGTGGCCACCTCTCTCTTATTCCTGCAACAGTAATAAGGCGATCTTTATGATTTTAAGGTCAGTGTTCAGTCCTGCTGAGGCCCACTGGTGTTACTGACCCTTTCTGATCTGAGTTGATCAGGCTCAGGTCAGTTCCATAAATGCTTCCATACAATTTTGTATCCTTCCACGCATCAGTTCAGTCCCCAAGATATCCAAAATACTCTTTTCAACACTACTTGTTTAGTCATGTAGTAAAAATTCTGATGTTGGCATCCCCTATCTTCCCCCTCATGGTATACAAGTAATACCTCTGAAAATGTCCTACAGAGACCCCCTTGCCAGCAAAGAGGTTAAAAAAAAAGTTTTCCCCCTTCTACTTCTCCACAGAATTGGAAATTTGAATCAGTATTGGCCATGCACAAGGCATGAACCTATTACAAGTTATCTTCACTTAAAGACACACAGAAGCCTCTGGATAGTCTTCCAGAACTCCCTTGCAAAGCAACAAATAAAAAATGCAGATTTCTTTCTCTTTTTTACTTTTTCCTAGAGCAGCACAATCTAATCAGCATTGGTCATGCACATGGCCTGAACCTATTTGTGTAAATAGACTTTTTAAAATGTTCATTTCTTATGTCTTATTTTCTGTAGGCCAACAGTTCCGTAGTGTTGTGTAGAGCAGAGAAGTATGCATGTTGAACTGTCAACAGTACTAAGTAAGTTTGTCTATTTGCGGGTGACACTAAGATCTGCAACAGAGTGGACATGCCTGAAGGAGTAGAGAGAATGAGACGTGATTTAAGGAAGCTTGAATACTGATCGAAGATATGGCAGCTGGGATTCAATGCCAAGAAGTGCAGAGTCCTGCATCTGGGGTGCGGTAATCCAAAGATGCTGTATGTGATGGGTGGTGAAGGGCTGTTGTGCACGAACCGAGAGAGGGATCTTGGGGTGATAGTGTCTAGCGAGCTGAAGACGGCAAAGCAATGTGACAAGGCCAGATTAAGTTATCCAGCTAACTTATCTTTGCCCAGAAATGCCCCAGTTACACCTCTGAGATATCCAGCTAAGTTTTTCCTGGCCATAAAGGTAGTCCTTGCGCCGAAAGTGCAAGGACTACCTTTATGGACAGTGAAAATAGAACTGGAAGGTTCACACCATACGGCATAAGATAAGCGTAGCTTTCTGAGATTAGTGTATCTTTCTGTCAGCTCCTAAATATGGAAGCAATTCATAAAATGTCTCCGAGTGACCAATGATTAAAAAGATTCCTGCTGCTGAAAGCTCTTTTGAGCCTGTAGCTTTCGTAGCCTATTCCCCGTAGGCACGATATATGAGGTCACTTGGTAAAATGCTATAAAATTCTCAACCCACTACTTCTATATCTCAGGATCTTTGTGTAGTGTATTTATAAAACTAGGCAGCACTACTGCATACAATCGTTTATATAGAAGAAAAGTTACTGCACACATTTGTCACTCACATTCTTTCTTCATTGCACACATAGAAACATAGAAATGACGGCAGAAAAGGGCCCAACGGTCCATCCAGTCTGCCCAGCAAGCTTATGGGAGCATCTGCCGCGCCGTGCAGGTCACCCCCATACTTATCAGTTTCCCAGACTGTAAAAGTCAGGGCCCTTGTTTATTGCTGTCTAAGTCCAATTCCCCATTATCTCTTGCCATTAAAGCAGAGAGCAATGTTGGAGTTGCATCAAAAGTATCAGGCTTATTGGTTAAGGGTAGTAACAGCCGCATCAGCAAGTTACCCCCATGCATTCTTTTCCTCATTCCCATCCTCTAGCCTTTAGGGATCCACAGTGTTTATCCCATGCCCCTTTGAAATCTTTCATTGTTTTTGTCTTCACCACCTCCTTGGGAAGGGCATTCCAGGCATCCACCACCCTCTCTGTGAAGGAATATTTTTTGACGTTGGTTCTGAGTCGTCCTCCCTGGAGTTTCATTTCATGACCCTGGCTAAATTATCTGGATAACTCTAGTTGTGCCATAGAGCAGTCTTAAAATTAGCCAGATAAACTTATCTGTAAATGTAACATGCTAAGGTAGCAATTTTTAAAAGCCATTTACTGCGTTAAGTGCAGGTAAAACCTATGGACAACTCAATGGCATATAATATAGCAATTTTCAAATGCCCACTTACACAGATAAGGTGCCTTTACACGTGTAAAGCCCAGTTTTAATTGCATAAATGCTTTTGAAAATCAGGCCATTAGTGAATATGCATGAAATAGATTTGTACTAGCCGTTAAGCCCGTAACAACGGACTACATTTAAAAAAATGTTTTCGATCCATTTCCTTCCCACTCCCTCCCCCTCATTCTCCCTCCCCCCTCTATTCTCCCTCCCTCCCTCTCACCTCCCCCCTCCCCTCCCTCTCCCCCCAGCTCACTCTCTCCTCCCTCCCCTCACCCTCTCCTCCCTCCCCCTCCCCTCCCCCTCTCCTCACTCTCTCCTCCCTCCCCATCCCCCTCCCCTCAGCTCACTCTCTCCCCCTTCCATCCCACCTCCCCCCCTCTATTCTCCCTCCCTCCCTCTCCCCTCCCCTCCCTCTCCCCCCTCAGCTCACTCTCTCTTCCTCGTCCTCTTCCCTCCCCCCCTCCCCCTCCCCCTCCCCTCCCCCTCTCCTCACTCTCTCCTCCCTCCCCCCCCTCCCCTCACCTCACTCTCTCCTCCCTCACCTCAGTCACTCCCCCTCTCTCAATCCCCTCCCCTTTCAGCTCATCCACTACCGGCAGATGGAAGATCTGAGGGGGGGTGTCCCTCCCTTCCTCGCCGCCGCCACTCCTGCTCCTCCCGCTCCTGCTCCTCGCCGCCGCCGCTGTTCCTGCTCCTCCCAGCACCATTTGTTTTCGGGCACGCTCCGCTCTGACTGACGTGCTCACCCGCGCATGCGCGGTAGAGCTGCTCTCTACTGCGCATTTGCGGGCCGTCGGTCAGAGCCCATTTATAAGGTAGATACTATTGAAGCAGTGTGCATGCAAATCTATCTCATGCATATTCATTAGCAATATCCTGAAAATCTGAGCAAATTTGTATCCACGGAGATGTAGGCAGGGGCAGCTCAAAGCAATTTGCTGCCTGAGGTGAAGGATGAAATCACCTAAGAGGGCCAGGGCAGGGGGAAGTGACTTGCCCAAGGTCACAGGGAATGGCAATAGGATCTGAGCCCTGGCTTCCCGTGTTTGCAGCCCAGTGCTCTGACCACTCCGTTTATGGATCTGTTATTTGTTTTTGTTCTCAGTCTTTGGCGTCCGCACTAGGGGACGCCAGAGAAATGTTTAATGGGCGGGGTTGGCCTTTGACCACCCCACCCCCTGGGTCTAGAAATAGGCCTCCTCCATTCCCTATTGCCTGCCTCCCACCCTTCTCCAGGATCTGCCCCCTGGGGGTGTGAGAGGTTGGTGAATGGTGGGAGTCTGTGTGTGTGTGTGAGTCACACTCTCTCTTAGGGATGGTGCAAGGGTATTAGATGCCCTGGACAAACCTTACAGCCTTTCATTCCCTCTTCCCTCCCCACATAATTAAAACTTATGCATTCTTTTCCATTTTAAAATTCATTAACTTCCCCAACCTAAAAAGGCAGATTGCAATGGAAAATAGACATTCAAGTACAATCTTCTGAAGTAAAAGTATCACTTACAACAACATATATATATTATATTGGCATACACTGCAAAAAAACACGCTTTCAATAATAATAGCTTAATAGACTTAATAAACCACCTTTCTCATAGTGATCAAGGCAGTTTACTGGATCCCGTATGGTATTAGGCCTATGATAAAGTGCACTGGGGGTGGACTTGGCCCACAGAAAGCCAGGAATAAACTGAACTACAATTCCAATGTAGTAAGCCTTCCATCTCATAACTGTCGGCACTCAACTATGAAAAAGCCGTACTGCAAATATTACATCAGGCCCGAAACACCAGTACACCTCCTATTAGGAAACAGATTAAAGCCATTGTAAATCCCTACACAGAAACTACAGGCTGGCAGAATACCTAACGCCTCAGTCACACAAGCAGAACACAGATAGACTCTCACCAAATACAGAATAAAGAGATCATAAAATATAAACTGAAACGTGCAGACAAAAATTAAACTGGAAATCACAAGAAGCCAAACTCTGCAAGCAATGCAAACACAATCAAGAAATATAAAACATTAAACATACAAATAAAAAGAATGTCAAATCTGCTGATAAATTCAGCCAATTAAAAACATGTATAAAAATGTTTAAAATATTACCAAACACTAATAAAATATTTCAAAACAGCAATATCACATCCAATAATTCAAACTAACAAGGATAAAAAAAACCCTCCCACTCTCCATACCTGGGAACTTTAGATTTCCAGTTCTCCTGAGATTGTCGTAGATTGGAGGAGGTGTGCAAACTTTAACCTCTCTCACACACACACATATATATATATACAGGTACTCTCACTGACACACACGTGTGCAGGCTCTCTCCCTCATAGACACGCCCCGCCCCCCTCTCTCATACACACACACACACACATATATATACAGGTACTCTCACTGACACACATGTGCGCAGGCTTTCTCCCTCATAGACACGACCCGCCCCCCTCTCTCATACACAGCACACACATATATATACAGGTACTCCCACTGACACACATGTGCGCAGGCTTTCTCCCTCATAGACACGACCCGCCCCCCTCTCTCATACACAGCACACACATATATATACAGGTACTCCCACTGACACACACGTGCGCAGGCTCTCTCCCTCATAGACATGCCCCGCCCCCCTCTCTCATACACACACACACATATATATACAGGTACTCTCACTGACACACACGTGCGCAGGCTCTCTCCCTCATAGACACGCCCCGCCCCTCTCTCATACACAGCACATACAAATTGTGCCTTTTCCCATTCTTTCGCCACCGCCACCGACCTGGGCTCTGGTGGCGGTCCGTGGCCTCCTGTCCTTTTCTTTTCTTTGACCACCACTGGCTTGGGTTCTGGCTGCAGCTCGTGGCCTCTTTTTTTTTCCTCTCGGCCATCACTCTCCTGGGTTCCGGCAGCCACACCGGGTCTTCTCTTCACTTTCTTCAGCTGCTGCCGGCTTGGGCTCCGATGGCGGCTAGCGGCCCCCTTCTGCCATTTCTTCAGCCTACGTCGTCAGTGGCTCGTGGCCCCACGTGGCTTTCTTCTAGCCACGGCAGGATGGCTCTGCCGTGGCCCCGCAGGTTTTTATTTTGGCTGCATCGCCAGCAGCTCCTTTTCTTCTCTTCAGCTGGGAGCGACCGGCCCACCGGGGGGAGCCCGATCCCCCTATAGGACAATCCACCCTCCATCCCCCCCCATTTTCAAATTCTAAGAGCAGGCGTAATAAAGTCAGGGTGAGGCAGGCTGTGGAAGGAAGGTTTCAGGGGGCAGCGGCTGCCTCACCCTGCCTCGTTATAGAGCCGCCCCTGGACGTAGGAGACCTACCCCTGATTTTAGCATCAGTGTCCCCCTTGGCTGTTTGTTGTCTCTAAGATGAGAGGGTGCATCTGTGATCATGGAAAAATGTTGTAGCGTGCATGTGCTGACGGAAAGCCTGACTTGAATTGATGTGGGGGAAGCGGAGGGTGGTAAAGTTGTGAAATGAAAAGGATGTTTAGATGCGCATGAACGGGACGGTATATGAACGTGGTAGATGACATTCTAGCCATTAGGGATGCTAAAATGTCTTTTAAAGACAAGTGAAAAAAGCATCCCCTGCTCTTTACAGCTGTTTTATGCTGGGAATTGTTTAGGCAGTCTTTAAAGCAAAGTGAAGATTTTTTTTAGTTGGTTTTTTTTTAATGGAAGTCGTCTGATAGAGCAAAAAGGAGGAGATTATTTTTCTTGCTTGTTTCCATCTCCCCCCCCCCCCCCCAAAGTGTAAATAATGTTTTAAAGGATCAAAATTGACCGGCGGCAGCTGAGGGCAGCTGTGGTGGTTGGCGAGGCGTTTGCAGACCTAACTCTGGGTGGAGCCATGTACGGGAGTGGGGGCGTCAGTGACGCCTCTTCCTTCTCCTGCATGGTTTTTTTCAGGCTGTACCAAGTTTTTAGTTTGTGCCAAATAGGTGAATGATGAAAGCCTGTGGAGCTCCTGCTGTTTTGCCCTCCCGGGGCTATAAAGAATTTGACCGAACAGACCCTTCTCGCGAGCGTGTCTCTTTGACATGCCAGCCTTTGTGAATGACAGTTTCCACGGCACTGAGACTACACTGTTGGTGCTGGGCCCCCTTGGCATGGAAAAGATGTGATCCGAGCAGATCAGGGTCAGTTCCAGGGGAACACCCCCAGCGGCAGTCTGGATCGTGGTCTGGGTCAGCGAAGTCGTTTGCAGTTTCAGTGCTGGCAGCTTGCAAAAGGACAATGCATGCACTCCTCTTGTCTCGCCTGCCCTTCCATTACTGCATGACACACGGTATCTGGAAATGCTCCACAACAGTGTTTGGACTGATCCTGCAAAGACCAGGTCCAGTAACAAGCCGTAAACTCTGATGGCTCATCAGAGTAAGTAATCTCTTTGACCTCTTCTGTGCACTCATCCTCGCAGGCTTGCTTAATGGAACAATGTACTGTGCTTCTGCTCATGTCACTGCCGTCAGAGCACTGGAAAAAGAGTTTTGTTAGAGCCGGGGAAGAAAACCACGGCTGTAAAATTGAACTGGCAACATTTTGCCCGGGTCACTAAAGCAGCATGCGCTGTATTTTGCTATTCATACGAACTGGACTTGAAAAAGGCCTCTGTCTTGAAATTGTTTCCAGATTGCCATGTGGCTTCCTTTTAAAAAATATTCAGGCTGATGCAAAACCGCGCGCTGGCGGCAGCGCACGGCTCAACACGCGATTGGACAGGCGTCCATAACCCCCCCCCCATTGCAAAACGAGGGGTTACACGTCCAATAGAGCTCGTCATGTGTAAATTCATGTTGATGAGGCTGTTAGCTATTTTTTCCCCCTATGCAAAAAAAAAATAAAATAAAAAAACCCATGTGCGCCCGACCTGCACATTTTTACTCTCAAAAATTAATGCCTTCCCTGGAGCTGGCATTAAGTCTAGAGGAGCCCAAAAAGTGTATAGAAAAGCAGAAAATACTGCTTTCCTGTACTTCCTCCAACCTAATATTGTGGAGATATTAATTCGAAGGAACTTTAAAAGTAGAACTGTCAAAAAAAAAAAAAAGTATGCCAATGGTCAGATGGTCTACATGTTTCCTCTGCTTTGTTGGAGGTTTGGGTTTTTATTCATTTATTTGTATAAAGCCGTTTTAGATGATGAGGAGCAGTAGCTGGTGAAATTTGTTTTTCTTTTCAACATTATTTAGCAGTGATCGATTTTAATAGTTTTCATGCCAGTCATTTTTTGACTCCTAAAGAGACAGCTCTAGGAGTCAATATTCCTCAGCTCTTTGGTTTTCTGGGAGATTGAGCTTCGTTTCTGAAGTGCGGCACAAAATACCATGTCGGAGATGTTGTCCAAGGCCATACAGACTCTGTACACTCATTTCTAAAACCATTGTTTGTGTTTGAATAATTACCTTTATCTTCTCTTTAACAGTATCCTCAGCCTCCTGTTCTTTTCAGGATCCATTTATTTAACTACTCTAATTACCTAGCATTTTCTGTGCTGTGGAGTGCTGTTGGCTATGCCTTCCTATGTGATAGTCTTAATTTCTTAAGGCTCTACTGAAGCGCCAAGTCCATTCCCATTGCCTTCTCCCCCTCTCCCTCCCTCTGAGCTGATTCCCAGTCCTGCTTCCCTTTCCTTCCACAACCCATATGGTAGGAGAAGAGTGGCGCTTCAGTCACTTTTCTGCTCCCAAGGGGTCTTGCCCACCACTAGTTATGGCCCTGCTGCCTTGTAATTTCTAACACTCCCTCTATTAGTGACTATGGGGCTGATGCTCAGCCGAGCGCACTGGATAACCCGCAGTTGGACGCGGGTTGTATAGGTGCTAGATAATCCCCTTATGTAATAAGGGGATTAATGCCTTCACAGCGCACGTCCAACACGGAGCGAAACTAGTAGTGCTCATCACATGCAAATGCATGTGAATGAGTCTATTAGCTATTCGCTTCCAATGCAAAAAAAAAAAAAAAATGTGCGTCTAAGATGCACATTTTTGCGCTCAGCAGTTAACGCCTGCCCGGAGCAGGCGTTAACTGCTGAGCGCTCCTAAAAGTAATACAGAAAAGCAGTGCCCAATTATTGCATCGGCCTCTTAAATGTTTCAGAGAATGAATGTTCATGAGCAAGTATTTCCCTGAAAGGAATCCACATCCAAGACAATAGCGCAAAGCAGAAGGAAGACATCGGGTTGCTTAGATCTCCTTCATAATATGACACTAATCAGATCCAAACCATGCTGGCCCAAACAGTTTGATATCTTGTAATCTCTCTTCTAAACTGCTTCCAAGCAAGAAGGCTGAATAATCTAGTTAATATTTGGGAGTACAGGACTTGTTTTTTAGTGTAATGATGACAAAAGTGCTTGGACCTCAATATCCAGCTGTGGGATAAACGCGGACTGGTCAAAAATCAGATTAAAACCACACTGGCACGCCTCTGCTCCCATGTTAGGTGTTGAAGGAACCTATGACCGTGAACTAATTCCAGGAGAGAGAAGGCTTTTGCCTAACTGTTTCAGTAAAAACAGGAGCGAGCAGTCCAACATGTTTCTAGACTTGCAGATTTTACAAGATCCAAACCCAAATCATGACTTCCTTTTCCTCCTGGGTCTTTGAGGATGGGAGCTCTCTGGTCCTGGGGTGACTATTGTGATGTATTCTAGGAAGGCCTCAGCTCTGTCTGAGTTGAAGTAAGGATGAACAATTCATTGATGTTATATGGAGAGTACTTCTGGATAATTAAGGTATGCTCACAGGCGAGTCCTTCAGCATGGTGAATATTTAATCAGAATTCAAAAGCCTTGCATTTAGAAGAAATCACTGAATGCCTACAATTGCTCTATAGTGTATGGTGACCTTTCTCTTTGCTTGGAAAGTGGCTGGCGCTTTTCATTATGGAAATTGAAGATGTGCATAACACAAGCATTCGCAGGAAGCTGATTCAAGGGTAGAAGATTTGCGCAGTCTCTCTGCTAAAATCTTGGAAAAATGTAGAGATCTCTAACGGTTTCAAAATGTTCTGGGCAGTTCTGTAGTCTGAAAATCATTACATTGTAATCTATTCTCTGGGCATGTTGCTTGGCCATCACCTTAATGACTTTTTGGGATGATCAGTCATTGAAAGGCTGTAAAGTGTTCTCTCCCCTTCTTCTGAAACATTTTTAGCTCTCTGGCCAACGGTATTTGAAAGAATGCCATACTTTTTTCATACTTGATTCGCGGTCACCGGTTTCAGAAGAGATCCCTAAAAACTGTCAGTCTGGGTGCACTGCATGCTGCAAGCAGAGCTGTCACTTTTACTACAACATGCAGAGAGGGCGTAGGTTAAGTAAAGGTGGGATTGTGAGGATTTAACAATGTGGGCAGATAGCCATGTGGATCAGCTATTCAACAGCACCTTTGCCAATATTTTTCAGCATAAGTTAGATAAGCCCACGGATCAGGGATGCAGAACATTGGACCGTGAGCACTGCAGCCAAGTTTGAATGAATATTCATGAGATTAATTTCCCTACTGGTTTATGTAAATGTGCATATTTTGTTATCATGCAAACTATGCCTTTTGGTGCACTTACGGATCTGGATTTTGCATTTCTGCTGTAGAGACTGATGGCGTTCCTAGACATTCAGACTTCGCGAGATCCTAATTCATAGATGCTGTGCATTCATCAGTTTCCTGAAGGCAATAAGTTACATTTTTTTCACACACAGTTTAGGAAACTGTGTAAAATCCTGGGACAGTGCCCCTTGCAAATAAATTACCACGATGAGCGCTCTTTCTCATGGGTAAACACCTGCTTTCTGATGGGGAATACATGTCCGATAGGGAAATCCAATATAGGTGCTGTGTGTGCGCTCAGATGTGCAGCAGAGTCAGTCACAGGCCTCTGCCGGGGAGCTTCTGTGGATGTTTATAGAACTGAAGTGCCGAGTTTCTGTTGGGGGGGTGGGGTGGGGTGTGGGGTGTGTGTATCCCATGCTGTGTAATTTTTGATTAAGGTTTGATCCCCAGACTTTGCTCTTATAAAAGAGAACTGTCTGAATGATGAGCCATGCGTTTGCAAACATATTTGCCAAGAATGAAAATCCAAAATATACTTTAAAGGAACTCTGCAACATTAATGCCTGTTTTAGTGCCTGTTTTACCTGTGGCTTTCTGCATGGAGACTTTAGTGCTGGTATCCGCGTGGGTATTTGCTCTTGCTGGGTTTTTTTTTGCGATTATCTCATTTGCATGCCATTTCTTTATTACATCCCATGGAGCTTGTTTTCTCTGTGCGCCCTAAAAAAAAAACCATGCTGGGAAATTGTGCCGATTTTAGGACAGGTCTTATGACATCGGTCCCATAGCTAGGCCCTTGACTTTAAGACGAACACCACCTGAATGGAATGGCAAGAAGCTTTCCCAGTCACACTACGCAAAAAACCTAGGCATGATTATAGATTCCAAATTATCTATGACTAATAACATATCAGAAACAGTCCAAAAATCTTTTTTCAAATTATATATGCTCAAAAAACTCAAACCTCTATTACTACCAGCCGACGTTCGTTCAGTTACACAAGCCTTAATACTGACAAAACTTGATTATTGCAATTCCATATATCTAGGCTTACCTTTGTCAACAATACACCCACTGCAGCTTGTTCAGAATGCTACAGCAAGAACCACCTTCAGCTTACCCAGATCAGAACACAGAACACCTATACTGGCTTCCAATCACTCACCGTATTACCTATAAAATGTTATCCATTATCCACAATCTGCTCTACAACACAAACTCTGTTTGGCTTTGTTCTCTGTTACGTATATAGAAACCATCCAGACAGCTCCGTTCTATGGACAAGTCTATCTTAGAAATTCCTTCAGTCAAATCAGTAAGCTTAGCTTTAACCCGAAAACGTGCATTTTCAGTGGCAGGTCCAATTCAGTGGAACGCTCTACCTGAACATATAAGATTGACAGCAAATCACAAAGACTTCAAGAAAAAACTGAAAACTTACCTGTTTAATAAAGTGTTCAACATCCAGTAACTTCAGCTAAACCAGCTAGATATACTTAGTGGATATACATAGTGGATAACACATTGAAATCGTCGGTTCAGTGTGCTGCGGCAGTCAAAAAAGCAAACAGAATGTTGGGAATTATTAGAAAAGGAATGATGAATAAAACGGAAAATGTCATAATGCCTCTGTATCGCTCCATGGTGAGACCGCACCTTGAATACTGTGTACAATTCTGGTCGCCGCATCTCAAAAAAGATATAATTGCGATGGAGAAGGTACAGAGAAGGGCTACCAAAATGATAAGGGGAATGGAACAACTCCCCTATGAGGAAAGACTAAAGAGGTTAGGACTTTTCAGCTTGGAGAAGAGACGACTGAGGGGGGATATGATAGAGGTGTTTAAAATCATGAGAGGTCTAGAACGGGTAGATGTGAATCGGTTATTTACTCTTTCGGATAGTAGAAAGACTAGGGGACACTCCATGAAGTTAGCATGGGGCACATTTAAAACTAATTGGAGAAATATCTTTTTTACTCAACGCACAATTAAACTCTGGAATTTGTTGCCAGAGAATGTGGTTCGTGCAGTTAGTATAGCTGTGTTTAAAAAAGGATTGGATAAGTTCTTGGAGGAGAAGTCCATTACCTGCTATTAAGTTCACTTAGAGAATAGCCACTGCCATTAGCAATGGTTACATGGAATAGACTTAGTTTTTGGGTACTTGCCAGGTTCTTATGGCCTGGATTGGCCACTGTTGGAAACAGGATGCTGGGCTTGATGGACCCTTGGTCTGACCCAGTATGGCATTTTCTTATGTTCTTATGTACTTACCGCACCTGAAGTGTATCTAAATGTTGTTTGTCCTGATTTTATGAATGTAATATTGTAAACCGCCTAGACGGGCAGATACCTGCCTTATTCGTGTGGTATATGAGTTCTAAATAAATAAATAAATAAGCAAGCAGAGTCCTTCTTCCAGCCCTCTTAGCAGCTCTGCTCCAGGATATGCCAGCCTTCCTTTCTTCTCCTCTGAGAGTCCGGCTGTGGGCTAGGTGCCTTTATAAAAAATCTGCAGATTCCTTTCTTCTGGCCCGGTTTGTCAAGTTGGAGCTCCAGATCCTCCTCCTCCTCCTCCCCTAAGATCCACCCCAGGGACTTGGTGTCACAAAGAGGCTGAGCTCTGCTGAAATACTGATAGTCTACGGCAGAAGGCTGTTCGCCTTCTGCCGTAGTCTGTCTACCCTGCCACAGAGAAATGAGTCATAACTCTCTGATTTATCTCACTTCCTCTTGATAAAGAAAAATGTTTTCCCAGACCCTGGTGCCATAGGTTGAAGATGGTTGAGTTTGTTGGGCCATTGTCAATGAAACTATGCAACTGTGCATCCTCTCAAAATCAGAACATGCCAAATAGTTTATAAGATTAGTTTTCCGCTGCAACCTGTTCAAATATACTTGGAAGTCATAGCATTTAGTATTTTACATCTTTTTTATTTATGCATTTACAAAATAATCTCAAGCATACACTTGAAAAGTAATACATGTGATATTACAACAAAGAATGAAAATACAGAACATGAAGAAAAATACACAATCCGATGCCGCATATCTAACCAGGCCCCACTGTTTTAGGATCCAAGATTTACAATATCCAAAAGGAAATCTTATAAACAGCTTTGAAATAAACGCAGAAAGGATGGCATATCAATTGTAAGAGGTCAAATTGCCACATTTGTGGAGCTCATTGAGGAAGAACCGGAGAAGAGCTGAGCTGACCCCCAGCTTTATTAGATAGAAAAGATATTAATTGTGAAGGCTGAAAAAAAACAAGTAAGAGGCCCCCTGATATGTAATCAAACATTTTACATGGAAATTTTAATATAAATAGCGACCCTCGTTCTAGAACTCTGAGTTTGCTTTGAAAGATCTGGAAATATTTGAACTTTATGATTCAAAACCAGCTCTGTATGATGAGCAAAATATTTTTTGAAAATCCATTCCCTATCAGTCTCAAGCAAAAAAGGAACAATCAAAGTGGAAGATGTTGCCACATTTTCATGTGACGATTCCAAAAGTGCAGAAATATCCAAATTTGGTGGTGGTTCAGGAGTTATTAGAACATACATACTATTACTCTGCAAGGAGCTTTTCTTCAATGGAGGAATATAATATATCTTGGAAATTATAGGAGGAGTTGGCTCTGGAATTTTAAGTATTTCCGACAAATACCTCCTCCCCATATCTTTAGGTGGAATATGCGTAACTTTCGGAAAATGAATACAGCGTAGGCTTTTCGCTCTCATTTGATTCTCCGAGTTCTCTAATTTAAGCTGGAGTAGTTGATTTTCCTTTATTGATGCTTGCTGAGTGGTAGTGGAACTATCTAAATTGGTTTTAAAGGATTCCAGCACAACTTTCTGTTCTTCAGTATCATTCTCGAGAGTCTTTAGTCGAGTATCCAGATCTTTAACAGTATTGGTGATGGAATTAAACTGAACTGTAATATTTGAGTTCAAAATATGAATAGCTTTCCAGATTATCTCTGAACTAAAAGACTGAGGTCTTACCAGTTCCATAGTTCGAGAGGTGGATGTTCAGCTGAGCTCTCAACTGTCTGCTGCATAGCAGCTCCTGCAGCTACCTCTCCCGAATCCCCCGAGATCTCAAACGGGGCTGAGAGGCTCCGGAGGAGATTCAGTGGAGGCGCCCATCTCCAACGCCTCCACATCTCATCGCGGCTGCTAGGTATGTCTCTCGGGTGGAGCGTCCGAAACCAACCACTCTCTCGCCCTTCTCTTGCGAGCAGAATGAGGCATATGCGAGGCAAAGAAGAACTGAAGAGCGAGACGCTTCAGCTCGCCTCGCTACGAGGCCATCTTGGATCCGCATCCGTCTCTCTCTGTTTTACATCTTTTTAAAGCATTCAGCACTTTTCTTTGGTTTCTTATTGAGTATGCATCTCCCAAGATCATTTTGCTAATAGAAATTCATGACACATTTATTAATATTGAGTTGTTCCGTATAAGCTGAATTTGTTAGGAAACTCCAGCTGTGGTTGTTCAGCATTTACAGTGAACAATTGTTTTGTAAAACAAACTTGTATTTTGCTTACTGGCAAGTATTCAAAACCGTTATGCAAGTTATTGTGTTCAGAGGCCCTCATGTTTAGAGGAAATTAATTTTATATTGCAGCATGATTCAGGTTATGAAAACTAAATGGCAGTTTGTGTATCTGTGACTCTCTCACAGGGAAAATAAACACTGAGAAACGCATTTGATGCTAGGCACATCACATGCTCCTTTTGTTAAAACTAGAGAATATTAGTTCTACAATTATGTTCAGGAAATCGGAATGTCTGCTGGATGCATTTTGGACACAAGGACAATTATCAAACAGATTTAGCTGTGTTAAAATGGATTAACTTGGTTAGACGGGGGGGGTCTCCCCCATTGCGGGTAATAATCTGTACACTGTTTCACAGCGCATGTATTTTTGTCTCTGCCAGAGAGGAGCAGGGTTAGGGCAGGCATGAGAGAGCACGCGTGGGGGATTTCCCTGTCGTCCCCGCACATTCAGAGGGAAACCTTTTGAATATTGGCTTGCAGGTGTTTGAAAATTGCCTGCCATATATGGTTTGCCAGTAACCATTCTGTTTATGGCTCCTTAATACTGCTCTGGCTTTTCTTATGTTGCAGTTTATACAACTGGGGCCTGATCTTGAAAAGTATTTACTCGCGTAAATGCACATTACTAGAGTGAGTGGGTTTTTGAAAGTTGCTACAATAAATGCCATTGAATTGTCCATAGGATCCACTTGCGTAACTGCACTTTACTCGAGTAAATGGCTTTTGAAAATTGCTACGACAGCGCGTAACCCCTTTGAAAATGACCTCCTTAGAGTTCTATCATCAATGGGGTAAACGCGCCCTATCGAGGCACAACTTCAAAGAAAATCGTTAGCGCGCAATAATAACATTAGTAATACTAAAACTTCTGATTCCTCCTTCCACGACAACTTTTAATTTTGTAATCCATATTTCAAAGCATTTTAAAAACTGTACATCAGGCATATCCATATTTTTCTTATCGCTATATTTTTTTCTCATAGGGTGCAGCTTTAATTCGAATGTTGGCCAACTTTTTGGGTCACAGAGTGTTTCAGAAGGGCTTACAGGTACGTTAAATTCATTTTGTTCCTTTTTGTGTTCATGAGTGTGTGCATGAAAATACAAGGCTTGCCAGCACCGAGACACTGCCAGAACGTTCGAAGTTCCTGAAAAGTTGATATCTCTCTATCTCTCTATCTGCCTACCTGCTGTATCTACTTTTGAAGTCTGAATTGTTTTAGTGCAGCCGTTTGTGTCTGCTCTGCGCCTCAAAGTGGCAGAGAAATGAGGCCTTTACTTAGGCGGCAGTGTACTGGGAAGATGGGTGTCACGAGTGCCGGCAGGGGGAGGGGGGCTGGTAAAGTTTAAATCCCCCCCCTCCTTTGGCGTTTTACTGCGTTACCATTCGGCTATTAATTGTATCCAAGAGTGGCTGTAAGTTTCTGAAAACCGCACCGAGTACATCAGGGGACGCTGCTGTGCTGAGCCTCATCGGACTCCATGAATACAGCATGGCCAGCTGAAGACAGCACGGGACTTGGAAGGAATCTTCTGAACAACAGAGCGTGTGGCCCCACCGTAAGAGATGCACACAGGTTTTATTAACAGTGACGCTAGAAACAAAACATTAAAAGGGGGGGGGGGGGGGAAGAGCTAGGACTGAGACCCGGAGAGAAAGCAGCAGAGCCCTAGAATGGGCAGGTGCCCGACTGCGCTGGCACTGCTGCTTTAAACAGGAGGGCTGAGGAAGGAAGCCGAAGCGAGGGTCGCACCTCGTCTTTCCCGCTATGAATGTACTGGTGTAGGAGAGCAAGAAAAAGATTGCTTCCCCCTAAACCTAGGGCCATTGGCAGCTTTCCCTGGGCAAGCTTCAGTGCTAGGGCTGGGTGCAAGTTTTACTCTGCTGCGTTTGGTGCATTGTGAACAGAGGGCATGCTTGAAAACATGCCCTGGCACCTTCGCTTGACCAGACTTGTCCTGGCTTGAAAATCTACCAAGCCATCTGCAGGCGTACAAATGCGTTCGCAGATCCCCACTTTGTGTCTTTCCATGGGAATCTCGTGAGCAGGATGGTCTTTAGTTCTTGGGATAATGACTCCCCTTGAGTATAAAGTGAAACCATTTGGTTCTTTCTGAAACTGTTTACTAAATGTGTGTTTTGTTTTGCTTGTAATCGAAATGTTTGAATAACAGCTGGGCGAAGAGCCCTGAACTTTGTCTTGTCAGCTCATCTCTCCTGTCAGGGCATTACGGGTTTGAGTTGCAAAGCGACTTATGCACATCATTGGTGCTTTGAAACTTAGTTAAGGGATTGTGTGTGCACAAAATTTTACCCACACTAGGAAGAGGCGTTCTGGGGGAGGGCAGAATCAGAGCGGGGAGAGCATGTATGCACTCACTTTCCATGTTTTAAGGTACGCACATAAATGTACAGGTAGAAAGGTACGCCTGCCTGGGAATAGGTGTAACTGTGTATGTGTACGTGGACAAGCTATCAGTTTCCAATGCGAATTTATGTGCTTAATTCTGCTTTGGAAATTTGGGCTACAGGCTTCAGCCCTGTGTGGGCTATTATAAAATTACCCTCTCCAAACAAATAACTGTCGACTATCAGAGTATTACGTTGATCAGGAGTGGCCAACTCAGTCCTCAAGAGATTTATACCTATGAATGTCATTATTGTAAACCGTTGTGATCCGTATATGGAACGATGATATATAAAATGTCTACATAAACAAAAAATGAAATAGGTATCTATCTATCTAAAATATAAGCACCACCTGCTAAGGCAGTGGAAGGCCCATTTGTGGGTATGTGGGGGCCTCGCTTACATGGGACGGGATGACCAGGTGATTGCATGGTTTGCCTTCGTCCTCTCCTTACCAAGCCAAACTCAGTTTCGTGCAACCACTGACTTAACCACACTGAATGAATTCACTGTGGGGGAAAAAATGCTGCAGCCCATCAGGCCAGACGTTGGGATTCTGATGAGCGAAAACTCATGGAAACAAAGGGGCCGATGCAATACATTGTGCTGTTTAACCCGCTGTCTAACACGGGTTAAATAGGCGCTAATCCACCCCCTAATGCAATAGGGGGATTAGCGCCTATTTAACGCCCGTCCGACGCGGAGTGAATGAGTTAGCGCTCATCACGTGCAAATGCACGCGAATGAGCCTATTACTCATTCACTCCAAACGCAAAAAAATAAACGTGCGTCTCAAACGCACATTTATCGCTGAGCACACTGAAAAAAAAGTAGAGAAAAGTAGAAAAAACTGCTTTTCTGTACATTTTTTTAAAGTTAAAAAAAAAAAAACCTCTGCCAGCCGCTTTGAAGACCGACGCCGATGTGCCCGGCCTCGGTTTTCACATCCAGCCAGCTGCAGTAATGAAAACCGCCGCGGAGTTCATCGGCATCGGCGTTCATAACTGGCAGACAACGCCGGTAACCGCGGGGGGTCGCGCTAGCAAGGAGGCGCTAAGGTTGCGCTAGCGACCCTAGCGCCTCCTTGCTAGCGCGACCCCTCCCTAATTTGTTTATTGCACGGCGCCCCCCCCTCGCGGGCGCCACGCGAGCGCCGAGAAACCGGACGCTGGAATAGTCGGCGCCCGCTTTCCGCAGATGTTATTGCATCGGCACCAAAGCGAGGGTAACTGCCCGGAAGTCATGCAACGGTAAAGCCGAGCTTCTCCTTTCGGGCACTTATTTTAAGCAGAAAGACGGATGCCGTATTTTCTTTTTTTTATCTCTGACGGGCATGGAATGGTCCCCCCCCCCCCGATGCTGATTTACAGACTCGCTCTGCTGCTGCCGTTTCATCAATAAGCAGAGGCAGGAGTTCATCACCGTGTCTTACCTTATCTCATTCTGACAATTATTAATGGCCCAATGCAATGCTTCCTAATCCAGCCCCCCCTCCCGAAAAAAAAAAAAAAAAAAGAAAATTAAAAAGAAAAACACTGTAGCCTATTTGTTACATTTTAATTTTTTTTTTTTCTTGAGAAACTCATATTACAGCAGTCAGCGGTGATGAATTATTTATAACGCAGTCTGCTACTTAGAAGTGTCCCCTTAAAGTAAATTGATGTTCACCTGAAATACAATTAGGCTTTGATAGAGAGAGCAATCAATCTTAGGTGTTCTTACTAAGCTTTTCATTTTGAAATTTAAATAAACCACATCCAAGATCAGGCCCCGTTTCAGCACTCTTGCTCTCTCCTTCCATCCCAAATTATCAAAAGGTAAAATATAAACAAAAGACGGGAGGGGGAGAGGAAAAATTTGGCCACACTGCATTGGTTCTGCAGAAACGTGTTCTGGCTGAAAGTCCAGTTCCAGCTCGGAGAGGGGAAGGCGAAGACGACCTCTCAAAGCGTTCATGGGATTTTCAGTGGTAATCTGCTGAGCTGCACCGTGGTAATGTGAGCAGCGCAGAGCCGCCGGGTTCCTCTTTTCCTATTAAACCCAGAAACATCGATTATGAGGGCACGTAGAGACCGAGAGGCCCATGTCGCCTGCTTGCTTTCCATGCCAAACTGCAGCCCTTGCTTGCTCTGTTTTTCCCTCCCTTCCGCGCCTCTGTGCATTCTCTGTGTTTGCTCCGTGCCTTCTTGAAGTCAGAAACTGGTTTTGGTGCAGGGCTGATATTTGACCATCTCTTCTGCTTATCAAGCTCTTGCTGCAACTTAAAAAATTGACCTAGGCTTGCCTCTGTGATTGCAGATAAAAAGCCTGCGGATACACTTAGAAGCCCATGGGGATCTATTTTCAAAGAGCTACTGAGTGGCAAAGCTAACAGGCGAATTTCAGCTGCTAGTTCTGACTGAAAATGCAGCTAAATACAAACTGGGTGAATTTAGGAGAACCTGACAATCAGCCTAATCCAGTGAAGTCCTAAACCTAGCCCAGCACCATTCCTGAAGCCTCCTCCATTTTGCCAATCTAAGTTTTCCACCTTCTGAATTTAAGTGCATCCGATTAATCAGTTAGAAGGGGGAAAGTTTTAATAACAGAGGTTTAACTCTCAAAACTGGGCAGTTAAGCCCTTTGAAAATAGGCGGCATGTGCCTATTTCATATACCCAATGAGCAGAAATGTACGAGTTTGATAGGGAAGGGAAAAGTTAGCAGGATATTTAGTTAAACTTATCCACGTAAGTAATATTGCACTGAATATATCCAGCTAAAGGTGCCTGGGTTTTCTGACTAGTGCTAAATATTGGTGCTAACTGGATACAATTTAGCCACTCCCCTGGCATGCACTGCCTCTTTTTATTAGGGTTTTTATTAGGGATGGCTTGCCTGGCTAAAATTTTGTCAGTGAAAAGGATGGAAATTCAGACCTCGGGTTTTATCAGGGTAACTCAAAAGTTACCTGGACAAACTCTTTTGAGCACCAGCCTCACTGGGTATAATGCTGAATGTGGGAAATGCCTCTTAATGACGGGTGAAATGCAAACGGAATCTCAGAACAAACTACTCTCCCATAATAGATTTAGTGGGTCATGGGCTAAAGTGTGCTGTTTTGGCCATGCAAATGAACTGGCTAAACACCTCAATACAACCATACCCCACACAAAGAAACCTCAGGTCCTCCAACTCAGGACTCCTGTCTATCCCCAATTGCAAAGCCGCACACCTCAACACCACCCGCAAACGAGCCATATCCATTGCAGGTCCCTCCCTGTGGAACTCCCTCCCTCCCCAGCTCAGAAATGAACCTTCATCACAAGTCTTCAAAAAACACCTCAAAACATGGCTGTTCACAAAAGCTTTCCCACCAGACACTTAACCCACCTTCAACTTACCCTTCCCCCTTTCCAACCCCTTTCCAACCCCCCCACCCCTCAGCCCCTCCCTTTCATCCCTCCTTTCATTTAAGTCATAACTGAATGATCACCTAGTTTTTGTAAATATCACCATGTTTCTGTAAATATTGATACTATTATGTAACATGGTTATAGTTATAATTTACCTTGTTATGCTGTTAGTTACAATGTGATATAGTTACATAGTAATGTAGTCACATTCTTCCTTGTTACAATGTAAAATAGGGCAGTCCCCGCCCTATTCTCTCAGTTTCCTGTAAACCGATGTGATATTTCGATCGAATGTCGGTATATAAAAGAAATAAATAAATAAATAAATAAAAACTAGGTAGCAAAATCTGAAATTGAGCCATGCGAAAAAAAAAAAAAAAAGGTGTGCAATACCTATTTCTCTGCTTTGCATGGTTTTCTGTTGCAGCACCTCATTACCTATTGATTTGAATACAGTTTCACATGTGTGCAAAATTGTATTCAATGTGAAGATGAAAAATGTTGCAAATGGCGTACTGCATGCCAAAACGCAAAATAGTGCATGTTAGTGCAAATGTTGCAAGTATATATTACACACACATTGGATGATTTCCATAATAAAGATCTGCCCGTTCTCTAAAACTTATTATAGCCGAATGATGAAGAGGAGGGAGAGTGGGGATGAGGGGGATAGGGATGTGATGATAACTTGGCAGGCCTTTTGCTCTGAGTGAGGAAGTGGCTTCTGTGGACAGAGAATGCAGATGTTCCCTGATGTTTCCCGTGTGATCCAGAGGCATTGGACGTTTTAAGATTCCCTTGTAAATGAGTCGTGTGTTATCAGGGGAACAGATCGGTCGTCTTTGATCCTCTTCAAGTAGCTTTCTTTTGGACAGAAATGCTAAATGATCTTTTCTTTCTCTTTGTGTAAAGGAGTTTGATGCATTGCGCGACCTCGCAGCAGCCTTTTGGAAGTGGGGTTGTAGAAGCACCTTGAGGGCCCCTGCGTATTTCTTTTTCTTGTCTTTTTTTTCCCCTTTTGTCCTGGACGTAACACTAGTGTGGTTCATTTTTATTCTGTTTGTAGTATCTGGGCATGCTTTAGTTTCCTTTGCATCATCTCGTTCTTACAATGATTTGCAGGCTAATAAAACGTAAGTAAAGAGAGACTCAGGCATTGAGATAAACTGAAGCTAATTTTTTGGGATCAAGGGCTAAGACTACTGTATTGGTATCATACAGCTAGAAACAAAGTAGTAGTATTAGCGGCCCATCCAAGGACTTCTGCTTTTTTTCCTTTGTGAAGGAAGCATCCTGACCACCGTTCTGTGTCTTAGCTTCCTTGTTAAGCCTCTTTGTCTAGCAGCAAAAAATAGCTTGTGGTGATCTCATGTGTTCCACTTCAGCTTATCCTTGGGAAAATAATGGCCTAGGTCGCCATGCAGGTAGCGTTTCTCCTGTAGACACACGGAAGGCAGTTCTCGAAGGCATTTTCCAGGGTACATAGGTATTTGCTAGGGTAAAGTGACCTTGATGCAATGTAGCTAGCACGTGGAAGGGGGGGGAGAGAGTCGTTCCTGGGGCTGTGTTTGGCCGTTCTTTCCCCACTCGCCCCCATAACGAGGGGCGCTTTTAGCGTGTGCCCCTTGCACTTGCTGCGTCTCTGAGAGGAAGACCCAGGGGGGGGGGGGTGGCTCCTCTTTGGAAATGCTTGTAAAAGTCCGTGCATTTTAACAGTGCCCGCGTCGTGGGCTGCGACTCGGCCTGTTTATAAAACTACCCCTCACCCAGCCCCCATAATCTCAGCAGCACTCTTGCGGGTGAAATAAAAGGTTAAGATAACATTTGGTGTAGCCTAAAAAGATATCATTTTCTTCCAGGCGGAGAGATTTAAGTTTATATTTGCGCATTTGGAGACCGATCAGTTCTTTTTTTTTTTTAATGTTGGGTGACGTTCTGCATCTCTTTGTCTATTAAACAGTTTCTTGCATCGGCACTTACCGCCCTAGTTATCTGACGCAGCAAAGCCAGTTCCCAGTGCTGGTTTCCAGACAGCGTTGTAGTCACTTCCATATCCGTATCCGGTGCAGAGGCTGCCATTGATGCTCTTTTTAAATCAGCCCCAAGGGGCATTTGAAGCACTGGGGTCAGTGTCTTGTTGTTTTGAGTGTTTCCTATCCTTTGTCTACTCATTTCTGGCTGCTGAGGGTGGAGTGATCTAGGACCGCCACCCACCTCACCACACTGCCCATGGCTTTCTTGGCAGGAGAGAGGTTCGTCACCCAGTCTTCCCCACTGGACCTTCTGAGTTCTTAAAAGTTCTGGGCCTTTCCAGGCCACTGGCTCTTGGGTCAGTGCTCACCTTTTTTTCTGAATGGTGTATTACTTTTTGTTTACTTTTCCTGCAGCTCACTAACCTTCTACTTCTGAACTTAATTTCATGCAGGTCTACAATTCATTATCATTACTCTATCTGATGGTCTGTCACCAATGAGCTGACAGTAGTTTCAGTCATCCAGGTTACAGATTACCTCTTTGGAACATTAGCCTGTACAATGTAAGCACTGGAAGAAAGGTTTGCATAAACCTCTATAAATTCATAGCAAATTTTTATGCTTTGCTGCTACTGTATCAGAATTAATGGGTTGGCTTTTCAAAGGCATGGTAAGGTTGTCAAATTAGAAAGAGCAGAAACCTTATTCCTGACTGCTTAACTCCCACCACTGTGAAATAGACAAGTTCAGCTGCAGTCCAGCCCTTCTATAAACCTTGTGGCCTGCAGTTTGATCATTCCTTCATGCATTCATGAGCTCTACTTCTCTCTAACTCTTAGATTAGGCAGGTGCCGCCATATGTAACTTCATAAAAGGCTTTCAGAAAATTCAAGTAAACTCTTGCCATTGTCTATCGATACTATCAACCTGAGCTCCATATTGGGCAAGCCGGCAAGTGGGAGCGTTGTCCAGATAGTTTAACTTGCCTGGATAAGCATTGCACTGAACATACGCAGTTAACTTCTATCTGGATAATGTCACTCAGAGAAAGTATTTATTCTACCAGACATGCCCGAGTGGTTTTCTCTGGAGAAAGTACGCGCACCCACAGAGCACTCCCAGCCCATCCCAGCATCGCGTCTTCTATCTGGGCAGATTTTGTGCGCTGCACGAGTTGCCTGCTGCAAAATGTAACCGGGAAACTGGGCGCGGTTAGTCAAGTCTCGGGTTTTGTCCGGCTAATTCCAGAAGTGAGCCAGGCATCGAGCACCTTGTTTTAATCTCCTCAGAGGTGGCTAAGGAGATAGGGACGTGCATTCGTTTGATTTGGTTTAACGGGCACTAAAAAATAAAAAAAAAAAGTGTGCACCAAATTGAAACAGTGCACGTTAAATGGATTTTGCACGCCTTGTTTTCAGTTTAGTGTGCACTAAATGGAAACAAAAATTTAAGGAAACTGAAAAACATAACGAAATAAATAGAACCCCCTACTCCTACCCCCAAATTTCTCAGCTACACATTCCTCCTAGGAGATTAGCTGGACAAAATGTCCAGGTTCTAGTTCCATACTGCTTATTACCTCGTGTCTTATTCTACACCCATCTTACTTGCCTGCAGGGCATGATACATCTGTATCTATCTAGTAGAGATGTGAATCGTGTGATCGATCGTCTTAACGATCGATTTCGGCTGGGGGGGGAGGGAATCGGATCGTCGCAGTTTTGTTTTTTTAAATATCGTGTAAATCGTAAATCGGGGGAGGGCGGGAAAACCGGCACACTAAAACAACCCTAAAACCCACCCCGACCCTTTAAAATAAATCCCCCACCCTCCCGAACCCCCCCAAAATGTCTTAAATTACCTGGGGTCCAGTGGGGGGGTCCCGGTGTGATGTTCCACTCTCGGGCCACGGGTGCGTTGATAGGAATGGCGCCGGCGCCATTTTGGTTCCTGTCCCCCGACGTCACGAGCGTAGGAGATCGCTCCCGGACCCCCGCTGGACCCCCAGGGACTTTTGGGCAGCTTGGGGGGCCTCCTGACCCCCACAAGACTTGCCAAAAGTCCAGCGGAGGTCCGGGAACGACCTCCTGCACTCGAATCGTGTTGCCGTACTGCAAAATGGCGCCGGCCGTATGGCCGGCGCCATTTTGCAGTACAGCAATATGGCCATACGGCCGGCGCCATTTTGCAATGGGTGGGTGGATTTTAGGGTTATTTTAGTGTATTTTAGTGTGCCGGTTTTCCCGCCCTCCCCCTTCCCCTCCCCCTTCCCCCGATTTACGATTTTTGACGATAAATCGGGGGAATTCCTATTATATATCGCCTTTAACGATTTTTGACGATTTAAAATATATCGGACGATATTTTAAATCGTCAAAAAACGATTCACATCCCTACTATCTAGATCGTGACTCACACACCCGGTAAGATGAGGTGATGCTAATGGTCACTATAACAGTCCTCCTCTGTTTTTAAACAGCGGTGCCAGTCCATTTACTGCCCAGTGCAGTGGGAATGTGGAAACCTGCTCTCCTCTGGATCAGAGTTGGCTGTTGTGTGCTGTGAATTCTCTAGAGTTATGGTGACTGCCGCCGGCTCCATGTCTTCAGCCTCTTCTGCCTTCCTCGAACCTTGCTCCTGCCCCTAAGAAGTGTATGTGCTGGTCTAGCAAATATATTTTACAAACTGGGCACAAAAAATGTTCTATTGCTTGTGATTTTTATAACTTCAAAAGTGTTGTCGGCTGTAGCTGGATTTATTAGTTACTGTGATGGTTCAATGTGAGCAAATCCCTTTCAACCATGCCTGATGAAACATATCTTGAAGCGGCAGGCATCAGCCACTGTCTTCAAACTGTTAACTTCTCTGTCTCCTTACACTGTCCTTCTTTATGTTGGTTTTTGTAGGCATCATTTCTTATTTTTCCTATTGTATTTTATTTTATTTTTTTTTTATGCTTGACCTCATTTTGAATAAAAGATGTGCAACTCAGATTATAACCGTGCCCCTCAGTTAAAAAAACCCCCTCTTTCCCTGCCTCGGCTGCCATCTGTTTGTACTGCTGCCAAACTTGGCATGTGCTAGTGTTGTGGTAGGGGCTGCACCGGCTGCACCGGCTTCTGATGCCTTATCCTGGCTTGGATGCGTCTTGGTTTACTTGGATCCATTATCACAGGGGTGGGTAAAATGGGAAGAGGTTTCAGAAACGTTTAACACGAATATCATTTTGCGAATGAATTCTGAATTAACAGAGGAAGGTGGAGAGGAGTGCTGCGGTGATTGTGTTCGAGAGTGCTGTTCTTTTAAAGCACCTGCAAATCATTTTTGTATCTTCCGAAAAAAGCCAATGAAATGGACTGCTTTTGATTTTAAGGGCTTTTAACACCGTGAGCTTCAGATTTGATCATCAATGTGATGCACTCTCTCCTCCTCTCCTGCTCCTCAGCAAGTACTTGTGTCAGTGTATCAGAAAGGTGCCCCTCTTTCTGCTTGACCTGGAAGGTCGATATGGGGCCTGTTTTCAGAACTGCTGGAGTCTGTGCAAAGTCCGCTGGTGCTTCTTCAGCAGGTGCATTTTCTGGGGGGAATGCCACAGAGGTAGCTTTGAAAATGCAAAATTGCTTCCTCCGAGCTAACCCTGGCTCCAGGAATGCTTCTGCCATAGAACAGTGCATGCAGGTTTACCTGCACTGAGGGCGGACAATCTATCCTGGTAAATCGCTTTTAAAATTTGCCTTCTCTGTTGGGTAGTATCAGTTACTGATGTTCTTACACAATGGGGCTATGCAAATAAAACTCATGCAAAGCCAGTTTTACAGGGTCATTTATCATTTCACATTAGAGCCTTAACACGTGCGTTAAATAGCGCAGCGTACGCTAGTCTGCAAATTTCACATTTGCTATGCTCTCTCTCTCAATGGCATGTGCGATCATTTTTTCCTTGGTAACACACAGCTAACGTGGGCAGAACACGTGAAAAGCAAAAAAATAGTGCAGTGCGATAAATTTATTTCACGTTACGGAAATATGCCAGTGTGATGCAGGATCAGGAAAATTAGCCTAACCACACCTCTTTTTTTAAATCACAGGCACTATTTTCACTATATTTATAGCACTTTGATAAATCCAGGGGTTAGTGTGAGCTTGCAAAATAATGTAATGAACATATTAAAAAGACGCTTAACGAATGATGCCAAAATAGGCAAAGTACTTGTGGTAAAAAATGTCAGACGTGGCCTGCTCACACTGTTCTCATGCATGTAAAACTGAAGATGCATTAGCTAATTAGCAAGCCTATTACCGAGGGCATGCTAAATAGTGTGATCATGTTAAAAGGAGCGGGCTTAGTTCACTGGTCCTCTTGATTCTTCCAAGAGTCATATGACTTACCTGGTACATGAGGGCTTGCTTGTCTCAGTGCAAAGGGAGAAGTGGGAGGTGTGGAGGTCGAAGGAGAAGCATAAAACTGACATGAGTGCATGTTCAGAGCCATCAGTAAGAATCTTTTTAAAAAGAGGTGTGAGAGGACAGGGATGAGAGACAGAACATAATATTCAAGGGGGAAACTCAGGGAGGAATCTGGCTGTACTGACTCAGGACAGTGGCATATATCCATTCCTCCTTCCAGGGGCGGATTGGCCTATCGGGTGATCGGGCATCCCCCAGTGGGCCGGTCGCTCTGGTCACGTGGTCTGCCGAGCGCGGCTGCGACAGACCATGGGCTATCTCCTGGGCTGGCCTGGGCAGAAAATCCCCGGGCCGATCTTTACCCGGAATCCGCCCCTGCCCCCTTCTAAGATCACCCTGTAGTGTAGGCACCGTAATGACTGTCTCAAAGCTCACAGAGATGAGCCCTACATGCAAACCAAAACAATTGGTCAGCTCAAAAAATCTTTTGAGGCTCATACTGTTTTTCAGCCTAAAGCGTCTGAATGCCTATAGTCCTCATTTGCCACTGTAAAAATAACAGCAAAGACCTTTTGTTTTCTGTGAATCTATTGCTTGGAAATACATTTGCTGTGTGTAAAGAAAGGTGAATTTATTTTTGAAATGCTCAAGTGTGTATCGGTGTGTCTCCTTCTCTCTCTTACACTCTTCCCCTTTCCTCCATATCTACCCTGTCCAGCTGTTGCCCTGTGAAAGCTATCTTTAGATTTTTGTGTGGGTGTGGTGGGTTGTCTGGCAGACTTCCGTTATAGGCTGGTAGCTGGATCTGTCTGGCAAGCTCCATGTCCTGTAATAATCAGACATTCTAAATAGCACAGGTCCCAGTGTAGGCCCCTTGGGCACTCCATTAACTTGTTTCTATTTGGAAAACTGACCATTTAGGAAACAGATTGTAGGACTATCTTTTGTCCAGCTAGTAATCCAAAATAGGACACTGTCTCCTATCCCATGACTCCCCAATTTCCTGAGGAGTCTCTCTTGAGGGATTTTGACAAATACCTTCTGAAAATCCAAATACACTATATCAATTAGCCCACCTTTATCTGCATTCTTATTTACAGCTGTTGCGCCCGTCGGTCGCAGACAGCTGCTCACCTCATTTTGCCCTGTAGCTCTGATTCTGGCAAAGATGGCCACCTCTGCCTCTGAACGCCGACCTCCTTGGCATTCCTGAGATGGCGTGGGCGAACCTGGTCAACATCTTGAATCTGGTGTAACATAGGGCACGCGCGTGTGCGCGCCTGCCTCCGTTTTATCCACGTCATGGCGGGAGCCTCGGGGGCGTCCCATCCACATGAAGTCACTGCCTACGTGTACTTAAGCCTTCTGGACTTTCCTACCTACGAGTTAGCAAGGATTCCATCTTGCTCGATTCCTTTTCTCAGAGACGCTTCGCCTCGCTGTTCCTGCGTTCCAGGCTGAGTGACCCAGATACCCGCTCCTCAGGGGCCTTGCTGCACTCAGGGCTATCCGCTCCTCAGAGAGCCTTCTCTGCGAGTCTCACCTCCACCGGCTCAGTGAGTTCCTCTCACTTCTTCTACGGACGATCCTTCAGTGTTCCTGCTCCGGGTCTCCGCTGCTGCTACAATGATATCTCTACTGCAACACCACGGAGTGAGTACTAGACCTGATCTACAACTCTGCTTCTCTCTTGCTGTGCGGATCCTTGGGTTACCCCGCACTGCGGACCACTACCGGATCCACACTGTCTTGTGCCTGCTACCAACATCTATCTCCGGCCTACCCCGCGCTGCGGACCACTACCGGAGCTACTATGCACAAGAACTACCAAGAAGCAAGAATTACCCAGGTTACCCTGCTCTGCGGACCACTCCGGAGAATCCATCTCAGGTCTTCCTCTGGTTTCTCTTTGCTGTATAATAAATATATCTTTGACTCCTGTGTCCATCACTGCTGAGACCCTGCCTGTCGTGGAGAGTCCCCACAGGGCTCCTCCCTGTGGGTGGAGTCAGCTCTCTCCACGACCCAAGGGCCCACAAACCAAGTTCAAGTATAACAAAAGGTCCTTGGTGAGTCCTCACTTGGAGTACTGTGTCCAGTTCTGGGGCCTGTATCTCAAAAAGCATAGAGACAGATGGAGGTGGTCCAAAGAAAAGCTACCAAAATGGTGTGGGGCCTGTATCAGAAGACTTATGAGGAGAGGCTGAAGGATCTGAATATGTATAACCTGGAAGAGAGGGAGGTGCAGGGGAGATATGATACAGATCTTCAGATACCTGAAAGGTATCTGATGCTGGAACTTCGAACCTAATTCTACTTTATGGGATCTGCCAGTTACTTGCAATCTGGATTGGCCACTGTCGGAGACAGGATGCTGGGCTTCATGGATCTTGGTTTCTACTAGCACGGCACGTCTTATGTTTTTATGGGACGGGGGAAAAGAAGCAACAAGAGTTGTCACTTTCACTACTCTAGTCCTGCTCCCAGGGCCAGTGCAAGGGGATTGGACGCCCTAGGCACCTTCAGCCTTGCGCCGCCCCCAGCTACAGCCCCGACTCTTCCTCCCCACCCCCCCAAAAGAAAACTTACAAAATACCTGGTGGTCCAGGTGGGGGCTCGGGAGCGATCTGCTTCCCCCGTATCCAGCCCTCCCACCGGAGGACTAGGGATGGAGAGAAAACATGGAGGGGGTGGGGGGGGGAAGCTGCGGTGAAGAGGGGAAAGACAGAAAATCATTTCTAGGTTTGCACTACATAAAGAATCTGGCTTCTTGGGGTTTCCATTTCAACGTTTGTCTAGACATTTGTGTTTCATGAGGGTCTGTCTGTGTTCTGCAAGTATGACCGAGCTGAGTTATTCTGCAAGCATGTAGGGACTAATAGTCTGGTTCATTCATTTGTTTTTAATATTTAGTAAGTGGGATGTTTAATTTTATT
The DNA here is from genome assembly GCF_901001135.1 of Rhinatrema bivittatum. Lineage (NCBI taxonomy): Eukaryota > Metazoa > Chordata > Amphibia > Gymnophiona > Rhinatrematidae > Rhinatrema > Rhinatrema bivittatum. The sequence continues at coordinate 465,984,150 of NC_042618.1, read as the reverse complement.
CATGTGCTATGTTTTGTAGTTTAATTTTGTACAACATTGTTTTAATGTATCAAGTATGTTATCTTGTACCTCGCTGTGGTTATACATTTTTTAATTAAATGAAGTTAAAGTATTCCCACCAGGACGTGTACTGGTGTTCTAAGGCAGGGTATAATATTTGCAGTTCTGCCTTTTCATAGGTAGGGTTGCTGCTTTTGGAGTCTTGTGAGTTAGTACTGCTACATATGTAGTGTTTTTCTTTGGATTTTTTTTTTTTTAAGTATTTTATATCATTTCCATTGTGCCTGGTAGTGGAGGAAGTTTGTGTTTCTGTTATATAGATGACACCAGAATTTTTTTGAATGGTGAGGGGTAGGGGAAAATTTCCTGCTTTGCTCCTATTATTAGAGGGAGGAAGAGGGGGTCTGTGGACACAGAATATGTATTTTCAGAGCTTGAAGTACAGGATTTATATTGGGTTTGTCTTGCACATACATTGACAAGAATGAACCTCATTCTTAAGCCAGGGTACAGTATTTTGAGTACAATCTAAGTCTCTCATATTTACTGCTAATGTTCTTCTTAATATGTTCATTGTGTCAAAGAGCATCTTTTTGAAGCTTGTACAGTGTAATTTATAGAGATAACACAGTGAGGTGAGCTTTGAAGTTCTTTAATCCGACGAGTGGTGCCCAAGCAATTAGACTTGTTTCTGTATCTTCAGGCCACATTTCCTTGGTTTCTACATCACTTGGTACTCCATGGATGCTCTTCTTTATCTCCATACATAGTAGAGAATAATCACTTAGTACTGACACTTCTATTAGTAATGCTATATTTTGTCATTTTCTCCTTTACCATTATGTGGGAATGAATACATATACCGTATTCTGTTTTATGTGAAAAATATATGAAAGAACATAAAGTAAGAAATTGGCAGTGACTAAGGTGCAGATTTGGGGACAGAGGTTGGGGAGGGAGTAGGGAAAAAAGCTTGGTTGGTCCCTCTAACCCAAAAGGCGTTGTACTGCCCCTGCTTGCATGGTCTAATGTGACATACACCCAATCCATTCTCTATTAATTGAAGTCTCCCATAATTTTTATATTGCATTTTATAATCTATTTTCTCATTGTGGCCAGGCCCGTAGTAGTATATTCCCACTACTATACTTTTCACTTTTACCTTTGGAATTTCTAGCCATAAAGATTCCAGAATGTAGTTTGTTTCCTGAAAAACTTTTATCCTTCTTGACTCTATGCCATCCTTAACATATAGTGCCACACCCTCCCCTGTCATGTCAGTATAATTTGTACCTGATATCACAATGTCCCATTGGTTATCCTCCTTCCACTGGGTCTCTGAGATGCCTGTTTATGTCTATAGATTTCTTTAGAGCCATACATTCTAACTCTCCAGTCTTATTTTTCAGACCTCTGACAATCACATATAGACATTATAAAATAGGTTCATTTGTATTTCTGTTTTTATAATTTTACATGTCCTTCTTTGCGAGTGTTTCTTTGTATCTTTAGAATATTAACTTCTTTGCTCTTACCATTTCTGTTACTTCCTTAGGGAACCTTATCAGTCTGTTCCTCTTTTTACCTTTGTTAACCTGCCTTACTCAAAGATATGTTGCCTTTTCAATGCTCCCTTTTCGTGCTGAACAGAGTTTCTCCGTACCCTTCAGCTCTCGGAATTCCAGTAGAGCCTCCTCAGTACAGGGGCAGTTCAATAATTTGTAGCAGGCGTGGTATAAAATAGGAGTGGTTTTTTTTTTCAAATGGAGTAAATAGTTTTCCAATGTTGAGCTTATAATATTAACAATCACTCATGATAACCCTCGAGACAACTGGAATTATAGAGGGAACCCACAGAGGTGTTCTTTATATCATTGAAAATTGCATTAATTGGCATTAACACATGTTCAACATCCATGAATAGCCTCACATTGGCAATTAATGAAATAAACACTTGTTCTTTTAGTGTGTTTTAGTAAATGAAGTTTAATGAGCATAATGAAGATGAATGATGAGCTTAATCGATGATGAAAGTTCTGTCAAAACCTTTTAGCAATTTTAAAGGGTCTTATTCTACCAGTTTTCAAGCCATCTGCTTTGGCATTGTGGTGGTAGCTTTCTTTCCAGAGCTCTTTAATCTTTTAATTAATTTCTTAAAAATTATTCTGCTGTTTGACCCTATATTATAATTGCAGTGCACCGAGAATGTGAAGGTTTCCACTTGTGTCTACGCGTGACCACGATTCAGCCCCTGTTTCATTCCAAGCGACTCGTCCTTGTGTTCTGGTCTTGCCATTTAGAACATCAAATGGATGCAAATGAAATGCAAATAAAGTTCTTGATTATGCAGCCTCTCCAGTATTGTAATAAGGACCAGGTTTAAGTTTCAGGCCAAAGTAGTAACATAACATAGTGATGATGGCAGAAAAGGACTAAATGGTCCATCCAGTCTGCCCAGCAAGCTTCTCATGGTAGTAACTGCCCCTCCATGCAGGTTACCTCATGCCTTCTGTTAAGGGTAGTAACTGCCCCTCCGTGCAGGTTACCCTCATGCCTTCTGTTAAGGGTAGTAACTGCCCCTCTGTGCAGGTTACCCTCATGCCTTCTGTTAAGGGTAGTAACTGCCCCTCCATGCAGGTTACCCTCATGCCTTCTGTTAAGGGTAATAACTGCCCCTCCGTGCAGGTTACCCTCATGCCTTCTGTTAAGGGTAGTAACTGCCCCTCCGTGCAGGTTACCCCATGCCTTCTGTTAAGGGTAATAACTGCCCCTCCGTGCAGGTTACCTCATGCCTTCTGTTAAGGGTAATAACTGCCCCTCCGTGCAGGTTACCCTCATGCCTTCTGTTAGGGGTAATAACTGCCGCTCCGTGCAGGTTACCTCATGCCTTCTGTTAAGGGTAATACCTGCCGCTCTTTGCAGGTTACCTCATGCCTTCTGTTAAGGGTAATAATTGCCCCTCCGTGCAGGTTACCCTCATGCCTTCTGTTAAGGGTAATAACTGCCCCTCCGTGCAGGTTACCCTCATGCCTTCTGTTAAGGGTAGTAACTGCCCCTCCGTGCAGGTTACCCCATGCCTTCTGTTAAGGGTAATAACTGCCCCTCCGTGCAGGTTACCTCATGCCTTCTGTTAAGGGTAATAACTGCCCCTCCGTGCAGGTTACCCTCATGCCTTCTGTTAAGGGTAATAACTGCCGCTCCGTGCAGGTTACCTCATGCCTTCTGTTAAGGGTAATACCTGCCGCTCTTTGCAGGTTACCCCATGTAACAATTAAGGATAGTAATTGCTGCTCCATGCAGGTTGTCCCAAGTGTCTGACAAGGACAGTAACTGTCGCTCCGTGCAGTTATCTCCAAGCCTTATGATAACCCGTAAAAACTGCAGCTAGCAACATTTTTACAGGGTGATGAGCCTTCTGGGAAGTTCAGTCCGTGCTGCTCTGCTTGACCTGCTTTGCTTGTGGACTTGGCCGTAGAAGCCGTCTTGCTCTTTTTCCCTTACGTCTGTGCATCAGTTCCCCAAACCGTAGAAGTCAGAACCTGTGATGGTTGTCGTCTGAATCCAATTCCCCCTTTCCCCCAAGTGCATAAAGTCCACACTCTGGGTTGAAGAATGAGGCTAAGCTTGGACCTTTCTTAATCGGTGCTTGGGTTCACGCGCTTTGAACTTTTTCCGTGTGCGCTTCCTCGTATTTCACCTCTTGTACCCATGAACTTAGTTTCCTGCAGCCTCAGGAAAGAATAACGAAAGTCCACAGAAATATTCTTAGAGCACAACCTTCTGATAAAGGATCAGGTCCTCATTTCTCATTTCATATAAACTTCGGAAACAGAAGTATAAATATTTCATTGTTGCTGCCTTGCTATTTTAAAATGTGTTACAGCACATTAAAATACTGTTAACAAGACCTGCATTATATTACTATGAAAGATTCATAGTAACATTGAGGAAGGTATTGAGTTGCTGCACGCCTCGGCTAATTAGACAGATAAAGCTGTCTGGCTGGCCTAGCCTGCGTATTCAGTGGCGCTGCCACGCTGCCGAATATACCCAGCTATTCTAAAGTCAGCCAGAGAAGTCTTCCAGCGAACTCTGAATATCGTCAGAACGCCCTCACCCTGCCCGCTACTTATCTGGCTAAGTGGTGGGCGCCGATCCCGGCAGATATTCAGCCCAATAAGTCCATAGCAACCCGGATAAGTCGCACTGAACATTACCTTCATCTTGTATTAGTGACTAGGATATGCTTTCTGGTGCCATTTACCTTGGGGACCCAAAGTCCAACCTGCATAGACGTTAGCTGAAATGGTTTTCTTTTACGATAAATTTTATAGAAACATAGAAATGACGGCAGAAGAAGACCAAACGGCCCATCCAGTCTGCCCAGCAAGCTTCACACATTTTTTCTCTCATACTTATCTGTTTCTCTTAGCTCTTGGTTCTATTTCCCTTCCACCCCCACCATTAATGTAGAGAGCGGTGATGGAGCTGCATCCAAGTGAAATATCAAGCTTGATTAGTTAGGGGTAGTAGGGGTAGTAACTGCTGCAATAAGCAAGCTACACCCATGCTTATTTGTTTTACCCAGACTATGTTATTCAGCCCTTATTGGTTGTTTTTCTTCTCCCCTGCCGTTGAAGCAGAGAGCTATGCTGGATATGCGTGAAGTATCAGTTTTTCTTCTCCCCTGCCGTTGAAGCAGAGAGCTATGCTGGATATGCGTGAAGTATCAGTTTTTCTTCTCCCCTGCCGTTGAAGCAGAGAGCTATGCTGGATATGCGTGAAGTATCAGTTTTTCTTCTCCCCTGCCGTTGAAGCAGAGAGCTATGCTGGATATGCGTGAAGTATCAAGGGAATCTCATTGCTCATGACACCCTCGCTGCACGTTTCCCTTTCATACAGTAAACTGCTTTGGGTCTTTTTTTTTTTTTTTTAAGAAGTATGAAATAGAAGAATAATTTGTTCACCATGAAGGCTCTGGAGGCCCATAGGCATAAAAGTGACTTGTCCGAAGTGAAACGATGGGTAGGAGAAGCAAATCTTCAGGACTAACTAGAGCACTCCCCAGTGTCCATGTGCCAGTCTTTTTAAGTAACTCTTGATGAAAGTGAATTTAACAATGCATATTTCTCTCCTAATTCTCTGCCTTCATTTTATCTTCTAGTAATTCATATACTGTTTGCCAGTAGGCACTGCCATCGTATTATAGCCTTGCTTTATCTGCTTTCATCTTTTTCCAGTAGAAATTCTAATAATAGTGTTAAAACTAGTCACCGCAGTTAACTGAGCCAAGGTTCATGTTCAACCTTACAAGTCTGTGATTAACTGGGAGTCACAGTGCGTTCCGTGAGGTTGGCTGTCACATGTGCTGCAATTTGTACATCCGAAAACGTACCTCTCAGATTCTAATTATTCCACCCTGACCCCGTTCCGTACAGAAATAGACGGGCCAGTCAGCATTTTCTCCTCATATTTCATTATTCTGTTACATGGTAAATGAAGGTTTGTCTGCTCCTGTGCATTAAGCTGTTCCAGTAAAAAGGTATCCCCTGCAACTCATTTGACCTCTATTTCTGCTTATATTTAAGTGCGCCCCCGCCATTGCTTTGTAAATGCAGAAATTCGGGGGCCCTGGATTTCAGATGATTGCATGCTTCTTCCATTCGTACAGCATTCTGCTAGACTTTACCGATGCTGGAGGAGAGTGGGCTCTTTGTAGGCTGAGCTATCTTTTCTTGAACCAACACAAGATGAAGTGAAAGAAACAGTGGTGCCAGGGCTTTTGATGCCATCTGAAAGCTCATATACCACATCATCTCTGGATTGTCCTTATGTTGGCCCAATAAAAAGGTAGTGCAACCTGCAACAGAAAAGTTATAACGAAAAATGCAAGCAAAGCCAAGATTTTCCTATTGAAATATTTAGAGTAGATGATGTCTGCTTCTCCTGCCGACGCTCCCTGTGACCTTGGGCAAGCCACTTACACTCCATTGCTGCAGGTACGAACATGGAAGCCCGAATATCTGAAATAAAAACGGGACAAATGGCGGTGAGCTTAATGATTTAATAAGTAAGTAAAGAAATAAACAGCGATGATTTTTGACAAAATGAGCCAGCAGTGCGGGAAGATATTCTCTCAATGCCGGCTCATTTAAATACTGTGCAAATTAGATTTGCAGTACGTTTCTTGCAGTAAAGTCCATGCAGAATCTAACTCCCGGAGGTGTACTTAGGTTTAGTGGAAAAATAGTCTCATGATACGACCTGCAGGTCAGCTTGCTAGATCCCCCTCTCCCAAGGCACCTTGTTCCTTCTCACAGGGTCACAGGTCAGGAATTCAAGAACAGGTTTCCCTACCACAGGTTAGGCTTCTGGGGCAAGTCTCTAGAGCACCTCAGTAGAACAAAAAGTCTTTATCACACACATTTACCTCATTCCTAACAACAGTGCCACTGTTCAGAAAATTCAAGCAGTGTCTTATATCACAGTCTTAGGCCGGAAGAGTGACGTTCTGTGGCACTTCTGTCCTCACAGTCTTTCTTTCATAAAGCTCTCCGTCTTTTCTTCACAATTGGAAGCAGAACGGTCTCACCTCTACGAGCACATGCAGTAATGTCTGCTTTACGCTGTGGGTCTGGTGCTTGAGAACTAAGCACCAGACTTAGTACTTGGGAACTAAGCCCCACTGCCACCGCCTGCAGCTGGAATTACGTCTCTTTTTCTGCTTGCCACAGACAGCTGCAACCACCCACGGCCGTGTGTGCTGAGTGCTTCAGTTCCCAGCTTCCACACTGTACCTTCTTTTGGGGGGACGGACGGGGGGACTGGGGATCCCACCACCACCACCACCACTGGCTCTTTATATCCTTTTCATCTGATTAGTTCTGGCAGATTCCCCCCCCCCCCAGGCTTCAGCTCCTCCCCTTCTTCTAGCAAGCTCTCCTCATTTAAATACCCTGGGCTCCCTCCCTGGCTAACAGCCTACCTGGGTGATTAAAGGCCTGGAAGTTCCTGGGCCTTTCCTTCCTATTCTGACTTCTTCTGTGCTATGGAGGTATTCCCCAGGCTTTCCATCTAGGCTGGCTCCCCTAAGTGGTTCCTCTAGCTGGCTTCTCAAAAGACATGTAACACTTATCACAGTAGAAACTGGCAAACCCAAATACACACGCTATTTGCTGGTTTTTTTCTGCACGCTATCACATTTGCAAAATCATTCCCAATTTAGTACCTTGGCCTCTTAGACTGTAAGACCTCTAGCGTGAAAGTGTGTGAGAGCATCTGTGTATGTGTGTGAAAGAGCATGTGTGAGAGCATCTGTGTGTGTGTGTGTGTGTGTGTGAAAGAGCATGTGTGAGAGCATCTGTGTGTGTGTGTGAAAGAGCATGTGTGAGAGCATGTGTGTGTGTGTGTGAAAGAGCATGTGAGAGATCATCTATGTGGATGTGAGAGCATGTGAGAGAGCATCTGTGTGTGTGAAAGAACATGTTTAAGAGCACCTATGTGAGAGCATATGTGAGAGCATCTGTGTGTGTGTGTGAAAGAGAGTGTGTGTATATAAGAGGAGAAAGTTCCCTCTTCCTTCCCCTGCACTAATCCATGGCAATCTTAGATTAGCAGACTACCTCACCTCGGTTACAAATACAGAACACATGATAAACCCTCACCAAATAAGAATTAAAAGACCATAAAGTATAAATAAAAAGGTGCAGACAAAATACTGAACTGGAAACCACTGCAAGCCAGACTCATAGGCAATATGAGTGCAAAAACAGAAGTTCCTGGGTATAGAAAGTGAGGATTTTTTTAATCCTTATTAGTTTGCTATTGGTCTCTTATTCTGTATTTGGTGAGGGTCTGTCTGTGCTTTGCATGTGTGACTGAGGTGGGAGGGATTCTGCTAACCTGTATTTTCTGTGTAGGGATCTGTAACAGGCTGCCTTGTTCTGTTTTCCTAATAGGAGGTGTATTGGTGTTTAGGGCCTGCAGTAATATTTGCTGTGTTCCTTTTTCATAGTTGGGGTTTTTACTGTTTGAGGGCTGGGAGTTAGCGCTCTTTTACTATATTGTAATTCAGTTATTCTCGGGGCGTTTTGAGGGCCATGCCCACACCCAGCATGTATTACAATAGCTCTAATATCGTCTGCATTCCCAGTGAGGTTTTTTGTTTTGCAGGGTTTTGATAACTTGTGATATTTTTACCTCAGAAGACTCTACCGTCAATGTCCTTTCTCATGTAAAATTGATTATTATAAATGCAGGATTTAATTGTGTGTGATGACGGCAGGGGGGATGGGCACAAAGCTGTAAAGCTCACCTAGGGTACCTAATGCCCTTGCACCGACCTGGAGAGAGTGCCACACATTCCCCCCCCCACTATTCACCCATCTCCCACTTCTCCGTTGGTAAATGCTGGGGAAGAGGTGGGAGGGTTCCTGGGAGTGTGGCAGGGCTGCCAGCTTCCTAGAAATGTCATCACTGGCAGTCTCTCTGCCACTCCTCTGGGAGCTCTGACCCCTCCTTGCCCCCTTCTGCAGCACTGAAATCACCGAAAGGACCAAACTGCAAAGAGATCCCCGCCCCCACCCTTGGCCCGCTCCATGATTTGGGGGTGGGGTGGGGGAGGGAGCGCCATCTCATCCCTTGCCTCGGGCAGCAAATTGCCTTGAGCTGCCCCTGTGGACTGCTCCTGTCTCTGAGGAATTGGAGTGGTGTTGTCCCTCGTGGGGTATGAGATCTAGCCAGAGGACATCACTTTGGGCACCTTCTTTCTGAGTAGTATGGGGTGCTCAGTTTAGGACACATTTCTTCTGTTCTGGCACCTCCGCTGTGGGACAAGCTCCCTACGGAAGTCTGACAAGAGCTGAATTATCTTGCCTTTCATGAAAAGGTGAAGACGGTGTCCTTTCCTGAGGTTTAGGTCGGTGAGTCCAAAGATTTTGGGGGGTGAGTGAACTCGCAGTTGGATTCTGCTGGTTTAATCTGCCGTGCTGGTGATCTGTGGGTTTTAGTTGTTGTGTGCTCTCATTGTTGATTATTTTAATATTTTTGGATTATATATTTGGTGGAGAGGGTTGATTTATAATGTTATGCTACATCATTTTTGTTATACATTTGTAGTTTGCTATTGTTTGCTTTTTGTACACCACTTTGGACAATGTTTTTTGATCAAAAAGGCGGTATAGAAGAATTTTAAGGTTAGTAAATCTAGAACTCATTTTTACTGTCCTACCAAGCAACGAAGTGAATGTTTTGATAGGATGCACCCCAGCTGAGGCTTGACGTTTAGGATGCACAGCCTTGTATGCCCTGGAGGTCTAACCTTAACCTTGGGACTGGTGTGACAGTGGCTGTCGATTCCATGCAACGCTATGGTCACCACTAGATCGCACCCTGCACGGCATTCACCAGGATGGACAACCATCCCGCCCTTTGCACTGTGGAGATTAGCTTGGGTTCTCACTCCCTTGGGTAACTGACCCCTGCAGCTTTTCCCTCCGAGGTGGCAGAAGGAGAATTGTGGAAGGGCAGGTCCCTGAAAGTGTGAACGGACAAACGGAGCATTGCAACACTGCCGGACCATGGACTCCCTTCTCTCCAGATATTAAGCACAGGCTGTGGGTACCTGTGCCCGCATGAGAGTGGCACCGATTGTGTCTGCCGTCACGGTTCCTCACGGTGGCATACAGCCTGGTGTACCACGCTATCGGGGGCAATGACCCGCACGTCCCTTCTCCAGAACGCGATGTGCAGAGGCCGACTGAGGCGCTGCTCCGCTGGTGTTCAGCCTCAAGTATTTAGATTTTATGTTGCAGGTTTTTTAGAGGCATTATCAGCACATTAAGGCACAAATTAGCCATCCTGTCCAGTCCTCCTGCTGTACATGAAATCTTCACAGTAAAAAGTCAAGTGCTAGGCTTTAGGAACTGCGGTGGGAGAATGCACGTAATTGGATTCCTTGATTCAATATTTTACACAGCAGAGCAACTGAGGAGTCAGAGAATAAACTCCTAATATTTGAAGGATAAAACCATGGTAGACAGATGTTAAGAGACAGAATTCAATTAGGCAGTTTTAAAAAAAAAGAAACCTGTTAGCTGGGGCCTCGATGGCAAGTTAACTGTGAACTCACCAATCTTATTATCTTGTGTATTTTTTTGAAAGCTGCTGGGTTTACAAATAGAAAACAAGAGAAGAAGAAAATATCAGAGCTTTTCGAGGCCACCGATTTTTGTCTCTCTGTATTCTCCGTTGATGGAAAGCGACGCACATTAGCATCTCGTCTTCTCAGAGCTACTGGGATTTTTATGCAGTTCGACCGCTGACGGTGATTGGATGAGATGGGACATTTGTGGTCATCAATATCACTGAATAGATATCGGGGTTTATGGGTGGCCAACATCCCCCTTTTTTCTCCCTAGGGGCGTGCAGGCACCGTCAGCAACGGGGCCCTCTGTGCCACCGGCCCTGCCGCCTGCCTCCCCTGCTGCCATTTCCACACCGACTGTGCTACCCCCCCCCCCCCCCCACCCCTCGGCGGCCAGTGACCGTGGGCTGGGGGAGGGGACGTGCGTCGTCCTGCAACTTCCGGCCTCCCGATGGCCCTTCCCCCTTCAGAGATTGGACCGCCATGACCGCGTGGCGACTTCCGGAGATGGGGGAGGGGAGGAAGGGCGAGGTATGGATGCCACGAGGAGCTAAGGTACGGCGTTTTGGGGGGGCACATCCCTGCAGGTGCTTTTTCTCAAGGGCCAGGAATGCGCGTTCTTTCCCTTTAAAAGCTTCCGCAAAGCCCGTGGATTTTGCACCTGAGGCGGTTACTGTTCGAAAATTGCCCCAGATATTAGCGCTTCGTCCAAAAAATGTTATGGCAAGCGTGCAGCCTGTTTAGTTCTGAATTAGGCAGTGGGTGAAACATGCACCGCTTGCTACACCTTAATATATGCAAATTAGCCACTCTTTACACCTGTCTCTGCTTTGCTTTGTGCAACCCGACCACCAATTTAAATGAACTTTCATGGCTGTTCAGCACAGTTAGGTACATTGTGGCGGTAATAATCAAGTCGCCTGCATTTCTGCAAACCCGGCGAGTAGTTTTTATCCGTGGGGTTTGCCGCAATAATCCAAGCAAAACTATTTTGGGTAGTTCTATTTTGTTCATTGCCGCACAAATTTGTGCCTTTTTGTGGTTTTTTTTTTTTGTGGGTGCAGATATTATCAGTATCAAGGCTAAAATGTGCAAGTCAGCAGACGGTATCCAAAATAAATAAATAAAACTATCCGTGTAAATGGCTCCCCCCAACCGAACCCGGCCCCAGGAGCGCTGCTGAACAGATGAGAGAAAGGCGCCGGTCTTGCTGACACGTAGGTGCTCTTTGGGGCTGGTGCAAGGGTATCAGGTGCCCTAGGTGAAACCTCAGCCGTGCGCACCCCTCCCCAACTCAGTCCCACACAGGCATGGTCACCCCAGCTCATCACCCAGTCCTCGCGCTTCCCCTCTCTCCATGCCCCACGTTCCTGCTCCCCCACTCAATTCCCCCAATTCTTGAGTGGGGAAGCAGGAAGAATCCAAATACCTGCTCTCCCATACCCAGGCTTCTCTCCCACCTGGGGCCACTCTCTCTCCCTTCCATTCTACTCTCCTCCCTCCCCACTCTCTCTTCTCCAGCTATCTCTCCCTCCCTCCGTGCCATCTCCCCGGGTCCTGTTCTCCCTTTAGGGCTGTTCTCCCTCTCTTCCCACTTTTGCTCTCTGACCCAATCTTTCTTGTCCTCTCTCTTGGAACCTGATGGGGAGTTTTTCCCAGGTAAAAAATGACCACCGGCTGACTTTCCTGCAGCACGGTTTGCTTGCAACTATCCTCCTCCTCTCCCAGTCTCCCTGGCTTGGGTTTGCTGTCCTGCTGTCTCTGATGGCTCAGAGCGCTGCTTCGGCCCTGTACTCGACTTCCCTCGCGCTGGGTCTGCTCGGCCGGGGTGGCTCTCCTCCTCCTTCCCAGGTCCTCTGCTCTCCTGCTCCTGCTCCGGGTCCTCCCCGAGGGCGCACGCAGCAGATAAGCATGAACTTCCCTGCACGCGCCCTCGAGGATCTCCTGCTTTCCATTCCAGCCTCGGGCTCCCAATAATGGCGATGCTGGAGGGGGCGGGGCGCCAGGGGCCTGAGAGTGAGTGAGGAGCGAGAGGCGTCTGAGCAGCGATTGGCTGGATCGCTGCTTGTAAATATTTGTGTAGCTGCTGCAGCCACGTCTCCTCATCTCGGGCACGGCCCAATTAATGCCGGCTGTGTCCGTGCTGCCGCCCCTGGGATGGTGCCGCTCTAGGCACCGGCCCTGATGCTCTTACCTGCGTAGAGGGCGAGCAATCAAAAAAACGCCCATCTACGGCATTTTATACCATGAAAATGGCTTTGACTATTGCCCTCCCCACATCTCTATCAACACGACAGGTGATTTTTTTTTTTAAAACCAATCAAATAGGTATTTACCTGGGTAAAATGACCCGACTGAAAATTTCTGTCCTCGGATGCTCTAAAAGTATGCAAGGCCACCGTCTGGTCTTTGCTGACCAGATCCAGCAAAGATCATGGGGCGGGGGAATAGCGCATGCACGTGGAAGCTTCAAAAGTGCGTGCGTTATTTTTGTCCTACCCCACTGCACAAATAACGAGCACAAAGTATGCCCAAGTTTTTACCGCCTGTGCTTGGCGGCTGCTCGTTTTCGAAGGAAGGATGTGGGCGGGTTGGTTCCCCTTTGAGAACTGGCAACAACGTACACGGGCTACAGCAGCCCCGCGCGCTTTGCGCGCCACGTGAGCCATTGGAAATCGTCCCCGGTGAGAGTAAGGCTTCACGCAATCTGCAAGCCAGGAAAGGCCGCGTCTGCGTTGTGCTCACAGGCTTCACCCAGGCAAACCTGCGCGGGTTCGTCAATTTTGAAAATCCTCCGTTAATCGGGCCGAGCGCGTGCATGCATTACTTTGCGGAAAGTTACGCCCGCTCTTTGGAGGATGCAACTTATGTGGGGGTGACTAATTTGCATAACTTTTAAAAATCAAAAATCCTGCGTGCAACTTCCAAATCTCCCCCGGGAACGCCTCTATGCGTTTTTGCTTAAAAGTGCGCAGGTGTTAGAATTGCGTACGGAGCCCGGGGCTATTTTAGTACAGCTATTCGCGAGCATAAAACCTGATTTTTTTTTGTGCATAGCTTTGCAAATTATATTCAAATTAGAGGTGGTTTTGTAAGATTACGATCCAGAACATTCGAGATGGGGGCAGACAGTCAGAAATTTGATCCCGTGAATTACAGGTGTGGATGTAATCCTGAGTGGGTCACGCTGAAACCCAGCAGAAATGGGGGGGGGGGGGGGGGTGGATAACTGTTTACTTTTGTGATGGGTCAGTTTCATGGCGGATCTTGACATGCTCTGCTCGTTCTGAGGCAGCTCTCAGTAGGGGAGGTCGGGGCTGTGTCTTGGGAGGAGAGAGAAATTGCTAGAGACAGGCAGGAAGGGACCAATGGGCGAAACGATAACAAAACCCACGAGGCGCTGCTGACTTCAGTATATCAGGACGTGGACTGTTGAAGAGCTTTACTGTATGTAAACGCACATCCAGTTCCTTTGGGTTAAGCCCTTAAAGCAGAGCTTTCCAAACTTTTCATGTTGGTGACACACTTTTTAGACAAACATAATTTCGTGACACAGTAATTCAGTCTACCAGCAAACCAGAAGTTAAAGGTTAAACGAACAAAATGTATTTCAACAATTTATGTATGTTTCCTTAAATAAATATATACATAAATAAAATGTTTCACAACACAACCTATCTCATAATAAATATTTGCAGGCTTCCACTTCCTCCATGCTGATCTCGTACATTGTGAGATCGGCATAGAGAAAGTGCTACTCTTGCACATTACCAATGATAACATTTGCCAATCACTAAAAAGTAATTTTTTTTTTTTACCTTTGCTGTCTGATCTTAGTTTTCTAATCGGTTGGTCACAGGCTTTTTTTTCCACCTTTCCTTTCTTGTTTTTTTGCCAATTCCTTTTACAGGGTCTTTTTTCTATTTCTTTTCTCTCCATCTGTCTTCCCTCAAACACACAATCAGGTTCTCATTCTCACACGCTATCTCACACATTCTCACACACACAGGCTCTCACTCACATGCAATCTCACACATCCACAGCTCTCACTCTCACATGCCTCTCTCTCATACATACATACATACTGTCTCTCTCGTGCACATGCTGTCTCACTCTCACACACACAGGCTCTCTCACTCCTACATGCTCTCTTGCTCAAGCACAGGCTCTCACTGGCACATGCTGTCCCTTTGCACGGGTTGCCGAAGGATGGGCTCTTCAGAGGCCCTGATCTTCCCTGGCCGTGACATGGGATCTGCAGCGGCCCTGCTATCGGGTTTCCTCCTCTTCTCGGGCTGCCGCGACGTGGGATCCGCAGCGGCCCTGCTATCGGGTTTCCTCCTCTTCTCGGGCCGTCGCGACGTGGGATCCGCAACGGCCCATTAATGCTGCTCTTCTTCTGTACGCAGCAGATGCTACTCCTCCTTCCTGCCCACGCGGCTCCGGCAACGTTTTTCTTCCAGGGCTGCACAGGCAGGAAGGAGGAGGAGTGAACGTGACCCTTTTCTTCGGGCCGTGGTGATGTAAGCTCCACCACTGCCCGCCGATCTTCCTGCTATAGTTCCCTGCTTCCGCCAGCCCTGTGGACCGGGCGACACACCTCCACACTACAGGCGACACACTAATGTGTCCCGACACACACTTTGGAAAGCTCTGCCTTAAAGGCTGTTCCACGTGTTAGGGTAACGCAGCACATCTGGTCACACAAGGGAAGCCCCATGTTACCGATGGTATCTTTCATTTCGTGTAAAACTACGAGTTATCCCGAACAAAGCCCAGTTCTGAATCTGCTAAATTACTGTATTGATTTCATTCACTTTGAAATGATGAATTACATCCTTAATCACTGGTGAGAATGGAAAATGTTAATGCGTGTCAGCTGTGCCTTCCAGTCCTACTTCCAAGACCAATTGATGGAAGACCTGTGATAACTATTATTAAAGGTTTCTGGAAGATTAAGCATTGATTTGATAGTTTTCAAATTGGATTTTACATGTAAATATATGGGCCTTGGAAAGTTAGAGTTGGTGATGTTTGAGGTTCAATATCAGCAGTAAGCTTTTATTTTTGTAAAACAGATCAAGGAAGCGTCCATCATTCAGTTTTTCCAATATTCACGAGACAAAAGGACTGACTTTTGAAACAGGAAAGGTCTGAATCTCCAGCCCCTCAGATTGACAGCCCCGGGCCATGGCGAGGGTTCTCCTGAAACGGGACGCAGTCGGGGTGGGTCTGGCAGGCAGAAATCCATGAGAATAGTTGAAGACCTTTATTAGAGATCGTCTTTCTTTCTCCATTGCTGGATCTAAGATTTCCAAGCACTAGCTGACAGGCAAAGGCTTTTTGGAAAATGGCCATGCAGGGTCCGCAGCCTAGGAGGCACTCAAGGCCTCCACTGGACTATCAGGGCTACTTAGGTAAGGCCCAGGGGGGGTCAGGAGAATGGGCTAGGGCAGAGCTTTCCAAACTGTGTGTCGGGACACGTTAGTGTGTCGCCTGCAGTGTGCAGGTGTGTCGCGCAAGCCCGGTCAACTCTGATGCGAGTTTGGGCTTTTTTTTTTCTAGAGATTCACTTTTTTTTTTCAGTTTATGGGTTGCTTATTATTGGGTGATTTTTGCTGTCAATCGCGTTTTTTTGGGGGGCTTGGTGGGTGGAACGAGCCCAGCCATCCTTGCATTGGCTGCTGCTGCCGATGAGGCCTGGCCATGAGGAGTACTGACTGCAAGCAGCAGTGTCTGGTGATCATGGAAGGGAGTGAAGCACTTAACTGGCAACAATCAAAAAGACGAGGTACATGATGAGTGTGGGGGCCAGACATGTGCTGGGGGGAGAGAGATGAGTGAGTGGGGGGCAAACGTGCTGGGGGGACAGACATGTGCTGGGGAGGGGGGGGGAGATATGAGTGTGTGGGGTACAGACATGTGCTGGGGGGGAGAGAAATGAGTGTGTGGGGGTCAGACATGTGCTTGAGGGGGAGAGATATGAGTGTGTGGGGGCCAGACATGTGCTGGGGGGGGAGAGAGATGAGTGTGTGGGGGACAGACATGTGCTTGAGGGGGTGAGATATGAGTGTGTGGGGGCCAGACATGTGCTGGGGGGAGGAGAGAAATGAGTGTGTGGGGTACAGACATGTGCTTGAGGGGGAGAGATATGAGTGTGTGGGGTACAGACATGTGCTTGAGGGGAGAGATATGAGTGTGTGGGGGCCAGACATGTGCTTGAGGGGGTGAGATATGAGTGTGTGGGGGTCAGACATGTGCTTGAGGGGGAGAGATATGAGTGTGTGGGGGCCAGACATGTGCTGGGGGGAAGAGAGAGATGAGTGTGTGGGGGACAGACAATTTGTTTTATTATTGTTTCTCATAAATTATAACAATAACATGAATCTTGGAATATATATTTTTAATATAAATTTAAGGTTTTCATGAGATAGGTTGTGTCGTGAAACATTTTATTTATGTATATATTTAAGGAAACATACATAAATTGTCGAAATATGTTTCGTTCGTTTAACCTTTAACCTCTGGTTTACTAGTAGACTGAATTACCGTGTCCCGAAATTATGTTTGTCTAAAAAGTGTGTCACCAACATGAAAAGTTTGGAAAGCTCTGGGCTAGGGGGTCAGGGTCCAGGGGGATTTATGGAAAAAGAGAAGGGGTTTGGGGCAGGGCCGGCACCACATTCTCCATTTGTTTTATTTTTGTCACTTTGGCCTTCTCGGGTGGCTGCCACAATATCCCTGGGTTCTTTGGGACGCTTGGGCCTTTTAGATCAAGGCAGCTCTGCTAAGCCCTGGTAGTTTTCCTGGCAGGACTGCAGCGCCGGGTTTACTAAGCTGTGGTACTGAGTAGGCCCTAAGTGGGATACCCGAGGCAATGGGAGATAAAGTGACTTAGCCCAAGGTCACAAGGAGTGTCAGTGGGGGAAGTGGGATTTGAAGCCTGGTTTCTCAGCCCACTAGGCCACTCCTCCTCCTCCTCCTCCACACAGATATCTACCAATTTACAATGACATCATATTATGCAACATTACTATCTGTGCTGCTACTGTAACTCCATTGTCCCGCTCTGAGCTCTCTAAGGATAAAGTCCTCTTGTAGACGCGCTCTGAGCCCCGTGATTCATGTATGTGCCCACCAGGTGGGGCTAGTGAGAGGAATTTTCCTGCCCTAAACATTCAAGTATAGCTCCCCCTCCCCTCCAAACCACCTCTGCCATCTTGCACCCCCATATGCCTCCCCTTGCTTTTTCCCAGCCAGCCACTCCCCACCCTCTCCCTTTTGAAGCAGTCTCGGGATCTGCTGTTTTCTGTCTACGGCGCCAGCATCGATCCTCCCCTTCCCGAGCGCACACTGCCTGTGCTAAGGAAAGGAGCGAGCGGAAGCTGCTCTCATGGTGCATGGATAGCGGTGGAGCCCTGGGGTTACCCAGCTGCTTGAACGAGAAATGAGGTGGGGGGGGGGGGGGTCAGTTGCTTGGAGAGAGCAAGGGTGGAAGGAGGGTTAATGGCAGAACAGGGAGGAGGAAGGAAAGGTGGCAGCAGTTGAGGCCTAGGGTGGGCATTCTGGCCGCCCCCCACCCTTGACTCGCCACCCTGGGCAGCAAACTCTGCTGCTTTATAGATTGCACCAGCCCTGCCACCAACCTTTAGCGGGATTTTTTACCCCTAAGGCACACAAACATATTTATTTTCTTCTGGGCTGCTCCGGCTAGAGAATTTACCCCCCCTGCTTGACTCTTAATCCTGGGGGGATTCTTTTTATGGGGTTTAGCTCTCGCTTTTGGCCCGGACCATGGTGTCTTGCTACACAGTATGCTTAGATAAGGTAGATGCTTCCCATGAGGTGAGAGGCCATGATAAATCAGATAAGACCTGGGTCTGGGTGCTAAAACAAACGTTTACTGATTGGTAATTATAAATTAAAGTCCATTTGTCAATAACCTTGAAGTTACATCTGACTGCTGGTGCAAGTGTAGCTCTCTGTAGGTAGGTGTCCTGAGATTCAGGCATCTGGGTAGAGCCCCATGGTGAGATTTACTGCTCAAAGCTCGCCCAACAGTTACCCGGGAATCCTAATTCAGGGGTCCCCAACTTCACAGCAAAAAGTCCTACCTTAGGTCATCTTCTCTCGGACACCCGGCCCATCCTGCTCCCACAGCGTAGAGATCCAGTTAGGGTCTCCCGAGCTAGTTCTTTCTTCCTTAGGTGATATTTCTGGGGACTTCTGGTGGGGAAAAAGTCAAGGGGAATGGTGAGAGTGCTGCCACCACCCAGGGCTGAGGCAGGTGCTCTCGCCATCCCTTGGGCTATGTACACATTATACACTACTGGTTAGACACAATCTTCACGCCCTATCCCTGTAGAAAAAGCCATTAGATTTCTGCCCGTTCAGACTGGTGCGTCGTCAGGAGGCGCGACGCTAATCAAGCTTGAATACATTTGAACACCTCATTATCAAATAGAAACCTCTTCTCTTTAAAAACTTCATTACTTCCCATCAAATACCCTGTGGCAGGTTGTTCATTAATAAATGGGACGCAGGATTTTTATTTCATCAGCAATGTAATTTCCTGTAATTAAATAAAGAATTAACGTGAAGGGTGCTGAATCCTGTTAGGAGACTCCAGCTATGAAGGAAAGCAATAGTTAATTATGAAAATGGCAGTAAATAAAATTAAACGGCCTTTTATGAAGTTTTAAACTTTATACAGTGCGAAAAGAGTCAGCATTAAAACCTCTCTCATCGAAAATGAACCAATTGATTCAGTCAGAATTAGAATAGATAACCCCCCCCCCCCCCCCCCCCCCCGATGAGGGTAATTTAAAAAATAGGTCCCTTCCCCAAAGGGCTGACACAGTTCAGAAACTGAGAAAGCTATTCTTCTTGGCCTCTGGTCCAGGCCAGGTCCTCTACTTGAATGAAGACGTATCTCTGCGCGAGGCACAGTCCACCCTCTCCCAGAGGGGATACCTAATTTTCACTCTCCCGTGGAGGGCAAGCAAACAGCCTCTTTCACTGGAATCTCTCCAGGCCAGCAGGATACATCCTGGAACAAAGCGGAAGACACACACCAAAAAGAGAGACAAATCAGAGTCCCTTCTGTGGCAACAGGTGCAGTCTTCTCAAGTTGTCTTCACCCCACCTCATAGGGAAATGAAGTCCTCCTCGCTGGGGGCGTCCAGTTTCTTTAGAATCCTGCAGTGCTCGTAACGCTCAGGACTTGGCCCTTTTTACCGTCACTCCATCGGGCAGGAGGCAATTCATGGAATGGGGCCTCTGTTCTCCATTTCGTAGGTGATAAATGACAGCAAGTCTGCCACTCTGCAGTCCAAAGCCCTTCACTAATCAGGATGCCTTCATATTCCCCGTGGGTTTGGGGAGTCCTTGGTGTGCTCAGCCAGCCAAGCGTTCCCTGTTCTCCTCTACAAAGTTCATTACATGAACAGGGACGTACAGGTACTTCTTGTGGAGAAAAGCCAAGTGGGATCAGGCTACCTCTGCACTGCAATCCCACTGGTGAGGGGGGGGTTCAAAAACCTCTCCATGCTATTGCGATTAAAACAAAATTCTTCTAAAGTTAAAACTGGATACATCTTCTGCCCTCACTGTCTCTCACAGCAGGATCCATCACTGGTGCTTGTCCTCCTAGGGTTTAGAGTGGGCAAGCACCAGTGATGGATGGCTCTGGTGAGAGCCCTTTCACCCCAAATAGGTATCAGGTGTAAAAAGCTCTCTCTTCTGTAAATTAGTAGGAGAAGGTCCCTCTGGCAGGGAGTGCACATTGAGGTGTCACTTCTAACTGAAACACCATCTGGGTGAAGCTGGGAGGCCTCGCCAGAGTGTAAGACTTAGATATTTTTACCCTTCCAATGCTTTCTCAAAATGATCTCGTGTCCTAAAATGGCTGGGGCTAAATAGTACTGGGGCATCTGATCACAGCCCTCCAGATGGGAGAGAATGAGGGGGATGGATGACTCCTTAATAGTGCGTTCTGTGCAGGGACAGCGACATCTGGTGGCCAACCCGGGGGGTTGCCACACATGACTGAGTCGTGTGATCTATCAGGGGGCATCTAAGAGAACACAATCTTCTGAGAAGAACTATAATGAGGGATGTGCAGTCATTTAAAATGAATGCGCAAAATGGGATGAATGAGGCTATTTTCTGGTTTGCCTCTCATCATTTTGGTATAAATAAAATACAAGTCCAATCTCTCCCACCCTGTAAAATCAGGTCTAGGGCCCGGGCCTACAACGTAATGATGCTGGTGGCATTTCAGACGTCCAGGCTGCTGGTGCCATTTTAAAATCTGTGGCAGGCGGGGCAGGAATGAGCTGGCACTGTTCCATCCCTTTAGACCTTGCGGCTCTATGGATGGGGGTAAGTGGGGGCCGGGGAGGTCCTTGGCCCTGGGAATGATTTAGCAGGGCAGGAGAGGGGGTTGTCAAAGGAACCAGGCAGACTCAGACTGGGCCCAACCAAGTAAGCCTTGATTTTTACTGGCTGGGAGGGAGGTTGAAGGGGGACCTGGGAGACTCCAACTGCCAGGTAGTCCCAGGCCCTGTGGATGTCATGGGGGGGAGGGGGGAGGGCCTTGATTTGGTGTTTATTTTGTTTTATGCAGGAGGAGTGAGGCGTAATGTTTTTGGTTTGGGGAATGAACCGAAGAACCAAAAAAAACCTATTAACTGAATCAAAACGTTTTGGGCTACGCATCCCTCATTGGAATTATTCTCTCTCTAAGTCTTCATATGCAGCTATCCCAGGGGAGTCACATGGATGGATCACATGACTCAGGCACATGCCCCAGGGCACATGTCCCTGAACTACGTAGTCCATCTGTGCGCGTCTCTCTAAGGAGAATATTATGTGAAAGAAAAGATCTGTATTTACTATAAAAGGTTATGTCAGCTTGTGTCTGAGAAATCATCCCTGCAACGTTTGTCATTTAGCCGTGACCCAAACATCCCTTCCTCGTCGCCTCCATGAGCCCTTCTGCTACAACCCCCAGGATGACATTCATTCTCCCCCCCTCCTGCTTTCTCTATTGTTTGGCTTTTGGTTGTGAAGCAGTAGTGATTGCTCTTCTGCATTTCTGCTGTTGGCCTGGGAGTCAGGCAGCTGCGAAAATACAATGCATTGAATTGCATAAATTAGCAGTTCAATGCAATGTGTTGCTTCGCATTCTGTGATCCATGGTGTTAAATTGTACTAATTAGGCAACACTGATGTTTGTTTGAATTTCTTGTTGAAAAATTTGCCCCAACTTTAATCCACTTTATTTTGAAACCAAATGTTTTGTCTGAAAAATTAGAGCATGATTTAAGTTAGTTATTTTGAGGACAATATTTAAAGATAGCTGGCTGAGCTGGATAAGACTCATGGGATATTCATTGCTGAATATACCCGGATAAGTATTAAGGTTAGCCTGATAAGAAGATCTGGCTAACTTTAGACCTACTATGGGACACATCTAATGTATCTGTCTAAGTTACAGGCCGATACAGTAAAGTCCGCGGGAGAGCGGGCGAACGCCCTCTCTTCTGTGTGCGCGTTTCTGTATGCAAATTAGGCCCGGTGGTAAAAACAGGTAAAAGGAGGCGCTAGGGACACTAGCACGTTCTTAGCGCCTCCTTTTTGACAGGAGCGGTGGCTGTAAGCAGGTTTGACAGCCGACGCTCAATTTTGCCGGTGTCGGTTCTTGAGCCCGCTGACAGCCATGGGTTCGGAAACCGGACGCCGGCAAAATTGAGCGTCCGGTTTTCGAGCCGCGGGCCGACTTCAAATTTTTTTTTTTTTTACTTTTTTAAACTTTCGGGACCTCCAACTTAATATCGCCATGATATTAAGTCGGAGGGTGCACAGAAAAGCGGTTTTTTACTGCTTTTCTGTGCACTTTCCCGGTGCCCGAAGAAATTAGCGCCTACCTGTGGGTAGGCGCTATATAATTTTGTACTGCTAAATGCATCAATTGAATTCTTAGTTACAAGAGGAAGAGGGAAAATACCCCTTCATTGTATCCCACTGTCTGAGTTCTGGACTGTGTCCCATAAAGGGGTGGAGAAGATTCCTCCAGACTGATGCTCTGACTGTACAATGTCATCATCAAAGGGCCAAGTTATTGCCCTTGATGACGCACTAAGACGCATGACATCAAGCACATGGGCAGGCAGGTCAGAGCGTCAGTGCAAAGCCCTTTTGGTGATGTGTTCCCACTGTGCGATGGCGCCGTTTAATGATGCACTGGCAGGGTTCCCACCCTCTGCCAGCAAGGTGAGGTCCTGCGCTGCAGTGGACCTGATGGTGACCTGCCGGCAGGCTTCAGGCATCCAGCGTGCAGATAGATGACAACATCCTGGGGAGCAGGGTGAGCCAAATGTGTTGTTACTAAAAACAAAAGGGTATGAGTAAGAGAACAAAAGAGGGGGGTGAGAGTGAGCAGTGGGAAGGGGGAGAGAGGGAAGGAACGGAAGGGGTGAGGGTGGTGAATAACTGAGAGGGAAGGGAAAGAGTGGAAGGGATAGGGTGAGTGACAGAGGGGAAGGAAGAAAGGGGGATGGGAGTGACTGAGGGGAGGGAAGAGAAGGGAGTGGGTGGGAGGGAGGGGAACAGTGATGACTGATAGGAAGAAACAGAAGAGGTGACTGGGAGTAAGGGAGTGAGTGATTGAGAGGAAAGGGAAGGGGTGAGAAGGTAAGGGAAGTAAGAGTGATGGGGAGAGGGACTCAGAGGGATGGTAAGGGGATTAAGTGGGAGAGTGAGTAACAGAAGGAAGGGAAGAGAGTAAGAGAGTTGAGTGCCTGAGAGGGAAGGGGGTTGAAGGGGGTGAATGGCTGAAAGCTGAATGAGAAGGAAGGAAAGGTGGAAGAGGAGGGGAGCAAGTAGAAGAGGGAAAGTGAGTACGGTAAGAGAGAGGGTAAGAACATAAGAACATAAGAAAATGCCATACTGGGTCAGACCAAGGGTCCATCAAGCCCAGCATCCTGTTTCCAACAGTGGCCAATCCAGGCCATAAGAACCTGGCAAGTACCCAAAAACTAAGTCTATTCCATGTAACCATTGCTAATGGCAGTGGCTATTCTCTAAGTGAACTTAATAGCAGGTAATGGACTTCTCCTCCAAGAACTTATCCAATTCTTTTTTAAACACAGCTATACTAACTGCACGAACCACTCTGGCAACAAATTCCAGAGTTTAATTGTGCGTTGAGTAAAAAAGAACTTTCTCCGATTAGTTTTAAATGTGCCCCATGCTAACTTCATGGAGTGTCCCCTAGTCCTTCTACTATCCGAAAGAGTAAATAACCGATTCACATCTACCCGTTCTAGACCTCTCATGATTTTAAACACCTCTATCATATCCCCCCTCAGTCGTCTCTTCTCCAAGCTGAAAAGTCCTAACCTCTTTAGTCTTTCCTCGTAGGGGAGTTGTTCCATTCCCCTTATCATTTTGGTAGCCCTTCTCTGTACCTTCTCCATCGCAATTATATCTTTTTTGAGATGCGGCGACCAGAATTGTACACAGTATTCAAGGTGCGGTCTCACCATGGAGCGATACAGAGGCATTATGACATTTTCTGTTTTATTCATCATTCCTTTTCTAATAATTCCCAACATTCTGTTTGCTTTTTTGACTGCCGCAGCACACTGAACCGACGATTTCAATGTGTTATCCACTATGACACCTAGATCTCTTTCTTGGGTTGTAGCACCTAATATGGAACCCAACATCGTGTAATTATAGCATGGGTTATTTTCCCTATATGCATCACCTTGCACTTATCCACATTAAATTTCATCTGCCATTTGGATGCCCAATTTTCCAGTCTCACAAGGTCTTCCTGCAATTTATCACAATCTGCTTGTGATTTAACTACTCTGCACAATTTTGTGTCATCTGCAAATTTGATTATCTCACTCGTCGTATTTCTTTCCAGATCATTTATAAATATATTGAACAGTAAGGGTCCCAATACAGATCCCTGAGGCACTCCACTGTCCACTCCCTTCCACTGAGAAAATTGCCCATTTAATCCTACTCTCTGTTTCCTGTCTTTTAGCCAGTTTGCAATCCACGAAAGGACATCGCCACCTATCCCATGACTTTTTACTTTTCCTAGAAGCCTCTCATGAGGAACTTTGTCAAACGCCTTCTGAAAATCCAAGTATACTATATCTACCGGTTCACAGGGTGAGTGAGTGTGAGTGTATATGAGAGAGAATGGAGGAAGTTAATGTAGTCCCACCTCCCTCCACTGATTCACTACAATCTCAAGGTGACTGGAAACCAAACGTTTCCAGGTATGGAGAAGGGGGCATTTTTTTGTTCTTATTAGTTTAATTATTGGTGGTTGTTTGATATGTCAGCTGTTTTCAAATATTTAATTGATTTTTGGAAAATGTTAAAAGTTTTTTTTATCCTTATTCCTTTGAGGTCAGTGTTCAAAACTTGCCAATTAAGTAACTCGCCAGCTATAACTTACCCGGCTAAGTTACCCGGTATATTTAGTGGCATGGTTGGCTTCGTCATTGAATATACGCATACATAGTCGCACTTAGCCACATAGGTTATAACCAGCTAAGCTAGACCTGCTTTATGGAAGTCCAACTTAACTGGGTAACTTATGTGCCTACGACCGAATATCACTACTTAGCTGCCTAAGGGGCCGATGCAATAAGGGCACGTAGAAAGCGGGCGCTGAACAGTCTTAATGTGCGCATGGTGCCCCAAGGGGGGGGGGCGCCATGCAATATTTAAATTAGGGGGTCACGCTAGGAAGGAGGAGCTAGGGTCGCTTGCGCGACCTTAGCGCCTCCTTCCTAGCGCAATCCGCCGCGGCTGCCTGTCTGCCAGTAATGAAAACGGCCCCCGAGTTTATCGGCAGACATTTTCATTACTGGCAGACGGCCGGTTATGAAAACAGATGCCAAGTTTACCGGCGTCGGTCTTCATAACTCGGCAGTCTGCTAAGTTATTTTATTTTTATTTTTTACTTTAAAAAAGAAGTACAGAAAAGCTGTTTTTTCTGCTTTTCTGTACTTCTTTTCAGTGCCCTCAGCTATTAACGTCTGCTCCAGGCAGGCGTTAATATCTGAGCGATAAATGTGCGTCTGAGACGCACATTTATCTTTTTGCATGGGGAGTGAATGAGTAATAGGCTCATTTACATGCATTTGCACGTGATGAGCGATAGCTCATTTACTCTGCGTTAAATAGGCGCTAATCCCCTTATTGCATTAGGAGATTGATTAGCGCCTATTTTCCCTGTGTCTAACTGCTCGTTAAGAGTGCGCTCGGGATATTGCATCGGCCCCTCTGTTATATGGCTAGGTTGATCTGCCCACTATTAAATTAACCATATACATGACTTATGTGGCTAAGTGGTGCCATTGAACATAGGCGCATAGTCAGCGGCTGCTATGTAGCTGCATAAATAGTGCTGAACGCACTTTGAATATTGAATATTCTACGTACAATGCTGATGTTTCTGTTTTTGCACTGTTGTACTGCACATGAGTCTGGCTTGTGGATTACAGTTCAGTTTTTTGTTTGCATCTTTGTATTTATATCTTAAGGTCCTTTTATTCTTATTTGGTGAGGGTTTATCTATGTTCTACATTTGTGACTGAGGTGAGGTAGTCTAACCAGGAAAAAACTTTGTACCGCTCGAATTTAAAATGTATTTGTGTTGGGTTGAATGTTTTGCTGATTTTGGTAGAGGCTGAGAGCCATGATTGCAGGGCTCCTCAGGTGCTAAAAATGGTGGTGCTTAAGCCCATTAGATATTGAAATGTCTGCAGCACACAGCAAGTACTGGAGATTTGATTGTTGTGCCGAGGAGCTCCAAGGGGGACCCCACCCCCCTCCCCACTGCCCCCTATTGTGGCCGATAAATGTTTGCCCACCCTGCTCCAATTGATCAATCAGTCCGCTTGTCTGTTAGATCATATTCTCCCCAAATTAATCTGCAACTTGAAACAAGATTTAACTACCATAATAAATACCATATAAATCCAAGGCTCCCTGCCTTCATAACTAAAACAAAAATGGTCGTGATCAAGTCCATCCTGAAGAAACTAGGCACTGACCCCAAAATAGTCAATCACGGTCGTCAAGTCTCCAGCTTTCCTTTCCTATCCAAACTAGTGGAAAAAGTACTTTTAACTCCTAGACATCAAAGAAGAGGCCAACATCTTTCACACTTATCAATCCAGTTTCAGGAAAGGCCCTGTGAGCATTAAACCAAAGCATCTACCTGCATGCTTACCTATGTGGGGACTCTCTCCTAGCCCTACTAGATCTTTCCACCATATTTGACACTGCTGATCACCTGCTTCTGACTCAGTGCTTGGAGCACATTGGTACTGAGGGCAGTGCCCTCAAATGGTTAAAATAATTCTTGACCAACAGAGCACATTTCATGGGCCAGCAAACTATCCATACCTAGAGATCTCACCTTTTGGAGTGCCCCAAGGTTCAGTGATTTCCCCGTTTCTCTTCATTCATCCACTCTGGGACCTCATCCAATCTTCCAACATCGAATGTCACCTATTTGTTGACAAGCCCAATTCTCTGTCCAGGGATGGATCAGGCTGCGGCTATCACTATGCTCAACAATTGTCTCTCTGCAGTAGCCCTAATGACTTAACAAACAAACTGAAACTAAACCCTCCAAATCTGAACTCTTCTGGTTAAGCTATCACGGGTGTTCCCTATTTACTTTACCTGCTCTCTCAGGAACTCCCGTACAACTTGAAGACTCCATGCACAGCTGGGGATTTATCTCACCTACAGTCTTACAAAGGAAACACACATCTCTACTGTGATAAATACTTCCTTTATGCAATTTTGCCAGATCAACCAAATACACAATTACTTTGAGAAGCATGATCTCCGAAACACTCTTTGATCAACTACACAGACTATTGTAACTTACTATTTAAGTGGCATCTCTCAATATAACCTGAAACACCTCCAACCTTTGCAGCTAGACTTCTGGTAGGGGCCAAGGCCACTGACCACCTAAAACCAATCTCAGTCAGTTACATTGTCTCCCAGTTGTGAATCAACTGGTCCCAGAATATCTCTCCCAACTTCTGTTCTCCTACATTCCCATGAGGGAGCTTGGGTCCTCACAGCAGGCCCTTCTGATGTCCCCTCTTCTGGTTTCTGCTGGACTAAACATGCCCAAGACTTCAAGCATTCTGCTGATTTACCCCTAAAATACGGAACATATGGTAGCCCTCTGCCTTGAAACTTGTTACCTCACCTTCTGGAAAAAAGACATCAAAGCTTGGCTATTCAGCCAGGCCTTCCCCTAAAGACTCCTCCTCCTAGTTCCTGACTTCTGGAACTCTTTTTCTTAATTTGATCCCACACCTTTATCCACTATCAGGCTAATTCTACTGCCCTTGTATCAGGTGCTTAACGTATCTGCTTCATGGTATTATTTCCACCCATGACACGTAAAATCCACCCCCTGTCTTTAAGTCACACCTGTATTTGTGCATTTCCATATCCTGACTGTACTTTATTTTTAATACAATCCACCTTGTGACTAATTATGAAAAGGTGGAATATCAAATGCTCACACACAAATAAAGAATTGAAGGATATAAAATGTAAAAGACTACACTGAGTATGGCACATAGGATAATGAAATGAAATAGCACCTTAATTACACTTACTTGATGATGATGTGTTGACCTAGAATCAGTATTTAGAATTGCAAGACACTAGATAATGCATGAAACTAGATAATGCATGAATATGGCCTCGACTATGTATTAACTGTTTGGATTAACCCAGAATATGAATGAGAATGTTGACCCAGAAACCGAACGATGACTTTGTAAACCCTTGTGCTCTTATCTTGGAAGGACGGTATATAAAACCCCTAAATAAATAGAGTAAACAATGGAGATATAGTGAAAGCAAAATGTTTATTGGGGGTCTCTTATTCTCACTTTTACAGCATCTGGGTGTTTAAAAAAAACCTTAAGAAAGGGCAATTATCAGTGATCCACCAGCAAACCTACCTGCGCACGCTTTACAGATGTTCTATAAGAAACAAACCAGTAGGTTCCTGTAGAAACTTTGCTAAACCTTTTGAGGCCCATGATGAAAGGGGCTTGTTGGGTTAAATTAAGGCTCGGCTGGGCAAACCCCCAGGGGTTGAAGTTTCCTGCTGGTCTGAACGCCCCCCCAGGTTTTCCTGGCTAAGTGACTGGGCAGGTGGTGTTCCGGGACGGGCCACCTTTATCCGGATACGTTGGCCAGGTCCCGCCGATCCTCAGCCTTAGCTGGCCACGTGTAGGGCTGCCTCGGGGCACTCCTTAAATTACCTGGGTATATGTGCGGGGATAACTTGAATCTCACCTGGCAATTAAGGAGAGCAAAGAAAAAAGAAAGAAGCCTTTCCCCGGGCCAGCAGGCTTCGTTATTTTGGAGCACTGCTGGGGGTTTCACTTGATTGATTTCGCTTTTCCAGGTTGTACTGCCGTGGCCTAGAATCTCATTCCAAACCCTTCCTTCCTTTCTGACTTTATGCTTGAGGCATCCGGGGCCTGATTTATGGAATGTTTTACCCCGTTTTGTGTCTCTGGGATAAACCTGTTATAAATTGGCTCGTATGCGTTAATCCATAACTTTTGCTTTTGCTCTTATGTTTTCTAACCGGTGCAGGAACTGCAAAAACTCAGCAGTTTCTGAATGACATTGAAAACTAAGAAGACAATTCTCAGTAAAGTGTTCGTAATTTCAGATTTGTATGTCTTGAAATAGCGCTACACGCTTCTAGTATCTTTTATTTTGTTGGAAAATCTGTTTATTTTTAATGCCTACATTGCACGTTTGGTGGAGTCTACTGAAAGCTCTGAGCTCAATGTTCAAACCTGGCCGTTTAAATAACTTCTCCGGATATAACTTATCTGGCTAAGTTACAAAAGTATATTCAGCAGCACAGCTAAGCCACTTGTGAAGAGAGGCTAAAGGATCTGAATACTACACCCTAGACAGAGGAGAGGATGTGCAGGGGAGATAGGATACAGACCTGCAGATACCAGACAGGAAAGCAAACAGAGGAACCAGGGGGTCAGGAAATGAAACTGAGAACCAACATCAGGAAGTATTTCTTCATGGAAAGGAGTGGATGCCCAAAGGAGGTGGTAAGGACAAAATCAGCAAATAACTTCAAAAGGGCATGGGATAGATACTGTGCATGGGCATGGGATAGATACTGTGAATCGCTAAATGTTGGAAATGAAAAAAAGGGGAGCAGGGGAGTAACCTGTACAGAGTTGCAGTTACTTCCCATAACAGAAGGCATGGGGGTGACCTGCACAGAGCGGCAGTTCCTACCCTTAAAAGAAACATGGGGGTAACCTGCACAGAGTGGCAGATACTACCATGAGCAGCTTGCTGGACAGACTGGATGGATCATTTGGTCTTTATTTGCAATCTATACTATGAATATATGCATGTATATCCATGCTTAGCTGTGTAAGTTATAAATTTGGACTTGCTCTATGGCTCGTCTAGCTTAGCTGCATAACTTATGCGGCTAAGACTGAATATCGCTAGTTACTAGCATAATTATATGGCTAACTTGCTCTGCCCTGATCCGCTCACTACATGCCCACAAGTCATGTGTTTATTTACACTTTCGGATAATAGAAGGACTAGGGGGCACTCCATGAAGCTAGCAAGTAGCATATTTAAGACTAATCGGAGAAAATTATTTTTCACTCAACGCACAATTAAGTTCTGGAATTTGTTGCCAGGGGATGTGGTTAGTGCAGTTAGTGTAGCTGGGTTTAAAAAAGGTTTGGATAGCCATTTCGAGGCAAGATGGCCGCCACATAGCAAGACGTAGACTGCTCAACTCCTGGGGCTGGTTTGAGGAAGGACAGCGTTTGGTTGGGGAGAGACGCCCTCCTGAGGTAGGGAGAGAAGAATCTGAATTTTGAAGTTCTCCTGCCGACGCATTTTGAAATGCCTGAAAAGGTAACATTAGAGATAATATGGAAGGCTATTATGACTTTACATAAGGCGGTTACGGACTTGACGAATACCGTTAAAGAAAATTGAATTAAAGTTCAGAATCAAGAAAAAAGGATTTCACAGATGGAAGTAAATATAAAAGATATAGGGGTTGAGGTAAAAAAAGTCAAAGAAGTGCAGAGTGAATTAATAAGATCGGAATCTAGTATGGGGAAGAAGCTGGATTTCTTTGAGAACGAACTGAGGAAGCCTAATTTAAGGTTCCTTAATTTTCCGAGAACGAAATGGATTCCCCCACAGGAATTACTAAAAAGTTATTTCCTGAATATATTGGGTTTCTTGGAAACAGCAATACCCCAGGTTTCAAAGATATTATATTTGCCATCGAAAGGAGATGATGAAAATCAAGCTGAGAAATCTGTCGATAATTTGTCTGACATAATTGAAAAGTCATTTGAAACAAACATAGAGAAAAGAACGACTCTTTTGGTGACTTTTACGCAGGTCTCAGATAGAGATAAAATACTTTAAATGTATTTTCGTAAACAGCAAATCCAATTTTATGGGAAACAAACATTTTTCCGGATATAACAAAAGCTATGCAGGAGAAGAGAAAACTTTTTCTGCAAATGAAAAATGAAGTTATCTCAAGAGGTGCTAAATATTATCTAAGATTCCCATGTCGCAGTGTCATAGTATATCAAGACAACAGATATGTATTTAATGCAGTTGAGACAATATTTAGAGTCTCATTCCTAAGAATACTCAGGGGGTTGTTGGTTAATATGTTTAAGGCGCATGAGCTATGTTTTCTTAGTTTGAGAAATTGGTAAGGTATTAACTGCTCAATTGTTTCTTGCCTCTCCAGATTACTTATAAGCTATAGTAGATTTTGTTACTAATTATATGTCAAAAATTGATGTAAGAATATCTTTATGTACCTTTGAGATGAAAAGTAACATTAACTTAATGTAATAGTTTGAAAATTCAATAAAAAATACATTAAAAAAAAAAGATTTGGATAAGTTCTTGGAGGAGAAGTCCATTAACTGCTATTAATCAAGTTGACTTAGGGAATAGCCACTGCTATTACTGGCATCAGTAGCATGGGATCTTCTTAGTGTTTGGGTACTTGTCAGATTCTTGTATCCTGGTTTGGTCTCTGTTGGAGACAGGATGCTGGGCTTGATGGACCCTTGGTCTGACCCAGTATGACAATTTCTTATGTTCTTATAAGTGACTTAATGGGCTAAGCAGTGACTGCTGATCATAGGTGCATATTCAGCGGTCGCTACAAAATTGCATAAGCTATACCGATGCGGTTAAATAGTGCTGAACGCTTTTTGAATATCAACCTTTCTGTGGGCTTTCTTGATTGTCTTCATGCCTTGTCCAGCAGTTTGAGGTCGAAATGTAAATTTCAGACCATGGCAAAAATTAAAAACAAAAACCAAAAATAACCAAAAGCACCACAAAAAGCTGCAAATCATTTAACGTACACAATTTTGAAACTATCCATCATTTCTGTCTCAGGATTTAATTTCCTGCATTTTTAGGAAGGGAAAGAAGATTCACAGAGAGAACTGAGCAAGCAAGAATCTGTGTAAAAAGCTCCAAGATACTTTTGCTCAGTCCCTAATTTTCAGCACCTAGTCTCATAGGGCTTTTGCCAGGAGTTAATGCTTCCTCCAGGATTTTTTTTTTGGCGGGGACAGTGGGGAGTTTTCCCATTCCAAGAGGGTAAGGTGATTTAAAAATTTTGCAAAGCTGACTTGAAGGTTTTTGGTTTTTTTGGGTTTTTTTAGCTCGATCTGTAAATCTGGCCCTTAAACAGAACACTTTTTTTTTTTCACCCTTGATAGGAGGTTCTGTGCTGAATATCTCTTATTTATAAGAGAGAGAATCTTTTTGTATTTGGGATGAGGGCATAGCATGGAAGAACTGCCCTGACTGTATGCACTGTGTACTCAGTCTTACATGATTTAGGCGAGAGCACCTTAATGTTGCTTTATGATTTTATAGATGACATATATGTTATTTATGGGGTTTTATGTTCATTTATTGTACGAACTTTGAGAGTTTGACTGTGCCGGAGATATCAAATCCAAAGAAACAAATAATAAATAAATAAATAGAAGTTTGTCTTTTTGCGGATGATACTAAGATCTGCAACAGAGTGGACACGCCAGAAGGGGTGGAGAGAATGAAATGGGATTTAAGGAAGCTGGAAGAGTGGTCAAAGATATGGCAGCTGAGATTCATGCATTCAGAGTCATGCATATGGGGTGTGGAAATCCAAAAGAACTGTATTCGATTGGGGGTGAAGGGCTGATGTGCACAGAGCAGGAGAGAGACCTTAGGGTGATAGTGTCTAACAATCTGAAGTCAGCAAAACAATGTGACAAGGCGATAGCTAAAGCCAGAAGAATGCTGGGCTGCATAGAGAGAGGAATAACCAGTAAGAGGAAGGAAGTGATGATCCCCTTGTACAGGGCCTTGATGAGGCCTCACCTGAAATACTGTGTTCAGTTCTGGAGACCGTGTCTCCAAAGGGACAGAGACAGGATGGAGGCGGTCCAGAGAAGGGCGACCAAAAAGGTGGATGGTCTTCATAAAATGTCTTATGAGGAGAGATTGAAGAATCTAAATATGTACACCCTGGAGGAAAGGAGGAGCAGGGGTGATATGATACAGACGTTCAGATACTTGAAAGGTTTTAATGAACCATGGTCAACAACAAACCTTTTCCGTTGGAAAAAAATCAGTAGAACTAGGGGTCACGATTTGAAACTCCAGGGAGGAAGACTCAGAACCAATGTCAGGAAGCATTTCTTCACGGAGAGAGTGGTGGATGCCTGGAATGCCCTTCCGGAGGAAGTGGTGAAGACTAAAACTGTGAAGGATTTCAAAGGGGCATGGGATCTATGTAAGCACACAGAGGTCAGTATTCAGTCAGACAAATGCAAGGTTTTGAATTCCCCGCCCAGTTGCAGCAGGTACATTTTAACGGGATAAGTCATGGACCATCTAAAACGTACTCAGATAAAAAAAGGGCGGTGTGGAGGGGGTCTGTGGGTGGGGCTTAGCTGGGTGGTGGCCATGGTGGATAGCAGTAAGCTGACCTAGATAACGTCAAATCTATAACTGGTTATATTCAGCGGGACTTGTCTCCCTCTGAATAACTCAGCTAAGGATATCCAGATGTGTTTACCCCAGTAACTTGCTGCACATTGTGCCCGTGGAATATGGACCTAGAGGGGCCTCTGTCCTCCATATGAAAGCTTTCCTCCCATTGTGTATCCATGGGAAAAATGCTTAGGACTCAGGGCTCATAGTACTTTAATGGCTTTGGACAGTAATAAGGATTAACTTAAATAGTCACATTGAAAAATATTTCCGCAAAAGCACAGCTCCCAGATCTTGTGTGATATTCTATTGGCATTTTAGCACATTACCTGCATATAGAGGAAAGAGAACATTGAAGCAGCCAGATGATCTCTGGGACTATCTCCTCCACATTTCTGACAGTAAACTGACGTCGCCT
Source organism: Rhinatrema bivittatum (assembly GCF_901001135.1). Classification (NCBI taxonomy): domain Eukaryota; kingdom Metazoa; phylum Chordata; class Amphibia; order Gymnophiona; family Rhinatrematidae; genus Rhinatrema; species Rhinatrema bivittatum. The sequence continues at coordinate 465,950,458 of NC_042618.1, read as the reverse complement.
AGATCGGTGGACCTCCTCAGGCCCACCCATCCGGCCGGTCATGTTTTCAGGATATCCCTAACGATTAAGCTTGGGATATCTGTGCACGCACTGCCTCCAGAATACGCAGATATATTTCATGCCCACTTATTAGGGATATCCGGAAAGCCTGACTGGCTAGGGAGCCCCGAGGACCAATGTGTGAGCAATAAAGACAGCACACACATCTTCCAGGAGAGATTCCTCCCCACCCACTTCCAAAGTTAGGAGGTCTATAGGCAAACTTTAGAATTTTTGTAATGCGGTTTTTCAAAATTGCATTTTGTCCTGAAACCACTGATTGTGCTTTCAAGCACCACAACAGCAAGGAACAGAACTAGATGCTAATAATGTCTTCCTTTCAGGTTGTACAAGTGTTGACTCTGTGCAAACCCCGTGCTAGGAGAGTGTACACTTGTAGATGTGGATAGGGTTAGAACAAAGAAAGAAAAGCTGAAGCCCAGCACACTCCAACCCCCCCTTCCGTAGGAGTACACCAGGATGTTCTGAACATCCCCATTTGTATCCTGGCACACTTGGATCCCCCCGTTTCCATCTGGACCCTAACACACTTTCCGCCCTCCATTCCCAACTCAACCTCAACACATACAGACCCCATCTCCAGCACAACTCTTCTTCCCAGCTTGACCCCCCCCCCCCCCCCCACCACCACCAGCAACTGGAGCCCAGCCCACTCTGACGCCCCTCATCTCCAGCATGACCCCAGGATAATCAATCCTCTTTCCACCCCTTCCTGGCTCACCCCAACACACTGTGTCTTCCTCCCACCCAACCCTAGCATACCTTGACCCCATGCCACAGCCAGATCCCAGCACTCTCCTCTCCCTAACCCAAAGCCAGCACACTTCTGTCCCCTTACAGGCCCATATCAGCACATTCCTGCCTCCCACCCACCTCTCCCTTACCTGGCACCAATAGACCCCAAACCCCCTTCCCAGTCTGCCCCAATCTGACCAGAGCACACTTCTTGCCCCCTCCCTTTAGCCAAAATGAAGAAACAGTGAATATCCAACCCCACCCCCCTTAAAATTCAAAGGAAAATAAATTACCCTGTCCACCAATCCTGATTCTCTGAAGACCCTCCCAGCCCCCAGGATACCCCCACCATCCTCTCCCCACCGTAGCCCTTATCAAATCGTGAATCCACGGGCCTTCCGGAGGCATGAACCATCCCCCTGTTGTTTCAGCCTCACTCTTGTGCCTTAGCAAAATGGACGCTAGTCAACCTGAGGCCAATGCCATTATGTTGTACAGCAGATTCAGCTGTACAACATAATGGTGCCAGCAGTCGGGTTGACTGGTGGCTATTTTTCTAAGCTATAGGATGGGCTGAGGCAATGGGAGAAGATTCCTGTTTCCCTATGCCCTGTGGCCTAGGATTTGATAACTGCTCGAGTGGGTAGAGGTTGTTGGGATATCCTAGGGGCAGTGTGAGGCAGCACTAGAATAAGAACATAAGATATGCCATACTGGGTCAGACGAAAAGGGTCCATCAAGCCCAGTATCCTGTCTCCATCAATGGCCATTGCAAATCATAAGTACCTGGCAAGTACCCAAACATTAAATAGATCCCATGTTACTAATGCCAGCAACAAGCTGTGACTATTCCCTCTTGATTAACAGCAGTTAATGGACTTCTCCTCCAGGAACTTATCCAAACCTTTTTTAAACCCAGTTACACTAACTGCACTAATCACATCCTCTGGCAACGAGCTTAATTGTGTGTTGAGTGAAAAATAATTTTCTCTGATTTTATTTTAAATGTGCTACATGCTAACTTCGTGGAGTGCCCCTTAATCCTTGATTTATCCGAAAGAGTAAAACACAGTTTCAAATTTACCCATTAAAGTCCTTTCATGATTTTGTAGACCTCTGTCATATCCCCCCTCAGCCATCTCATCTCCAAGCTGAGCAGCCCTAACCTCTTTAGCTTTTCCTCATAGGGGAGCCATTCCATGCCCTTTATCATTTTGGTCGCCTGGGGTTTTTTGGGTTTATAAATGGTTTGTAATCCGATGGTTGATGACTGTGAGGAGCGCCTACAGACTGTCGCACACATATGCTCCCCACCAGTTTTACCGACAGACAAACTTCTTGCTAAGCACATTAAATATATAAAGATTTGCTTGCTTGGTATTATAGTTGCCTTGAAATGTTTTGAATTCTTAATATATTTCTGTTTTTGTTTTAGCAAATGAAAATACTTCTGTGGATGGAATTTTTAAAAATGCATTTAAATTTGGAATTCTTTTGCCTGCTTCCCAGTAACCACCAGCACATTGCTTTTATTTGCAATTCTTTTTTTTTTTTTTTTAGGAATATTTAACAAGCCACAAGTATGGCAATGCAGCTAGAAATGATCTATGGAATACACTCTCTCAGGTAAAGCATCCTGACCCCTGGCAAAACACCAGGAAAGCCAAGAGAAGGGAAGCGGCGCGTTTAGCAGGAGGGCAGAAACGAATACGCTCAGAGCCCAAATTCCCCCAAGCCCTGCAATAATATTTCAAAAACCAATGCCAAAAAGGAGAGCTGCTGGTGGGGCTCAAAGAGTGGCCGGGCTGCAAGGTTCTTATTGGTTTCTGCCTTTACCCTGCTCACGGCCATTTTTTTTTTTTTTGGTTTTTTTTTTTGTGATGTTGTTCTGAGACCTGGAAAGGGGGGTTAACCTGACAGCATGAAACTGCTCAAAACTGCATCCACAAAGTATAGAAACCCTTGCATGCTTTCTTCCAGGGCAGCGTGGCCCCTGCTAGAATAGTAAGTTCTGCAGCATGCGGTTAAGTAGGGCACAGCCACGGTGGAGCAGGTGACAGTGAGCGCACTCTTGCTGCCCATTTACAGAACTAGATCTTGCCTATGTTTCTTTTTCCTTCTGCCGTAGTAACGTTTAATTACATTTATTTCCGCTCAGACTGTGCCGCTTACCTTGTTGTGTAGATCTACAGCCAAAGGATTTTGACAAAGATCCTCCTGCCTTTTTTTTTTTGCCCTCCTGGGGGTTGTTTGGTAAAATCTGTAAGTTGGAGCAGTTGACGGCGCAGAGAGGTTTTCCCTTCTGCACATAAACAATCTGTTGTTTTGAAGGCTGTGAAGAGGGAAGGTAAAGTCATAAACATCGAGGAAGTAATGGATCAGTGGACTCTGCAGATGGGTTACCCCGTTATCACCATCGTCAGGAACGAAACTGCAGATGGCTGCGTGGCAATCACTCAGGAGCATTTTATTTATGACACTGAAGCAAAAATCAGGCACGCCGAGCTCAGAAATAACAGGTACATCCATTATTTCTATTGTCAAACATGCTGTTTTGTTGGCGAAGTTGCTAAGGTTCCCCTGCTTTAACCATTTCAGCCCCCATCGTTTAAAAAAATGTTTGCCATGTAGGCAAAGGACATGAAAAAAAAAAAAAAGCAAACCCTTTGAAGGGTCAGGTCAGTAAGTGAATTAAATTATCACTGCACGGATGTAATGACAGTCACTCTTTGTTATTCTCATGAATGCATCTATACTTAGATTTGTTACTGCCAAATCTCTGCACCAGCTTCATCAGGGTGAGTTCTGCTTCATTCCAAGTTGTACTTGACTGTGGATTTCAAAATAGGCAGCCTGCAGAGGTACCAACCATCCTGTTTCACTGCAAACTAGAATTGTAAGGAGAGAATTCTTAATCACCACAAGGCTGGACTGCAAGTCCCCATGAGGTTTTCCCCTTTGAAAATTCTGGTGATTACTTTGGGGCAGGTGCAAAGTTGGCCCCATAAACCGTGTGCAGGGATTTCCGAGTGAAATTACTGAGGGCTGCCTGTGGGGCTCTGCCCTCCACCTCCCCCTGGCGCCACCCCTTGGCAGAGTGGGAAATTTCACCTGCAAAGGGAAGGGGGAGGTACATTTTAACCAACAGTTTTACCTGGTTAGCAGCTGGCATGAATTAACCCTTTTACACACAGTGGGGCCGATTTTAAATCCTACGCGCGCGGGGTACATTTGTGAGCGCTACCCAGCGCGCACAAATGTACCCCCGATTTTATAACATGCGCGCGCTGCCGAGCCCAAGGGGAGCCCCGATGTTTTTTTAGCTCCCCACCCACCCCCCAGCCCTACCTAAATCCCCCCTACCTTATTTTGCCGAGTTACGCGCGCCGGCCAGCTGCTGTGCCAGAGGGCTCGGGACCCCCGCCGCCCCGCCCCCAGCCCCACCCCCAGACCGCCCATTTTTGAAAGTCCCGGGACATACGCGCATCCCGGGGCTTGCGCGCACCGCCGAGCCTATGCAAAATAGGCTCGGCACGCGCAGGGGTAGGTTTTCGGGGGTTATACGCGTATATTACGCGCATAACCCTTTGAAAATCTACCCCAGTATATTTTAATCCTAAAAGTTCTTTCTCAGTCTGTGCTGGAGTAGGTTCACACAGAGGGGGAGGAGGAGGGTTTATGGGACTGTGGGTAAATTTTGACTTGCTAAAATGAATATGCGAGTAGCTACTCTGGTGCTAGAAAGCACTATTCATGAGAGTCTTAAAATGGGAACATTTATACACAACACAGCGGTATGGCAGAATTTTGAAGGAATTAGTCTCAAGTGCCAATAGTATATCTATTGGCACTTGAGACTAATTTTGATGTTTTGGCCATAGTACTTAAATCTGTTATTATTTGGGATTCACGTGAATCGCGGTTGAGAATTTTGAAGGAGCCATCGATGCGCTTGGGACATTACGCCAGTAAAAGAGAGAGCAGGATTTCCCGTTGTTTTGTGTCTCTGAAGATAGAGGGACCACACCAAGGTGTGAAGTACCTTCCTGCTGCCTCATTTTCCAAAGCATTTTTCAGAAAAGTGCTGAACAGCCCAAGGCTTGGAACACTGACCGATGGCTTGCCCGTTACGTTCATTGTTCAAGAACAGCCTCATCTTTATTGGAACTCGCTCTCTGTGAAATTGCCGAGGATGAAGAGGCCAGTAGATTTTTCTCTCTTAAATCTGTGCACATGCTGGCAGTATACCAAAGATTTTGTAGTGTCAGTTTTGGTGCAGCCTGGTTAGTCGGGCTGTATCCGCTGCCATTCCCACCCTTACTCCGATCTGGATGTGCCCAGGCTTGGCAGTTAGCAAGTGGTGGACATCTATGTGCAGAGCTGACCTTCTCATTCATTGCACTGACCAGGCTGTAGTAGATTGTATTGTTTGTCCCATACCATGAGTGATACAACTGTAGCACGTTCCTAGCACCCATAGGGTTTTGGGAAGTAGGGGTTGCATGTGAGCGGAGGTTAGGAGGAGACCCAGAGGTAGGCCTAGAACATGATGGGGAGAGGGTATTCAGGTCATTAAGGCCTGCACCTTGATTTCATTCTTTTTGGAGGGTTGGGGGAGCCATCAGGTGCTATGACCTGATTTAATTGTTACTTATTTTGCGGGATTGGGGGTTGGGCCTGCTGACCCAGAAAGGGTTTTGCTTTTTACTTAACCAGCTAAATGTTGAATATAACTAGTTAAGGTTAAAGTAATATGGATACAGGGTACCTGGATAACTTTGACTGTCAATGAGCATTTTAGTGAACTTGGCTGTAGCTTTCTAGGACCACAAAACTTATTTTTAAAGAATAAATTAGGAATTTTGAATAATGGTGATTGAATACTTGAGAATACTCCCAAAAAGATGTACAGCAGCTGTATCATGGGCCTGCATCAGTACCACTGTGGTCTGCTTCCAAAAACAGCAAGTCCCTAAATTTTGCCAGAGTTCAGCAACCAGTGCAGTTCTGCATGCTGGGCCAAATTAAGGGGCAGGCCAACTGGGTAATCACTCAGAACACCAGCTAGTAGGGCGCTAGTTGCCTCGCTCATGCGTCTGCATTGTGGAAGAGCCAGCAGGGAAGATTAGTGGAGGTTGCAGGGCAACTGATGGAGCCCAACCTGACTATGGATGGATAGGAGGAGTCGCAGCGCCACTGGCAGAGCCCAATCCACTAGTGGCTGAAGATGGAAGGAGGCTGCAGGGCCGCACAACAGAACCCAACCTGCCACGCGGCCGAAGTGAAGAGAATCAAAGAAGATCTGGAGAGGATGGGCATTGTATGTGGGAAAGAGGGAGCTTGTGTGGGGGAGAGCATATGAGAGTTTGTGTGTATATGCAAGAGCATGTGAGTGAGAGTTTGTGTGTGCTTATGGGACAACGTCTAAGAGAACTTGTATGTGGGAGAGAATGTGAGTATAAGTTTGTGTGTGTGTGTGTGAATGAGAACTGGTGTGTATATGTAGGAGCATGTGAGTGAGGGTTATAGTGTATATGGGAGCATGTGAGATTGAGAACTTTGTGTGGAAGAGCATGTGAGTGAGAGCTTATGTGTGTGTTTATGGGACTGCACGTGAGAGTTTGTGTGGGTGGCAGAGCATGTGAGTGAGAGCTTATGTGTGTGTTTATGGGACTGCACGTGAGAGTTTGTGTGGGTGGCAGAGCATGTGAGTGAGAGCTTGTATGTATGTGTGTGGGAGAGCATTTGGGATTAAGAGCTTCTGTGTATGTGGAAGAGCATGTGAGAGCTTGTGTGTGCATGGTAGAGCATGTGAGAGCTTGTGTGAGAAAGCATGTGAGAATGCAACTTTGTGAGGGAGCATGTGAGTGAGAGATTGTGTAGGAGAGAGCATGTGAGAAAAAGCTTGTGTGTCTGTGGAAGAGCATGTGAGTGAGAGCTTTGTGTGTGTGTGTGTGAGATCATGTCAGTGACAGCTTGTGTTTGTGTGGGAGAGCATGTGAGAGCTTGTGTGTAGGAGAGCATGTGAGAATGCAAGCTTGTGTGTGTGGGGGAAGAGCATATGAGAATGCAACTTAGTGCGGGAGCAAATGACAGTGAGAGTGTGAAGAACTGACCCTGTTTTACCTCTTTAACCTGTGTGATACCAGCAAGATGCTTGATCCACCTTAAATCCCAGAGGGAAAGAGTTCTGTGGGCAGGACCCAGCTGGGGAGGTAAGAGGCAGAGTGCAGCTGGGATCAATAGACTAAGCCCAGGTCTCCAGGAGAAGGCAGCTCCTGGGCAACATTGCTGTCCTAAAGGTAAAGCTGTATCTGAATGGTGATTGTATCTGTGTTTACAAACATGTGGATAATTTGATCGTTTACATGCAATATACATGCCGCGTGCGGAAGGAGTTGCCCGGGGATTTTAGGACGCAGTAGGAGTAGGTTAAAGGGGATAGTGTATTGTGGGTTGGACTAACGCGGCCGAAAAGTGAGTAGAAAGCCGGTTAGGAGCAGGGTAAGCGCGGCCACACTTTACTGTATTGAGATGTAAGTCTGGTCGAGCCAAAGAGCTATCCTAAAGAAAGCCAGCCGTATTCAGTAGTGCGGCTGCACTGAATAAGCCTCCAAAGTTAGCTGGATAAGTTTGCTATCTGGGCTGCGACAGAATATGGACCCCTATATTTTTTGTATTTTGCTCTTTCTTTAGAGATTCTGTGTTCAGAGTCTGGCTTCCCAGGCTTTCCATTTTGGTTTTGTCTGCATGTTTCTGTTTCTAATTTGAAGTCCTTTATTTGTGTATTAGATAAGGGTCGGTCTGGGTTCTGCCTGTGTGTGACTGAGGTGCAGTTTCTCTGTGGAGATTGGTAGCAGTCCAGGGTGTGCTGTTTGGCCAGTAGGTGGTGTATTAGTGTTCTAGGACCTGGTGTAATGTTTGCCTTTGCTGCCTTTTCATAGATAAGGTTGCTGTTATTTGACTCCTGAGAATTATTGCTGTGATTGTTTGGTATCCTCAACCACTGTTGTTCAAGGGAGTCCCCCAGATGCGCGGTCTTGTGCGGTCGCTATCTTTAGGGGAACCACTCTGTGGCTGTCCCACTTTGTAGCTCCCGATTTTATTCTTTATTTGCTTTAATCAACATATTTTTTTTGGTTTTTTTTTGTGCTTTGTTTCTACTCCCCGGCTGTTTGTCCGACCGCCTGGGACTTTCCACCATTGAACAGGTATTCATGAATTCTACCTATTATTTAATTGTTACCGCTCCTGCGGGGTCGAACCTGCCTGCCCGACATCGGCCGTGTTTCGGCAGATTGCTGCCTGCTTCAGGGATCTCGGGAGTGTTCACTCTTGTGTCCGCTGCGCGGGTCCACTCTTCAAAAGCACTTTAATTTTTCTTTAAAAGACATAATCATTGCAATTAAAATCCATATTATATGTGCCATTGCTATGAGGGTAAATATAGTACTTACTGTTCGTTGTACAAGCCTTCTTACGTGAGTGACGCCTTCATTTTGGAATCCAGCGTTTCTCTCTATCCCACTTCTTTTTAAATTATTCTTGGCCAATCACCAGTGTCCAGTCCAAAAACGAGACTTAGGGTACCCTTGAGTGCCTTTTTTCTATAGGCGGACCTGATGGAGAACCACTCTCAAAGCTGTGTATCTTGTTCCAATGCGTTCAATTGGACGTGGTTGAGAACTACCCTCACTGTAACGTCCGCTGTGTTTCTCTGCCATAACCGGTGCCTTTTGGGTCCCTTCCCCTAGATTAAAATCCGGGCTCGAAGCAAGCAAGGGGGTGCACACATGTGCACCTTGCGCGCGCCAAGCCCAAGGGGAGCCCCGATGGCTTTCCCCGTTCCCTCCAAGGCCACTCCGAAATCGGAGCGGCCTTGGAGGGAACTTTTTTTTGGCCCCCCCACCTTCCCCTCCCTTTCCCTATCTAACCCACCCCCCAGCCCTAACTAAATCGTCCCCACTACCTTTGTTTCAAAACTTGCTTGCGCTGGCTTGCCATCCCCCAACACAGGCTGCTGTGCCGGAGGATTCGGCCCCACCCCCGGACCACCCCCGAACCCCCCCAGACCCGCCCCTGGACCACCGCCACGCCCCCGGACCCACCCCCTTCCCGCCCCTTTTTCGAAGCCCCGGGACATATGCGCGTCTCAGGGCTTGCGTGCGCTGCCGAGCCTATGCAAAATCGGCTCGGCGCACGCAGGGGCAGATTTTTTTCAGGTTACACGCGTATGTTACGCTCGTAGCCTTTGAAAATCTGCCCCTATGTGTATATGAGAGAGAGCCTGCATAGTGTATGTGTGTGAGCCTACATTTGTATGAGAGAGTACGAGCAAGCTTGTTTGTGTGTGTGAAAGCCTACATATATATATGAGAAAGCAAGCAAGCCTGTGTGTGTGTGCATGTCTGTGTGTGAGAGAGAGATGGTGTGCGTGAGGGAAAAAAAGAGGGAGTGTGTGTGTTTGTGAGGGAGAGAGGGAGTGAATGTGTGAGAGCATGTGAGGGAGTGTATGAAAGAATGAACAGGTTAAGAGTGTGTGTGTGAGAGAGAACAAAGTTTGTGTGGCTCCTCCCCCCACCCAATCCACAACAATCTCAGGGCGACTGGAATTCAAAACATCCCAGGAATGGAGAGCGGGAGATTTTTTAAACATTATTCATTTTCATTTTTGGATGCTGTTTTGCAATATTTTCTTGTGTTTGGGAAATATTTGAACAAATTTATGTGAATTTTTAATTATTGGATATTTTATTCATCAGCTGTTTTGATATTTTTTTTTGTTAATATAGTTTTAATATTATGAATGATGATTTATATCTCTTGATTTTATTGCTTGACTTGTGAAGAGTGACGATGTTTCTGCTTTTCCAATGTTCAACTGCAAAATACAGTCAGGCTTGTTGTGGTTTCCAGTTCAATGTTTGTCAGCACGTTTGGAGTATTTTGATAGGGGAGGGTGCCCTGGGAGCCAAAATGTTTCAGTCCGTCCCTGTCTGCCTGCACAGATAGGTAAATGAAACTATGCTACTCATTGCTCTAAAGCCTTTCCATAGCTTTTTGACAGTGATTTTCTGTCTTAATAATTAGTCTGATGGGGGGGAGGGGTGTGTGTGCTGTACGTTCCAGCAGAGTGGAGCTCCAGAAATATCAAATGTAGCATAATGCACCTCAGGACTTTGAATTCCGCTCCTAAACTATGTCAAATTGGCAATTTGGGATTTGAATGGCACTATTACTACCCTCAGCACACCATTGCATTGTATTACATTTATCACTTAGACTTAAAATCATTTAGGTTTTTATGACACTTGCATACTACGTTTCCAGTGACTCTGCTCTGTGCTTGCACCCTTCTAGTCCCCTTCCAAATGCCAAAAACGGGCTCAAAATATGTGGCGCCTGCCCTGCCTTATTCAAACATCAGTAGTGGTGGATGTAGATCCAGGGCCTAGGCGTGAAACTATGACGAGGCCCGTGCCTGCAGCAGCTTAATTAATTCTAATGTACATCATATTGGCCCAGAAGTATTGTCGGCATCCTCATCACCGCTGGGAAGAAAAACAGTGTCTTTTCATTGTATGGATTTCACTCATTTATTTTGGTGACCAAAAAAGAAAACATTTTAAAAGTTTGAACCAGAAGCTGGCAGTCCTCTTCCATTTTTCTAGTGACTCCCAAATAGCAGAACGTGAGCTTAAGGTTTAATAGGGATGGATATTAGGACCAAATAGCACATTTCTTGATGATTCAGTTGGTAGCTCAAACCGTAATGATTCCCTTGTCTTCTTTCTTAAAGAGCAGATGTAACCGGACTGGGTAGAGAAAGAACTACACCAAAAATCAGCTTAGAATGAAAAAGAGGTGCTCAAAAATGGTGATTTGTAAAATATTTACTTATTTGATTGGCATTTTATCACATAAGTGCAGTGGAAATTCAACCAATCCAACCCACCAAGCTATAAGGCCTTAGGTCTCCATATCAAAAGTTGTTTCCTTCTTTTTTGCATTACCTTTGCCACATCTGGAAAACACAAATCTTGCAGGCCAGAAACTGGGTTTTCTGTTGTCTAAAAAGCAAAACTGAAACCAGTCTCTGTCTGGTTCCGAAATAAAATTAACAATTAAAGTAGCTGATTGTACAGTTGCAGCCTCGGGGGCTCATGTTAGATTCAAAAACTCAAAGCAAAGTGCGGTCTCCAAAATTTGACCCTCATTCTCTTTTTTCTTCACATAAAATGAATAATATGCCCTATACGCAGGAGGACTGGACTGTTTCGGAATCTTTAGGACTTCCAATAAATATCTACAAGAGATGTTGATCGGTGTAACAGTGGGTGATTTTGGAGCGTTAATAAAGCGCAATGTCTTACGCCTGACTACATTCTCCAAATTTTCGATTTTCTGATATAACCACTCATCATCTCACGCAGGGGGCACCTGCCATGTCCAGAAAGATACTCACACCAGGAGTGAATGAACCCAATTGAATATTTTTGCAAACCAACAAAAGTTCTACTTCAGTATTCTTTTTAGTGAAGAGTCCCACAGAACTTCAAGAATGATTATTGGAGGCTTATGGAGCTCTTCCTTCAGTGACAGATTGACCAAACTATTGCTCCCCATTCTTGGTTCTAAGCAGTGTTGGTTAAAGATTTCCTTGTTTTAAGTCCTTCACTGCCTGTTGCTGGTATCAATTCTTGCATGCTTGACTCTCCTCAGTCGTCCTTTGCCTGCAAAGGCATATTGACTGGCCTCTCTACAATTGCTGGGGCCAGACTTCCTCTCTCCATGGGGCTGCTCTGTCAATCTCCTGCAGTCCCAGATGCTAACACATCATTGGTGTGTGGTCTGATGCATGTGAGTAGCCTCTTGCTCCTGTGGGGTCTGCCGGCAGGGTCCAAATTCTGCGACTCAGCGATTTTTCTCCCTCCAAGAGACTCACTGGGCAGTGGAGCTGGAAAACGAGACACAAAACAGTCTATTGGGCCGCTTGTGGATGGGGAGCTTGGAGTTGCAAGATGCATCCGGATCTTCCCTTTATATTTACCCATGACAATTGCTTCAGTCAAGCCCCCAAGGGAAGAAAAAGGAATGAAAAAAAAGGTAATAAACAGGAGCCGAAGGGGAGTGGACTTCTAAGCAGCCGCCACCTTGCCTCCTCTGCTTTTTTTTTGGTCTCCCTTGTCTTCATTTTTTTTTTAGTTTAGTTTTATTTATTGAGGCCCATCTACTTATCCAAGTCAGTCTTGGTGATGCTGAGCTGTTATTTTGCATTCCTCACACTGACAGAGGTAAAGTCAGATTTCTGGCACTGGCACCCGAAGACCCGACGAATGGAGAAAGTAAAAATGAAAAACCCCTCCCCCCTCCGAAGAGGTAAGGTCATAACACAAAGTCCACTTTGTATTCTAAAGTAAACAAGTAAAATACTATTAAAATAGAAAACCAACAATAGTTTAGAAATAAGATAAATAGTTACATCAGTAGGGTCATGAGTCGAGCAGATTCTGTATACATATTTCTCTTTTAATAGACTCGGTATAATAGTTCTACATGATGCTATTAAGCTTTGCGGGTTGTTACAACTATTCTTTTACATTTCTATTGCTTCACCATTTAGTATATTTCTGTCACGAATAATACATGTTATCACACACACACACACATTTATCTGAATTGAACTCCCAGTCTATACTCAGTTCTGATTTCAAATAAAAATTAAGTAATTGGCAGCTGGGTGAAGGACTAAAAATAGAATTGGCCCAAATAGGTAGCAACAAAGCAACATGGGAAATGTAGTTCAGAGGGCTATTTCCATCCCTGAGCTAGGCAGACTTCTGAACTACATTTCCCATGATGCAAATGGTGAGGCTGACGGCGCTCCATGAGGTCCTGAGGATCTTGCCTTCACTAATCTTGCCACCTTTGCCATAGTCTTAGGAGATTCCCCCTAAGCCCAACCCAACCACTGCCTGTGCATCTCCTTGTGCATAAGCAGGAAACCAAACCTAGACCACTGGAGCACTGGATGGTGATAATTCTTCTTCTTAAAGCTCTGTGCTATATTGTTAAATTGAAATCATTCACTAATTGCAGATCCTGTGCAGATTTTCTCATTATATCATCCCATGAGCAAAACTGTTACTGTAACTGTGAAATATTGCAGTTGAGACACTTGCTGTGTGTTTTCAGAAACCCTCAGAGCACACATGCATTCTTGTATCTCGGTTTTGCTGGATATGATTACATGAAAACCTTATTGCCATCCAAAGATCTCAAAATAGCTCTTGGGACATAGGCTGAGGAAACTCCGTGGTGCGTGTGAAAATTGGTAACCATGAAAGAATCATGGAAAGTGCATCTGTAACAAAATGTTTGCCATCTCATGATTGGCTCAGTAAATCTTTCTCCCGCTACTGACTTTCTGTGGTTCGAACAAAATATATTTTGATGGTCCCTAAAGCAGAGCTTAAGTCAGAATTCCAGCTGCGGCCATGTGTTACCTATCATTCGGAGCCATCAGGCCTCTTGTGTTCCAGCTTACAGAATTGACTTTGTATAAGCAGATGTTAATGCATTACTTCGACTGGAAAAGGATATATCAGGTTAAAAGTGGGAAACGCACTGCATAATTTGCAGTACTCAAATATAAATACTGGGTGTAGCATGCCCCGTACAGACTCTACTGTTTGCTGCCAGAATTTACTGTATCTGGGACTCTGGCACAGAAAAAAAAAGGGCAGAGTTTCTCATTGCTTTCAGAATTCCTATGTTCAGCCTCTACTGTAACTGAAAGCGACAAATTCAGGGATCATGTGGGGATTGTAAAAGGGAAGAACAAGCATTTTACAATATAATATAATTCAAATTTCAATTTATATCCTGCCTTTCTGGTATAAAATGCTGCTCAAAGCAGCTAACAGCAAATAAAAGCTAACAATTACAATTCAGCATGAAATACAGATGTACGCAGGCATAAAAACACAATGTCACATGTATCCGCATCCATCCTCTCATACAGAGCCAACATGCAATTACAGCAATACACAGACAAAGCTTGGAGGTCAAAGGCCACAGCATGATTGAATAGCATAATAGCATCCAAGCAATGCAACTGTCGCTCCCCTCCACCCCCACCGAATCCACCATGGCAGTCTATCTGGTAAGCCGGAGCAAGGCTTACTACCCCCCAGGGACAGGGACCTCTAGGCATGTAACCACTCAGCACCTCGCACGAGTGGGAGAAGCCCAGCTGGACCAGCGAGTGGCTCATTCAGGAGTGACTGAACGCAATCACTGCGAACGCCATTACATGATTCAAGCTAGGTTGCACCATTACCCGCCCCGCAAGCGGCGGCAAACCAGACCAACCGAAGACGTGAACACGGTAACGGAACAAAAAGAAATGAGCAATGGAGAGCATGGGGAGGAGGGAACAACCCTTGGAAGGCCAAAGGAGTTGGGAAGGAATCCTTCTCTTATAGCGCCACATTCAAGCACCCCTCTTCCCTTGGTCCACTGCAGCTCTGAACCAACCAGCAGGACATCTCCAGCTGCATGGTTCAAAAAAAAATGCACACGAACCAAAGGAAACCTACGCCCTTCCTACTCCCCCCCCCCCCCTGCTATTCTCATATCCGCCGCCACCACCACCACACTCAGTCCAGGAGACTTGAGTAAGGAAAGGAGGAGAAGGGAGGTGATGTGTGTCCAAGATAGCCAGGAAACCATGTTTGGTCTGGCAGCTCAGAACTAAGCCCTGCCGCTCCTCGAAAACCCTCAACTAAAATCAACCGGACAAGAAATAAACGACGTTATCCACAGCCAATACTTACAATAACATCACTAAAGGCCTAAATTATCCAGACCTTTGTAAGCTAGATGATATTCGGTTACAGAAAACACTAGTGCCACGTTTGACTCTGGTGAGCAGGAAATAATTGCATGCCCATTTTCCCACCTTCCCAAAATGCTACCTCATTTAAATGCTAATTCTTTTTTAATGACAATAATTGAAATACATTCCGAAAAGAGCACAGATACATCTGCTCCACAGTCATTGCTAGATAAATTACCAGCTGTAGCCCATTTGATTTGCGGGTTGTTGTGTATCATAAAAACGTTCATCTTCGTGTCAAAAAGTATATTTGATAAAAAGCGTATTACAGATGTTTTCAGACTGGGTTTACAATATTGTGCTACTTACAGATTCTTTTGTATAATTTGAAGTCCTACTGAACCAATACATGTTTTGCCTTGGGGATTATGCCAGTGTTCGATTTCCCTTTCCCAAATTAATTTGAATGATGCCTTGAGTTAGGCAAAACATAAGATAATATTCCCTATAATCCTTAGAGTTTGGGGATAACACATACAATTAGGGCCTGATTTTAAAAAGCATTTACTCGAGTAAAAACCAGGTTTACTGGAGTAAATTCACTTTACTTGAGTAAGTGGGTTTTTGAAAATTGCTACAATATATGCCATTGACTTGTCTATAGGATTTACTCACATAAGTGCACTTTACTTGAGTAAATGGCTTTTGAAAATTGCTACAATAGTAGCTACATTTACGCATGTAACTCCTTTTGAAAATTACCCCCCAAGTGTTTGAAGAGCAACAACTGCTTTCATTTTAAGTTATGAGTAGTCAATTAAAAAAAAAATCCAAGGGCTCAGTGTTCAAACGTAGCTGCATAAGTAAGTTAGTTGGATAAGACTTACCTGGCTAACTTACAAGGGATAGTCAGCAGTACAGCTCTGCTGCTGAATATTCCCATAAAATTCACTAGTTAACTGGATAAGTTTTATCTGGCTAAATTACCCAGATAAGTCTGAATATTGGAACTTATCCAGCTAAGTTAACAGGCTACGTTTTTCCTCCCCAATCCACCCACATCTCGCCCACCGCTTATCTAAGTACTTAGCCGGCTAAGCAGCGACCGCTCATCGTAGCTGGACGTTCAGCCACCGCCACGTAGCACTGAATAAGGGCCTCCTGGCAATTTGAAACTTTCACCCACATCTCCTGACATTTTGTTTTGCTTTATTTGGATTGATCTCTTCTTGCTGTCATTAGGAAGAATCAGTTCACTGTTCATGTCCTTAGTGCATTTCTGTTGTCTTGCAGCTACCTGTGGCAAGTCCCATTAACGATTGCAATAGGAAACACAAGTCACATCTCTTCAGAGGCAATTATATGGGTGTCTAACAAATCAGGTGAGAATGCATTGGCCTGTCTGTGAACATTGATCAAATATAATTGTGTTTCACTGCACTATTCGTCTAGAATTGCAAATATACTTCACATCTAGTCTGATCTGCTTAAAACTGAACCACAGAAAGACAGCTTCTAATATGTTCAGAAAGAGAACAGTGGTCATGATTTTCATGAAAACTGGGAAATGGAATAATATGAAATATGTTTATGGGGGGAGATCTTCCACAATACATAAAGGCGAATTTCCAAAGGGGTTCTGCATGTAAAACTAACATATACATGCATAAGTAGCATGCATGCGTGTATGTGCTGTTTTATAACCCTCGAGAGTATACGCTGTTTCAGGTTTCCTGTGTACATTTTACTGGGGGAGGGTACAGGGGCGGGCTACGGGTTTTCCAGGGTGGGGCTCACACAGTAGTTGCTATTTTGCAAGAGACACACACGTGTGCATTACCAAACTTATCTGTGCACGTTTACACCTGCTCATTGATTCGTCCATGTGAAATCGGAGTCGTCTGTTGGCTGCAGATTTTGGGTGGGAGGTCTGGGTGACCTGGTGGACATTCAAGATGAGGTGCCAGAGGGTCTGGGTGAACTGGCAGAGGGATCGGTGAACTGGCAATTCCAAGCACGTGTGCAAGTTAATATTTTAACACGTGCAGTATGGGCCGGATTTTTAAAAGGTTACGCGTGTAAATGGGCTTGCGCACGCTGGGCCTATTTTCAAAAAGCTCGGCGACGCGTGTAAGTCCGGGGGCTTTACTAAAGGGGGCGGAAAGGGGGCGGGGTCAGAGGCTCCAGCTACAGCAGCCATTTGCCGCTGTGCCAGGGATCGTGCGCCGGCAGTTGGCCGGCGCGTGCAACTTACTTCAGCCCCAGGGCTGAAGTAAGTTTAGAAACAATAAAAAGAAGTCATCAAAGGTAGAGTGGGGGGTAGGGAAGTTCCTATTTCGATTTCGGAGCGACCTGGGAGGGAAAGGGGGAAGGCAGCGCGGCTTGGAGTGGGCTCGGCACGCGCAAGGTGCACAATTGTGCACCCCCTTGTGCGCGCCGACCCCGGATTTTATAACATGCGTGTGCATGTTAAAAAATCGGGCGTACATGTGTGCGCGCTGGGTAACACGCGCACACATGTACGCCCACGCACAAGCTTTTAAAATCTACCCCTATATGTGCATGCTTTACAAAATGCCTGCCTCCATAGATGTCAGGAGTCGGGTGGCAACTTTACGGTCTAACCAGCTATAAAATGCCACCCGACTCCTAACACGGCTATCCCTCTGAAGATTGTTCTCTCTCCACATGTAATTCTGGGTATTAATTCTCGCAGTGTCATTATTTTTTGCAGAAAATATACACCTTTGTTTATAAAATAGGTAGAGAAAGTATGCATTTTCTTGCATTGGAAATATTTGCGCATACTGAAACATATGGACAGAAATATGTGGTGCTTCAGAAGCCTTTTAGCTCCCACCGCACAGTTTATAAAATACTAGCATTAATCTCCATGTGTCCACTTTCGCATGCAAATGTTGTACCGTGGCTAAGTTTGAAAGTTAGGCTCCCAATCTCTGTCTGGGAATGTATACCATATCAGAGGATGGATAAAATTCCTTCTGTACCTAGTCGAATCAGAATAAATAAATGAGAAATGCCTTAAAATAAATGGATGAAAATGCCACAGAATAACTGATAAAATTACTGGTGATTTTCCATTTCCTGTACCGGTAGCTGAATGTCCTAGGGGAGAGAAGAATATTGGCTATAGTGAATCCAAATGACTGCAGAGCTACCAGCATAAAGCAGCTCAGTAGTGTTTGCCTGTGCTATCAAGCTAAGTTGACATAGATTAATTCACCAAATATGAATGCCCTTAACAGGCTAGAGTAGCTGGAGGTCAGGACTGTGTTGAGCATAGACCGAATACTATAATAAAGCTATTGCTTTTTCACCAAGAAACTGCCATTCTGTGTTGGATGGGTTTCTGAATAAGAAATATCTTCCATGCTTGATGTTAATGGGATTTGACTCTTCTAGAGTTGTCATGGTGCCCCCTTGCAGTTGTCATTCTGCATTATCGAGTCATGGGAAGTAAGTCTGAATAGGTTAGCTCTAAAAGATGCCAATTGTTACAGCTTCCCAGGAATGGTGTTATAAATTTTGAAACACGTGTGTGTGTGTGCATGCGTGTGTGTGTGCAGATTTATGTATGTGTATATATATATATGTGTGTGTGTATAGATATATGTATATGTGTGTGTGTATATATATATATATATATATATACACACATGTATATATATATATATATATATATAAACATATATTTACAGTTTGTGTGTGTATATGGGGGCTTCTGGGCATGAAGAAGCAATGTGCTAAATCTCCACATTGCTTGAAAGTTGGGGCATGAAGATCATGGTTGGTTGACAGCAAGGGAAAAACGTACAATGATGATGAATAGCGACATGAAGATAAGTGTATTTAATTATGTATTAATTAAATACACTTATTTAAACATTAAAAAACTTATTTAAACATTAAAACACTTATTTAAACATTAAAAAAAGAATGTTTTATGAATGTCTCCCTAAAAGTCTTCCTGTCCACATGTTTTAATGTATTCCGCCCCTGAGGCGACTGTTCAGTTCAATGTAAACCGGCGCAATATGGATTGTATACAGGAACATCGGTATATAAAAACTAAAAATAAATAAATAAATAAATGTATACTGATATACTGATAATATATAGTGTATAACATGATATCATTTTAACTACACGGGTGAGAGAAGCACAGAAGCACAAAAAAATCAAAAAAAGAATTTTGTTATCAAATCATGGACTGACCTATGATTAAATATAAGGCAGAGTGATAATGGCTGTATATCACCACACAATGATGCCTATTATGATGGTCAATAACAATAGCGTCTAAGGATTTGTGAAGATAAGGAAGGGGGTCGTTGTTAGTTGAATTCATAGGCGGGCGGATTTTAAATGCCCTGCGCGCCTATTTTGCATAGGCCACAGGCATGCGCAGAGCCCCGGGACGCGCGTAAGTCCCGGGGCTTTCTAAAAGGGGCGTGTCGGGGGGCGCGTCTAAAATGACACGGCGTTTCGGGGGCGTGATGCGGCGTTGCGGGGGCGGGGCCGGGGGCGTGGTCGAGGCCTCCAGACCAGCCCCTGGGTCGGGTGATCGCACGTCAGCAGCCCGCTGGCGCGCGTAGATTTACGTCTGCTTTTAGCAGGCGTAAATCATGAAACAAAGGTAAGGGGGAGGGTTTAGATAGGGCCGGGGGGGGGGGGGGTGGGTTAGGTAGGGGAAGGGAGGGGAAGGTGGGGGGAGGGCGAAGGAAAGTTCCCTCCGAGGCCGCTCCGAAATCGGAGCGGCCTCGGAGGGAACAGGCAGCGCGCGCTGGGCTCGGCGCGCGCAGGTTGCACAAATGTGCACCCCGTTGTGCGCGCCGACCCCGGATTTTATAAGATAGGCGCGGCTACGCGCCAATCTTATAAAATCCAGCGTACTTTTGTTCGCGCCTGGTGAGCGAACAAAAGTACGCGATCGCGCAAATTTTTAAAATCTACCCCTATATGTATATATAAACATTATAGTTAGAACTGTGTTTTTGATCTGTTTGTATTCCTGGAATGTTCCACAGATTACACTTGCCATTGCCTCTGTGGCTGTGTACCAGTGATTAATTATTCTAAAGTGTTTTGGAGAGGAATTGCAGTTTGATAGCAGCAATCTATAGAGCAGAGTTGAAGGGATATTGGAAAGTCCCGCAGTGGGAAATGACAAGCACTAGATGTGCTTGGAGAGCTATTAGCAATTAAATTATGAAATCTGGAAAAATTCAAGGGCATTAAGATCGGTCCAATAGGAATTCAAATACATCTTTTTTACAGACAATATCCTGTTAATCATAGTCAGTTAAAAACATTTTTTACTGGAAATGATGCAACTATTTTAAGCTTTCTGCTTATTCTTGGGTTGAAAATACATTTTCGTAAGTCTGAGACACTCTTACTGCAAAACCCCTTCAGGACCACATGGATAGGTGACATCCCAATAGAATGGGCTTGTAATCTGATTCCAGTTTTAGGATGAATAATTACTAGGAAACTGAAAGTATTGTGTCAGTGTAATTTTGTAGTGACTCTGGAAAAGGCTGAGAGGCTGATGAAAATGTGGCAAGGGCTTCTTATGTTGGTGCATGGCAGAAATGCAATATTTAAAAATGATGTAGGAGGTAATTTTCAAAGGAGTTTTACATATTAGAGAAACTCCTTTCACATGTCAGGGATGTGCAGGAGAAAAAATTTCATTTTCATTTTTGGTTCATTTTCGGGAGGTTTGTTTTTTTTTCCGTGAATTTCGGTTCATGGATTTTTGATTTGTTTTCATTCTGCCTGGGCCTAGGCCGAAGCCGGTGGATCCCCATCAGACCGGGTAAGTGGGGGCTGGGGGAGAACCTGGCCCCGTCATTTTTTCGGGCAGGCGACACCCCAGTGCCTCGACCCGACCTGGAGGCTGGGTCCCGGTGCTGGCACCTCGGCTTAGGCCTGGACTCCGGCCTGCTGCTGCAACCCGGTGCCGGGTCCTGACACTGGGGCCTTGGCCCGACCCACAGGCTGGGTCCTGATGCCGGGGCCTCAGCCAGGAGGCTGGGTCCCGATGCCTTGGCCTCTGCCCAGAATCAGGCCCAGGCCTCGGAGCCTCTTCTTGGTCCTTTTTTCCTTCTTCAGTGCTTGCAAGCCAAATGATGCCATCCGCTGGGGTTGTGCAGGGTTGGGTCGCAGCGTTGAGCCTGGGCCCCAGACTAGGCCGAGGCTCCAGTGTCGGTACCTGGCCTCCTGATTGGTTCACAGCATCTGTGCTGTAGGTGAGGCCCCGGCTTCGGGCATAGACCGAGGCACAGGCATCTCCTCTGGGTATAGGCCGCGGCTCCTGCTTTGGGCCTTGGCCTATGGCCTAGGCAAAACTGGGCTTGGCACCCACTGGGCTTTCGCAGGATTCTAATCAGTTAGTTCAATTTGTCTCTACTGCCAGCCGCTGTGAGATCGCACGTTTATGGAAAGACACCAGGACTCCCAAGATAGAGGACATTCACAACAGAGTGCGGAAAATTTATGTATTATCCAAAATTACAGCATTCAACAATAAGACAGTCTCCCGTTTTACATCGATTTGGCACCCTTACCAACAATGGCTTTCTGGGGGGCCGGGGGGGTCCTTTGCCTTAAATATTATGTTAGCGGTAGGGGCCCTTCGCTTTTCATATTTTTTTTTTATTATTTATTTATTTTTTCTCTCGGGGGGGGTAACTCATAGGATCATATCTATGCTTTTGTGTGACTCCATGTATGCTCTGCTTTTCTAATTTCTTTTGTCATTGTGAAGCTAGGGGGGTGGGGGGTGGGGTGCTATATTCATTAAACATAAACAACTTGGTTTTGCTATTCTGTGATGTTTCACCTACAGTTGTTCCTGGCTCTGATTGCAGCTTTGTGCAGTTTCTTATGTATACTTCATTTTCTACTTGTATGGTCAGATCTGTAGGTTTCATTCTGTTGTTGTTTCAATAAAAACCTTTAATAACAAAAAAAAAACAAAAACCCTGGCAGTGGGCCTAGAGCTAGGCCTGAATCATTAGTTTAAAATGAAATCAACGCAAAGATTTGTTTCATTCGGTGGGGGGGCGCTTTGATTCATTTGCACACGTAAAGTACATTTATGCATGTAAAACCTGTTGACAAGTCAAGCCTATGGAGTGAATTTTCAAAGGAGTCTACAAGTGAAAGTTGCAGTTTTCCAAAGCCCGTTTACGTGCGGAAATCTTTTTAAAAAATTCCCTGCGCTGTTAGCAACATTATTATATAAATTTCAAATGGTACCATGTCGCCTATTGAGGAGGAATTACAAGAAATCCAAATCCACAACTATAAGGTTCATGGTGAGAGGAAAGAAAAGCTGGAATAAGTTTTTTGTTGCATTAATGAGAGAAAGGAAATGGAGCAGAAGAGGATTTCGGGATTGCCTTCGTGCATGCCCGTTACACGTCACCTGAGATTTTTAGCTGACAGACTTCATGAATCCAGCAAATTCACACTTCTGCAAATTATACAAATAATTAGTTTGGCCATACTCTTTGATAGCGGTATTGACTTTTTTGGGGAAATAAGGAAAGTGAGATAG
This sequence comes from Rhinatrema bivittatum, assembly GCF_901001135.1. Classification (NCBI taxonomy): domain Eukaryota; kingdom Metazoa; phylum Chordata; class Amphibia; order Gymnophiona; family Rhinatrematidae; genus Rhinatrema; species Rhinatrema bivittatum. The sequence goes on along the minus strand of NC_042618.1, from coordinate 465,928,235 downwards.
TAATTTGAGCATGGACGTTTAAAAGGTAGCAGTTAGGTCTTCCGTCTCGGGTGTCATATTCCAAGCTCTGGGCAAGGCTTGGGAAGTGTCTGCTTTCTTGGACTGGGTGCGGTTGGACCTGAGGCGCAGGGCGTTTCATAGGCTGTAAAAATGGAACTCACTCCAACAATTGAAATGGAGTATTCATAATAAGTGCTTTTTCTGCAGCTTACAAATTAGACATTACATATTTCAGAGGATACAGAGAACCTCGACAATGTTGTTGGAACACCCACTGGAAAATGAGATGCAGGAAGTGAATTCACAATTTAACTCGCTCGCAGTTTGGTACAGAATTAGCAGGAAGGAGTATTTAGAGCCCAACAGATGATACTGGGAAGAATACTAGGGAGAGCAGACGCTCTCCATGTCATCCAGAAATGTTTTCCTTCGAGCACTTAACATTCCTGTGCGTGCAGGAAATGCAAATATTTTCACAGAAGCTGCTGTATATAAAGAAAATATTGTATGAAGTTTTTTTTTCCTCTGACGGCTGATTTAAATGTGAGAAGGCTAGAAGCGCATTCTTGTCTATCCTTTTATTATGTCCAAAGGCCACGGAAATGTTGCACATTTCTGTGGGGGGAACGGTGGTGACGCTACAGGTGGCATCACAGGAGAATAAAATGCCATTGTCCAGGGCAGTGGATCGTGCACAAAAATCTTCAGCTTTTTTTTTTTTAGTGACCTATGTCATGACCAGAGACTTGATCTGTTAAACTGTGCCTACTGGGAGGAAATTAGCTAGGTGTAGAAATAAAACCTTGAATTCAACTTGTAGGTTGAATGCTTGTAGGTTTTATTACATTTTATAGCGCTTTACATAAGAGAGCTATGCAGATACCTATAAATAAGTCTGAATTTGCAGAAGCATCCTGTTTATAAAGAAGGTTCAGATTGTAAGCGAGGCATCATTCTACCTGGCATTATATGTTGTCAAAATTCATAGGTAGAAAACATACTCTCTTAACTTCGATTTAATGCAGTAGGGAGAACACAGCTATTTTCTTCATTTGTATAGCATAATTTAGCCAAAGAGCTTGCTCTAGAAACATGCTATTTTGCACTGCGAGTTAGAATTAGACCCAGCGAGGACACTTTATCCATGTTGATACTGTCAAAAAGGCTTTTGGCTAATAAGTCAGGAAAATATTACAGGCCCTGTTTACCAAGGGCTTACTTCACAGGGCTGATGGGAAAAGGCTTGATGATTCAGGGCTTGTGTGTGCTAAACCTTGTGCTCTCTTTATTTACCTTGTTAAGGAGTTACTAGAACAAGTGATGAGCACTCACAGAAGGTTCATTGCTGATTACCTGTGGTGCCAAATGCTTTCTCCGCATCATCCTTGCTACACAAGCAGAATTTGTAATCATGGAAACAGGTAACAGGGATGAGAACGCACAGCTGTGGCTTTCAGCCCGGGATCTCAAGGATGGCCCAGGGAGTTTGCTTTTCAGGATAGCCACAATGAATATGCATGAGATAAAATGTGCATGCTCTGGAGGAAGTGCATGCTGCACATTCATCTCATGCATATTCATTGTGGCTGTCCTGAAAACCTGACTGGCTGGGGGTCCTGCAGGACAGGCTTGGGACCCTCTGAAATAGATGTACCCTTCATTATTGTATATGCACTTCTCATGTTCTGTATACACATGCAAGCAGTTACAGATGCATATATGAATATATATGTGTGTGTGTATATATATATATATATATATATATACACACACACATGCATATCTTGTGTATATTCATCAAGGTTTGCCGAAAACTAAATTGGCCCGGTACTCCTGAAGGACCAGACCCAGAACCACTGCTCTAACCTGATACACAACACTTGTATGGGTTGCAATGATGAATGTTTCTTTCTCTTTTTCTATATAAATTACAAATTCAGCACAAGTTGTCTTACATCTGAATACCATGTAAGTGCGTTGCGCATTTTGAACGTCCCGCATTATTTGCAGCGTACGTGGGCGTTCTTGGCATGCGTGTGCCACAATCCTTTTCAAAGCAAAGCTCTCCGTGTTGTTTCCCTTCAGCAGTCAGCAGTCGCGAAGTGCATGTGCTGAAAGCACCCCCACGTGCTTTGTACCCACTGCTTGGGTGGACAGCTGAGTGGGAGCCAAATAGCGTGCGCACATCTGAAAATTGATCGTGCCTGTGCTGTGTCACTCCCTATCCCCAGTCCTAAACGTGCCCACCTCGGGAATGCCCCTTTTTAACCCTGTAAAAGCCAGTGCACGCATACTTTAAGCCAAGAGGAGGTGGACAATCTATAAGCGAGCCGTTCTGCCCAGGTAAATAGCGACTCACCCAGGTGAATGACTTTGAAAATGACCTTCCCAGTTACCATCCATGTACTTCAGGCTGTGCAAATGAATCCACAGGAGGTATCTTTCTTCTGGGGATGTTGGCTGTTGGAAGACACTTTTTAATTCCAATTCTGTTAATGCTAATAAAAAGTTATTCTTCACTGTATATTATAATTATCTTTTGAAATGTTAGAAATGCGATTAGTCAACCTACTTGTATAATTCAAAATGTTTTATTTTATATTTTCAGAGCACCATAAAATTACGTCTTTGGGTGAGGGAAACTGGATACTTGGAAATATCAACCAAATTGGCTACTTTAGGGTTAACTATGATGTTAGGAACTGGAGGATGCTAATTGACCAACTAATGAGAAGCCCTGAGGTGGGTCCTTAGCTTATCCTGCATGCATTTCTTATGATATGTGAACTCCTGCTGGCTTTATAGAACGGTCCCGTTTTCTGCTTGGCTCTTGTAGATTATCTCTGTCAGTAATCGTGCAGGATTGATTGATGATGCATTCAACTTGGCCAGGTATGTTTTCCTGTAGATGTCAACCCTAGAATGTCACCTACATTCAAATATGCTTGGAGCTCTCCTATCTTGTTTTTGTGATTATAGTGCTAACCCACAATATAGCGCCATTTATGTTTAAGTGTGCATTTTTCTCTTGCCTTCACTACCAGCGCCGCTTGATGTGCCCTTGCCACTCTTGATCAATAACAGATGCAGGATATTTTGAAACCTGGAGTGGTTTGATCAATTTTGCAGCAAGCTTGTGTTCATCTGCTAGAGATTATTAATGATCTCTTCCCATTTCTTTTTTGCTAATGAACTGATTTCAGAAAAGGACGACCCATGTGTCATATTTAATTTTTCATAGAACATATCTTCAAGCTTCAGTGAATTCTCTTTGCCCTGACATATAGTATTTCGTCAAGTTTTGTTGAGCTTTCTAAATTTTCAATAGAAAGTCTTTTTTTGTGGTGAACTAAAAGAAGGATTTAAGAGAACATTTAGAATAGGGTCTCTAGCAGGCAATAAGCCTGCACTTTGTCAGGGCTACAAAGTCGGCTTTCTTTCATGCACATGATACCTGTATACTTTGTGTTTGAATGTTGGCTTGTTATGTGGCTAAAAGGACGTGCGCCCACTACAGCGGTGTGGAACGATGGCGTAAAGTATGCGTGTTAGCAGTACGCCTGCTACGCATGGACATGTCTGAAACAGAAACGTGCACACACAGTTTCCAGTGACATCTCTGAAACGTCCCTGGGAATGCCTCTTTTTAAGGTGTTGCTCTGGAAGTCCGCACATAATTTCAGGCACATAAAAATCCACTAATGTGAGCCAAAAAAATCCTACCCACGTAACTCCGCACTGTACACTTACATGTCCTGACTATCCCACTGAAAATGTTCTCATACCTTTATCTACCTTTATCTATAAAGTGACTTGGGAAATTCATCATTTGATTGGTTGACAAGGATCAGACTTATGAGTGTACGCTGGAATAATCAATAACTTCATCTGAATATCTGCTTAAGCATTTCGAAACCAAAGCAGACCAGCATGGCTGATATCTTCAAAAGATCGTTGTGCAGTCTTCAAACTGAAATGGATTACAACCGAAGCATATGCATTTAAAAAATAAGAATTACAAGATAAAAAAATAGTGAACACAAAGCAGTTTGTACTCATTGGGGTCAATATTCAAAACTGGCCGGTTAAGTAACGTAGCTGGTTAGAAATTATCTGGCTAAGGTACGATGTATATTCAGTGACACTGGCCTGCTGCTGAATATACGCGTATAACTGAGCTCTTAGCTGGATAAATCTAACTGGCTAAGATTAGGCCTGCTCTGCGGCACATCTAGCTTAGCAGTACTATTTTTGCGGCTAAGTCTGATTATTGGCAGTTAGCCGCATAAGTTGTACAGGTAACTCGCTCCGCCCAGAACTTATGCGGCTAACTTTTTAGCAGTATAAGGGTCTTGAATGGCTAAGCGGTGGCTGCTGAACGTGCTTTGAATATCGGGCCCATTATGCTTATTTTCAGAACAATTGGTGTAATCAGGAAGACCCATCGAAAGATGGACTGGATTGTATTAATTGATTTCCTAGATAGTTGAAGGCAGTTTTGCAATGGCCTGCATCAAGAAAAGAAAATAACATAAGAAATTGCCATACTGGGTCAGACCAAGAGTCCATCAAGCCCAGCATCCTGTTTCCAACAGTGGCCAATCCAAGTCACAAGTACCTGGAAGTACCAAAACATTAAATAAATCTCAAGCTATTAATGCCGGCAACAAGCAGTGGCTATTCTGAATTGATTAATGGCAATTTATGTACTTCTCCTACAGGAACTTATCCAAACCTTTTAAACCCATCTATACTAACTGCCTTAACCACATCCTCTGGCAATGAATTCCAGAGCTTAATTGTGTGTTAAGTGAAAAATAATTTTCTCTGATTTGTTTTAATTGGGCTACTTGCTAACTTCATGGAGTGCCACCTAGTACTTGTATTATCCAAAAGTCCTCTATCAAAATCATGAAAGGACTCCAAATAGGTAAATGTGAATAGATTATTTATGCTTTCAGATAATACAAGGATTAGAGGGCACTCAATGAAGTTAGCAAGTAGCACATTTAAAACAAATCAAAGAAAATTCTTTTCAATGTACACAATTAAATTCTCAAACATCATTCCTCAAAATCACAGTGGATGAAAAATAGTTACTATAGAAGAAAATATATCTGTTTATATATTATTTGCTTATATGCATTACAGTAACAGTAGCAATAATAGATATGAAATATGAGAATGCAGAAACTTATGTAGTAATTTAGGGAAAAATAAAAAATAGCTGCTAATTCAAACTGGGATTAAAGGCTCTATATACATTTTCTCCACAGAAATGGGCAAAACCTTTTAATGTATTAGTACCAAAATTTGCTATTGACCTCTCCCCCAAAAGAATAGAGAAACAACTTGAAACATTTAAATGGAAAGAAAATAATTCATATCATTTTAAGTGTATTAACACAAAAATGGGCCCCTTTTATTGTACTGTATTAGTTTTTATGTACTAAATTATATCTGTAATATGCTTTGAGTGCTCTTAAAGTGGTGAAGCATGTAACAAAGATATTATAATAGTTTTGTTGTAAATATATTTCAGACTTACCTTGTTAAACTAGAAAGGGATCACAATGCAGAGGACTCTTTGTCTGAGTTTGTTGTACAGTTTAAATAAGAACGGAACTAGGGCCATGGACAACTGGACATTTCTGAGACAATGCAAGCCCTTTTCTTGTGGATCTTGCATATATTTAAAATATATATCTCAAGTAGTGACTGATATATTGGAACACATGATTTGGTGCAGGAGGTAATGGTGTTAGGGCCATTTGGCAATAGTAATCAAGAAATGATCAAATCTGACTTGATAACTGGAGGAAGGGACCCTAAGGAAATCTACTGCGATAGCATTTAACTTTCAGAAGGGAAGCTATGAGAAAAATGGTTAGGAAAAAGCTGAAAGGAGCAGCTGCAAAGATCAAGAGTTTGCAACAGGCTTGGACGTTGTTTAAAAATGCCATCTTGGAAGTACTGACCACTTAATATTACATGCATCAAAAAACATGGAAGGAATGCCAAACGACTGCTGGCATGATTAAAAGGTGAGGAGAGAGAAGCTATTCTAGCCAAAAGGACATCATTCAAACAATGGAAAAGGGATCTAAATCATTAAAACAGAAAACAAGTTACATGCAAAGCACTGATAAGGAAGGTAAACACAGAATTTGAAAAGAAGCTTGCCGAGGAAGCAAAAACTCATAATAAAACCTTTTCCAGCTACATTTGAAGCAAACAGCCTGAAAGGGAGTCAGATAGACCATTAGATGATCGAGGGGTGAAAGGGGGTTCTAAGAGAGGAGAAGGCCTTAGCAGAGAGATTAAATGAATTCTTTGCTTCAGTCTTTACTGAGGAAGATGTAAGGCAGATACCCATGCCAGAAGTGATATTTAAACATGATGGCTGAGAGGAGTAGTTTAGTGGTAAAAACAGCAGGCTACAAACCTCAGAAGCCAGGGTTAATATCCCATTGCCACGCCTTGTGACCTTGGGCAAATCACTTCACCCTTCCCTGCCTTAGGTACAAATTTAGGGCCTGATTTACTTTTCAGGCCGATACAGTACAGTGCGCACTGTTTACCCCGCGTTTGGGCGCGCGTTTTCGACGTGCTAGCTCTACCCCTTATTCAGTAAGGGGTAATAGCGCGTCGAAAACGCGCGTCCAACCCCCCCCCCCCCCCGAAACTAATAGCGCCCACAACATGCAAATGCATGTTGATGGCCCTATTAGTTAGTCCCCCGCGATTCAGTAAGTAAAATGTGCAGCCAAGCCGCAAATTTTGCTTTCAGAAATTAGCGCCTACCCAAAGGTAGGTATTAATTTCTGCCGGCACCAGGAAAGTGTACAGAAAAGCAGTAAAAACTGCTTTTCTGTACACCCTCCGACTTAATATCATGGCGATATTAAGTCAGAGGTCCTAAAAGTTAAAAATAATTTTAAAAAAACCCCACATTTTAAATTGGCCAGCGGCTCGCGGGTTGAAAACCGGACGCTCAATTTTGCCGGCGTCCGGTTTCCGAGCCCGTGGCTGTCAGCGGGTTTGAGAACCGACACCAGCAAAATTGAGCGTCGGCTGTTAAACTCGCTGACAGCTGCCGCTTCCATCAAAAAAGAGGCGCTAGGGACGCACTAGTGTCCCTAGCGCCTCTAATTTGCATGTTTGTCCCCCTTGAATCGCGCGCACAGGACAGTGGCCTATGCGCACGCCGGAAGAGTGGACACTCGCCCGCTCTCCCACAACCTTTACTGTATTGGCCTATATGTCTTCTCTCCCATTCCGTGTTTATGAGAAAAATGCTTAGTAAATGAGGCCCTTAGATTGTTAGCCCTCTGGGGACTGGGAAATACTTACAGTACCTGACTGTAATCCACTCTGAAGTACCTAAAAAGCAGAAGTAAATCAAATAAATAAATGAATAATAAACAAATCTCAGTGAACCTTGAAGGTGTGATAGGACAAAACACCTAGACCAAATGGAATACATCCCAGAATGCTGAAAGAAGTGAAAAATAAAATTGCAGCTAAATTCCTGAAGATAGGAGGATGGTCAATGTAACACCAGTTTTTAAAAAGGATTCCAGGGGTGATCCTGGTGAGCCTGATGTCAGTGCTGGGATAAAATAACTGAAACTATTCTAAAGAACAAAATTACTGAACATATAGATAGACATATTTTAATTGGATAAAGCCAACTTGGATTTAGCCAAGGGAAGTCTTGCCTCAACAATTTGCTAAATTTTTTTGAGAGCATAAATAAATGTGGATAAAGGTGAGCCAGCTGATACAGAGTATCTGGATTTTCAGAAAGTGTTTGACAAATTATCTCATGTGCTAGGATCCGCTGCCCGCGGGTTCGCCCGCGAGCAGGCACTCACCTTCCCCCTACATTGCTGCCTTTTGGACTTGTCGCGGCACGGAGCCGCTGAGGTCGGGCCTCCTCACATGGCCGGAGCTGCGGACTCTGTCTTCCGTTGCGGCCCGGAGGCCGCCCTGGTGCTTTGTCTCCCCGTGCGGCCGGAGCCGCGGACTTTTGCTATCCTTTGCAGCCGGAGGCCGCCCATCGGGTGTCCTCTTCACTTCGGCCGGAGCCACGGACTTCCTGCCATCTTTGCGGCACGGAGCTGCTGCCGACGTTCCTGTGATCTTCGTGGCCAGAGGCCGCAAGCCCCGGCCTGGATTGGAGGCTGGAGCCGCCCCCGGGGCCTCCTGCAGCGGCTGGAGCTGCTGCCGTCTTTGGGGTCTGCCTTCAGACCCAGCCCTGCTCTTGCGTTGAGGATGTCGGTGCAGGACCGCTGTCCACGGTCCTGCACAGCTTCCTTCCTGCTTCCTCTAGGCGCGCGGCCGCGCCTCTCTTCAGAATTTAAAGGGCCCACGGCTGGATATGCCCAGGGCCCCACCTTGTGACTGTTTCCTGCTTCAGCCCTATAAAAGGGCTGTTCTTGCTTTTCCTCGTGGCCTTGCATCGGAGTGTCTTCAGTCCTGGAGGCTCCTGCCTGCCAGAGCTCTGTCAGGTCTTCTGTCTTCTTCGTGGAGCTCCTCATCTCGTCACGTCTGTGTCATGCCATGTCTTCATTGCCTGAGGTCCCCATCCAGGTGTCCTGGTATCTCATCTCCTGATGTCTCGCTTCCTGGTGTTCTAGCCCTCCTTGGTGTTCGTTCTTGCTCCGGAGCCTTCTGTTCTGCTGGCCGTGGATCTCCAGGTGATGCCGCTTCATCATGGGAGATGCCGGCAGTGGACTGGTGTCCTGTGCTCCTGAGCCGTCTTGTCCTGCCAGCCTTTGTGGTGCTTCAGATGACATCTGGCTCCGTCGTTGAAGTTCTGCCTCGGCTGGATTCTTCCCTGCGCTTGTCCCGCTCTCCACGTGGTCCGTGACCAGCCTCCTCGGGCTGTGTAGGGCATTCAGTGGGACAGGGTGGTCTGCGACCAGCCCATTGGATCCACCCATGAAGGTGGGCTGAGTAGGGCACCCTGAGAGACAGTGCCAATGTCTACCTGCGCAGCTTCTCGTCTCGTCTGGACGTTGTCAAGTTCTTCATCTCATTTCTGATGCCGTTGCATCAGCCTTGGTGTCATGTCTTCAATAGCCTTGGTGTCATGTCTTCAACAGCCCTGGTGTCATGTCTTCAATAGCCTTGGTGTCTTGTCTTCGCTTCAACTCTCGTATGTGATGCCGTCGCATCAACCTTGGTGTCATGTCTTCGTGTCAAGGCCTCCGTCTGCCCTCATCCTCAGGCCAGCCTGCTGCTCCATGCCGATCCAAGCGGTAGGTCTGAAAGGGCTCGGAACGGTTGGAGGACCGTTCCCCTACCAACATCATCTTGTTGTTGGTGCTGGGAGCTTGCAGGCCTGGCAGAGGGTAAGACCGTGTCTCTGCCATCCTGGGACACGTCGCCAACCCTCGGTTCGGTCCTGGATTCGTCTGGGGTTGGGCTGAGCCCCAAGGGCACACTAAATCACCTGCTACACAACAGAATGCAAGGCCTTCCCAGGCCTCCTACACAACATCATGCGAGGCTCTTGAGGATATGAAAACGTCATGGGATAGGAGGCAATGTTCTATTGTGGACTGAACTGGATAAAAGATAGAAAACAGAGTAGAGCTAAATGGTCAATTTTCTCAATGGAGAAAGGTGAATAGTGGAGTGCCCTAGGGACCTGTACTGGGGCACCTGCTTTTTAGCATATTTGTAAATGAACCTACAAATAGGAATGATGAGTGAGGTGATCATATTTGCTGATGATACAAAATTATTCAAAGTTGTTAAATCACAAGAGGATTGTAAAAAACTGCAAGAGGATCTTGCGAGACTGGGAGATTGGGCATCCAAATGGCAACTGACATTTAATGTGGACAAGTGCAAAGTGATGCATGTAGGGAAGAGTAACCCAAATTATAACAACACATTGCATGGTTCCATGTTTGGAATCACCACGCAGGAAAAGGATCCAGGGATCGTTGTGGATAATATGTTGTAATCCTCTGTTCACTGTGTGGTGGCAGCCAAGAAAGCAAATAGAATGCCAGGGATTATTAGGAAGGGAATGGAGAATAAAACGGAGAATATCATAATGCCTCTGTATCACTCCATGGTGCAACCTCATCTTGAGTATTGTGTGCAGTTCTGGTCACCACATCCCAAAAATTATATAGTAGAATTGGAAAAGATACAGAGAAGGGCAACCAAAATGATAAAGGGCTGTTGTGATTTGGTTGTGTTGTGGGCCCTTGGTCGCAGCAAGAGATGGAACCTCCCACAGGGAGGAGCCATGTGGGGACTTGCTGCGATAGGCTGGCTCTTATGGTACACACACAGGAGTCAAGAGAGTCTTTATTGTACAGCCGATGATGGAAATAGCCTGAGGAACGGGCAGAGAGCCTCTGCACAGAGGAGGGTGGTGCCAGAGGAGTGGTCCCGTAGATATTCCGCAGCGTGATCTGTGGAGATATATTCTCACCACTAGATGGTAACTGTAGATCCGGTAGTGGTCCGCAGAGCGGGGTACACCGTGAATCCACACTGTAGATGGTAGGCCTGAGAGGTAGATCTGGTAGTGGTCCGCAGAGCGGGGTATGCCATGAATCCACACTGTAGAAGGTGAGAGAGAGAGAGAGAGAGAGAGAGAGACAAGCTGGAAAGCTGGGGTACTCACTCTGAAGTAGTAGGCTGAAGAAGAGAGGGACCTCCGAGGGGCGGAGGCCCAGGAAGAGGCAAGGCCCCTGAGGAGCGGGTACTGTAGGCATCCTAAGCTGGAGTAAGCTGACCCCGAAAGGTTACGCCGGAACGTGGCAAGGCCCCTGAGGAGCAGGTACCTGGGTCGTCTGAGGTAGAGTATAGAGCGAAGACGTCTGTCACATGAGCGAAATCAGCAGGAAGGGAATCCTTGATAACTCGTAGCTGGAATGGAAAATGGAGTTTAAATACCCGGAGGTAGTGACGTCATGCGGGGGGGACGTCCCTGAGTTCCCGCTATGACGTATGTAAAAGGAGGGCCAGCGTGCGCGCGCGCGCCCTAGGTGATCCCAGAAGGAAAATGGGAAACGCAATCGCCCTTGCTGGTCTGGAGACGCCGGGGAGGTCGGCGTGCAGAAGCGGAGGCAGCCATCTTGCCAACTGGAGTGGACAAAGGCAAAAAAGAGGTGAGACAGAGAGGGTGCAACCGTCTGTGGTCGACGGGTGCAACAAGGGCATGGAATGGCTCCCCTATGAGGAAAGGCTACAAAGGTTAGGGCTGTTCAGTTTGGAGAAGAGACGACTGATGGAAGATATGACAGAGGTCTATAAAATAATGAGTGGAGTTGAACAGGTAAATGCAAATCGGTTGTTTACTTTTTGCAAAAATATAAGGACTAGGGACTTTCAATTAAATTACTAGGTGATATGTTTAAGACAAATAAGAGAAAATATTTTTTTTAACTCAATGCATAATTAAACTCTGGAACTGGTTGCTGAGGAAAAGTCCATTAACCATCATCAAGATAGAATTGCAGCTTGGACTCTCTCTACCCCTTAGGATCCTCCAGCTACTTGTGATCTGGATTGGCTACTGCTGGAAGCAGGACTCTGGACTCGATGGAGTTTTGGTCTGACCCAAGGTGGGAAGTGAATTTGTGTAAGGGCAGTTGAGCACTGACACAGGGTCCCTGGAAGGTGCTGGAATCTCAGCCACTGGAAGATTTTAAGAGCATCTGTCTGCAGTGGTTTAGGTACTGTGGATCCTGCATAATGATGGGAGGGTGGACTAGATAACATCTTGTGGCCCCTTCCAGCCCTACCACTCTATGGTTCTAAGTCCTGGGTGGAATTGCAAGCCCCTTCTTTCCTTAATACCTTTTATTTGAGATGCTTTCTCTTAAAATCAGGCACCAGGGCATTTCAGAATAATGTTTTGCACTCTTCCATGCAGCGCTTTGCATATTAATCAGAGGTTTATAGTAGTACTGTAAGCAATATGAGTGATTTAGTGCATGGTTGGTTACAGAATAAATCCTTTAGGTCTAGAATAATGAAAATAGTTTTGCAGAAAAAGCCAATATAACAAATTGTGCCAGTTTAAATGTGCAAATAGAAGATGAATGCATAAAAAAAACCCATTATATTCCATCCCGTTTCTTTAAAAACAGCTTTTGTTTTTAGAAATTTGCATAGTATTCACAAACCTCAAGCGATTTTCAAACCTGGATTTTTTTGAGGGTGCCTGGGGTGCCATTTCCTGCCACGGCCTCAGTGGGTGGAAGAGGCCTTTGGAGAAGGGAGAGGAAGATAGGAAGCTTTGCAATGCAGGCGGCCATTTGAAGCAAACCAGCTCGGTTTCCAGTGCAATTTCAAAGGGAAACCAGGTGGTAGATTCCCTTTGAAAAGTCGCTTAAGACTTCCATGGGTGCGTGCGAGATGCCTCTGTCTTTTGTACCTCCTATTGCTGTGGGGACGGAAGGGCTGCAGAAGGACCACACACACCTACATTTGAAAACAGTTCTACAAGTGTAATTTTCTCCCATAACCTAAACATGCCACCTTCTCCCCTTAATTCTCTCCCCGACCTCCGGGAATGCCTACTACAACTAGTACTACTAGCGCTTAACAGTTCTGTAGTGCTATTCAATGTACACAGCACTATACAAACACATAAGAGACGGTCCTTGCTCAATAGAGCTTACAATCTAATCAAGACAAACTTACAGGTCAAGAGACTTGGGGAGCTTCGTATGATAAGATAATGATTAAAATTAGTTAATGAAGCTGAAGGCAGACAGACAATCAGACTTGAGATTTAAATGCAGCCTCAAATAGGTGGGGTTTTAGATGGGATTTAAATAAGACAAGAGAAGGGAGCATGACACACCAGCTCAGGAAGTCTATTTCAATTGCGTGGTGCAGCCAGGTGGAGAGCACAGAATCGTGAATTGGCGGTAGAGGAGAAGGGCACAGATAGGAGTGACTTGTCCGATGAGCGGAGTGCACGAGGAGGGGAGTAGAGAGAGATAAGAGAGGAGAGGAAATGAGGTGCTGTAGAGTGAAGGCATTTGTAGGTGAGAAGAGGAGCTTGAACTGTACGCACGGAGCAGATAGGGAGGCAATATAGTGACTTCAGAAGAGGGGCTATGTGAACGTAACAACTTTGGTGAAAGATAAATCACGCAGCTGAATTTTGGATGGATTGCAGTGGAGAGAGATGGCTCGCTCGTTATGTATACCTGCTGCAGAAGATTGTAGGCATCAACAGACCAGAGCCAGCGCGTCCCCCTTCATTGCTCCAACCTTCTGGAATGTTCTCCCTTTAAAATTAAGGAAGGAGACTTTGAATGTTTAGGAAGTGCACTAAGACACTGTTTTTCCAAGAGGCATTTGCAGGTAGCGGAGTGATGTTGTACTTTTAATTTTGTCTTAACTGAATGTTTTAGTAGTCTGGGATTTTTAGTTGGTTTTACAGTTCTGTTATTTTACGATGTTATGTATGTTATTTGTGTAAACCGCTCTGAACGCATTGTCTGTATGGAAGTTTGCAGTCTACAAAATATTTAGATGAAGAAAGAAAGAACTAGAGAATGCCAGAGCTGACAGGCTGAGTATCGGAAACTCGTTGCAGATTTGTATGAAAGTAGCATGTGACTGGTAGGTGGTAAAACTTGTCAGAAGTACCAAGTAATTTGGCTTTCCAACTGATTCCCTGTTTTCAGGGCAGGCTGATCCAGTCCTGCTTTTGTCTCATGTAATTCCTGTTTCTCTAAGGAAAGCAGGGCTGCACGTCTGTGCGTTAAATGGGGCAAAACAGTGGTTATGAACTCTGGTCCTTGTGGCCTCCCCTAGCAAGTCTGGTTTTCTGGATACAAATATGCATGATATTTATCTATATCTATTTACATCTAAATATATCTCTATAATCTGTCTCTCTATACTGTATATGCTATATGCATAGATATGGTCTAAGTAGGAACTGGATTCATTTGCATGTTTTGGTTACCCTGAAAATCAAATCTGTTAGGAGGAGGAGAAGAGTGAGAAGCATATTTAAAACCAGAACCTTTTAATATGGTCCCCCCAAAATGGAGCCAGTTGGCAACCCTACAAACAATAGAGAGAAATAGATTTATTTCACTAATCCCATAGAAAGCCTTATAGCAGTGCATATTTAGAGCCAGATGTACTAAAGGGTTTTTTTTTCCCAGTTTTGGTCTATGGCAGGGTTTGTCAAATCGTTCTTCAGGAACCTCCAGCTAGTCGACTTTTCAGGATATCCACATGAAAATGCATAAGATAAAATTGCATATTCTGGATCTCCAATGTATGCAGGCATATCTCATGCATATTCATTATGGGATATTCTGAAAACTTGACGGGAGAGGAGGGGTGTCCCGAGTACAAGTTTAAGAAGCCCTGGCGTATGGGAAAAAAAAGCTTAGTGCATGTAGCCCATAATCTCTACTATGGAGGTTTTACTGTGAATTAAACATCTGTAATACATAGGTTAGGGGACATTCCATGAAGTTAGCAAGTAGCACATTTAAGACTAATCAGAGAAAATTCTTTTTCACTCAATGCACAATTAAGCTCTGGAATTTGTTGCCAGAGGATGTGGTTAGTGCAGTTAGTGTAGCTGGGTTCAAAAAAGGTTTGGATAAGTTCTTGGAGGAGAAGTCCATTAATGGCTATTAATCAAGTTTACTTAGGGAATGGCTTCTGCTATTAATTGCATCAGTAGCATGGGATATTCTTGGTGTTTGGGTAATTGCCAGGTTCTTGTGGCCTGGTTTGGCCTCTGTTGGATACAGGACGCTGGGCTTGATGGACCTTTGGTCTGACCCAGCATGGCAATTTCTTATGTTCTTAATTGCTTTGCAAAGCTGTAGGATGAGTGGTGTGTGATTATAGCAGCGGTTTATAGTTTCTTTCTTTATAACCCGCTTAAAATCCCTAAGCGACTCAGGCAACTGTGGTTCTTGAGTGCCACAAACAAGTCTGGTTTTCAGGCCATCCCATAGAATTCTGCATGCCATATATTTGTATGTACTGCCTCCATTGTATGCAAATGTGTCTCATGCATATTTACTGGAGGTAATTTTCAAAAGCCCATTCACATGCATAGAACCCAGTCTTACACACGTAAAAGGACTTTTGAAAATTGCTTTTGCGTGCATAACACCTTTGAAAATCACCCCATCAGGTAGAATTTTCAAAAGGTTTTTATGTTCATAAACTGGCTTTTGAAAATTGCCGTAATATGTTTCTTTTACATGCGTTAACGCCTTTGAAAATTCACTGTATAGCGAATATCCTGAAAACCAGAACTGTTGGCGGCGTTTGAGGACCGGAGCTGCCTACCCCGGCATAGAGCTTCCCTACTGATAGGGTTATCAGCTGGCTTCAGGAGAAAGTTTAAGGGTCCTGACAGACAGTGGGACACTAGCTGGAGCTGAAAGTTGAGTCCGTCCAGAGCATGAGAGCATTTAAAGTGTTTTTTATAGCCCTGGTGGTTGATTGATGTAAACTGACAATTTTTTGCCATGAATGCTCACTCATATAAAGAAGACGTGATCTTTGCTAGTTGCATCATGCTTGAATCACGCTTTCTGTAAAGCACCTCAGGGGTTCTTATTTTACATAATATTCTATTTCGTCTTTATCTATTTTGTATATATTGAAAGGTGCAAAGAGAAAAAAAAAATCCAAGATGAATTACTTAAGTGTAACTTTCAAAGTGATGCACATGTGCATGTGGGCGCTGATTTTATAACACACGCAAGTTTATGCTTCCATACTCCCCTGGCTAGCCTGCCTTTCTTTGCCTCTACCTGCCCCCCGACCCTGAAAACCCCACTGTCTAGGCAAGATTTTTTTAAATTTTCCTACTTAAACGCCATCCACAGCTGAAGTAAAGATAACGCGGATAGGGACCCCGCCACGCACTTGTGCATGTAAGAGTTACGTGCTGGTGTCACCCATGTCCCACCTAGACCATGCCCCGCCCATGCTCACGCCCCACCCCCTTTTCGCGAAACATGGTTTTATCCGTGTGCTGGGAGAATCGCGCGTGGCCACGGGCCTTTTAAAATCCGCCCGGCCCGCTCGCGCGTGTGAGTCACGCGCATATCTCCTCCCAGTTTGCCGCACGCAAGCCTTTGAAAATCTACCTCTTAGTCATTGGATTTTAGTGTTAAACCACTTCCTCATCCGTCCTCCCCCGAATAAATCAAATTCACAAAATTAGCGCTGAAGCCTCTCTGCCCCTTCAACATTCTCAAGACAATTTTAGTTAAAATGGTTCTGTTTCCTTTTTGAATATATAGGGGAATGACCTGGAAAGAATAGCTCCGATTGCTTTGTGATAGTATTCATTTGACTGGCATCCATAGAGCCCAGAAACCAGATGGCCCGCTCGTAGGCAGTAGGCTGGCATCCAGACATATCGCTGGGCTCTGCTGTGCTCACGGCCGTTCTGGGGCTCAGAACCACAGTTCCACCCCAAATCGTTTTGGGCTTCTGGAAGGCAACTGCCAAGCTCCATTTCAGTTTTGCTGGACAGCAAATTTATCCTGACGTTCACTGCAGTCATTACTTTCACGCCCCCAATATATTTGCCTCCACTTTAGGATGGTGTTAAAACAGGGTATAGAGCGCTGGTTATTGTGGCTCTGCAGCTTCCAGTGCTTATTTATGGGACCTATTTTAACACCACTAAAACTTTGATACTTTGGTTAAAAACAAGAAAGCTATCTCTGGTTTTTTTTTTAACTCTATCACTTAAGCCCTGCGACATTTTTTAGTAACCTTTCCTTATATCTTTAAGGACTATCTAAAATTGTGCCTGTAAAAGCTGCTTTTAAGTGGCTAGTAACCTTTTTTTCTGCTAGAGCTCATGGTGCTTGCTATTTGTAAACTGCTTTTTTGAATATTTTGGCACCTATATTATCCTACAGAGTTGTACATCTTCTCTTCATTTCCATTATTGTTCTGGGCGTGGACTCTTGGACTGCCCTGCAGGTCCCCATCATCGGCAGGCGGAGTCAGACGAAGCAGAGGCCCAGCTGGAGCTTCCCCTTTACCAGCCCACATTCTCCTCGGGTTGAGCCTTTGGGTCCTGGGGGCCTCTGCTGATTGAAAGATCTGTTGAGGTGCCTAGGCTGCAGTAGATGTAGTACAGATCCATCCAAAGGGAAAGGTGGGATGGATAGGCAGAGTAGGAACATAATGAGCAAGACAGGCAGGCAGACAGAGAAGAACAGGAGACCTGAAGATGTACCTGAAGACTGGAGGATAGCAAATGTAACCCCAATATTTAAAAAGGGCTCCAGGGGCGATCCGGGAAACTACAGACCGGTTAGCCTGACTTCAGTGCCAGGAAAAATAATGGAAAATGTTCTAAACAACAAAATCACAGAACATATAGAAAGACATGGTTAAATGGAACAAAGTCAGCATGGCTTTACCCAGGGCAAGTCTTGCCTCACAAATCTGCTTCACTTTTTTGAAGGAGTTAATAAACATGTGGATAAAGGTGAACCGGTAGATATAGTATACTTGGATTTTCAGAAGGCGTTTGACAAAGTTCCTCATGAGAGGCTTCTAGGAAAAGTAAAAAGTCATGGGATAGGTGGCGATGTCCTTTAGTGGATTGCAAACTGGCTAAAAGACAGGAAACAGAGAGTAGGATTAAATGGGCAATTTTCTCAGTGGAAGGGAGTGGACAGTGGAGTGCCTCAGGGATCTGTATTGGGACCCTTACTGTTCAATATATTTATAAATGATTTGGAAAGAAATACGACGAGTGAGATAATCAAATTTGCAGATGACACAAAATTGTTCAGAGTAGTTAAATCACAAGCAGATTGTGATAAATTGCAGGAAGACCTTGTGAGACTGGAAAATTGGGCATCCAAATGGCAGATGAAATTTAATGTGGATAAGTGCAAGGTGATGCATATAGGGAAAAATAACCCGTGCTATAATTACACAATGTTGGGTTCCATATTAGGTGCTACAACCCAAGAAAGAGATCTAGGTGTCATAGTGGATAACACACTGAAATTGTCGGTGCAGTGTGCTGCGGCAGTCAAAAAAGCAAACAGAATGTTGGGAATTATTAGAAAAGGAATGGTGAATAAAATGGAAAATGTCATAATGCCTCTGTATCGCTCCATGGTGAGACCGCACCTTGAATACTGTGTACAATTCTGGTCGCCGCATCTCAAAAAAGATATAATTGCGATGGAGAAGGTACAGAGAAGGGCTACCAAAATGATAAGGGGAATGGAACAGCTCCCCTATGAGGAAAGACTAAAGAGGTTAGGACTTTTCAGCTTGGAGAAGAGACGACTGAGGGGGGATATGATAGAGGTGTTTAAAATCATGAGAGGTCTAGAACGGGTAGATGTGAATCGGTTATTTACTCTTTCGGATAGTAGAAAGACTAGGGGGCACTCCATGAAGTTAGCATGGGGCACATTTAAAACTAATCGGAGAAAGTTCTTTTTTACTCAACGCACAATTAAACTCTGGAATTTGTTGCCGGCGAATGTGGTTAGTGCAGTTAGTATAGCTGTGTTTAAAAAAGGATTGGATAAGTTCTTGGAGGAGAAGTCCATTACCTGCTATTAAGTTCACTTAGAGAATAGCCACTGCCATTAGCAATGGTTACATGGAATGGACTTAGTTTTTGGGTGCTTGCCAGGTTCTTATGGCCTGGATTGGCCACTGTTGGAAACAGGATGCTGGGCTTGATGGACCCTTGGTCTGACCCAGTATGGCATTTTCTTATGTTCTTATGATGACACTGGAACTGAAGACCAAGAACACTGACTGAGCAACTCCCACTACTAGGCAGTATTTTTATTTTATTTATTTAATTTTATATACCGGCAACCGTTTGCACATCGTGCCGGTTTACAGATAACTTAAAACAAGGATATATATAGGCAAAGCCTTTACAAGGAACATTGTGTAACCTAGAACATAGTAACAGATCAATAACTAAATAAATAGGGGAGGGAGGGGAGGGGGTGGAGTAGGGTGACCTGTTGCCATGGGGGTGGTGGAGTAGGGGGGGAGTAGGGTGACCTGGAGTAGGGGTGGAGTAGGGTGACCTGTTGCCATGGCACTGGTGGAGCATCTACAGGGGCCTTTTATAGGCCAGAAGAGTGATGTCATCAGGAGGTGCCTTCAGGATTTTCCTGCCACAGGCCCTTTAAGACTGATGTTGAGTGTGTGTGCAGCCTAGGAGAAGTGGGGCCTGGCGGTGTCGGCAGCGTTTTGCCTTGGGAGTTGGCGTCGGCAACCTGCCATGTCGAGGTGCAGCATCCCGCCACTCTGGAAAGAGAGGCAGTCTGGCATCAGGGAACACTGAGAGAGGCCCAACCCAAAAGGTAGGTGTGGCGGTTCACAGGAGGAGCCCATGGACCGCCAAATGCAGCAATTATAACTTTACACCATTTTTCATATTTGCTCTGTAACGTCATATACTTACATGCAGCAAACCCTTTTTACAAATATTCACCTCTCATCTACTCAAAAACAAAAAACGAACGAACATCCCCTGGGACTACAGTATGGATCTCCACAGCAGAAGCTCAGAAGACAATGACACTGTTACTATACCTCCAAGCTACATTACCAAGCATGGATTACTTATATTGACTATTTAAAGCACTTCATAGCATCAATACATAGTCACATCTCAATAACATAAGTTGGTATACATCTCTCCTTCATACCACAAATACACCTCATCCTACTCGTAACTGCTTGTTTTTTTTTTCACTTCATACTCCAGGGCTAGTTTTGGTTGAGGTAGAAACCCAAATCAGCAAATGAATGCTGCCAAGTAGAGGAAAGAATGGTTAAGAACAGAAATTGCCATGCTGGGTCAGACCAAGGGTCCATCAAGCCCAGCATCCTGTTTCCAACAGAGGCCAAACCAGGCCACAAGAACCTGATTGGAGTGATTGAGCTCCATTGGACTTAACTTTTGAACCAAATCTGGGTATGGTTCATTTTTCTATAACCATAGTCCATGACTTGCCAAAATACAAGTCAACTCAAATTCAGCTTTGATTCTCATTTTTTTATGTTCTGATTCCTGAAGAAGATTGTAGTTTAGGTATGAAGACTGCTTAAATCTCAAAGAATCATTTTTCTTCCACTGTATACCACTTGGCAAGTCAGCATATCTCAACGGCCTACATTAAAAAAATCTGGGGTGTTTCCCCTTGAAAAAATCTGAAAGAAAATCTATAGGGATGTACAGAGGCAATTTTTTTTCCATTTCATCCATTCATTTTGTAGGCCCACATAACTTTGTTTGGTTTATGATAAATAAAAAAAATTTTTATTTGCACCATACACGCTTTCCATTGAATTCAATGGGGAAAGCAATCCTAAGGCCCTATTGACTTCAATGGAAAACTAAAAATGGGCTAGGGCTCAGCCTGACCCAAAAATAGGCCCTGTTACTGAGGCCTAGGCCTGATTCTGGGGCCCACCCCAAAGCTGGGTCCCATCAATAAGGCCCAGGTTCGATGCCAGGTCCTGTCGCTGAGGCTCAGGCCTAGGCAATTGGGCCTCATCAGTAGGTCTAGGCCAAGTTCATGAAGAGCCTGGACCCATCCCTGGTGATAGGATTAGGCCGAGGTCTGGTTCCGCCAGGGCCCCCCCCCCTTATTTATTTTTTTTTTTTTTAAATACATGAAAACAAAAATAACCAAACATTTTTGGGAATTTTCTTCCAAGACTATTTTCTGTTTGTTTTATTCAAAATGAACCGAAAATGGCCTCATTTGTCACATTTTCCCCATTTGTTTTAAATGTGCACATCCCTTGAAATCTGGAAGAGCTTCATCTGAACTGGAACCCAACTTGCTTACAGCAGGTTACGCATTCCTGTTATTTATATGTGGCAACTATCTTCAGGTTGCCACACACAAACAAAAGGCACTGCTGACCCAGAATTAGAAGTTTATAAGTGGCTTATTGCAGATCCCTCATCTTCTGAAAAACAAAGACATTCTTCTGTCTTATATAAGGTTCACTGGGGCTCAGAATCTTATCAAAACAGCCTGATTTTGAAAAGGAAAATAATTTATTTTGGCTCATGAGTCATTTCCAGGAACAAGATGGGAATTCTAATGTTTGTACACATTTTCTCCCATTATAATTCCAAACAATTATACACATGCAATATTCCATCAAAGCACAATCAGCAAGATGAGATCTCAACAATGGGATGAATTTTGACTTGTGCAGAGATGTTGAGGTATACACTCCACTCAGTAGCTTTCTAAGTAAATAGAAGCTCAGTTTCGTAGACTATAAAGAGTATGGAGTCACTTGGCAGTCTGGTGTCCTGCAGTGAAACCTCCCTCATGCTAGCTGCTTCCTGCCTCCTTTTCGTTGGTTAGGACCATATCCGTTAAGTTCATTTCTAGTTTTATCATCAGGATTATTGGAGAAAATCATCTCAAACAAGCAAAATTGGAGAGAAATTAGAATTCACAAAGTACCCTGCAATAAGAAGAAATTAATTATATTTCAGATCTCAGCAGTGTTTGTTGATAGATTTGTTTAATCTCCATGGTTGCTTGTTAAAACTTTTGATTATGACTGCGGATCAGTATGGTGCTGACTGTCGTCTCTTCACTGCTGTGACGCTTGGGGACTGAGATGGAGAATAGGAAGGGGAGTAGAGAAATTCGACATAGAGAAGAAGACATAGAAAAACTAAACACCATTAAGATAATCGCCAGATAAGGTGAAGTCTGAAATCCAGTTTCAACTGTCCATACCCTGATTTAATTAACTTGGTACAGTAGAGTTGGAATAAACTTTTCGATTGGCACTGCTAAGTGCTGTTTGGAACTTTGCTGTCAGATTAGAGTACATTCCAGCGACCACATAGAAGCACTCTATACACATTCTCCATTTCCATAATGGCAGCAACAATCTCTGACACAGGGCCAATACAAAAGTGTTTGGTGCCTTAGTTGACCCTTAGGTCATGAACCTGCTCCTGTCCCCAATTTAATTATGGATGGCGCCTCCAGCACAGTGCCCCTTCTACCAGCAACAGTGGTTCCAGCAAAATGCTTCCTTCTTTGGCAGTATTAACATAAGAACATAAGATATGCCATACTGGGTCAGACCGAGGGTCCATTAAGCCCAGTATCCTGTGTCCAACAGTGGCCAACCAAGTCACAAGTACCTGGCAAGAACCCAGACATTAAATGAACCATTCCTAAACTGTTAATCCTTATTGATTAATAGCAATTTATGGACTTTTGCTCTAGGAAATTATCCAAACCTTTTTTAAACCCAGCTACACAAACTGCCTTAACCACATCCTCTAGCAGTATATTCCAGAGCTTAATTATGCATTGAGTGAAAAAGAATTTTCACCGATTTGTTTTAAATGAGCTACTTGCTAACTTCATGGCATGCCCCCCTAGTCCTTGTATTATCCGAAAGAGTAAATAACCGATTCACATTTACCCATTCAAGTCCTTTCATGATTTTGTAGACCTCTATCATATCCCCCCTCAGCCATCTCTTCTCCAAGCTGAACAGCCCTTACCTCTTTAGCCTTTTCTCATAGGGGAACCGTTCCATCCCCTTTATCATTTTGGTCGCCCTTCTCTGTACTTTCTCCAGTGCAACTATATCTTGTTTGAGATGCGGCGACCAGAACTGCACCCAGTATTCAAGGTGCGGTCTCACCATGGAGCGATACAGAAGCATTATGACATCCACCATTTTATTCGCCATTAGATCTGGCACAGTACCGCTCTATGCTTCACACTGCCATGATTTTGCCGCCTCCAAAATTTTTTCCACTCTAGGCGACTGCAGAATTTGCCTAATGGAAGCACTAGCCCTGTATACACAGACTCTACACAACACACAGGCGCTACAAAACAAGATCCTCATCAACTGAAAGAAGAAAGGCTGAAAAAAAGTCCTAACCTCCTCATCTGTTGTTGTGTTTCTTACCTATTTGCCTGTCCTCCCTCAAGTCTTGGCTCCTAGTAGTTGGTAAAGGAGTCAGAGCTACATTTTGAAAAGTGTCATTTCAGAAACAGAATAAAATGCTGCTTAATTTTGATTTGCGTTTATGACTCTTTGGCTTTTTTTTGTTTTTTGTTTATGAACAGGATTGCAGTTAACCTTGCTATGGAATTTCTCTCCGTCTAAAAACCTTCAGAAATTAGTGGGTGGAAGTAATTCATGTCTTTAAAAGTGGGGATCTCTTTATTCTTCTGAATTCCAAAAATACAAAGTCAGATTTCCAAACTGGGTGCATGGAGTTCAGTGACTTTCAAACATGTGAACGTGACGGGGTCTCTCTCGGGGAGATTCATGGAACATTTGGACTTGGGCTTACTTATCATTGTATACAGCATCCCTGCTGTTTTTGCCACATACTCAGTTTGACTTTCTCGGGATTTATGATGGAAATAATTCAAAACCGAGTCATAATTTTCCTTCGGCAATTACAATGCCATTTGGTACTTTGTCCCTAGGGGGGAAAATGAATTTGCTGGAATTCCTTTCCTGAAATCAATGGCTCAGTTTAAAGAACAAAGCAAGGTCAGAACGCAATTGCACCGTGCTCATGTTTAACACCGCGCTCTTGTTTCGCTGTCTGTCTGATTAACAACTCTTTAGTTTAAAGATGAAATGTTAATAGATTTAGAATTTGCAGTGGGAGCTTCTCATGTGGACGTTTTCTTAAGAAGCATTTAAATGCTGGGGGTTTTTTTTCTATGATTTCCCTGTCACATTTTTTTTTTTTTTCCGAGCTTTCTTTGCTCGCAGTTACCGGCAGGGCACGGGGTTGGGGAATTCTGAATGTTGCGGTGCCACTCATCATCACAGGAGCAATCCAGAAGGGACCATTCTGTGTATGTTTTGTTAATATCAGTCTAATAAGGAAACTCACTTCCTCCAAGAATGAGGACACCGGGGACTAGCTTTAAAGGTAGTGCAGCTGTAACCAGGGGGACCTGCTAAATTGAATCCCACGTAAGGAAAATTAAAGGGCTGGTTATTCTCTGATTCAAGACTTTAGCATTCAGCAGCTGGGCTGCATAATGAGGCAGATTGCGATACCCCCAGTCTCAAGAGGTGATGCAGAGGACGGCGAAAAGACTTGTTTGATACTGTACATTTCATTTCCACGTGAAAGAATTGCCTCCGTGACTTCTTGGAACACCCTGTGAAAGAGATGGGCCCAACTAACCAGTAATTAAAGGTCCCGGAGCATAACAGAAGATGTCGAATCCACAGCGTTTCATCTGTGCACTGGTAATAATCGCATCCAAAAGTGGGGGTTGAATTTCCAGAGATCGATCCCTTCTGGATGGGCTCTGAACCCCGAACAGGCAAAATCCCTTTTCTCCCCACTGGTTCAAAGGAGGTATCTGACTTCAAGAAGAAATCATGCCCTCATGCTGTATATAAAGCAGGAGCATGGGCTTAGAGGGCTTCTGATGCAGAACATTGAAAGCACAGTGTGTTGGAGGCCCTTAAACTGGAAATCCAGCCTGAATCCCTGTATTGCTTCACCCTCGGGTGATTTGTCACAACATTGTACACTTTTACCACTCTCAACGTAAAGAGTGTCTTCACCTGGAGGTGATAAAACGTGCATCTCTCGAACCTGAAACCACTTCAGACTTAAAGAAATCCATGCGTGACCCTTTAATATAGTTGTACTGTGCGGTTAGGTTCCTCTCAACCTTTTTTCCCCTAAAGAAAAAACCTTGACTTCTTTCTCTGGAACCCTTTTAAGTCCAGTGATAACCTTTCTGAAATGCAGGGACCTTGCCCAGGCCCAGCTAAGTGGCAAGGTGACATCCTTAATCCTCCGTTTCATCCTTTTCCTAAGCAGGCCTAATCAGTGTTTAGTGGTTTGTAAAAATGAATTTAAGGGCATTTTAAGCTCCCGTTATTGTTTGCATTGGCCAGAGGTGGATTGCTTCACATTTAGATCTAGGGATTAGTGGACCTGTTCGATTTGATATGAATCCCGTGTGAACTTGGCAGGGCGTGGGTTGGATAATTGAAGTCAGACCTGGACACCGCATTGACAGACTCAAATAAATCAGAGCTGTTTGTTGGCCAGCACGGATAAATGTTGCTCGTTCACGCGCGGGACTTCTGCCTCCATGCTCCCCTGGTACAAATCTTTTCGGACTGCTTTAGATCCGAGTTTCTGCTTGCACTCGAGAGATTCTGGGATTATACTTTTGGGTTTTCTGAAGCTCCTTTGAATACTTGAAATCTGCAGGTATTTGCTCAGATCCAAAACGATTCGAGTTAATTCAAACGTGAAAAATATCAGTTGGAGTTTGCCTGGGTGCAAGCTGGCTTGGCTGGTCGGCATACAGAAATTCCCCCATCTTTGAATATATCTAAAACATAATAATACAGACTTTTTCAGCATTCATCTGTTTAGGGAGAGCTCTGCAAATCACTGCAGAATTCAATTGCTCGTTGGCAGGATGGGTGAGAGTGAGGATGCCTCATGTCAGAGGAGAGGGGGAAAAAGAGAGAGGAAGCTTTCTAGATAGTGTGTCTGTGTTAAAAATGACACTTCTACTGTCTGGTACTTATTGTTCTAGCCCTGAGTCTTTCTGTGAGGAATAGGTGAGAGAGTCAGGCCATAGGTGCTGTCTGTTTCTGTTAAAGTGTGTTTTGTGCTCCCTGACGGCTTCTGCCAGCAGCTCCTCTTAGTACAACAGGCTCCTCTTCTTCTCTGGAGAGGAAGTTTAACAGGGATCAAATCAAATCCCCGTACTGGGGGCCCCTCTGATTCAGTGCCGCCTGTCCCTCCTCTTACCCTCCAGTACTTGCGCACTGAGTCTGACATATCGTTGCGAGCACGCGTGGGGAAGCTCGCGGGCAGCACCGCAGAAATCAGCAATCAGTCCGTCTCTCCTTGCAGCAATTCTTTTACCGAGCACTGTGAGAAGCCTCACCAAGGAGGTCTGCGGACATTTCAGGATGCCAGGGAGAATGGAAAACTCAGCTTCCCGGGGCCTAGATAGAGCTAATGACTCTATGGGATCAGTGAATCCCATTCCATTTATGTGAGATCATATTCATCTGGGAATCCAGCACCCTTGCTGGACTGGAGTTGGTGTCCCACAGACCCAGAACCGGGAAGAAACCGTCATAAGCCCAAGGCCCTGCGTCTTCCTTCTGTGGTAAATTCCTCACTGTAAGGAACCGACGAGACAACGATTTGCTTTCCAAGAGATTCTCTTTTCCATTAGTCATGTCTGGTCAGTGATTTCCCAGCAGGCGGTGTTTTGGTGATTGCAATCCATGGTTGCATGAAAACGGTCCAGAAGCTGCGTAGTAGTAGTAGTAGTAGTAGTAAGAGTGGCATAGCAGATGACAGCAGAAAAAGACCAGCCGCCCCATCCAGTCTGTCAAGTTATTCCCGTCCAGGCAGCAAGTGCAGCAGAGACGTCCTGCGGCGCCGTCAGCAACGCTCCCAGATCCCAAGCACCAGTCCCAGTCATGAGTCAGCAATATTTATTGCCTGAGGTCTGATCCTATGAAACAACGACTTCCTGATCAAAAGATACAGCAAACTGTCTTTTAATAAAATGTGGCGTTGAACTTCAAAGAGAAAAACACAGCCATTGATCGTATAATGGACAGATACTTTTTTTCCCTCTCCATTTAAAATATAAGTTCTCAAATCACAAGAAAAGGAGCAAAACGCTGTCTCAAACCCCCTGCAAAAAACTATGTACACCCAGCAGAGGCTGTGCTTTTAACAACTCTGCTTGAAAGAATCTAATGAAATCTTGGGTTTATTATCGCCTCCCTGCCTATCCCAGTGCCAAAGGGACCATCCGGAAAACTGGGGGAACCCCCATCAATTGCAGTATCAAGGCTTCCGATGTTAGGTTGTAATTGATAAGCACTGATAAAACACGGCCGCTGCAAAAGATTTGAAAGAGGTGTTCCCTGGGTAAATGCCACGTTCACTAGCACTTCTCTCACCCCTTTCCCTTGCCTGCCTTGGATCCTCAAGCAGCTCTTTTCTTGTACAGTGTGAGTAGGGACAGAATGTCAGCCCCAATTCTATCCAACCAAGAAGATTGCATGTGTACAACAAACGAAATCAGAAAAGTGCAGAGCTGTTTTTTACATGTACAACTTTGTAAAAGCAAGGATTGACAGCGGAAGGTATATGAAGAATAACTTTGAATTGTTTTTATTTTTTTGCAATGAAAATATCTTTAAACACGTTTTGGCACTTTATAAGAGATACGTGACCCAGATGATTATGGGTAAGGCCAGGAAAGCTTTGGCTGGTTGGGCCTAATATGATGGTCATAAAGCAGAGTTAATGTTATAGGCTGGTGGATTTCCTTTTGTGTTTGCAGTATAAGAAACGTATTCCCCGTTCTGGATCTATCCCGGCTGCCAGCCATAGTGCACGCTCACTTATCCAGGACGTTTTTTTCTCATCCTCCTCATTTGCGGTCTGTCATGTCAGGTAGATGGGCACACAGCTTCCCCCACATAGTTTACACCCAGCTCCCTTCCCTACCTTAACCACAAAGTTCAATACTTGCATGGCCTTTATCCATACTTCTGCTATTACTACTACTTCTTAACACTTTCATAATGCATTGCACAGATGCATAAAATAGAGCAAGTCTCTGCTCCAAAGAGCTTACATTCTAGTTGACACGCAGGCAAGATAACAAATCAAATCACCTAAGTATGACAGTAAAACATTGTTTAATGCGAGAGGGTCAAAATCAGAAAGGTCAGGCGTTTTTGGATTTAAAAGCAATCTCAAAGAGATGGGCCTTTCGGCGGGACTTGAACACGGCCGGAGATGGAGCAAGACACATCGAGTCAGGAAGGTCGTCCCGGGTACTATAGGTGCCGCAAGACGGAACGCACGGAGCCTGACGTTAGCAATGGAGGAACAGGACACAGATGGGAGCAGCTTGCCTGACGGAGGGCAAGAGGAGGGACTTGTGGGGGGGGGGGGGGGGGGGGGGGGGGGGGGGGATAGCGTAGAGCTGCAGAGTTAATGCACTTGTTTGTAAGCCAGAAGAAGTCATTTGAACTGAATGCGGAAGCAGGCACCCAACCTCTTAGGTCTCCTGCCCACCCTGCAGGCAGACCCAGCTACATGAGCACCCACGTTTCTGCTAGGACTTCTAATTATTTCATTACTTGCAGCCTGCCAGACGGATCCAGCTGTTAGAAGCTACCATATTAGCCTTGGCTGTTGCCTGAACATCCAGCCTCTTAGGTCTCCCTTGACCTTGCAGGATAGTATTTGGTGACCTCAGCCTGCGGGCACTGCCGTGGTTAGTTACTGGCAGCTGCAGCCTGCCTCACGGCCTGCAGTATGGCTTAAGTCCTTTTTCTTTTCCCTGCCCTTATCACCTCTACCCTTGCTTCTGCTGCTGAAATAGTAAAGGGTGGGTTGTTTACATGAGTTAGGGATACAGCAAGAGGAAATAATAAACTCCTTGTTTGATCATGGCCTTTTTTTGTTGTACTGAGATTTTCCCAGATTGTTTGAATGCTTTAGGAGATGGCCGTGCTTGCTAGGAAACGTTGCTGGATCTTTGGCTGTATTTGATTTTTTTCAGTACCTCTGTCATAGCAATTTGAATTAGCAGAGAGGAGCTCACAAGCTAGCTGGGTGCTCACCACTTCCCTGCCATACTCTGAAGGCTTAGCAGAGTGGAAGGGATGTGAAGCACTCCTGATTACTGCTGCTCCAAGTTGAATCTCGCTTGAAGTGAATTGGAAGGACCTGGCCCAGCGCTGAGGCTGATTCCCAGATGACTGCTCAGCTGTGCCCCTGGGAACACATGTCTACACATCCCTTATTTCCTGACTCCCCCCACCTCTGTCACTGACTCAAGTGAATGTTTTTAGTGCAAAGCTCTGTTGGGTGGTCTCTAGGGCCCATCTTGTTTGAAAGTTATTGATGCGTGTATATAGCAACAATAAAGGTGAATCAGATTATTGCTATAGTCAGCCACAATAATGTCTTTGGTGGAGTCCTCTTATCAAATCCTAGATGTATTTTTATTGTCTACCCTTGCATTCTTTTCTAAATTATAGTATTTTTTTTTAAAACAGTGTTATTAACTATATTCCTCCAAATATGTGCTTCTTTTCTTCCATCTGATGTCTAAAGTGATATTCCTCCTTTCTTCTGAACTAAGATTTTTTCTTATATTTTCTCATAATGATAATGTTTATTTTAATGAAACAATTTTCATAAACATTTCAAAACAGTGTACAACAAATGCTAAATAATTAAATACAAGTAATGCAACATTTAAAAACATATACAATCAAAATTAAAGTAACATAAAAATCAACAACACAGAAACATAACAAATATCCAGGAGATAATTAGACAAAGACCTGCAAATGCGAGCAGGATTTCACATTTATTTATATGTTTTTGGAGAGGTGGGCCCCCAGCAGTTTCCACCGGCATCTTTTGGCTTCAAACCTGGGGCTGGGATCCTGGCACCATGAGCCTTCATTCATATTTGTCTGTGGATTTTTCCCCTATTTCATATGCCCTTCACATCTCGTGTGGCCCAGTAATTGTAGCAATAGTCTGCTAGGTGCTGTGCACCAGTGGCTTCTTTCCTAAGTGAGTTGTGAAGGGGATATGTGGGTGCCGGGAAGCATCAGGTCCTTCATTATGCAGAGGGAGTAGCGCCATATGAATATTATCTGCTGTGAAGTTTTTTAAATTGTCTCTAAAGTATTTGATCTATTTTGGCATTGGTTGTATTTGATATGTGGTGCTTAGGTACACTTCTGTAAATCACCTTGAGCTTCCTTTTTAGGTCTGGGGATGCAGTATAAAAAGAGAGTGTGTGTGTATATATATATATATATATCGTTCATATATATATGAAAGAGACGAAAGAATTCCTGGGTAGCTGTGAACGCAAACTCATGCCATGAGATCCCAACTCCTTTCAAAACTACATGGGGAATTTTTCTCTTTTTATCCCCTTCACAGTTTATGTGGGGTGAATTTTCAAAACATTCTGCTTGATAAGTTAGCAAATATGCACATTACATATCTTCTAAAAGTTGAAAATGGGCGTGTATTTTCATTTTCGCGCACACACACATACATGTGTAAAGAAAAGGGGCGATCTAGAAGTGTCCTAGCGTGTTAATTGCTATTTTAATACTTAACTTGCACAATGGTGCAAATACTATTAGATGCGTTTATTAATATGTACTATTGACTGGCTGGGAAGTCTGGGTGAACTGGGGGGAGTTCAGGCTGAAAAACCAAGTGGGTCTCCATGAAATGGAGGAGGTCTGGGTGAATAGGTAGAGTAGTTGGTAAAACTTGTAATTTCCAACGCATGTGCATGTTTCAAAATCCTGAAATACGCATGTAAGTCCTTTATATTCAGGCGTAAAATATACAAGGTGAATTTTCGAAGAGGTTCGCATGTAAAAAAAAAAAGGGGCGGGCCGGCAGTGCTCTGGGGAGGGGCCAACATTCATGCGCATAAGTTGGTCTTTTACACCCTGCCAGAGTGCCGCGCGTCAAGTCTGTCACGCGCGCGGATGTATTCCCGCTCGGTATCTCGTGTAAGTGAGGGGGACCTCAGGCTGAAGAGCCAGCAGAGCTGCAGGGCTGACTGAGGAACTGGTAGACTAATTGGTAAAAGGCCACTCACTGCGGGGGAGGGGGGATAAATGTGTCCAAGTATCGTGAGTGAAATCTATTTGCGTATCCCTTTAACATTTCAAGCACAGATATGCAGGCTTATCCGGCTAAATTCTGACTTCTCTGGCTAAGTAGTGCCTTTTCCGCTACTTAGGCTGACAAATTTGAACTTCTCTGGATAAATAGCACTTTTTTTTTTAGAGTTATCTGGCTATCTTACATACCTGGATAAGTCCAAAAAGTGCTACTGAGGCGGAGACGTAGCCCTTTTCAGACCCATCCAGCTAAGTGCCGCCATTTAGCCACATAAAGCGGGACGTATCCGGATAGCTGCCTGCCGCTGCTTTTTCTGGCTTAAGCCGTTTGGATGTGTTAGAATTATACAGGCGAAGGCGTCTCCTAACCCGTGCGGCAGCGCCCTCCGTGAGTAACGGGGAAAGAAGCTGAGTAACGGATGACTTATTCCAGCTCTGACATGAAAACAGAAACATTTCCTCTGGAAATGAGTAGGGGGCTGCAAAAGGAATGTGACATTAATACATTTCCCCAATCTGTTCTATTTATTTATTTATTTAGCAATGGAGTGAGTCAAGGTCAGCTGGCCTGAGATTTAATAAACAATTGCTCTCTCTCTGGTCGCGGCCTCTCTTTCTCCATCCTCTGCAGTGTTTTGCCAGAGAAGCTGCAGGCTGGTTTCTCTACCCCTGCCAGTTGTTGGAAAGGAGCTGACGGGAGAGGAGGAAATGGCACGGCTGGCGTTCCCGCAATTACTCGGGGTGGTGAATAATTCATTTTCTCGTACTAGGATTACCAACCAGCTCCCATTGTTTTCAGCCCAGGCTTGATCCGGTCCTGGTTTTACTGTATGGCGTAGTAGAGGCTTTCTGTCTCTGAGTTCCCTAAGAAAACCTGGACCGGATCACCCTGCCAGGAGAAAATGGAGCCAGCTGGCAACCCCAACTGGAGCTCTGCTTTTACTTCTTCTCATCAGGTTTTGAAGGAAGAATCAGGGGCAATCTGTACATTTCCCATCGTGATCCCAGTGCCTCCTGCTTACGGGAGAATGACATTTTGTGTGTTGCTACCTCACAGCACTGTGTGTGTGTGTGGGGGGGGGGGGGGGGGGGAGAGGGGACAGGTTGGGTTGATCAGGGTTTTGCATAGGTGTTTTGGAGGGGTTTTTTCCCCCCTTTTGAAAACACCAGGATATTTTGATGCAGAAATTTGGAGCTGTTTTTGAATTGTCAGATAATGTTCTCTTCTCCTGTTTTTTTTTTGATTGGCACCGTGCAACCAAAATTCAGGGCAGAGGGTCCTGCAAGCACTTCCTTTACTGTGTGCGCCATTGGGGGTTCCCTTCCCGGAGGATTTCCCCCCCCCCCCCCTTAAATGAAGGCGGTGGTTATTCTGTCTGAGGCTAGCTACTGCTTTCTCCACATTAGAGCAGGTTTTTTGCTTCTCCTCACAGCACAGATTTTTTTTTTTTTTTTACTTGTATTCCATTTTGATAGATTCATCCAGATTTCTGACTTGCAGAAGAAAAGAGTACCCCGTCGGTTTTATATCACCCTGTGCTCTTTCCTCAAGTAATAATTCATGTTAACTTCTTTGACTGTACAGGGCTGGCTGTCTGCCTCAGAATATTCCCCTGGAGATTATTCGATATCTGTCTGCGGAGAAGGATTTTCTGCCTTGGCACGCCGCCAGCCGAGCCCTGTATCCTCTAGATAAACTGCTGGACCGTACAGAAGACTACAGCATCTTCAGTGTAAAGAATATTCTCTTTTCCTATTGTCAAGATATGAACCTGTTCTTAGACACCTGACCTGAGGGATATTTATTTTCTCTCTAATAAGTTTTCTCTTTTCCTGTACTAGATACAGTAATTAAACCATACTTATTTTCCTTTCCAGCACTTCAGAACTGACAGTAATCTGTTGTTTAACAAAGAAATAGCTGATGCCTTTTGGTTTTGTTTTTTTTTTGGTACCGCAAGGAAAAGCAAGATATATATATTTTTTGTTTTTTGCTCTGTCTGAAAACGGGATGCCAAAGAAATCCAATGTGTGATTAGGTGCAGCGATTCACTGGAAAACTCTGCTAGCCACAGCCTTCAATTTCCTTAGAGCCGGAGGGGGGTTTCTGCTGTGCCTCGGGGAAGGGGAAGGAGCAAAAAAAATAAAAAGGTCAGCTCGTTCGCCTCAATGAAAGCGGCTGTCGATCTAACTAGCGAGTTAAAATAAAAGATCCTTTGGTAATTAGTACCCGAGCCATAGAAATAGCCACAGATAACAAATAACCCCTGCAGGTGGATATAGGACAGGAGGAAATGTTCAGAACATGAGCGTGTGGGCCCAGCGCAAAGCGCGTTTGCGAATAGACGCGTTCTTTGTGACCCCCGGTTTGCACTGCATCCATGAACTAGTGCAGAGTGGAGGGCTGGGAGGTACAGGCACCTAATAAGTAGGGGCTGTGAATGGAAAAGACCTGCTATCAAAGCAGGCGCCCTAGCGATTGGTTTTCATCCAGAGAACAGCTGCTCTGTTTGTTTCTCTAGCTGCAGACTGATCATCGGCTGTCTGCTTTGTTACAACATGGAGCGGTTTCTAGTGCATGTGTCATTAGCACCAAAAAGCTTCCAATTGTGGGACTTCAGGTGGGCTGTCCCCTTACATCATTCTACTCTTTTCTTTTTTTCACTTGCTCTCATACTCTGTCTTGTGTCCATAACGTGCGATGCTGCTGGTGATACGAACTTGGGAGCTATATTCTCATTGCAAAGACCTTCAGATCATGGGCTGCGGGATCGGTAGGGACAGTGCGATGTCCTGGCCTGAATGTACACCGGGCGGTAAGATGGCGTCAGCCAGTTCGGGTACAAGAAGAGGTTCCACTAAGATCTAACGGGGCCTACTTAACCAGGATGCATGCACACACACACATCCGCGCGTATTGTGAACCCCCACCACCCCCCAAAAATAGTACCCCAGTCCTCTCGGACCCCCTGGCATATCCTGAAAATTTGGTATGGGGAGGACACCAAAGGTATTAGGGAGAGATACACACAAGCCTACAAAATGTTCTTCCTTCAGGAAATAGACTAAAAACTGTAAAAAAAAAAGAAAGAAAAAATTTATGAATAACATCAAATGTTGACAGATAAAATGGCCAATGCAATGGGCTTAGTATTAAAAAGCGAATGTGTTGATTATAGGGAAGATTTAGGTTCTCTTTCATGCCCTCTGCTTACAGTCCTTTGCGTTCTCTTCTCTGCAGCTTGCAGCGGGATAATATCCTGTCTTGCATTTTCCCCTTTGGTCCCTTCTTGCCTCTCACTGAGGCTGGCAAATCTGACAACTCACTTTTGGGGTCTCAAGGCGACTTACATTTCAGATGCAGAAGAGAGGTCCCTGCCCCAGATGGCTTGCAGCCTCATGGGGCCATTTACTATGGTGCTGTATTTTACTGCAGGGGGGGTTAAATATCACGGGGGGGGGGGGGGGGGAGGGTGCCCCCGCGATATCGCGTCCTTCCATGGTAAAGCATCGCAGCCGTTTCCCATGATATCTTCTAGCGCGGAAAAGACCGATAAATATCGTGGGGAAACAGGGAAGAACACGCAAGAGTGGCCCACTTAGTCTTAAAGGGCCGCAAGGCTCCAAAAATGTTCTCCGCTTCCACTGTGTCCAGACCCTCAACCCCCACCACCTGTCAAGGCGGCAAAGCCTTAAAAAGGTAAAAACAACAGAAATGAATGTTGCATGGTGACCCCCTGCTCCCCCATCCAAACCCCTCCAATTGCTTAAATTTGACCTCCTCAACCCAAATCCCCCACCCAAGACTTCCCAACATAAAACAAAATACCTGGCAGTCTAGTGGCCCCCATCCTCACCCTTTTCATATAAAAAGACTCGCTGGTGGTCTTGGGACCCTCCCCCTCCCTTGAGCCTTGCCTCTTTACCTTTAAAAGGTACCCTGATGTCCAGTGGTGGCCCGGAGCTCCCCCTAGGCCCCAGGCTGGTTGACGCCATTTTTCAAAATGGCACCCACCGGCCTTGCCCCATGCTGCAGGACTGTTTTTCATGCATTAAGCCGGTAACTTTCAAACTAATGCGCGTGCGCAAGTGTGCACGCGTTTGCCAGCGCGCACACGTGGATGCGCCAATTTTATGTCGACGCGGGCATGTGAATCCGGTCTCGAGCACGGAAGGGGGGGAAATTTTAATAGGTACGCACGGCGACACATTAGGCCGATTTCCCAGTTCCCTCCCAGTTCGCCCCAGTAAGAGAACGGACTTCCTAAATCCCCTACCTAACTTGCCTCCCTTTTACCCTACTATCCCCGACCCCTATAACTCCGCTGACCAACCTTTTGGTTTTAAATTTAACTACTTACACGCTGTCCATAGCAGAAGCAAGGTATACAGTTGTGGGATCCCGGCGCAAATCTGACTTCATGGGTGCAGTCCAAGCCCACCCCTTTTTCCCCCAAACCTTTTTTATCCGCGCATGGCTGCAGGCCTCTTAAAATCCGCGCGGCCCAGGCACACAAGTGTCTCCCAGATTTGCAGCACGTAGAGCTTTTAAAATTCGCCCTTAATTGTTTATAGCAGCTTAATAGAATTACCTATATCTTTGTTCCCAGAGGGTGAAGTCACTTGCGCAAGGTCGCACTGGAGAAGTGGGGACTGAAGCTTGGTATCCCACTTTCTCAGCCTGCTGCTCTAACCACGAGGAGCATGGGTGCAAAACAGTGTGCAATACATTAAAACCATTAGCATGCACGCTGAACCCATTTACAACATATTACCATGCGCATGATAAAAGCGTGCACAGGCATGCAAATAGGCAAAATGAGATGCAAATGAATGCACTAAGCCTCGCATAAATTAGCTCTTTGGACTATGTGTTAAATGTTAGCATGCGGCATGATACATGGTGAAGCGTTGCTAGGCAGCGTCGTGGGATGGTGAAGGAGGGGACCCTCCAGAATGATAAGAAGGCATTCCAGAGAGGTGGGAGGGGGAGCAGATTGCTAGGAGTTTGCTCTGCATTGGGGTGGGGAATTGGAAGGCCAAAATCCTCCAAACTAAGCGAGCCTTTCACTTTGGGCTACAGAGGATTTTGAGATGCAGCTCGGGCACACGTTAAAGGGCCCATGCATCACAGGCAAAGTCAGTTTTTAGCATCCAAGCTCGTTTTCAGCCTGTGAAATGTAACATTTTTTTTATTGCAAATTATAGTGCACAGGTCCACTTCTCCTTTATAAATGACTTGCAGCATATTAATTAAGTCTTTTTTGAATAACCCAAGCAGACACCTCAGGCATTTGGTTGTGTGAGGACTGAAGTCTGACTGTAAACTACAGTCTGATTGCTCCTTTCTGCTTTGGATTTGAAACCTAGAAGCACTCCGCCTGTCTGAGGAGCTGAATTCTTTCCATTTTAGCAAGTTATGAACATTTGATGTTTCAAGTGTGGCGAGCCAAAATTTAAAAGCTAGGGAGGGATGGGAATTTAAAACAAAAGGGAAAATTACTGACAAAAAAAGGCCCTTTTAAATGCATGTGCAGATTCGAAGCCAAGGCTCGGGTTTACTAAGCTGTTTCTCCCCATCCACTCAAAAAGTGTAAATAAAGCAGGCCTGAAGTGAGGAGCTTGTGGGGTGGGGGCTTCTTTCTGTGCGATTATCATGCATAATGGATGAAGCCAGCATTTCAAGGTTATACCAGGTTCTACCACTTTTCCTATTATTGGAGCCTTCTTAATCTCTTGCACGGGTTTCCTCCAGCAGGATGTGACTGCCTTCCCTCCCACGCTTCTGCAGGATTGCCCATATCAGAGAAGTAGCATTGGGTTTCCCTGTGGTCCGTGGCTTTCTGAAGCGAGGCGCCGAAGCCATGTAATATTCCTGGCCTTCGCTTTGAAAGTCTTGCCCTCGACCTGTACCCAGTGACCAGAAATGTGAGGCTCTCGTGCTTCGCTGTGATTTGCTTTCGTAACGGCTCCCCCCCCCCCCCCCATTGAGGTTCGACCTTCTGGCGCGAGGGGAACAGAGTAAAGCTAACCAGGATGGAAGGGAAGTCTCGTGTATCCTATTCTGACTTGTTTATATCTCTACTGTGGGATTACAGTATGCCCATTCTATCTGATTAATAGCTAAATATTCATGCATACAGAGGTTAGGCTCTTAGACTTTTTATTGGAATTATATACCCTGTAACTTTACAGCTTAACATTTCACAGCAATATTTAATTAGCCAAAAATCCATGGAAAACTATATCCAATAATAATACTTATCAATCAAAAGGACCAAAAAGCTTAGCTTAGAATTTGCATAGTAAAATATATATAATTTCTCTTTTTTGCTGCATATTCTGCCATTAACTTATATTTTGAAACATCTATATTTTCCAGTGATGGAAGGGATCTCAGACTAGGAGAATAATTCAGATATATAGTTAGAAAGATTCCCTTTGCTACTGTAGAAAATGTATGTCTTATGCACAGAATGTTGACGACGTCTCCTGAACCCATTACCTGGTCCCACTAAGCTGAGTAACTGGAAGGGGTTTTTCATTAGACAGCATTGCAGGGTTCTACAGAATTTCTTACTTTGAGTTGCTGCTATTTGTATTCCTCGTGCAGCTTCTTGAACTGTCTGAAAAATTACATAATTTGACAGAGCTATAGCTGCTTAGGAAAATCAAGACTTGAATAGAAATTATGGTTAAAAATCGTTTCAACAAGTCAGATACTAGTTTGCATCTTTGCTAGCATGTAGGAGACTAGCACGCATATTTGTTATAGGCGAAAGGTAAATATGTTTAATAAATAAATAATATGGGCTAGAGGTATTAAAGGCTATTTCTCATAGGCATAAAATAGGGAAAACTCTTTGCTTCTTTAGGCCTTATAGAAACATGACCAAAGAAAAGACCATATGGCTTATCTAGTCTGCCCATCGTTTCAACTGCTCAGTGCTACTTGGGCACCATGTGTTTGGCTGCCATAACAGTTTCTTGCTATGATAATGGCAGCCCTGAGCAAATGTGTGGAATAATTTGCAGAATGAATTTGAGGAATTCCAACATCGTAAGAAACCACGTGGCCACGTGTAATAAAAGTCTTGAATTGTGAGCCGCTAGCGTGTTCTAGTTGGGGTATAAAATGCCCTTGAGATTTTACAGGACAAGGCAGCAGGATTGCTGCCTATTTACAGAGTGATTCACTTGCTGAGGGTGGGAGGACCTACTGGGATAAGGCTGATGGTGTTGCGAGTGCAGAAGCACGGTCATTTACTCAAGGGAGATGTGATCCCTTGGGCCACGGCTCGGGGAGGAGCCCCAAGGCACACACCGTGGGAGGTGAGAGCATTCAAGCATGGGCTGGAGCAGGAACAAGGCTGGATTGGATCAAGACTAAGAACATCAGGAACTGGAACAGGCAGGCTCAGCCCTCCACTGGACCTGCACGCATTGGTGAGACCCAGCAATGCAATGCTGGTCTCAAGAGTAGCCCTCCGGCTACTCGATAGTTCTCTCGGACCCGCCGCTTGGGGACAATGAGTGCGTGAGGCCAGACGAAGGCTGAGGGCAGGAACTAGATGAGACATGGAACTCAGGAACTAGGAAACTCAGACGAGGAATCAAGGAACTTGCAAGACTCAGACGGAGACTCGTGGAACTTGGGAGACTCAGACAAGATTTCAGGATACTTGGAAGACTCAAAGACTCGTGGAACTTGGAGGTCTCAGACAAAGACTCAAGGAACTTGGAAGATTTGGACAAAGTTTCAGGATTCAGGCACTAGTACAGGTCGAGTACTGCACCACAGCGTGCCCTACACAGCCGCCCATGGCTGGTCATGGACCGCGCAGAAAGCAAAGCAGACTCCAGGCGAGACAGTGGAAACTTGGAACTGGAAACGTGTCAAAGATTCAGGAGAGGCCTGCACCGGAGCACGCCCTACACAGCCGCCTGTGGGTGGTCGTGGATCACGCTGAAGTAGAGCAGGTTCTGGCTTGAGTCTGGGCATGGACGGAAGCAGGCATAAGGTACTCCGAAGACTGGGAACAAGACTCAAGACTCCGGATTCAAGACTCGCAACTTGGATTCAGGACAGACTTCGGAATTAAAAACAAGGGGCCTTCTGGAGACTTGCGCTGCAGACATGAAGACAGGCCTTGTGCCACAAAGTGCCCTACATCAGTGGTTCTCAACCTTTTTTCTGCCAGGACACACCGGAGAGATGGTTCTCACATGTGTGACACACTGAACACATGATCATCACGGGGCTAAATGTAAACATATACTCTGTATCTATAGGATCTGCCCTGACCCCTCAACAATGGCTACAGAACAGAACTAGGACATTCACTGTTCAATTTACCATACAAAAAAGATATTTCTGGTGTCATCTCAGTAACAGCAACATAAACACTCTCTCCTACCAGGTGCAATAGCCCTCCTTATGAAAAAACAGTAATTTACCACCAGTGCATGTTCTATTGAGAAAACACAACAAATAATATTGATACAAATGCCTACATGCTAGTAAAATACTTCACCTCGGTCACACACACAGAATCGACCTTCACCAAGTACAGAAAGACCACAAATTACAAATATGGAAACAGAAAATGGAATGGAAACCAAAAAAAGCCACTCTGCATTCTGTGCAAAACAGAAATATAGCATCTAACAGACTTCCAATAATGTACACAAACTAATGCGCACAAAGTTACACCTGCATTATGGAACTCAAATATTAATAACCCAACCTATGAAAAGGCAGCACTGCAAAAATTACACCAGGCCCTAAACGCCAATACACCTCCTATTAGGAAAACAGAACAAGCCAAGCTGCTATAGATCCCTACCAAGAAACTACAAGCTTGCAGAACACCCTTAGCTGGGTCACACATGCAGAACACAGACAGACCCTCACCAAATATAGAATAAAGTGACCATAAAGTTAATGTTTTTGTTTTTGCGTTGTTGCACTGCATACAGAGTTTGGCTTCTTGCTATTTCCAGTTCAGTTTTTGTCTCCACATTTCTATTTATACATTCCTCTAGAAATATAAAATAATTCTAAAACTAGAATATAATGTTTCAAAACTGATAAATGGAATAACATCCAATCATTAAACATTTTCAAAATTATTAAAAATTCTCCAAACACCAATAAAATATTTCTAACAGCAGACACATCACATAATAGCCAATAATTAAAATGGCAGTTAATCAAGAAAGATAAACTTAAAAAGCCACCTTTACTTACCCTCTCCAGTAACTCTCCTACTCCTATCCCTTGTAGGCCAATAGCACATAACAGAAGCAGCAATGGCTGCTGAAGCTCTGTCCTCACGTTCTTCTTCTTTAGGGCCCATGACTAGTCTATTTCACACACACACTTTCTCTCTCTCGCACACCAGTCATCTCCTTGACCAATCTCTCTCTCACACACACCAGTCACCTCCCTGTCCAATCTTTCTCTCAAACACACCAATCACCTCCCTGACCAACCTCTTTCTCTCATACATGTCACCTCCTTGACCAATCTTTCTCTCTCACACACATACAAGTCACCTCCCTGACCAATCTCTCTTTCTCTCTCTCTCTCACACACACACACACCTACACACACACACACACCAGTCACCTCCCTGACCAATCTTTCCCACACACCAGTGACTTTCCTGAGCAGTATCTTGCTCTCACACGTTTTCTCTCTTACTTACACACACACACACACACACACACACACACACACACACACACACACACATTCTCTCTTACACTTACACACATGCTGGATCACTCTCTCTGTTTCAATCACTCACCCCCACCGCCCACCCCCAGCACACATGGCAGCTATAGCACAAGATAGCCGGTATGCTGCTATTAAATGCAGAGTCCTGACAGGCTAGAAACTGCAGCAGGAATGACCTCCATGCCCCGCAGTGGTAAGAAGGCAGCACTTAGCTGATTGCTTGTGCTGTTATCATGGCACAGAGCAGTCAGCCTAGAATGTAATTCTATGCTTTTTCTTCTCCCCACCCCAGCCACTTTTTTTTTTTGCAGTTTGATTATTATTATTATTTTTATGTTTTCTTGCTGGTGTTGCGCTGGCAAGAGAAGGGGAGGTCAGAGCCAGGCCAAGGGGGTTGAGGGGGGCAGCGGCGCCGTACTCCTGCAGCCCCTGGCAAAATGGCCAGCCAGCACCGATCTTCAGCTCCGGGTCCGGGCAGCTGATGGACGTCTTTCCCCATCAGTTGCTTGGCAGGAAATCCCGGCAGCCACTTTCTCAGCTGTCTGCTCTGTGCCACAATGATCGCAGCACAGGCAAACTGCTAAGTGTAGCGGGGCTGGGGAGAGCCTTTAGATGCAATTTCTGCCACAGCAGCATGCATGCATGGCCTTTTCTTCTTCCCGCATTCCCAGTAAACATCACTTCCTCTTCCAGGCCACAGGGACGGGAAGAAGAAAAGGTCATGTTCCTGTTGCTGGATTCCACAGACACTGCTGCTGTTCCCCTCAGGGCTTGAATGTGCTGGTAGCCCGGGCAGGAATAGCAGCAGTGTTTGTCTCGCTGAGGTGAAAGGGGGGGGGGGGGAAGAGCAGCGGGTGCGCGACACACCAGTTGAGAACTGCTGCCCTATACAGCCCCCCATGGGCTGGTCACGGATCACGACGGTGGCATGCCAGGAAAGGTAGACAAGCAGGAAACCTGGAAGCAACATGAAGAGAATCCGGGCAGCATAGAAACAGGGTCCAGCTGGAACAGGAACCGGGTCACTACGGATTTTACCCTAAGGATGGTTATCTGGAGGCGGAATCCGGCATGCGAGGCTAGGCAGGAATACCCGGAGCCAGGAACTGGAAAAACTAGGACACAGGAACTGGAACATGGAACATCAGGAACTTCTGGACAAGGAACATCAGGACACTGGAGAGACAATGAAGGAGCTCCAACGAAGAACAGGACCAGGAACATCAGGATAAAGGAGACCAGGAACATCAAACAAGAAGCCATCAAGACACGAGAAGACACGGAGGACCTTGACCGGAAGAGGAGCACAGGTAACTGTGAAGTCCAGATTCGAAGGCCCCGAGGAAGTGTAGGAGAGCCCTTTTATAGGGCTGGATGATGAGGATAAGGAGCAGGCAGATGATGTCATCGTTGGGGCCGTGGGACTTTTCCCACCGCTGGCCCTTTAAATAGTGAAGTGAGGAATGCGCAGGCCTATGCAGAGCCCAGCAGGTGAGGAAGTCAGCGTTGGCGGCATCCCTGCCACATGGATGAGGGACAGCAGCTTGCCTGCTGCTCAGGCAGCAGCGGCAGCGGCATCCCCTGCCGCGGGGATGAAGACAGGGGCGGCGACTTTGCAAGCCATGAAGAAGAGGAACGTCGGTGGCACTCAGCCACACAGAGAAGTCTACAGCAGCGGTACTCCGCAGCGAAGAACAAGGCCACGGAGTCGGCAGCGTCCCAGGCCGCGGGAAGGACGTCCTGCGGCGTCGGGCTGGGTAAGTGAAGGCCTGCTCGCTGGATGAGCTCCATGAGCAGGATCATAACAGATGGGGTCCCGGTGGTGCTCTTTTCTAAAACTCTTCTGTTTTGGGAAAATCAAATCTGGGGTTCCTATGTAATTAACGCACGATCAGTTTTCCATTTCTTCTTTTTTTCCTCTCATCATCCGCAGGGTAGCACAAACTGGGCATTTTTTTGAAATACTGCCTAAATGGTACTCCAGGGCAGGATGAAATGAAGGTGACGTGGGCCACATGTATGGCAAAGACCCAATGTCTATTTTCTTAAAGGATTGTTATGGAAAACCAGCTATTTTCCAAAGTAGTGAAGGTTATCTTCCTACTTGCGGTTTGTAGTTTGCCATGTGAAGGAGGCATTTCTGTATTATGTTTTAAAAAGCACCGATTTTCTCTTTCTTCCTCCCCCTGGTCAGATTACCGTATTGAAT
Organism: Rhinatrema bivittatum; assembly: GCF_901001135.1. Taxonomy (NCBI): domain Eukaryota; kingdom Metazoa; phylum Chordata; class Amphibia; order Gymnophiona; family Rhinatrematidae; genus Rhinatrema; species Rhinatrema bivittatum. The sequence goes on along the minus strand of NC_042618.1, from coordinate 465,885,552 downwards.
TTGTGCGAGAGAGCCTATATAAAGGAAGATTACTTTTTCAGCCATGGGGAGTAGCCTAGCAGTGGGAGCAGCAGGCTGAAAACCAGGGAAACCAGAGTTCAAGTCCCCTTTCTGCCCCTTATGACCGTGGGCAATTCCCTTCAACCTCCGTTGCCTCCAGTAGGACCGTAGACTGTAAACCCCCTGGGGACCTGGAAATACCTAGTGCATCTGAACATAATCCACTTTGCAGTGGCTGAGCAGCCATGAAGGGTGGAATATAAATCAAGTTTGACGGTTATAGGTAGAGTAGGAAACCTCAGCTGTAAACATTTACAGTCTTTCAAATTTTTTCCTTGAATAATTTTTCTTCCAGTCACACCACCTTCCATATTTTCCATTAAAAGCCTCTGCTCTCAAAAGACTGTACACTATACATTCAGATCAAACAGTCCTCATCCTCATTATTGCTTTCTTTCTTATGTTAATTTCACATCTTTCATCTTCAGTCTACTCTCCACCCACTGATAAATCTCTCATCCATCTCCTATGTGCTCATTAAGATTCTTCTGCAGATTGCTTCTGTCCAAACCTTTGGAAAAATGTGTGCATTGAAATAGATCACATTGGATACAAAACCAACCCTCGGTGTCACTGCTCCCGAGACAACAGATGCATGAACCTTTGAGTCCCCCAAACCTTTGCATTTTGCATACGGTTGATTCAATAGCAGGTATCATGCTCTCCAAAATAGTATTGCCACCCGGATGCTTTACGGATGCGGAGGGAAGGTTGCCCCTTGCCACTCACTTGTGCAACCTGTCAACTGGTCTGACTTGGCTAGAGCAGGCATTTGCTTGTCCAGTCCTCATCGAGATTTTGGTCTGTGTTTCTTTTGGTAAAAATACAACATACAAATACCGTGTTGTAAGTTGCTGCATTCTAACCTATAACAAAGTCCGTGTTAGAGCTGGATTTAAAAACAGTAGCATGCAGCAAATTATATTTTTAAATTAAAATTTAGTTGTATTTTTTCTTTACACTGAAATTTAAAAAAAATCCCTCTTAGGGCTATGTAACAGTGCAATTATTTCCCCTTCAGGAATATATCTTGAAACAAGTCGCATCGATGTACTTCAGACTCGGATGGCCCACAAATGTTCTAAATGGATCCATCGTTCTGCAGTCCTACCAAACAGAGTAGGTTGCATTTTTCTATTTTTTATTACTACTGATAAATAAGCGAGGCCAAACTACTAGCAGAAATGTCAGACACTACCCAATCTCATTTTCGTACTGCTTCAGTAAAGTACAGAAAAAAAGAATCACAAATGCTCCCCAGTTTGCCCCACCATTTCATCAGTGAGAAGTGTGAGCAAAGTGTCATGATTTTATTCTAGGTCATCATCTCTCCCTCCCCACCATCCCATCATCTACAGAGGATGTGAAACATGCGGCCTGGTAACATTTTTGCCTAATTATTAAATGTGCTGAAAATGACTGTAACCACTCTGTGAGATCCTATGCCCAACACATTTTACGAACGTTTGTGCACCATGGAGGGCTTGGGGGGAAGGGGAAGCCCAACAAGAGAGCTGCAAGGCACGGAGAGAACCAATCTGTCTGTAGAAAGCGTGTGCATGAAAGAGAGGAGGACAGAGGTAAATGTGCGATCATTACAGGTAGAGCATTCCTTAAAAGCAACCGTCCTACTGTGTGTGTTTCTCAACTTTGAGGATAGCAAAGACCCAGCATCGCTAATAGCCGGTACAAGTGCGAGCACAACATGCTGATTGTGCGAAGCTCCCGCAGATGTAACGGTTTAATGACAAAGAAATGAGTTCCACAGTTCTAAAACACAATGAAAATGGGAAAGAAGAGGACTCAGCGTTATATAATAGCAAATACTCTAGCTTCAGAAGGGTTTCAGCTAGTTGTAACGAGGGCAGTTATCAAGTTAAGTTAGTGCTTCTAAATGCTTTCCAGTGAATGCCCTGACTGGATATTTATAATGCAGTTTGTAATCCAGATTATCATAGTCAGTCAGAATGTGACCCCCTCAGTGCTGTGCCATAATAACAATTAAATAACTCCGAGAGCTCCATATTCAAATAAATCGCTGAGATGGAAGGGTTCCTGGATAACGTTATCCAGTTGATTTTACCTGGATATTCAGCGGCTCTTGTCCAGGTAAAAGTGATGCCGGGTATAGCAGGATAAAGTTATCCAGGTAACTTTGGGACAGTTATTTTTATGACCAGAGGTACCTGGCTAAATTTGGCACTGACGGCTAAAGTTTAACCACAGCCTGGGAATGCCTCCAACACCTCCTCATTTTATCCCAGTAAATTTTGTGCGAGCAATGATTTTCTTGGATACAATTTAGCCGGTGAGCAGGGGTTGTGGGGATGGGGTGGAGGAAGGGATATTAAACCAGCAGGGTTTGTCCAGCTAACCCCAAAAGTTAACTGGACAAACCCTTTGTCTATTGACCTCCTCGCCATCAACCATCTTATTGGATGCACACCAAAGAAGTGACAGTAGAGCCACAGCAATTGCAATGCAATTGTCCAGATAACGGAGACTACAGAGAACAGAATTCCGGTTCATGGGGCTCCTGTGTGGTACTAGTTTCTGGAAAACAGCAGGACGTTTGCAGCTTTTCTGTAACCACAGCCTTGTCAAGGCCAACAGAATTATTAGAAGCCCCTGTAATTGACTTTCAACTTGTCAGCCTATTGCAAATCCTTCCTCTCTTCGCAGAATGGGAAAGCCAATGAGTACCAAGAGAATCTGTCGAGTAATGGGTGGAAGGAGAATGTTCAAAGCCATTTCTATGGATAAGAAGCTTTTACCCACATAAATCGACCGTCTGAAAATTTCCCGCCTTAAACATTTGTGCTTCCTTCCACAATGCTCACACTCTCAGGCACATGGAAAGGAAATGCTCTCAGGCCCAAATTTAGGTTGGGAGGGGCATTTCCAACTCGGCATGTTGAATTTTTCCAGAAGAGTTCTACCCACAGAAACAAGCCAGTACAGACGACCCATGGGCACTTTGTGCCCATGGCCAATGTCAAAGTGAAAGTGCATCCATGCTTTCACGTTGAGAACGGGTGCAAAGACCACCCATAGTTTGAAAATTACCCCCTGAAGCTGAGTAATTGCTGATTAATCAGTTTGGATTATGACCCAAATCCAATGTAGTGTTGAAGTGGACTCCAAAGAACATCTGGGAACTCTGTTAAATGACTTTATCAGATCACAAAATGCGTCTCACTAAGGGTGGGAGCAGAGCTAGCCAGAGCCCCTTGAAAAGAAATTGGTGACACATCACTGCCCCCTGGATTACAACTGGCTCAGAGCTTGTCCACCCATTCCTTTTTTCTGGATAGCTGTTTGGTTCATAATATTTTCACTGCTTATAGTCATTGGTGGCTAATATACACAAAAGAAATCTGTTGCCAAAAAATTAACCTAGTTTATATATGGTAGCATATCATTCTAGCTGCTAATGTATGTTTTGTGCTTAGAGTGTGAATGTGTAGTCACTGGGTCCATCAGATATGTTTCTCTCTTTCCACCATCTGAACTCTCTTACAATGCTACAAGAAATTCAGAGGAATTAAATCTTTCCATGAGGAAGTTTACCAGCGAGAGAGCTCTGCCAGTATTCATGAACTCTCTTTCTATCATGCTGATTTTGTAGACTTTGTCTACCCCCAAGGACTTACTGAGCTGGGAGATGACCTCATCAGTTTGCCATTTTAAGAACAATATCCTGCTTAAGCTTTAGTTTGAATTCTGATCTGAAAAAGACATTGGGATGTCAGGCACGGTACAATGAATTTTGAGTAGTGTCAATACACAGGAGAGCTGTTGCATCCTCGGGCCTCTGTTCAGAAAGGACGTTTCCCCATTCTGTGCCTATGGAAAAAAAAATCATTATTGAATGAGACTCCTAATCTCCAGGCTGCTTCAGTGTTACCAAACAGCTTAAAGGATAAGATGATCATTTGGAAATTCCCTAAAGATAAATCTCATTATTCCAATGCCATTGCCATTTCCTTATGAGTGGCTTCTATTTTTTTTCAGCATGTTAGCTGTTTTGTTTTGTTTTTTTTACTTAACATATGACTCTCTTAATGTGCCACATTGCAATGGCCAACGTTCATGAGTAGTTATGGTGGGTCAGCAAAGGAATGCAAATTGAAATAGCAGAATTGGCTTAGCAGGATAGGCCAGTACTGCTACACCAATTTGCATATCTTTGCCGTTGTGCCTTGGTTGTAAACTAATAACAGTGATTTGCAGATGCCCATTTTAGCAACACTAACCTTTGAGCCATTTTCTTTCTTTTTTTTTTTTTTTTACATTTCATATATTTATTGTATTCATTTTGTCAAAATAGTTCACAGCGAAGCTGTATTGACTGGATTTGCTTTGTTCTGTCTTGTGCTTGGGTACTGCCAGAGAACTACGTCGAGAGGTTATCATGTTGGCTTGCAGCTTTGGTAACAAACAGTGCCACCAGCAGGCCGCAACAATGATCTCAGACTGGATTTCCAGCAATAGAAATCGGTAAGTGGAACATAAATATGGGATTCACTTTCCCTGGGATCCAGAGCTATGAGCAGTGTTTATTTACCAGCTTCCTATGCTCTACAACAAATGAAAACCACAGTAGTTTGTCCCTTCAGATTTCATCGGAGCAGGTTAAAAGTCTTATCTGGTTTGATAAAAGAAAACCAACACGGTGGTTGGGTAGAGATGGCCAAGATAATGAAAATTCTACCACCATATGAATGTTATGCCACTACATACAAGGAATACAAAAAATATATTCATCAATCAGCAAGTTATATTCTAATATATAGAACCTTCATATTTAGGGCTTATAGTATCGCAAATAGCTTTTACAGCAGCACATTGGTTGCAACTGCATAATAAAATATAATCATTGGTCCTTTTTGAAGTTTCTAATCATTTTTATTAATTTGCAAATAAAAGGGTTTTTTTTTACTTATCTCAACACGATGTTGGTCTCTTTGGATTAAATGAATTGTGCTTGTATTGCAAGGTTCTGACGTTGATTAGGTTGGTGTCATACCCTGAGGAACATTGTCCACGACCAGACATGGTCCGTGTTTCAAAAGATAATACTTTCTACTTCAGGGGAATCGATGCTATTCAGCATGAAGCACCCCCAACATCTTAGTTCTTAAGCATGGCATTCAGCTGCTGAAACAATGGCACTTATGTTTCGATGTCCATTACGTCACACCTTGCGGTGAATCTGCAACCAATAAGAAGAAAACACGTCACACTAAAACAAACAAACTGTGCAACTTTTCTGAATCAGACAAGATCAATCTGACAAAATAAATCAAGTCAAATGAGCAAGTACCAATCTATTTCCAAGTTAAATCTACCTGCATACACTATATTCAACGGGTGTTTCCAAAAATGTTTGTTGGTTAAATAGAGATTCCTTTTTTCCTCCATGGATTAAAACAGGAACCTGTGCAATCCCCAACCACTCAAAGCTGTGTGTAATTATGCAATTTGTCCAGGCAATGTTGTACCATAGGGGCAGCTACTTTCTTTGACAAGGCAACTGCGATGTTCATTGAGACTAGTTTTTATTGATCTCTTTGTACGACCTGTGTACATTAATGGACATGGGCATATCAGCACACACACTACCCATTGAGAGAAACAATTCATTGTAGAGCTTAATTGGATGTTATAATCTCTGTTTGGTGGAGATCATTCTGTGTATTCAATAGTCTGGTCACAGTGAGAGCAATTTCCACACTGTGAATGTGAATGTCCTGATGCTCCAAATATTTCATGGCAATGTTGTGGAAGAATAGCTCTTGTGATGTATTCTTTGATGTTTTTACCTGGAATGAATACAAAGCATGAGTGTTCCTGTAGAGCTTTATGCCATTGTAAAATGTGCCAATGTTTCCTAATTATTGATGCCATCCTCTGAGATTTGTCAGAGTATCGAAAGACACATTTTAAACGTTGGTCTGCCATTGATGATTGATATGAATGTAGGAGAACCCTATTTGCATACAGTGCTTTTTTGTATGCATTAGAAACAATATGAGATGGATATCTATGTTGATTTAACAGGTTCCTGTTTTGATCCATGGAGGAAGCAGGGAATCTCTACTTAACCAACGTCCACCATGATACCAAGCGTATCCTGGTGGACTTAATTTGCTTATTTGACTTGATTTATTTTGTCAGATTGATCTTGTCTGATTGAGTAAAGTTGCACTGGCTTTTTGAGTGTGATGTGTGTGCTTCTTATTGGTTGCAGATTTACTGTAATATTTGATGTAATGGACATCGAAACATAAGCGCCATTGTTTTGACAACTGATACGTTGAATGCCACACTAAAAAACCAAGATGTTGGGCATGTTTCACATTGAATAACATTGATTCCCCTGAAGTAGAAAGTGTTATCGTTTGAAATGCGGACCGTGTCGGGTCGTGGGCAATGTTCTACAGGGTATAAGATGAGTCATTAAAAATAACCTAATCAAAGTTAGAACCTTGCAACATAAGTGCAATTCATTGAATCCAAAGAGACAAACAACATGTTGAGAGAAGTATAAAAACTTGTATTTGCAAGTTGATAAAAACATTTAAAAAAATGACCAATAATTCAAAAAGGACCAATAATTATATTTTATTAGGCAGTTGCGACCAATGTGCGCTGTAAAAATTATTTGCGATGCTATAAGCCTTAAATATGAAAGTCGTATATATTATTGCTAATTAATGAAATATATTTTTTGTATTCCTTGTATGTAGTGGCAAAAAATCTTGGATTTCTAGATTTCTCTGCCTTCAGAACATATTTGTTATAGGTAGAGCTGACTTCTTTCTTGGCTGAATGGTAGAGGCTAGTCCACATAGTAAAGACCTTTGAAGCATAAGAGCTCTTTTTCACCAGCATGCCAAGCTAGGAAAATACAAAAACAGAGAATTTCAATGAATTTTATCGCGTTTTGTTTTGAAATAAAGGTTTCCCCTGCTGCAATAACACAGTCTTCTGATCCCCAAAACATCCCCCTAGCCTCTTTCTTCAGTTCTTCTGCCTTAACGGGGCAAGAATGTAGGAGTAAACAATGGTGCCAGCCCACTTGAGGTTGGAACCATTTTGAAAATCTGCCGTATAAGAAAATGTAGCTTTGCAAGGTTAGACAGAATTTCTTTGGTGGAGTTGTTGCTATTTGAACTGTCTGAAAAATTACTTAATGACAACATTTGTTACTTGAATTTCCTTGTAATAAGGGCATCATTAAACATTAGAGATTTTTTTCCCCTAGGGGAAACTAGGTAAGTTATGGATGTGAGCTGGTAGCCTGTGACAGGGCAGCTTTAAATATGCTCAGTGACAGCCAATGGTGGGGCATCTTTAAAAATGGTTGATGATATCACCATGTGTTCTGACCTCCCTGAGATTTCAACTGAACTGAACTGAACTGCATATTTCCATATAAAATGATGAAACGGGTTTTTTTTGGGAGGTCTGGGTGGGCATGAAGGACTCCAAAAAAAAAAAAGAGAGTGGGGTCACTGGTCACTTTACTATCTGTAGATTAAATTTGAATGAAATTCGATAAACAGTTCAAAAGTTATTGAGGGAACACACAGACCTGATCTTATTTATTTATTTATTTATTTATTTATTTTTAATTTTTATATACCGAAGTTCTAGTAGGGACTACAAATCACTCCAGTTTACATAAAACGAAGAACTGCTCAACAGATAGCGGAGCTTTACATGGAACCGTATAACATATGGAACAGTATAACTGGTTGACAATTTAACATAGTGCTAAATAAAGTGATAATATTTTAACTGGTAATAAATAAAGAAATATAATATTTTATATAAGAAGTATAACTATTTAACGTAGCAATAAATATAAATATAAGCAATGCCTAATATATATATGAAATAAAGTGAATTTTTGAGCTCACAGATAATTGTCCAGTTGCAGATTCTTAAAAGTAGTACTTTATACAGTGTCCATAGTTAAGGGATGGACGTCTGTCTTCCATCCCTTAACTATGGACATAGTGTCCATAGTTAAGGGATGGAAATCTTATAAGGCCAGATTCCTTGTAGAAAACCCACACTGTACTGAATCCATTTTATAGCTCTTCATCAAAGAATACGTACTGGCCTATGAAGAAAGTTGATTAAAATACTGAATTTGCCCAAGTGAGAGGGAAAATAATCTTCACAATAATTTATTGCTGTACAAAGCAGTATTAATATAGTGGATTAAAAACTGTCACTGTGGAACGTACTCTAGAGGAAGGAAAGGCGAGAGTCACCAAAAAACTGCTAACAAACAATTAGAAAACAGAAGTAAAATGAAGGTGCTCTTAAAAGAAGCTGGGCGCTCGTGCTCGCAGAAAGCCATTCGGGGCTTGCCGGTGCATGCTGTTCATGGTCAGAGGGTGATGAAATGCAAGATCAGGTTTTACTCTTTCATTTCAGAGCAAGTCCAAATATTCTCACCATAACTGTCGGCATTATTGTACTAAGACAACACAGATAAAGTAATACGCGTGCAAACGCACTGTGACATGAAAAATTGAACTAGAGAGCACTGGACAGTTGTTGAGTGTATTTGTGTAGAGGGAATGGCTTAAGGGAAAAGACAGAAATTAAGATAGGAAGGAAAGACAAGAAAATGAAAGAAACTGTAGATGAGATCTGGAGATGAAATGGACCTCTATGGGCTGGCAAGGTAATGCGCTGAAGTAGGTCTGAGTGAGTCTTGCACTGGGGTAATTCAAGGTGTCACAAGCTGAGACTAGAAATAAGAAAGACATAAGAAAAATACAGTGGTAAAAAAGCAAGTAATTGTAGCAGTAAATCATTGTGGTAAGGAAGCTGGGCCGATGACATTGAAAAATGTTCAAGATCTGGAAACATGGGTGAAGCAAAACGGCCCTCAGTTGTGGCTGCTCTGGTTTTTGTGGAGCTTGGTGGTAGAACATGGGAGGGGGCCTGAATGAAGGATTAAGTATAGGATTTGTAAGAACCAAAGAGGAAGATAGTGCCTGGAGTGGGCTTGCATTTTAGGAGGTGGAGGCTAGTAACAAAATGTAAGCATGCTCTGGTAGCTATACAGAGCAGCGATCAGGGCAGGGTAAAAGACACCCTGGGGACTGGGATTGGTTTAAGTATGGGAATGTATGTGCTTATCTATCCAAAGTGGAAGAGAATCAGAGAGGAAGGTGGGTGGGTTGAGCAGGTGAACCAATTGGTCCTTTTCTGTCATCATCTAACTATGTTGCTATGGGCCTATGTATTTAAAAGTGTTCTAGGATTGGTTATTGACTATTTTGAGTAGGTGTTTTAGCCCTAGTACGAGTTTGACAAAACTATATGGATCTCCCCAAGGTCTGCTAGGAAAATCCCTCAAATCTTTCCCCATAGATTTGTGGAATCCGTGTGGGATTTTGATCGGAACTGTGTCAGATTTTTTTCCAGCAGCAGGTCTCTCTCTATAAAAGAGGTTTATCAAACTGATCCAATCAATCTACAGATTTTCTGCAGCTTCCTTGAATTAGGGTCATGAATTTCCTTTAAAGAAGCTCCCATCTCCCTAAGGGGGTCATTTATCAAAGTGCTATATGAAGTTTTCGCATGAAAAAAGCACCTTTAATGCATTCAAAAACGCCTTTAATGCGAAAACAGCATAACACATGGTGCGATGCAAATTAGGAAATGGGGAGGAGTTTGGGGCAGGATTTCTGGCCAAGTGGGCCAGCTTCACAATTTGCAAAGCCATATCGCACAGCTTTAATGTGGATTTTAACTACACCTTTTTCATTCCCGTTAAGCTGTGCGATATGGCTTTATCGCATTTTATGATGTTTTCGCAAATTGTGTTTTCAGTATTTTAAGCTGCTAGGAGAGAGAGAGGCTAGCTATAAGGCCCTCATAGTAGTTGGGTATTTATACCTCTATAGGAGGCCCACCTAGCTACTCGAGATGAGGTTTAGGTATTAGTGTAGGGGTTATGGGCCAGTTTGACATGCAGAGTGCGACGTACGAACAGAACAGTGCTCTCTTGTGAAGATTTGATGATCTTTGGAGTGAGGAAACTCACCCAAAGATGAGATTTGTGTAGTGTTCTCTCAACCTAGCTTGATGTTACCCAGGTAGAGAGACCATCAAGCTAGGTTGAGAGGACACTGCACAGATCTCATCTTTGGGTGAGTTTCCTCACTCCGAAGGTCATCAAATCTTCACAAGAGTGCACTGTTCTGTTCATACATCGCACTCTGCATGTCAAAGTGGCCCCTAACCACATGCCAGGTTCTTGTGGGCTGGTTTAGCCTCTTTTGGAAACAGGATGCTGGGCTTGATGGACCCTTGGTCTGACCCAGCATGGCATTTTCTTATGTTCTTATACATACCTAGTATGAGGGCCTTATAGCTAGGCTCACTCGCTCTCTCTCTCTCTCTTCCCCCTCCCCCCCAGTAGTTGTAGGTAAGAATTACAACAATTGTGGCACTTACCGCAAAGTGAGAAAAAGTTATCGTAGTCTGCGGTAATACTTATGTGAAGCGCTAAGATGGCTGTTTATCACAAAGTGCGCTTATTACCATAAAACATGCCCCTTTTCCTAATGCGTGTATTTTGATAAATCCAGGCCTAAATTTGAGAGATGCTACATATGGCTGACCTTTGCTTTAGCGTTTCAGAAGTTATGCCTGTCATTAAAATACCCACTTATTTAAGTGTCATTAATAGTTTCTAACCCAAAGTCCCCAGTAATGCTAAGAAAACAGGAATGATCAGCTACAGTACATTCCCTAGTCATATCTAGAAAAGAATTTTAAATGCATTCAAAGTTAAATGAGTGCTGTAATACAGTTTATACAGAGACAAAGGACTCTTACAATGCTAACATCAAATTGGCAAAATACAACACAAGTACAAGCAAAATATCACACTCAAACAATTTGTATTGCCTGAAAGATGTTATTTGTTAAGTGAGGATGAAATGAATATTCAAACTAATTAGGCTGTCTATACTGATTTGATTAACTCATTCATGGGTACAAATTATTAAACACTGAAAGATTGTGGATGTTACCTTATAAATGGATAATGTTTATTTAGCTTCCCCTGCTCCAGGTATTTTATATTGTTCAAGCTCGATAGATACCTAAGGCTGCAGGAGATCTGTCCAAATGTACAACTGTGGAAACATAAGCAAGATTTGATCTTTCCAATAAACTGTGATCACTGTTTGCCTTTTTTTTTATCATCCATGTTCTTCATCTTCCCTCTCTCCTTATCCCCTGGTGTTTAGATGTTTTGAAAACTCATTAAAAACGCACTTACTTGTAGGGGTGTCAATGGAGTCTTTGAGATGTCTATTGAAAGAACATTTTTGAGAGTCAACTCTTAGGATTTTCTTTTTTATAGATTGGCTATCTTTCATCATGAAGCATTTGACCCTTGAGTTCACCTTTATTCATGCCCAACTTTCAAAAAAATTTGGAATCGCTGCACCATTGCCCTGCTCTTCCTTCTGGTTGCTTGGAAATTACAGAATTATATTTTTGAGCCATGTACATGCAAAATGGAGGATTCCAGGAAGACAAGGGTGTAAGGTATTTGTTGGAACATGATAGTGAGTTACAGCGTAGAAAGCACCTATTTACTTTTTGATAGTAACCCAAGAGACAAAACAGGGCCTCTTCCTCGTTAAACCTCTGCATTAAAGTTTTTATTGCTATTTAAACCTGCCCGGCAACTGTGATTTGCAGTTGACAAGGCCCTCTGGGACTGTGTTAAACTGATCCATTCTAGCCTTTGTAAACTAGTGTTTTACCGGACTATTCTAGAGCCTTACTGTCCTTCATGTAAAGAATTTATCCTTCATTAGTGTCAACTTCTGCCACCTAGTTCACTTGTTACATGCACCCTACAATGAAGTGTGTGCATAAACATTTGTAAGATTATATTTAGTATTGTCATATCTCTTGCTGGTAGCTGTTTTTATAAGGTAAATATACACATGCATTTTTATGAAATCTGAAAATGTGTATTTTTTTCAGTCTCATTGGTGGGCCATATCTGTGCTCAAAAAACAGACAGACTGGTGGCACATTATAGACTAACAGATTTATTGAGGCCTACTCTGTCAAGGACAAGAATCCACTTCACCAGATGCACCACGCCACCATCCCTATGTCATTATTTGCTAATGCAGCCTAACATAGTTACTCCTCTGGAGTCTGCTGTTTGTAGCCCAGATGAAAATATGCCAAGGGTTAGTATCACCTTTTCCGTACCTATAACTATCCTTGCCATCCACTCACGGATCCTTAAGGCCTCACCAGATGGTGCTTAACTCATTTTAAATCTTCAGATCATTTTTGGACTGACAGAAGGTTCTATAAAATAATTAAGAAGCTTCCTGGACCTTTAGCACGGATTCTGCTCAAGCTTTTGTTAATAAAATCTCGTTGTCTATAGTTCCAAATTTGCTAGATTTTCAGCAGCTATATGCGCATTAATATAATATGCCATAGAATCCCCTCATCTACTCATTTCATATAGTCACTGCTGCTGACGTTGGGAACAATTCACTAGATCTTGTCATACTATATGCTTAAAAGTGAATTTTCAAAGGCGGTGCGTGCCAAAATCGGGAGATGCGTGCACAAGTTGGGCTTGCGCGAGCCCACCCATAATTTTAAAAGTCTCGCAGATGCATGCATCTCTCCTGCTGCATGCATATCTTACTTGATTTCAAAGAGGGGCGTGGCCTTGGCAGGGTGTGGTCAAGAAATATGCGCGTAAATAACTTAGGCGCCCAGGTCCACTGCCGTGTAACTTTATTTCTGCTATGGAGCAGGTGTAATTTAAAAAGATAAAATAAATTAGCCATATCTTCCAGATGTAAAGGGTCTGGGGTAACTAGGGGGGGAGTGCAGGCTATTAAACGAGGAGGGTTTGGAGAACCTAGCAATTATCTGGTCCCCCAAACCCATTATAAAATGCCCTGATTTACGTGGTAGAATCAGATTTTGCGTGCATAGGAGCGTACCCCTGGGTGCACAGCCAGACTATTATATACCGTGCGCAAATTGTAAACTGGCCGTATATCTGGGCCCGTGCCTGCGCGCTGGCTTGAAAGTTACCATCCCTGGATGTATCCCTCGCATTGGCTCTCCTTGTCTGCTAGGACTGAAGTGACTCCACTCTTAATTATTCATTTTCAATTAGAGCTGTTCACTTCTACATTAGGCTGGTGCAGCTTTTTAAGACTCAGTAATTTTATTCAAAACGTACTTCAGTCTGATTGTAAAAGAACATTTATGTTCTCTTTGGATTAGATCATCGTTTTATACCTAAATTCACAGTAATGATCTTGATGGAATATTGTTCATCACAGGCTTGCAGTAGATTTGTGAGCCGAAAACTATGTAAGATGAGTTTATTTAAAGCTGCAGTTCTGTCCACATTCCTCTAAGCATAATCAAAACTGTTTCTTGTTGCCAGCTCAGTGGCTGAGTGGGTTTCATCGTTTGGTCCCCGGGGTGGTCAGAGCTGGCACTGCTGCAGAGGCAGTGCTCACAACCCTTGGGCAGAGGGAGGCCCGAATGGCGCCCAGCTGCAACACCAAGGGCCCATGCTTACGGCCTTCAGAAAGGCCCCTGCCAGTTGAGGGCTGTTGCCACAGTAAGCAAAGCGAGTTGGGAAGGAAGATGTAGAATAATGGGGAGCAGTCGCTCCTGCCCTACTGTTCACTGTAAACATTACCTAAAATGGTGCCAGCGAAAAGAAATGGCCAGCACCAGTTTGTATTTACAGCACTGATTGGGAATTGCTTCTTCCCCATAGACCCCAGGGGCACATGATAGTAAAGTGTGTCTACGGTGGGGGGGGGGGGCAGGGAAAAGGGGCTGTAAAGGAGATGTTTTTAAAAATCAGCCAAGTGAGGGGAGGAGCCTATTGATGTGCTACAGTGCAGGACATTTTCTCTTGGGAGTTGGTCGGTCTCTTGTCCCTATAGGGATCCTATTGGTCCCCCTACTAGTCCGAGATAAGGAGTATACCAGTTGGGTATGGGGTAGACAGAGTGGTGGTTGTTGGGTTTGCAGCTTCCCCATATGGCAGCTGGCAACGGTAGTGTCCCCAGTGATTTGCCAGCGAGATCATCATTTTGCCCTGGTGGATCCTTTTTGCTATCTTAACTTTAAACACCATGGAGGCTTTTGTTTCAGATGCGAGTTTCTTTCCACCCTCTCTTGCCACCTTTAACTTATTTGATTTTGGAGTGCCAAATCTTATTGGACTCAGTGAAGCCATTTTGAGTTTCTCTTCTAAGAAATGGAGGAGGTCCTCTTCTTGCAAGAGGAACCTGAGATCACCAGAATCCCAGGAGAGGAGGACTTTCAGCCATCCTGAGAGCAGGAGGGAAGGGAGAGAAGGACCACATCCATGGCACATTGAAGATTGGTAGAAAGAGGAGTAAAAGCTATCACCCTTGTTACCACAAGGGGAGGTAGGAGATAATAGGCTGATGCAATATCTGCACACGTTAAACAGGCGCTCATGATTGTGCACCCGCTCCCTTAACGTGCGCCGATCCACCTCTCCGGGACACCCAATGCAAAATGCAAATTGGCTGCAATGATAAAGGAGGCACCAGGGGAAACTGCATGCCCCTAGTGCCTCCACAGCAGCGGGCGCCCGGGCGAGGTGGCTGTCAGCTGGTTAGGGAAACGGACATTCAATTTTAGAGCATAGAGCCTGCTTGGGGCAGGCGTTAATTTTGGCGAGTAAAAATGTGTGCACATTTTTTTTTTCATCGGGGGAATGCATTTGCACGTGAAGAGCATTATCTGTGCGCGAGATTGGACACGCATTTTAGACGTGCTAACCCCAGTGCGTCCAAAATGCATGACCAGTTGCGGGCTGAGCTGTGCGCTGCAGCCAGCACACGGTATTTCATCGGCCTGCAAAACTTTAAAGTATAACTTTGATACTTCATCTGTATTGGGAGGGACGGGCCCCTTGTGCCCTGTGTTCCAATGGGAGGGAACTAAAAGAGCTAACTGAAGTGGAGAGAGATCTGACTTTAAGAGACACTGTAAGAAGTCACAGACTTACTAGAAATATGTGTATCATCTGGGAGGTAAATTACACAGTTATAAAGACTTGGAATCCTCGTCGCACCTTATGAGGGAAAGAGAAATGTTGGAAACCATCAAACAACTCTCATGTATCTTATTAAGTATTGACTTCATTATCATCTGTGCTGGGATTATCAGTGCTGTGAACAAAGGTTTTAATTATGGGAAAAGTGAAGAGCAAGACGAGGGCCTTGAAAGGAACCTCCCCCCCCCCCTCGTGCAGGAAACCTTGGGAGTAAATCTTCAATGTTCAACTAAAATAGACATGTGAGACATGACCTCTGGAACAGCCATCGCAGGGGTTACATCCCATCGATGTCATTTTAATGCATTGTTAAAACAGCATCAACAAGACGAAAGAAACTATTTAAAAAAGTGACACAAAGTAAGATGAATCCCAGCCCTGTGAATCAAAGACTCTTCCCACACACAAGCCCAATATATATAAAATGGGGAAATTCCCAGGGGGTTGTGAATGAAGGCCCACGGTCCTGGTTCCGGCTGAGCTGGAAGTCCAGAAAAAGCAGAAGGATAAAAGCCCATCCCCTGTCCGCCTGCCGTCCCGGGTCTCCTTTGAGTCTTTCTCTGAGATCTCTTAATGCATTTTTTACACATTCAGGATTCACTTTGGAGATGTGAGAAAATAATCTGATGCAGAAGGATAGAGAGGAGCTTCAAGATGTCAGGCTGTGTGGAGTTTTTCTTGGCTTTACTGCTAGAAATAGATTGAAGGATATTTAAAACCCTTTCAACACTCCCATCTTTCCTTACAAGGTTTTTGAGGATGCACTGGTAGATCCGGTCTCTGCAAACATTTACTTACTGTGCAAGTACAAATGCCAGGAATATTCCTTCCTCTTGCCGAAAGCAATTACTTACTGTATAAGGGCAAGTGTATAAAAAGATGCTGAGCAGCAAAGGTATCTAGTTAACGTTTAATTGGTTATCTTTAGGCACATTTTCAACTGGCCCTAACTGGCTGGCTCTTCAGCTGAAAACTTGCTGGCTAATTCTGACTGGCTAATTCTAGCCAGTCAGAATTTGATTGGCTGGAATCAGTGCTAACTGGCTAAGTCCTTTGGAAACCTCCCTTCTTACTAGTTTCAATGTATTTAAAAAAAACCAACCCAAAAAAAAACCTTGCTCCCCTCCCCCAAGCTCTGATTCCCTATTCTCCCTCCTGTTACTGTACCCCTTAATATTTCTAGAGCAAACCTTGAGTGCCCTGGCTGGAAAAGCGTGTCATAAATAAATAAATAAATAATGGTGATGAAAGGGAGTGGGTTTTTATAATTCCTCAGGGAGAGAAGGGAATCCATATTAGGGAATGTTTATAAATTATTCTTTGGATGGTGGGAGAGATGGAAGGGAGGTTTGGGACATTTTCTTGTATTTTATTTTCTGGGTGCTGAAAGGAGGTGATCAGGGCTTTTTAAGCTGGGGGGGGGAGAGGCTGAGACTATCTATGAGGCCCTTGTAGTAGTTAGCTATTTATATCTCTATGGGAGGCCCACCTAGTAACTCGAGGTGAGGTTTAGGTAGTAGTGTAGGGGTTAGGGGCCACTTTGACATTCAGAGTGCGACATACGAACAGAACAGTGCTCTCTTGTGAAGATTTGATGACCCTCGGAGTGAGGAAACTCACACAAAGATGAGATTTGTACAAGGTTCTCTCACCCTAGCTTGATGGACTCCCGTGGTTGCAGGTAGGAACTGCAATTATTGTGGTATTAACGCAAAGTGTGAAAAAGTTATCGCACTCTGCGGTAATACCTATGCGAAGCGCTATGATAGTGCACATTGCAATAAATACGCTATTGCCATAAAACATTGCCTCTTCCTATTGCATGTGATAGTTTGATGAATCTAGCCCCAAGTTAGGTGGTTAGGGCTGAAAATCAGTGCCATTCACTTAACTTTAAGTCACCCCCCTCTCCCCATCTAACCACCTGATTTTTAACTGGCTAAATTATTGCATCTTGAACATTAAGCCAAATAAGACTGGCCGGTCAGAGGGGGGCCAGTTTTATTTAATTGGCTAGCTCCTGAAGTGTCCTGGTTAAAGCTTCTGAAAATCCACACTATAGTTTTTAGATTAGATGAAGATGTTAGGTCATTACATTCTGCCTTCTTCCCTGTATTCTCAACATCCATTGTTGATGTTGCTCTTCATGTCTTGGTATGTCCATTAACAGTAACTGAGAATATTTCTAGATTAGTTTCAGATACATTTAGGGAAGTTACCTCCATTGAACGGTGAACTATTCCAGAACATTGTCATCCAGACTGTAAAGTGGGTTCTACCATTTCCAACTGTTTTGCATAGTCCCTTGCATATATCTGCATATGGCCCTTTTGAATTCTTTGTACCCAGTCCTATCCACAACGTAGCCTCTCATTTCATGGAACTGGATTCAGGGAGGTTTTTCTAAGTGTGAATTGTTCATGCAGATAGTGAAGAACCACACAGTCTTAAAATGGTATAATTCCTATTTATGTGGGAGGCAGAAACTGACTCAGATTGGTTTCCATTGCATACTGGAGTTTCCCAGGGGCCTGCATTGTCAGCCCAATTATTTAATATTTATTTGGCACCCATCTGCCAGTTACTTACAACTGCTGTGAGGGATTTCATCTCTACCCTGATAATATCCCATTCTATTTCCCACTGGCGCTTACCTACAATAAACTCTCTCTGAACCTAAAAAACATGGACATTATGGTTGCTTGGCGGAATCAAATCCTGCCAACCTTGTCAGTGGTCAGAATTGATGGGATAAACTTACCCATTGTGACACAGGCATGAAGTTTAGGAGTTGTTATCGATGTCAGATTATCATGTAATTCTCATATAAAAAATATTGTCCGTGGTGGTTTTTATAAATTAAAACTCCTACATGGTCTCAAACCAGTCCTACAATCTGGCGATTTTCATCTAGCCATGCAGGCTCTTCTAATGTTGAATTACTGTAATTTCATTTGTCTGTTGGTCTCTCAGATAGCATTACAAAATACAAATTCTACAAAATTCCACATCCCGCCTCATTGCAGGATGTAACAAAAGAGATCATAGTTCACCAGTTGTGTGTGATCTTTAAAATTGTACTGCTGGTACACAAGCTCCTAGCTGTTGATTGTTTCCCATGGATTAACGGGATGTTGCAAATATACCACCCCACAAGAGCCTTGTGCTCCTCACAAAGAGTTCTGCTTGATGTACCCTCAATTTGGCACCGTAGATTGGCTGAGACCAGAGAACGTGCGTTTTCTAATGATGCACCAACACTCTGGAACTCACTGCCGCAGCAAATCAGACTCGCAGGCTGCACAAAAACATTCAAGAGTTAATTAGAGACCTACTTCTTCAGGCGTGCATTTTCCTAATTTGAGAGATGACATCATTATTTCATTGTTTGTTTTTAGTCTCCTTTTAATCTGATGCTTTGATTGAGAAAGAGATGTGCTAAACTATGTATGTTTCTTTGTAAACTGCCAAGGACCTTTGGTATTGCCAGTATATAAATACAAATAAATAAATACATAAATTCCCATCTACCACAAATATTTTGCTGGATAGTAAATACAGCAGTCAGGGATATTTTTTATTTATTAGTGAGTTATTGAAATTAGGCAGGCCGTAAACATGTCTATTCATTCAGTAAAGCATCAAGTAGTTCACAGCAGGTTCTTACTGTTGCTGCTCATTTCCTCACATAAAATTCAGCAGACGGAGACACACATTCCTTCTCAAAGGCATTTTTGCATAGCAAGTGAGTGGAAATAAATTCTCTTTCGTCGATGTAGTAATCTGAAGACTTGCTAGGTAGATGGAAAAGCCCTAAAAACCCAGCATTCCTTTCATTGACAGACTTTAGAATGGTGATTTCCTCCTCCAGGTTCTTCACAGAACCCATCTGCCCACACTTCCTTTCCATCCCTGACCAGGCGAATCCTCCAAAGACAATTTGAGCATTCTGTAACCCCCAAAAGGGAGAGTTTCTCTAAGCTTGGGCTACTTAAGGTAAAGGGCTTGACTTCTCACTGGAAAACTGGTTTTGCCAAAGGAGGGCTTCACCGTGGAAAGCATACTGCGGAAGGTTTCTGCCACTTTTCTGCACTTCTCAGGTGGAGTGGCTGTTGGAGGAAGTCTGAAGCAATCCCTCCACTAAGGCAAAATAAGAGTGGGCTACCTTTAAAGCACTAAATGGAATGGGTCAGGCTTCTCTGATAGGATGGGGTATCAACTTAGCTGGGTGTTTGGTGGTAGGGAGCGACTCAAGGCAATCTGCTGCCACAGACAGAAGCACCCTCCTTCTCTTACACACACATACACACAGACAGAAGCACCCTCCTCTCACGCACGCATACACACAGACAGAAGCACCCTCCTTCTGTCACGCATACATACACACAGACAGAAGCACCCTCCTCTCACGCACGCATACACACAGACAGAAGCACCCTCCTTCTGTCACACACACATACTCACAGACAGAAGCACCCTCCTCTCATGCATACATATACACAGACAGTAGCACCCTCCTTCTCTCACATGCACATACACACCAACAGAAGCACCCTCCTGCTCTCACTCATGCATACACACAGATACAAGCACCCTCCTTCTCTCACGCACACATATACACAGACAGAAGCACCCTCCTTCTCTCACGCACGCATACACACAGATACAAGCATCCTCCTTCTCTCACGCACGCATACACACAGATACAAGCACCTCCTTCTCTCACATACACACAGATACGAGCATCCTCCTCTCACGCACACATACACACAGACACAAGCATCCTCCTTCTCTCACACACACATACACAGACAGAAGCACCCTCCTTTTCTCTCACACATGCATACACACAGGCAGAAGCACCCTCCTTCTCTCACGCACACATACACACAGATACAAGTACCCTCCTTCTCTCACGCACACATACACACAGATACAAGCACCCTCCTTCTCTCACGCACACATATACACAGACAGAAGCACCCTCCTCCTCCTCTCACACACGCATACACAGACAGAAGCATCCTCCTTCTCTCACACGCACACATACGCACAGAGAGAAGCACCCTACTCTCACACACATACACACAGACAGAAGCACCCTCCTCCTCTCACGCACACATACACACAGACAGAAGCACCCTCCTTCTCTCACACACACATATACGCACAGAGAGAAGCACCCTCCTTCTCTCACATGCACACATACGCACAGACAGAAGCGCCCTCCTTCTCTGTCATACATACATGTAGAAGCAGATCTCTGGCATGCATAATTTTGCCCCTTCTTTTATTTTGGTCCCTCCACCCTAAGCTCCGGTGACTCTCTTCATCAGCTCCTGCTATGGCCTGATTCTTTCTTCTCTCTGCTCCGGTGGTGCCCCGCAGCTCCCTTCTTCAGCCTCACTGGCCTGAGTTTCGGCGGCGGCCCATGACTTCCCTTCTTACATCGCTGGCCCGAACTCCGGCAGTGGCCTGAAGCTCAGTTCTTCGTCCCCGCCGACCCGAGCTCCACCAGTGGCCTGTGGCTCCCTTCTTTGGCCCTGCCGGCCTGGGCCCCAACGGTTGCTTGCAGCTTCTTTCTTCTGCCCTGCCAGCTGGGAAGAGAAAAGGTACAAGATTGAAGATCTGTTTTGGGCTGATGTTGGGCACAGAGGTTCCTCAGGCATGGGGCCACTGTGACCAACACCAGCCCATGCGATTAGCTGGATCGGTCCACTGGGGCAGGACGAAGCCCCCATAGGCCAAGTCGCCCCTGGTGAGGCGGCTGTGGCAGGAAGGTTTCAGGGTGCAATTTTGCTGCCTCAAAATCTTGCCACCTTAAGCAGCCACCTCACCCTGCCTCATTATAGAACTGCCCCCTGTCTATCATTGTGATCCCTTATGCATGCTAAGGCTGGTGAATGAAGTACCATGGATGTGGAGCAGTCTGCCAGTGGAGTACCACTGGATATCTCATGTAAAGCAGTGTAGGCACGGTCTGAAGACATTTGTTTCTGGTGGAAGAATGATAGAAGAGGTAGTGAGGGGAATGGTCAGTAGGTTGGTGAAGTTGATTGTTTATGTTGTAGGTGATTATTATGAATGTTATGTTGAGACCCTGGTCATCTTCTAAAGGATATCTGAATTCAAGAAAGCGTGGGATAAATACAGGGGATTTCTGAGGGGCATGGTAGGGATTAGAGAACTAAATAATTGGTGTGGATGGGCAGACTAGATAGGCCATAATGTTCTTTTTCTGCCATCATGTTTCTCTGCCTGTGTTTCCTCACTCATGCACTTAAAGAAAATAAGTGACGTATAGAAAAGGTTTGGAGCCCAGAGCTCTTGACCGGGGACTATATATGCTGGATTTACATTTAGGCCCAAAATGTCAAACGCTGGGACGTGCAAATCCTGGCAGATATGCACGTGGCTGGGCCGAGCGCATTTTAAAAACTGGCCTGGCCACGCGTGCATCTGCCGGTACGCTCAGAAGTGCTAGCAGAGTGAAAAGGAGTGGGCTGGGGTGGAGTCTGGATGGGCTGGGGGAGCAGGGTGGGGGCCAGCCGGGACAGTGCCATTTTGCGCTGCCCTGGTGACTCGCGCACCGGCAGCCGGCTCGCACGCGCAACTTACTTCAACTCCTAGGATGAAGTATGTTGAAAAACAAAAAAAATTAGGCTAGATAGGTAGGGTTTAAGGGTCGGGGAGGAGAGGGGAAAAGGTAGGAAGGGGGTAGTTAGGAGGATAGGAAAGTTCCCTCCCAGTCCGCTCCTTAATTGGAGCAAACTGGGAGGGAACTGGGAAAGGCCTATTCGTACTGCCAGACATTTTTTAAAATCCCTCCTCCCCCCCCCCTTTGTGTGCGAAACGACACCTGCCCACACATGCGAGCACGGATATTAAAATCCGTCAGGCATGCGCGTGCGGGAATCATATTTTATAACATACGCGTGGCGACGCACGCATGTTATAAAATCGCTGCGTCCGTGTGCGCGCTCCAGGAGCTGCGTGGGACTTTGAAAATCTACCCCTCAATGTCTTCTGCAGTCAACATCCCAAATCTTCCTGCTTTTTGTGTCAAATATTCCATTTTACTTATCAGTATTTGCTACTGTTCTTTAGTATGTTGGCCTCTTATCAGCCAGGTAATCACAACTGCACAACGTTTTCCAGATGAGACCACGCCCACAATTTCTATACTGGCAATGTCACCTTTTTTTTTTGTGCTTCTATTTGCCTGTAGGCACATGACGACATTTGGCATCTATCATCTGATGTTTGCCGGGTTTTATTTTCTGATTGTTAATTTGGTCCTGGGGATGGCAATTTTCAGAAGCCATTTGCTTAGGTAAAAGTTCATGCCAGGATCAACAATGTGTGCAGGCTTGTGTCTGGGAAGGAAACAACGCACCTAGATTACATTTCCATGGAGAGCAGGGGAAAAGTAGGCCTAGATCTTTGCGGGGGAATTCTCCTGGAATAG
Source organism: Rhinatrema bivittatum (assembly GCF_901001135.1). Classification (NCBI taxonomy): domain Eukaryota; kingdom Metazoa; phylum Chordata; class Amphibia; order Gymnophiona; family Rhinatrematidae; genus Rhinatrema; species Rhinatrema bivittatum. The sequence goes on along the minus strand of NC_042618.1, from coordinate 465,862,870 downwards.
TTTAAATTGGGAAACTTTATCAGCACTGAAGCCATTTATCAGTCCCCTACGTATCATCCCAGCCCATTAGATCTCTTGGCATATCCTCTGTCCTGGTCAAGAAATCCTTCAATTTTCTTTACCGGATGCTCTGCAACTATTTAGGAGGTAACCTTCAAAGTGATTTCTGCACGTAAAACTGTGTTATGCATGCAGATGTGGCCTTTTACAAAACATCCCCCGATGTGTGAGTAAATGTACGGGTGTTGTATGTCATGTCTGCACCGGGACAGAGCGGAGGGGAAGGGGTTGTTTGGGCTTGCATGCATTGTTTGTAAAACTCGGCCGTCTATGCACACATTTTCAGGAAAACGTTGTGCGCACCAAATAACGGGTGTTAGGAGAGTGCACGGGTAGATTTGGTGGGTTTCATTTGCAAAGTCCGCTTTGAAAACTGCCGTAATGTAGAATCAGCTTTTCGTGACTTTCGTATGATGCGCTATATTGAAAATTGCCCTCCCTACGTGCATATCGCATTTACTTTCCTAACTGTTCTATCTGCTTTACATCTTCCTAATTCTTTAAGTGATATTTGTATCTAATCATCAGAGAGATTAATGCAGAATTAAGACATTAAAGTTTTAAGAGAAAAAAGTGTGTGCATGTGTTTGGAGAGGATTACTGATTAAATTTCTATTTTCTAAGTGAGATATACATTTACCATTAAACCAAAGAACTGTCTAAAATGCATACAAATTGCATTGTAAAGCAATTATAGCACAGTTTGTCCGAGAGATAAGTCCCATTGTATAAATATAATTCAGATTGTCAGAATTTAGTTTAAATAGGAGAAAGCACCAATTAATCATCGCATGAAAGATTACTTTTGCCGTATTGAAAGGCCCTTATTCATGAGGAAAGGCTGATTCTTTCCTAGAAGGGTTTAATTAATTTCTCTGAACTCTTTCATTTTTTTCAGGCACAAATATTTAGCTGAGCGATATTGGACACATACACAGGCCGATGCAATACTGTGTGTTCAGGCTTGCGTACAGGTTAACCCACAGCTGGATGCGTGTTTTGAACATTAGAACATGCCATACTGGGTCAGACCAAGGGTCCATCAAGCCCAGCAACCTGTTTCCAACAGTGGCCAATCCAGGCCATAAAATCCTGGCAAGTACCCAAAAACTAAGTCTATTCCATGCTACTGTTGCTAGTAATAGCAGTGGCTATTCCCTAAGGGGCAGATTTTTAATCTTACGCGCACGGGATACATTTGTGCGCGCTACCCAGCGTGCACAAATGTACACCTGATTTTATAACATGCGCGCACTGCCGCGCATATGTTATAAAATCCGGGGTCGGCGCGCAAGGGGGTGCACCTTGCACGCGCCAAGCCCTAGGGGAGGCCCGATGACTTTCCCCGTTCCCTCCGAGGCCGCTCCGAAATCGGAGCAGCCTCGGAGGGAACTTTTGTTTTGCTCTCCCTCACTTTCCCCTCCCTTCCCCTATCTAACCCACCCCCCTGCCCTATCTAAATCCCCCCCCCTACCTTTATTGCAGGAGTTATGCCTAACTTGCGTGCGCCGGCCAACTGCCAGCTCGCCAACCCCCGGCACAGCTGCTGTGCCAGAGGACTCGGGACCGCCCCCGGACCACCCCCAGACAGCCGCCCCCGGACCGCCCCTTTTTCAAAACCCTGGGAAATACGTGCATCCTGGAGCTTGAGCGCGCCGCCGAGCCTATGCAACCTGTCCAAAATAGGCTTGGCGTGTGCAGGGGTAGGTTTAAAGGGTTACGCGCGTAACCCTTTGAAAATCTGCCCCTAAGTCAACTTGATTAATAGCAGTTAATGGACTTCTCCTCCAAGAACTTATCCAAACCTTATTTAAACCCCACTACACTAACTGCACTAACCACATCCTCTAGCAACAAATTCCAGAAATTAATTGTGTGTTGAGTGAAAGAATTTTGTTCTATTAGTTTTAAATGTGCCCCATGCTAACTTCATGGAGTGCCCCCTAGTCCTTCTGTTATCTGAAAGAGTAAATAACCGATTCACATCTACCCGTTCTAGACCTCTCATGATTTTAAACACCTCTATCATATCCCCCCCTCAGCCGTCTCTTTTCAAAGCTGAACAGCCCTAACCTCTTTAGTCTTTCCTCATAGGGGAGCTGTTCCATTCCCCTTATCATTTTGGTTGCCCTTCTCTGTACCTTCTCCATCGCAATTATATCTTTTTGAGATGCGGCGACCAGAATTGTACACAGTATTCAAGGTGCGGTCTCACCATGGAGCGATACAGAGGCATTATGACATTTTCCGTTCTATTAACCATTCCCTTCCTAATAATTCCCAACATTCTGTTTGTGTCCATAACCCCTGATGCAAGAAGGGAATCAGTGCGTCCAAAATGCACGTCCAAACCAGGGCATCCTAGTTGTGCTCATCACATGTAAATGCCATGTTGATGAGGCTATTAGCTATTACCCCCTATGTAAAAAATAACCATGCGCCAGTTGCACACATTTTAACCCTCAAAAATTAATGGCAGGCTCCGGAGCTGGCCTTAAGTTTTGAGGAGCCCCAAAAGTTGAAGTAAAAAGAAAGAAATACTGCTTTTCTGTGGTTCCTCTGACTTAATATCGTGGTGATATTAAGTCGCAAGAACCACAGAAAGCAGTAACGTGAAAAAAAAAAAAAGTCTTGATGGCGGTCAGGTTAGGAAAATGGATGCTCATAAAATTGAGCGTCCGATTTCCTAACCCGCACACAGCCACTTCTCCTGGATGCCGAGGAGGCGCTCGGGACGCGCAATCTCCCCTTTCTAGGGCAGCGGCCCATTTGCCTACTGCATCGCGCGCCCGGGAGAAGTGGATGGGCGCACGTTAGGAAAGCGGGCGCTCAATGGTGAGCCACCCGTTTTTCCCATGTGGATATTGCATCAGCCTGAAAGTATTTTATCCTCAAACTAACGCTCACGTAAGCTAAATAGTGCTTTCAAATAACAATCATTCAGAATAATATTTTTAAAAAATCTGTAAGCAATAAAACCTTTTTTTTTTTTTACCTTTTTACAATATGCCTGGTATTAATCACGCTACCAGTTAAGAGGGTCATTTTCAAACCGCCTGGCATAGTGGTACATTGCACATCCAGACTTTACCAAGTATTTTTTTGAAAGTGAAATTTGCTTTGAGAATCCTGGGGGAAATTGGCCGGGGTAGGAAAAGAGAGGCGATCATAGAATTTAGATAAGTATCATTACTGATGGGAGTTACGATAGCGGCATTAGCTCCAAGGTATCAAGGTACAGGTGGGCTTCTTTCAACGGAAATCTAAATAAGTATTTCTTTACCAAAAGGATGGTAGAGACATGGACCAGCCTCCAAGTAGAGGTAGTGGAAATTTCACCACACATACCCCTTGTTGTTAATCTTACTCCCTGAGGATACATTGGTTATGATCCTAAGGACAATGGCCTCTGAAGAAGCCTTGTGGTGCAACAAAGGGCCCTTGTTAGGATCATATCACACTACCGGATAGACACATCCAAGGTTATACAAGGTTTCATATAATTCAGTGAAAAGCATTAATGATAGGGAGACAAAAGTGCCTAAGGGCAGGGTAAATAGAAATAAAGGAGGGTAGGTGGATGGGGATGCAGTGATAAGCTGAAGGTTACCAAGAGTTGCCGGGTGATACCTCTCTCTGTGTTATGCAGTAGATAATATGAGGGTCTTACCATCCTTCCCCCCTTCTATCCTTCTCTTGTTGGGAGATTATATGAAGCAAATTGAGAATGAAAAATAGAATGTTTTTTTCTCTCATTGCAATTTATTTGCACCACTTCAGTTTTAACGCAGCCATTTACGCGCATAAAACCAAGGTTTATGCATGGAAATGCCTGTGACGATTACCCCCTAAAAGTGAATAGTTGTTACTGAACTGGAGAGATCAAAGGTTTAACCTACAGATTTGTTGTCATGTTTGCATCCATTGAATGGGAAATAATTACATTTACAAGCAAAAACGTATTTATTCTTGCTCTCTTTGGTGCCTCTGAATAGCATGCTTTGAAATTTTGGCCCATTTTAAATGACAAAACCTAGTATACAGTTGTTTAAATGCAAAAGGTGATAAAAGGTTTTCTCTTCTTAATTCCTGTTTGACTTTTCGCTCCTTTCTAAATCAACTGGGGAATAATATCCGACCAGGTAGTTCCCTCCCATATGTTTCCGTGTGGACTTCGAGATGCTAAATCCTCCTTAATTTTAATGATAAGGTCTGTGTTCTTTGTTGCAGTTAAGTTGTTAGATTCAGCATGAGCATCTCCAGGGTGGCTTCCTCTCTTGCTTTGAATCACAAAGTGGGCCTAACCTGGTCTCCTCACATTCACTTTTGCCCGTCCATGTCATTTCGGCTTCCTCTTGTGGCGGGCCCAGCTTTGTTCTGGAATGCCTTGCCTCAGCTCTTTCTTTGCCCAGTAGGCAAAGGAACGGACCATGGATTATCGTATATTCTAGTTTTTGCTGACATGCGGCTCCCTTCCGCAAAAGAGAGGGAAAATCAATGTTGTAAACTGGTTCATTTTGGTTAGTTGTCTCCTCTTTCTTGATGTAATTCAAGTACCTTCTTGGCTTCCATCTACCAAGCTCACTGATTTGGGGCTCAGGCCATCCGCAGCCATTGCTGCTCCTATTTTAAAACAATAGAATGGGAGGGGGGGGGGGGGGGGGAGGAAAGGTTAGACTGCCATGAAGGTCATGCAAACTCCAAAGTATGCCCTAAGATAAATATTGTTGAGATGCCCTGTTTGAAAGGACTTTTCTGATTTTGTCTCTGTGGGGAGAGAAGCTCAGTGCTATAAGCCCATGGGCTTATAAATGATAGTGTAACATCTCTCTATACAAAATGCCTAAGATGCTTGGGGCCTGGTGGGTAGACGAGCCCATAAATTCCCATACCCTAAACCTCACCACCTCCCCCAGTGTCTCCCTTCAACCCCGCCCTCCATTATCTGTCCGATGCCTGCCAGCAAACCATCCCAGGCCATGTGAGTTGGGCTCTTTTATGCCCCCCAAGTGAGGCCTGCACTCACAAGCATAAGTGCATCCTAGATTTAAAGGTCTGGATTCAAGCTCTGAATGCAAGCTAGATCTGAAATAAGAAAGTTTGGCACCTGAGCTCGAGGGCACTCTTACCGGCCAGTCCCCTAAAGTAGCAGGTGTGCACCAGAGCGAATGTTCTTAGACATCCACTTCCAGTGCTAAGAAGGAAAATCTCATTTTTTTTCTGCATAATTTTTCTTTGTATGCCTCAACTTCAAAGCTGAAAGCTTGCAGGGTAGCTTATTTATATCTTAGGCTTTTAAAACAAGGTTTGCGTAGGTGTGCTTCTTGTTTGTGTGTTTTTTTTAGCTTGTTTTACCAGCATGCCACATAATATGGTGCCTGCAAGAAATTCCATGTTTGTCATCATAAAAGTTAGAGGAGAGAGGACGCTTTTCAAAGAAATGTGCTCAGGGAACGAAGCAGTGACCTGAGTCAATTCTAGGGATGAATTAGACACTTCCTGTTTCATTTCATTTTCTTTTCGAAATAGAAGAAAGGAAAATCTTTCATTTTTCTTTCGTTGTGTGATGAAGCTGCCACCACTGCCGCCTTAAAATATAAAAGCCAGGCGGTCTGGGTCTGTTGTCCTTATCAATCAAGCTGAAATGAAAGGCTCCCAGGACACTCTCCGACCTTTCTCCACCCCTCCAACCCACTTCTTATTCCCATGGTGGATTCTGCCATACAACATGACGGAGACTGGGGGTCACTCTGGCCCCTAAAACAGCCACCGATGGAGTGGGAGGGAGTCCTGGGGGCCAGAGGGGGCCTTTTATCTGAATGGATGTAGTGGGCGGACGGTGGGGTGAAGAAACTTTTTTCCACTGTGTTTTATTCCATTTATTTCATTTTGGATAAACAATGAAACAAAAAAAACAAAACAAAAACAAAATGAAAACTTTTCAAATGCACCCCCTGCCCCAGTAAATTCCCTGGGCTGAAAATAGCCCTCCCTGACAGTAAATGTAGCTCCCGTCTTCCAGAAGGGAAGGCACATGGGGAAAAGGTTTGTTGCAGGGAGGTGGGGAGGGTGGAGAAGGGAGAGTACATGGGAAGCTGCATTCAACTGCACAGGAGCTGCAGAGTGTGAATATCTGTTTTATGGAACCACCTGTCTGGGCGCGTTGACTCCTACCTAGTGGTCGGAGGTGGTACTGCACCCTGTCGAGCTCCTGTTTGGCTCTAGGACAGCAGTTTGAATCTGGCTCTGCGAAGTGTTCCTCTTTCTTTGTACGTTTGTGCATCCAGTTATGCCTTCTGCATGGAATGTCTGGTTCATAGAAATAGCCTATTCCCTACATACTTTCAGCAAATCAAAATATGCATTTCATCTTCCTTCTTTGAGAATACTTAACTTGCAGGCTCTTCCCGTCATCATGCAAACAGTTCCAGCATTCGATTAAAAACTAACAATTGCCTTAATAACAACTTCCATGCCTGTTTTTCTGAGGGGATTACAGAATTGGTTTACATCACAGAGAACATCCTATCTCGGCTATTAACAACAGTCACTTTTGTGAGCAAACATTCTGCAAGATAATTTGATGATAGGAGGAAAGTGGCCAGCAAAGCCAAAATACCTCAAGCATCTGCATTGCTGTGGAATGATGAGCTCGCAGGGGGAGGGGTGTGTGGTGGTGGGGGCGGGGAATCACGTTAGAAATCCATGCATCATGACGGAATGGATGTGAACATTTAAATTGTAAGCTCATTCCTTTCCCCGTATAGGAAAGGAGATCTTAGGCTTCCAAGCCGGTCTCTTCCTTTCTCTGACACCTTTTCTCCATTACGGGGACCGCGTCCTGTTTATTTCTTATCAAGGTGCCCATTTTTCCTCAGTCACAGCCCCTGATCCCCTGAATTCTGGATTACTTAGGATTATTCCAGATTTTCTTAAAGGAGGAGGGAACTTGGGAACCTGTCCGGTTTCAGATGGCCCGGGGGACTGGCAGACTTCTGTGTTCCTTGCCACTGCCGTGAAAGAGGCCCTAGGCCACTCTGGCGTATCTTGCCAGGAGAATCTTTATGGCATTCTCACAGAGCCATCTGTGAGAATGCAATAAAGAACTACAAGAGAGCAGAAATAAGCTATTGCTCGGCTCTAGCCTCCTGTAGTTCCATCCGAGTGCAAAGGGCAGTTTATTGATCAGCAGTAGGCATGAAATAAAATGTAGCGGCCCTTACAGAGGAATCACGCGGTGCCAGGAAGAACAGTGCCGGCGCTCGCCCAGTCCTACTGCAGTTTCTGTGTACTTGGCATAATTATGTATTTACACAGTATGCAGCAGGGATCAGAGACGATGCCACAGATAGAGCTACAGTTCTTACAAGCCTCTAATCAGGCCCTTAGACGGAAGATAAAATGTTTGGATTTCTTTATATTTGCACAAATGACTAAATCGAGTCAGACTGTTTGTGTGAACTGCTTTCTTAAGAATGTGTGCCAGAAAAGGAGGAGGGAAAAGCGCACTGAGATATTCTTTCCAGGGTAGACAAAAAAAAAAAATTCCATAGGAAGACCGGAACCGTGTGACATTGTGACTCGGATGGGTATCACCTGGGTTTCCCTGTCCTCTTTATCTTGCCTGGAATTTCAGTGCAGTTGACATTGGAGATTTGCATGTTTCTCTTCCTATCTAGTAGTGCAGATGTAGGCAGTGCTGAACGCCGTTATAAAACAGCTGTTTAAATCAGGCAGGCCCTCGAGGATGACATTCGACATACGACGGTCCGTTGGCGGAGGAGCAGGGGTATGATTCTGACATGTCATCCTCGAGGACTCAATTTAAACGGCTGTTTTATTAAATCCCATTCCGGCGAGCTGGGAGAAAAGCTTACATGGCACTGTCCCTTTTGTTGAGCCCACATAAAGGGGCTAATTTTATGACGACCCTGCTAAATTACCCCAATTATACCAATTTTCAAAGTGAGCTTAAGCGCCTAGAAGCACGCTTTGGAGATCATCCCCACCAAACTTACCCACATATGCGTGGAAAATACTGTCGTAAATCTACACATAGCCATATACATGCATATCTGTCACTCTACGCAAATTTCTAAAAGTGATCCTCTAATTCTTTATAGAGCAATGCTCAGTAAGTGGGCTAGGTGCAAGGGACTTTTGTACCTGCAGAATTTACAGTGAATGTCTCAAAGGAAAGATGCGCAGGTGGTTTCTATTGGAAAATCTGCTTAATACTGGTGAGGGTACAAAACTGTCTGTTCGCTTTGCACCTGCTGTTTGTGTGGGTGGAGGAACAGGGCCGCATATATTTGAAAATGCAGTTTAAAAATTCCACCAAAAATACCTCTTTTTAAGGCATCTAAAAGTATGTAGGTTGTGAAAGTACATGTGAAGCTTCACCTGGGGAAAGAGTCAGCTAAATCGGTAGTTACGTGTGCTAGACTCCTCTGAAAATTAACTACCTGGTGACTAGCCTGCTATGTAGCGCGTGTTCGAAAAGGGTTTAACATGCACTTTAATTGTTAATGGGCTTTACTGCTCAGCCTCAGTAGGTACTCAACTGAACTAAGCAAATGTTGTACATGGGGTAAAAATGTTAGCAGCAATTTGAACATCAATAGGCACTGTATAATCTTTTTTTAAAAAGTTGGACTTTGATTTAATAATTATAATATTCCATCATAATTATCTTTTCAAATCTATCCATCTGCAGCTTGTTTGTTGACCTTTATTTCTACAAGTGTACTAGCATGGCAGCAGCAATACTTTGCTGAAGTGCTCGAAAGAAATTGTACATCTGTCACGAGAGCAAGGGGCTAGTGAGCAATAACCAACTTCTCAGGGTGGTTTGCAGAGTCTGGCTCTGCGAAGAGTAATGTGAGGACAAAACAACTGTAGTGTTATTTTTGGATGATAAACTGCAACCCACTGACAAAATATTTCAAAAGTATTGCATTGGGATCTTGACATGTATCATATCCAAGCAACTCTCCAAAGATTCTGGTTACTGCAGCAGTTTACAGAACAGGCCAATACATCACTATTTAGATTACACTGACTTGCTGCAAAGTACTGAAACAGGAACAATTAAAACAAATATATACCTCAGTATTGTATTTATACCCAAAAATGTGTGTGTGCAAATATGTGATCTATGCAGTTGATCAAAGTTGATACAAAACACTTTGTTTCCTCATATATAATATTTTTTTGAGCTAATATTGGCAGTACAACTACCCAGATAAAAAATGTTGTGATATTCACAGTTTTGAGGCTCTAGATGTGGTAATGTCAGTTTCAAATGATTTTTTAATTGCTGCCTTACTTTTAATTTTCCTGGTTGAATGACTAATGGTAAGCTATCTGGTGATCTACCTACAAGTTGTCCGAAACTCATTCACCAGTGGTTCTAGGCTCACAGACTAGAAACTAATACTGAGTCCAAATTTAACTTCATTCCACAATGAGGTTTGTCACTGCAATAGGAACCTTGTCAACAGCTAAAGATCTCATGGCCCACAGAGCCGGCCTGTTGTCCCTACTCTTTGGGTAACTGTAGACCTTGTTCAGTTCTTGGTTTTCTCTCGCACTATCCCTTGCCACTTTGCTATCTATCTGCCCCAAAGTTTCAAATCAGTTGTACACTGCGAAGTGAAAGGCCCTCAGTCATCAGTGAAAGCGTTTGAAATTGATTTAAAGGGAAAGAAGACAGATCTGCAGCCTCTATTTGTCTTCCTTTGCAGTTGCTCTCACTCTTCTGTACTCCAGTCTGCATTGTTTTGACCTTGCTGCTTTTGATCAATCATTGACAGTATGTACTTAGTGAAACAGAGGACAGTATACAAGATTTGGTTTCTTTTATGGGAAAAAAAAGAATAGAAATTGGGAAAGTTGCCTCCCCAAGGGATGTGCATTTGTTCGAAATGAATGGGTAAAATGCAATGAACGAGACCATTTTCATTACATTCGTGGGACCCCCAAAATGAATGGAAGGATGACCACAAATTAAACAAAAATTTTAGTTTTGTTCATTTGTTTCCCATTCAAGTCTATGATCCGTTAAAAAGTGCTGCAGTAAGACCAGTAATTAGAGCAACCAAGAAATTACTGAGTGAGGTAATAGCCAAGGCAGAGTCGAGATGGAAGAAGACAGCAAGTAGAGGGGGACCAATCAAGGTAAAGCTGCCCTGCTCCTAACGATACGCCTTGGGGGTTTTGCTACCTTCAAGCCCTGCTGCTATATCCCTTATCTACACTTTGAGGTCTTGCTGCCACTCTGCCTAATTTCTATGCCCCTGACACTACACTTGGGGTCTTGCTGCCATTCTGCCTTATTCCCATCTACCTTTTATACCACCTTGGGGTTCTGAGGTAGTAGCCAAGGCAGAGTCGAGATGGAAGAAGACAGCAAGTAGAGGGGGACCAATCAAGGTAAAGCTGTCCTGCTCCTAATGATACGCCTTGGGGGTTTTGCTACCTTCAAGCCCTGCTGCTATATCCCTTATCTACACTTGGGCTCTTGCTGCCACTCTGCCTTATTCCCATACACCTTTTATACCACCTTGGGGTTCTTTCTGCCATTCTGGCTTGCTGCCAAAGCTCAAATTATACAACTTGGGGGTCTTGCTGCCACTCTGCCTTGTTGCTATACCACTCATGCTACACCTTAGAGGTCTTGATGTCATTCTGCCGTGCTTCCATACTCCAAAGTGTATATCTTGGGGTGTTCTTGCCACTGTGAGTAACTGCTTTGCACCTCTCACGGTGCTTCAAGGTCTTCATGCTCTTCTTTGTGCTGCTGTGTCCCTCTGTCAGTGCCTGGGACCTTTTGTTCCTGCACCCTTGATGCTTTGTTCCCCCTTCATGGTGCCTTAGGATGTTCATGCCAATTTCCCTCTTTCATGCTGTTTTTGAGGGTTTATGCCACTGCTGCCGGTGCCCTCTTTTGAAGCCCCAGAGTGTTCTTGACACTCTTGCTGCTATTTTGTTCCTCGGATAATGCCTTGGAGAACTCCTGCCACCGCTGGTACCCTTTTGCCCCTTTACGGTGCCTTTGGCTATTCATGCCACGTTTGGTGCCACTTTGCCACAGTCTTGGTGCCTTGGAGCTCTCCTTCTTCTTCTCATGTTGTCTACCCTTACATGTCATTAGAATTGATTAGAAAACCACAGCGTGGAAGCTCAAAATAGGCTGCATTGCTTCTCCCAGTGACTTTAATGGGAAATGAAGAAACGAAAAAAATTTTCGTATGAAAGAAATGGAGGTGACCTACGAAATCAATAAACAAATGGAAATGAAAGTTTGCTTCTGCACATTGCTAGTAGATACCAATGGTGATTTTCTGCCAGGTACTGACCTGGAACCTTTTTGGAACTTGCTTCCTTTTCCCCATTACAGTTGGAGTGGAAGGTGGAAGCTGTAGCTTGTCCTAACCTGGCATCGTTTTTCTTTTATAGAAAATTACCACTGAGAGATATGATACTCATGTATGATAAATACACTGAAAAAGAATATAGAAAATGCTATGTGATCAATGAACATTTGAAACCTATACTTAATGCAGAAAAGATCTCTAGTTTTGTGGATGTCTTTTCCATTTAGCAATAATGCGTTTATGGCCAATTAAAATCAAGGCCGTGAGAGTGTCATTCTCACAATAACACCCTCCTATACTGCCACATGTTTTTCTAACTAGGATCTTTAAAAAAAAAAAAAAAAAAGTCATGATTCAAGACCTGCAGCACGTCCATAAATACCCAATTGTGGGTCAGTCCCTCCTGGAGAATAATTCATATCCTAAAAGCCACTCATCTCTGATTTTCCTGTTTCCCCTACCAATTCTAGAAACCATAATGTTAAAGAGCTGTTTAATGGCATGATCTCATATATCCTTGTTCTAGGTCAGAACCATGTTGCTGCTTCTTGTGGTCCTTTTATCAAATATTTATGTCCTTGACATGCACCAAATATATACGTGAATGCTAATGAGGAACAGAAAACATCCACAGGAATTTTATATGACAAAATTACACTAAGAGGTCAATACCCAGTGCAGGTAGTGGACAAGTTAGCCGGATAACTTGTCCCATATATTCAGCGGAATAAACGTCCCCAAAGTTATCCAGCTACATATAACCAGATAACGTAAAAACCTAACGGCTATATATAAATGTAAGTTAATCATAATGTACTTATGGCTAACTTATGTGCTGGGGGTGAGTATCTACTGTACATTGCTCCCTGCAGTAGCTTTCTAAATATTGGGGGGGGGGAAGCATATTCAGGTTGGGGGGCACTCACCGGCACATTTCTATTATGCTCTGTCTTTTGCCTTCATAAGAAGTGAGACTTGGAGTGTTCAAACCAAAATACACTGTAAAGAGTTAATGCAAATGTATACTTGATAAAGTTTTAGAGAAGACGTTTGGACTACGATCAAGAGAAAGAAGATTGGAGAGCTAGGATTTAATTAATTCAACTACATATAACTTGTAATACAAATATTGATTGTTTTCCGTCTGGCAGGTGTCCTTTGAGTGTATGCTAGATTAACTTTTATCCCACGCTTCTATGCTCATTTAGGATTCCACCGAATGTCAGAGACATTGTATACTGTACAGGTGTTTCCTTGATGGATGAAGATGTCTGGGAATTCATTTGGATGAAATTCCATGCTTCCACGGCGGTGTCAGAAAAGAAAATATTGCTAGAAGCCTTGACCTGTAGCGACGACAGAAATCTGTTAAACAGGTAAGTGGAGCTCTTTCTCTGTTTTCAATGGCTCCTTTGCTGTTGCCCCAGCAAGACGATTACATTGTGGCCTTTTTCTAACCTCGGCCTGTGAAGGCTTCTTAATCTCTCCCTGAATTCAGACGTGGTCCTGGATCAAGATGCAATTGATGTGATTATCCATGTTGCACGAAACCCACATGGGCGAGATCTAGCATGGAAGTTCTTCAGGGAAAAATGGAACATTTTAAATGCCAGGTGAGTGTTCTTGCTTAGTATAACGTGGATGCATGTTGAGGGATGCACAAACTAGTTTGGATTAAGTCCTTTCTGACCACCATAACTCCCCTTGGGATCAAAAGGAAAATGTTAATTATGGAAGAATCATGTGTTCTTCAATTCAGTTTCATCTGAACCCCGACAAATGGACCCATGTGAAGCATTGGTAAACTTTGTAGGGTAGATTTTAAAAAATAGCGCGATCGCGTACTTTTCTTCGCGCACCAGGCGCAAACAAAAGTACGCTGGATTTTATAAGATATGTGCGTAGCCGCGCGTATCTTATAAAATCCGGGATCGGCGCGCGCAAGGCTGCCGATTTGGGCAGCCTGCGCGCGCCGAGCCGCACAGCCTGCCTCCGTTCCCTTCCCCTACCTAACCCACCCCCCCGGCCCTATCTAAACCCCCCCCTACCTTTATCCATGGATTTACGCCTACCGGAGGCAGATGTAAATCCGCGCGCGCCAGTGGGCTGCTGGCGTGCCAAGACCCGACCCGGGGGCTGTTCCGGAGGGCGCGACCACGCCCCCGGGCCGGTGCCATGCCCCCGGGCCCGCCCCCCAAACGCCGCGTCACGCCCCCGAAACGCCGCATCATTTGGCGACACCCCGAGACGCCCCTTTTTAAAAGCCCCGGGACTTACGCGCGTCCCGGGGCTCTGCGCGAGCCGGCGGCCTATGCAAAATAGACGCGCCGGCGCGCGAGGGCCCTGCTCGCATAAATCCGGCCGTGTGTGTTTTAAAGGTAAAAAATTACAGCTCTGAGGGCTGTATAATGGGAATGGGGAATGACAGTGCTACTTTGGTCAGTGATTCTTGTATAGTTTTGTGGCTTTATTTGACATTATTGTTTTATTATTTTATAGTTGGTTTATTGGTGTGAATGATATGTTAGATGTCACAGTTAATTTGTGGTTTGTTTTTTTTTTTATTTGTTAAATATTGATTGGTATATGCTATACACTGCTTAGGATGATTTATCAAAGGAGTCCTATAAAAGATGTTTTAAATAAGTAAATAAATAAATTTTGGTTACCTATCCCCCAAACATAAAACTCGCAGAATAATTCCTTCCATTCAATGTATGGTTTACCCTGAGCTACACAAATCAAGGACTCGAGAATCCATCGTAATTCTGACATTCTTGGCTTAGATCTGGATATGTCTATATTTCCAGATTTCACCTGGCACCTCAGAAATGTATGTTCAGCCAGAAAGATGCAGAGAACTTGGGGTTTTTTTTGTTTTTTTTTAAATGGCCACTGAATAGAGAATGAAGCAGCAAACTCATCGAGGAAAGAAGCAAGCCATTAGCAAGAAAACTTAATAGGATGCAAATGAAGCTTATTAGTGGCAGTGGCCATTGCACATGAACCTCTATATTCCTGTTACAACAACTAATAATATTAATAATAATAATTGGAACCTGTGATCCGTGTAGGATGAAAAGTATTTTACAAGTAAAATACCCTGGAACCAGACAGGAAGCCAGCCAGGTCTGAACAGTGCGAGGGAGGGAGGAAGAAGAGTGTGTTCCCAGTTGGATAAAGTGAGGTGTCAGGGTCGAAGCGTGACCTCCCAGAGGTCCGTGGAAGAGTGCAGAAGCTTCGTTTGAGCTCCTTGGATATTCAGGAACCTCTTGACATCTGACTCGCTGTTCTAGCCACAGTATGGCTGGTGGGCATCCTTTGGCCATAAAGAAGGATGATCCAAAAACCAACCCAACCAAAACAGTTTTCTGGGTGTTTTTATTGTTTGAATGCCCACGAGCGTGACTAGAGCCACGTCCTGTTTAAGGCTCCGAGATCCCTGAGCCAGGCTTCACGTTACCTTTTTGCATTCGTGCATAACAGCCTTTGCTGCTTCTGCAAACCAATCCAAATAAGTGCGTTTGCTACCTTTTCTAAAGAGAATTCAAGCAGAAACTCTTTTAGGCAGCTGTGGTTGACATGTTTTATTTTATTTATTTTGTGTTTTTCTATACCGGCATTCGCGATAGGTATCACATCATGCCGATTTACAAGTAACAATGTTGGCGTGTTCTTTCCCAAACTGCCTTGGCCCTGGCTTAGATTTTGGTGTCGATGCCCATTCATTTGTAATTGAAAACTTTTGAAACAGATAGCTACTTTAAATGTTTAATGAGTGCTTTTTTTTCTTTTCCCCTCCCCGTAAAGATATGGTGAGGCTTTATTTATGAATTCCAAACTTATCAGCGGAGTCACGGAATTTCTGAACGCCGAAGGGGAACTGCAGGAGGTAAATACTTGAAAATCATTTCTAAAGCTGGGGGGTTTTTCTTCTCAGTCTGCATACTGCAAGTGCAAACGAGGATGCTTAGTCTGCTTCCTTTTCTCCATGCGACAGCAGTGAGACCAGAGTGTACCAGGAGATGCAAGTGACATCATCTTTATCACTCTAGCACTATTCCCAGAGGGCCAGATATGAACCCTCATGTACGGTATATGCATCCCTTGTATACCATGCAGAATACAAGAATTGCCATACTGGGTCGGACCGAGGGCCCATCAAGCCCAGCATCCTGTCTCCAGCAGTGGCCAGTCCAGATTTCAAGTACCTGGCTCAAACACTAGGTAGATCCCATGCTCCTGATGCCGGTAATAAGCAGTGGCTGTTCCATAGGAAAGGAGGTATATAATCGGCCAATCTGATAACTGTCCTGCTTCATGAGGGACCAGTTTCCCTTTGTGCGGGACAGAAACACTCCGGCTGCAGGAGTTTAAATCAGAGCCGGTGTCGTCGGCCTCGGCCACGCTGCTTTAGAGCTCAGCCGGAGGATATCCCTTTCCCAGTGAAAGGACAGACAGATCAGAAGCCTACCAGACTGACGCAGTGCGGACAGGTTTCTGAGGCCACCCCCAAACTTTCAAAAGGGTGAATTTTCGGAGCTGAGGAATGCAACCGAATTTGCCCTTGCTTTTCCGGAGCAATCAGTTTGGAGTACCCAGCACTATCTTACTCTTTAAATGTCATTGAATTGTGTGGGGAAGCTGTGTCTTTTACCCTGGGATTCCTTGTAAAGGCAATAGAATTGCTCGCGCCTTTATTCCATGTGGAACTGAAGGTGCTTAGGAATCTGGCAGTAACATGGACCGGACAGCCTCACTTGCGCATACTAATATCAGCGTTAATGCCAGCACTAACACTTGGTAAATGAGCTCACTCTCCTCCTCGTTCCCACCCAAAACCCCTCTGCTGTCACGTAGGGACATTTAGATTCCTCACATGCAAAACCCAGTTATCTCATAAAAATAAATAGACTATTATACTTATTCTTTTAATATTCAAAAACATTTATGAAGGAGCGATTGTTAGGGATGTGAATCGTTTTTTGACGATTTAAAATATCGTCCGATATATTTTAAATCGTTAAAGGTGATATATAATAGGAATTCCCCCGATTTATCGTCAAAAATCGTAAATCGGGGGAAGGGGGAGGGCGGGAAAACCGGCACACTAAAATAACCCTAAAACCCACCCCGACCCTTTAAAATAAATCCCCCACCCTCCCGAACCCCCCCAAAATGTCTTAAATTACCTGGGGTCCAGTGGGTGGGTCCCGGTGTGATGTTCCACTCTCGGGCCACGAGTGCGTTGATAGGAATGGTGCCATTTTGGTTCCTGTCCCCCGACGTCACGAGCATAGGAGATCGCTCCCGGACCCCCGCTGGACCCCCAGGGACTTTTGGCCAGCTTGGGGAGGCCTCCTGACCCACAAGACTTGCCAAAAGTCCAGCGGAGGTCCGGGAACGACCTCCTGCACTCGAATCGTGTTGCCGTAATGCAAAATGGCGGTGGCCATATGGCCGGCGCCATTTTGCAACGAGTACTCCACCCCCTCCCTCTCCTGCCCAAAACAGAATTTGTGATAAATATTAGGATGTGCAGCAGGGATGGATTCCTCCCATTCGGGATTCGGATTCATAGGGGCCCAAATCCGTTGCATCCATTCTCGGGGGCCCCCGATCCGTTCATGTCAAAAATACATTCGTTCCCCCCAAAAAACCCCATCCCAACCCTTTAAAGTTATTTATCTACAAACCCCCACCCTTCTGACCCCCCCAAGACTTGCCAAAAGTACCTGGTGGTCCAACGGGGTTCCTGGAGCGATCTCCTGCACTCGGGCTGTCGGCTGTCGATCTTCAAAATGGTGCCGATAGCCCCTGTGACATAATAAGTGCAAAGGCTATCGGCGCCATTTTGAATACTGGCAGCCAGTGACCCGCGTGCAGGAGATCTCTCCAGGACCCCCGCTGAACCACCAGGGACTTTTGGCAAGTCTTTGGGGGGGGGGGGGGGACACTCCTGACCCTGGAGCAATCTCCTGGAGCAATCTCCTGCACGCGGGTCGTCAGCTGCCAGTATTCAAAATGGCGCTGATAGCCTTTGCCCTTACTATGTCACAGGGGATATCGGCGCCATTGGTCGGTTGCTCCTACCATGTCCCATTGGTGCCATTGAGGGTTCCGAAACATATGGCGAACCCCCATGAATACGACGGATCACCAACGAATAGGCCCCCCACCCCAAGACTTGCCAAAAGTCCCTGGTGGTCTAGCGGGGGTCCTGGAGCAATCTCCTGCATGTGGGTTGTCGGCTGCCAGTATTCAAAATGGCGCCGATAGCCTTTGCCCTTACTATGTCACAGGGGCTATCGGCGCCATTTTGAATACCGGCAGCTGACAGCCCGAGTGCAGGAGATCGCTCCAGGAACCCCGCTGGACCACCAGGTACTTTTGGCAAGTCTTGGGGGGGGGGGTCAGGAGGGTGGGGGACTTATTCGTTGGTGATCCGTCTTATTCGTGGGGGTTCGCCATATGTTTCGGAACCCCCACGAATACAACGAATATGGCATATACATTGCGGATTCACAATACGCTGAAAACGAATGCACACCCCTAATAAATATCACACATCGTGGTTTGGACATTTCACAGAACATAACACCAGGAAAAAAGGTGAAGTTATTTCCAGCATTAAAACATGCAATAACCTGTGTTACACTATCATACACAACATTAAACACCCCTCATTTTCATAAACTCTGCCCAAATTCCTCCCCTTTGACTACATTTTGAAAACTTGCATACGCAGCTCAGAATGGTGTTATTGCGGGCATTAGGGTTCTTACGCCCGCGTTAAGGCCCTAACGCAGTTTGATGAATGAGCCTGTCAATTAGATGCTGTGAGGCTGAATGTCAGCCCCAGAGTTTTTAGCCATTTTGGGGAAACATACATTTCTTCTATTTTTGTATTTTGCTCTTTTTTTAGAGTCTGGTTTCTCTGGCTTTCCATTTCAGTTGTGTCTGCAGGTTTCTAGTTCAGTATTAGGTAAGGGTCGGTCTGTATTCCGCCTGTGTGTAATTGAGGTGCAGTATTTCCCTGTAGGGATTGCAGCAGTCCAGCTTGTTCTCTTTCCCAGAAGGTGATGTATTAGTGTTCTAGGTCCTGGTGTAATATTTGTACTGCTGCCTTTGTATAAATGATGGTGCTGTTTGATTCCTGAGAGTCCGTGCTGTGATTGTATGGAATAGCAAGATTTTAGCTGCCTTTTTTTATTTTATTTTTTGCAGGGTTTGTGTTACTTCACAAAGTGCTTAGCAGTAGAAGGATTTTGTTTTGCTGAGGTGACACCAGAATTTGAAAATATATTTTTTTTTGCGGGTTGGGATGTAATGTAAACTATCTTCATTCTGCTCTACACCTGTTCTTATGGTTATTATAATTTTTGCTATTTTATTGCAGTTATGATGATCTCTGCCTTTCTGGAAAGAGGATTTAGGAAAGAGAACATGGAGATTTGTTTTAATTAAATGATTAATGAGATCTGATGTTTGTATTCTTTGCTTTTTACATGATATTCTTGTGTATTTATAAACTGCAATAAATATAAAAGGAATACAGATTAAAAAGAAATTTTTAATGTTGGTAAGTTTGAAATAATTGAGTTACAATATTTTAAAGTGTCGCTCATGATGCACATCAGCTGTTGTGGACTATCTAGAAATCCATTGTCAGGTGCACTCTAAGGGGCGGATTTTAAAAGGCCCACGCGCGTAAATCCGGAAGGATTTACGCGTGCAGGGCCCTCGCGCGCCGGTGCGCCTATTTTGCATAGGCCGCCAGCGCGTAAGTCCCGGGGCTTTCGAAAAGGGGCGGGAGGGGGCGTGTCCGGGGGTGTTCCCGAAATGATGTGGCATTTCGGGGGCGTGCCACGGCGTTTCGGGGGCGGGCCTGGGGGGCGTGTTCGAGGCCTCCGGACCAGCCCCCGGGACCGGAGGACGGAGCGGGGCTGCCAGCCGGCACGCACAAAGTTAAGGGGGGTTTAGATAGGGCCGGGGGGGGGGGGGTGGGTTAGGTAGGGGAAGGGAGGGGAAGGTGGGGGGAGGGCGAAGGAAAGTACGCGCTCGCGTATTGTTTGAAGATGTACCTCTAAGGCATTATTTATCGAGAAGACGACAACTAGTAGACCTGTATGCCTACTTCCTACCTATTTTAACCTTTGGTTGCCCCCCAAAAGATCAGTCCCAACTACGCCACTGGCTGGACTCTCATTGAATCAATTGCAGTGCTCCCTTTTCTGTGGCCTAGGGGCTGTCTCCTGTCGTTTGTTCTTTCTTTCTTTTCTGTGTAACATAAAATTAGTTGCAAGGCTTTCGTCAAAGAGTCCCATCAGGCCCTGGAGCAGATCTTTCACCCTCCCCAGTGGGGGGGCGATTCGCGGGGAGTGCTTTTCATAGAACGCATGACCACCTTTGGCTCTTGCTCGTTTTGACCCCCCTCCTGCCCTAGGAGTGTGCTGAGGCTCAAGGGGAGGAATCCTCAGGCACCCAGGGTTTGGAAGTCCCTTGGGATCCCAAAGGATCCTGAGTCCGAGATGACCCAGATGAATGGAGCTGGGAACAGGGGAGTTAGTCCCACACTCCTAGAGCTTCTCTGAAGAATTACCGTATGCGTCTCAGCAGCTGGATTTTCTGTCGGGGCTCAGTGGGAGAGCTGCCCCCGTCCAGGAGAAATTCTGCAGAGTTGCTGGCTGAAAGGGATGGGTTTTTTTTTTCCTAAATTCAAGAGAAGTGTTTCTTCGTGTAAGAAGAACTGATCAGATCCCAGTGCGGGGTAAAGGTCAGGGAGGGTCCCTCTCCCTTTGAGAGTGGTTAGAGAAGAAACCCCTGAGCGCCTGTAGATTTCGGAGATGGTATTTTGGGGTGGTCTATGGATTGTGCCAGGTGCAAGTGAATCATTCCCAGCAGATTAACCCAACAAAGGAATTTTTTTTTTAACAATCCCCAGTCGGTAGGTGGGGAGTGCATCAACTCTTTGCCGGAGAACCTCCTTTACCCTAGGTGGCTTCGAAAACTTTCCTTCCTCCCCTGGAGCATTGGGGGTCACAGCCTGACCCCCAGCACTCCCTGGTGAGTCCCTGAATCCAGTCAGAGGCTGAGGCAGACTTACATAATTTAAAAAATAAAATAAAATAAAGGTAATTTGAAATGAAAAGAGGAGTAGTCAGCAGTCACTGTAACATGAACCGCTGTGCTGCATTTTATATTGCGATCCCATGTTAGAGGTTGGTGCCTGCTTGTTTTGGGGGACAGGTGTCATGAATGGTCATTAGTTGTTTTTTTTGTCTATTGTTTGAAGGCTTGGGGTTATTGTTTGTATGGAATCCGCTGTCTGCCTTTCCTGGAAAATGCAGAATATTAAATAGAATAAAATAAATAAATGTGTTCCTTTCATGAAAGGATAAAAAAAAAAAAATGGTATTGTGGGCACTAGCAACTACAGAAGCTCTTCCCCAGTGTCCCCCACATCTAATGTTTACATATTCTCCTAAATCAAGGTTCATGGCGCTTGCATCACTCTGCATTCAGTTGTTGCCCTGAATAGAGCTTGGTATAGCTGTAGGACATTATTATAGACGTTTCCACGTATTGCTAAGAATAGTCTAACTGCAAGCGATAGTTCACTGAGAATACATCCGAATATGATCAGGCCTTACCTGCAGGAGCTGTGACGTGAGCTCGTTTTCACAAATAACGTGGCTTGTCATTTAAGGAAGACGGCAGTGCCACAGACTTAGCTGGTTTATTTGGGAGGGGGAAGAGAGGCTATCTCCTGCCACCAAGCTTCCGCGAATCCGTTCTGCTTTGATTGTGAAGCGATTTCAAAGAATCCGAAGTTCGTCAAGGTTGCAGGGATGTGTAGTTTTGCTCTGGGGATTCTTTTTATTTTCGGTTTCAGTTTGTTATATTTATTTTGGTTCGGTTCATTTGACGAGCTGAAATAAAATTTAAGGGCCAGATATCCAAAGTAGAACCTTTAACAGAAACCTGGGGGTAGCCTGCACGGAGGGGCAGTTACTTCCATAAGAAGCTTGCTGGGCAGACTGGATGGACCATTTGGTCCTCTTCTGCTGTCATTACTATGTTACTGTATGTAGCTGCTTAAGTAATTCAGCCGGATAAGGCTCATCCGACTAACTTGCAAGTGATAGTCAGCAGCATGGCTGCTACGCCACTGAATATCACCATAAAAATCGCTAGTTGGCCAGGTAAGTCTTATCTGGCTAACTTTACACCTGTTGTTGCAAAATTAACCAGATGAGTCGCTCCTTCCTGAAAGGCCCGTTTCCTATGCACCACTTCTCTGGATGAATACTTATCCAGTAAAGCACCTATCCAGCTAAGTGCTTGCTGCTGAATGGAGTTGGATATTCACCCACTGCCTCTTATCTGGCTAAGTGGCTGAATATCGCCCTCTACATTTTTAAATGGAAGGACCTGCAATGAGACCTCCCTGGGCCCCGCTGCCTCATCACTACCACCACCGCCACCACATCTGAGCTGAAGCCTCCCCAGATCCTTCCTCCTCCTCCTCCTCCTCACAAGTGAGCCAGGGCCTCTACAGCCCCCGCTTACCCCCTTACGCAGAGTCTTCAGTCTAAGAAGGGGGCAAGGGCAATCCCTCATTTGCTCTTGCCCAACCAGCTGGCCCTGAGACCAGTGCTAGTGTTTCACAGCTGGAAAGCATCTGCCCCCCCAAAACAACGTGGAACTGCTCGGTAGCGTTTAGTTGTAAATCTGTACAACAAAACGGCTCTGACTTCAGGGTCAGGTCAGTACCATTGTGCAGCCAGGAGTCAGCAAGGTAGGGGATACCAGGGATTGTCCCTGTCCCTGTCCCTTTCACCACTGGAGACACCACAGAAAGGGGAAGTTCCAGCTGCTCTGGGTGTGGATGGGCAGGTCTGGGGAGGTTTTTTCTAAACAAACTAAAGCCAGTGTTCAGATATTTTCAGCTAAGTTGGTTTTCCATTTGTTATTTGTTATGAAATATGCACCCATTTAAAATGAATGCGCTTCGTTGGTCACCTGGTTCTGGCTACGCTGACAGGTGATACATGGAACATTTTTGTGACTACATCTTTCTAGGTGAGCTTTTAGGAGTATTCATAAATGGACAAAACTGTCAAGAATCTTAAGGATTTATCCTGAAAAGCTGCTTGCATGGTTCTTACTGTCAGTAGAGAACGCAACAGAGAAAACTGAAAAGTACTTGAAAGCAGGTGCAATTTCTGGACAGAAAGTGTGGCAGACAACTTTATGCCAAGTTGGACAATTTTGCTTCGTATGAACAGTCCTGAAAATGCTGTTTTGTGTTGCCTTTTTCGCTAATGTGAAAGGAAGTTGACATAGGGAGGGTCGTTTTATAACATCGTGTGTAACCTATGTGGCAGCTACTGTGTCTAAATTACTCCAGTTTCCAAAGCTTTGAAAATTAAGCGAATGTGCATGCGGAAACTCACCCCTGGGAAGTTACGCCATCGCTTTGCAATGTGTAACTTGTAAATTTATAGACATACTTTTTAAAAATGAAAAGCAATGCACATAAACCCAAGCTCCACCCTGCCTCATCTTATGCTTGTGAAATTATGTGCAAAACTGGCTTTCATGCATAATTTTTCAAGCGCCCACCCAGGGCAATTTCAAAACACTAAACCTGTGTTTTGTGCAAGGAAACGACTTTGAACATTCACCCCTTACTGATGGTAACTTTAAAACGGGTTTGCTACGTTCTAAAAGTGAATCTTTTTTAATGCAACACCCCTCCATTGTTTTCTACACTGCTGTCAAAATGTAAATGCCAAGTTGCCATTGGGAATCCGGCATAATAATCTGTCATTTCCAAGTCCTTGAAAATGTAGTTGTTTTTAAGTCCGAGGCCTTCATTTGAATCGCTTGACATGCTGATCGTGGGTAAATGACTACTTTGAATGAGAACGTGCATGCCATTGGTCACTGAGCATTTGTGGCTCCTGGATTTGAAATCTCTTCCATTTTCTTTGCAGTTGAAGGACTTCATAAGACTTTGTGAAGGAGGTTCTTCTATGACGCCTTTTTCACGAGCCGTGGAAACTGTAGAAGCCAATGTACGGTGGCAGATGCTCCACAGAGAGGAACTCTTCCAGTGGCTAAGGAAATCCCTGAAACACTGATTGGCGACACCCTGCCCGCTGCCCAGTTTCTGAATGGCAGCTGCTTTGTTTAGAAAAACTAAAAAAAATATATTGGAACTCAAACAAGAGCGCAACGTGCAAGAATCAAGAACAGACTCTGCTTTTCCCTAGTTTTGCACTGGGCCCTTTTTCAACTTTTAACAAAAACGTTTTCAAAAGGAGAAGCTCACCACAACGGTGTGTGTGAAATTCAGTCCTGGCTGTACAGGATGGAACATTCGATTTAAGTGGGTGCATGTCGATGTAACGTCAGTTGAGAAATCGTCGTGGGGTGGTCTGTGCATGGTTTCTGGTCCCTGCCTGTATTTAAGCATGCTTACGTACGGCGTCCACGTTTTGTATTTGAATTCTTGTTACATCAAGAATGGGCATTATGCACAAGCACAATGACTATACATGACAATCAGTGTTGTACTAATCAGAGGAGGCAGGAAAATAACACCAATAGGTTACCGAAAAGAAGCTGGGGGGGGTGGCAGTGGGGGAAGAGATAGAGAATCGATAGATGAGAAGGGCATGGTAGTTATAATTCTAGGAGCAGAAAGTAACGTGCAAAGTGGCCTGTTAGGTGCCTATTGAATCTTCAGAGACACAAATTAAGCTTCTAAGCACAGTTAGATGCCTATCCCACAGCATCCGAAAGGTGGGTGGTTACGAAGTGTGTCCTCATGTTGGACATGCTGAGCTAATATCAGATATATTAAACTTCTAAATATGATATATGTTAGGTGCAGAATCCTACACCATGTATTTAAGTGATTTGCACAAACAGTAGGGGAATCGGATGAGGTTTTAGATTTTGAATATCGATTCAACGTAAATCCCATTTTCTTTGTGTATGATAATAGGGGTAGGTGCAGAATGTTTTCCCATTTCGTTTTATTAAATTAAAAAAAAAAAAAAGAAATTTAAAATAAAGAAATGAAAGGCAAAAATGGAATTTAAAAGATGTTGGGTCTGGCTCTGCTGCAGAAAAAAAATATTTTAAAGTCCCCGCACTCTTCGAATCCCCAGAACCTCCCTCCTCTCAGCCTCTTCATGGGACAGGAGCAATTCCCAGTCACCCCTGCCCTGCCGGTGTAGGAGTCATCTAGCGGGTCGGCTGACCCAGGACAAGGGCCATTCTGAAAATCCACTGCACCAGAAAACGATGCCACTTTCTCTGTATCACCAGATAATCCATCCAAAACATGTCGAGCTTATTCAGTAGATGAATCTGCCATCATAATAGGCAGTACAGGTATTCGTTGCCTTTTGATTACTCATCTGGCACCACAACCAGTATCCCAGATACTGTATCTCCTTCACACACCGGCGTCTTGTGACATTTTGACGCCAGTTTTAAAACCGGTGTGTGAAGAAGATATCGCATCCACATACAGCCCCATGATGCAGAAAACAATTTCTAAATGAGGACCATGTTGGGGTGATTGTGTGAACTGACCAAGCTGGAATACAAAGATAAGTCTTTTAATTGCAAAAAAAAATCAAAACTTCCTAAAAACTATTTATTCTGGGCCACTGGTTGTGGATGCCAGATGATTAATCAAAAGGCAATGAAGGTGTAATATCGGTAGTGCTTATTATGATGGCAGAGTAATTTAGTGAATCAGATTTACACGTATTGGATATACACGTGTTAAACAAAATTATATCTCCATTTTGATTTATGTACCATTTTATATTTTGTATTTGCCCTTTTCTTCTATTACAGATTTTCACAATGGCGCTGGTCTCAAGTCAGCTGGCGCCATTGGAGAAGGAGCAGCCCCTAGAGATCTCTCCTGCCCTGTGAAGGTTGAATAATTGGGAGGATGTTTTGCGGATCTGGAGAGTGCCCAGACTTTTTTGTTTTTACGACGAGGGGCGATCTTTATTTTAAAGTGAAACAAATGAAAGCGAATATTTCACTCGCTTCTCTTTTGTTTTGTTTCAAAAACGGCACTAAACATATTTTGATGCATAGCTACATACCTTTACAAATATCAAAACCACCTTTAATAAAAATACAAACAATGTGAGTGAGCATGGAAATTGTTCACTGGTGATCGTGATTGCTAACGTGAAATTATTGACCCCTCCTATCTTCAAGGTATTGAGACATACTGATATCCACACTCTGTACAGGATGCAACCAAACCTAGACATATTGAATCATACTTGTATTCGGAATCAGTATTTGTAAGGATTTTTGTGTAACCGGTTAGAAAAGACTTCATAACAAGCCAGTCCCAAACCAGCTGTGAAATACAGTAAAGCACCATTTATCTGACGTTCCACTAATCCGAAACTCTCATCTGGAAAAAATTGCGGCTCCCCCTCCTCCCAGACCCATTATCTGGAAAATTTCTATTATCCAGCTATTAGTTGGCCTCATATAATCTGTTATTCAGAATGGCCTGGGTGAGGAGGGAATGGAGCAGGTTGAAGTTTTATTGTTGTGTATATAACTCCTACACTATCATGAAATTGTGAAGCAGGATAATGTAGTTACAAACAGCTCATTTATAAAATGTTATAAGTACACAATACTGAAGCTTTTCTGAAAAGTCAACTGTCCTCTTTATAGCAATACATACGATTTTTATTTTGTTTTTTTTTTACATAGCATTAATAGTACATGAAAGTGCTGTTGAAGGCAAGCATAAGCAATCAAACAATGATTTGGATATCATACAGGCAGGAGAGTAAAGGACAATGAATAACCTAAGCTATCTTTGAGTTTGGACGCAGTTATGGGTTTCTATCTAACAGAACTTACCTGTAATGTTTTTATATATACATATATTTATGGTCAGTGAAGGAAAACATTTGTGTTTTTCTGTGTCCAGTTTTAAGAATACAAATGCTAGTCCAGCATTAAAACATTTGAATCCATATAATCCATGTTTGTCTTCTAACAGCCATGGTGAGAAAAACAAACAAACCAAAAGTTTGCCTCTGTACCAATTAGGGATGTGCAGAGGCAAACTTTATCTTATTTTATTTTTTTGTTTGGGTGGCTTGGGATTTGGTTTGTTTAATATTCATTCAGTTTGTTTCATTGCCAAACCAAAATAAACATGAACAGGCTAATTTTTAAACGATTGTAGGCGCGCCCATACGCTGAGATTGTAATTCACGTGTGTACGATTTAAAATGCACCCAGCGCACGTACGTGTGCTCCTAATCCGAAGAAGGTGCTCGAGCAGACGTGCTTCGCATATCCTCCTCAGGGCTTTGTTGGCTTTAACGCACCTAGGAGAGCGGATTTTCAAACCTGCTCGGGCGAAGGACATTCCCAGGGTTTCCAGTTAGTCCACCAGTTTGCCCAGTCAATATCAAGGTCATCCAGACCTCTTTGGTTCTTCGGCCTGTACTCCCTCCAGTTGACCCGGCTAAAATGCGATTTCTGCAGATTTACACCTGGTCAGAAGCAGCAGTAAACATATGCGGCTAACAAGCCGCTGTGTGCTGTGGCCACCGGATTTAACATACAGAGTAATGCGTGTAACTGCTGGCCTTGCCCCAGAGCACCCATGCCCCGTCCCTTTTTTTCCTCCTTTTTTTTAGCTTGCACACACACACACACACATATGCTCATAGGGGCAGAGTTTAAATGTTACGCGCGCGGGGGGTACATTTCTGCGCTACACCTGATTTTATAACATGCGCGCGCAAAGGGGTGCACAATGGGGTACATTTTAAAACACAGGCGCAAACAAAAGTACGCTAGATTTTATAAAATCCAGGGTCGGCGAGCGCTAGGGGGTGCACATTTGTGCAACTTGCGCGCGCCGAGCCCTGCGCGCGCTGCCCGTTCCCTCCGAGGCCGCTCCGAAATCGGAGTGGCCTCGGAGGAACTTTCCTTCCGCCTCCCCCCACCTTCCCCTCCCTTCCCCTACCTAACCCACCCCCCCGGCCCTATCTAAACCCCCCCCACCTCTATCGCACAAGTTACGCCTGCTAGAGGCAGGCGTAACTTTGCGCACGCCGGGCCGGCTACCGTGCGCCATGTTTCGGTCCGGGGGCTGGTCCGGAGGCCGCAGCCACACCCCCAGATGACGCGCCGACCGTGCCACGCCCCTGACACGCCCCCGGATGATGTGCCGACCGCGTCAGGCCCACGACACGCCCCTGGATGACACGCCGACTGCGTCACGCCCCCGACACGCCCACCCCAAGAAAGCCCTGGGACTTACGCACGTCCCGGGGCTTTGCGCGTGCCGGAAGCCTATGCAATATAGGCTTGGCGCACGCAGGGCCATTTTAGAAGGGTTACGCGCGTACCCCTTTTAAAATCCGGCCCAATGGCTTTCCCCGTTCCATCCAAGGCCGCTCCAAAATAGGAGCGGCCTTGGAGGGAACCTTTTTTTTTATCCCCCCCACCTTTCCCTCCCTTCCCCATCTAACCCACCCTCCAGCCCTAACTAAATCCCCCCTACCTTTTTTTCAGGAGTTTGGCATAACTTGCGCGTGCCAGACGGCTGCCGGCGCGCCTTGCCCCGGCACAGGCCACTGTGCCGGAGCACTCGGGACCACCCCCGGACCGCCGCCACGCCCCTGAACTACCCATTATGGAAAGCCCCGGGACATGTGCGCGTCCCGGGGCTTGCGCGCACTGCCGAGCCTATGAAAACTAGGCTTGGCGCACGCAGGGGTAGGTTTTCGGGGGTTACGCGCGTATCCCTTTGAAAATCTACCCCATAGGGCCTGATTTTCAAAGGCATTTACACACGTATAAATGAGTTTTACAGTTGTAAATGCACTTTACCCGTGTAAGTGGGCTTTTGAAAATTGCTACAATATATGCCCTTGAATTGTCCATAGGATTTACCCATGTAAGTGCATTTTAAGCAGGTAAATGGCTTTTGATAATTGCTACAAAAGTTGTTACATTTTCACATGTAAATCTTTTTGAAAATGACCCCCATAATTAGCAGCTTTTAAAATCCTTGTTGCTTATATGAAGCCCATATACTTGCGTAAATGGGCCTTTTAGCGTGAGCAACGCATTTAAAATTTGGCCTTAAATTAAAAAAAACACAAAAAAAGAAAGAAACTCCATCCAATTCCCTATGGCCCCTGCTATGCTTTTCTCTTTGTATAGCATTGATCAAAGGGTGAAAGGAGCAGGAGTCATTACCAGTTGCTCCTGCCCACTGGTTCTGCTTTAAAATGACATGAGTCTTAGGACAGACCAGCACCATATTGTTTGATGGCCTTAAAGTAACATGTGCATAAAGCAATATGGCTATTAAACAAGCTTCACCATGCCTACTACAGTACAAAGGGATGGTAACTTTCAAACCGGCGCATATGTGCGCACGTTCATCGGCCTGCGCCCAGGGACACAGCTATTTTATCAGCTGCATGCGTTTATGTGCGCATGTTATAAAATAGCTTGCTGCACACACATGTGCACCATATTTTAAGCGGGTGCGCGCAAATGCTACTTCCACCGCATAAATCAGGAGATGTTAAAAGGGGCTTGCGCTGATGCCATTTCCAGTTTCACCAGTTCGTCCCCAGTTCACCCAGTTAAGAAAGAGGTCTTCCAAATGCCTCTGGTTTAATAGCCTTCACTCCACCCAGTTATCCCTGACCCTTAAAACCCCACTGGTCTGCCTATTGATTTTATAACTTGCATGGCATCACTAGCAGAAGTAAAGTTAGGTGGCAGGAGGCATCGGCAGGCACCACATCGCATAAGTATTTATGCACACATCTCAGCTTCACACCCCGAAACGCCCATGCCCCACCCAGACCACACCCACTCCCCGCCCCTTTTGAAAACTTGCAAGATGTGCCTGCTGCGACATTTATGCGCATAGCCAAGTGACTTTTCAAATCCATTCAGTGCGCATGAGGCCAACATATTCATGCACCTTCTAATTAATGCACACATTTAAGCTTTGTTTTACAGCTGTAAAACAAAATCGCACCAGGCAAACCTGAGACTAGCACCATTTTTAAAGCAGAACTAGCAGGGCAGGAGTGACTAAGCATTGCTTCTGCCCTTTCTTCCTTTGACCAGCACTGTGGAAGGAGCCCAAGAGTGGTAGGTGCCACATGGGGGCAGGGGGGGGGATTGGATTTTTAAACAAGTATCTCTGTGCACACTATTTGCTAATAGCATGCCCAATTTGCTGAAATGAAAAAGCCCCAAATGTTCAGGTTTTGCAGGCCAATTAGGAATTTGTTTTATTTGAAATGAACCAAACAGAAAATGTGAATTTTCGGTTCAGATTGTGCATTCGTTTCAAAAACATTCACATTCCTACAACCAATGATGTGTAGTGACAAGGTTTCTATTCTGGGCAAAGAAGTATATATGGAACTAATGACTAAAATTATCCATTATTGTTATTGCTGTAAGGATATGCTGTCATTTTAAAATGACTGGGAAATAATGACTTTTGTTTTGTGCCGTTTTCCATCCAAAGCAACACAAAAAACATCAAACTAATTTTGTTTCTGTCATTTTAGCGCATACTAAATCAATTTACTGCATACTGAATAGTTTTAGTGCATGTTAAAATGACAGAAACAAAATGAAACCAAAATGAAAAAAGAAATTAAAGGAATAGAAGACAAAAAGAAAAAGAAACTGAATTTTCTTTACTTGCACACTTCTGTACTCCTAATCATGGTCACATTATATGTTCCCATTTGTTCAATGTATAGATATTCATTTGACGTGCTAGATTTTGATGCATTGAGGTAGGGATTTCGTACTTTAAGGAAAGGAGTCAAGTGATCTGCTTTTCACCTGGTGCTGGTACAGGAATCACTAGCAGTTAAACTAGGGTTGGAAGTGGCAGTGTTACTAGCCAGCAGTGTCAGTAGATGATTAACTGTGCCAAATGCTTCCTCTCTCTGAGACGTGAAAACACATCGAAGTAAATTTCATTTGAAACTCCAAGTGACTACAGAAGTTATTTTTCGGCTTATACAAAGGGGAAACAGTACAGGGAAGCCATCACTTGGCTTGGGTTCTGCAGAGTGAACAAAACTCTCATTGGTCCCTTTCTGGCCTTCTTTCTCTCCATAGCATAGACAACTTTCCCATTCTACAAGGCATCCAAATGCCTCCTCCAAAACTGAATGAAATAACAAACCTCTCCTAAAATACTAATCAGACTCGTCACTCTCTCTGTAAACATCTAACTACTCCATAATCCTTTCCAGCTAGGGCTATTTATTTCTCATGGGTTCTTGCCTTTTTATGAGAACTCTTGCTGTATTTCAACTCCTCATGCTAAGTGTTTTGCATAGAAATCTGTAGTTGGAAGAGTCAGCAGGCAAATGTGTCTGATTTCTCACAAAAATGTTCGCAAAGCGGGAAATTGACTTTTCACACCTTTAGTGCCAATGTTATGACTTTTGGTGGGATGGGAAATTGATTTTTCTCATCTCAGGAAACCAAGGCCGTATCGTTTCCACTTCTTGAGAGTGCATCGTGACATTCCCAGCGAAGGTCATGAAGACCCCGGCTACAGTACTGGAGCTTCAGAAATGGATCCACCAACAACACTGGGGGTGGGTGGGGTGGGGGAAGCAGACGTAGACTGGACACTTATTTTGCGTTGTGCATTAAGTCTTGATAGGTCCTTACATCTGTGTCTTTTTTTGATGCAATTGCAGTTCATTTAAGCTGATTTTGTTTTTAGTTTAAAAAAACTTTCTGTGATTCTATGTATCGAGCATTAATAAGATATAATATGTGCTATTTTTTTAAGAAACTGTTTTTGGAAAATAAAAGTGCACCTAAAAGTAATTCAAGGTATCGCCATTGTTATATATCTTTGGTCCAAGGAAGCGCCTTGGGGAATGGGCACTCACCCCAATCATAGGCGTCACCATTGGCTAATAAGGAACAAGTAGGGAAGCCACATTCCAATTAAATGGGGCTATAAGGGAATATTTACGAGCGTATATGTAAAGAAAGTGACTGTTTTGATGACTTTATGGGACTTGTTTGTGAAATATGTATAGAAATTCACAAGCAGTGAAGGGTGAACTGCTGCTTTACAGTGTGATGGTTACTCTGTACCCCAGGAGGGATCAGCTGATAGAACTGTTAGAGGGAGCTGGGCTAAAGAGAAAACCTGGGAGAAAGCTCCAGAGCAGAGGAGAATTAGAATCAAGAGAGGAAATACAATTCCCAGAAGACATAGGGGCTCTGGAGGGGGAGGTTCCAAGAGCAGGAGGAGGGAGGAGCCTTTCAAGGTTGTGCACTACCTAGATGAGTCATTGAGTGGCGAGATAGGACAGGTGCAGTTTGATAAGCGAGTGAGCGTGCTAGAAGTAGAGGAGGGGCAGGAAGGGGAGAGTAAGCCAGGGGAGAATGGAGAGGAGGTGGAGGTATTGAAAACCTCTGAAGGAAGCCCCGAGGAGATGGATGTGGAGGCCATGTGGTATGAAGGTTGAGTGTGCTTCTGGAAGGACACTGCCAAGGGTGATTGTACCTGCACCTAAGAGAGAAGGGAAGTGATAACCCCAGCTGCGGAGGGCGGAGGCAGTGGGGCTTGGTCCCTCCAAGCCAAGTCCACAATGACACAGCAGTAGTTGGACTGCGGGGAAAGAGAAACTGTATTGTGTTTTAAAGTACCGCTTGGCTACATGAGAATTTGTTTGGGAAAAGAGAGCCTGTGCTACCATGTTGATTTTTGCCCAGGAAGGGAGAATTTCATGCCCAGCTAGGCTTGGAATAAATGGGCAGGATTTTGGAAATCTTAAAACAGGGTCACCCTGGGCAGGAACGGGGTAATCATACACAGAAGAGTCTGGAATTCAGCTGAGTACACTGGAACTGTGTTTCCCCCAGGCGAACTCATAAGCCAGCAGAAACACCCTAGGCAGTAATGGGGTAAATTTGGCAATAAGAGCCCCTAGGCTGCCAGTCCTTGAGTTGTAACCCCGGGTGCTGGTCTCCTATTTCTCCAAGGAGTCAGGCCGAGGCACCTCCAGGGAAGAAGGGAGGAGACATCTGAACACAACTAAGAGAACAGAGTCTTGCCAGCCCGCACAGCGAGACATTACAACGGGGGTTCCTTCCTTCTACATTTGACTTACAAAAGTTAACCCATTCTTTGATTTGAAGTATTATTACATGATCCAACATGTGCCTGATCAAACTGTGCCTAATCGCTAGGAAAAGGCTTTATATCATTCTGTGGCGGATGGTGAGTACGAGACATCTTATGCCCCTCCAATACCAGGCTTATCTGTCAAGTGAAATTTGAAGGTACATTTCGGTTTTTGAGCTTGTAGAAGTGTTGATAGGACCCCCACCAATCACAAACGTTCTTTGATTTCCTCAGTCCTGGTCAAGATAGAGAAATTTGGGAACAGAATACCTCCATGAGTGTATGCAGGGAATACTCCTAAGCAAAGCCCATCAGTAGGAGGTGAGCTCACAATTAAATGGGAATAAGAAGTTCCATACAGACCTGAGAGGGAGCTATCTGGGATGTATATGCTCACACCTCCATACATATATGGGCATAAGAGAATAAGCCTATCAGGAACCCTTCGAGCATCCTGATGCATACTGAAAATATGATGTTAATAAGACACTAAACGCTATCAGGTGAATTTTCAAAAGGTTACTCACGCAAAAATGCCCACATAGGTGCGTTTGCAGGCCAGGCGCTAGTAACCCAAATTTTAAAAGACTACAAAGTACGCATATATATACCCTTGTGTGCATAAAAATGAAAGGGAGTGGGACATGGGTGATGCGTGGGCATTCAGGGGTGGGGCCTAGATACGCGCGTAACTCCATATTTTAAAAATGGCTGACTGTGGCACGCGGCAGCTTATTTGCCTACATTTACTGCTGCTCCTGATGAGGAGCAAGTCTGATCTCGAGTTTTAGGGATTTTAGGACAGGGTGAGGGGGATCCAAGTCATCTAGGGGGGCTTCCAGGATGAAGAAGCAGAGGAGTCTGGAAGACCTCGATATTGACTGGGAAAACTGCTGGATGAATCAGAAAAACTGGGAATGTCCCTGGTGTGAGTGCGCTTTAAAATCCACTTACATACGAGCGTGAAAGCCAGCAGAATCCTAGGGTAGATACGCAGAGTAGGTTTGCTTGAGAAAGAGCTTAAAAGTGGCATACTTGTGTGCGATAGATGTATTTTAAATAGTGCACGTGCAACGAGGCACGCGATATAAAATTCCAATGCATTTGTGCTTGTGCACTTATACATGCGTATATGCGCGCACATTTGCTCCTTTTAGGGTTTATCTCTATGGAGGAAATTTCAAAGGAGTGGTG
Source organism: Rhinatrema bivittatum (assembly GCF_901001135.1). Classification (NCBI taxonomy): domain Eukaryota; kingdom Metazoa; phylum Chordata; class Amphibia; order Gymnophiona; family Rhinatrematidae; genus Rhinatrema; species Rhinatrema bivittatum. Next base: position 465,828,997 of record NC_042618.1, on the reverse strand, counting down.
TGGTAAAAGTAGCATATATGGTAGCCATTTTCAAAAGCCCATTTATGCACCTGAGAACTTTTGAAAGTTCAGCCCTATGGAGTGAATTTTCATAGGAGATGTGTGCGCCAACGTACCAATTTAGAAAACCCCATTTGTGTGCATAAAGTCCATTTACACATGTAAAACCCAGTTTTTTGTACATAAATCCTTTTGAAAATTACCTCGGGGGGGGGGGGGGGGAGGGGAGGGAGCAGGGTAGTATATGGACAAGCACACACACACACACACATAGATAAGGTGATCTTGCAAGGCTTCTTCCCTTCAGAAAGTAGAATAATTACATTAGAAGAAAGTCTGAATATTTGCCTTCCCAGATTGCTAATCATTTGATAGACTGAACTAAATGCCTTTCACTTTTATAAAGTCATCTTAGAGCCATGGATTCTTGCATTCAGGTTTCTCTTAACCTTGATACTGAACAGTGAGCTCCCCTCATCAGCTTAAGTGGTTTTCTCAAAACACTTGTAAAAATGTTGCAAAACTCATATCAAAGAAAAATTTGAGATGAAATGTCACACCTGAGCTGTTGGATAATTATGAGAGAGATGTATCTCTTCTATTTGCATATCCAGTCACTGGATTATATCGCTGCATATTAACTCTGCAAGGGAGGCATTAATATTGTAGGAGAACAAAATCTGCTTCTGGCACTGGATTAATATTGCACACATGAAGAAGGCTGGAAACCCTGTATACTGAGAGGTCACTATGCAAAGGGAGCTAGCCAGCTAAACCAGGACGTAGCCAGCTAGACCGAAGCCTTAGAAAACCGGCCAGGCTAATCGGCTGCATTTCTCTGAGGGTCCGGAGGCCGGGTCGGGGCAATGCAAGGAAGTTAGGTGACTGGCACTGATTTTCAGAGCAGGCCCTACATCCAACTGGCCAATCTCCCTCCCTCCCTCCCTCACGAACCCTTCCTTTTCCCTCCCTCCTGATGGCTCTTTAAATAAATAAATAAATAAATAAATAAATAAATGCTTTCCAAGCGACCCCCATCCCTTTCCCTGACTCCTCCTGATGCCATTTATTGTTTACATTAACAATAACTACCCTCACAATCCTGTCTGCTTTCTACCCTCCTTCTGATGGCTCTCAAAAAAATCCCTCCTCTTTTCTCTCTCCCTCCTGATGTTTCTTTAATAAAAAAAAAAGTCATCCCCGCAGCCCAGCTGTAACCTCCCCCCCTGCCTGAATTTAGAAAAAGCCAACAAGGATGTGCCAGGATCCCCTCTCCAGAAAGCAGAGAGGCTGGCCAGGGATTCCCTCTGTCCATCCTCCTCCTCGCCCCCCCCCCCCCCCAAAATGGGATACTGGGGAATCCTTGCTTCCTGTTGTTCTTACAGGAGGAAGGCAGCAGGGAGACTTTTTTGAAAGAACATTGGAGGGCAGAGAAGGGGTTGGGAGTCACAGGAAGTTTTTTATTTTTTTAGTTCGTGACTTTTTTTTAAAACTCTTCCTTTTCCCTGTTGTGAAAAAGTGGAAGGTGGAGACCCTGACCACTGGCCCTGACCTGGTGCCCTTGTTATTTTTTTTTATAAGAAAATTACCACTGCACGCACCTGTATTTCTGTAATGAATTATGATTTCGCTCGTCGGTGTTTCCTTTACACATTTGGAATGATACTGTTCTAAAAAATGTTGTGAAGGTTAGTAGGTCTTAATGGGCTAGTAATGGGCGGACTCTATGGCCTGGGAGCTATTATCCCTTCTCATGTTTTAGGTTTCTGTATATACTGTTGGGATGTGATTACAAGTAAATTGAGACGTCTGGATAATGTGGATATTGATATTTCTATTACAGTTCACATTATACAGCATCTCATATCTGTATCCTTAGATCTTCTATCCATATAGCATATAGACCCTTGTATTCTTGGGAGTTTTTTTAGCGTCCGATAGCACATATTTCATTTACAGACATTTTCATATAAATTAAAATTGCTCATTATTTTTTTAGAAAATTGAAAATTCTACAAATGTAGGTGAAATGAATGTTGAATATACTGTGATCAAGCTGAGACAAATATTTCCCCTTGTACGTGAATGGTCATGCAGCATTCATGAAAAAGTAGTTTTGAAAATTCATGAATGGTTGCATAATAATAATAATAATATATTTGACTCCGTATGTCTATATAAATTCTATTATATTGAACAGCAGCAAGAATAATGTGATATATTTTGTAAAATGTTGCACCAAAATGTCTTTGCAAACTAATTAGGGTACTACAGTAGTGACATGCATCATCCATCTAGCTATTATGTTACTGCTGTTGAAATATTGTAGGAAAAACCCAGATGTGCTACTAGCAGGATATTTAAGAAAAATGACCTGGTAATAGTGAAATTACTACTAATGTTTTGTTAGTGTAGTAACAATGCAAAATATATAGTACAGCTCTGCCCTGGAAAAACTGGAGGGAGAATCCTCACACATGTCTATCCAGAAAAGTTCCAGTTCATGCTTTCCCCTTACGCTGCATGCTAATTTATTTATTTATTTATTTATTAAGGCTTTTATATACCGACTTTCTTGATACAAATCAAATCAATTCGGTTTACAATGAACTAAGCAGAATATACAATTAACCAATCAACAAGAGATACGGAGCATACAGTTACATTATAACAAGGAAGCCTTAACTTGGAGTAGGAAAATAAAGAAGGGGTGAACGGAGCAATAAATATATAAATAAAATGAATATTAAATATATAAATAAAATGCAGCTATTCTGCAAATCAGACCCTACCTGTACCTTATTTGCATGCTATACATTTACAAACCGATTTCTCTTGAGTACAGATCACATACGCCAGATACGCCGATTTAACATCTATACTACAAGCATTCAGAGAGATTTTTTCCCCACAGACACAATATAGGAGAAACCACTGTATTTGTTAATATGTGACAGCAATGTCTATTTTTCTAAAGGAAAGTCAATCCAAATATTAGAAGAGGAAAGTGTGGTGCCAATCGTATTTTATTGTAGGATCTATCTTAAGGGGTGTTTTGTTTTTATGTGTGGGGTGCTAGGCTGCTCAGGATAACTCGGGTATCAGGCCTGGCCTAGCACTGTCTTGGGCAATCACATGGGCATTAGAGGGTGGTGGTTGCTGGAGTCATTGGCGGGGTCCATTGCTCTGCTGCAGGTTGAATCAAACAGCAGAGTTTAATGGCTGCTGATTGGCTCATTTTCTGCAGGGGAGCGTACAAAGGGACGGCTGACTTGCTCTTCCCACCCTTTGCTGCATTGATAGGCTGCATCCCAACCACCCACCCTCTAATTTGTTTGGGTGTATTTGTTAATGGCCAGCTGACACAGCTTGTCTTCTGTTGGGTGGGTTCCCCAAGCTTGGCTGATTTAACTGGATGGGTGTTGATAGTCCAGTGGGTTGGTTGGATTGTTGTACTCGGAACTCTTGGTTTATGGTGGCGATTGGGCCACTCATTCCAGAGTTGGGCTTCTTATTGGGTTGTGGTGGGAGCGGCTCTCGGGCAGTGTGTATCTGCCAGATGCTTACGGGCAAGGCAGCAGAGGGGTGGATCATATTGCTGGGGTGTAGCGGATTCCTACTGGGGCTATTGGGGTTTGCAATTGTTGTTAAGCTCCGGAAATTTGTTCTGGCTTGTTAATCAAGCAGTGGCCTTGTTGGTTCCCAAAATGGTTGTGCTGTGTCATAATTGTGCTTTTGGCTCATTGGTAAAGGGGACGGGTGCAGGGAGAGGCAGATGTCCTGGCTGCCCGTGTTGTGTTTATTTTGTTTTGTTTAGTTGAAGAAAAAGAGAAAATAAAAAGAAATGGTTTTGCCACCCCCTTCCCCCACAGTGCCACCGCAATGAAAAAAATGACCCCAGGCCTTTCCCATTCCCCATCCACCCTGTGGATAGCAACTTGCACCAGGACTTCCAAAACTGTGGGTCAGGACCCCCACATGGGGCCACAAATCTTCCAGTTGTGGTCCCAAGAGCCTCATTTACCCCCTGCAACAGTAGTAGTGGAAGTCAGCATGGGGCTGCGAGCCAGCAGGCTCTCTCAGGTCCTGCAGTGGTCCCACCCTCGCCTGAGTTTCCATGGTAACAGGAAACCCTAGGTGAGGAGAGACTGGGGCCACCGCACAGCCTGTGAGCTTGATCTGGCTCACAGATCCCATGCTGACTTTCATTACTAATGCTGCTGCCACTTTCAGATCACCATTGGGCTTTGGGCCAGCCATGAGGGGAAGAGTGGGCTGAGTGTGCTTAGGCCAGTAGAGATTTCTCCTCTATCTTCACTCACCCCTGAACCTACGCAAGAGAAACAGATGTTTAAAATCATGAGAGGTCTAGAACGGGTAGATGTGAATCGGTTATTTACACTTTCGGATAGTAGAAAGACTAGGGGGCACTCCATGAAGTTAGCATGGGGCACATTTAAAACTAATCGGAGAAAGTTCTTTTTTACTCAACGCACAATTAAACTCTGGAATTTGTTGCCAGAGGATGTGGTTAGTGCAGTTAGTATAGCTGTGTTTAAAAAAGGATTGGATAAGTTCTTGGAGGAGAAGTCCATTACCTGCTATTAAGTTCACTTAGAGAATAGCCACTGCCATTAGCAATGGTAACATGGAATAGACTTAGTTTTTGGGTACTTGCCAGGTTCTTATGGCCTGGATTGGCCACTGTTGGAAACAGGATGCTGGGCTTGATGGACCCTTGGTCTGACCCAGTATGGCATTTTCTTATGTTCTTATGCCCCTGTCATCAGCCTCCTTCTTTTCCCACCAGTTGTTATCCACCTTTTTGCATGGGGCCCCAAAGGAAAATGTTGCCGCTGATCCTGGCCAAGGGGATGTTTGGAGGAGGGGCTGTTTGAAGGGAGGGATCAGATGCAGGAAGGGGTTGAGGGTTGGATCAGTGGGAGATGAATTGGCTTTGCAAGGTGAGTGGGAAATAGCAGAAGATACTGAGGGATGCAAAAGAGGAGCTAGGGGTGAGATGGTATCAACTGGTGGGGATGTTAGAAAAGATTGAGGAATGGGATGAGAAGGACAGGATGTCAGGATCAATTAGGGATTATAAAAATGGTTTGGACATGAGAGATGCTCAACTGGGAGGAAAGGGGTTTATATTGAAAGGATGGGCTGGAAGGTGAGAGATGGGAGGGGTAGAGGTCGAGAGAGGAGGTCTTCTGTAGGGCAGTAGAGGAAGGAATCAACTGGAGAGGATGGGGGGCTAAGAAAGGGGGATTAGCTGGAGTGTGGGGAGGATGAGAATGGAGCAATTGTTGGAGGCAAATCACAACCCCTCTAACTTGGTTTGGTTGTCATCTAGAGTCATGTCAATTTTCAAATTCTATAATGGGGTCACATTGGCCAAAGGTTTTGGAAGACCCGGGCTTATACCATTCCTGGGGTCACAGCAGTTCAAATATGACAGAAGTCATCCTCAGTCATTCATAAGATAACATAAGAAAATGCCATATCTTATGGGGGCAGGGGGCATAAAACAGAAAGGTGCTGGTCTTGGAGACAACTGGTGCCATTTTGCAGCCGAGATCCGGTGGGCCAGGAGTGATTGGGTGGGGGGGTCACTTCTGCCCGACTTAGACTTTCATGACCCCATGGACATGGTAAGCTACTGCCTGCCGGGAGTGGGGAAGGTCCTTCCGAAACTTGTCCAAACCTTCTTTAAACTCAGTTATGCTGTTAGCATGAACCACATTAACTGGCAGCAAGTTCCTTAGCTAGGGACATTCATTTCCAGGTTTTAATGTTATTTTCCTGGGATTTTATCAGCATTTACTACAGCAAACAACAGACCTGATTCACTATCAGACACAAAAAACGGGAGATAAGCCTTAATGAATCTGCTCCAAATTCGGGAGAAAATCAGAGGGGAAAAAATGAGGTATTTTGTCCTTTTTCTGTTTGCTACGATAAATGCTTATAAAGTCCCTTGAAAAATAAAATGAAAAGTGAAAATGACGGTCCATCGTTTACATTTGTAAGAGATCTGCTGGTGGATAATTTCAGGGAGTGTCCCCTAGTCCGTGTATCATTTGATAGTATAAGTGATCTGTTCCGTACCACACATCATTTCAAAAGCCTCTATCAGAGCTCCAAACTGAAGAGCCCTAAGCTATGTATTCTTTCTTACGAAGGGAGCCGATCCATCCCCGCAATCATTAATGCCCTTCCCTGTACCTTTTCTGGTTTTGCTGTATCTTTTTTAAGGTCCGGTGACCAGAACTGAACACAGTACCCAAGATGTGGCTGCAGCATGGATGGATAAGGGGACATTATTACATATCCCCAGTTTTGTTTCCTATTCCTCGTTTTGGTTGCTGCTGCGCACTGAGCTGAAGATTTCAACGGGTTGGTTCACAAAGACACGCAAGGGCCTTTTTCTGTGTGCTGACTCCTAAAATGGCACCCACCTGAGAGACTGACTCTCAGACAACCAGACTCATCACCGTACACGAGCATACGTATACGGCTATGCACAGATCTGCGATATTTTATAAACCGCATGTTATCGTTTACGACTGTATTATAAAATATGAGTTTCTTTACCCTGGATCATACACGTGTATGTCTGCATGCATGCAAATACATGCAATGCTTTGAAAGCACTGAATGCCTGTACCTATTCTCCCTATTTTAAAAATATATGCGCATATATAAAGTAGGACTTGGTCGTGTAAAACCCAGTTTGCGCACGTAAGTTAACGCATTTTAAAATTGAAATTAACAGGTTTACCAATTACTCCACCAGCTCGCCCAATCTTTCTCTACATCATAAGAACATAAGAACATGCCATACTGAGTCAGACCAAGGGTCCATCAAGCCCAGCATCCTGTTTCCAATAGTGGCCAATCCAGGCTACAAGTACCTGGAAATTACCCAAAAACTAAGTCTATCTCATGCTACTGATGCCAGTAATAGCAGAGGCTATTCCCTAAGTCAACTTGATTAATAGCAGGTAATGGACTTCTCCTCCAAGAACTTTTTTAAACCCAGCTACACTAACTGCACTAACCACATCCCCTGGCAACAAATTCCAGAGTTTAATTGAGCGTTGAGTGAAAAAGAACTTTCTACGATTAGTTTTAAATGTGCTACATGCTAACTTCATAGACCCTCCTGGTTCCTCAGCCTGAACCCCCCCACCCCCCCCCCAGTTCACTCAGTTCCTCCTATGCAGCCAACGATACACAATAATCAAATCTAATATTGATTACGCCAGATAATTAGCAGGTGTAAAAAAGTGCAAATAAGTTTCCAAATTAACACGCGCAAGTGTCTTTTAAAATATTTACTTATGCGTGTACCAGGTGAGCTTGCCCCAGAATACCCCTAGACACTCCCCTTTTTTATGAGTGTATGGGTGCACGTGAAACATAAAGTATGTACAAATTTTTGAGTTTTATAAAATACCAATTACATGAGCACAGGCTTCTTACATGCCTATACACTAATTTTTATGTGCATAACTCTTTGAAAATTCACCCCATTGTGTATACATAGGGGGTAATTTTCAAAAGGAATTGCATGCATAAGTGTATCTACTATTGTAGCAATTTTCAAAAGCCATTTACTTGAATAAAGTGCACTTATGTGAGCAAATCCTATGGACAATTCATGGCATATATTGTAGCAATTTTCAAAAGCCCACTTACACGAGTAAAGTGCATTTACTCGAGTAAAATCCAGTTTTAAGTGAGTAAATGCTTTTTAAAATTAGGCCCATAATTAGGATTATTTTCCCCTATATGCATCACTTTACTCTTGCCCAGATTAAAATTGCTCTTTAAATGCCCAGTTTCTCAGTCTCACAATATCCACCTGCAATTCCTCACCGTCAGTTCATGATTTAACTACTTTGAATTCGTTTTGTGTCATCTGCAAGTCCGGTCCCCTCGCGCGTTGCTCCTTTTTCTAGATCATGGAGGAATATGTCAAACAGCACAGATCCCGGTACAGATCCGTGAGGCACTCCACGATTCACTTCTCTCCACTGGGAAAAAGTGACCATTTAGACCTGCTCACTGTTTCCTGTCTTTTAACCACTTACCAATCTGCAGTAGGACACTGCCTCCTGTCCCATGACTTTGAAATTTCCTGTAGAGCCTCTCATGTAGGACTTTATCGCATGCTCTCTGAAAATCCGGGTATACCATATTGACTGGCTCACCCTTATCGACATGTTTATTTGTGCCTTCAAAGAATTCATAATAGATTGGTAATCACTAGTATAAAAAAAAATGTCCCCCATGCGACTTTGGGTGAAGGGAGACAGGCCAGACCAGCTGTACTCATAACATTCCCATTTTTTCTGTGTGTGTCTGTGGGGATATGCTGAAGTCTGATATGGCGAGTGATAGGATTAGCAAACATTTCCAATTACTTTATTTGCCCAGGCTGAGTTTCTCTGCTCTAGGCTTTCCTAAAACGGTTTTAGTGCAGAAATAGTTTCTGCTATGAAGCACAACTTTCAATTAGACCTGAAAATCTGATATAAACAAAATCTTGAAAGCTCCTAGGTAGGATTTAAAAGAATCCATTATATTTTGTAGCTTTTCAATTAAAAAAAATATATTGAAAGTGGTTGTACCTCTGTTAGCTGGATTGTGATATATAAAATGTGGTGTGAAAGCGTGAACTTGCTAAAATAATAACAGTAATCTGCATTGCTCCAGTCTTGTTGCTGTTCTTTTGGCAATGCATAAAAGAACAATGAGAGATGAATGCAGTGCTTTGGGCACTGTGAAATGGAAAGGTGGAATAGAAATAAATGGATGAGGAGGAGGAATGGTCAAAGAATGTTATAGGGAGGGACTAGCAGCTAAGGTTTAATGTTAAAAAAAACAAAACAATGCAGAGTCGTACATTTGGACTGCTAGAAATCCAAGGGAGAGATACAATATGGGAGTGAAATTCTTCCAAGGATGAAAGAAGAGCGGGCTTGGCGGGGGGGATGGGGGGGGGGGGTTCAGATGACCAACAAGTGGATAAAGTGATGGCAAAAGCTGCTTGGCTGCTTAGGGAGAGGAATGGTCATCAGAAAAAGGGAGGTGATATTGCCCCTGTATGTCTCTGGTGAGACCTCACTTGGAATACTGAGTACAATTCTGGAGACCCCACCTTCAAAAGGATATAAAGAGGATGGAGTTGGTCCAGAGGGAGGCTACTAAAATGGTCAGTGGTCTTCATTCTAAAGCATATGGGGATAGACTCAAAGATCTAAACACGTATACTCTAGAGGAAAGGGGAGATATGATAGAGACATTTAAACACCTCCAAAGTTTCCATGCATAGGAGCCGAGCCTCTTCCAAAGGAAAAGGAGGTTCTAGAATCGGGGTTCATGGGATAAGGGTGAAAGGGGGTAGACTCAGGCGTAATCTAAGGAAATATTTCTCCTTAGAGGTGGTGGAGACAAGGACAGTATCTCATTCTCAATTAAAGACAATGTGGGCCCAACCCAGGGACTCTCTGAGGAACTGTTAGGAATGTCGGTGTGAATGGGCAGACTGGATGGGCTGTAATGATCCTTTTCTGCCACCATGTTTCCAAGAATAAAATTCCATGTTGTAAATTTAAAGGAAAAACAGAGGTCCTGCTTCATTCAGTGCTGAGGGAGAAGCCATCGCTTGCAGTCAAGGAACCATCACAGAAGGAGTATTACAAGAGTGACACATTATTTTCTTCAATCTATACCACTCTATCCCCCAGGATGACAGCAACCAATGAAGACTAAATTGGAAGTTGTAGAAAGGGACCTGCGAATGCTGTTAAGTGCAACAGCAATTGACAGGTGCTATGGGGTTTGTTTTGCATCATTACTTTACATCTCCTTTCCTCTGTAATATTTCCATTTATTTATTTATTTATTTTATATACCGACATTTGATCTCAATTGAGAGATCACACCAGTTTACATTCAGGTACTGTAGGTATTTTTCTATCCCTAGAGGGCTTACAATCTAAGTTTTTGTCCCTGAGGCAATGGAGGGTAAAGTGACTTGCCCAAGGTCACAAGGAGCGACAGCTGGACTCGATCCCTGGTCTCCTGGTTCATAGTCCACTGCTCTAACCACTAGGCTATTCCTCCTCCCTTAATTCCCTCATTTGAATGGGGGATTCTGTCTTGCTACCTTATGGGGCACTTTCCTCCCTATAATGGTTTATAGTTTGTTGAGGCGTGCCTTATGGATGCTGAAAGATTTTTTCGGTGCAGTCACGTCTAAGAATGCAAGAGGACATGGCTCGTGGTGGCCATTTATGAGGGACTTCTGTGAACACCAAAGGATTTCAGATGAGTGGTTGAACGCAGACTAGCATACACCTGTCTTGGGTAATATTCTGTCTAAAATGTTCTCCATTTTTCCACGGATTTATTCCCTCGCCCTTTTCTCCGAAAGTCAAAATAGTATTTAGAGAATAGGAAACATAACAAAAAGAACATCCACTTGGACCATTATATATCAGAGAAGAGATGGCCTAAAGAGAGAAAGAAGTATGCCAGAAACACTCATTAAAGTAAAATATTATGGATTGTCATTATTTCTCCATTGTAAATATGGGTCCCAAACAGAATGAAACGTTGTTTTTGTGATGTTTTGATGCTATTTTGTTCATTGTGCAAATTGTATCCAGACGTGCCAGCACTCTAGAGCGTGATGAGATATGGCCCAGTCTCCCAAGAATATGCTATCTCCATTCTTGTTGCTGGACAGACGTGTGGAATCAGAGGTTGGGAAGTCCCATCCTTGTCGCAGATTTGATGATTTAAAAGTGCCAAGTCTTTTGTCAACTGAATACTAGTGTTATAAATCTTGGATAATATGCCCGCTATCTGTTGCCAAAGATGTTGTACCCTAGAGCAATCCCACCACATAAGGTACCTCCAGAAGGAGAACCCCTCCAACAATGGTCGTTTAGTTTAAAGCTAAATTTATGTGATTTAACCGGTGTAAAGTACCACCTATATAACAATTTATAGCTGTTCTCTATCATTGGAGATGAAATAGAGGATTTCTTTATTGCTTGGAAGACACACAACCAGGTATCCTCAGTAGGATTATAATTTAGATCTTGCTCCCAAGCTTTTAAATGGATGGGCTTCTCCTTCAGTTTAGCATTTAATAACTTATATATTTTAGAAATCACCTTTTTCATATGATAGGCTTGTGTACAAAACCTTTCAAATAAAGATTTCTCAGTTTAGAGTACCCCCAGTGGTTTCTATTCATTCCCTATTTGAAGCCTTCTCAGCTCTCCTCTCCTCTAGGCTACGTATGCCCTAGAGGAGAGGAGAGAGAAGTGAGATACAATAGAGACATTTGGGATGAAATTTGGAAACTGCCAGTACAGCTGGCAGGTCCATGGTTTCCCTAATGCAATCCTCTTTCCCTGCCACAACTCTGCTCCCCAGCAAAACTCCATTTAGTGGTGGAGGGGAGTTTCAGGTTTGGAAATTTACCTGGGTAAGCGCTTAGAAACCCATTGGAAAATTGCCTTCCCAAAGACCTGAAAGGTATAGATTAGGTACAGGAAGGAAACATTTTTTTTAGAGGAAGGAATGCTTTGGAATAAAGGGAGGGTAATTTTATAATTGTGCTGGAGTAACTTGTACCTGCAGACTTTACCCAACATTTTCCAAGAGAATTTGGGCCAGATCTTAAAATCTACACGCGGGCGTAGACTAGTTCGTGCAACCCGGTGCGAACAAATCTACGCCCGATTTTATAACATGTGTGCGCTGCCGCGCGCATGTTATAAAATCCGGGCTCAGCACGTGCAAGGGGGTGCACACATGTGCACCCCCTTGCACGTGCTGAGCCCGAGGGGAGCCCCGATGGCTTTCCCTGTTCCCTCCAAGGCCGCTCCAAAATCGGAGCGGCCTTGGAGGGAACTTTTTTCTGGCCCCCCCCCCCCCCCCCACCATCCCCTCCCTTCCCCTATCTAACCCATCCCTCAGCCCTACCTAAATCCCCCCTACCTTATTTCGTTGAGTTACGCCTGCCTCTGGCAAGCGTAACTTGCGCGCACCGGCCAGCTGCCGGCGAGCCATGCCCCGGCACAGGCCACTGTGCTGGAGCACTTGACCCCGCCCCCGGATCGCCACCACGCCCCCAGCCCGCCCCTTTTTGCAAGCCCCGGGTCATACGCGCGCCACTGAGCCTATGCAAAATGGGCTCGGCGCACGCAGGGGCAGATTTTCTCGGGTTATGTGTGTATGTTATGCTTGTAGCCTTTGAAAATCTGCCCTTTTATGTATAAGTGTGCTTTTGAGAATGCTTGGGCAACTTTCCCATTACACCCATATTATCTTTCATATAGTCGAAGGACTAGGGGGCACTCCATGAAGTTAGCAAGTAGCACATTTAAAACAAATCAGAGAAAATTATTTTCACTCAATGCATAATGAAGCTGTGGAATTTGTTGCTAGAAGATGTGGTTAAGGCAGGCAGGCAGGCAGGCATGCATTTATTTATTTATTTATTTATTTATTTATTTATTTATTTATTTATTTATTTATTTATTTAGAGAGTTTTTCTATACCGAGGCATAGCTATCAGCCTTCACCCCGGTTTACAGTTATAATAACATGTTACATTTAACAGAAAACTGTGAAGAAAAACAGAGGTTACATCTGAAGATTAAATAATTGAAATTAACAATATTATAAATTAAACAATTAAAGAGTCTTACAAGTAACTTCAGGGGAAAAATAACGTTTAACACTAGAAGTGTTTATGAACAAACTATGTAGTACTTAGTTTATGAGCGTTCTGATAAACGATTGTAAATTAGGTGTGCTTTTGAGAATGCTTTTGTTAGTATAGCTGGGTTTAAAAGGTTTGGATAAATTATTGGAGAAGTCCATAAACTGCTGTTAATCAAGTTGACTTAACCAATTTAGTAGCATGGGATGTATTTCATGTTTGGGTACTTGTCAGGTACTTGTAACCTGGATTGGCCACTAGGGGTGTGCATTCGTTCCCTACGAATTGGCAATCCGCAACGTATAGGGCCATATTCGTTGTATGCGAAAATCCCCACTCCACCCTCTCCAGAGTAAGAATCTGGTAACCAGATTACACATGCACTTTAACACGCACCGAGTCCTGGGCTGCTTTGCCCCTGCCACTTATGCTGCATAAAACATGGATATAGGTGCATGAATGGCGGCTTTGAAAATTCAGCCCTAAGTGACAGTATAAAGATCCCGGGGGGGCTGGAGGGGGTTTAGACTCAGGAGCAACATCATGAAATATGTCATTGCAGAAAGGGTGGCAGAGGCATGGAACAGCCTCCAGCAGAGAGGGCGGAGATTTGCCCGGTCTAAGCACAGAGGATGCCTGGCTGTGAAGAAGCAGAGGACAACCAGCTATCAAAGAGGGTCTGTGGCACCGCAGCAGGAATGAAATTGGGCAGCTGGGTGGGCCCAGGGGTTCTCATCTACTGTCCTATTTGACGTTTCTCTGCAGGTGCAACCTTAAGGGTCTATTTACTTAGCATTGGGCATGCCCTGAGCCGTAAGCAGCATTTACAATGTGGTAAGTGCCTTAAGCATACAAGCGTTATCCCCAGCATCATGTAATAGGGGCCATGGTAGGGCCTGGGCCAGCCGGCAGCATCAGGCCTGAAACTATAGGCCCTGCCTCTATTGGGCCACCAGGGATGGTTCAATAAGGACTGGGGTTTGCTACAAAAGAGAAGATGTTTGGGGAGGGGGCATGACCTCCACCTGGGAGCTTCATTTAGGTTAAACCTTTTTTTACATACATCAGCCGTCTCACAGGGTGGCAGGGCAGGGTGGGACAGGAGATCTTGAGAGACCCCTGGGGGCTTTGCCTATACTGGGGGGGGGGGGGGGAGGTGGTTTCTGGTTATTTCAGCTGCTAGGGTCCTTTAAGAAGATGGTGGCCCTGGGCTGTGGGGATTTTTTGGGGGTACTAACCTATGGTATTTTTTCCCCGCAGTATTTTCTGCACAGGAAAATACCACGGGGTTTACTAAGCTGTCGTATTCAGTAACCGGAGGAGAAAAGACTGCAGCTTAGTAAATGATCCCTCTGGGGACATGGAAACCTCTACGGGAGCTGAAAGAGGCGTTCCTAGAGCTTCCAATGAAAAGGCGTGAGCAAAATCTAAATAAATGTGGTTTTCAGACACTTGAGTAACTTCCTGTAAGCATTCTGGCCGTTGAGAATGACACTTATCGTAATGTTTTTGCTAAATAAACCTGCCTTCCGTAAAGCCGAAATCTGGACTGCCATAGCGCCCCAAGACATAGGGTGAAACGATGATCTCTCAGTGCACATTCGTAAACCCTGCTTTTAGAGATACAACAGTTTATCAGAATCTCCAGGTTGACTGCTCAATCATTTCCCCAAGTGTCGAGCAAACTATCTTTCCACACCTGCTGGTCACATCCCCGGGGCTATCTTCCCATCATTTTCTGATCTGCTCCTCCAGAGCAAATTCATAACTGCTGTTCACGGGGGTGTTTCACACTTTTGTAATAAGCCGGATGCCAGTCCCCATCTTATTAATTGGAGATCCCGTTCCGGAGTATTGACTAAGATGATTCCTACTGACTTCAGTGCCAGCGAATATTTTGAAAATAAAATGGAAGAGAGCATGAAATAAAAATGCTGACACCTGCCTACTCACACGATACAGGCACACAAATTATCACCTGGGAGCATCAGCTTTTTTTTATTCTTTCAAATTGTCATTTCTTTTTTGTTTCCCTCGCCTTGATTTCTAAAAATGAGGAGCTATTGAAAAAAACCTGGTTAAGAAGAGAACTGGATGTTGAAAACCGGAGACAAAATGGATAGTTCTTGCTAAATTGCTGAATGTTAGCTTATTGAGTTCAGAGCTTCGTTGCACTAAACTTTGTACACATGCTAAGGCTGTTTAGTGCCGGCAACAAATTGCACGTGATGCATTAAATGTACGCTGACCCGGTCCCCCACCAGTATGGAAATTAGATTATGTAAGATGTGTAATCCCCATCCCTGGGGGTATGCAAGACATGGATGGGGACCATAAAAGTGCTATAGACTCTTTGGGGACGGAACCACTCACCGGCAAACTCTCTCGCCATCTCTGGGGGAAAGATGTACACTCAGGGCCCAATGAGACAGGGCCAACGTTACTTGTGGTCCTTGGGAGAGATGCACTTTTCCCAGCACTGTGGATGCTGTAGGTGCCAGAAAGAATGCACAGGAGACCTTGGGTTTAGTGTCCAAAATCAAGACCTTTACTGATGGGTCATCGGATTAAATAATGGCACAATTCAGCATAATTCCTTTGGTGGCTCTTACAGTTCTTTTTCGCTCGCTATCTGTGCAAGGGTCTCTTTATCAGGGTCCAGGGGCAAGGGAAACACTCACCATCCAGGGCTTGAATTAATGAAGTTCTCAAAGGGGTAAAGGCTTCCTTGTTGGGACAGAAATCCCCTTCCAAATGGCCAAAAATGTATTCCACAGTCTCTGCCCAGAATCCCAAATCTTTTTTCTCCCGGACACGAGGACTCCAATTGGAGGGGCCTGAGATGTAACTCAAATTTGGTTCTGCTCACAGTTCTCCTCGGTCCTTCTTGATCTCACTCACTTTGTATCCTTCTCGAATCCCAGGCTGGAATGGAATCGCTTGGACCACACAGTTCTCGATGTCCCTCTGATAGGGCAGGAAGAAGGGGGCAGGAAAAAAACCTCTCCCCCCCCCCCCAGATCTTCTAACCGAAATGTCTCTTTCCCCAAAAACTGATCTTAAGACAGGAAGACGCTGCAGCAGGTCATCACCCTTCCTCTGCTTCCCTGGAAGGTCACAGCGGGGCAGGTCTTCCTATCCTGACCCTCCCCCAGGGAGAGGGTTCCCCATTCCCTCTCCCCAAGCAAAATCCAGGAGCCTCACAGGCTTCTTATAAAGAAAACTTTTCAAAAATCCCCCAAAATATCCCAAGAACAACCCAGCCAGCCAGTCAGTGGACTGAAAGGTGAGCTCCCTCGACCTTGCCTAGGAACTACAGGCAGATGGTACCTGAGGCCAAGGGTCGGCCCAAAATCCAACGAAGGAAAAATCTCCAGAGCTTCCTCCCAACTCAGCCACTGAACTGCAATGCCCCAGAGCTCTCAGGAAAGAGCTGCTTTCAACACCTCACGAAGGGGGCAGCCATTCCTACACCTTCAAAGGGAGGGGCTGCCTGCGAATGGCACCTCCCCTAAATACTTACCTACACTGCCTTTTGAATATATGAGTACCCGGGGCTTAATGGTAACGTGACCGTAGTGTCCGTTACATAGGCAGATAAAGCAGGCACGTGCGACATTATGTGACATGCTGTTCTGCATGTTCCAGCTAAGGCCTAAAGGTTAACACCTACCTCAGACCAGCTGTTAGCACGAGATACATTTCTTATACTGCATGCATGCCGTAAGTGAACGATCTCTTGTGCTAACCATCCAGAAGCCAAAGCGCCAATTAGCATTGGGCATTTCATCATCTCCAAACCCACATCAAGCCCCGACAGCCCCAACATGGCGCCTTGACACTCCCGTCCTGAGATTCCTCCTGCTGGCGGTCAGCAGCTGTGCAGACAGAAGGGTTCTCCCTTGCCTTTTGCTGGTGGAAATCAGGAATTTCCAGAACGCAAGCATTCATTCTGGTGAAGTGGGGAGAAGCGGGGAGACTAAGTCTTGGGCTGGAGGGGGTGGGAGATGAAACCTACCTTAAGGGGATCTCAGGTCCTGAAGGGGAGGGGATCTGCATTGATGGGGACTTGAATTTTGCAGGGTCTGTTTTGAGGGGTATTAGGTCTTGAAGCACAGCTGAGGCTGTATTGGAGCTCTGGATTTGTATTGGGAGATGGGTATAGGAGGCTCCATAGTGGGGTATTGGAGATTGATGGTGGGCGGGTGGGTAAGCATTCTCCATGCTTACCTTCATTTTGCTTCAAACTAGTGAGGAAGGGGGAATTTGAGATGCAGCTAGCGGGCATGCTATACTGTTTTGGGTTAAGGTGTATGCTATTACATGCATATTGTATTACTGTGATTTGTAAGTTGTTTGGAGCTTTTCTTAGATGACTTGCCTTCACCACCTTCACCCACTGAAAGTAGAAAGCGTTCTCCTCCAGAGGACCTTTCTTTCATAAATTTTGTGAAGGACATGTCTGAATTGGTCCCCTTCCAGTTACTGACGGAACAGGATGACAGACATCAAATGATGGAGTTGCTTCAATTCCTGGACGTGCCCAAGGAAATCACCTCCATCCCCATCCATCAAGTTCTTCTTGACCTTCTCAAAAAGAACTGGGAGCATCCTGGCTCCATTGCACCAGTCCACAGGAAAACTGACTCTACCTATTTGGTGCAGTCAGCTCCAGATTTTCAAAAACCTCAGTTGGATCACCAGTCTGTGGTGGTTGAATCTGTGCAAAAGAAAGCAAAAGGGTCAAAAACTCATACTTACTTTCCCCCTGGCAAGGAACAGAAGTTTTTGGATACCATTGGTTGCCGAGTCTTTCAAGGATCAATGCTGATCCTCCGAATTGCTGCTTACCAACCATATATGACCCAATATAATAGGGTCATTTTTAAGCAACTACAAGACTTGACAACCTCCATGCCTCAGTCACTTCCAGAAAACTTCCACACCCTACTTAATAAGGGTTTGGAGGTAGGCAAACATGAGATTAGATCATGCTACGATATCTTTGACACTGCAACCAGAGTGTCTGCAGCCGCTATTTCAGCAAGACGATGGGCTTGGCTCAAGTCTTCAGACCTTCGTCCGGAAGTACAAGACCTCCCCTGCATAGGAGACAATCTTTTTGGCGAGCAGATTCAAAAGACAGTGGCTGAACTAAAGGACCATCGTGAGACTCTCAGACAGCTCTCTCTGATACCTTCGGATTATCCTTCTAAACAGCCTTTCCAGAAGGACTCTAAAAAGTCTTTTTATAGACCAAAGAAGTCCTACCCGCCAGCAGTCAGATGCCGTTCTGCGAGACCATTCCTCAAATCACAGTCTCGTCAAACCCGAAAGCAAAAACCACAGACGGCCCCCCAACCGGGCTCTGCTTCTGGTTTTTGACTCTCGCATAGAGAGCAGCAGCCAGATTCCATTACCAAATGTCCCAGTGGGAGGCCGCTTGTGCCATTTCAACAACATATGGCAATCAATCACCTCGGACCACTGGGTCCTAGCAATAATTGCTCAAGGCTATCATCTCAACTTTCTCTCCATCCCGCCGGATTCCCCACCTCTAATGACGTGGAAAACATCCGACCATTCATTGATCCTGGAGCAGGAGGCCTCCCTTCTACTCCAGTCCAGAGCAATAGAACCAGTACCATCGCCTCAGCAAGGTCTCTGGTTCTATTCCTGGTACTTTCTAATCCCCAAAAGATCGGGAGGCGTTTGTCCAATTTTGGATCTATGCGCCCTCAACAAGTACCTGCAGAGAGAAAAGTTCAAGATGGTAACCTTGGGCTCCCTGCTTCCTCTTCTTCAAAGAGGAGACTGGCTCTGCTCTTTCGACCTCCAGGACGCATACACTCATATTGCAATAACTCCATCTCATCGCAAATTCCTGAGGTTTCTTGTAGGCCCCAAGCATTATCAATACCGAGTGCTTCCATTCAGCCTAGCATCTGCACCACGAGTCTTTACAAAATGCCTCGTCTTGGTTGCCGCCTTCCTAAGGACTCAAGGTGTTCACATCTACCTCTATCTGGACGACTGGTTAATCAGGGCTCCGACTCAGCAATCTGCTTTGCCATCCCTACATCTCACCTTAAACACTCTACTTTCACTAGGATTTCTCGTCAACTATGACAAATCCTCCTTAGTCCCATCTCAAACCTTATCGTTTATTGGGGCAGACTTGGACACCTTACAGGCAAAAGCTTTCCTGCCTCGACAATGAGCCCTCACTCTCGTGTCTCTGGCACAACAGCTGCAGTCTCAACGCTCGATGACTGCTCATCGTTTTCTCATCCTTCTAGGACACATGGCGTCCTCAGTTCAGGTCACACCAATGGCCCGCCTGGCCATGAGAGTCATACAGTGGACTCTAAGGTCGCAATGGATACAGTCCCTTCAGCCCCTGTCGATAATTGTCCATGTCACTGACTCATTCCGTCTCTCTCTCTCGCCTGGTGGACGAATCACATCAATCTTCTACAGCAGTGGTTCTCAACCTTTTTTCTGTCGGGACACACCTGACAGATGGTTCTCACATGCGTGACACACTGACCCATGATCGTCACAGGGCTAGATGTAAATGTACAGTTTGCATCCACGGGAACCCCCCTGATCCACAATAATGGATGTAAAGCAGAATTATGACATTCCCCAATCAACTCATCTACAAAAAAGATATTCTGGTTCTGGTGTCATCTCAGTAACAGCAACTCAAACTCCTTCTACTTTCAGGCTCAATAGCCCTACTTATGAAAAGACAGCAGTTTACCACCAATGCATGTCCTCTTGAGAAAACGCAACAAATAAGACTGATAAAACACTTACATGCTAGTAAAATATCTCTGTAACAGACACAGAACCGACCTAACATACTCCCAGGATCTGTAGTAATGCACATAAACTAATCCACACACAGTTACACCTGTATTATGGAATACACTCAAACAGGAGCAACCCTATCTATGAAAAGGCAACACTATAAATATTAAAATCAGGCCCTAAAAACCAATACACCTCTTATTAGGAAAACAGAACTAACAAGCAGCTATAGATCCCCACACAGAAATAATTGTAAAACTATACTAATAAGCAGAATAAATGTTTCACAACAACTATGAACAGAATAACATCCAACAATTAAAAACTCATAAAAACTATTAAAAATTCTCCAAACACCAATAAAATATTCAAAAAAAGCAGACACATCACATAATATTAAATAATTAAAATGGCAGTCAATCAAGAAAAATAAACTTAAAAAGCCACCTTTACTTACCCCCTCCAGCAGCTGTCCTACTCCTCTTCCATGCAGGCTGTAGCACACACCAGAAGCAGCAGTAGTGGCTAAGCTCTATACTCATGGTCCTCTTCCTTAGGGCCCATGTCTCTCACACACACACACCATACCAGTCATGCCCCCATGACCAGTTTCTGTCTCTCACACACCAATCATCTCCCAGTCTTTGACAAACACACCAGTCACCTTCCTGAACAGTTTCTCTCATGCCATACACACACACACAGGCTTCCCACTCCCGTGTTCCACTTACATATATGGGCTTCTCACTCTCATAATCACTTTCTCTTTCTCACATACACTCACCAGTCTCTCACTCCCATGCTTGTTCTCTCCACATGCACAGGCTTCTCATTCCCATAATCACTTTCTTTCTCTCACACATACACACACACCAGTCACCTGATCTCTCTCATGCATACACACACACAGGCTTCCCACTCCCATGTTCTCTTTCAGATATACAGGCTTCTCACTCCCGTGCTGTATCTCACACACTCCCATGCTCACTCTTCACATGCACAGGCTTCTTATTCCCATAATCACTTTCTTTCTCTCTCTCACATACACACAAACACACACCAGTCACTTGATCTCTCTCATGCATATACACACACACATAGGCTTCCCACTCTCATGTTCTCTTTCAGATATACAGGCTTCTCACTCCCATGCTGTGTCTCACACACACACAGGTTTCTCACTCCCATGCCCACTCTTCACCTGCACAGGCTTTTCATTCCCATAATCACTTTCTCTCTCTCACACATACACACACACCCGTCACCTGATCTCTCTCATGCATACACACACACAGGCTTCCCACTCCCATGTTCTCTTTCAGATATACAGGCTTCTCACTCCCGTGCTGTATCTCACACACTCCCATGCTCACTCTTCACATGCACAGGCTTCTTATTCCCACATACACATACACACACACCCGTCACCTGATCTCTCTCATGCATGCATACACACACATACACAGGCTTCCCACTTCCATGTTCTGTCTTACATACACAGGCTTCTCCCTCCCATGCTGTGTCTCACACACACCCAGGTTCTCACTCCCATGCTCACTCTCTTCACATGCACAGGCTTCTCATTCCCATAATCACTTTCTCTGTTACACACACATACACACACACCAGTCTCTCTCTCTCATTTCCATGCTCGCTCTCCACGTGCACAGGCTTCTCATTCCCTGAATCACATTCTCTCTCTCACATTCACATACACACCAGTCACACCCGTCACCTTACCAACCAGTCTCTCTCATATACATGCACACACACAGGCTTCCCACTCCCATGCTTTCTCACATACCCAGATTTCTCACTTCCATGCTTTTTCTCTCTCTCTCTCTCTCTCACACACACACAAACACACATCCCTGACTGTCTCACATACACATCAGTCATCTCCTTGAGCAGTCACTTTCATTGTCTCTCACATATACACATACATCAGCTCTCTGACCAGTTTCTCTCAATCACACACATACTCTCGATCAAATACATTCTCTCACTTACACACAGGCTCTCAATCACACACATTCTCTCACACACAGGCTGGCTGGCTGCTTCTCTCTCTTTCTGTCACTCACTTCCTCTCTCTCTCCCTCCCCCCCCCCCCCCAACGGTAGCTGCTCCTCCTCCTCCAGCCCCCGCAGGCCAATAAGGAAGAATTCCATCGATCGCGGGAGGCTCCTGCTGCTCTCTCCTCTCCCGATTACCGTCTGCTGCAATAGCTTGGGGGCCGATGCTGCAGCGGCCGCTGCTACTTCATCACGCGGCACGGCCTTTCTTCTTCCCGCGCACCGCGTATCACTTCCTGGTCCGGGGGGGGGAATGCAGGCGCGGGAAGAAGAAAAGGCCAGCCGCGGATGCCACAGATTTTTTTTTTTTGCACCGCTGCCGTTGCCGCTGGGCTTGAACGTGCTGATAGCCCGGCGGCAACGGCAGCGGTGCAAAAAAAAAAAAAATCTGTGGCATTCGCGGCTGGCCTTTTCTTCTTCCCGCGCCTGCATTTCCCCCCCCCCCCCCCGGACCAGGAAGTGGTGCGCGGGAAGAAGAAAGGCCGTGCCGCGTGAGAAAGGCCGTGCCTGCTAGTTTATCACGCGGCACGGCCTTTCTTCTTCCCGCGCATCACTTCCTGGTCCGGGGGGGGGGGGGGGGGATGCAGGCGCGGGAAGAAGAAAAGGGCAGCCGCGGATGCCACAGCTTTTTTTTTTTTTTTGCACCGCTGCCGTTCCCGCTGGGCTTGAACGTGCTGATAGCCCGGCGGCAACGGCAGCAGGGAAGAACGAGCAGCGGGAGGGACCGGGAGCCACGCGACACACCTGCCGGTGCTTGGCGACACACTGGTGTGTCGCGACGCACCGGTTGAGAACCGCTGTTCTACAGGGTTTGCCCTTTCAGGCGCCAAACCCTCAAATAACCCTAACTAACGATGCTTCCAACTTCGGGTGGGGAGCCCATGTGGCTGATCTCCAGACACAAGGTTCCTGGTCTCCAGAGGAAGCCAAACACCAAATAAATTTCCTGGAGCTTCGAGCAATAAGATACCCTCTCAGAATATTTCAGGATCGCCTGTCCAATCAAGTCATCCTGATCCAGACGGACAACCAGGTGGCCATATGGTACATCAACAAGCAGGGAGGGACAGGATCCTACCTTCTGTGTCAGGAAGCTGCACAGATATGGGCGGAGGCCCTCTCCCACTCAATGTACCTCAGGGCCACCTACTTGCCGGGAGTGGACAATGTGTTGGCAGACAAGTTGAGTTGCACCTTCCAACCGCACAAGTGGTCTCTAAACCCCTCAGTAGTGAACTCCATCTTCCAAGAATGGGGTTATCCTCAAATAGACCTCTTTGTGTCACCCCAGAATCACAAAGTAGGCAATTTCTGCTCTCTCACTCGTAGCCAACATTATCCACCAAGAGACGCGTTCTCCCTATCATGGTCAACCGCTCTCCTATATGCATTCCCTCCACTTCCACTTCTCTCGAAAACTCTCGTGAAGTTACGTCAGGACAAGGGAACCTTGATCCTGATAGTACCCCACTGGCCCCGCCAAGTGTGATTTCCAATTCTCCAGGATCTTTCCATTCTCAGGCACATTCCTCTGGTAACAGACTCGCTTCTAATCACTCAAAACAACGGGTGCCTTCGCCACCCCAATCTTCAGGCCCTGTCCCTGACAGCATGGACAGCCGCTTAACCTTTCTGTTCCAGTCTCCCGTGTCTTGATTGCTTCATGGAAGCCTTCCACGAGAAAATTGTATTCCTACAAATGGAACAGGTTCAGGTCATGCTGCTCTTCTCAGGCCCTTGATCCTTTTACCTGTCCAATCCCGAAGTTTCTAGACTACCTCTGGCACTTGTCAGAGTCAGGTCTTAAAACTTCCTCCATTAGAATGCATGTCAGTGCGGTAGCCGCCTTCCATAAAGGTATCGGGGATGTCCCTATCTCAGTACAACCCCTTGTCACACAATTTCTGAAAGGCTTGCTTCACCTCAAGCCTCCATTGCGTCCTCCGGCCCCTTCTTGGGACCTCAACCTGGTTTTGGGTTGGCTCATGAAACCACCATTTGAGCCTCTCCAATCCTGTGAACTTTGCTTTCTCACATGGAAAGTGATTTTATTTTTGGAAATCACTTCGGCTCGCAGGGTTAGTGAGTTACAGGCCCTAGTTACCTATCCGCCTTACACTAAACTTCTGCAGGACCGGGCAGTACTTCGCACTCACCCTAAATTCTTACCTAAGGTAGTATCAGAGTTTCATCTCAATCAATCCATTATACTACCTACCTTCTTTCCCAGGCCCCATTCCAATCCAGGAGAGCAGGCTCTGCATACCCTTGACTGCAAATGGGCTCTAGCGTTCTACCTAGACCGTACAGCTGCCCACAGGAAAAACACTCAATTATTTGTATCTTTCCATCCTAACAAATTGGGGCAACCAAGGGTAAGCAGACTCTCTCCTCCTGGTTAGTGGACTGCATATCCTTTTGCTATCAGCAAGCGGGCATTCCACTCCAAGACCGTGTTAAAGCACACTCTGTGAGGGCCATGGCGACTTCAGTAGTACACCTACGATTGGTGCCGCTTCCTGACATTTGCAGGGCTGCCACTTGGAGTTCTCTCCATACTTTTGCAGCCCACTATTGCTTAGACAAAGCCGGAAGACAAGACTCCATCTTCGGCCAGTCTGTCTTGCGTAACCTATTTATGACGTGACGTACCAACACCCTTCCGCCTGCCCGGTGGGGTTCAGGATGCCCTCTACCAAATTCCGCCCCAGTTGTTGTGCCTGTTGCACGCCTTTGGCTACATTTGGTGCATGTTCGGGCATCCTCAGCTCAGTACTCACCCATATGTAAGGACTACCATCCTGCTTGTCCTGTGAGAAAGCAAATGTTGCTTACCTGTAACAGGTGTTCTCACAGGACAGCAGGATGTTAGTCCTCATGAAACCCACCCGCCACCCCGCGGTGTTGAGTTCGTTTGATTATTTTGTTTTTCGACACTACCTGTAGCTTTTAAATAAGACTGAAGAGGAACCCCTGCTGGCTGCAGGGTTAGTGCCATGCTGGGCATGCCCAGTAGGGGCCAGTCAAAGTTCTAGAAACTTTGACAAAAGTGTTCCGTGATTGGGTTCCATCCTGTGATATCACCCATATGTGAGAACACTTGTTACAGGTAAGCAACATTTGCTTTCACCAGAGGTGGCAGTAGAGAGTGGATTAGATAGCAACAGTCTGTGATCCTCGGCGGAGGAGACCCATCCCACAATGGTGGTATAAGGCCCCAATGCAAATATCCAGTGAGGCGCTGTAGGAGAGACAGACTGGCAGATGTTATTACACACTCCCTTGTAGCTGAGTAGATAGAGTTCCCAATAAGCAGTAGAGAGAGGATAGGTAGCAACAGTCTGTGATCCTCGGCAGAGGAGTCCCGATCCACAATGGTGGTGTAGGGCCAGATGCAGATAGACAACGAGGAGCTGTAGATGAACAGACTGGGAGAGTAGTACTCACTCTCTGTAGCTGATAGGTAGTGTTCCAGCAGGTAGAAGAATTGGTAGCAGGCACCAGGATAGACACACAGGCCCTCGAGGCGCAACTACCTGTATATAGGATATGCACCTGAAAATAAGCAAAGGGCCCCCGAAGAGCAGGTACCCAAGTTAGTAGAACCCCAGAGGGTGAAAATAGCTTCCAGCAGCAGCAGAAGCGGCAGAGCAGCTTCAGACCGGAACGAATCCAATCCATTGCTAACTCGGCGAGAGTCAGCAAATGGGCAACCTTTTGTAGTTGGAAGCAGTGACGTCACTCGAGGGGGACGCCCCCGAGGGTCGCTCCAACACTGCTACAAGATGTGAGGCGTGCATGCACGTGTCCCAGAAGGCCTCAGGTCAACAGGCGGGATGCCGCGTCAAAGTCACTCTGGGGACGCCGGAGGATGCGGCAAGGAGACACTACAGATGCCATTCTCCCGAGGCTGGTGGAGAAGGCTGAAATAGAGGTGAGGCATGTCGGGCGAAGCCATCTGAGACCGACAGACGCAACAGCAACACTCTGAAAAGGTTGGGGGATCAGGCCCCTCTGGATCAAGGAGATCTGTCCTTAATTGGGAGAAGGCCTGAACGGAAAGGTCCTGTTGAGGGTCATCATGAGGGGCTTTGATGTTGGAATCGGGCCTTGATAATTGAGGGGGTCTTTTTAGAGGGGACTGGCCTTAAATAGGAATCAAAAGTTTAATGGTGTGGTAACCAATCTGGACCGATCTTGATGAGGGAGTGAGGGTTTGGGGTGGGACAGAAATCTCCCAGACTAACTGGCCTTTTTATTTTGGGACAGTTAACATCAGGGATTTCAAGATTCAGTGCACATGCCAACATACAGCACCCACTCTGAGGTGGTATTCATTAAATTGTGGGCTTTAGCAAGCACCTGCTATATAATAGCACATACCGTGCCATGTAGCATTTGCCCTCTAAAACCTCATCCGAATCTGATTTTCCACTGCTAGTACGCAGGGCCATGCAAATTGTATCATATACCAGCTTATAGGTGAATTTTAAAAGCTCTGCGTTTGCCAAAACCAGGAGATATGCGCACAAGTCGGGCCGGTGTGTGCCGAATGGATTGTAAAAGCTGCCCATGTATGCGAGTGAAATCCTACTACACGCACGAGTCAAAAGTTTTGAAAAAGGGGCAGGGAATGAGCCTCATCTGTGTGGGACAAAGGTGTATCGGGGGAAGGCCAAGAGATATGCGTGTAAACACTTATGCATTGTGCACAGGCACACGCCAGGGTCCCCTGCCGCGTAATTTTGCTACTGCTATGGATAGCGTGTAAGTAATAAAATAAAAAATTCTAGGTTAGCCAGCAGGGTTTTAAGGGTTGGTGCCAACAGGGGGAAAGGGAGGCTATTGAACTAGGGGGATTTGGAAGTTTCTTCCCTTGCCTGGGAAACTGGGAACGAACTGGGGAAACTGGTAATGGCACGGATGTGCGCCACTTTAAAAATGCCCCCGCTTATGCAATGAAAGCGGGATTTGCACGCACATGTGCACGCCTAGTTAAAATTGCGCATACATGTGCTGAGCCTATTTTATAACATGCACACGTATACACATGTATGTCATGAGTGTGAGCCGGCAAATGCGTGCACATGTGCGCCTATTTAAAAGTTATCGTCTTGACATCTTTGGAATCTGGTTTGGGGTGCATTCTGGTGCCTTAGCACATTGTGCCCACTCTAGCGCATAGGCTCCCTAGACCGGTAAATACATTAAAATAATTATTTTGATTCTGTCCTAAGGAGAAACTAACATAATAGACTTTCTAAATGAGAAAACTTTCTCATCTGCATTTTAAGCAGAACGTGTTTGAGTTTTATCTCTGATAATAAAGGTTTGTACTGTAATGAATAATGCATTATCGTCTTAATTTTCTGACATTTGAAGGTTAGACTAAAACACAAAAAATAGGGAACTTGTTTTTCTTACACTGTTTGCCGATTAATTGATTTGATCAGGCTTTACAGTTTTAGGAAAATAAGAAAAGGATCAAGTGGCCCTAGAGAAAACAGGTTGAGATAGCTTTCACTGGACAAACAATAACTTAAGTGCTCTCAAACACTCCTGTATAATAAAATCTTTAGATAATTATTTTCCTGTCCCAATAAAAGGCATCACAATCTACAAAGCAGTTCCAGGAATAAGAGAAATTGAGTGTGTTGGCTTTTTAACACGAGGGCTTTCCAAATCAGCTTTCATGACGGGACCAGCTCTCAGAAGGAACGCACATTTACCTTGGAACATACCCTAAACTTCTGCATTTTTCCAATTTTCTATACTAATTTAACACGCAGGCAATGATTTGCTTCTTGGTGAAAGCTATTTCAAGTGAAGTACAATTCAAATTACATTTTGATGGCTTTCCTACATTCAATAGAGTTTCAGTATAATCCTAGGTTTCAGGAATGATTTATGGTAACAAGGACACGCTGCGTGCAATTACATGTAGCAGTCAAACTGTGTCTAAGTGTTTATAGATGAGTATTAGCGTTTCCTATTTTGCAGCAGATTTGATACACGAATGAACATTGCATGCAGCATTGTCTCTAAGGATAAGAAAATAAAAAAAATGTACATGTTCTTCTTTGAAATTATTTTGCTCTTAGGCACCCAGTTGTAGACTGGTTCGTTGGAAGACGACAAGAGGCCATAATGGATTCCAGTGTGAAGTGCCACCATTTAGGAAGAACACCTGTTAGATAACCATGCCGGCTTTTCTGGTCCTCTTACATAAAATTTTCTGTTCAATTGAAATCCCTTTGCAAAATGGGATCCTTTATGTCATATTTGCTTCCGTAACAGGTGAAAATATCTCAGCATCTTATTTTTTGTTCCCACCGATTGCTGGCATTTATTGCGGGGGCACAACCCTGCAGTTTGGAGCCGTGCAGATCCCCACCGACAGCTGGCAGAACTGAGTGAGGCAGAGGCCCAACTGGAGTTTCACCTATACCAGTCCTTCGAAGAGCAAGTATTGGTCAGTGGCAGGCAGAGTTCAGGCAACGTCCGAGGCAGGTTGAAGTCAGAACCAGAGATCTGTCCAAGGGAAGGTGGGATGGATAGGCAGGCAGGGAGGCGAGGAGACAGAAGGCACTGCAGAACTGGAGACTTGACCACAGGATGAAGACCACACAAAGAACTGAAGAGTGACCGCAGATGGAGACCAGGAACTGAAGAGACGAAGACCAGGAACGGTGGCAAGGCTGCCGAGGCAATTCGCTCTACTTGACAGTAGTATTGCCGAGGCGAGGAGAAGTTTCAGCAGTGGCCTTTCGTAGACCTATGCCTGTGAGGTCATCATCGGGCGCTGCTGGCCTCTTCCTGCTGTGGGCCCTTTAAAGGTAGTGAGGTTGGGTGGAGGGAGCAGCAGCGGCGTGTTGGGAGCAAGAAGCGCGCGGCGGTCTGCCGTACTTCTTTCAGGGGGCTTTCCCTGGCATCGGGGCTTGTTCCATCAAGCTCGGGGCTTGAGGTAAGTACGGCGGGGAACGGAACCGCTCTGCGGACTGCCAAATGCAACAGCACTTACTTGTTTCTTTGTCCTCTCTCTCTCTTTCTCTACAGCATGGGCCGGATTTTAAAAAGATTATGCACGTAAATGGGTCTACGTGCGCCGGGCCTATTTTAAAAAGGCCCGGCGACGCGCGTAAAGCCCCGTCCCGGGGCTTGCAAAAAGGGCAGGGAAGGGGGTGGGGTGTGGGCGGGATGGTCCGGGGGGTGGGCCCCGGGCCTGTAGTAAGTTTGTGAAATTAAAAAAAGCTGAAAAAAAGATAGGGGGGGGGGGGGGGAAGGGCGGGGGAGGTACGGGAAGGGAAGGTGGGGTGGGGGGGGAGGGAACGGGGGAAGGCAGCGCGGCTCGGCGTGGGCTTGGCGCGCACCGACCCTTGATTTAATAACTTGCTCGTGCTCCTTTTAAAATCTACCCCTATATATTTATATATTATTATTATTATTATTTATTTTATTTATATTCTGCTTTTTGGCAATTCAGGTACTATATATACTTATTTGCATCTATGCCAATCACTCTTCATTGCCCTTGATTTCACTTTATTATGCTGTTTAATTTTCCTCCCTCACCCACACCCAGAGCGAATTATGCTATTTCAGTTGTTAGCATAGTGAGCGGCCACTCATTTATGTGGGAAAGTACTAAGTAATAGGGAGTCCAGCTTTCACAACTGTCCACATTACACAATTTGCATATGCAAGTGGGCCCCAGGAAATGGATATTAATAGTTTATAAACTGTGTGCCAGGAGCCACACAGTTAATAAAATACTGCTTGCATGTTTGGGCACACTCACATATATTTGTAATGCAGAGCATGCAAACTTTATGCACATGTTATATGTTATGCAGAAAATAATTGTAACAATTCACAGGTAATCACAGAGAATTAAATGCGGGGCCAGGAATTCTGAAAATGCTTAAGTTGTGCGTGGATTTGGAATCACCACTTTGCTGATCCCGCCCCCAGTTCACCCACACCTTCACCAGATCAGCAGGCCCACCAGCACTTCACTCTGTACCCCCCCGCCAGTTCCCCCAGACTTCCCACTCGAAAAGTACAAACAAAAGTCCGATTTCAACGGCACAAGTCAATTAGCAGGTGCAGAAGTGGTCAGCCAAGTTCAACACTGTCTGTGTGTTTACCTTTTACAAAATAGCAACGTTGGCGCCCACTTGAGGACATTGCCCTGGAGTGCCCTATGACTGCCCCTTCCCCCACTCATTAAAATGCACGCGTGGTACTGCAAGTACACGGGTAATTAAGAGGTTTACCAAACATCTTATACACGCGTGCATGCTACTCATGCATGTATATGTTCTTTTTGCACGTGTGACTGTCACATAATTCTTTGAAAATTATCTCCATGTTCAGATATATTACAAAAGGAGAATTTTAGACAGCATTTACTGGGATAAATTGCCCTGGCTGAAAATTGTTCTCTACCTCTCTTACAGTAGTTCAAAATATATATGTTGGTTTTTAAAGCGGGCATACTTTTTGCTGGATTAAAAAAGAAGTATTTCTCGTGGAGTGTTTAGGCTGGGAGAGGAAACCAATGTGCAGAGATCGGCTTTTCAAAACTACAGGCGTCCTTTTACCCCTGACTGTTCCACCCAATAGAAAGAGCTGGTGCCACACGCAGATGGGGTAATTGAAAATTAACTGCAGGGTCCATGCCTACCGAAGTGCATGGGCACCTCCTATCAACTTGGGCTATTCAAAATTGTCACCAAAGAATACTTTTTGCTTTTTTGTTGTTCGCTTGTAAAATGCCTGCAAAAAAAGATACCGTTTGTGAAGCACGAGTAAAGTCCAACATAGTCCCATATTGACTGTGTGAATGCGATATTAACCATAGACATTACAATACAGAAAACAGTGAGATATTGGATGCAGGGTTCTTGATTGACTTTGACCATGAGGATAATGATTGGAAGTGTGGAATGCAGCTCACATATACCAGTGAGCATCCATGTCTGATACTCCTTCCCTTTATAATTGTTTTTTTTTTACATAATGATTTGACTAATATTTTTTTTTCCAGCTGAAGTCCTTGAGGTCAAGAACTCTTAAAATGGAGAATGTCAGAAGACAATGACATGAAAAGCACAGAAATATTACAAATAAACGAATGCTGTAGAAGAGCAGCTATCAGAGAGGCAGTTTATACACCAAGAGGTCTATTCCAGACAATCTGGCGTTAAAGTGCAACATTTGTCCAATTCTTTAATTTGCTACTGTTTTCAGATATTGCTAATCCAAACTATTTGGTAGCTAAGGGACAAGATATAGATATTCTGATACTGAAAAGAAGGGGGATGTTATTTATATTTATGTGTGCAGAATTTAGAAAGGGATCATTTGTTAGACAGGCAATACACCTAAACTTCCAAGAAAAAAAATGGAATATCAATGGAACTTGTGAAAAAAAGATCCCAGCAGGGATAATATTAATTTTTCATTGTTGATTAATCTGCCTGCTTTTTTAGTCATGTTGTTTTAAAGTAAAAAAAACAAACAACAAAAACCCCTCATTTCTATTGACCAGTCTTAAAGGCAAATTATATTTAAAGAAGACAAAAAGTATTATATGCAAAATACCTCATTAAAATACTGCTTACGGGCATTCCAGCAAAATTCAATCTAAAAATAAAGCATCAAGCCTTCAGCTGGAGGTCTGTCTTCAAAAAGCAAAACCCTGTCACAGAGGCTATGGTAGCATTTAAGGGAGTAAAGGCAATGCTATTTCTACTGTGTTTGATGTACAGGACGGCAAATATAAGCAAGGGAAGGTGTCTGGAAAATACAACAGCCTTGATTATGTTCCTGCTGTCTGTCTGAAGTACTAGGTTCAGTTTCCTCTTTCCAGCACACACGTGTTGCAAAATTGGTGAGGACTTTGTCTGTAGTCAGAATTATTACAGCCCCTCATCTGTGACGAGGTCATTACAGAGAAGGTTAAGGAGAATGGGATGCGGTTTCAGAAGGCACCTGCGCTGCTGCGGGATTAGGTTGGCAATCCAATGACCTTCGTGCACTAGGTGCCTTTCTCAGTCAAGCGTGTGCACTGCACCCAGGGGTGCGAGCAGAGCAGAGGAACACGAAGCCTGTTTGATGAAAACCGGACTCCAGCACTCAGTGCAGTTTGGGATTTATTTTTTTTTTTTTTTTGTTGGTTCTCTGCTAATTTGGACACGAGGCGGAAGTGTCTTTAATTAGGAACTCGTTATCGTATTCAGCTGATTCGAGGAAGCCTCGTGCTCATTCTCCAGCAATGCCAGAGCT
Source organism: Rhinatrema bivittatum (assembly GCF_901001135.1). Classification (NCBI taxonomy): domain Eukaryota; kingdom Metazoa; phylum Chordata; class Amphibia; order Gymnophiona; family Rhinatrematidae; genus Rhinatrema; species Rhinatrema bivittatum. The sequence goes on along the minus strand of NC_042618.1, from coordinate 465,797,062 downwards.
CGCGCATGCGTGCGCCAGAGTTACCCAAGAGAGTGAACTTAAGTTTTACATCTGGAGAGAGTTCCTGAGCACAATAATTGAGAGGATGCCACGTCTTTTAGCCTGCTTTTATATTGCTCTCCTCTCCAGGCAAAATACCTCTCCAGCTCCCGGTGCAGTCTCGGAAGTGCAGCTAAACCAAATTATTCAACAGCCTTCTCACAGCTCCTCTTAAATTGTATCTCTCCATACCCCAATTGCAGGGTATTGATCTGAGAAGAAATGAATGTGTTCCAATATTCCACGGAAAGCACTGCATTAATATTTATTTGCGGGAGTTATTTGTTGATACATGATGCATTTTGAGAACTTTTCAATAAATGCTTCAGAATGAATCAAAGGAAAGGACATTTTGTGTGCTATCTCTGTTAGTCACCTCACAGGGGATTATCTGATTTCCCATTGCAAACCACTGCAAGCATCAAGCCCACTGTTTACATTTCTCACCTTCTCAGCTATTGTCATCTGCCCTAACTAATGCTCTTGAGCTTCAAAATATTCTCTCATCCAGCCTTCACCTCTCTCTTTGAGGGCATCTTGTTTATTCAGCTTATTAGATATTTTTATTCACCAGACCTGAAAGGCCCAGGGTGAAGTTTGCATTACATACAATGGAAAATATATATGATTTAAACAAACATGCACACTATAAACCCAACAATAAAACAACAAATATAATTAAATAACAAAACAAAAAGTAAGATATTGTGATCCTCAGATAAACGGATCAATCAACAGAAAAAGCTATCTCAAATAGCTAGGGTTTTACATGTTTTCTGAACGAGAGGTAATTTAGAAAAATTCCAAAGGTAATTAGGCAAGGGATTTAAAAAACAGAAGCAGCAACCCATGAGAAAAGCCCATTTTTGAGTGTCTATTATTTTATTTCCTTAAAAAAAGGAACCACTTGTGATAATCTAAGTGGTCAAGTTGGAACATAAGAAAATGAACAATCAGATAGATATTCTGGGCTTATCCTTCTTTAAAGCCTGAAAAGCCCACATTAGAATCTTAAGAATGCCAGAAATAATACTGGATATGCAGTGCATACATTTTTTTTATGTTAAAATAGTTTTTATTATTTTAGAATAATAACAAATCAAAAGGGAGAGTGGTGTGGTTCTGAATCACTCCCCCACAGCAGAAAGCACAAGTAATTCAACAAACTCTATTCCCCCCCACTGCAACCCACCAACCCTCCACCCCGTAAACTCCCAATCCACTTGCAAAGTCCAGTGTCCACTGATGAAAGCAAAGTCATCCACGCATACATTTTTTAAATAAATAAATACATTTCAACTGCCAGACATTTTGCTTTCTTCATTACTGTTACGGTCGTGGACCCTTGGGCTGGCTGAGACTGCAGGTGTTGTACCGTGGGGGCCCACAGTGAGCATTGCAGCCGGGAGGCGGCGCTGAAGAGAGGCTCTGAGGGAGGCTTCGCCACTGGAAGACCGAGGTCCCCCAAGGAGGAGCCCGTAGGGACTCAGACCTCTTGGACTTAGGTGGGACCCTGTGCGACTGTCAGAAACTCCGTGAGGAGTTAGCAATCTGATGTGAATCTGATGTGAAAGCTCTGTAGAGAAAGCTGGGAGTTAGCAATCTGTCAGAAAGCTCTGTTGTTAAAGCTGGTATTTAGCAATCTGTAGTTATTTAGAATAGTTGTGGGTGGATCCTTGGACCAGTGGCAGGTGACCATGCCCTCGGGGGAATTCCCGAGAGGGACCACTGGTCAGGCTTAGTGTAGGAGACAGACACACACTAGTTCTTTTATTAGACAATATATAAACCACCAGAGGTGGCAGTAGTGAGCTGGAAGCGCCTGGCTGGGCTGTAGTCCCTCAGGTATTGGAACAGCGATCCCAGGGTGGCTGAGCTGTAGAGAAACTAAGACAATGAGTAGACAGTATATGCAGAGTTCTGGAACAAGTCCTTGATGGTAACACTTGCACAATAGTCTCTTAAGGCAACCCAGGAGTTGGTATACATTAGGCCCTCGAGGAGCGAGTACCTGGACCCAGGGAAAGCTCTGAGAGATAGATGGAAACTCACAATGTTGTAAGCAGCGATGACTTCTTTGCAGAGGTGGTATCCAGGAGTAAGTCCTGGGCGTGGGCCCTCGAGGAGCAAGTACCGGTTCCGGACTGCGACCTGAAAAGAAAAAAGAGAGTGAGGCCCCCGAGGAGGGGGTACCTCTAGTGAAGTCCGAGGAGGCAGAGTAGCTAGGGCTGCAGAGAGCGAATCCCATCCGCAGTGACCAGGAGGAAGCTAGGTAACCAATCCCTTGCTAACTCGTCTTGTTAGCGAAAACTGAGACCTTAAATATCTGGAGCTGGTGACGTCATCTCAGGGGGACGCCTCTGAGGTTTGTGCCAACGCTGGTACATTAGTCGGGCCGCGCGCACGCGCACCCTTAGGCATCTGGTCAATATGGCGGCTTGCAGCGTCGAGCCGGTCCGGGAATGCCGGAGGAGGATGGTCAGGATACGCAGCAGCAGCTAGCCTTCCATCAACCCCGAAGGGAGTCGTCAATGAGGTAAAGTGGGCGGAGCAGAGACGTCGGACAGCGATGGACACAACAGCGACCAAGGATCCAGGAGCGGCCGAAGAGATGGTCGATGAGGACCGCAGGGCCCAGGAAGCTGGAAGAGTCTTACCCTCGGAAGCCCATGGCTCCCTCGGGAGGAGCCCATGAGAGCCAAGCCGCTGGGACTTAGGAGAATCCTCTGGGCCAGCAAGAATCAGATACCTGTGGAGACGGAAGAAACTGATGTCAGAGTCCAAGAATGAAGCCGGGTCAGAAGCCAATAGTCAGAGGTCTGAAGCCAAAGGAAGGGGCAGAAGCTGGAATCAGAGTCGTAGGGCGGAGCCGGGTCAGAAGCCAGAAGTCAGAAGTCCGAAACCAAAACCAGGGGCGGAAGCTGAAGACGGAGTCATTGGATGAAGCCGGGTCAGAAGCCAGAAGTCTGAAGAGAAGATCCAAGATCAAAAGCAGCAACTAGAAACTCAGGGACTGAATGAACCTCGCTGCAAGGCAAGGTTTAGGCCCAGCGGCAGGGTTTAAATACCCTGTAGCATCTGACGTCATCTGAGGGCGTCCACCAAGATTTCCCGCGCTGGCCTCTTTAAAGCTCCAGACCCCAGGCGCGCACGCGCGCGCCTAGGGGGCAGGGCCAAGTGCGTTGGTTCGGCGGCGTCTCCCTCATGCAGGGAGAGCCGCAGCAGGAGGCTGATCGGGCCTACATGGCCACTGGGATGTTCATCTGGGCTGGGCCGGCCCCGAGGTAGGAGGAGGGACTGGGGCACGGCCCGGTCCCGTAACAATTACTTTCTTCTCCTATCAAAGTTTTACTAGATATTCTTCCCTGTATTCCTCTTTTTGGGATCCTTTATCATTCATGAATGCTGCTTGTTTTTGCTTTTATTATGTCAGCCTCTTCCTTTTAGAAGCAGATTGGTTTCTTATTTCTCTTACTTTTGTTTACTTTTCTAACATATAGATTTATTGCTTTTGTGATTGCTCCCTTTAGTTTGGCCCACTGTTGTTCCACCTCTCCCATTTTCTCCCAGTCTTCTATTTCTACTTCCAGGTATGACCCCATTTCAACAAAGTCTGTATTTTTGAAAGTCAAAACTTGGATCTTTGTGTGACTTCTCCGTATCCTGTTTGCAATGTCAAACCATACTGTTTGATGATCACTGATGCTGAGGTGGGCACCTACCCGGACATTTGAGACATTATCCCTGTTAATGAACACTAGGTCGAGTATAACTCCCTCCATCGTGGGTTCCATTACCATTTGTTTGAAGAGAGCCCCTTGCAGAGCATCCATTATCTCTCTACTTCTGGTCAGTTCTGCGTAAAGGATTTTCTAGTGTACATACAGCAGATTAAAGTCTCCAACAATCAACACTTCTCCCTTCTTTCCCACCTTTTGGATGTCTTCGATCAGATCTCTGTCTAGTTCTTCCATCTGAGTCGGAAGCCTGTACACCACACCAGTAAAAATGGATGCACCATTATCTTTTTTTAGGACGGCCCATAATGCTTCTTCTCTACCCCACATTCTTTGCAGTTCAGGGGCTTGGATATTGTTTTGACCTAAAGAGTTACTCCTCCCCCTTTTCTGACCTCTCTATCCTTCCTTAACAAGTTATAGCCTGGTATGGCCATAACCCAATCATGAGAGTCCGAGAACCATGTCTCTGTAACAGCAACAATGTCCAAGTCCACCTCCACCATTATGAGCATTTGTAATCATAGATTTCAGTTTCTCTCCCTTGATTTGTAGCAATTCCTAGGCACCTTTCTGCTTTTTTGGGCTGATTGATTTTGCTATTTTCTCCTCCCACGTCCTGCATTGCTTGGGGGTGACATGCCAGTTTCTTTGGCCATTTCCTGCCGCCCCCATTCTTTAGTTTAAATGCCTTAAAATATATGATCTGAATTTTTCACTTAGCATCTTCCTTCCTGCAACAGACAAATGTAGGCCATCCTAACCATAAAGCCTTCTACTGCACCATACACGACCCCAGCCTCCAATGTATCAAAAACCACTTTCTATACACGAGGTTTTGAGCCAGAAATTGAAATTATCTGTATGGCATAGCTTCTCATTTCCCTTCTGAAAAGGCAACAGTCTTTGCAGTGTCTCTTATCATCTTTCCTAGATGTTGGAAATCTTTCTGTACTTCATGGATACCATTTCTATTGAGGTCATTGGTCCCCAGATGGATGATAACACTGATCTCAAAGTTCCTACTTTCTTCTTCAATGACTTGGATTATCTGATTTACATTTATACTAGCTGAGGATCCTGGAAGGCATTTACCTATTGTGTCACCATCAAAATGTGCTCCCAAATTGGTTCCTCTGATGATCGAGTCTCCCAGCAGAAGCAGCTTTCTTTGAGGGCATTTTATTCTGTTGAAGGGCTTCTGGGTGCATTGGGTAACTTCCCTTTTAGAAATCACTTCAATATCTATTGCTGGGGTTTCTTCATTCTCCAATGCAGAAAAAGCATTATGTAGGGGTAACAGTGGGGAGAGTGGGTGTCTCTTCATCACAGGCCTTACTCTGCCAGAGCCCGCTGTTACCCACTTGCTCTTGGGTTTTTGAATCCTGGATGTCTGACATCTGTGTGGGAGTGGGGATTGATGCACAGGATGCTGTAAAGTTGGGGATGGTGGGTGTCCTGTTCTACAGAGCCCACTGTAAACCATTTTTTCCTGGGTTTCTGTGGGAGATGGGTGTGAGATAGGGAGTGGTTCAAGGAAGAATAATAAGTATGATAATTTTCATACTTAATCATCTTCCTCCACTGTCTTATTCAATTACCACCAACACCTTTGGAAATCCTTTCCAGTACTGTCTCCTATCCCCTATCTTTACAACCTTGTCAGAGTGTGTTGACGAGACAGTTTCTTCTTATAACACTATCCCCTGCTTTGGACACTCTTGGTTCAATTCTCCCTCATCCTATAAGGTATGCCAAACCCAAGCCTTGGCTCACTTCCAAAGTTTTCTTCCTATAATCCTGCACCCACTTTGCAGAACATTTCTGGCTGAAGTGCGTTCCCATGTGGACTTCATATATTTCAGATTCATGCTCACCTCCACACTTTATTATAAAGAGGAGAAGCTCACATACCTCACCAACTTATGCACTGTGTTATAAACATTGAAATTAAGATCAATTTAATTTAAGTTTAATGTAGACGTATATTCCACTTTATATAACCTTCAGAAACAATATAAATTATAGTGCCTCTGCAAAGCTGGAATTTGAAAGACTGATATTTTTGCACATGTATTTTGACTTAATCTCATTTAACATGGCACCATAAATCACATATGCCATATAATCAATAAGCCTAAGATGGAAAAGCTTTTGACTCAATTTGGCACCAGTCTAATCATTTGCCATGTAAAGTCTAGTACTAACTCATTTTTATGTAATATTTTTAAATGCATACTGTATAAAAGTCTCATCTCAAAAAAGGAAGACGTCAGTTCATATATTTCCAAAATTCAACTCTGTCAACGAGGAATTAAAATCCACTTAGCTCAGCCAAACCATGGCATCTGCATAGAAGGAAGTCTTTCATCTCTGTATCATCCCTCGGTCAAGTGAAGCAACACGATGCCAATGGTGTTTCAGTATGAATGCAGCCTGCTTCAGGGACTATCTTTTTGTACTAAAACTAAACAACTAGAGGCGTCTTGTACAATATCCGTGTTATTTATTTCTTTATTTGCAGGTTTTTATACCACCTACTGCAAAAAATCTGCGTTAAGCGATTAAAAATAAAACATTGTATGATGAATTTTAAAAGCCAGGTGCGCACATTCATTAGGGGATTCTCGAATAAGCTGGGTTCGTGCGTGCCGAGTGGACTTTAAAAGACACGTGAAGACGCGCATATCCCCCGCAGTGTGCATGTCTCCAAAGTTTTCAAAAAAGTGCAGGGTGTGGGTGTGGGGCATTTCAGGGCATGAACCGGAGATGCGGGTGTAAATACTTACGCGCGCCGGCGTGCGCTGAGGTCCCCTGCTGCGTAGCTTTACCTCTGCTATGGATAATGTGTAAGTTAAAAAATAAAAGGATTGAGGGGTTTAAACAGTTTGGGGTAACTGGGGCGGGGGAGTTTGTAGGCTATCAAACCAGTGCAGGTTGGAAGGCCTAGCTGTTAACTGGGTGAACTGGTGGATGAACTGATAAACTGGAAATGGCGTGGGTGCACGCTCCTTTTAAAATCCCCCGATTTGCGTGGGAGAAGCGGGGTTTGTGCGCGCCCACTTAAAATTTGGAGCCCATGTGCACGCAGCCAGACTATTTTGCAACGTGCACACATATGCTCGTGTAGATTATAAAATGGCCGCAGCCCTGGGTGTGGGCCCACGTAAGTGCCCAAATGCACGCCCGCGTGCCGGTTTGAAAGTTACCGTCCCTGGTAATATCATGCCATTATTACAAGTACAACCCCACAACTGACAAAACGATATAGAATCCGTGTCCGTTTGATGAACAGACCTTAAGACGTCAGGAAAAAGCCAAACAAAAGAAGTGCAGTTCTGTGAGAGAGAGAGAGAGAGAGAGAGAGAGAGAGAGAGAGAGAGAGAGAGAGAGAGAGAGAGAGAGAGAGAGAGAGAACCTTACTATAGTGCCTATGCCCTACATAGGTATTTGAATCCCTATGGGAGGGCCACCTACTAACTCGGGGTGGGGATTAGGTATGAGCGTCGGGGGTTGGGGGCCACTTTCGCATTCCACATGAGACCTACGGACAGAACAGTGGTCTCCAGTGCAGATTTGCTGGCCATCGGAGTGAGGACGCTCACTCCAAGCGGAGATTTGGGCAACGTTCTCTCCACCTAGCATGTTGTTGCCCAGGTAGAGTGTCCATCAAGCTAGGTAGAGAGAACGTTGCCCAAACCACTTCTTGGAGTGAGCGTCCTCACTCCGACGGCCAGCAAATCTGCACTAGAGACCATTGTTCTGTCCGTAGGTCTCATGTGGAATGCGAAAGTGGCCCCCAACCCCCGACGCTCATACCTAATCCCCACCCCGAGTTAGTAGGTGGCCCTCCCAATCGGTAAAAAGATTACCCAACATTATCTTTAATGTTACAACCATGCTTAAGGGAAAAACAGGTGAAGTTCTTGAAAAACTGAACGTAGTTTCAAAATGTCCCAATGTTTCCTCCTTGAATAAGATAAATTGTCAGCGTGAAAGGGCTGTCCATCTGACTGTGGAGATCTCGGTTTGCCCATCAAGCTGTAGTGTATGCCAGCTTTACAGTTACCTGTGGACTTACTGTAATGATTTATAAACGTAAGCTGTAGTCTGGATAGTGTCCTATTCCCCCTCCCTATGGGAACAAGCAGTGCACAGAAATAATTAACACTTATTTTACCTTATATACGACCCGATCAGCTCAGGAACTCTCCCTTGTTTGTCTCAGACTAGAAATGTATTTGCAAGGCATTAAGTTACCAAAACAAACACTAAGACGGGAACTTTGAAACAGCCTCATGGGCGCACATGTGTGCCGGCTCGTGCCAAAGGCTCGTGCGTTCGTATAGGCTGAACGCGTGTACACGTGCGCACCATTCCATTATGGATGCGCCCGTGCACGCAAATGCCTCCGCCGCCCAAGTGGGGGGAGTTTAGTAGACGCACACGCCAACACGATTACCAGTTTCCCCAGTTCATTCCCAGTTTGCCCAGGTAAAGGATAGGACTTCCTAACCCCCCTGGTTAACTAGCCTCCCTTTTACGCTGGGAGCCCCGACCCTTAAAACCCCACTAACCTCTTCCGGTTTTTTTTTGTTTCAGACGCCATCCATAGCAGACGTAAAGTTACGTGGCAAGGGACCCCGGCGCGCGCTTGTGCGCAGAAATACTTACACGCGGATCTCATTTGGAAATCTAGGAATGCTCATGCCCCGCCCACACACCGCCCCTTTTTTTGCACGTACCAGGAGATACGTGTGTACTCGTATACTTTTTAAAATCTGTGCGGCGTGTGCCGGCCCAACCTCTGTGTGCATCTCCTGGCTTTGTTGCACGTAGGGCTTAAAATTCACCTCTTATAACTTAGCGATCTTAGAAACTTACAGTGCCGTTCTGGGGGTGCGGGGGTGCGATCTGCCCCGGGTGACGGCCAGGAGGGGGTGCTAGCCAGGGTGACGGCCGGGAGGGGTTGCTAGCCAGAAAGTCGGCGGCCACGAGCAGAGCCCATCCCGCTCGTGGCAGAAGAAGAGGGAGGCCTCCGGGCCGTGAGCGGTGGAAGCACTGGGCGGCCGCCTAGGGCGCTACGGGTCTGGAGCCGGCAACTGCCTTAGGCTTTTCTTCTTCCCGCCCGCGCGGCCCGGAAGAGGAAGTGGTGGATCTGCGCGGGCGGGAAGAAGGAAAGGTCATGCAGTCGTGGACCGAAGCAGAAGATCAGAGCGTGTCCCGGGTTGCAGCAACAGCGCTAACCCCCCCCCCCCCCCTCCCCACCACCGCAAGTGCAGGAAACAGAGCCACACCAGCCCCCGAGCGGCCTGAAGAAGCTGCTGAGCTTCTGATGGGGAGCGGGGTAGGAAGTGAGGAGTGAGTGTGTTTGTGTCTATGTGTGTCTGTCTGTCTGTCTGTCTGGGAGAGTCTGTGTATGTCAGTGTGTGTGGGTATGGGAGGGAGGGAGGTTGCATGTTTGTGCGTGAGGGAGGGAGCCTGTGTGAAGGAGAGGAGAACCGGAGATCACTGGGGGGGGGGGGGGAGATGGAGAAGTGAATCTGGTGAGGGGAGAAGGTAGTCAGAGAAGTGAATTGGGGGGGGGGGGGGGGGGGGGGGGGAGGTGGATTGAGAAGTGAATCTTGAGGGGCGGTGCCAAAGAAAGCTATTCACCCCGGGTGCCAGATACCTTAGGTACGCCACTGGAAATTTACAATATTTATTTTTCACTTATGGGGATTAGTTTGGTAGGTATGAATAAATCACTTTAGCTGGAACTTGCTAATAAATCAAAAACAGCTCTAACTTACTAGCCCTTAGACAAAACCCAGAAACAAAATCTCCTCAGTCTCACCACTTTGCAGCTTCTTGGTCTCTGTGCTGTGAGATCAGCTGGAGGTCCTGAACACTGTCTCTGTCTCTGTGGATCTCCCCACCGGGATGAAGGGCAGAGAAGAAGCAGGCAAGGTCAGCTCTGGCTAGAGCCGCAGCAGGGCTTGAGACTCTCTTTCAAGCAGTGAATCTCCTCCAGCAGCTTGGTCACAGGGCGGGGCTGGAAGTGGTGACTCAGAAGGCTTCTTGCTGCTGTGGATGGAAGCCGAGCCCTCAGCCCCTCTTCCAGGCTGATTTTAAGAGACAGCATCTGTAAACAGGGACAGGAGTCAAAGTCCGATTGGTTCTTCTTTGTTCACTTCGAATGCTTTACCCCCCTCTCCGCCCCAGAGGGCCAACCTTCCGGGAGCTGCCTTGAATCAGATAAGGTCTCCTCTCAGAACGGGAGGCCAGGGGCAGCTCCAGGTCTGTCTCCCTACACGCAGGCCTTCATTGTCTTCTCCCTTCTCTGATTCTTGAGAGAAGATTTCATTCTTTAACAGAGGCCTAGGCAAACAATGTGCTTGGCGCAGGAGATAAGTCAGTCTTGTATAGCAGCTTTGCCAGAAGGGCAGCAGCTCTGTATTTCTCTGACATACAGGCCAAGGGTCCGAATGTGAAGTAAGAATCCATTTTGTTGTATGGAGAGTGGTGAAACTTATAGTTATTATTCCTACAATCATCATTCCAGGAACCGTGACTTTATCAATGCAGCATTAAGCTTAAATTAAGCAACAGAAGAGCAAAGCCTACAAAGGTGTGAAAATTGGCCAGATGGAAGGTCCTTATGGAAATTTGTTGGGTAGCAAGTCAAGTATTGCAACACGGTATACTGGTTCATAAGTTTCCTGAAAATAGAAAACTCAGAACTATCATTGACCAAAGTAATAGAGATATTTAGATGATAGTAAGAGTACTTACTAGTAGGTGAATTTTCAATGGCATGGCTCTCTGCTTCAACGGCAGGGGAGAAAGACTGATACTTCACGCATATCCAGCATAGCTCTCTGCTTCAATGGCAAGAGAGAAAGACCGATACTTCACGTATATCCAGCATAGCTCTCTGCTTCAATGGCAGGGCAGAAAGTCTGCTACTTCACTTTCAATGCATATCCAGCATAACTCTCTGCATCAACGGCAGAGGGAATGAAGAAAAGTGGATTTATATACAGACAACAACCAACAAGGACTGAATTACATAGTCTGGGTAAACAAATAAGCATGGGTGTAGCTTGCTTATTGTGGCGGTTACTGCCCCTAATTAAGCTAGATATTTCACTTAGATGCAGTTCCAACACTGCTCTCTACATTAATGGTGGGGGTGGAAGGGAAATAGAACCAAAAGGTTGCTAAGAGCCAAGAGAAACAGATAAGAATGAGAAAAAAAAAAGTGCGAAACTTGCTGGGCAGACTGGATGGGCCGTTTGGTCTTCTTCTGCTGTCATTTCTATGTTTCTATATATATTGTAGCATTTTTCAAAAGCCCACTTAAACGGGTAAAGTACATTTATATGTATAAATGCTTTTAAAAATCAGGCCTTTGATGTGTAAACTTCAAATCCATGTTGCACTAATTTAACCATGTAAAAAATGTTTTTAAAGTGATATCATCACATGACCACAACATCAAAAAGTTATTGATGAAATGATGCCGAAAATAAATGTACAAGTCTAGCCCAAATGCTAATAAGGATTGTATGGAATCGTCCGGGGAAACCTCATAAGGTGCCTACAATAGGCTATTTTGGTGCCTATGTGGCTACTGCAACTCCAACCCCACCACTGTGGATGTCAGAACTAGTTTATAATCATGGGTTGCCCGAGACGGGATGATGCTTTACTTATTGTTTATAAAGCTATCTTTTGAGTCCAGTATGAGTCCACTACTGTGGATGAAAGTGCTGGTGTACAAAAGTCTCGTTATACCAGACTGTATTATGCTCACTGTTTTGGCGCCAAGATTATAATCGGAAATCTTCATGCAGCAAGTGTAACAGTCCCGACACTGCAATGTTTCGAATGGGAGTTCTTCGTCAGGGAATCACTTATAGGCATCAATGTCAGGACAGCCGGATGCACAGACTGAGATCGCACACCGAACCAAGAGTCTTTACCGTGGAAGCGCATTGACCATAATTAACAGAGTGTTTTCAGCCAAGATTCCCATGCAGATTCCATGCCTATAAGTGATTCCCTGACGAAGAACTCCCATTCGAAACATTGCAGTGTCTGGACTGTTACACTTGCTGCATGAAGATTTCCGATTATAATCTTGGCGCCAAAACAGTGAGCATAATACAGTCTGGTATAACGAGACTTTTGTACACCAGCACTTTCATCCACAGTAGTGGACTCATACTGGACTCAAAAGATAGCTTTATAAACAATAAGTAAAGATTCATCCCGTCTGGGGCAACCCATGATTATAAACTAGTCTGACATCCACAGTGGGGGGGGGGTTGGAGTTGCAGTAGCCACATAGGCACCAAAATAGCCTATTGTAGGCACCTTATGAGGTTTCCCCGGACGATTCCATACAATCCTTATTAGCATTTGGGCTAGACTTTTTCATATTTATTGATATTTCATAAGTGTCTAGCATTTCTGGATCCTTTATTTTCGTGAAAATAAATGTACTGCATTCTTGCACAAGAAATCATAGTTCAAAGTCCTCAACATACGGATTAGCGACTTCAGGGGCCATGATGGTCTCCATTGCTTCACCTACGATTTGCTGATAAAATTGTTGGTCAAACATAAAAATTTGTTTTTTAGAGTAAAAGAGATTAGATCACATAGAAATGATGTTGGTACTTTCATAGGAATCTGCCAAGTATCTAAGGTCTGTCAAATATTTGCAATAGCCTTATCTTGTGAAATTTTGGTTCTACCCTGATGCAATTATGGCAACAAGCCATATGCCGCTAATGGAACCAGGATATGATTCCAGCCTAGTGATGATATTAACTAATCTCACACATAAGAAGGCAAACGTAGAACAGTAAATATTTATTGAAAAATAATCTCTATTTGTCTTTATAAGAAGAGAGACCAGGGATGGCGAACTCCAGTCCTTGAGTGCCAAAAACAAGCTAGATTTCACGAAATCCACAATGAATATGCATGAGAAAGATTTGCATGCACTGCCTCCATTGTATGCAAATCTATCTCCAGGGGTGGCTTGGCCTATCGGGTGATCGGGCATCCCCCGGTGGGCCGGTCGCTCCAGTCACGTGGTCTGCCGGGCACAGCCGTGATGGAGCTGCACTCGGCGGACCACGTGATGCGTCCTGGGCCGGCCTGGGCGGCGAATCTCCGGGCCGGTCTTCCTCGGGAATCCGCCGCTGTCTATCTCATACATATTCATTGTGGATATCCTGAAAATCTGGCCCGTTTGTGGCATTTGAGGACCATAGTTCACCATCCCTGCCTTAGACGATATTGTTGGGCATCCAGGCAGTGCTAAATATATTGCTTGTGGGAGGGTCCCATGAGTAACTTCACTCGTCCACTGCCGGCTGGACGCTAGCTCTGCTCTTCGGTGCGGTCTGGAGTGCCGCCAACCTCCCCGATGCCACCTTTACCTGGGTGCCACGTCCCGTGGCTGGAGAGATGCAGCTGACAATTCCCGATGCAGTGTGCTGCTATCCTAGGCGCACCTCTGCTAGAAAATTGGAAGCACTGAACACTAGTCCACTTGCAAAAAATCCAATTCTCTTTGAGTTATCCAGTCTTCACTGTAACCCATTTCAAGGCGGATGTCATTTTTTTCACTGTCATTGCAGGATGAGTGGGTAGAGGTAAATTAAAACTACTGTCATTTGATCTCATTTACTTATGAATGGTTATTCATTACCAGTATAGCTCCTCCTTTATCAGCAGCCTTAATTACAACAGTTTTATCATTTTGAAGAGACAGTAAAGCGTTTTGTTCTAACCATGTATTGCAAAAAGACAATGCTGGCTGTAATGAGATCTCTTAGAAATCTTTTATTACTGACGACTGAAAAGTATGCATAACAGGGCCAACCAGTCTAGCTGTTATGCACTTCAATGCTTTTGAGACCACAGATAATTCACTACCTTGTGGGGTGTTATGCTTTTACAGTTACTACGTCCCTCCAACCCCCGCCACCGTTTTGCCACACTCGCCTCCCTCTTCATGCTGCCTCCACCCAGGGCCGGTACAAGGCTATTGGGTGCTCTCGGCGACTCTTGCGCTGCCCCCTCCCCCCGGTCGCCCCCCCCACAACTGTTTCGGCGCCGACTGTGTGCTTCTCAGGGCCGCGAGCGGGATAGGCCCCACGAGGCTGCCCTAGGCGACTGCCGAAGTTCGACTAATGGACGCGCCGGCCCTGCCTCCACCTCCCATTCCCCCTTTCACTTTTTGCCCAGGCTATGGCTGATTTCTTTCATGAAAACATTGACAAGATTAATTGTGACTTCTCCATCAAACTGCCTCGTCCACCTCCCTTCCTATGGCCCCCCCTGCCTGCTTCCTTTTCTGAACTCACTGAGGAGGAAACTGCCAATCTTCTCTCGTCTTCCAAAGTCACTACTTAAGAACATAAGAACATAAGAAGTTGCCATGCTGGGTCAGACCAAGGGTCCATCAAGCCCAGCGTCCTGTTTCCAGCAGTGGCCAGTCCACTCTGCAGCTCCTCATTACCCGTCTTCTCTCTCCCCGCCCCCTTCCTCATGAGCTCCATTCATCAGGCAAGTGGCTCTTCTCTGCGCCCTTCTCCTCCACCGGCAACTTCCACCTCTGTGCTTTTTCACTTTGCTGTATCGTATGCCTGGAATAGACTTCCTGAGTTGCTGCGGCCATGCTCCCTCTCTGGCCATATTTATAGCCAGTTTAAAATCTCACCATTGTGAGTCTGCTTTTAAATCCCAGTCACTTCCCTACAAGAAATGCACTTCCCACAGGCTCTTGTCATGCAAGTTTGTTTTGACTGCGAGCTCCATTGGGCAGGGGCTCTCTTATGAGCCTCTGTACCGCACTGCATATGTCTATTGGTGCTTTGGAAATGATAAATAATAGTAATAGCAGTAGTGGAATTATCACAGGCAGAACAGACTTCAGTAGTATAAACAGTCTATAGTCATTTATAATATTTTTATAATGCAATTCAAGTTAGGGGGATTTTGGCCTTTGAGAAAATTCACTGATCTCCCTGAGATCCGCAGGGAATATCCATCTGATTTTTCATCTCCCCCGACACATAGATCTCAGGGTGATTACAGATGGACCATCAAAAATCTGAGGCAGATCTGTGGAATTCTGTATCCAGATTTTGCTTGGATCCATGGTCTATTTTTGTGTTCCATCACAGATCTTGCCAGTGGGGTTTACCTCTTTGAAAGAGGTTGTGGAGCTGATTCAGCAAACTTGTGGATTTTACAAGGGTTTGTCAATCTGTTTTTGAAGAGGTTTGCACTTCCCTTGTCTGCAGCAACTCTACACCGTACGTGGGATAAAAGCAATGCTTGGCTCTGAGATTTACCCCTTGGCATTAGATCTTATAAATGGTGGCCAGGGAATTCATTTTCTTTCAGGTGCTGTCCAGTCTTTTAGAGAATGATTAACCCATCCGCAAATTCTCACAGACCAGAGCCCTTGAGTTTCAATTTCAATAAGCCAAAATCATTTTACTGGCAGAATGCCACCTTCAAGCTAATTTTCCTCTTTTTTCTTTTTTATATTGAATGAAATATGAAATGTGAACTATGCCCTTTTCTCAAAACTGCTCACTGCATTTTGAAGCAAATGAACTGCTTAGAAAATCTCTTAAATGAGCTGCTATCAGTTCCCAGAATTCAAGAATATATAAGTGACTGACTCATACTTTGTTCTTCTTTGCAGATCTCATTATGAACTAGGAATATTTTTAATTAATTGCTCCTTCTGGTGAAATGAGCCGTAGTCAGCTGAGGACCTAGAAAGGACTTAGTTTGCTTAATACAGTGATATAAGAATACAACTCCCATGTTAGAGATTGTACCACTATTTAAGACTTAGGATATATCTAACCTTGCAAAGAGAATATGAAACATATGTTATTAGAGATATTATGGGTCCAATGTACTACCAGGCATTAAATTACTTCCAGGCTAACTTTGTCACCAGAAACTTTGTGCTTGAAACTTAGTACCAATGAAGTTATATTCAGTAATATTGTAGAGCCCCTTTTAGTTCTCTACTGGGTCAGGACTAAACCAATTCTTGTTTGGGGAAGAAAAAGGTCAGAACTGGAGAATCGGGCCAAGACAGGCAGAGACAAGACACTGAGAGGCATGGCAAGACAAGACGAACAAGGCAAGGCAAGAGAAGACTCTAAGGTCCAGGACAAGGTAGGCGCACAAGGCAACAGAAGCAGGGCAAGGGCAAGGTAAAGCAAGGCACAAAGAACTAGCAGCATACACTGCAGACAAGGCAGGAGCACCTGTTGCTGATGCTCCATGGAACAGGGTCACTGGGTAATTATAGGGAGCCTGAAGCAGCAGCACTGAATTGGGTTTCCTGCCATGGGGCATTTATCCTGGAGAAAAGCACGTGCAAGAGCAGTGGTGTTCGAGCCTCGGAGAAGGAGGCATGGCGTTGGAGTAGACCGGCAGCATTGTAGGAAAATATAAGGGTATTCTGGATCTGTGGAATGCTGCCAGCTTCCTCCCCACTCTTGTGTTTCCCTGTCTCTGGTGGAGGGCCAGAACTATAGAAACTTACCCCCTATTACCTCCTATACATATGCAATCTGAGCAACTTAGAAAAGAGTTAGACTTTCCTCAAAATTAGACTTTTATTGATCAGACTTTTGAAGTTTAGCAGTTAGAATAAAATAGACAACACAAGTCTCTACAGTTCTTAACGCAGCATGGGCTTATACTGAGTAAAGGTCTGTATCATTAGTGAACTTAAACATATCAGAGACTTTGACTTGCTTATGGTATGTTAATAAATGCAGCTAGCTAACTACCCCCTTTAACTTTAGGAGAATACCTTCTATTTCACTCTGGGGCAGCCTCTGCAGTTGGAGGTCTTGGAGACAGTCTCTGCCGGAGGGAGCATGTGTTTTTGGCCCCTGTTGCTTTCTGGGCTAAGGAGGCTTCTTTAAGCCCTGGAGAGGAAAAGATAGGTAAAACACGAATGGTTAGGTAACAGGATTGCTTTCTTACCTGCAGCTTTCCAGGACATAGGAGCTCATCTGCTTCATTGCAGGGAGAGGGAGGGTGTGCTGGTTCAGGTGTCATCTTCATGGGTTAATGGTTCTTCTTTCTCTGGTCACCCTGAGCCCTCTCCCTGGCTGCTTTTAACAGACAAAGCATGAATATTTAAGAGTTCATGCATAGTCAAGCAGAGAGACAGACGGTGTTGTTTCTTTCTTTCAGATTGCTGGAACCTTTTCCCATCGGGGGAGGTTACTATACTTGCCATGTATGATCTTGGTCCTGTAATCTTCTTGCTGCAGTTGAAAGTGTCAGGCAACAGTGATAATGGTTGGAACATGACATGCTGAGCTGTAAGTGACAGGCCTCAGTGGTAATGGTTGGAACATGGTATGCCGCAGCTGTAAATGTCAGGCCACAGTGGTTATGGTTTAAAAATTGCATGCTGTAGCTGTGTTAGGTCACAGGGGTTATGGTTTGAAAATGGCATAATGCAGCTGTAAGTGTCAGGCCACCGTCATTAGGGATGGAGTAAGAAAGGATAAGTTATTTGCCAAACACTACCACTGAGCACTGACTCCACTGACCTCCCCAGCCTGCTTCACCTCAACAACTGTTTGGAGCGAAACGGGTGGAAGAGGTCAGTGGAGTCATGACTTGGAGGTGGGTTTGTGGAAAAGGAGGCAGAGAAACTCAGAAGAGTCATGCCTCAGAGGTTGCATTTGGGATAAAGGAGGCAAAGAAAACCTCATGGCTTGGAGGTTGTATTTGGGGAAAAGGAGGCAGAGGAAGATGTCAGGAGGAAGCAGGAGGATTGAAGCCCCAGTGTGGTTGTTGGGGATGTGTCAGGAAGAAGCAGGGTGTGACAGGTCCCAGTTTTGTGCATGGGGACAAGTCAGGAGGTGGTAGGGTGTGACAGGCCCCAGTTTTATGGATGGGGACAAGTCAGGAGGTAGCAGTGTGTGACAGGCCCCAGTTTTATGGATGGGGACAAGTCAGGAGGTAGCAGTGTGTGACAGGCCCCAGTTTAATGGATGGGGACAAGTCAGGAGGTAGCAGTGTGTGACAGGCCCCAGTTTTATGGATGGGGACAATTCAGTAAGTAGTATGTTGTGACAGGCCCCAATTTTCTGGATGGGGACAAGTCAGGAGGAAGTAAGTTGAGTCAGACCTCATTTTTCATCATGAGGTCAAGTCAGGAGGAAGCAGGATTGGTAAGACCCCAGTGATGGTAGAAACTAACAGGGCAAGGCAGGTGGATTGTGTCATTGCATGTTAGCCCCTGTGTTGTTTTTGGAGACATGGCAGGAGGAAGCAGGAGGTGTGTGGCCCAACTGGTAGTGTTGGGGACACAGCAGGAATCAGCATTTTGTTTCTGGTGGCCCTTGAATTGGCTTTTTAGGCCTGGAGGTCAACAGCAGCGTGGTTATTGAAGTTTTGCCTAATTGGTGGACTTGGAGACACAGTAGAACTCAGCATTCATGTGTTGTGGCTCTTAGATTGGCTTTTCGGGCCGGAGAGGCAGTAGCAGTGTGGTTGTTGAAGTGTGGCCCAATTGGCAGTGTTGAGGGACACAGCAGGCAGATGCAGTCAGTCACTCACTGGATGACGTTGGCCCCATTGCTGTTATTGAGGAATGGCAGGCAGACAGACAGAACTGCCAGCTACAGGACCCTCAAGTTCCTTTCATTCGTCTTGCCACTCACATGGCAAATCTGGAAAGCCAAGCAAGTCAGATTAATTTTAAGGAACAGAGTGATGAGCGTTTATGATGTCTCCTGTCATTGAAAACACTCTCGCTGGGGACACTTGTTGGTGGGCAAAAGAGATAGCACTGAGCTACTCTTGCTAGGTCTGGCCAGATGCTGGACTTGAGGCACCAATATGCCAGCACATCTGTCTCCATGTCCTCGATGGTCCTTGCAAGATAGCGTGTCACTGAGATTTGTGTTGCCATCTCCTTTGCTGGTATCGGACCTGTTTCTTTCTTCCCAGCTGCTTTCGCGATCGCCTGGGACAGAAGTCAGGATTGTTTCCATTTTACCGTGATGGAGGGAGTGCTAGGTGGCCATGACAGGGTGCTGCTCTGGATTGCACTACTGTCTCACCTGAGCCATGATGGTGTTTTCTCCTGCGCTACATCCCTCCTCTGCCTCAACCTCTGGCAGTCTAGTTGACAGACCTCCTCTGTCAGCATGCTCTGCATATGGGTCAGATTACTGGCCTGCAGTGCGAATGTCCCTTTCACTCGTGGATCACATAATGTAACAAGCATGTTTGTGGGATTTCTGGTCCCAGTTCTTAGTATCTCTGTCACCTGCTTTTCCAAGGGCACCAAACAGCATTGCACCTCCGCTCTCATTCTCTCTTCCTGTTGAAAGCCCCCCAACTTTTCTAACAGGATGTTTACTATTGGGATGACATCTCCCAAGGTGGCACTTGAGGCACTCAGCTCTTCTGTGCCATCCTTAAAGGGCTTCAGGATTTTCACAAGCTGTCTCATGATTGACCAGTCATGATGACCTAGGGGAGCCTGCATGCCGATCTCCATTTCCCGCGACAGATCATGCAGGGGTGTCTGCTGCTCCGCTACCCTCTGCAGCATCATGGATGTAGCATTCCATCGTATACCCACATCTATAATGAGATGATTGTGAGGCATCTTTAATTCCTCCTGCTTTTCACGGAGAAGGCCTCCTGCCTTCACACTTTGGTGGAAATCACCAGCTATGTTTCTACACTTCTCTAGTAAAGCATGCAGGTACACATGCTCTGGGTCCCTGGATCCCAGCCCCAGTGCCTCCTTCACTGTTAGGTATGGGGTGCGAGCAAGGCATTGTATACCCTGATATCTCTTGTTGGATACTGCCTTTACCATATGAGAGCCATTGTCAGTGACAAAGAATCCTGCATTAAGACTTCTGGCTCTCTGATCCAGCTGCCAGTCCTCCAGCATTTCTCTAATTGCTGCTAAAATAATAAATATTGACAGAGGTATGGGAGCAGTCTGCCGGGTGAGTGTGCAGAAAACCCAGCTGCATCCTGTTGCTCCGGCCCCTGTGGAGCTGCTGCCTGCCCTTAGCTCAGCCAGATCTCACCAGTATGCCATCAAAGGAAGGAGCGAGTAGTTTGTGGATGTCCAGATGTCCCTTTTGAAATGCACACTGCTCCCTTGTGCCTTCACCAGCAGCGCCTGAAGACAGCTTCGGCAATGCTTGTGCAAACTGGAGATGACCTTTCTTCTGAAAGTGGTCCTGGAGGGCACTTTATAGTTTGGTGCTAAGAGCTGCAGCAAAGGCCTGAGACCCACTTTACTTGAAGCTTCATCCCAAAAGCAAGTACGGCTTCATGAGGCATGGGCGAGAACCTCCTCCATTGCTGCTCCACAGCTCTGGAATTCCTTACCTGTGGAGCTTAGGCTTGAGACAGATATGAAGACTCAGAACCAATGTCAGGAAGTATTTCTTCACGGAGAGGGTGGTGGATGCCTGGAATGCCCTTCCGGAGGAAGTGGTGAAGACCAGAACTGTGAAGGACTTCAAAGGGGCGTGGGATAAACACTGTGGATCCATAAAGTCTAGAGGACGTGAATGAATGTGGAAAAAAGGATTTGCATTCACAAAAAAGTGGGGAGTAGCTTGCTTGTTACAGCGGTTACTACCCCAAACCAAATAAGCCTGATACTTCACTTTCAATGTATATCCAGCATAGCTCTCTGCTTCAACGGCAGGGGAGAAAGACTGATAATTCATGCATATCCAGCATAGCTCTCTGCTTCAACGGCAGGGGAGAAAGTCTGATACTTCACTTTCAATGCATATCCAGCATAACTCTCTGCTTCAACGGCAGGGAGAATGAAGAAAAGTGGATCTATATACAGACAACAACCAACAAGGACTGAATTACATAGTCTGGGTAAACAAATAAGCATGGGTGTAGCTTACTTATTGTGGCGGTTACTATCTCTAACTAATTAAGCTAGATATTTCACTTAGATGCAGTTCCAACACTGCTCTTTGCAATAATGATGGGGGTGGAAGGGAAATAGAACCAGAAGGTTACTAAGAGCCAAGAGTAACAGATAAGAATGAGAAAAAAGTGTGAAGCTTGCTGGGCAGACTGGATGGGTCATTTGGTCTTCTTCTGCCATCATTTCTATGTTTCTTTGTCATTTCTATAAGACCTTCAGAGCAGGACTCAAGACTTATCTGTTTAATTTGGCTTATGGCTAATCTCGGTGCATCTTATAAAAACTTTAGGACTGGTGGAATGAACAGTTTTATCGTATGTGTTGTTCGTGTTTTATTTTATGGTTTTAATTATGTATGTTTTATTGTACATCGCCTAGAATCTTATACGCCTGGTGATTAAACATTTTTAATAAACTATAAAACTGTAAACAACCTGCAAGGGCTGATCATCTAAAGCTATCATCTCACCAATAGTACTAGTTACCACTGGATGCTGCCTGACTCTATCCCTGTGACAGTGCCACTGAACACCATCCCATTGCCTTCATTGTGGGCTGTCGCTTCTTAGATATAGATATAGCTGGGGACTGCTGCTGCTGGCCTGCCACCTGACTGGTAGAAGAAGCCGAAGTTTTCGAAGCAACTTCAGGACCACTTATCCCCTTTTTAAATGCTAGTGTCTTCCGTCTTGCAGAAGTGCCCCCTGACTACTGGTTCTACCATCCCCAGGTACATATTGAAAGGGATGCTGCTTCTTCAGGTGGTGCTCCATCCCAAAATTGCTTAAGTGTCCCAGTTGCTTCCCTTGACTGATCTCCTTCGCGCAATAGTTACAATGTGCAAAGAGACGGTCCTCCCTGATTTGAAAATGGCTTCAGATCACAAATTTCTTTCCTGATCCCTTGCCTCTGCCTGCATCCTTGGAGGTTGATGATGCTGGCATTGAAGTAGCAGTGGAGACAGATGGAGCCAGAGGAACTGGGGGCAGAGGAATCACTCAGCCTCGCTTCCTGCACTGTCAGTGTGACCTGCTTTCTCTCACCAGCATCAGCTCCTGCCTCTGTCAGTGAAGTGGAAGCTAGCATGGTACTGATTAAACCTCCTAATACTGAGTCTTCAGCCAACCCTTCTTCCATCTCTGCTTCAGGAAATCCTTTAAAGGTCAGTGGCAGGGAAATGTTAAAAAAAATTAAAAACCTGTGCAAACTTAAAAATGTGACAGCAGCTAAAAGGATTAGAAAAGATGGAATGTTTCTAATGTTGAACAAAAGCATTCTTGATACACACAATAGCAAAGCACTATGTATTATCCATGAGAGAGAGATCCAAATGTAAGCTATAGCAGTCTGGGAATACTATAAGAAGAATAGACAGAGCAGTGATTTGCTGATTAGGAAAATGCTTCCCTCTGATACGTTCCCTTGCTATTTCAGTCTGGTTTCCTGGTCAACAGATCCGGGTTCTTCTCTGACTTCACACATGAGTCATTGGCATCAGGGTTGGTTGCTATGAAAACTCCCACATGACCTGCCCAGCCTTAGATTCTACCTTTCCAATGCAGCCAATGCTTTTCAATGGGAAATGTACATAAATGAAATGAATGACATCTGCTTCATTTGTGGGACTTGCTCATTTGTTTGGGGGGGGGGCAAACAAATTGTAACCCCTGTACATCGGGGGTCACCTTCCTATCAAAGTCTTTTTCTGCACCTAATAAAATAATAGCAGATTCTCCGGTCTGAGCCACCTGAGTATTCAAGATGCCAACGGTACAAAACAAATTATCGTTAGAATGCCTCTCAGAAATAAAACCAACTTGATCTCCATGAATCCGTTCCCCCAAGACCCTCTCTAAATCTCATTGCTAACACCTTTGCAAAAATCTTCATGTCTGTATTCAACAAAGAAATAGGATGATAATAAGCACAATCTGTCTTCGGCCTACCTTCCTTAGAAATTGCAGTAATAACTGCTTCATGCAAAGATCTGGCACAGGATGATCCCCCTCAAGGACATTCTGAAATAGCAGTACTAATATGGGAGAATGCACACCAGAAAACCTTTTGTAGCATTCAATCCCAAAGCCATGGTTCTCACAGGTCCCCTGCCCCCTTCAAGGCCTTAATAGCATAAGATACTTCCCCTACCATAATGGGGGAGTCCAACCTGTCGTTGTCCTCCTGCAAAAGGTTAGGGAGATTGTTCTGCGACAGGAGATGACAAGTGTCCCCATCATCCTGCCCTTTCTGTGAGGAGTACAATTCCTGGAAGACAGGTCTAAAGGCCTTAGCCATCTCCAGGGGGGGGGGGGGGGGTTCTACTGTCTGGTGCCCTTCCACCTTAAGCTCATGAACAGTACGACTCACCCTTTTCCCCCTTACCTGACATGCTAACATACTGCCCGCCTTATTATTATTATATTCAAAAAACTGAATTCATAAAAATCCGATCACCAAGTGAAGCGTTGTATTGGGCCTTTAGCTCACACAGTTCTTTAACAATAGAATCCTGGCCAGCACCTCTTATGCAGTTGTTCTTTATTCCTGATGTCCTCCGATAATTTCCGCAATTTAGATTTCCTTTCTTTTTTCTTAAACGCTGCAATGGAGATAAGATATCCCCGCGCGGAGGCTTTACCTGCTTCCCATACAGTATTGACATGAGCTTCAGGCATGTTATTTAAAATAAAGAAACTCATCCCAACAATGCATTATTTCCTCACAGATCTCAGTATCCTGTAATAAAGATTCATTTAATTTCCATCTGGGGAGCTGATAAGCATGGGGGCAACCTGTATGGCGCAGCAGTTATTACCCTTAACAGAAGGCATGGCATTACTACCCTTGACTAATAAGCCTTGATGCCTTTGATGCAATTGCAACATCGCGCTTCACCTTGACGGTGGAGGTGGCGGGGTGGAGGGAGAGGAACTGGATACAGCAAACAACAACCAACACGGGCTCTGACTTTTACGGGCTGGGGTAGTGATACAGAGACATAAGGGAATAAGTGCAGGGCAGCTTCAATGGTCAAGTCCATAAGCAATGCATATCAAGCAGCACCGGCTGAATTTTCAAGAAGGCCCATCACCCAGTGAAAGAGAAACATGGGGGTAACCTGCACAGTGCAGCAGATACTACCATAGGAAGCTTGCTGGGCAGATTGGATGGCATATTTGGTCCTGTTCTGCCGACATTACTATATTATCTAAACCGCTTCTCGGCCTTTTGGCGAAGGTCAAGTGTAGTATCAGTAACAAAGGAAGGCCATGTCAGCACCAAGAGAATAGGAGCAAGGTATGAGATTGCACCAACATCTAACCTGCCACAGAGTCTCCTTGTCCATCTACCAAGTCAAATCTGGCATGAGGCCGGTGTGGTGATGAAAAAAATGTAAAACCAGTACCACAAGCCTTTGGATGAAACTGCCACCAAACATCCATCAGAGCCATATCTTGCCATTGATATTTTAGAAGTCTGATAATTCCTCGATCTCCACTGCCTTGCCTCACAGTTTATAAAAGGCTAGCATTACTCTCCATTTACGCACGTAGAAGCTGTGCCTTGAGGTGTTTGAAAGGCGGGATCTAAACTTACAGATGACGGATCCTTGTCAGATTTTTGAAACTTCTATGAATCTGTGGTCCTATTTAACTAATTTGGCAGGGTTTTTCACATCTTCTGAAAGAACGCTCCCTGCTGCATATTTTGATGTAAATAAAGCATGTGCAGTTCAATTTGATATTAATCAAAATAATATGGCGGAAAGTTTCTCCTCAGCCAACTGTCAGATTTTCCAGTTAATGTATGCAAATTCTAAAATTCTCTAGCATTCTTTACTTTAATACTAATTAGAATAAAGTGCTTAAAGTCTTAGCATATCTTGAAGAGTGTTCAGAATCCTTAAAAACAAATTTTAATGTTGAAAAGCATATTTAAAGATAGGCTCTGACAGACTTTACTGTCATCACTGAAAGACTATGAGTCTCCTCATGTCAGGATACCCAATGAGAATTTGCTGTTTTACTGTAAGGGGGTGACTGGAAATATCTCATCCAAGGTTTAAAAACGAGCACTTCCTTGACCTTCTAATTCAGGGGCCAAGTCGCCATAAATTTTTAAGGGGGTGATTGGTGCATTCAGCTTGTGCCAGTATTCAAAACAAACCCACACATAGAAAGTCCGGTCTGAAAATTATCCCGCCAACAAATATGTGCGCAGCATTACACTCACTATGCGGTGCACATAGTTTTGCATCCTTTTCTAAAATCAAAATGTAAGCGCACAAGTCCTAACCTGTCTAGATTACAGCCCCTGGAATACCTCTTCCCTCTGGGTGTCGCTCATGATTTTACGGGCCCATTGGTCGCACAGATTTTGCAAAAAAAAAAAAAAGCCATTTCTGTGGGTAAAGCAGCAGCTGTCCTGCAGAAGTCCTTTTGAGAATGATCCTGTAAGAGGGTACTTTGCAAGGACAGGAAAGTGTGCAGGTGCTTTTTAGCCACAGGCTTCCCACGAACTGGCAAGGCGAAAGTAGGCGTCTGCTGTCGTTCTGAAAATTCTTGGAAAGTGCACGCTCAAACTGCCCTGCGCAACGTTCCAGCTGCTCCCGGCATGCTTCCGGCATGCACGCGTGCTTTTACTTGCATCGTTTGTAAAATCGAAAGTATGCACGGAAATCCGAACTCCACCCCCAACTCCTGCTCCCGTAACTGCACCAAAGTGCACGCAAAGTCGAGTTTTGCAGGCAACAACCCGAACAATTTGTAATGAAACTTTTGCAGGCATAAAAACATGTTTTATGGACATAAATGGTTTTGATAATTCAGCCCTAAATTTGAAGTCTTTTCCCCTAAAAATGGCTTTCATGGCTGCTGGGTGGTCTGTGATGTCATCACGTTGTGCCTTACTGACCTACATTAGTGTTGTGAGCCAATTCCCACGATGTCACGGTCAAAACGCATTTTCCCTAGGACATCACATTCATGGAGCCAGTACTGCTCACTGTCCCTGTCCCATCCCCCCTCCACCCCAAAGCCCTCTCCTGGTGAAATAAACTTTCTCCGCTCTCACAGCCTCTACTGATGCCACCAGGCCCTTGGAGTACCATGCGGCTTCCTCTGCGGCTTACTTTGGGACCCTTTGATGCACGTGCAATCTGATCTCTGGGCCGGATCACCGATGTGGCTCTCACCGCCACTCCCTACCCACTACCTCTGGTGCTTGTGCCCAGGGTCTCCTGGCTGAAGCCACAGCTTCCTGACTCCTCCACCGGAGAGGACCAAAAAGAGCTCCTGTTTCTGGTGCCACCCATGGAGCCAAAAAGCAGCAGCCCCACCATGTGGCTTCTCTCTCCAGGCTACGGTTCTAATTCCTGCTTTGCTACCTTGACTCTCGAGCCTGCGAAGGCCAGAGCATGGTCTGGCTCTTAAAGGGGCAGCTCTGGAACTCATCACTCCTAGGTCATTTTTTTTTTGCTTTTTTTAATAGTAACCTCATAGCTACGCTTCCTTATCACTGGAAGCCTTGCTGGGAAATGCTGGCTTCTGACACAGCCACATCATGGTGCACTGATGGAGCTGAGGGATCAGATCCTCCAAGCCCTCCCCGATCATCGCCCCCTGGCTTCCACCACATTACATCCTTGTTTGGGGGACGTGGCTGCATCTGCATTTTTTTGATTCCTGGTCATCCTAACCATGGGCCGGCGGCCCCTTTGATGGACTTGGATCTGTAGCGACCTGAGGAAATTCTTTACTAGGGTGCCATGGTAACAATAACAAGGAAACATTATTAGAAGGGGACCAGAAACACAAATGCTTATCTTTGTATATGCAAGGCTGAGGCAATGCTGGGGGGGGGGGGGGGGGGGGGGGGGGAAAGGTTTTATGGGCCCTGAGCTGAACCTGAATATAGCAAGGTCACTGCTTCCTTTTTTTCCTTCGAAAAAAAAAAAAATATATCCTGGACCTTAATAACCATGAATAGCAACCTCCTTTGTTTATACAATATACAGTAAAAGAAATTGGATGGGGAAGAGGAAGAAAACAATTGATCTGGTGCCAGGAAATTAAATGCAGGTCCCCAGCTTGCATCTCCTTTATCTATATTGCCTTCCCTTGCTTTTCTCGTTTTTGTTGGTTTTTTTTTTAAGAAAATGCTGCTGAAAATTGGTCACAGGTCAGCGAAGACGGGAGTGCTTGCCGCAAGCTGCTGCTTTAGCGTATTAACACTTTGCCCCTCTGGGAGCTAAAGCAGAGCCGCAGACGGGCTAAACGCGATTAAAGTTAACCTCGTGGTGGAAAGGCGCCGGAGGAAGGAGGGGGTGCAAAGCTCGGTGCGTCTGCACCGTTCTGGAATTTGACACAGTCAAGTCTTTTTCTCTCTCAGATGTAATAAGATGTAATAAGAATTCCGCGCCTTGCGTTGGAGGATTCTCGCTTTGCACTACCTCTTCTGAGACCCTCGGTAAGAAGCGACCACTCCCTGTGTTTTCAGACTTGTTTGTGCCGTATAGGAATAGCATCTACGCGTTCATTGACTGCATAGGAAGCACAAAAGAAATGTTTTATGAAATTTCGCATTTTAAAAATGCAAGCGTTTTCTCCGTTTCGTGGAGTTTAAAGGCCAGACTATAAAAGAAGTACCGTCGTGTTTTATTCTGCCGATGATTTGCACTATCAGGGCTGTGTTAACCCTTTTGGGAACATTCAGTTTTAATTCAGACTTCGTGACACCCCAGCAAACTGGCTTTCCCCCCTGAGACACAAACACGCCTGGTCATGCATTTAAAAGAAAAATCCAGTTTCACTTTGCCATTTTTGC
The DNA here is from genome assembly GCF_901001135.1 of Rhinatrema bivittatum. NCBI lineage: Eukaryota > Metazoa > Chordata > Amphibia > Gymnophiona > Rhinatrematidae > Rhinatrema > Rhinatrema bivittatum. The sequence continues at coordinate 465,769,471 of NC_042618.1, read as the reverse complement.
TTGGCTGTACTATCAGCACCCAACTCAAAGAAGTTCCTCCTGCTGCAGATTTATTTATGTGAAGGTGAAAGTGGATTGTGCAGACTTTCTATCTTGCTCCAGAGCCTTCGGGGATGAGTTTGGATCCTGGCTTGCTCAAGCTGCTGCTGCCCAGAGGGTCCCCTTGCCATGGTCTCAGCCGGGGTGTTTTAGCTCAACCTTTAGGAGCAGCTGGAGAACCGGGGACTAACATAATTGAGGGGTGTTCATATCTTTATAAAATACGTAAAGAAAGAAACAATTTTCTTGCACTGGAAATAGTTAGACGTACTGAAACTTATGGTGGTAACTTTCAAAGGGGCGTGTGGGGGGGACACTGATGCCCAGGGATGCCCACACACATTATAAAATAGCCTTGGCACTTGTATGTATGCACCTGACCGCGCAAACTGGGTTTCAGCCATGCACGTCAGGGAATTTTATAACCAGCATGCGTCCACGCCAACACCAGCTTCACCAGTTTGTTCACCAGTTTGCCCAGTTTCTCCGACCCCCCCCCCCCCCCAGTTTAATAACCCGCACTCCTCCCAGTTACCCTAGACTTTTTAAACCCCTCAGGACTGGCTTTTATTTTTGTTTTTTTTACACTTACCCCTCCGTAGCAGAAGTAAAGTTTGGCGCACGCCCAGACGCACAGCTATTTGTGCACACGTCTCTTGGCCACGCCCCAGAATGCCCATGCTCCACCCATGCCACGCCCCTTTATGATTCTGAGCGAGCTGGGCGCACAGCGGGAGATACACGCGGCGCAGGAAGGCCGTTTTTAAAATACAGCAGGCACGTGTAAGCTCTATGTGCGCGTGCATCTCCTGATTTTGGGGCACACTGGACTTTTAACATTCTCCTTTATGTGTGTTTTACTCAGAGCAGAACTAAGCAGTATTTTATAAACCATGCAACTCCTGCTGCACAGTTTATAAAAGACTAGAATAAATCTCCACCTATGCATGCAAATGCAGTACCACGACTAGGTTTGAAAGTTAGGCTCTGTTAGGCGCATGCATTACCAAACTTGTCTGAAATAAGGGAGTCACGCAGTTGTCTTTTGTCTGTAGCCAGGGCCGGTGTTAGTTTTTTTGCTGTCCTGGGCGAAAAATTCCTGTGCTGCTCCCCCCCCCTCCAATTCATTCAGTGCCTGTCCTGGGCCCATCAAATAAAGCCCAGCTCCATCCTGGAGTCTACATTTTAAAAAACTGACAAGCTTCCCCGCCCAGAACCCATGGATAAGGAAGTGTATTAGGTATTCTAGGCAAACCTTGCAGCCTTGCACACACGCACACACTCCCACACCCTTTACAGACACACACAATTCAATTCTGCATTTATAACAAAAAGAGCATTCAAAAGTACAGTCTTCTAAGGCAAAAATATCACTTCCAACATGCAGATTATATTTACAAGCACTGCTGTGGTGCCAACCAGAAAACTCTGCAAAAATGCACTTGGAGCTCCTATGGAATTGGACTTTTTGTATTGCATTCTGGGTATGGGCTTAGGGTTGCCAACTTTTCCATAGACCAGGACTGGACACTTGAGGCCCAGGGATGGGGATGGGGGAATGGTACCCCCTCATTTGCATACATTTTAGATCCTGCCAGTGAACTGCCTACACAGTGTATCCAAGTATCTGCAGAACCACTGGGAGCTGAGGGCTGCGCTGTGCTGTCCAATCACAGCATGGGAAAGGAGGCAGGGATACAGCACAGCTCTCCTCCCATAGGCTCCCATAGGCTCCAACCTGCCTTTCTCTTCCTCTAACTAAGAGGCTGTAGGAAAAAGGAGGAGCCACCTGCAAAACCAGACATTTAGGGTCCGGTTGGGACTTCTGACTGGACACTGTACAGAATGCCTGAAAACCTGGCTGTCCGGTCCAAAACTGGACAGTTGGCAACCCTATGTGGGCTTGGCCTCAGAAAGCCATGAATAAATGGAATTACCATTACAGTATAGTAAACCTCCCATACCGAAACAACCCTAATAACCTTATCTGTGAAAAGGCAACACTGCACATATTACACCAGACCCTAGAACACCAATAAAAGCTCTTATTAGGAAACCAGGATGCTCTAGATCTCTTCACAGAAAATACATGCCAGCAAAATACCTCACCTCAGTCACATATACAGAACACAGTCAGACCCTGATCAAATAGAGAATAAAGAGATCAGAGAGTATAAACAAAAACGTGCTGAGAAGAACTGAACTGGAACTCACAACAAGCCAACCTCTACATGCAAGAGCAACAGTGGAAAAACAGAAACATTACCAGTCTTCATAAAACATTAAATAAAATCAAGAAATATAAAACAATCATAATAGTAAAGTCATATTCATAAAAAATATTTCAAACAATTGAGTAGAATATTGAAAATTTCCCAAACACCAATAAAATATTTCAAAACATCTGCTGAATAAATATCTTACAATTAAAACATGTTCTATTTCTCCCCCCAAAAATTAAATATTTCAAAAGAACAGAATCATCAAATTACATCCAATAATTAAAACTAGTAAGGATTAAAAAAATCTCCTGCTCTCCAAACCTGGGATCTTCTGATTTTTAGTCACCCTGAGATCATCGTGGATTGGGGGAGGAAGGGCCGCACAAATTTTATCTTCTCTCACTCACACGCACAACACATTCATTCTCTCACACACTCCCTCTCTCTAACATACACAGGCTGCCTCTCCCTCACCTTCACAGATTCATTATGTGTGTGTGTGTGTGTGTGTGTGTATGTGCATGTGCATGCCTGTGAGAACCTATATGTGACACGTAGGCTCTCTCAGGCACAAAACATACACAAATACACAAGCTTTCACACAGACACATTCACAAGCACACAGGTTCTCACACAGACACACACATAGGCTCTTAATCAGTCACACACATACACACACACACAGGCTCTCACGGAAATACACATGCACACACACAGGATCTCACACAGAAACACATGCATGCATGGGATGAGCTCCACCACGGTCCTGTTATCATCGAGCTATGATGGGATGGGCTCCTCCATGGTCCCATGGACCTCCTGTCCTGTTGGGCCGTGGCAGAATGAGCTTCGCCACGGCCCTGTGGGCCTCCTGCTGTCTTTGGGTTATACTGAGATGAGCTCTGTGGAAGCTGGGCGTGGGTGAGCACGCACGCATGCCCATACATGGTAGACGGCCTCTCCTTTGGTCGCCGGCGTGCTCTCCTTCTTTGGCCGCTAGCTGGATAAGCTCTGCCAGTGGCCCGCAGCCTCTCCTGCTGCTGCCAGCCCGCTGCTCCCCAGGTGTGCCGCCCCGTGCAAATGCACAGTATGCACACCCGATCACGCCGGGCCTGTCTGTAGCTTTTGGACAGTGAGGGTTCTGGGTGAAGTGCTAGAGGGTTTAGGAGAGCTGGTGAAGATCTGTGTGGATTGATGACGGTATTGACAAATTGGTGACTGCAAGTGCTCATGCAAGTAAGCATTTTCAGAAGCAGACTGCATGCATACCTTATCAAATTCCTGCCTCCGTGTTTAATTCTGGGTTATTATGCATGCATTGTTATACATATCACGCATGTAAGGTACACATGAATCATTTTATAAAATGTGTAGAGAAAGTATGCATGTCCCTGCATTAGAAATATACATGGGTACTGAAATATATACGCGCAAACGTTTGGGGCGGAACCTCACAGTATTTTATTAACCGTGTGGGTCCCATCCTACAGTATATAAGATACAAGATGAAATCTCTGCAGGCCCAGTTTCACGTGCAAATGGTATAACATGGACAGTTTTAAAAGTCGGGTTCCAAGAAGGTAATTTTAAACTTCCCAGCATAGCAGTAAACTCTGCGCATGCAATGTATACACAGACTTTACCAAGGATTTTCAAAGCGAACTTAAGTACACAAAGTTATTTTTTAATTGGCTGGGATACAAGCCCCATTGTCCATGCAGGGCATAACTTGGGCTTGGTAACTTACACGCATACTTTTGAAAATATGAAAATATCCGCGTAAGTTGTATCACTGGCCCCCAGCTTCGCCCCCTGGGATACCTACTCCCATTGCGCGTAAAAAGGCTCGTGAAACCGGGCTACTCGCGTGCTTTGCATACATGGGACCCGGCTTGATTTTCAAAATCCCACTTGCAGGCATAAAACAGGGCCACAGGGGTTAATTTTGTAACAGTGCACAGGATTTAGCCAGCAAAAAGAAGAGCATAAATTGCATCAATTTTCAGAGCGGATTTACACACAAAGTCCATTTTGGAAACTCTCCCACCAGATCTTCCCACACAAGGCGCACCTGCTAGGACAGCTGCACACATTTCCTGTGAAACTTTTCACGCAAACTTTTTAAAATCCAAAAGCAGATGCATAAGTGAAAACCCCTTCTGCCCCCAAAGAACGCTGCCTCTCGGACCAGTAAACTTGCATTGCAACAGGACATAGGTGCAGAGGTTTGCACATATATCATGTGTGCAATTTTTTAAAAGCCCATTTCTGCAGGTAAGACCATGTTTTATCCATGGAAATACTATGGACAGTTACCCTCAAAAAGGATCATTTTTAGTACATGCCATGTTTGAAAATTCCCCTGCCCCTTCCCGAGCGGGTAAAATTACGCGCCCTGTTCGCGACCTGCATATTTTAATACATGGGGGAAAAAGGGTGGAGGTTAAGGGGTAGATTTTGAAAGGTACGTGCGTGCGTCCGTGTGCGCATGTGCGGTTGGCGCTCACAGTGGAGGGGGGTTTGAATTTTAACAAATTATGCACGGCGACACAACCAAGCTCCCCCCCGTTCCCTCCCAGGCCTCTCCCCCTGCCTCATCTGCCTTCCCTTTCCCCTCTCCACCCCGACCCCTACCCCCTACCTAAGTAAAAGAATTTAAAACATTTTTTTAATTACTACTCTGTCGGAGCAGAAGCAACTTGCACGCACCGGCCGGCTGCCGGCGTGCGCTTTCCGGAAGCAGCAGCTATGGCCTCTGTCCTGGCCAGCCCGCCCCTTTTCCAGGGCCCGGCACTTGTGTTCGTATCGGCAGTTTACGCACGTGGCCGGGCCCTTTTGAAGTTGCGCGCGGTATTTGCGCCGGTGGCCGTTTAAAAAATTCGGCCTTAGGTTGGGGGAAGGAAAGTTTGCATGGGGATTGAATTTCGAAATCTCTGCAAATACTTCCGCGATCATATTTTGCATCTGATTCAAGTTCGACGCAAAGTTTGCTGTTGCGATGTGCCTGCATTGCCCCACCAGCCCCAATTTTCAAAGGGAAACACCTGAAGGAGCTTCCCTTTGAAAATACGCTTGCAGGCCCATGTTCAGTTTAAAAACTGCCCCTCAAAAACCAAATGCTTCATGGCTGTTTACTGTCCTTACTTCAGTCCAGCTGATAGTGCCATTCACAAGTGGCAGGCAGTTGCTTGGTAGAGGTGAAGTTTAAAGTTTCTTTGTATCCACAGGGTAAGCCAGGTCCTTGGCTTTAAGTGGAAATGATGACAAGCTTTCCCACTCGGTCTGGATCCTTTCTTCCAGTCCCAGTTCTCTCAGCAGCTCTGCTCCGGCAGTACATGCAAGCCTTTTGTCTCCTCTTCCTCTCCGAGAAGCAGGTTACCACTGCCAGTCAGCTCCTTTTATATGGCTTTTAATTTGCTGAATCCTTTCTTCTAGCTGAGCCTGCCAAGTTGGAGCGCTAGACAAATTTTCAATCCCAGAGCTCCACCCCAGAGACCCATTATTATAATACATAAGCTAACCTCCGCCAACACACTCGGAGGCTCCCTGCCCCCTGGGGCTGTGCTCCGCATGTTTATTCATGAATAAGCCTGTGTCACAGCCATTCACCCCGTCACACATGACAATAATTCCTTCTGTCTTCACCCTTTGGAGGCTTTCTTGAACTGCAGGTAAGAGGACTGTGCTTCTCCCCGACGGGGCCCATTTGTGTGTCTTTGCACCGTTGACGGAAGGCCGATGACAAGGCTGTAACAAAGGTACAATAAATTCAAACCCAATGAGCAATACTTTCCAATAAGGGGTCTCAATACGTCCTTGCCATATCGGTAATGTTATGATGGTTCCCCCAGTTTTTTTTTTTTTAGCACAAATAGTTTGCCTTTTAATTGAATCGCATAACTTGCCTTTATTGAATCGCATAACTTGCCTTTATTGAATCGCATAACTTGCTCAAAATCACACTGCTAAAAGTCAACACTTCTGACATGTTGTTGTTACTGTTGCTTTTTTTTTTTTTTTTAGCCTACCTAAACCAAAATACAAGAGCTTACCTGTACCTTACTATCTGGAATTAATTCAATACTTAAAGAAGGATAAGTAAGAAGTCTTAATTTGGTTAATACATGGTCGGATTACACAGGGGGTCTTATGCAAACTGGCATGGTAAACATACAGACCTGGAACCTTTAACTCTAAAATTTTGACCTGACAGAATCAATCCCTCATGACTACACTTAGCTCCTCCTCTCATTAAAGGTCATTCCATTACCATTGGAAGAGTTGCCTCACAGCTCCATTGTGTTTAGCTGTGAACGGCAAGCGTTTCGTGCACTCGTTCATGCACTAAATTTGATTCCCTAAAATGCAGTGTAGGAAAAAAATAGACTGTGCCTCTGATTGACTTGACTTCGCCTCTGGATGGACTGAAAGCAGTCTTTGTCATGAAAAAAAAAAACGTGGGCTTTAATCACTGGGGAGCATCTGCACTCTAATTAAACATAAGTCTGCTCATAAAAATCAGAACCTACACAGGATGGAAAAAAATGTGTGTCTAGAGGTTACTTCAATCCGAGGAGCGGCAATTTGGCGGCAATGTACTAAAGGGCTTTCATCGTGTTCCTTTTCATTCTGATTTCCATTAAAAAATGTGTGCCTGCCATGGCAACCTTGTGTTCCTTGATGCTGGCTACTTTGATGCTCTACCACACTTTGAAGGGAAGCTGTTTCCTGCCTTAAAAATAAACTTTGACTAATGAGAGGTGAGTGGTAAGCAGTGGCACGACATTTTGTAGACCAGGGGTTCTCAACCCAGCCCACAGGACACCCGAGGCCAGCCAGGTTTTCAGGATATCCACAATGAATATGCATGAGATCGATTTGCATGCACCGATTCCATTTTATGCAAATCAATCTCATGCATATTCATTGTGGATATCCTGAAAACCAGACTGACTAGGGGTGTCCTGAGGACTGGGTTTGAGAACTCCTGTTGTAGACTACTGAATTACCATCACTGGTTGTTTCAGATATTGGGTTGGATTCGTGGACCCTTGAGCCGACTTGGACAGATGATGACACACTGTGGGAGGTACACAGTGGATGTCGAAGCCAGGAGGCAGCACTGGCAGGAGACCAGGAGGATCTTCACCACTGGAGACCCGAGATCCCCCCAGGAGGAGCTCGTGAGAACCCGAGCCGCTTGGACTTAGGCGAGGCCTCCTGGATGAAAGCCAGAGTCAGGAACCCGTGGACGAGAGCTGAAGTCGGAAGCCAGTGGATGAAAGCTGAAGTCAGAAGCCAGTGAACGAAAGCCGGAGTCAGAAGCCAGCGGACGAAAGCCGGAGTCAGGAACAGCAACTAGCAACTCTAGGGAAGAGTGAACCTCGTTGCAAGGCAATGAGTGAAGGTAGATGCCGGATTTAAATACTTACAACATCTGACGTCACCCAGAAGGAGGATCTTGAATCTCCCACGCTGGTTCCTTTAAATAGGAAGGCTCTGCGCGCGCGCTTAGGAGGCGGAGCCGAAAGCCGACGGAGGAAGTGCAGGAGCTCGGCAGTGTCTCCACGGACAGGGCCTAGCGAGGCCCGGATGGAGCGTCACAATCCCCGGAGCGGCTTGGGGTGAGTCAGGGGGCCGACCGCAGACCTCCATGGTCCGGAACGTAACATATTGTTAGGACAAGGGGACAGATACTCCATGAAACTAGCAACCAACAGATTTAAAATAAGTCAGAAAATGTAATTTGTTTTCCACTCAGCACACAATCGAGCTGTGGAGTTTCTTGCTAGTGGTTGTGGTCTGGGAAAATCACCCCTTATCCTTAGGCATGAGGAAGAAGGAATTGGACCTACCCTTTGGCATCTATGGGGATTAAACCCATGACCTTGGGTGTTCAAGGCTAAGAGCCCTTGCAGTGGAGCCACAGAGCCTCTTGTTAATAAAGAATTGTGACTGGAAGTATCAAGTAAAGCATAGTAAGGGAGACTCAGCTCTGGAGGCTCCCTATTGGACCAGCATTAGGTGTTTCCTGAACCAAGAACGAGATGTAAGGAGCCTGACACATATTTGCTGGTCCTACAGTTGTTGTGCAATTGCACTAGCGAATCGTTCATTCCGCCTAGTTCCTGCCTCCTTGCTGGTTCTTTTCTTCTACTGGGTAAGTATACCCAGTAGAAGAAAAGAGCTATACCCAAGAGCTCAACCCATGGGAAATGGTGACTGCTACAGGCCAAAGACCTGTAGCAGTCACGGAAAATGTCATAATGCCTCTGTATCGCTCCATGGTGAGACCGCACCTTGAATACTGTGTACAGTTCTGGTCGCCGCATCTCAAAAAAGATATAATTGCGATGGAGAAGGTACAGAGAAGGGCTACCAAAATGATAAGGGGAATGGAACAACTCCCCTTTGAGGAAAGACTAAAGAGGTTAGGACTTTTCAGCTTGGAGAAGAGATGACTGAGGGGGGATATGATAGAGGTGTTTAAAATCATGAGAGGTCTAGAACGGGTAGATGTGAATCGGTTATTTACTCTTTCGGATAGTAGAAAGACTAGGGGGCACTCCATGAAGTTAGCATGGGGCACATTTAAAACTAATCGGAGAAAGTTCTTTTTTACTCAACACACAATTAAACTCTGGAATTTGTTACCAGGGGATGTGGTCAGTGCAGTTAGTATAGCTGTGTTTAAAAAAGGATTGGATAAGTTCTTGGAGGAGAAGTCCATTACCTGCTATTAAGTTCACTTAGAGAATAGCCACTGCCATTAGCAATGGTAACATGGAATAGACTTAGTTTTTGGGTACTTGCCAGGTTCCTATGACCTGGATTGGCCACTGTTGGAAACAGGATGCTGGGCTTGATGGACCCTTGGTCTGACCCAGTATGGCATTTTCTTATGTTCTTATGTTCTTAAGACCACCTGCACCAGTTGAGGCGGTACCTGGCCTCTCTGAGGTATGACTCTGGCCATGGCATGGTCCCTTTTCTGTCCTTGTCAGAACAAGCTGTGATGCTGGATACTTCCTAATGACCTGGAATGTCACTGGCGGACGCAGGATGCTGGGCTCGCTGGATCATTGGCCTGTTTCATCATGATATATCTTAAGTTCTGATATTCTTATGTTGCTTTAAGAACAAATAGGAATAGAGGCTGGACCAGGGGGTCAGCATCTGCACTACCCTGTGGAGCAACATGGGTTTGATTCCTAGCTCAGATCTTCTGATTCCCGGGTCAAGTGGGCTAGGATTAGCAGGGAGGCAACATTCAGAACCCCTGGGGGATCACAGAGATAATCATCGCACAATGGCAGCACGTAGCGGCTGTATTTAGGGCCCATGATGTCAGGGTTCTGGAAGGAGTCCGGGTACATGGCCTTTGACTGAGCGCTATCGCTGCAGCAGGCTGGGAAGGATTACAAAAGAGAGGCAGAAAATCTCTGGGGAGTTGGTTCCAGATCCCAGCCCTGGTTCTGTTTGAGCTTGAACCCCAAAAAGAGCAGGAGGAAGTGGAAGATCAAAAAAAGAAAAAATATATAGATTTATTTATTAGCATTTGATTTCTGTCTTTCCCTAAATGTAGGCCCAAAGCAGATTACCTAAAGAGACAAGGCATTAAATAAATAAGTAAGGAATACAAACTGATATGAGGTAGACTGCAAATCTAACCCCTTACCTTTTGTGATGAGTGACTCTCCTGGCTCTCGGTGACAAATACTTGTAATGGGGTTTCAGATGTTGATTATCAGAGTACCTAACACACTACAATGGGAAGATTAGAAGAGTAAAATTCTCCTTTCTGCCAGGTCTCCTTTTTTGGAAGAAAGGCTGGAGACCCATCCAGACAGTCTCCCAGGGGTAGAGAGGAAAGGCAGAGCTTAAAATAGTTAATTTAGATGAAATCAAAATTTTATTAAGACTTGGAATCGGAATTAAAAACAACTTTATTTAACCACACCATTGTGATCCACTAACCATTAGTAGAATAACAATCACAATTCAAGCACAAGGTAACTAGAAACATAGAAATGACGGCAGAAAAGCACAAAAATGGTCCATCCAGTCTGCCCAGCAAGCTTATGGTAGTATCTGCCGAGTCGTGCAGGTTATCCCATGTTTCTCTCAAGGATAGCAACTGCAGCTCTGTGCATTTATCCCTGAGTCTTATGATAACTCATAAAAATTTATGGCTAGCAACATTTTTACTGGGTAATCAGCCTTTTTGAAAATTCAAATAGTGCTGCCCGACATGCTTTGCTTATGGACTTGGCGGTAGAAGCAGTCCTGTGTTTTTTTCCTTTATGACTGTGAATCAGTTCCAAAGTCTGTAAACGTCCGGGCCTTCCTTAGTTGCTGTCTGAATCCAATTCCCCTCTTCCCTTGCCATTAAAGCAGAGAGCAATGATGGAGTTGCATCAACAGCATGAAGGCTTATTGGTTAAGGGTAGTAACCATGCACCCTTTTCTTCACTCCCATCCTCGAGCCTTTAGGGATCCACAGTGTTTATCCCATGGCCCTTTGAACTCTTTTACTCTTGTGGTGTTCACCATCTCCTCTGGAAGGGCATTCCAGGCATCCACCACCCTCTCTGTGAAGAAATATTTTCTGAGAAGTCCTCCCTGGAGTTTCATTTCATAATCCCTAGTTCTTCTGATTTCTTTCCAACGGAAAAGGTTTGACGTTTCTACATCATTAAAACCTTTCAGGTATCTGATGGTTTGTATCATATCTCCCCTGAACCTCCCGTCTTCCAGGGTGTACATATTCTGATCCTTCAGCCTTTCCTCATAGGTTTCTGATACCTACCACGCACACACCATTTTGATCGTCCTTCTTTGGACTGCCTCTATCCTGTCTCTATCCCTTTTGAAATAAGAGCTCCAGAACTGAACTCAGTCCTCTAGGTGAGACCTTACCAAGGATCTGAACAAGGGCATCACCACCTCCTTTTTCTTACTGGTTATTCCTCTCTCTATGCAGCCCAGCATTCTTCTGGCTTTAGCTACCACCTTATCACATTGCTTCGCCATCTTCCGATTGCCAGACACTGTCACCCTAAGATCCCGCTCTTGGTCCATGCACATCAGTCTTTCAACCCCATCACATGCCTTTCTTTTGGATTTCCGCATTCCCGATGCAGGACTCTACACTTCTTGGCATTGAATCCCAGTTGCCGAGTCTTCGACCACTCTTCAAGCTTTCCAAGCTTTTGTAAATCACTAAATCAATATTTTCTTGTTTCTCGTTCAGATTTTCTCAAGATTACACAGAACCAGTTCTGAAAAGAGTACAATCAGATAAGTATGTCTGTTTGTGTAAGAAATTACAATACATTATGCAAGTAGAAATTTTACGATATATTGGTATAAACCTGTATTACTAAAGAATTTGATTCTTTGCACTTTTATCTCTTTTCCAGAGATTCCCGAATAATGGAATGAGCGAAGAAGGTATGTATGAGTTAACTTGTCTCTGTGTCTTTGATCTTTGTCTTGGTCGCTTTGTTCTGTAAACTCTTTCTCTCTCTTTCTCTCTATTCCTTATCTTTCTATTCTCTTTATATCTAGTGTCCTTTTATTGAAGAATTCCTCTCTTTTTATGGTCTAATATCTCTGTGTTCTCATTCTTTGTCTATATTACTGTTTTTCAGTGCAGTCTCTTTACTATTGTCTATGAGTGGTGCTGGTGCAGGCACTTTTCTCTTTCCCGGGAGTGACATTTTCCTTAACACTCTTCGCCCCTCTACCGTGGCTTGCATGCGCCGCTAGATTACCCGAGGCTGGTGAGCATGGCCTGGAGTGGCCAAAGAGTACTCCTTGCCAGTCCTTGGTGAAGCAGTCTTCCCTGGACCTCTTTTTATTAAAGGATGTCACTTCTAGATCCAAGAGTATGCCTTAACTTTAAATAAAATAATAGAGTGTACACTAGTTATGCCAAGCCAGCTGATCTTCTGCGGGTGTGCTATTATCTTGCTGAATGCTGTCCAACTGGCTATTCGAACTTTGCTCTCCTTGGTGGAAAATGAAACCATAATTAGTATTTCTTTACCTAACGTGTTACAGAGAGAATCGGTCTTACAGCATGCGTGTAAACCTTAACACGCACACGCTCAGGTATTCTCTTTTACACACACACTGAATGTTTGGAGGAGGATACTTGATTCCCTCAACCTCTTTGTTAAATCACTGTAATGTCTTTTCCATTAAAAAAAAAAAAATACTATGGTCAATTAAGTATAAGTTTCAGCTTCCACAGCAGATGGCTTTGATGGCTCTACTACTCAGGTGTTGCACTATAACTCAGGTATACTGTTTACTACCATAGACCTTGTGTCCCTCTCAAGCATCTGCCTTGTGTTCTCATAAATACCATAAACAGTACAGATTCTGATACATTTTATTCTCTCTCTCTTTTTCTGTGACTTCCCAAATTTCAGAGTGTTCAAAGTGGAGAATATCTCTTTCAGGGTTAAAGATGAATTGAGCAAGGCGAATCAGTAACAGTGATGAGACTCAGGCATGTAACACTGGATATGCCGTTAACTTATACTATTGGAAATGACACCAGATTAATAACCAGTTATGAAAACTATATTGAGACACATATATTTTGCATTTTAGCTTAATTACATCTTTCTTGAAGTGTGTGAGACTCTTACACGCTCACAACTGGTGTTCTTTTAAACAACAGCTATCTAAGGGGGGGTCATTTATCAAAGTGCTATATGGCGTTTTCGCATGCGTTAAGCACCTTTAAAGCATGCGAAAATGCCTTAATGCATGCGAAAGCACCATAATCCAAAGGCCATCAAATCTTCACAAGAGAGAACTGTTCTGTTCGTACGTCTCACTCTGAAAGTCAAAGTGGCCCCTAACCCCTACACTACTACCTAAACCTCACCTCGAGGAGCTGGGGGAGGCCTCATAGGGAGGTATAAATCCCATCTGAAATCATCTCCGGGATAAAGATTCTTTTCTCATCAGACCACTGCCAGTATTTGGGTTATTTTTTGAGGTTATGGCTTGTGGCCTGCATGCTATCCCATGTTGGGGACTTTGCCCCGGATCCCTGACACTAGTTGCTGGCTCTCCTGGGCTGCGGTAGCTTCCCCAAGGCTCCGGGAGCTGTCAAAAACCGCTGACTGACATCCCTTCCCCTGCGGCCTGTGACATAACACTGCCGGCTCCTCTCCTAAGCCGTGGGAGGGTTGCTAAACCCCTCGGTTGTCCTGCCAGGTCCTCCGTGAGCCTTTCAAGGACCCCCAACACCACAGGAGCCAGTCCCACATACAGTCCTGCAGCAGCCCAGCATAGACAGGCCCCAACTAGCCCTGCATCTTGGCCCATGACAGCCTCCAGTTCTCTCAGCCCAGTAATTTAAATATACTTTTTTATACTCGGAGGAAAATTCCCTACCCCCGCTCCGGGGCTGAAGTAAGTTGTGTTCGCCGGCCAACTGCCGGCGCGTGATCCCCGGCACAGCGGCAAATATGGCCGCTGTGCCGGGAGCCTGACCCCGCCCCCGCCCTGCACCCGGACCACCCCACCCATGCCCCACCCCTCCCCGCTCCTTTTTGTAAGCCCCGGGACTTACACGTGTCCTAGGGCTTTACATGTGTCGCCGGGCCCTTTTAAAACAGGCCCAGCACGCGTAACCTTTTGAAATTGTGGCCCAAATCGCACAGGTGTCCCCAGTGAACATCCCGACCTGGGGATCTCCGGATAACCCCTGTCCAACCCTCTCCCACTGCCCTTGGAAGCGGCTGTTTCCCCAGAAAATGTAATATTTGTTTAAAAAAAAACGCTGGTCACAGGCCCCACACCCAAACCCAACGCCTCCCTTATATTAAAACATAGGCTTCCCTAGAAACTGGACCCCGATGGCCCACCCTTTCAACCTCCTCCAAACTCACCAAATGAGCCGTTGTGGTCAAGTGGGGGCCTGGAGTGCCCCTCTGCCCCTGGGCCCTCATGGCACCATTTTTCAATGGCCTTTTACCTATCATGTCAAGGGACTACTGGTGCCATTGGATAGCCCCATCACATGATAGGGCAAAGGGCTGGTCGATGTCCTTTTGGAACATAGCCCTGGCCAGCTCTTTTCCCTTATCATGTGACAGGGGCTTCCGGTGCCATTGGAGAGTCCCATCACATGACAGGGCAAAGGGCTGGTCGATGTCCTTTTGGAACATAGCCCTGGCCAGCTCTTTTCCCTTATCATGTGACAGGGGCTTCCGGTGCCATTGGGTAGCCCCATCACATGACAGGGCAAAGGGCTGGTCGATGTCCTTTTGGAACATAGCCCTGGCCAGCTCTTTGCCCTTATCATGTGACAGGGGCTTCCGGTGCCATTGGATAGCCCCATCACATGACAGGGCAAAGGGCTGGTCGATGTCCTTTTGGAACATAGCCCTGGCCAGCTCTTTTCCCTTATCATGTGACAGGGGCTTCCGGTGCCATTGGAGAGTCCCATCACATGACAGGGCAAAGGGCTGGTCGATGTCCTTTTGGAACATAGCCCTGGCCAGCTCTTTTCCCTTATCATGTGACAGGGGCTTCCGGTGCCATTGGAGAGTCCCATCACATGACAGGGCAAAGGGCTGGTCGATGTCCTTTTGGAACATAGCCCTGGCCAGCTCTTTTCCCTTATCATGTGACAGGGGCTTCCGGTGCCATTGGAGAGTCCCATCACATGACAGGGCAAAGGGCTGGTCGATGTCCTTTTGGAACATAGCCCTGGCCAGCTCTTTTCCCTTATCATGTGACAGGGGCTTCCGGTGCCATTGGAGAGTCCCATCACATGACAGGGCAAAGGGCTGGTCGATGTCCTTTTGGAACATAGCCCTGGCCAGCTCTTTTCCCTTATCATGTGACAGGGGCTTCCGGTGCCATTGGATAGCCCCATCACATGACAGGGCAAAGGGCTGGTCGATGTCCTTTTGGAACATAGCCCTGGCCAGCTCTTTTCCCTTATCATGTGACAGGGGCTTCCGGTGCCATTGGAGAGTCCCATCACATGACAGGGCAAAGGGCTGGTCGATGTCCTTTTGGAACATAGCCCTGGCCAGCTCTTTTCCCTTATCATGTGACAGGGGCTTCCGGTGCCATTGGGTAGCCCCATCACATGACAGGGCAAAGGGCTGGTCGATGTCCTTTTGGAACATAGCCCTGGCCAGTTCTTTGCCCTTATCATGTGACAGGGGCTTCCGGTGCCATTGGGTAGCCCCGTCACATAAAAGGGCAAAGGGCTGGCCAGTGCCATTTTGGAAAATGGTGTCAGCCAGGTCCAGGAGTGGGGGCTTACTCTGGACCTCCACTAGACCACCAGGGCTTCCTTTGGTGAGTCCATGGGCGAGGCAGTCGGGAGGCTGTTTTAACCAAGGGAAGGAGTTGGGGCTTTGGGACGGGATCTGTGACCGATGATTTTTTAAAAAGAAATATTACATTTTCTGGGGAAATGGCCACCTCCAGGGGTGGTGGGGAATGAGACAGGGGGGCCCTCCAGAAACTCCCTGGGTCTAACTAGCTTTTTCCTTCATTTTTTTTGGAGAATTTTTTTTGCTTGTTTTGTTTGTTTTCCTTTTCCATTTATTTTTTTAGGTAGCGGGAAGGAGCATGTACTATTTGTACATAGCATGCACTATTTTATAAAACCAAAAAAGCAAACAAAAAGAAACAAAACTAAAAAAAAAAAAAAAAATACATTGCCCAAGTGAAACAACAGAAGGAACAAAACAAAAAAAAAAAACGTTGCTCTGCACGCCCTGAACAGAAATGGATCTGGGATAAAATCATACAAGTGACGTGAGGTCAGTTAGAAGGTTATGCGACCCTCAGTTGTTCTCCAAGAACTTTTAAATATAGAAAGTCCTGTAATTCAGATCTTTTAATTGAGGCCTTCCAGCAGCCTGTCAAACTGCTCAGCCTTAAAAATCCCAAGCAGGAGATTGTGAGCCAAAGAAACCGATTGAAAACTACTCTGAATAATTCTCCCTGCATTATTTTGCTTGGGTGGATCACTTTATGTCACTCTTGCTTCCCATTCCGGCTTTCACATCTTTTCATAATAAATGTTTTATGTCTCTTCTGATAAGTCGTGTGCTGTGCTATGAATGAGAATTTTGCCGGCTGCAGAGGCAAAGCAAAATGATGGTCGTAGTGATTTTAAATGCCAAATCCAAACCCACACGGTCATAACTAATCATCACCTAAATTAGGCTATATCACCTGCTATTATTTAATAGCGTCTCATCTGAAAGTAATTTATCTAATCGCTAATTCTTCCATGGGTCTCAGCCTGTGCTTACAGTCCAGGAGATTGGGAAGGAGAGCACTAACTCGGTACAGTGCACTCACATGTGAGCACGGGGATATCTTTCGCTTCCTTTCCGTTTATTTATTGACGAGCACTTCATATTTCGCCTTTACCCAAAGTTGATCTCAAGGCAGATTACAGTAACGTTAAAGGAACAGAGGCATTAGATACCAATGAACGTAGCAGGGGGAAGACCCGTTTGTGAATAGTTTCAAGAGCCAGTTGTGCCCCTGTTGGGTGGGTAACGCAGTCCTTCGCAGAGGGATCAGGAGGTTGGGTGGAAGATGTGGATCTTTGGGGGGGGAAGGCCTGGCTGAAAAGCCGGGCCTTTGCTTTTTTTTCCTGAAATTAAGGTAGCCTGGGCTCCAGGTGCAGGGTTAGTGGGACTTTGTTCTGGGTTTTGGGTGCATAACAGCTGAAAGCCTGGAGCCTCGTGCAGGACCATCTGGCAGCAGTCAGGGGGAGGAGAGGAAAGAGGAGCCAGATCAGCGGACCGCAGCTCCCTCGGAGGCAGAGACGTTGAGAGAGGTGTTCAGGGGCCTGCTTATCATTTTCATTTCAATTTCTATTCATTTCATTTTTTGTTTTTTGTTTCTGTCCTTACAGCATGTGCTAAGTGGATGTGTTTTGAAAAACAAAATGATATTTCATGGTTTTTGTGTTTCAGAAGGGGAACCGACAAAAAAGCCAAACAACAAACGTTGTTGTTATTTCCCCATTGAAAACGACAGCGCAACTCTAGTCTGTGCTTTCATATAATCCAGCAAAATCACTGTCATCATTAAAATCCCAGTCTGAACAATCCCCGTGTACATTTTGGCTAGACGGTATAATACAGCAATCCCTTTTACTGCCACATTTTTGTAGTTTAGGAGATTTAATTGTTATAGCAAAATTAAGCTGCTATATCAAATAATTAATGTACATTCTTTACAAGACCTCATATTACTCTAACCAAGTCATCTTTGGAACAAGTTTACAACAAAGACAAACCTTTGGCCAACTCCAGTCCTCAAGAGCCACAAACAGGCCTGGCGTTCAGAATCTCCATAATGAATATGCATGAGATAGATTTGCATTTATTATCTCCGGTTTCTGCAGATCTATCTCATACATATTCATTGAGGATATCCTGAAGACCAGGCCTATTTGTAGCTCTTGAGGACTGGAGTCGGCCCCCTTGGTATATGGTACGATAACCATAGAAAAATGTTAATATTCATACAAAAGCCAGGAGGACCTGTGATTTTTATGACATTTCTAACAGTTCGAACCAACTGTTTTCACATGTCATCAGAGCAAGTTTTGAGAAGTATGTCTTATTGCAAAAATAAATCGAAGCATGCACCAGCAACCTGATTTTTAAACAGCTGCGTACATAGACTATGCTTGAATACTGCCTTGTTATGTGGCTAAATGTACACAGGCAGCTTTACCTGTTTCAAAACAATGGTGTGCAAAATCTGCACGCCAGTTACATGCATGCTTTTATAGAATGTATGCTCTGGGAGTGCATTCATAACCCATCACCGAAACACCACCCCCCCTCTTTTTTCCATACTGAAATGTATGCATCTTATGAACTTTTCAGGAAGCTGAAAATCCACTGAAATTTATTCAGTCAACCTGCACGGGTTCCAATTCAGCTTCTGAAAATGTAGCCCAATATGTATAAGTCCAAAAAAGCAAAGTACCCCAGGAAGGAGAGCTAGCTACTCCATCAAAACATTTGACAGTTATCAGGAAAGCCAGAATAAGACAAATATATTAAGGTCAATATTGAGCCACAGGCAGTCTGGGTAAGGCCTTCAGATAAACTTATCTGGATCACTTAAACCGAATATTCAATGGTGCAGTCATGAAGCTGAAGATACCCAGTCAATTACTGCCTTGTGACATGACTAGACTCAGCTGGGACAACTTACCCAGATAACTTTGAATGGATTTACACGCTTACAGGTGAATTTTAAAAGCCAGGCACGTGCCAAAACCAGGAGATATGCACACAAGTTGGGCTGGCACGTGCTGAGAGGATTTTACCAGCTGCCCGAGTACACACCCGCTGGACGCACAAATGAAAAATTCCAAAAAAGGGGCAGGATGTTGTGGTCTGGGCGACCAATGGACATACCTGGATTTCAGCCTCAAATTAGGGCGTAAATATTGGCACGCACAGGCAGGCACCAGGGTTCCCTGCCACGTAACTTTACTTCTGCGAATGGATGACGTGTAAGTTGTGAAACAAAAAATTCTAGGTAGATCGGTGGGATTTTAAAGGTCAGGGCTAACGGGGAAGAAGGGAAGGTATTAAACTAGGGGGGTTTGGAAGTCCTCTCCTTTACCTGGGCGAAATGGGAACAAACTGGGACAACTGGTAATGGCGACACACATACACGGTAGAAGGGGGGCATTTGCGTGCACTCCTGCGTGTGGTCAGGCACGTATGTTATAAAATGACCACATCCCTGGGCATGGGCAGATAAACATGCACACATGTGCGCCCTCGTGCCCGTTTAAAAGTTATAAAATAGCCTGACCGCGTGCACTTTTAAGTGGATGCACGCCGGTGCGCACAAATGCTTCTTCTACCGCGCAAGTGGGGGGGATTTAAAAAGGCACGCGGACCGACGCCATTGCCACTTTTCCCAGTTTGTTCCCAGTTCACCCAGGTAAGAGATAGCAGTTCCACACCCCCCTAGTTTAATAGACTACCCGCCCCTCTGTTAGCCCTGACCTTTAAAACCCCGCTGATTGGTCTAGTTTTTTTGGTACTCTAACTCACACATCCTCCATAGCAGAAGTAAAGTTACGCAGCAAGAGACCCTGGCGCGGGCCAGTGCACTTAAGTATTTACACACAGGTTTCATGGTGAGATCCTAGATCGCCCGTGCCCTGCCCAGACCACATCTACGCCCTGTCGCTTTTTTGAAAACAGCTGCATGTACACGCACATCTGAGCGGCTTGAAAATCACTCAGCGTGCACTGGCCCAACATATTTGCACATCTCTTAATTTTGGTGCACTTTGGACTTTTAAAATTCACCTTTTAAAACTGGGTTTTACGCATATAAATGCGCTTTACACACCTAAGTGGGCTTTTGAAAATTGCTATGATATATGCTATTGAATTGTCTATAGATTTTGTTAGGTGAATTTTCAATGGAGTTATGCTACTATTATAGCAATTTTCAAAAGTCATTTACTGGTGTTAAATGAACTAAATGTGGGAAAAACCTATGGAAAATTCAATGGCATATATTGTAGCAATTTTCAAAAGCCAACTTACACGGATCAAGTGCATTTACATATGTGAAACCCAATTTTCAGCATCTAAATACTTTTGAAAATCAGGCCCTTGATGCACAAGTGCACTTAGGGAGGATAACTTTAAATGGATTGTGTGCTTGCGGCAGCATATACATGAAACTCCCACCTACCAAGGGAGAGAGGGGTAAAGAGCATGCTACCAGAAAAAAAGAGGAGAATGCAGCTATACATGAGCTGCCAGCCAGGAAACACAGAATGAGATTGAAAAGGTTGTCAGACCGCTTACTGTGAAGGTACTTAAATGACCATTGAATAGATGAATCAGAGACTCAGGTAGGGAATTTGCATGTCACAGCCCCCTGGACTACTGTTGGTAACTTGCAGTGAAATATCACTTTAAATCATACAGAACTATGAGTGGAAAAGTCCTACATTGGAAAATTCTGAATATGAGCGGGATTTGTGAGAAAAATGTACCGAAAAACAGTCCTAGGAAGCAAACATATTCTCACCCTGACTAACAAGGAGAGTCAGACCCTTGGGTATCCAGTTCTCAGGTGACAGAAAAAAAAAAAGCCATGGTCCTGCCTGGGTCTTAGGCTTTTGGCTGAAATAAGGTAAGACATCCAGGCTGGGTAACAGCAAATGATTGGCCATGAGATTCGTGGAGCTAAAATCACTGAAAGCTGGGACTGCGGTGTGCCCTGAATCACTGAATACTAAACAAGCCATGAGCCTAGTGCAACTGAAAACCCTCTTACCAAGAGAAAAGAACCACCAGGACGTGGAGTCAAGTCCCAAGGAGGGCGTGGACCCCAGTGTTGGCATAGACCTTTCAGTGGAGCAGAAGTGGCATGGAGGAGATGGCAGCGTTGTAGATACAATGAACCCCCCAGGCCAACATTGCCCACCAGCCCAGTTGCATATTTTCACATGGGTGAGGCTTGGGGGAAAAAAGGGGGATGATAATAATAACATTTGATTAAGCGGGAACTCAAGTGGTCCCTTCTATTTCATGTGGTGGTATACTGTGGGGGCCAGCAACCCTGATTTGACAAATATTAAATGTTCTTGCTACCTTGTAGAAATGTATATAGTTGGATTTACGCGAGCAAGGCTTTTAAAATCCGCCCGAATCTGAGTGTATGTAGGCTAAAGCTCGATTACAGGCAATGCATTGAAACCATGTATTTCAATGCGTTGAACGCGTGATCTCTACCCATCTACTTTTACAATATATGCCTATATATTTTACGTGCAAAAATAAAGTACAACTTGCTCGCATGAGGTGGGATTTACACACATAAATCAGGTTCTTCAGTCTGACCTCCCCCCAGTTCATCCAGACCTCCCACCTAGTCAGTTCTACACAATAAACACATTTAATAACATTTACATCAGACAATTTGCGTGTCTGTTAAATAACCTTCAGGTGCAATTGTTGGCCACACCCAGGAACGCCTCTAGACCACCCCTACTTTACACGGGTATATTTGAGCACGAAAGTGAAAATACACGCATATTTT
The DNA here is from genome assembly GCF_901001135.1 of Rhinatrema bivittatum. Lineage (NCBI taxonomy): Eukaryota > Metazoa > Chordata > Amphibia > Gymnophiona > Rhinatrematidae > Rhinatrema > Rhinatrema bivittatum. Next base: position 465,748,100 of record NC_042618.1, on the reverse strand, counting down.
GCATGTTTCTGAAATACCGAATATGTGAGTGAAGACTAATTACATGCATATATGCTAAATTTTGCGCACGTAATGTTTTGAAAATTCACCTTTAAGCATGTAAATGGGCTTTTGAAAATTGCTACAATATAAGTTACTTTTATGTTTGCAGATCCTTTTGAAAATGACCCCCAATATGGATATGTCTTGAGGAATTCTCTTAACCAACTACCTACCATTAGGTTACCCTTCATTTATTTCTCAAAGGTTGTGCCTTGCCGACAGAAGCAGAAAAAAGTGTAGCACTCTGGAATGATTCAGCAGCCTTGTCTGTGACTGGACATGGTGGAGCCTGGGAGATATCACATATACAATAATAATAATATACCACGTTTATTTCATAAAGAGCATGTCTCAAGCATGAATCCCAAAACACTTTATAACAGAGAAAATGATAAAGCACAACATTAAAACATGAATCTGATAGAAGGGATAAGGAAAGAAAAAGATATGAAAAGAGAGAAAAGATTTGACTGATGGGTAGGCATTATGTCCTGTCTGCTGTTTTCTCCGTTCTTATTCTTTATTACCTGTACGCTGTCTGTTCTCCAGGAACTTGCTGTAAATTATTTTGCAGCACAGTAGTTGCATATACATAAAAGCTATTGTCATAGAAAACCAGTGGAATCGTTCATGATTTGATTCAACAAACTTCATTTGGCCCACAGAGGGTGAATAACGGGGAATGTAATTGGTTTTGTTAAACAACAACGCTCATAAAAGAAGATATACATGAGAGGTTCAGCAAAAAACTAAAAAAAGAATACCCGTGTAGGCCTGAAAAAAGATTATTTGGAGTGTGCGTGAAGAAGGAGCATTATACATACCCACAAACACCCCATCCACCCAAAAGACATATCTAGGCCCTCGTTGGGATTCCCACAAAGGAATGTGGCCTAGTGGCTAGGTCAGAGCAGTGTAGAGGAGATGAATGTGCTACCTTTGCCACAGCACTGCCGCTAGGGGTCGAGATACTGCTTTATTCCTGCTTGCAATGTGGCTTGGGACTTTTGGTTTGGATTTAGCGAGAGAAGTAATGTTTCCCTTCACTTCTCTTAGGCTTGTAATGTAAAGGCCTAAGGCCTTGGGTGAAGAGTCTTAGAAATTGATTAAATTCCAACTCGCACCAAGGGGTAGATATTCAGCCACTAAGCAGCAAGCTAAGCTAGCCGGATACCCATATCTGGCTAACTTAACTGGGATATTCAGAGGCGCAGCCGTGCCGCTGAATATTTATTTATTTATTTATTTAGAGTTTTTTTTATATACCGACAACCGTTTGCACATCTTATCGGTTTACAGATAACTTGAAACATTTTGGCAGTGCCATAAGTCACAGTTAGCTGGATATGTGGTATCCGCCTACCTTTAGGCCTGCCCTAGGGAGGTTAACTTAACCGGTTAACTCAGCTCTTCCCTGGAACGCCTACCTCACGCCCCAGGAATGCCCCCGACTTACCCAGTTAAATTCTAGCCATCTAAATGGCTTTTGAATATGCATCCCTAATGACTTTTACAGTTATTTACTCTGTGTGGTGTTTGTTGTGGGAGAAAGCTTTTACTCACTCTTTCTACCTAGAGAATAGGAGCAGGGAGAAGATTCCTTGGTTATCGTGATGCCCCTTCGCGCAGGGGATTACCTTGCAGGCTGGCAAATTGAGGAGTGGACATCTAGTTGGTATCGGCAAAAAGAGAGGAGAAGCTGAGATACCACTCTAGAGGCTCAATCCCCAGCAAGCAGTTAAGAAAGTTGAGTTAGTGGGCGATGGAGAGGATAAAATTTGAGAGCTCAAGATCAAGCAAGTGGATCCCAGGTATTTGGATGTGGAAAATAAATGGGGAGATGCTGACCTCATGGTCATGGTTTACCCAGGGAGGCTTCACGTTCTATCCAAGGATAAAGAGGTGGTCCTGAGTGACAGATCAAGGGATCACAACATTGCAGACTGACTACTGTCAATTGCTTTATGGACTGTCACCTGAGCGACTTGTGTGGTGGGGGAGGGGAAGGGTTATCAGAGAATTAGCCCCACTCTGCCCTGTGACTCACTGAGTTGGGGTTACACAAACACATCTTTTTTATCTGCTTCCCGAAGCCCTTGGGTCCAGTCATGTTTACTCCTGTTCCAGGCTGACATAAGCTAAATCCCACAAAAGCGTTCCAGTCGTCTCACTCTCATTACATCCCGTGGGAGTAATGTTTTTTGATACTTCTGAAATTTTCTTATATGTGCAGAAAAACAGTTCACCTACCTATAGGAAACTTGCATCTTACTCATTTATTTACTTATTTAAAAGCTTTTATATTCTGCTTATTCCATAGTTCATAGTACAGTGACTTATCACCTAGACAGTGAGCAAACTGGAGTGTTGATCAGGTGTATTTGACCTCTCACCCTTAGTTTGAGTAGACATCATCATTGGGGCATTCTCAGTTCACTTCTTCTACGCAGAACTTGGTGATTATAAGAGAGGAAATCTGCATAATGGAAACTGGACTACGTTGCATGAATATTGTGGGTTTCTACTGTTTACCAGGAGATACTCAGGGCAGGTGGAATTATTTGTACTCAAAGATCCCTCTAATTTTTGACAGGCTATGAGGATAACTTTCAAAAAGCTCCACATGGCCCCATGTACATGTGAATATAGCCACACGGAGACCTATTACCGTATTTTATAACCTACATGATTCAGGTACTCATAGATTATAAAATACACTTGTCTACCCCCAACATATACACATATGTTTACTTACACGTGAATATCTGCAATGTATTGAAAGTGTGCACTTTTCTTACCTATTTTAAAAGCGTACACGTGTCTTTTACACATGAAAATGATTGCGACATGCTCACATAAACTCCTGTTTATGCGGAAGTCGGTACATTTTACAACCTGTGCGGGTAATTGTAATCACCAGTTTACTGAAGCCTCCACCAGTTTACCCAGTCCTCCGGGTCATCGAGACTCTCCTGGTTCTTCACCCTGAATTCCTCAGTTTACCCGGACCTTCCACCCAACCAAGAGTAAACAATAGACGAGTCTGAGATCAATTGCGCTAGATAATTAGCAGGGTAGAATTACGCAAATCAGCTGCCAAATGCACATGTGCGAGTCTCTCCTAAAAAAAGCGACTTAGGCGCATGCTTCTTGGCCCTATCTCAGAACATCCCTCGACCGCCCCTATATTTCACGCATAAATATGCGTGTGAGACTGAAGATACCTGTGTAATTCTGATGTTTATAAAATAATGCATACGCACCTTCAAGGTACATTCCTGTGTACATGCTAACTTTACATGCGGAAATGCTTTTGAATATTCACCCCTTGTGTGCAAAAATGTTCTTTTGCGCAACTTATTTATTTATTTATGTTTATTTGTATTTCAAAATTATAATCACACAATTGTAATCATAGGCAAATCAAGGAGGAATTCTAAGTACCAAACATGAAATGAAGAATTTATCCTTTTCCAATAGGGGATCCAAGAGAGAAAAGAAGAAAACGAAACATGGGTGTTAATGAAGCTGGGCTATGGATATTAAGCATTTCCTTAGCTTATAGTCGGAGATAGTGTTGGCGTCAAACTCTTCGCCTCATTAGAATCCAAGAAACCTCTCAATCGAACAGGGTAAAAAAAAAATCATATTTAACCTCCACCAATTTAAGTAAATACCTACAAGAAACCTATCTATGCCCAGGGACCTAGTTTCCTGGCGCATTGAGGCAAATAGTTTCCTGCTTTCTTGCATTTCTTTACAAAGGTCTGGGAAAACCCAAACTTTCTGACTCATAAAAGGTGAGTGGCTGTTCTGAAAGAGCAGGTGCATCGCCGTATTTACATCTTGTTTAGATACAAAAGATAAATCAGAGTTGCTCTATTTCCTTCCTCCTGTTAATTTCAGTCCTGTTAATTTCATATCTACACTTTAGTTAACAAGAACTTTCCACCTATTTCTAAAATGTATTATTTGGGTTTAGGGAAAAAAGGGAACAGTCAAGGGGAATCTTGCCATAAGACGAACTTTTCTCTCCCTGTCCTCAGTGGATTGCACCCTCTGTAAATGAACTTGCACAGCACATATGAGTTCTGTTTAAGTTTCTCTGCTAAAATTAGGGATGTACCTTGGTTTCATTTTGTAATAAGAACATAAGAAAATGCCATACTGGGTCAGACCAGGGGTCCATCAAGCCCAGCATCCTGTTTCCAACAGTGGCCAATCCAGGCCATAAGAACCTGGCAAGTACCCAAAGAAATGAAAACAAAATGAACGGATAGCAAACGAAATTCCATTCTTGTTTCCCTTTTGTTTTTTTGTTTTCTTTGTAGTCCCATCCTGGGCCGCCCCACACTGCGGCTGCCTCCAAAACCGTCTTTTGCTAAACCTCTCCCTCCCCCATGGCTTTCTTCCTACCACCTCTAGACCAGTTTTACTCCATCCAAACTCTGGAAAATGTGGCTCTTGCTCTGACTGTGCTTCTCTCAGTATGGTGTCAGCTGACCCAAGACCAGCACCATTTTACATTTTTTCATAATCCGGTAGATTTTCAAAATGTTGCGAGCGTGAAAAATAGGGGTTATGAACGTGGCTGGGCTTTGTGCGTGCTGCGTGCATTTTCAAAGGGGCCCAGCCACACGTACAATTCCTATTACGCACAGAAGTGCCGGGCCCGCGAAAGGGAACGGTCCAATGGAGCAGTAAGCAACAAAATAAACAAAAAAAAAAGGTAGGAGAAAGGGTTTAGAGGGTGGGGAGGAGAGGGAAGGGTAAGGGAGGTTATGTAGGGGGGTAGGGAAGTTCCCTCCCAGTCCACTCCTTAATTGGAGTGGATTGGGAGGGAACTGGGGAAGGCCGGGATACGTTATCATGCGAAATTAGTATAAATCATCCCCCCTTTCGCTTGCCACACACACATGTGCGTGCGGATTATAAGGACCCCCAGATTTTATAACATGCATGCGCCGGCACGAGCATGTTATAAAATCGGCGTGTCCATGTGCGCGCAACAGGAAGCATGCGCACATGGACGCACACGCATAGCTTTTAAAATCTACCCCTATGTGTCTCGTTTACAATATTCATTTCTTTAGATGGTTTCCATTTTCCATTTTAAACATTTAAAATCGACAACAGACTCCTGATACTCACAAAGAACCTTCTAGATGCAGATATGATGAATGGTTACTTAAAATATAATAAGCTGTGTTTTGTTGTTGGTGATGCCTACAATATGATCCACGCCAAAACCGGGAGTGAACAGTTATAAAAGCACAACAGAGAAAGTGAAGCTGAATACTAACCAGTACATGCGCGTCACTATTGGCCGCAGAAGAAAAACTTGTTTCCGCTGTAGGTTAACTTTCACTTGCAAAAAATCCAAGCTCTTGGTTCCCCTGCAGTCCCTCCTCCCCAAACCCCATGCCTGTTCTCTCTTTCTATACCCATTCAATTTTTGGCACCTGTCTGGGGGAAAAATAAATGATGCTCATACAAGTCTTGTTCAGTTTTTAGACTGCCTGCTAATTTTATGTAAATATGTCAGAGATAATTTGGGGGAGTGGGGGATCTGAGATATTGTAACAGTAACCACCGAATGTTATTGTACTCAGAAAACTATGAAGTGCCGATCAATACTCTACAGTGGCTGTAATCACCATGCAGATTAATGAACAGAGAGCACCATCCACCAGGGAACGGTAAGAACACAGACCAGTTGAGCATTTTAATTGCAGGATGTTTGCTAGGTCCCAGCTCCCTATCAATCTCTATCCATTATGACTATTGATGCATAGCAGACATTAAGAAGACAAACAATAACCTAATAATTCATAAATGCCGAGGTGCCTGTGAATGGTTAGCGCTATGAGTGAAGTGACAATGTTTACTTCTGTCTCTAGTGGAAAGAAAATTATTCCTAGCCTAGAACAGGAGCAGGATCTGACTTTATTCCGGTTAGCTAGAGCAAATGTTAATGAGATCATAACTGCGCATATAAGCCGCCTCCACGCCCACCCAATATCACCAGCTACACCAAATGCCATCAGAGGCTACAAGTTTTAAAGGGCTGCTTGAGCCTGAAAAGTTTTAATGATGCACAATCGTCAAACCTTTTCTGTTAGTAGACCTAGGGGTCACGAAATGAAACTTCAGGGAGGATGACTCAGATCCAAAGTCAGCAAATATTTCTTAAACACTAGAAACATAGAAGTGATGGCAGAAAAGGACCAAATGCTCCATCAAGTCTGCCCAGCAAGCTTATGGTAGTATCTGTCGTGCCATGCAGATTACCCCCATGCTTATCAGTTTCCCAAACCGTAAAAGTCAGAGCCCTCGTTGGGTACTGTCTGAATCCAATTCCTCATTACCCCCTGCCGTTGAAGCAGAGAGCAAATGTTGAAGTTGCATCAAAAGTATCAGGCCGGGCGGGCCGCGTAGGTGAGTGGTTGGCCCCGGTCGTAACACTTTTGGATTGAAAGTATCAGGCTTATTGGTAAAGGGTAGTAACTGCCACACCAGCAAGTTACCCCTATGCACTCTCTTCTTCATTCCCATCCTCTAGCCTTTAGGGATCCACAGTGTTTATCCCATGCCCCTTTGAATTTCTTCACTGTTTTCATCTTACCATCTTCTCTGGAAGGGCATTCCAGGCATCCACCACCCTCTCCGTGAAGAAATATTTCCTGATGTTGAATCTGAGTCATCTTCCCTAAAGTTTCATTTCATGACCCCTAGTTCCAATGATTCCTTTCCAATGGAAATGTTTGAATTTCATGCATTATTAAAACCTTTCAGGTATCTGAAGGTCTGTATCATACCTCCCCTGCACCTTCTTTCTTCCAGGGTATTTATTTTCAGATCCTTCAGCCTCTCCTCATAGGTCTTCTGATATAGACCCCACACTATTTTGGTCACCTTTCTCTGGACAGCCTCCAACCTGTCTTTATCCCTCTTCAGATACGGACTCCAGAACTGAACGCAGTACTCCAGGTGAGGCCTCACCAAGGACCTGTACAAGAGCATTATCACCTCCTTTTTCTTATTGGTTATTCCTCTCTCTGTGCAGCCCAGCATTCTTCTGGCTTTAGCTATCACCTTGTCAGATTGTTTCGTCATCTTCAGATCTCCAGACACTATTAGCCCAGCATCTCTTTCCTGGTCCATGCACATCAGTCTTACATCCATCACATACAGCTCTTTTTGTTATGGTTTGGGAGGTGGACCTTTGGTCCGAGGTAGAGTTGGCAAAACTTAAGAGAGAAATCCCTCCCAAGTTCCTACCGTCAGAAGGCGAGGCTGAGCTCAGAAGATCCCTGGAAGATGGAGAGGTGAATCTGGATGCAGGCGCCTCCTGCAGGTCATGTAGTCCAGATGGCTGGCGCCTCCAGCGGGTCGTGTAGTCCAGATGACTTGCACCTCCAGCGGGTCGAGAGAAGTTCCGAGTCAAGCTGGAGAGTAGTCAAAGCCGGTCCGAGAGTCAAAGCCAGAGCAGGGTCAGCAGCCAGTCCACAGGTCCAAGCCAGCGGATGATCAGTAGCCAGTCCACAGCCAAAAGCCAAAGAGAAATCCGCAGCCAGTCCAGGGGTCAATGCCAGAGAGTAATCCGCAGCCAGTCCAGGGGTCAAAACTTGAAAACCAAACAGCGGAACAGGAACAAGACAGGACACCAGGAACTCGGAACACCACACCTAGAAGCCAAGAAGCCAAGGCAAGGTCTGAGGAGCAGACCTTGCCTTAAATAGTAAAACAGAAGGTGGAGCCCACAGGAATGGGTCATGCCAATATCCTGTCGTGGCCCCTTTAAGATAATAGCGTCTGCTGCACGCGTGGCTCTAGGAAGGCTCGGCGGGGTGGAGCCAGCCACGAAGAAGGAAGCCAGCTGACGCCACGGCCATGTTCGACGGCAGCAGGGGCAGCCGCGGGAAGACTTGCTGACGATGGTGATCAGCGTTTGCCGGGTGGGCCGCGTAGGTGAGTGGTTGGCCCCGGTCATAACACTTTTGGATTGAAAGATGAATGACTCTGTAATTCTTGTCATTGAATCCCAGCTGCCAAATCTTCGACCACTCTTCCAACTTTCTTAAATCTATTTTCATTCTTTCTATTCCAGATCTTAGTATCATCCACAAATAGGCAAATTTTACCTTCTATCCCTTCTGGAATGTCACTCATAAAGATATTGAACAGAACCAGTCCCAACATCAATCCCTGTGGCACTCCACAAAATGGTTCTCTCTTCAGAGTAGGTTCACTTTACCATTACATTCAGTCTCCTATCAGTCAACCGGTTTGTAATTCACACCACTACCTTAGCGCTGAATCACAAGCTTCTTGTTTTATTCACAAGCCTCCTATGTGGGATGTATCAAAAGCTTTGCTGAAATCCAAGTAGATCACATCTAGCACTTTTCCTCGATCCAATTCTCTAGTCACCCAACCAAAAACATCAATCAGATTTGTCTGACAGGACCTTCCCCTGGTGAATCCATGCTGCCTTGGGTCCAGCAACCCACCGGATTGTAGGTAGTTCACTATCCTTTCCTTTAGCAGGGTCCTTTAGCAGGGTCTCCATTAATTTTCCCACCACCGAGGAGAGACTAAGCGGCCTATAGTTTCTGGCCTCTTCTTTACTACCACTCTTCTCCAGTTTTGCAGCACCACTCCCGTTTCCAGGGATCTATTGAACAGATTCTTCATCTGACCCTCCAGCACATCTCTGAGCTCTCTCAGTATCCTGGGGTGTATCTCATCTGGCCCCATAGTCTTGTCCACTTTCAGTTTGCCTAGCTCCTCCCATACATTCTCTTCTGTAAATTGAGTTTTGTCTATTCCATCCCCATCTACTGTCTTATTAATCAGCAAGGAGCAATGTGTAGAGAGTAACAAAGAAATGGCAGAAATAGTTCGCTATTCACTAAAGAAGACCCTGGAGAAGGACTGTTGCTGGTTAACAAGACTGTAGATAGGGACGGAGTATAGAAGAGAATCTATGGGAGGAGCTAGGCAGACTGAAAGTGGACAATATCATGGGGACGGATGAGATAGATTGAACTCTATCATTGCTCTCTGCTTCAACACAGGGGGAAAAGGGGAATTGGATTCTGACAGCAACCAACGAGGGCTCTTTTACGATCTGGGGAAATAAATAAATAGGCATGGGGGTAACTTGCTGATGCGGCGGTTACTACTCTTAACCAATAAGCCTGATACTTTGATGCAACTCCAACATTGCTCTCTGCTTAAATGGCAAGAGGTAATGGGGAATTGTATTCAAACAGCAACCAAGAGCCCTGATTTTTCTGGTCTGGGAAACTGATAAGCATGGGGATAACCTGCACGGAGCAGTAAAATGCTACCATAAGCTTACTGGGCAGACTGGATGGACCATTTGGCCCTATTCTGCTGTCATTTCTATGTTTCTATGTGAGCACAAATGCCACCTCTGCTGCGTAAGTGGGGAGAATTTTATAAGGGACATGCCCCCATGCCATTACTAGTTTTCCCAATTCATCCCCAGTTCACCCAGATAAGTGATAGGACTTCCAAACCTCCCCCCCCTCACGTTATTAACCTCCCTTTCCCCCTGTTAGCCCCAACCCTTAAAACCCCACTGACTAGCCTCGTTTTCTTCGTTTATTACTTACACGCCATCCATAGCAGTGGTAAAGTTATGTGGCAGGGGATCATGGCGGGAGCTTGTTCACATAAATACTTACGCGCACATTTCATGTTAAAGTCCCGGAACGCCCGTGTCCCGCCCTTGCCCTGCCCACGCCCCACCCCTTTTTTGTAACTTATGCGCATACAAGGATATACGCGCCTACATAGGCGCCTTTTAAAATCCGCGTGGCGCACGCCAGCTGGACATACTCATGTATCTTCCAGCTTTGGTACGTGCTGGGCTTTTAAAAGTTCACATATTAGAGTTTGGCCAAGATAATACAAGGTTTCTTTCTTACAACTGTGTTCCTGTTGTTATGATGTATCTGCAGAGCATTCCAGATACATTCACAGCATTAACTCTGCCTTGGTCTTTCCTTCTTTGTACTTACATAAATGTAGTCTTCAGCAGAGATACCTCCACCTGGAATTCACATCGTTCCGTGCATGACCCCTTCTGGGATCGGTTGGAAGCTCTAGCAGAGAGCTGGGCATATGGAAACAGCTGCCACTTCACACACACTTCCAGCTGCAGCTTCCTTGCTCTCCCAACCCTCATTCACCCTCTATCTCGCATCCTCTGCGGGAACATGCTCAGTTCCCTTACAGCAAAGGGGTGAGTAACAGGGAGGTCTCCAGGCATAAAGCCGCTTTGACCATTTGCGGGGACATGACGAACCCCACGTGGAATACATGCCGGTGTAACTTTGTGCATGAGGATTTGCACACAATACTTTGGAAAATTAAACGTCTGCATGCGTACCCCGATCCTGCTCCCAACTCTGCCACCCGCAGCACCTATTTGATATGCACGTAAGAGTGCAGGTGAAATCGTGCTTTGCGTGTACTTTTCTGCATGTACCACTGCGCTTATTTTCAGAGATGCACTTCCACGCCGCAAACCTGGTTTTATGCGCAGAAGTGCCTTCGGAAATTTCCCCCTAAAAGATGAGGTACTTTGGGGGTGCCATGAGGTGGAGGTCGCGGGGTGCTCAGCAGCTTCCATCTGCTTCTTTCAGCTTCCAGCTGAATTGGAACTTGCCCAGACTGGGGCTACAGTACCACAAACTTTCATTCTTTGCTAACCGGTGGTTACCCAGTTCTTTTTTTTTTTTTTCAAATTTCCCCTCCTCCCATCCAGCCCAGTCATTGCTGTAACATTCCTTCCCACTGGAACCCAGTACAAGCGCACTCCTGAGCCGATCAAAAGTTGTCATTGTGGAGCCGTGGCGGGGCTCTTCTTCCCAGAGGCTGCAAACACTGCCTGCCCAGGGAGCAAGCCCGGGCTTAGGCGCAGGGAACCCAGGCAAGTGGAGGAACGCATCACATACCCAGGCCAGAGGGGAGCCTGCTTCTGCCTGCTTCCGGGTCTTGTACTGGCGCCACGTCAAAGGGGTGGCCTCTGTGGCACCCTAGCCCAACCCACGTTGTCCAATCTCCAGGCTCCTTCCACCCCAGGCACCACAGTATCAAACGTAGACCTGCCAGGGAGGAGGAGCCAGGTTTGAGAATCAAATCGTGGGTCCTTATACCGAGTTTGGGGTTTTCCCCCTCCCCTCATGGCATGCACATTACCCTTCAGTCTAATTAACCCTGATACTGTAGTCATGGACTGCAGCACTGAAATGGAAAAACAGATTGTTCTCTTCTTTCCAGGGAGAGAAGCTTCCATGTTATTTTCTTGAAGAAACAGCCCGGCACATTGAGCCAAGGCGAGGCAGGGTGAAACTCTCAAAAGAAGATAACTCTCAAGAATTTGCAGATTTGTTTTGGTAAGCCTTGCATGACAATTTTACATGCCTTTTTAATAATACATAGGAGCATTATCAATATTTTACAAGGAAAGCTTTCTTAAAAGCTCCATCTTTACAGGTAATAATAACCTGCTTACTACAATACTTCTCTGAATAATGTATGCCCAGTTAAAACAGCAAAATCAACTGCCTTTTTATAAGGTCAGGTACCAAGCAAGGGCTATTAATAATAAATATAATGATAATGACACATCCTGGAAATCAATTGCTGTGACTGAATATCTATTGCATCGTCACACAAGAGTGGTATCTCTTCTATTGGTAGTAAAACTAACCATGAAAGACGTCTGATTGCATACTTCCACGGTGTCATTAGGGAGACACGCATACACAAACGCAACAACCATTTCCACTGTCATGTAAGCGTGTGTGAAAAATCCTTCATGCCACTGTTGTCCATGGGCTATTTTCGTGCATCTAAGAGCTTATTTAATAAAGATTGTTTATTTCCCTAATGAGAAAGCGTCCTCTTGGGAAGAAAAAATAAATAAATAAAAGTAGGAGAAAATAGCCCACAGCAGACAAACATTTAACTCGTGAGGAGCATCAAAATGAGCTCCAGCTCCCCAAGGATGATGGGAAAAATGTTGAACTTTCTTCTCTGTAGATTCCAGTTTTCCTAAGGATCTCATCATCTGTTTTATTTATTTTATTTATTTATTTATTTATTTTGTATACCGACATTCGATCGAGATATCACATCGGTTTCCAGATAACTAAAGGAATAGGGTGATAACAGCCCTATTTTACATTATAACATGGTATTAAATAGATATAAGAATATTTTACATTATAACATGGTAATAAATATAACAAGAATATTTTACATTATAACATGGTAATAAATATAACAAGTTGTAACAGAACTAACAGGAGTACATGGAACATTAGACTATAGTATATAACATATGTATTTAAATGGCTTGTTGATGAGGATAAATTATGGTAAGGAGAGCAGGGAGTGTAGAGGGGGGAGGGGAGAGAAAGGGATGTGTGGGAGGAAGGTAGTGATAGGGAGGGAAAGGGTGGTGTGAGATGCTTGTGTAGGGAGGGAAAGGTGTGGGGCGAGATGCTTGTGGAGGGGGCATGGAGTGGATGGTGCGATTGGGCAGGTTATGTGTCGGGTGGGAAAGCTTTTAAAAATAGCCATGTTTTGAGGTGTTTTTTGAAGACTTGCAGTGAAGGTTCGTTTCTGAGACAGGTGGGGAGGGTGTTCCATAAGGTGGGGCCCGCTATTGTTATGGCTCGTTTGCGGGTGACGTTGAGGTGTGCAGCTTTGAGATTGGGGACGGCTAGGAGTCCAGTGTTGGTGGATCTGAGAGTTCTTTGAGTGGGGTAAGGTTGTATTCCGTTGTTTAGCCAGTCCATTTTGTTGTTGTTTATTTTTTTGTGCATGAGGGTGAGGGTTTTATACTGGATTCTTTGTGTAATGGGTAGCCAGTGGAGTTCTTTGAGCGTGGGTGTGATGTGAGGGGATTTTTTGTTGTTAGAGATGATTCTGGCGGCAGCGTTCTGTAGAACTTGGAGGGGTTTGATGTGTATTTCTGGTAGTCCGAGGAGGAGGGAGTTGCAGTAGTCGAGTCTTGACAAGATAATTGATTGGAGGACTGTTCGGAAATCGTGCTCTTGGAGAAGGGGTTTGAGTTTTTTTAGTGTTTGCAGTTTGAAGAATCCATCTTTGATTGTATTGGAGATGTGTTGTTTAAAGTTGAGTTGGCTGTCAATTGTTACGCCTAGGTTTCTTGTGGACGGCGTGAGTGAGGTTTGTGAGATTTGTGGCACTCCCGGGTTGATTGAGTTTCCTGGGTGGTCAGAGGGGGTGCACATGAGTGGATAGGAGGGATGGTCATCGTGGATGTGAATGATTTCTGTTTTGGCTTGGTTGAGACATAGTGATAATTGAGATAGTAAGTGGGATAAGTTTGAGCTGAGTTTGTTCCATTTTTCCATAGTGAGTTGAATGGAGTTGTTTATGGGGAGTAATATTTGTATGTCGTCTGTATAGACAAAGTAGGTGAGGTTTGCCTCTGATAGGTATTTGCATAGTGGGATGAGGTATATGTTGAAGAGGGTTGATGATAGGGAAGAACCTTGTGGGACTCCATGAGTGAGGGGCACTTGTGAGGATTCAGATGAGTTCATCTTGACGATGTAAGATCTGTTTGAGAGGTAGGATTTGAACCACTTGATTGTGGTGTCTTGGAGACCAATTTCTTTAAGTCTGGTGAGGAGTGTTCTGTGATTGATGGTGTCGAAGGCGGCTGATATATCAAGAAGTATCAGGAGGAACGATTTGCCTTTGTCGCGGCCTTTGAGGATGGTATCGGTGAGGGAGAGGAGGAGGGTTTCAGTGCTGAAGAGTTTTCTGAAACCATGTTGTGCAGGCTGAAGAACATTAAAGGTTTCAAGGTGGTCTGTGAGTTGATTGTTGACTGTTTTTTCGATGATTTTTGCTAGGAATGGGAGGTTGGAGACTGGTCTGTAGTTTGCTGGGTCGGATTTGTCGAGTTGAGGCTTTTTGATGATTGGTTTGATGATGGCGTTTTTGAGTTTTTCTGGGAAGATTCCTTGTTCTAGGGATAGGTTGATGATGTAGGTTATTGGTTTGACAATAATCTCTCTGATGAGTTTTAGGGTTTTGATGGGGATGGGGTCTAAGGGGTGGGATGCAGGGTTGGTTTTTCTGATGATAGGTTCAATTTCTGTGGTAGCAACGGGAGTGAATTGTGACCATGAGTGGATAGGAGGGGGGGGTGTCAATTAAGTCATTGTGGGTTTGGGGAATCTTGGCAATGATGTTGTTGACTTTATCCTTGAAGAATTGTGCTAGTTTTTCACTGGAGATGTTGCTGGAGTTTGGCGTATTGTCATTTTGGATGGGGTTGGTAAGGTCTTTGACATAGGCGAAGAGGGTCCTTGGGTTAAATTGGTAATCGTGAATTCTTGATGTGTGGAAATTACGCTTTGCTGTGTTAAGGTCAGTTGTATAGTTGTGTAGTAGTGTTCTGTATTTGTCTTTCAGGTTTGAGGTGGGGGTTCGTCTCCACTGTTTCTCAGTCTGTCTCAGTGTTCACTTTGAGGTTTTCAGTTCTGGGGTGTACCATGGTGCTCTTTGCTTTGTGGATTGTTTTATTTCCTTTTTTATCATGGGGCATAATGTATTGGCTATGTCTGCGTTGAAAGGGGAGATTGAGATGCATTTATTTCACTAGATTGCAAAGTTTGATTTAATTGTTTTGAGTTGTAAGCTTGATTATAGTTAGTTTATTTATTTATTTATTTATTTATTTATTTATTTATTTATTTAGGCATTGAATAGCATTTATTTATTTAGGCATTGAATAACATTTCTATCCTGCCTTTGATGGACCCTTGGTCTGACCCAGTATGACATGTTCTTATGTTTTTTCCAAAAATCAAGGCGGGTCACAATAAAACTTTCACAGACCTTATATATAAGATAGCACATTACACACACACAATAAAAGTAGAGGTGAGCTCGGCCCTAGTTAACAGTCCAGAACCTCGCTTCACAAACAGCCTGCTGTTTTCAAATATCAACATCTTCTCAGTCTCCACCCGAGCTGCCAATTCTTCAAAGGCTGACACAAATAACAATGCTGTCAGTCACTTTTTAAAAGTCCGGGGACATGTAATTGTTCTCTCAGTTGGTCAGGTAGTGCATTCCAAAATATTGGACTGGCAACTGAGAACGCCCTCTTGCGTTGTCTCCATCAAATGCGCCAAGTGAAGGGGAAAGGACCTTCCAATAACCCACGCTGTGCCGAGCGCAACGCTCAGGTAGCTTGGTAAAATTTGGAGCACCGTGCAAACCCGTATGGAGGAACTGATACTCAAACTGATACCATTACCTAGACTTTACCAACTGTTTTCAAAGCAAAGATACGCATGGACGTTCTCCTTAAGAATCCTCAGGGCAATTGATCGACTATGCGTGCGCCTTCATTCATGTAAAGTTACGCCTCCTCTCCTCTTACGCACTCGCATTTTAAAATCACAACGATGGTAACTTTCAAAGGGGTGAGCGGGCGCACATTGACGCGTGTGCGTCGACGTGCGCCCACGGACACGGCTATTTTGTAAAATACGTGCACGTACGCACATATATTATTATAAAACAGCATAGGCAGGCGTATGTGTGCACAGCCATGCACATCTGGGAATAAGCTGTGCCAGTGGGGGGATTTTATAACAGGGCGCGTGTGCACGCCATGACCAGTTTCACCAGTTCATACATCAGTTCGCCCAGTCTACAGCTGGGTCCTCCAAACCCCCATGGTTCTGTAGCCTGCACCTCTCCAATTACCCCAGACCCTTTAAACCCCTCAGAAATGGCTGTTTGGTTTTTTTAAAGTTACACCTTCTCCCTAGCAGAAGTAATGTTACGTGACACTGGACCCGGGTGCGCACCTAGGAGTATAAGAATTTGTGCGCACAGACCCGCTAAGATGTGGGAGGACCGGTTTAGAGTGCACGTTAGGCTGTTAAAGGATGCCATGCGCTATTTTTTTTTAGCATGATAAATGGCGTTAACGTTCAGCTAAACCTTAGAGCATAAGCCCCGTTATCCCCCAAGCCGATTAGTCTTTATATAAAAAGTGCTGAAAGAAAGTAACACGTGAATCACATTTTCTGTAAAAAATTTTTTTAATAAAAAGCGCCCATGCATTTTATGTGGCAATACAAAAGGGCAAAGTGCCCTGATCACAGAATTGTGTGAATATCTCAGCATTAACCTGTAGCCTCATGTATTACCGACCATGCATTACAATTTGCTTCGCATTGTCGGGACAACTTTACCGTGGTAAAACGCTTTTCTAACTGCTGCTATGGCTTGGTATGACATATCCTGAAGAAAGTGTCATAGAGCAGGAGTGGTATACAGAGTGAATTCCTAGCCCATGAATGTAACCGCTGAATATACACTTTTTATTTTCTTTCCTTTAGAATCATATTGGCAATGAAATATGCACCGTACCAGGCTCCGATAAACCTGAGATGTCAGCCTTAAATACAATATTGAGCCTACACAGCCACTTTTGACTTGACGCACTACTAAACCCAGTGACCTCTAATTATTACAATACGCTGACTGCAACTGCAATACATTTATCTTTCTGGTGCACCAAACAGCTATTCTTTCTTTCAGAAGGTATTCTTTCACGGGATAATTGTCAACAGCGTGCATAAGTCAGCATATGTGTGCGGAAGTGAGAGTGCACAGTGTTATACCTGTATTTTATAAACTGTGAGGCGGGAGCCGCTCAGCTTATAAAATACCGTGGATCTCTGTCCCGAAAGTACGTCTGTACGTTTCAGTACACAGCTTTTTAATTCGGGGAGTCGCACACTTTCTATACATATTTTACAAAAGCCTGTGCATGGGTTTTATGTGCAAAATAATTGTAACCTGTGCACGTAGTTACTGCAGCTTTCACTCGGAGGCAGCCGTTTTATAAAGCTTGCATGCACTCCACTTCTGAAAACACTTAGGTTTAGATTTGAAAAGGTGCGCGCCGATTTTGTAACATTCGTGCGCCGGCACACGCATGTTATAAAATCGGTGAGACGGGCGCACACGCGTGCCGGATTTTATAATCCACGCTCGCATGAGCGGACGGCGCACGCAGGGGGGCCTAATTTTTAAAAAGTACGCGCGGCGACAAGATCGGGCCTCTCCCAGTTCCCTCCCAGTCTGCTCCAGTTAAGGAACTTTCCAACCCACCTACCTAACCTCCCTTCCCCTTCCCCTCTCCTCCCCACCCCCTAAACCTAACCTACCTTACCTTCTTGTTTTTAATTTATTTATTTATTTATTTATTTAAGGTTTTTTTATACCGGCATTCAAGAACTCGTTCTCATCATGTCGGTTTACAGAAAACAGGGGTGCAGAAATATAACCAAAAACATAACTAAACGTGGAGAAGAGAAGCAGTTACAATTAACAAGGGATCATGAACTGGGATTATAAGAAATAAAAGAGATAGAGGAGGATAATTATATACAAGTGTACAATGTAAATAAGGAGTTCTCTATAAATACAAGAGAACAAAATAAATATGGAGTCCATTATATACAGCTACTTAGCATAGGAGTCATTGATGGATCTTGTTAGGTGGAGTTCGGGAAGGCTTGCCTGAAAAGCCATGTCTTAAGTCTTTTCCTAAACGTTAAGAGGCACAGTTCGTTTCTTAGATCTGGTGGGATAGAGTTCCATAGCGGAGGGCCTGCTGTTGAAAGGGCTCGGTCTCTCAAGGTTCTGTGATTAGTAGTTTTTACGGGTGGAACAAGGAGGCATCCTGTGTAGGCTTCCCTAGTCGGTCTTGTTGATTCGTGAACACGGGGAGGAATTTGTAGGTCGATTGTGGTGTGTTGGTGAATGATTTTGTATAATAATGTGATGGATTTGTAAATTACTCTGAAGTGGATTGGTAACCAGTGGAGGGCTTGAAGGACTGGAGAGATGTGGTCTCTTTTTCTGGTGTTTGTTAGTAAACGTGCTGCTGCGTTTTGGACCATTTGGAGTGGTTTTGTATATGAGGAGGGGAGGCCAAGAAGAGTCGCGTTGCAGTAGTCTAATTTGGAGAAGATGAGGGCTTGGAGAATGGTTCTGAAATCTTTGGCGTGGAAGAGTGGTCTTATCCTTTTTAAGACTTGCAGTTTATAGAAGCAGTCTTTGGTTGTTTTGTTGATGTGGGCTTTGAAGTTCAATTTATTGTCGATTAGGACACCTAGATCCCTTACATGAGTGGTTTGAAGGTTTGTAAGTTGCCGCTACTCCACAGGAGAAGCAACTTGCGCGTGCCGGCTGACTGCGGGCGAGCGCTTCCCTGGCAAAGCGGCAAATGGCCGCTGTACCGGCCGCCTCTTGCCCCGCCCCCCAGACCGCCCCTTTCCTTGGACCCGACTCTTCTGCGTGTAACGGGGGTAATGTGCATGGCCGGGCCCCTTTGCAAATGATGCGCTCGGTGCGTACAAGGCCTGGCCATGCGCGTAACCCTCGTTTTTTTTACACACGTGGCCCATTTAAAATGTACCCGTTGGTAGGGTGCACACTTTTAAACAGCAGCTCACCAGCCTCTCCGCCAGTTTTTCCAGACCTCCACCAGTTCAGCGAGACCCTGCGGCACGTCCTCCTGCCTCCCCCATCGGTTCACCCGGACCTGCCCACCCATCTCCTGCGGACAAAAGCTGAGAAGAGCGATTACAGTTCCGTGACTCAGTTAGCGGGTGCTAAAAGCCTGCGCACAAGTTCAGTAATGTGTGCGCATACACTAACGTGCTCAAACTTTCAAATCCCGCCCTGGAATGCTCCTATACTGCCCCTCTTTTTCCCTTTAAAATGTAGGTGTGACACTGCTAGTATGCGCATACCTCCGGCTTTTGCAAAATACTATTCAGGGGCATAGATGCTACTTACACGCGTCCCTTCCAATTGTACCCACGGAAAACTTTGGAAAATTCACCCTTTAGGGTTCTTCTGGGACACACGGTGGCCTATCGTTCTAAAACCTTGTCTATTTCTAAACCGGTCTTCCTCTTGTAACAGTTTAAATGTGTTTTTTTTTTATCTTAGGTAGTTTTTTTTTTTTTTTTTAGAAGCTTATTCTTCAGTCAGATTGTTCCTCGTGTTATTTTGTGCTGGTTTGCACAAAAACGGAGTTCTTTTCTGTATAGCCCATGACATTACTGGCATTCTACGCAGAGTAATGTGTCAGTCCAGTATCAGGACAATGCTGCACGTGCTTCATAATAGGTTAAAAACTATGAGGTTATAAATAGCTACAAAATGACGCAGCCAAGATTGGCCATGGTCTCCGGTGTAATGTAAGTGAGTAATGTCAGCAATTTTACAGTGCACTCAAGAGATCTCAAGATACCGCTTCCTGCTGCAGAGTTTTATGTGTCCAATTCACGGAAACGTGGACAGTATTCCATAAAGAGCTTTGCCTAAATTAGAGGGGGGATCTTAAGAGACTATAGAAGTGCATGATGCAAATCTTCCCTCATTGTTTCCTTCTGATTTTGTGCCAGGGATCCAGTTTTCAACCCATGACAAATTGGACACCACGTTATTGTGTGCGGATTTTGGACACCTCCTTTCATCATAGGCACAAAGCACAATTTTCTGAATAATGAAAATAAGGAACAGCCCTAAATGGATTCCATGGCTTGTCCAGTGCTGTGTGACCATAACTTCTAGGCATGCTTAGGATGTAGTTTTAGAGTAGGCCTCTCTGTAAAGTATGGAAACCTTTGACATTCTTAGAAGTCATGGACGAAATGTATTTTTCATTAAAGAAATACCGTAGTACTCATCTTTCAAACCAGCATGGTGTGATTTATTAGTTTGTAGCATGTAAGAGGAGGACTGGGTGTTTTCTTCAGTGGTACAGCCTCATGCTTCAGGACATCAGCTGCTGGTGATCACAGGGTCTGACCAGGTTTACACGGTTTGCCTTGTACTCTGAACTGAAAATAGTCACTTGACTCTCTCCACAGGCTGTCCAGATCTCATATTCTATCAATGTCTTACCTCTTCTTTGCCCTCTCTCTTTTACACACATACACATACTCTCACACAGGCTCCCTCTCTCTCTCTTGCACATAGACACCCTACCCTGTATTGTATACACACCCAGGCTGCCTCTCTGTCTCTTGCATACACACATAGGTTCCCCCTCTCATACACAAACATGCACCCTCACACACACACACACACACACACACACTCTAGCACAGAATTCCCCCAAGAGTAAATATCACAACATCATGTATATTATTTTTACATGCACCGCTGTGGTGCCAACCAGAAAAATTTGAAAAAGTCACTTGGAACCCATGCAGTATCAGCATACCTGGGAACTTTTGCCTTCCAGTCACCCTGAGATTACCATGGATTAGTGGGGGGGATGGGGGGAGGCAAACTGCACAGTGGGACCAGATGTTCTCAAATTTGCTCTCATAAAACACTCTTACGTGTTCACACTTACTTTCACTGCTCATTCTCTCACGTCCATTTACACCTTTACTTCTGCCATTCTCCCACCAACACACACACACTCACTCACGTCTCTCCCTCTTCCATTACACACATGCCCACTCACTTTCACACCCATGCTCACTTACACTCAGCTCTCGCCTACTCACCTCTCAGATCTCTTCTTCCTACACAAATACACACTCACTCACTCTCACAGACACTTTCAAAACACACTAGCAACAGCAGACTCTAACTTGGGCTCCTGGAGCAGCAGCAGCTGCGGAAGTGGACGCTGCCCGTTTCTTACTCCTCACTTGATGCACGGGCAGGAAATCGCAATGTCGATAGGCCAAGGCAAAAAGGATGGGGCAGGCAAGTGGCTGGGATACAGGAAACAGGCTGTGCAGGAGCAGGTGGTGTCACGAGGAAGCGAAGTCAAGAGTTAAAAAGGTCCGGAGATGGTAGAAATCACTGTTGAGTTCCTCCTTTTTCAGCCCTGCAAGACCAGTGACGTTCCTTTCTGGGTCCAAGCAGATTGGTTTTGCTGCAGCTCCCGGAGATTTCCGGTATTGGCTCGGGGACCCGGTAATTCTTTTAGAATTCCGGAGTCTGCGGGAGAGTTCCCAGGTATGGGTATTAGGCCTATTGCAAAGTGTTCAACGTGGGCTTGGCCCTCAGAAAGCCACGGAATTACAATTAAGTAAACCTCCCATACCAGAAAACAGCACCAAATGCCAAAACTTAAACAGTAACAGCCCTACCTATGAAAAGGCAATACTGCAAATATTACACCAGGCCCTAAAACACCAGCACACTTCATATTAGGAAAACAGAACAAGCCAGCCTGTTAAAGATCCCTACACAGAAATCACATGCTAGCAGAATACCTCAGCTAGAACACAGATAGACTGACACTAAATACAAAATAAATATAAACAGAAATATGCAGACAACAACTGAACTGGAAACTGCAGTGTGTACGCCAGACTCTGTATGCAGTTCAGCAATGGAAAAACAGAAACACTATCATTCCTCATAAAACAATAACAAATATAACACATCAATTATAATATGAAGATACTCTGTACCAGCACTCAGATATAAAGCATGAACTACAATATATGTTTGGAGGTCAAAGGCTGCAGCTTTATAACACCTCAGTACCTGAGCCCAAACACAAACATCATTAATATCCTATACAAAAATATCTCCCCAAAACTGGCCCTGGTAGCTTTGCTGCCACAACCCAGCAAACTAATCTACCCCCAGATCATCCGACCTGTAGGCCACCGGCCACAGCCAGCAAGGAGCCAACCAGCCGCAGGTATAAGCCCAGATCCCACAGCGCCTGTCATCATTCGGACATTCTGCAACCTATTAATTTACATCTGGTGCTTGGGTACCAGTCATGGAAATGGACGCAGCTCCCAAATGATGCGGACCTTGACCTATTGTAATGGATATCAACAATAGCCTCTTGCAGGGAGTTATTGAATAAGTCCGAGCCAATGTCAGAAAAATGAACCAGGTCCTTCCAGAAAAATCTTAGGTAGCAAAGGCACTGCAAACTCGGAAGCAAGCATCGTGAATCCTGACAACTCCTCTCTCCCCCTCACCTTGGCGCACGCCGACGTGAGCAGCCAACCCCCCCCCCCCCCCCCCCCGTCAGCTGCAGGGGAGGGGGGCAGGCACGTGTTTGCGAGGCTGCCCGGGGGTCCACATTATCCCAGGCAGCCCAGGATTTGCTCTCTCACACAGGAGTAGCTTCGTGGTTAGAGCAGCGAACCACTGCTGCTCCTTGTGACCTTGGGCAGGTCACTTCTCCCTCCATTGCCTCAGGTACAAACTTAGACTGTGAACCCTCTGGGGGCATGGAAATAACCTATAGTACCTCTCTCTCCCACTGCAGCCATGCTGGGCCTTCTCTCTTCAGGCCATGGCAGGATGGGCTCTGCCACAGCCCTGACAGGTCTCTTGTCTTCAGACTGCAGCGGGACGGGCTCCGTCGCAAACCCCCACGGAGTCTCTTCTTTTCAGGCTGTGGTGGAATGGGCTCTGCTCTGGCCCTGCCGGGCCTCTTTTCTTTGGGCCAGGGTGGGGTGGAGCCCACTGCGGCCTTGCTGGGCCTTCTTCCTTCTTGGGCCACGGCAGGATGGGATCTGCCGCAAACTTACCGGACCACGTGGGGATGAGGGGGTCCACCGTGGCCCAGCGGGAACTTCAATAATCATGTGTTTGCAGCAGGGTGAGGCGGCCGCTGCAGGAATGTTTTGGGAAGGCCCTTTTTACTGCCCCCACCCCCAAACTTTGCTGCCTGAGGTAGCCGCCTCACATTGCCTCGTGATAGAATCGTCCCTGGTTGGGGCACGGTTGATTTCCCGTGGTTGGGACATCTGCAGCCCTGTTGGAAACAGCTGCTTCAGGCTGCCATTTCCTCACGGGACTGCACTATAACCGTGATCGCATGACTAAGAGCCAGTGGCGCGCGGCACAGGGGAGGATTTGACCACTGAGAGAGCTGGCAGGATAAAGATTTCAAATCTGGACAGGTGTTTTGGAGTCCAGTTGGAGAGGGATAGGACAGCGGAAGTGCTGCTTGTGGCTGAGGGATTTACACAGCGATTATCCCAGTTAGACTGGGCAGCGGAAGAGCAGTGGATAGCTTGAGAAGAGACTAGCTGTAATTTGCTTGGAGTTAACGCACCAGTTCTCTGCTGAACCCATGTTGTTGGCGCGTGTGGGTAAGGACTGCCTCCGGAGCCCTGCTCTCTGTGACCGAGGTGCTGTTTCGCTGCAGCGTAGGCTCAGAGGAGAAGGGTCCCATAGATCGGATTGGAGATCACTTTTCACAAGAGAAGAGGCCTGTACTTACTTTGACCTTGCATAAATCGGCACGTCGTCAGACAATACTCCAGTGACATCTGTCACCGTGTTAAAAGCAGGGTTATCCATCTTCACCAGAAGTAGGTCTGTGGGTCACAGCTATACCCAAGTTCTTTACTCTTTCTAATTTTAACCCTTGAATTCCCGGTCCCGTCACGCTACCCGAACAGTGGAAGAGGGCGTCTCTTTCCACATTCTAGCTGAACCCTTCTCATACCTCATTATTGCCCTGTTACTGTTGGAGAGACTGAGGATACCTCCTATTAATATACTAACTCCCAAGGGTTAAGGACTATAATATGTAGCACAATAAGTGACTTTTGAGAGACTGGGAGGGATTGTATATGTGCACCCTTGAGGGTTATAGTGAGCTCACTAATAATGTAAAGAGATAGAAGACTTTGGTGCCAATAGATTTTGGGTTGTAGTATAGGGCAGAGTATTGCTGGAAACTGGTTTACTGTGCAGCTATATTCATATCTGTTCATGGTTAACCCTGTGGGTATTTCTTTTACTGCGGTTTTGGTTTTTGGAATAATAAAAGCTGCACTGATTTACCTTGGTGTGTTCACTGGCTCACAGGTAAGAGGGGTTAGGGTTAGAGCAGCGGGCTATGAACCAGGAGACCAGGATTCGAGTCCCACTGTCGCTCCTTGTGACCTTGGGCAAGTCACTTTACCCTCCATTGCCTCAGGTACAAACTTAGGCCTAGATTTTCTATCTTTGCCCGGCTTCCTGAATTGGGCGGTGGGGGGGGGGCTACGAAAGCCAGCAGCAATCGCACCTCCGCGGTGTGATCGCTGCCGGCTTTTGCACCCAATAGTGCCACCGTGAAAGGTGGTGATTTTGGGCGCGATATTGGCGGCAATAAGGATTCTTACCTTTCGCCGTCAGCGAAGTCGTTGCAGAGTCTGCCCCGAGGCCGCCCCGACTCCTCCCCTTCCGGTGCGGACTCCGCCCCGATTTAGATAATCGCACACGTGTGAATAGTCCCTTTTCGCATGCGATACCTTTGGAAAATGACCCCCTTAGATTGTAAGCCCTCCGGGGATAGGGAAATACCTACAGTACCGGAATGTAATCCACTTTGAAGTGCTGAAAAAAGTGTGAAAAGTGGAATATAAATCTAAGTAAATAATATTTGAATATTCATTTTAGGTATGGTTGCAGAAGAGTCCATTCACTGAGGGGGGGATCCATCATTATGCAGACCACACCACTGGGTGGGGCTATACAGTTTTTCTTTCATTATCTTCCAGTCTCTTCTCTTGAGCAGACATCTTAGATTCTAACTGTTGAAAATTAGGAGAAAGATCATGAACACAGAAGAGCATAAAGTGCTCCACCTTAACAATGACTCTCCATATTTCCTCTAAAGTAATCACCTTAGGAGTCTCCATACTCCTGCTGCAACCAAATCTGGGTTTGATTTATTTATTTATTTTACAAGTGTTCTAATCTGCATTAAGACAGCAGACTTTGGCAGAGCCCATGAAGACTTTGAGACAGCAGCTAACAAGCTTCTAACAACCAAGATCGGATGACCCCCCCCCCCCCCCCAACAACAGCTCCCACCCTCACAATCCTGCTGCTGCTCCTCCAAGTGACAGCAGCAGCGATGAGCACATTATTAGGCTCAAAGCTCCTACATCTGCCAAGAGATAGAGCTCCTTGCTGGCAAGGCCTGCCAAACCCCACTGCAGGACTCACAACAAAGCAGTCAATTGGTCTGAGGGAAGAAGGTTGGACCCTCAGAGGGAATACAAGGACACGTTCTCACCGCCTCCTTCCTCTTGCCCATTAGAGAAAAGGAAGGAATCCCACAGGAATAAAGAAGCCTTGATTAGAGGCCTTCTGGTGGAAGTCACAAGAAGTAAGAACGGACTCTGGTACGTGAACACGTCCGTCTCTGTCAATTTTGTAATCAAGTTATGCCCGCTTCAAAGGGTGGGGGCTCCCTGTGTTCATTTTTTCTGTGTGGGTGTGCGTTAAGGAGTGCCCAAAACGTGTACATAAAAGTGAAACGTACCCGGGACTTGTCTGGGATCCGTAGGAGGACTGGGGACTGATGTAGTGGGGAGCAGTAAGGGATTAGTAGGGTTGCCCAATATTCCAAACGGCTCAGAATTCATAGAAAGAAAGCTGTCAGCCAGGGAACTAAGAAGCTATCAGCCTCGTGTCATCATCGGGGATGGATATTGAAACTTTTTTTTTTTTTACAGAGACAGTTTAGAATTTGGAGAGAGAAGGCTGGGTGGGATCTGATGTGAGCAGGAGCACGTTGCTGTGACTCGTCACCAAGGCCCCCTAAGGTTACTTAAAACACAATAACACTGACAAGGGCAACGGGGAGGGTAGCGTATGAGGGAATGAAAACTGGTAATTAATGTATGTACCAGTCAAGGTAAGGTGAAAATAGAAGAAGACAGCTAACAAGCTGCTGATTGGTGGATTTTAGCATCAGCTAAGACAGACTGCTGCATGTATGGAAGAAGAGACTGTTCCAAAGATATGTCAAGTTATGACTATCGGAGGGAGACGGAGAAACATTGTCCCAGAGTAGCCCTGATGGAAAGCGTCCGACAATTTTAATGGCGACTGCTAAGAAAGAAAGTAACAAATGTAAAGCACTTTTAGCAAGTCACAGCCCTACACTGTAAGAGTTCCTCAGGGTGTAACTTAAAAATAAAAAGAATTTGACACAGAAGGACACTCATGAGCTGCGACTGTGATTGAATACAACTGATAGAGACCTGCCCTTGCCTTCAGATAGGGGAATTATAAATTATCTTTTGTTTTTTCATTTAGTTAGTTTCAGTATTCAATAGGACGACGATGACATCTCACCTTAGGGAACTCACAGACGTCAGCTTGCGAAGGACTGGTTAGTCATAGGGCGTCTCTCTTTTTATTTCATTTGAGAATAGAAGAGTGGGTGAGGAGATGACGGATGAAGAACTTCCCCACTGACGAGCTCAGGAACAGGACGTCAATAAGAGAGGTGGCGGGCGCACACACACCAACTCATCACAACACGGGAAAAGAGGAAAATACGTCAGAACAGAAAAGAAAGAGAGTAAGAGACAAATAGATACAAAGAGTCGTAGAACTACTTAAGAGTAAAGGATGGAAAGGAGAGAAAAGAGAGGAAAATAAAGTATTATACTTACCTGGGTGACATTTTTTGGTTACCTGGAAAACATCAAGTGTAGACAAATACTCAGTTCCTTGGATAAAATACAGCATTAGTAGTATTTAAGAGTGCATTTCCTTCTTAATGAAAAAGATAGATAAAACATTGTACTTATCTGATCATTTCACAGCTGTAGCTTAGAGAGAACCAGTTCCTACAATAGATCGGAGAAGAGTTAAGCATTAGAAATTGTTTCAGCTGTATAATACAAATAATTAGTATCTGACAGAATATCTGGCATCAAAAATTAATGTCATTTCTATCATTGACACACACACCAATACCCTTTCCCTTTCTTTATTCCCGCTCTCCCTCCCTACCACCGGGAGACTTGATTGGATTTTGGGCCCCTTTTTATACAAACCTGATAGGCGAGGGGACTTCTGACAGGGACCCCTTTGGGGGTCCCTGCCAGACACCTCAGAAGGGCGGTTTACACACACACACACACACACACACACACACACACGACATGAACAAATGGTCCAATGTATATATATTTATTTTATATTTTATTAAAACATGTGTATGCTACATTGAACATTGTACTAAGCAGCTCACAACAAAACATTCATAAGTAAAATAAACATTAAAATTACACAAATAAACATAGAATACAGTGTTAGACCTATCCTCCGTGTTCCGGCCATCCCCGTCCCGGCCATCTCTGCTGGCCGTCCAGCACACCGAGGGATCCGCGCCTCCGGGGCTCCCCCGACACGCCCGGCAGGCCCGGTAGTCCGCCGAGTCTGTCTCAGGCCTCCCTGCAGCAGGACGCCGATGACTCCGCCTCTCCCCGACTTTCCCCCTAGGTGCGCACAGGCACCACCTAGGGGGATCTTAAAGGGGCCGCGGTGGGAAATTGCCGTCGGCCCCTCCAGATGACGTCAGAGCTGGCTGGTATTTAAACTTGCTCCTAACCTGCAGCTGATGACTTGGCTACAGGTCTTCTTCTCGCAGCGTTCCTGCTTCGGTCTTCGTTTCTAGCGTCCTTGTTCCTGATTCCTATTCCTGTTCTCCATTCCCACTCCAGCCTTCCTGCTCCGGATCCTGCTTGCCTGTTCCGACCTCTTCCCGTCTTATCCCTTCGGATGGATCTTCTGGCTTCCTGACCTCGGACCGGCTATCGTCGTCTCCTTCTGGCTTCCTGACCTCGGACCGGCTATCGTCGTCTCCTTCTTGCCTTCCATCATCCCAGGGGCCCACCTAAGTCCAGCCGTTCCCGGCACCCAAAGGCTCAACCCACGGGGAACGGGATTGGTATTGGTGAAGGTCCAGGCGGCCCCTGTCTTCCGTCAGCCTCGCCTCCTGTCGTTGGGAACCTGCGGCAGGCCTTTCTCCCAGGTAGCATCAATCCCAACAGAGGCCAGGGATCCACATTCCCATCGAGGTCATAACATAGAGTGAATATTAAAAGCAGTGGTGAACATGAACCCCCCCCCAAAAAAATAAAATACAGTATATATCAAACTTCTAGCAGGCTTACTTTAATTATCTTCAGCTATTAACCCTTAACAAGGGCGCCAATTCCCCAATGCAAACGGAGATTTGTGATCTGCAGGCTGGATCACTCTCTCAGGGACGAATCAAAAAATCCAGAAACTGATGCCAAAATTATTAACATTTCATATTTCACATTTCGATTTGTATATTCCTAAAGTTTAATTGGCCCATCTCTTATCAAATTGACCTGGTATGCACAAACGACGTTAATAAGAATTTGTAGATGCTTCGTGAACACTTCACTGTTACTAAGGAAAATAAAGGATCCAAAATCTAAATGCTTTTATGCTACATTTTTTGCCTTAAATCCTCCAAAAGCATTATTGCCTGCAGCGTGAATTATTTACTAGCAATAGATCTTATTGTTCCATATTTCTGACAAGTTTCATGGTTTACGGACTGCAAGAGATGGTTAGTAATAAACATGGAGCTCCAGTTTTACCATTCTTAAATGTAAGTTTTGCTATAGACCTGTCTCTTAAAAGGTGCAAGACAGTTTTAGAAGATACCATCATGACACAAAATGATTCCAAGTTGTTAAAACAACAGTGGATTGCGAGGAACTGCAGAAGGACCTTGTGGGACTAAGGGATTGGGCAACTGAATGGCAGATGAAATTAAATGTAGAAAAAGTGCAAGGTGATGCACATAGGGAAAAAGTAATCCCAACTATAGATATACGATGCTGGGTTTTGTATTGGGAGTCACTACCCAGGAAAAGGAATATTGCCTCTGTAGCGAGCCATGGTGCAACCCCACCTTGAGTACTGTGTGCAGTTCTGGTCGCCCCGTTTCAAGAAAGACATAGCGGAACTAGAAAGGCTGAAGAGGAGGGTGACAAAAAAAATGATAAAGGAGTGGAATCTCTCTCCTATGATGAGAGGCTACACAGGCTGGGGGTCTTCAGCTTGGAAAAGAGACGGCTGAGAGGAAACAAGAAAGAAGTTTATAAAATCATGAGTGGGGTGGAACGGGTAAATAAAGAACACTCTATGAAACTAACGACCAGCAGATTCCAAACAAATCGTAGAAAGCATTTTTTCACTCATTGCACTATCCAGCTATGGAATCTGTTGCCAGAGGACATGATCGAGGTGATCATGATCGTGGTTCAAAACAGGCTTGGATAAGTTCCCGGAGGAAAATAGGGATGTGCAGTCGGAAAGTATTCATTGGATTCGGGATACGTATTCATCGGGGCCCAGATACGTTGCATTTGGTCAAGGGGGGGAAAGCTTGATCCATTAATACGTGGAATTCGGCTTTTGTTCCCTTTAAATTTATTTAACTACAACCCCCCACCCTCCTGACCCCCCTCCAAGACTTGCCTAAAGTCCCTGGTGGTCCAGTGGGGGTCCTGGATCATCTCCTGCACTAGCGCGGTCAGCTGCCGGTATTCAAAATGGCGCCGATAGCCTTTGACCTTACTATGTCACAGGGGCTACCGGTGCTATTGGTCGGCCCCTGTCACATGGTAGGAGCAATGGACAGCCGGCACCATCTTGTGCTCCTACCATGTGACTGGGGCCGACCAATGGCACCAGTAGCCCCTGTGACATAGTAAGGGAAAAGGTTATCAGTGCCATTTTGAATACCATCAGCCAACGGCCCGAGTGCAGGAGATGATCCAGGACCCCCGCTGGACCACCAGGGACTTTAGGCAAGTCTTGGGGGGGGGGGGGTTCAGAAGGGTGGAGGGTTTATTCGTTCAGGATTCGTTGCATTCGTGGGGGTTCGCCATACGTTTCGTGAACCCATGAATGCAACGAATAGGGACCTATATGTTGCAGATTGCGCATTCGTTCACAACGAATCCACATCCCTAGAGGAAAACTCCATACCCATTATTAGCCAGGTTAACTAAAGAAAGCTATTGCTATGCCTGAGAGTAACAGGAATTAGATCGACTTTATGGATTCTGCCAGGTACTTGGGACCTGGATTGGCCACGGTCAAACAGGATACTGGGCTTGATGGACCTTGGTCTGGCCCAGCATGGCAATTCTGAGGTTCTTATGATCTTATCAGAAGAATGCTCTGTAAAAGGCCTGTTGGGAACCAAGCAGAGTCTACATAACAGGCTAGATTGGTTTGTACATTGCTTGTGGGAAAGTTAAATGAGCTTTGCCCTTTTATTAATTACTACAAACGATTTTTCTAAAGATTTAAATGCATTCAGTGACAGTGATATAAATAGAATGCAACTCTTACTGTATGTCAATCCATTTTCCTAAAAATATTAATTGTCCTTAGAACTGTTATCAAAACAGAGAAAAGGGAGCTTTTTAACCTTCTTTCCCACAAGATTGTGTGCAACATTGATCTACCTCTAAGATTTTTCTTATTTAAATTCATGTTATTTAAATATAAGGAAGGAGACTTGTCCACTTATTGCAATGCATGGTGGGTCCTGATTTTGGCAAAATTGTAGTAAAAGAACAAAGAATAGGAACATAAGAACTTGCTTACAGGGTCAGACTGAGGGTCCATCAAACCCAGTGGCCAATCCAGGTCACAAGTACCTGGCAAGTACCCAAACAGTGATAAGTAGTGGCTAGTTAAGTATTTCTTAAGTCTACTTAGTTAATAATTGTTTATTGATTTCTCCCCTGGGAATTTGTCCAAACCCTTTTTAAACCCAGCTATGCTAACTGCCTTTACCATATCCTTTGGTAATGAATTCCAGAGCTTAATTTATCACTAAAATGTGTTGCTCCCTTTCCAGATCATTAAAAAACATTGGCCCCAGTACAGATCCCTGGGGAACTCTGCTATTTACCTGCCTCCACCACTGAGAAAACTGACCATTTATTCCTACTCTCTGTTAATTGAACATTGCCTTCTAGCCCAAGACTTTTTAATTTTATCAGAAGTCTCTCATGGGGCACTTTTCAAATGCCTTCTGAAAATCCAGATATAGTATATCCACTGGTTCACTATTATCCACATGTTTAATAATCAAAATTATATTTAAAAGAATCTTTTCCATGAAATCTATAAGATTGTGCACTCCCAATAGTTACACTTCCACAGGCGTGATGACGCAGATCAATACCCAACATGGGCCATGTTTCGATCAGAGATCAGCATCAGAGGCAAACACAACCAAATTCAACCGTCCCCAACAAGGCAGTTTCATCCCATTTCAGCATCTTTTCATCCTTTCACACAACACGGTGCAGTAATCTGAAAAAGGATTTAGATTACAAAACAACCGGGAGACTCAGCTTGGAGAAATCCAGACATCCAACTGTGACAGGTCTGGAGGGGCTGCCATGTTCCCATAGGCCCCTGACTCCATGACTCACTGCTCTGCCAGTCCCAGTCCTGGTGGAAGGCCCATTCCTGTGATGTCATCAGTGGCAGACCATTTACGAGAGTCTGCCACTGGGGACAGGATGCTCCGGGAAAGGTGTACCAAAAGGGAATTGAGAGCTTCTTCAGGAGTGACCGGGTGTTGAGATTTTTCCACAGTAGGATTTGGTTAAATGTATTGCTTTTGAGTGCTCTCTTCTGGTTGGTTGTTCAGAAGGTGTTAAGGAAGGGGTAAGCAGGTGGGATGAGTATGATGGGGATTTGTTTACTTTTATTAACATGTGGTTTTGGAAGGGAAGTGTAATATTTGAAGTTGTTATTAGTTTTGTAACACAGTCTGATCCTGCTCCCTAGTGAGAGAGGGGGGGGGGGGGGGGAAGGTCTGACTGTAGTAGGGACTTTATGGATGCAATTTGATGTTACTTTTTAATGACTTACATAGTAATACTGTGTATGCCTTGATAGTAGGCTGATTGTAACATGTGTTAGGTGTGGTCTTGTCCTGTACAAAGGTGTAAGTATACTGAAATTACATTATATGGCATAACAACCAGTGGCTGATAAGAACTCACGTCCAGCCAACTCTCGTTGTCATCACTAGGCGGAACCTACCCATCTATCAAGTAACAAAGCCATCTCTAATTACCCCAAATAAATCATTGGCAATATCTGCATACAAAAGCACACCTGTACCCAAACTGATGGCAGGAACTCCATGTTTGCGAATAATACGCATTTTGCATATTTACAATTGAGATAGGTCAATAATACAACATGCCAGATGGTGGCATTGATCAAATGGAGAGCAGTCACTGTTTTCCATGCTAAAGCCATCCTAACGTCCCCCTGAAAGCTTTATTGTGGTACATGGTACTGTCTTCTATTTCTTGGTCTTTAGATTCATAGCTATTTTTCCCCTGATGAATGTCTAATTAGTGCAATATCTTGTGAAATGCAGAATACAGCAAGGAAAACATGGGAAAAGCCATTTAACTCCATTTTTAGATGCGAGAAAGAGATAATGGAGGTACAGTTTCTGCGTGCGGTGTCACCCTGTGCCTCCTGGGTCCCATGTCAAGAAAACCTGCACTAAAATGAATGAACAAATACTAGTGCAACTCTAACTAGAGATGCCACTCCTCAGATTTCACTGCATTGCCATGAAATGTTGCAAACTTGTAATGCTTTTCAGCATACATAGGTCCGTGGCGGTCTGCTGAATTGCTGATGTTTCAGATCACCCTGCAATTATCAGTAGCGGATAATCCAATGGAATAAAAAAACCATATAAAAAGCCCAGCAGCATCCAAAACCTGGTCAGAAACAGGCCCCCTTCACAGGCTGGAATGGGCTATGCGAACAGCACCAAGGCCAGGGGCAGCGGAGCCACTGCGGAAGTGTCGGGTCAGGGGACGCGTTTGTGCAAGAGAACTGGGGGGGCAGAGCCCAAATAAGGGGGCAAACTGGCACAGGGAATCACGTAGAGAAGGAACGTCCCCAACTGGGCATTTCAGCACCAAATCCCCGCACTTTGCCCCAACTTTCAAAGGAAAAAAAAATCACACCACGCGGTTCCTGCGATCATCTGAGCCTGCTTTTGTTTTCCCTGCGGGTGCTTTTCTCGTGGTCAAAGTCACATGCAGAGTTGAAAATGTGGCCTGTGCGTTTTATTTTCCTTTTCCTGACCAAATCCCATCTTCCTCCTCCTAATGTGTCCCCCCCCCCCCCCCCACGCTCCATCACAGGTTGCTCTGCAAGGTGCGTGTTTTTAACTGCAGTGAAGAAGGGCAAGTTCCAGATGGCCGCTTTCTATGGGTAAATCCCTTTTTTTCCCCCCACACAAACAGTTTTGAAACTTGCCCTCTGTAGCAGCAGGGACACAGATATGGGCTCAGCGGAGAGGATTCACCACTGGAAGTGAAGCATTGCTTCATGAGGAAAGCCTCCAGAGGCAGATATCCTCTCGCATGTCTGTTTGTTCAATGCTTTCTGTCTAGGTCTAGCAGCCCTATAGAAATGCTGGGTAATAGGAGTAGTGGTAAACAGCTGGGGAGAGCCCTCGCTAATATGCAGGGCACCCCCACCTAAAACCCTGCGTTTATGCTTGAGGCCCTCTTCCCCCCCCCCCCCTATTGGCCATCTAAATACTTTTCAGAGCAGTCTGAATTTCTACCCAGGCCTGCTTGTGTAATCATCGCAGTCACCTTTGGGAAAACAGACTTCCTGAGGTTCCTCTCCCATTCGCATCTGAAGCATGTCCTGGCTGAGAAATGTGTGTCATATTAGGAGGTTTGGGGGTCATTTTTCAAAGCGTTTAGGTTCCTAACTTCTGGAGCTTGGCTACCAATTCGGCCCTTTTGAAAATGTACTAGAGCTGAATGTCTACATTTAGGATCCTAAAAAGTAGATAGGTAGAGGGGGTGTGTGTGAAGTTAGGGAGGGAAAACAAAGTTGGGTACTTAGCACTGATTTTCAGCACTAGGCACCTAATTTAAAAGCTTAAATGTGGACAAGGGAATAGCAGGCCTAACTTTAGGGCCTAATTTTTTTGTTAGGATCCTAAATTTATGTAGATTTTCAGCTGGAAACTTAGGCCCCTAAGTTTGGCTGAAAATAGGCACTTAGCTTAGGCATCTAATTTAGGGATTTCACTTTTTCTTTTTATTATCGGCCCCTTTGTATCTTCATGTCCTTAGAGCTTGAAGACTGGCTCAGGCCATGCCTGGTGCCTGGGACATTTGTAGACCAGAAGCGGGACTGGAAATCTGGCCGCCTATCCTTGCAGCGCATTCTCAGGGTTCTGAGTCTCTATCGTGTCAGATTCCTGGGACGCTACTGCTGCCACCACCAGCGTGCGGGCTATCCAAGATGATCCTAGAAGGTGTTTGAAGGCGGCCATTTTTGCAGTCGCTCTCCTGAAACAGGAAGGTATCACAATTTCAATTACAATTTTTCCAACCATACATGCAGTCGCAGGTACCTTCCAAAAGTCTGTTTATATTGAAACCTCATCTCATTTCTCTCAAAGGGACTGTATGTCGGAATGCTGAGCTTGTTTTACAAGTAATGAAGTCAGGAATCGAACCCCTTGTGGTTCATCTAGAACAGGCTGTAGGGCATAAGCCTTTTTTTGTTTTTTGTTTTTTTAATTACTTGCAGATTTTTCAATTACACAGTACTTCTGTGCTTTACTTTATAAATGCTTGTTTGCAAAGAAGTACCAAGCAAGAATGCCAGCATTATTTATTATTTATCTGTCTCCGTACGTGGGCATGGAACTGTGCAAGATAATTCACATGGTTACAATGTTCCTGCCTGAAAGTGCTTACGAGGACAGAGAAAGTGTTCAGGGTCACAGAGAGAGCGGTGGTTGGGGGAAACATAAACTAGCTTTGCAGCATCAGGCTCCAGGTTTGTGTAACCCTTACTGTGAATTCCACATTCAGATATACTGAGAAAGGCTGGTCCCCTTTAACACTTCCACCAATCTTGCAAATCATCATGAGAGGTCTCTTGTCAGTCTCTAAATTAGTTGCTCATCAGGCAAGCAAAAGGACTGTAGATGAAATCATTTCCAGAGCTCAGCAAGCTCTGAAGAAAAAAAAGACTGTGGAATGACCGTAATCTTATTATTTGTTTGAAAAAAAGGGGGTATCCTGGATTTGCAGAGACGTAAGCATACTACAGGAGCAGTAACTGGTAATGGGGAGATGGGTATAAATACAGGAGGTCCAGGAGCGTTGTGGAGTGTGAACAGTGCTCTGAGAATGTGATGGCGTATTCTACCGTCACAGAATTAGTTGCTAAATGTAATTGTGCGCACTCCCGTGGGAACCACCACATGTGAAAAGGAGAAGTTAACCCAGTGCGGAACGGCCCTGTAGTATTCCTTATGTGTGAGGTCCGGGGGACCCTTGACGTTCCATCAGTAAGAGCAGCAAGATTTGTGATAAGGGACTGTGCATTCTTTGCTGCCGCGCCACTGGTATGGAGCACAATTCCTGATGCCCTAAGACTTACACAATGCACAAAAACTTTTAAGACACTCCTAAAGTCATTTTTGCTAGGACTGGCTTTTGCTTGACTCTTTGCTCTATTACTGATTCTGCAGGCTTGAATGTAAGTCTGAAGATGGCTATTTGTGTTACTAACAGTAATTGTCATAGTCTTTGTATAAGTATGTTTTAACCATGTTTAAAATTTGTGTTATTGTATTATTTATGTATATCGCTTAGGGCCTTGGTAGAAGTGATTATGATTAATACATTTTAATAAATACAAATACATTGGATGAGAGCTTTGGAATGCCTATGCTAAAATACCCAGCCCTCCCAGATGGTGGAGGGAGAGGATGACATGGTGACCCTTTGAGGTCACCATTAATTGTGATCATTCACTGTATGGAAGCCCAGGATGCTCAGTATCTTGTTGCAACACCTTCTCATCCATGTGAATAGTTCTTGGCCTGCTGGATATCCAGAAAATAAAGTTGCAAGTTGTTTTTCTTTTCGGAACCGATACCGCTGCGGCAGTGTCCATTATTTAAGCAGCCTGATCATCTAGAGATAGTCAGAAATCATGGAGGGGAGTGAGGGGGACGTCCTCCTTGTCCAGACATTGGGGTGCAAAAGGATAGGGCTTTGAAGCAGGCTCTCCCCATTGGGTCGACTTCACCATCTGTGAGGCCTACTTTAAAGAACCCACACTAAAGATGGAGGGGAGGAGCAGTGAGAGACGGATTTAGGGTTGTGGAGGACCTAGGCACCTCCTATCACCCCCGCCCCCACATTCTCCGAGGTTGGACAACAGGGAGCGGAAGGTCCAAGGCACAGCCCCCTGGTTTCCCGTGGCAGCTCAAGGGTAGATTATGTTGTAGCAAAAAATGTAAAGATTCAGAGGCAAATTGGCAAGCATTTCCATCTTTTATATTACATTATACAAATAAAGGTTTGCATTATGATTAGTGTGATTTTATATTATTTTTACTGGGTGAAGAAACGTGATCTCAAGTATCAGTACAGGGAGGAGAGAGGGATGGGAAGAGAAAAGGAGGGGGATCAGGAATGGGGTGAGGAGAAAGGGGGAGGAGTGTGAAAAGGAAAGAGGAGGCAGGATGGGGAAGATTAGAGAGAGAGGGAGAGAGAGAGAGAGAGAGAGAGAGAGAGGAAGGATCTTAGATTGATGAAGGGGCAGGGGAGGAGGGAGTAGGAAGGGTTGGGGAGTGGGTTTCAGGGTCTGGAGAGAAGGGAGAGGTAGGAAGGAAGGAAGGAAGCTTCCAGGATGTGGGGGAAAGAATCCAAGATTAAGGGAGAGAGGATTTGAATTGTTGTGGGTGGGGAGGAGAGGAGGGAGGAGCTCCTACCATGCGCCAGTCCTGTTCCTCCTTGCATCCCTTTCCCTATCATCCGATCCACTATGACAATCACATGCACCCCCACACATGGACAATCCCTTCTCCCTCATACACAGACCACTCTCCCTAGCCAATCCCCCTCTCATCCCCCAGCCTCTCTTCCCACCCTCCAATGATCTCTATTCAGCCACTCCCAGACTCTCCAAAATGATCCCCCTTTGCTCTGTCTGCTGCAGGCTCTCCTGCTCCCTGCAAGCTGCCTGGAAGGGAGGCGCTGGATCAGGCAGGAGAGCAGCAAATCTTCGGCCAGCCTGCTGCCCTACTCACAAGCCTAGTGTGCCTATTGTGGGGATGACCCTTAAACAAAAGGGAATCCCCGCCCATCATTTTATGTAAAGAGGCTTACGTGCACATACAAAACCAAACTGAACAGTTATTCACCCACAGAGCCATGGAACTGAGCTTAGCAACATTACAGGATTGCAAGTTTAAATAATACAGTGCCAGCACAGTGTGCTCCACAACATTTTGTGAAAACAGTTGTGCTAACTCATGCATATTCACACAAATGTAAACGTTACTTTCTCTTATCGGATTGCTTCAGTGAAAGACTCCTCTGTTGCAATTCCTTTACCGTGTTGCATTGTTTCTTGTCACCGGGGCCCCTAAATCATTTTGGGCTGAGAAGTGGCTAGCACACAGGGGAGAGAGGCTGGGTTTGTTCAGAGGCCAGAAATTTGCAGCCAGGCTCCATCTTGAGGAATCCCTGGTAAAAGTGAGGAGGCTGCCGACTGATGCTCTGTTTCCCCCCCCCCCCTTCCTCCCTGTAACTACCTCCTTCCACCTGGAGGGCTTCAATTGAGAAGTGAGAGAGGGTTATATTTGCATCTCAGTCTTCAAGTGAAAACGCAACATGTAGTTTACTCTCTGCTGAATCTGTTGTGACCTCCAGGAAGGGCCATTTCAGACACAGCACTAAGCTCCTCCATTCCTCTGGTTTATTCTCAAGCAGCAGCAGCTGGAGAGGTTTCGTTTTGGGAGAACAAATCTTTCCGTCTACAATGCCATTTGTTCTCCCACAGTGCTTTTTTTTTTTTTTTTCTTTTGCTAAAGACTGTTTTTATTTACTCCACTTGTTTCTCCAGCATTTATGGCGACAAGTATTTTAATCAATCCAGCATTGTTCTCTTTTCAGAGAGTTTCTCACATGGCAAATAACTATTTTCTCCTCAACCTGAAACAGCGTTTATCATGGCTGTGACTCCGCTCTCAGCTCAGGTAATAACAGCTCTCTGTTACCATAGTCTGAGTCCCCTCTTCTCTCTCTCACTGCAGCCATACTTACTTATACCACGATTATTTTCCATCTTCTGTATGTACAATGGTCAACATTCAAAAAAAAAAGCTGAGCCCTTAAATTTAGGATTCTAAATTAGATGCCTGCTATTCCTTTCCCCAGATTTAGGATCCTAGGTGCCCAGTGCTAAGCTCCTAACCTTGTTTCCCTGCCCTAACTTCACCCCTGGGATCCTAAATTTAGGGACTCAGCTTTAGTAAGTGTTCAAAAAGGGGCCAATTTTGGATCCTAACTCCAAAAATAAGGAAACATTAGCCCCATAATAAACAGACCCTGATTTCTAATTAGACGAAGCAGGCCCTCACCTAGCGGTGTTGACCTTGCGGAGGTACCAACCTGCGCTGGGCGCGTGGCTTTACATTTACAAGTTTTGTCAGGAGGAGCTACAGCTGCATGGAAAGTAGAGTCAGTTTGCATGGGTCGGCCAGAAGAGGAGGGATGCTGCACCGTAGCTTGACCAGAAGAGGTGTGCTTCATTAGAGGTTTGGGGGGTGAGGGGGAAAAAACCCCTTCCATTAGTGGAAGACTGGAGGAGGTGCCCTGGCTACCTTTGTGCACCACTGAGCCGATGTAATAAAACCCACACTAAAATCGGAGTTAAATTTCAGCGCGGGTATTACAGAGACGGTAACTTTAAAACAAGCACGCGGGCGCCCATGCATGCGCGGATGGGCGTGCGAGTGAATGCTGGAATTTTAAATTGTGCATGCTATTACGCACGTATGATTTAAAATACGCCTCCTGCGTATATATGTGCCCTAATTTTAAGTGGTTACTCGAGCAAGCGTAAATCACGTTATCTTTCTTCAGAATTTATCAGCTTTGAAACGCAGAGGGAAGTGGATTTCAAAGCATGCTCGTGAGAAGGGTATTCCCAGTTTTACCCATTAGTCCATCGGTTCTATTTATTTATTTATTTAAAGTTTTTCTATACCGGCATTCGTGATGAATATCGCATCATGTCGGTTTACAATTAACGTGGAGAGGGAACAAAAAAGATAATAAATAATAATGATAATAATAATAATAATAGTAAACATTAAACAAGTGAAGGCTAAGGATTGCAGTTACAATAAAACAAGGGAGTTATACAACTTGGAACAGAGAAAAGAAGTTAGGGTTTTAACAGAGCGAACATATATGCACATAGCGGCATTTGTAGCATTAGTAAATTACCCTGTTGGGGTGGAGTTATTAATTACCATATTAAGGCAAAGTCTAAGTGATTAGTTAATGATGACTAGTAGTTCAGTTTAGGTCCAGAAAGGCTTTCATAAAGTCTGTCTTGAGGTCATCCAGTCTGTCTTGAGGTCATTCAGGCCCCTCTGGTTCTTCAGCCTGCACATCCCTCAGCTGACCCAGACTTCTCACCCAGTCAATTTAGGTAAAAATAGCGATTTATGAAGAGCAGAAGTAAACATACGTGGGTACCAACCCGCCGTGCGATGAGGTGGCGGTTTTAAAATACGATTTTACGCAGGTAACTGTTGGCCGCACCCTTTTCTGACCCTGTTTTTGCTTGAGCCCGTGCATATACGCTCATCATTTACAGCTTTTAAAATACGCTCTGCTCACACGGGGCCCAGATGCTCTCATGTATGGGCCTTTTAGCACGAGCAATGTTTTTAAAATTCACCTCTTAATATGTGCATTAATGGGATGCAAATCGAGCAGGAGTAGAAAAGAGCATGCCAAAAGAAAAAAAGTGTGCTAAAATGAGAGTTAACCTGAAAAATCCACACTAATGCATAAAAAGGCTTTAAAACAGGAGTAAGGCATTCCTTGCTTGAAGTTGGAAGGAGTGTGACCAAAATGGTCTCGCATGCAAGGTGGGCATTAAACATCCTGACTTAGGCACAATCTTGCATGCAAAAGCATTTGGCTAAGGCCTCCCAAGTGAAATCAAAGGGTTAGTGCTCTAGGGAAGGCACCTACAGCCGAGCAGTATGCACTTTGATGCTGCCAGTCCCTATGGCTATAGTTACCCATTCAAGCTTACTCTTTGATTTCACTTGCCCAAATGGCCTTGCATACAAGATTGTCCCTAAATTGGGATGCCCAGTCCCAATCTCACACGCAAGGCCATTTTGCTCACATTCCTTCCAACTTCAAGCACTTACCGACTTACTCCTGTTTTAAAGCACCAGTGTGGATTTTCAAGTTCCCTCCTTGACATGAGGTGGAGAAAAAGCTAATTCACATTTCTGGTGGCCGTGATATTCTATTACTGTGCCCATGTGGGACTGTCTAGCCGAGTTTATTCCACCTTAGACCAGAAAAGGAGTTACATTCCAGTATAAGCTCTATGGGACTAGCACCTACAGCTGAACAAAGCATAAGCTCTTTGGGGAAGGCACCTTCAGCTGAGAAGTATGCAATTTGATGCTGTGCATCCCGCGTTTACGTACTGTCCAGCTGTAGGTGCATTCCCCAGAGAGCTTATCCACTGTTCACCTGTAGTTTCCAGTACCACAGATAGACAACATTTCCCGCCAGAAATGTGAGTTTACGCCATCTCAGACCCGGATTTTAAATTTCCAATATAAGCTCCCTGAGGCAGGCACCAGTCACAGGTTTTCTTTGTTATCCTGAACAGTGCCCACCCAGACGGCTGATGCTTTGCTCATCTATCTGCAGGTGCCTTCCTCAGAGAGCTTATTCTTTTATTTTACTTGCCATTTGATCAAAATATCCTTGGATGAGAGATTGTGCCCGCAAGTTGGGATGCACAGCACCAGCCTCCCATGCAAATGTTATTTTGGCAAAGCATGACAAGTAAAATCAAAGCAGAAGCTCTCGGGGGCGGTCACCTTCCACTGAACAGTATGCACACTGGCGCTGTGCATTTGACTTGGGTGTCCTGTTTAGGTGTAGGTGCCTTCCACCCCCCAAGTGTTTATGCTTTGTTAGGCTAGCTATAGGTGCCAACTCCAGATTTCACTTGCCATTCTCTGTCAAAAGGAACTTGGATGCAAGAATTTGCTCTTTGGAAGGGACACCTGCAGTTAACCTTGCAAAGTATAAGCTCCCTGGGGTGGGCATCTACAGTTAAACAGTAATGCAAAGTCAGGATGCAGAGTGCCGGGGTGCTGTTCAGCTGAAAGTGCCCGCCTCCAGAGCTTACCCTGGAAATTAAATTCCTGGGTTCGAGGTGGAGAAAACTCACGTTTCCGGTGCCCAAAGTTTATTCTCTTGCTGTGTCCAGTCTGGTAGAAGCAGCTCGACGCTACCACACGGGCGCAGTAATAGGATAAACCTGGCCACTAGAAATGCCAGTTAAGTTGTACTCCTGCTCTGACCCAGGAGTTGAATTTCCAGCGTCAAGAAAATGTGCTTTAAGCTGTCTGCCCATTAATGCAGCTCCCTGCAATGCTGGGGGAATAGCTCATAGAGCTGTGCAGTCGTTTGCAACAAAATAGGAAATAAAGACGATATTTCCTATTTTGTTACATTCCGGGAAGAAAAAAAAATGATAGGAAAACCCATGAAATTTCATGTGGATTTCCTAGCGGTTTTTTCATTGAAATTTCATTAATGAAAACCTCCCAAAACCCATCCCAACCCTTCAAATTTAATTAAATATAAAGGCCCCCCCCCCCCGCATCCTCCCGACCCCTCAAGACTCACCCAAAGTCCCTGGTGGTCCAGCAGGGGGCCCGGGAGTGATCTCCCGCTCCGGGCCATCAGCTGCCAGTAATCAAAATGGCGCCGGTGGCCCTTCACCCTTACCATGTGACAGGGGCTAGCGGTTCAGGCACAACCCCCATACACACCTCTAATAGCTAATGCCTTCTTGTACATGACATTGCATGCACCTGTGCTAAGTATACTGTGGTTTTTTTTTTAGCACAGGAGTTTTCAGTGCTAAAACCCATATGACATACCTGGGTAAGGTTATCGCTGAAAAATCTGAGCTGAAACAGAGTAAAAACCCGCAGTAGACTTAGCATGGCTTATTACATCGGCCCCAATATTAGCAAAACTGGCCCTGACAATAAATTACTGCAAAATGCTGCTGCACGAGTGCTCACTGGCAAAAGGAAGTTTGATCACATCTCTCCAACCCTAAAAAACCTTCATTGGCTACCTATTTCACAAAGAATTAAATTCAAGTCCTTAACCATTCTTCATAACGAAATTTACAAAGACAACAATTCCTCTCTGGACAACATGATCGCAATTCACAAATCACACCGTGCTTCAAGATCTTCTGACAAACTACATCTAATCATTCCCCCCCTGTCTTCTGCGAAACTATCTGCTACTAGAGATAGAGCCTTCTCGATTGCAGGTCCGATAATATGGAACTCTATCCCAGGCTACCTAAGCTCTATCAGAGATTCCAAAACCTTCAAAAAAGAACTAAAAACTTGGTTGTTTAGACAATCATTCACAGACTGATATGATGAATCTTAGTTTTCACCTTGAACTCTACTTCTCTCTTGAATAAGTATTTTCTAATTTAAGCTATAATTTGTCTCCTGCTAGCTTGTTCTACTCTGCTTTTTGCCGAGTTGTTATATTTATATTTATATTATCTGTAATTGCTTTACAAATTATAACTTGTTCTCTGTATGATGTTGTTTCACTGTAAACCGGGGTGAAGGCTCTCTGCTATACTTCGGTATATAAAAGAATATAAATAAATAAATAAATAAATAGTTATAACGACAACCTAGGGCCTGATTCACTAAGCCCTTTTTCATCTTGACACAAAACCTTAGTGAATCAGGACCTTGGTTAAGCGCTGCAGACTGGTTATTGCAGTGGGCAGAAGTTTTAGAATGCGTTTCACAGTCTCCCTGATGCCCCTTGGAAATTTTTTCGCCTCCTCTGCAGACCCTGGTGAATAACGTAATTGCTCATAGACTTTGGAGCACTATTGATTGAGAGTTCTCTGACTCAGTTCTTCGGCGAACAAAAAACCCCACAATTGGTAGGTGAGGAAGAAAGGCTTTTATTACCTGCTTTTGCAAAGCAGCTCGATGCCAGATCACCTCTGTTCTTCTGACAATGGCTGGGAAAATTAATCTCTAGTGAGTTCAGTTTTAGATCTCAAGGACTTTAGGGTATCCCTGTGTGCTAAATTCTAAAAAAATCACATTTTTTTTGTTTTGCTTCTCTCGACTGTTAGCAGAGGAGAGAGAGAGCGAGCAATGTGTCAGGAGCAATAAGGAGAAGGCATGCATGACTTGAGTGGGTGGCATGGGCAAGTGCCTGGCAAATGAGCGTCGGTATAAATGGAACTGTTTTTAGGTGTTTATCATTATACGCGTAGGAGTCTCTTTTTAAAACTGTTTCAGAGTTTTGAGTAGCTCCATAAAAGAGGGTTCCCCCTCCCAGCAATCTGTCCCCACCGCTCTCTCAGGCCCAGCACGTGCCTTTGCCATTCTGTCCTTTTACCTCCAGCTCAGACTGGAGGAGGTCAGCTGAGCCGGGATTAGCTCTGGTTCTCCCTTCCAGTACCGTCACTTTATAGACAGCCGTTCCCTGCCGCCTAGTTTGTCCCCAGCCCAAGTACTTCAATATAAAGCAGTTCAGTGCTGGCTGGCTTGTCCCCAGCACCAGTATTTTAATGCACAGCCGTTCAGTCTTGCCCTCAGCACAAGGACTCATATATAAGGCAGTTCATATGCCCCCAGCCCAGTTACTCCTCCATAGCAGGGGAGGATTGCCACCTCCCCCTTTGTAGGAAACCTAAAAGCTGAATTACTCACGTTTCAATATCAAGGATTTCAGCTTTTCCTACTCCGCCCGCTGAAATCCAGTTGGGGACTTTCTCTGCTGTCAGATGCTAGCCACTTCCCCTCCTTCTTTCCCCATGCTGTCCTCCTCTGTTTGGTTTCCCCACCAGCTTTGTATATCCAGTAGCTCCCTCTTAATCAGGTCACCACCTGGTTCCTGGTCTTGCACAACTTCCTTTTCCCTCAGCCCTGTGGCCCTCTGGGAAGTGTAGTCATCCGTTCCCCTACCCCAAGTTCTGCCTCCTTGGCTTTCTCTTTCCCTTCACTCCCCTTTAATCTGAGTAATGGGATGTACTTCCCATTACACTCGTTATTCCTCTCTCTATGCAGCCCAGCATTCTTCTGGCTTTAGCTATT
The DNA here is from genome assembly GCF_901001135.1 of Rhinatrema bivittatum. NCBI lineage: Eukaryota > Metazoa > Chordata > Amphibia > Gymnophiona > Rhinatrematidae > Rhinatrema > Rhinatrema bivittatum. The sequence goes on along the minus strand of NC_042618.1, from coordinate 465,703,876 downwards.
GCCTTGTCACATTGCTTCGCCACTTTCAAATCATCAGAGACTATTATTCCAAGGTCACTCTCCCAGTCCCAGTCTTTGACCCCCCATCACATATGGTTCTTTTGGATTACTGCTCCCCAGATGCATAACTCTGCGTTTCTTGGTGTTGAATCCCAGCTGTCAAGCCTTAAACCATTCTTCAATCTTTCTTTTATCACTTTTCATTCTCTCTACTCCTTCAGGCATGTCAACTCTGTTGCAGATCTTAGTATCATCTGTAAATAGACAAACTTTACCTTCTATCCCTTCCGCAATGTCGCTCACATAAATAATGAACAGAACCAGTCCCAAAACCAATTCTTGGGGCGCGCCACTTAACACTGCTCTCTCTTCAGAGTAGATTCCATTTACCATTACGCTCTGTCTCCCGTTGGTCAACCAGTTTGCAATCCATTCTATCATGTTGGCGATGACTCCCAAGCTTCTCATTTTATTCATGAGCCTCTTATGCAGGACTATATCAAAAGCTTTGCTGAAATCCAAGTAGATCACGTCGAGCACTTTTGCTCAATCCAATCAGATTTGTTTAACAGGATCTTTCTCTGGTGAATCCATGCAGCCTCGGATCCAGCAACCCACCAATTTGTAGATAGTTCACTACGCTTTCCTTCAGCAGTGACTCCATCAATTTTGCTAACCGGCCTGTAGTTTCCAGTCTTCTTTCTGCTACCACTTTTGTAAAGCGGGACCGCCACCGCTCCCATTTCCAGGGATCTATTGAACAGGTCTTTCAATGGACCTGTCAGTACATCTCTGAGCTTCCTCAGTATCCTGGGATGAACCTCATCCGGCCCCAAGGCTTTATCCACTTTCAGTTTTCCTAGCTCTTCTCATACATTCTCTTCTGTGAATGGGGATGGATCTACTCCACTGCCATCTACACTCTTCTCAACCAGCAATGGTCCTTCTCCAGGGTGTTCCTTAGTGAACACTGAACTGAAGTACGTGTTTAATATTTCTGCCATTTCTTCATCTCCTTCCACACTTTGCTGCTAGTCACCTTTCAATTTCACTTTACCACTTGAGGCCTTCCTTCTTTCTCTGATACTGTGTATCTGAAAAATGTTTTGTCACCTTGCTTTACCTCTATGTGAATCCTTTCTTCCTCTTGATCTTTTGATTTCCTGATTTCTTTCTTCATCTCCCTCACATTCACTAGATATTCTTCCCCGTGTTCCTCTCTTTGGGATCCTTTACACTTCTTGAATGCTTGTAGCGGACACTATAGTAGCGCTACCAGTAAGCCCTGGGTTCTTAGGTGTCAACTAGTTTAGTGCAGGATGGTTTATGGGGGAGTTTCCATTCCTAATGCAGCCTCTCCCTCTGAGGGGCCTGGAATGGCAGTCCCCCTGGTCAGCATATATAGCAGGGTTCTGGATAGGGCCTGGGAGGCAGTCCCTTTCGTTTTGCAAAGAGTTCAGAGGTAGATAGGAGTTTATTCTTTGTTGTTTTACAGGTCCAGTCAGAGGAGCCGGTCGAGTTCTGCTTGGTGGTCCTGACCAGGATCGGTAGGGGTTTTTCCTTTCCAGTCCACTCACTGGTTAGTTTGGATTTTCCCTTGGGGTACATTTTTGGAATGTATTATTTTAAGTGGTAGAAGCCCTGCGAGAGCCTGTGCACCTCCTGGGCCCAGGGAATGGGGAACTCTATGTCGGCTGTGCAGGTTAGGGAAGACCTGCCCCTGAAGTGGTGGTGACCTGCAGCAACGATACACACTACGGTTTTAGTTTCGGTTTTTGGAAGATTTGGATTCAAGAGCCAGGAGGAGGTGCTGGTAGCCCTTACTTCCTGTCTGAAGCACAGAGTCCTGCTTCAGAGGATCCCTCCTATCAGGGATCAAAACAGAAGATACAAGAACTGTATCAGAACAAAGAAGTTCTGGAAATCAGCTAACTGTGAGTAGAGCAAAGCCTAACATTCTTGAAGACACCCATCCAATGCTTCCAAACTCTTGGGGAGAGAGAGAGTTTACCTCTCTGTGTAGAGACTAACTCGTTTTTTTCTGCTTTTTCTGTACACTTTTCTGCTTTTCTGTACACTTTCCCGGTGCCGGCTGAAATTAACTCCTGCCTTTGGGCAGGCGTTAATTTCTGAGAGTAAAATGTGTGGCCTTTGTAATCACTCTTTTTAATTTGGCCCACTGTTGTTCCACCTCGCCCATTTTCTCCCAGTCTTCCAGTTCTTCCTCCAGGAATGTCCCCATTTTGACAAAGTCCATATTTCTGAAATTCAAAGATCAGGCCTTCGTGCAACTTCTTTTTGTACCTTATTTGCGATATCAAAAAAGATGCAAATAAGAGAGTAGAGGGAGGCCTATACTTTTCCCATGTTTATCCAATAATGATTTTCCTTTCCTACCAGGGATGTTTAATCAATCAGTGGTTATCAATTAACCCCCCCTAAAAAAACAAAACACCATCCTAAATATAAACAAATTCCACTTGGAATGGAAAGAAACATGGGATACATTAACAGAATGACAAGAAAACAAGTAACATCTTCAGACACAGTAATAGCAGATAGCATTAATACCATTTAAGGATCATGGTAGATGACTGCCTGTGGATATCAAAGCATTGTCAAACATAATTTATCTTGCTTTTTTGATGTGCTGCGTCCATGCTTTTTATTCCACAGCTACAATATACAAGGAGCTAGCCAGACCAGAGCTGCTGGGCTATTACGAGCTGGAATTTTGCCAGGTTTCTCTTTCTTAAGAGAAGAAGAGCAGAGCTGGAAGAAGGGCAGCAAAGAACAAATGAGTTAATTATTGGTCTGGAACATTTCTGACATGAGGGCCTACTGAGTCGGATAAGAGATATTTACTCTGAAGCAGAGAAACATGGGCCACCATAGGAGAGGAGCCCCATAAGGCCCATCTAATTTGCCGACTTCCTTTCTGTTCTAATAACATAGACCAAACTTGATCTCTAACTTTCTGTTCTCTTCTTGGCAACTGAACAAGACGTGTAAAATCTACTAGCGTATCCCTTTAAAATTTGAGGTAAAAATATGAGGCTGTATGATTTGCACACACTTGTCAGACTAAATTCTGACCTACCTGGCTAAGTAGTGCCTTTGCTGCTACTTAGACAGACAGATATGAAATAATCTCAATAAATAGCGGCACTTATCCGGCTAAATTCAAAATTATCTCGCTAAGTAGCAGCAGGTGCTACTTGGCCAGATAAACCCAAAAAGGGCTGCTTATGTAAGATAGCTGGATAAGTCTACCAAAATGCTTCTTAGCCGGATAAGTCTTAAAAAATTACACATCCTGCTAAGTCAGATAACTGGATAAGTCTAAAAGTGTTACTTATCCAGCTATTTGAATTAGCCAGATATGTAGTGCTTTTTAGACTTATCTGGCTAAGTGCCATTAGTTAGCAGAATAAATTGGAACTTATTCAGATAAGTGCCGCTACTTATCTGGATGAATCAGAACTTGCATGGCTCGCGGTTTATACATATGCGAGCATATTTGCATGCATATGTATTTGTATTTTATAACCTGCACATATTGTTTGCACTCTGGTTATAAAATACTATAGCCACTTTGTGTTGCGCCGGAGTTGGACCCTTGGGACGAAGTGGGGTTGACGCTACCCATAGGAGGGATCCTATGTGTCCGCACTTCGGCAGACAGAGAGGGCTGATGGATGGAGGCCGGCTGGCACTTCACCAATACCAGCCCTCGTTTCCATGGGTTGAGCCTTTGGGTGCCGGGACCGGCTGGACTTAGTTGCCTCCGTCAGTGGTCGCAATGGGTGGATCGAGGTCAACCCAGAGGCAGCAACTAGTGTAGGTATCAGTCTGTTCTGGACAAGGTGAAGTCCCGGAGACCCAGCAGTGGCAAGCAAGGCTGAGGTCTAGACGATGAGAGAGTCAAAAGGATGGTCAGACGAAGCAGAAGTCCAGGGCTGGAGAGAAGCAACGGTGTAGTCAAGCGATGCAGAGGTCCGGGGATGGAGAGAGGCAATGGAGTAGTCAGGCAATGCAGAGGTCAAATCAGGTTAGCAATCCAAAGGAGAGACGAAGGAACAGGAACAAGGAAACAGGAACAAAGGCAATCAGGATCGGGAACCAGGAGCAGAAGAAGCAACGAGTACTCGACTAGCGATGGGACCTGTTGCAAAGGCAATTTGAGAGAGCGGAGCCCGGGCTTATATACCGGAGCTCTGTCGACGTCATCATCCAGGGCAGTGGCCAGGTTTCCGCCGCGGGCCCTACTTAAAGACTAGCGGTGCGCGCGTGTGCCTAGGGAGGGGCGCGGTGCTGGTCGGGATGGCGTCTCTCCGTGGGCCACGCGGAGAGGCCCGACGTGGAGCATCAGGAGCTGCAGCAGAGCCGGAGGCCCCAGGGGCGACCCGAGGACGGAGCTGGCGGCCCACAGCCACCAGAGACGAGGGGCCAGATGCTGAATCACTTTGAAAGAGAAGAGGGGGCCGAGCCGCAGGTCTGCTGCGGCCGGCATGCGTAACACTTTGCGTGCACCTCTTTACGTGTGAATAGGGCATGCACGAGCAGTTTTGAAAGTTACCCTCTTAGTTTTTAACCATGGTTTCCCTGTGCAGTGATGTCATTGTTTTCTTGGAGGTCCGATGTCCGATGCAACTATACCACTGCTGTTAAGGGTTGTACCCACCACTCAATGCAGCTTACCCCAGTGCCTTCTTGGAAGCACAATGCAGTTACATCACTGCTGTTTGGGGCAGAACTGCGACTCTGTGCAGGTTACTCCCAGTGCTTCATTACCACCCTTTTGCTTCTAGGGATCCTCTGTGTTTGTCTCCCATTTTCTTGATTTCCATTCTCATTTGCGGCTTCCCTGTCTCTTCAAGAAGGGGATTTCAGACATCCTCTTATCACATCCATAATCACAACAATACAAGTCCAGATTGATATATGTCTGTGGCCCCTCAGTCCCCTTCTTCACATGATTGGAATAAGGCCGTCTGAGATGCACTGGATGGGTTTTTGTCTCTTAAGGACCTTCTTTGCCCAATACCTGGGCTCCACTGCTTGATCCTTCTTTCTCCAACTCTCTCATTTCTAGATTCCCTTGCTGAAACTCTCAGGCAATGTCTCTGGTGTACCTCCTCTCTTCCTGAATCTGGTTTCCAGTTGGCCTCCACTCTTCTGCTTCATAGATGGGAGGGATCAATCTGCCAGGACCATCCAAAAGACCTGTGAATCCCTCTTCTCTCCATGCCTCTCTCTTAGGTAGGAAGGATGGCCAAAACGTTTTCCCAACAAAATTCCACATACAGACCTAACTCTCAAAAATCACTGAAACCCTTTTCACCAACTAATAGGTATAAGTTAAATAACTGATCTTAAACTACTTAGAAAAAGTGTCGAGCCAACAAAGAACAGAACTACAAAAGTCAGCTCTTTCTCCTTCAACTTCTAAACCAAGCGGTTACCTGCTAGAATGCAGGCAGGAATCAACCATTGCAGCAGCCTCCAGTAGGGGGTGCTGTGGCAAGATGGTACTTTCCTCTACATTATACTACTTAGCCTTAACCACTTGATCAAAACTCCTCAGATCTCAATGGTGTTCTACACTTGATATGATATGATCAGCCTGTGGTAAAAACCATGCTGCCTCAGAAAAACCTTGCTGTCTATAGATACCTGAATGGTTAAAATATGAAATGAATCAGCTAGACAAATATGTTTGCATTGGGTTATAAGCGAAAAAACAAAACAGAAATCTAATTTTATTTTAAAGAAGGGCTATTTTACTACTAGGATCAAATATGTAATGGAATTTCCTGCTGCTAAGACTGTGTATGTGCCACATTACCCTTTATAAATAAGAAATTGGATAATTGGATAATTTCATAAGTACCTGAGGATATGGCGCTGAAATACATTGCTGAGCAGAACTGGGTGAACTGACAACCAAAAGAGGATTGGAATTTTTTTCACTTTAATAAGCAATGAGGTCAATATTCAGTAAACTGGAGAGTGGCATAACTTTTCCTGGATATTCACTGGGACTTTATGCATACAAGTCTCCCTCCAAATATACTTGGATAAATCTACATGCATAACTTTATCCGAAGAAAGTTACCACTGCTGTTTTTCTGGTCAGACTTGTGCATGTAACTGGAGAGCGTTCAATATGTGCGCTCATTGGCTAAAGTTTAGCCTTGTCTCCAGAATGCCTCCATTGATGTTCCTTTTTGTACAAATAATGTTTTGTGCACACAAATTTTTATGCACGTAATTCAAAGTTCTGTACACAAAGGTTTGTGTACAGAATTTGTGCTTCCTTATTTTTCCAATTTTGGTTCCCCTTCATAATATTTTGGATCCACTGGTTGATCCTGAACATAAGATTTGCCATGCAGGGTCAGTCCAAGGTCCAAGAAGCCCAGCGTCCTATCTCCGACGGTGGCCTATCCAGGTCACAAGTACCCAGCAGATCCCATAATTTAGACCTCTTTCCTGTTCCTCATTCCCAGGGATAGCAATAGCTTTCTTTAGTCTACCTGGCTAATAAAATGTTATGGACTCTTCCCCCACGAACTTGTCCAAACCATTTTCAAACCCTGCTCTATGTTGGCCGTCTTGACCACACCCTCTGGCAGCAGCTTCCCCATCCTGATTGTGCGCTGAGTAAAAAAGTGCTTTCTAGGACCTGTGTGGAATCTGCTGCTTGTTAGTTTCATGGCCTGCCCCCGTGTTTTTCTATTATTTGAAAGGATAAATAACCATCCTAGATGTACCTGCTCCACCCAGCTTCTATCATGCCCCTCTTAGCTGTCTCTTTCCCAAGCTGAAGAGCCCAAACCCGCAAAGCCTCTCACCCTAGGAGAACCGTACTATCCCTTTTTATCATTTCTGTTGCCCTCCTCTGCACCTTTTCAAGTTCCACTATGTATTTTTTGAAATGGGGCGATGAGAACTGCATGCAAGTGCTCAAGGTGAGGTCCGGTGCATGGCTCAACACAGAGGCAATAAGATATTTTCCATTTTGTTCTCCACTTCCTTTTCAGGTCCTTCCTGTTTGCGGATGTGAACTCTCCCGTCTTCTCCTCGTCATTGGTACCCTCCACCTCCTTCGCTGTACGATGTTTGCGAGCTCAGATTTTCCTCTCTCTCCTCCTCCTGTTTTTGATACCACAGGGTGCTCGCTCATTCCCTCCCGACTGCCGAATGGGCAAAGGAATCCCTTTTGGTCTGAAGAGCACCCAGATGACTTCAGTATAGAGAACTTCTTCTGTACTTCTCTGCTCTCACAGGAAGGGAAAGGTGGCTAAAAGCTTCGCCCCAACAAAAATCAGACTGGATACTAGTACATAACTAGAGAAATCTCTCGAGATGTATCATCCACTGTCAGCTAGAAGTCAACCTCTCTGCTTTCTAAGACTCCTGAGTCTTAGCCTTTACAAAGAACACCTCCTTCTCTCTCTAAATCTAATCTAAATCCATACAGACACTAAGGGCACAGGACGGACGGCACAGGACAGCCCAGCAGCCTCTAGTGAAGGTGCCATGTCCACCACGGGATATTCCTCTGCTCTACGCTGCCCTGAACTAACTACCAGGCTGTACTCAGCAGGGATCCCTACACATGCAACATTATTAGGCCCAAATACATTATAAGCTGTGCTATCTGATTTGATGCTTTAATAGAGCAGAAGTGAAATAATAGGGACGTGCGTTCATTTTCTAGCATAATGAGAAAATATAATAAAAACCCTACTTTCATTTTAAAACAAAATGAACAAAGATTGCCAACCCCCCCCCCCCCCCCCCCACACACACACATTTTCTTTCCTTTTGGAAACAGGGAAACAAACCCTAATTACTGTCTACATTTAAAAATTGACCCCCCCCCCCCCCCCCCTTATGCACCCCTACCTCCTCGGACTCCATCTTATGCCACCCATGGGATCACAACACGAAAAAGCACTGGAAATGCGGTAGGAACTCTGCTCCCTTACTCCTTCCCTGCCGAGCCCTGAGGCTGGCACCGTTTTGTTGCATGGACCATATGCGGTACAGCAGGTCCACCAGACAGCGCTGGCCCCAGAACCGGCCAGCATCATCTGCAGGAGCGGGTGAGGATCATCCCTGCCCCACTTCCACTGCCTGGTGCAAGCTGCGCCCCCACAGATGGAGGGCGATTGGGTTTGGGGAGGGCGGGGTGACAGGGGAAGGCCTTGGCAGGAGAGTTCATTCTTTTTTTTAAATCTCAGCGGTGCTTTGGGTTTTTGGCAGCAGAGGGAGAGAGGTAGGGTTGCCAGCTGGCTCCGGGTTTTCAGAACAGGCTGACATGGTCCTGGTTTTACCCCACTGCTTGCACTGTTCGTAGGGAAATGAATCGTGACACTAGAGCTGCAAGCACATGCAGGCAGTGGGGTAAAACCAGGACTGGATAAGCCTGAAAATCTGGAGATAGTTGGTAACCCTAGGGAGAGGAAACCTGTTCCTTGCCTTTCTTTTTTTTTTTTTCAGGTTTTTCTTTTATATTTTTGCTTTGCTCTTTATTTTGGTTCAACAAAATGAAAACAGCCAAAAGAAACATCAAAGGAAATGAAAATCAAATAAAAAAAATAATGAAACAGAAATATGTTGGTGCACACCCCTACAAGATATCCGTACCCCTAATGCTATAAATAATCTTAAAATACAGGTCCCAGCCCAATTACAGTCTTGAAGAGGCCCATGACATGCTGCAGTCACTTCCAGAAGCTTCTTGCAACTGAAGAATTATAGTGCTGCACCGGCATGGAAGATCCTGTTTGCAGGGATCCCCCCTCCCCTGATGACCCTTTGGGTGCCTTACCTGTTCTTACCTGCAGGAGGTGCCTTTTAGAACTCTTCACATGTCAAGCTTGATGGCGTCTGAGTGGCAGCAAGGATGGCCTCTTGTGAAGAGAGGGGTGCACTGGGTAACTTCTGAGATCATGAAGAGAGGGTTGCCTGGGTGCCCTTCATTAGGGAGCGAAGGCGAGGAGAGACCCATGGAGGGATTTCTTAACAGGTTTAGAGAGCTGAAAATGGCTGCCTGCCTGCCTGCACAACAAGGCGATGGAAGCGGCGCTAGGAACAGGCTTTCTCAGGCAGCTAGCAAGACAGCGTCTTATCAGGCCCACGCTAAGAGGCCGATTTTGCATCGTTTGTTTTCCTGGGCGTTGGGGAAATGTGGTAATTAAACAAAGAGCCCCAAAGGCAAAAAGCTAAAGGAGGAGCAATTTTCAAAGCCAGTAATACAGGACTGTACCAGTGGGAATGGGGGTCTTACAAAATTGTGCACCATTTGGAAGACTGGGCCAATGCCCCACGCACACCACTAAATAAGTCCAATGTCCTCTCCACAAAGTTGTGCTCCAAACTAAAATAAATGGTTTGTTCCACAGAGTTCTTCAATCAAACAAAGGTGAAACAGTAAAATCAGTAAAAAAAAAATTCCAAATTCTCAAATACTTATTGGATCAAGTCCACAGATTTCATACTCCATTTACAATCCCGTTTCTTTGGCCTAACCAGGCCCCGTTACTACGCACACACCCAGATTTGGTTACTCACAGTGTCCTGATCAGCTCAAGGAAGAAATCTCTCTGAATCTTCAGACAGGAATCATCTGAGCCCCGTAGCAAGTTCCTGCTAGCACAGTTTGCCTCCTGCTCCAAGCAAAGGTCCCCAGCACAGTTAAAGTACTCGTGAAAAGACCAAATCATAGACCTTCTTTTTCCCTCAGGCCTCCTGAGAAACTAGAGAGAGTACCTCTGCCCAAACTGCTGCTTCTCCCCTATCACCCCTGGAGAGGGTGACGGCTAGATCCTCCTTCTTTCTGTACGACTCTGGAGAAGCCCCAGACCAAGAGTAGTCAGAGTTTTTTAATCACCTTCTCCTAAAACCAAGCCCATAGGGGCTGCACCCAACTGGCAGTCAAAGAGTTGGTAACACCCTCTAATGAAAGGATGACCTTAGATTCACTGGATCCTTACTGCAACCTTTTCAGACTTCCCTTAGGAGGAATAATCACCACTTTAATATTGCCCATACGTTTTATATTAGACCTTATACTCTCTGTGGCACACAGGTGCCATATTCGTACAATACAATGAAAGTATCTTGCTCCCTTGAAATCTGCCACTTCGGTTCTCGTGCTCTCCACGTATACTCAGCATTTCCTTTCAACATTTAATGTCATTTCCACAGACGTGATATGGAACAGAAATAAGCTCCAAATGTTCCGGAAACCACGGGACGCACTTCTGGACTATATCTTCATCTTATTGGACATTGATCAGGTATTGATCTTGAGAGGAAAACAAAAGTGGGGTGAAATATTCCTTTGATGTAAGCAGAAGCTGAACAGGTCACAGGATCGTTGGCTTGGCAATAAACTAAAGCTGCGCTTTTTAAAAACCTGAGCATGGCTTTCGCCATTGTCATAATATCAAGAGAAATTTGAGGAAGATGCACGTGCTTTTTAATTACTATTTTACAGTCTTTTTTTTTTTGCTGCCGTCAAGCAGTGTAAATCCTGACTAATTATAATCTAATTTGTTATAACACAACTAAATTGCGACACTCTTGCTTGAACATCAACAAGAGACATGTTTGGCACGGCTAACCCTGCATGACTCTCGCTTGCTTAATATTAAAGAAGAGCCTTAACCCATTCATCAAGCCATTCTGCTGAATAACGTTGGGAAAGCAAGACAGCTCTGCTGTCTCCCCACAGAATCTGCCCCCGGAAGAACCTTCCTGCGCTGGCTGACTTCGATACAGTTTACAGAGAGAAGACTATGTTCGTTATCACATAAAATTGTAGCATTTTCAGCTAAGGCTTTGCACCTCAATCTGGGCTTCTATATTTTAGCTGCCTAAAATGAGGAGAATTTTCAGCCGATCCTATGGGCCTAGATTTTTAAGCTGAAAAATGTTCTTAAAAATAAGGGGCCCAAGCTTAGGCCACTCAGCCTTGCCTGAAAGAGGGCACCTAAACGTAAAGTTTGCCCTGAGCTCCCGTCCTCTTCCTCCCGTTGCCTGATAAAGTGAAGATTCCTGGGCTGCCGGTTCCCCTCCCTCCACCCCTCCCACTACCCTTCCGGGATCTCCACTTTTCTATTCCAGTTGGTCTTCCATCTTCATCATTAGGAGGGATGCAATCGCCATCGCGCTGGCACTGCTGGCTTATGTTGAATAATGCGGTCCGTTGCTAGGTGATGTCATTCAGGGAGGTCACAAGGTCGGGGGCAGGTGGCGGAGTCAGGAATGTGGTTCTCGGGGAGGGGGGGCATTGCTTAAAGTACTGGGATTTGGGTGGAGGCTCAGGGCACAGGAATAACACCTAGAATTAGGGCCACTATCCCTGTGCCTATTTTTGGGCTGGGTAAATTCTTTCCACCAATCCAATGTCACCTATTTGACCACCTGCCTTAGGTGTCTGAATTTAAGTGCAAACGGGGGTGTGATTTTCACATAACCAGATCGAGAAGCCTAACTCCTTCACCTGGGCCCCTAGATCTTTAGATTTTCAGCCTGTAGATATTTCTTTCCGTACAAAAATAACAATAGTAGATTGTCTTAGTTATTTTACATGGAGTTCATACTGACAAAAACCATAATAACTTGTACATCTGTGACAGTAGCTCCACAGCCCTCACTAAATTTTCCTCTTGTGACAGGAATTCTGGGGATTTTTGCATTTTCGGTCCCTCCCTAGCTATTTGGCCATTTTCCTGTTTTGGGACTGCTCCTGCTCCCCTATAAATATTGAGCTGAGCATGCTCAGAGCCAGTTGGTTTTCTGCTCTGCTCTCATTTTGGAGAGAGGGATTTTGTTTTAGACTTGTCCCAGTAGGCTTCACGGTCTACCCCCATCCAGAACAGCATCTTAAGGAGCCCCCCCGGACCCGCATTTTCTGGATGAGCGAGCAGGGGGAAGTTTTGGAGAACTTTTGACCAGCTTCCATCAGCAGAGCAATAACTCCCTGCTCTAATGGACTGGATTGCAGCTGTTTGGTCAATGCCCAGTTAACAGTGGGACTAACATTTGGGATTTTTGTGAAACACCCAGAGTTTTGATGAGAGAGTTTTTTTTTTTAAATTTTTTCTTATCTTCCAGCCTATGCCAGTTGAAGAGAAGGATTTCCCTACCCTCTATGTGGAAGAGATTATGGTCATTGCTTCAGAGCCAAAGAGAAGAGTAGTAAGGAGAAGAACAATGAATAAAGAAAGCACAGCACTGGGGTCGGTGTTTAACGCCATCGAAGCCTTCTGCGTGAGTTTCTCCCGGTGGTTCCTGGCCGCTGAAGGCTGCTAGCCGTGAGTACTTATTGGAGCGTGGCTGTAAGTCGCTGGGTAATAGACTCGCCATACCACCTAGGGTCCCGCAGCTTGGGCATCCTTCCCCACCGGTGAACCCCGGCACCCAGGGATGACGTCCGGAGTTATTGAATAGTGTGAGAGGTCCACGAGTGACACTGTGACCCTGGGAGTGAGGTAGAACCCCTGTATTAGGGATGTCCAGACCAAGAGGGGTTACAAAATTATAAAAGAGGCAGCTAAGAATGTTAGTTTTGCTTCTTAGCTGTATTTATTTTATCTCTTTAATTCTTTTCTATACCGACATTCGTGACACATGTCCTATCACATCGGTTCACATCAAACATGGGATATTTAACATTAACTATAATCATAGCTAGAGAGCTACTGATAGAGTTAAGGGAAGAGGTAAGTTACAATGAACGAGGGTTACTGGAACTTGGAGGCTGGATGAGAGTAAGGAGAGAGGAACGGTTCAGTAACAGTATAAATATATGCTGTCGACCATCATCCTCTGCCTCATACATTTTCAGTCTTGCACTTTCTTATTATTCAGCCAATGTTTTAGAAATAACTCCTTAAACTGCACGCTTCTGGGAATGTACATGGCTCTCACAAAACGTCTGAAACTTCCAATTTCAATCTTCACAAAGCAGGAATAAACAAACAAACAAAATAAACTTCGTCCTTCAAAAAGATGGTTTGCTCCAAATACAATCCTGAATGTCCCGACAATGATGTTTCGACCCAGCTGCATCAAAGGACCTGGAAGAAGATGTCAGGACACTGAGCCGAAGATTTCAAGCTATTACTATTACTTTGCACTCATCCACATTAACTTGCCCCTGCCATTTAGAAGCCCAGTCTCTTAGTTTTACAAGGTCCTTTTGCATTCTTCACAATTAGCTGCTGAGTGTTTTAATGACTAAAAACAATTGTGTCATCTTCATATTTAGTCACCTCACTTATTGTTCCTTTTTTTTTAGTTCATTTATGAATATGCACAGGTCCCAATACAGATCCCTGGGACACTTCCAGTGCCGGTGGAAGGGTGTCTAGCCACCCTAAGCGATGATGTCATCATGTGATATCTCTCTCCTCTCTCTCTTAAATCACATACAAATGACCATAGCTCCTCCAAGAAATACATACCTAAAAACAGAAATACATACTTAAAAACAGAAAATGCCCTCCAGCTCCATGCTTCACCCTAGACACACCACTAACAACCCTTCTCCATTCGGAAAATTGGCCATTTAATCCTATCCTGTTTCCTGTCTTTTATCCAGTTACCAATCCACAATAGGAGCCTGCCTCTGATCCCATGACCCCCCCCCCCCCCCGACCCTAATATCCTGCGGAGTTTCTCCTGAGGGACTTGCCAAATGCCTTCTGAAAATCCAAATATACTATATCAACCAGCTCAGCTTTGCCGCTGCTCTATTTCCTTTTTAAATATTAGTGCCAGCAGCTTGGTTTCACCCATTCCATTAGAATAGGCTCCTCCTTCCCCAGAATGTTCCCCAGTTCCTCACAAGCCTAAAACCCTCTTCCCTCCACCATCGTTTCATCCACGCATCGAGACTCCAGAATTCAGCCTGCCTCTGGGGTCCTGCACGTGGAACAGAGAAACTTTCTGAGAATGCAACCCTAGAGGTTTTGGATTTCAGTTTCCTACCTAAGAGCCTAAATTTAGCCTCCAGAACCTCTTTCCTGCATCATCCTATGTTATTGGTTCCCACATTTACCACAACAGCAGGCTCCTCACCAACACTCTCTAAAATCTTATCTAGGTGGTGCATGAAGTCTGCTATCTTCACACCAGGCAGGCAAGTTACCAAGTGATCCTCATGTCCATTAGCCACTCAGCTATCTACTTCCTAATGATTGAATCACTCACTATGGCAGCTGTACTAACCCTTCCCTCCCGAAGACACATCCTTGGTGCCAGAGGATAAGCATCACCTGGAGGGCAGGTCCTAGCTACAAGATCACTTTCTGCCACACCAACATGATAGTCATTTGCCAGGTGATTTTGCTTCTCCAAAGCAGCACAAGGGCTGCTTGACTGGAGTTGGGACCATTCTACTGTCCCTGAAGGCCTCCTCTATATACCTCTCTGTCTGCCTCAGCTCCTCCAGGTCTGCCATTTTGGCATCCAGAGATCAGACTCGTTCTCTGAGAGCCAGGAGCTCCTTGTACCAGGTGCACACATACAGCTTCTCACCAATGGGCAGCTTTGGCGTGGATATACACTTATCTAAGTAGTTGTTCTCCTGATGCAAATGCTATCAAATAACCAACAGACTGTATGTTTGGAACATACTAGGAGAATTAGGAGGTTGTGGTAGGCAGTTGCTGAAAGTGGTGAATGTAGGAGCTATACAGAATAAAATTGAACTTCACAGGAAAATTGAACAGATGGAAAATCAGGCAAGGTTTCTTAATATGCAGTTGTTGAATTTTCCTAGGGCTCATGAGAGATCTGGAAGACCTACTTTTTCCTTGTAGGGAAAGAGGTCATGGAACAAGTGATGGATAAAAGACCTGCCCTGAATGGACTAAGAACCTCTAGACTGAACAGCTTAAAAGACTTAACCGTCTACTCCCGAAGAAAAATCACAGGACGACACTTTTGCTATCTTCCATATTTCAACAAGATTTTGGTATGGTTATGCGTCTTTATTTCCACAATTCTCATGAATTGTTTATGGGACAAAGAATATGGGTTTATCCTGACATGGCAAAATATTTTCCATGCCTAGATTCCTTTTTCTTATATTTTTCTTTTTCCTCTATGTCTCCTATGTTTGTAAATTCCCCGCCTCCTATGTATGTGGGCTAATGCTGTCTAAAGCTATCACTTCTTATGTTTCCTCTTAATTAGATTCTCCTGATTTGCATAAGGCGATATGTGACAATGTTTCTGGGGCTTATCTGTTTCATTATTCATGTTTGAAAATGAAATAAATCATAAGAATAAAAAAAAAACAAACCCCAAACCTTCAAGCAGGGTGAAATCAGCTTGGGTTAGCATGCGAATGTGAATTGTTTGCAGCTCCCTGGTGAGCCGACCAGGTTTAAAGACATTAGTACCAAATTAACTGGCTTCAGTAAACAAACTTTTGAGATGGGAAAAGAGGCAGAGGGCAAAATCATTTCAGAGAAAATTATTGAACATTGCTTTGTTATCATTGTCTCATATTCAAGAAACATTTTCTTTGATGCCAAAGAACACAGAAAGTAGAAAATCATTACAAACACAGAGGGAAAGTAATAACACATTTGATTTTACCATCACAAATGCAAAAATGAAAGCTTGACTATTTGATTGGTAGCTATAGAGCAAGACAGGATTGATAGAGAATTAGGCTTGGAAGAAAACAGCTGAATATTTTCTTTTTTTAATTTTTACTGTGATTATAGTCTCAATTAAACTCTTTGTTTGCCGACACAGATTTGAGTTGATGCATTGCGTTCAGCTTCATTCAGTTGATGGGGGGAACAGGATCAGGAGAACTGAAGGGGGAAGAACTTGAAGAAGACCCAAAGAAACATAGAAACAAAGCAATGACGGCAGAAAAGGACCAGTGGTCCATGCAGTCTGCCCAGCAAGCTTATGGTAGTTTCTGTCACGCTGTCCAAGTCACCCCCATACTTAGTTTCCCTGACCATCAAGTCAGGGCCCTTGTTGGTTGCTGTTTGAGTCCAATTCCCCGTTACCTCCTGCCGTTGGAGCAGAGAGCAATGATGGAGTTGCATCAACAATTTCAGGCTTATTGGTTAAGAGTAGTAACAGCTGCATCAGTAAGTTACCCCCATACATATTTGTTTTCCCTGACCACAAAATTCAATGTCCTTGTTGCTTGCTATCTGAATCTAATTCCCCTTTTTCTCTTTTCCCCCTACCATTGAAGCAGAGAGCAATGATGGAGTACATTAACAGCATGAAAGCTTATTGGTTAAGGGTAGTAACTGCCACACCAGCAAGTTACCCCCATGCACTCTTTTCTTCATTTCCATCCTGTAGCCTTTAGGGATCCACAGTGTTTATCCCATGCCCCTTTGCATTCTTTCACTGTTTTTGTCCACCATCTCCTCCAAAAGGTGACCCAGGAGATTACACAAGTTGGGGGAGGAGGAATTGGATCCTGGACAGATGATACCTGGGAAAGAGAGAACACAGAGAGTGAGCGAGATGGTATCAGCCTGAATGCTAAGTTGATTTTGTTCAAGGATTTACTAGTATGCCTACTTTGAAAAACTTCTTTTAATACCAAACAGACTTGGATTTGCTAGTAGGCACACTAGGCCTGCGGCTTGGGCGGCAAATATCCGGGGGTGCAGCAGCCAGCCAGCTGAAGATTTTGCAGCTCAGCAGAGAACAAAATTCTGCTTCCTGTCCCAACCCTTCCTCTTCCAGTGTAAAGAACAGGAAGGAAGGGGTGTGTTGCGTTCGCAGCTGCTCTACGCCCTCACTCCACCCTCTCTACCTCTGTGGCGACTCCCTCTGGGTCTGATGGACGGCTTGTTGCCGCGGCATCTCCATGCCACCTCTCTCCGGCGTCCCCGGACTGGCTTGACGCTGTGGATCCGCCATGTTCCTGATGATGTAGGACGCGCGCATGCGCTCCGATGTATGTACCAGCAAGGGCGCGAATCTCAGTGGCGTCCCCTGAGATGACGTCATCCGCTTCCAGTATAAAAGGTCTCATACTTTCGCTAACAGATTGAGTTAGCAAGGACAAGAATACGGACTCGCTAGGAATTCCGAATTCATCCAAGCTACTCTGCCTCCTCGGACTTACCAGGGATACCCGCTCCTCGGGGGTCTCGCTCTCTTTTCTCTATTTCAGATTGCAGATAGGAACCGGTACTCGCTCCCCGAGGGCCCATGTTCCTGGACACTCTGAAGATTCTCTACTGCCTGGAAGCTATCACAGATACAGACTTTTGTGAGTTACCATCGCGCTCTCAGAGCTTTCCCTGGAACCTGGTACTCGCTCCTCGAGGGCCTAACCCTTTCCAGCTCCTGAGCTTCATTAAGACCTTATGTGAGTTGTCATCTAGTTCTGGCTATGAATACAGCATACCCTGTCTACTCACTATTTATAGTCTTTCTACAGCTCAGCAACCCTGGGAGCGCTGTTCCAGTATGTGAGGGACTTCAGCCCTGCTGGGCACAACAGCTCACTACTGCCACCTCTGGTGGTTCTGCTAACCTGTCTAATAAAAGAACTATCTGTGTCTGTCTCCATAACCAAGCCTAGCCGGTGGTCCCTCTCAGGATATCCTCCTGGGGGCGCTGTCATCTGCCATGGGCCCAATGATCCACCTATTTACATTCCTCTCCAGCTGAGTGCTCGCTCTACACTCCGCTGATACAGATTGCTAACCCTGCAGTCTCTATCCTAACTCCGTTACTAACTCCGCCTATGGAGCATAACAAGATTGTTAACTCCTCCCTCTGCAGGAGCAGATCATAACAGATTGCTAACTCCTCCTTCAACGGGAGTATCCAGCAGCAAGTTCCTAATAGATTGCTAACTCCCATCTGCTTGCTCCTCCCATCAGCATAGCAGATTATAACAGGGTGAGGCTGGAAGGGACAGAGCCAAGAAAAACTGCTCTACTCCCTAGTCCAGCCCCTCCCCTCCTGTCCTGTGTAGGAAAGAGGAGGAAGGCGGAGAACAAAGAAAAGTCACCCTGCTCCCTTACGCAGACCCCTCCCCTCCTATCCTCTGCAGGAAACAGGAGGAAGGTGGAAAACAAAGAAAAGTCACCCTGCTCACTTAGGCAGCCCCTCCCCTCCTGTCCTGTGCAAGAAACAGGAGGAAGGCGGAGAACAAAGAAAAGTCACCCTGCTCCCTTACACAGCCCCCTCCTTTCCTATCCTGTGCAGAAAACAGGAGAAAGGCGGAGAACAAAGAAAAGTCACCCTGCTCGCTTACGCAGCCCCCTCCCCTCCTATCCTCTGCAGGAAACAGGAGGAAGGCAGAAAACAAAGAAAAGTCGCCCTGCTCGCTTAGGCAGCCCCTCCCCTCCTGTCCTGTGCAAGAAACAGGAGGAAGGCGGAAAACAAAGAAAAGCCACCCTGCTCGCTTAGGCAGCCCCTCCCCTCCTGTCCTGTGCAAGAAACAGGAGGAAGGCAGAAAACAATAAAAAGTCACCCTGCTCACTCATGCAGCCCCTCCCCTCCTGTCCTGTGCAAGAAACAGGAGGAAGGAGGAAAACAAAGAAAAGTCACCCTGCTCCCTTAGGCAGCCCCTCCCCTCCTGTCCTGTGCAAGAAACAGGAGGAAGGCGGAGAACAAAGAAAAGTCACCCTGCTCGCTTAGGCAGTCCCTCCCCTCCTGACCTGTGCAATAAACAGGAGGAAGGAGGAAAACAAAGAAAAGTCACCCTGCTCGCTTAGGCAGCCCCTCCCCTCCTGTCCTGTGCAAGAAACAGGAGGAAGGCGGAAAACAAAGAAAAGTCACCCTGCTCCCTTAGGCAGCCCCTCCCCTCCTGTCCTGTGCAAGAAACAGGAGGAAGGCAGAAAACAATAAAAAGTCACCCTGCTCACTCATGCAGCCCCTCCCCTCCTGTCCTGTGCAAGAAACAGGAGGAAGGAGGAAAACAAAGAAAAGTCACCCTGCTCCCTTAGGCAGCCCCTCCCCTCCTGTCCTGTGCAAGAAACAGGAGGAAGGAGGAGAACAAAGAAAAGTCACCCTGCTCGCTTAGGCAGCCCCCTCCCCTCTTGTCCTGTGCAAGAAACAGGAGGAAGGAGGAGAACAAAGAAAAGTCACCCTGCTCCCTTAGGCAGCCCCTCCCCTCTTGTCCTGTGCAAGAAACAGGAGGAAGGAGGAAAGCAAAGAAAAGTCACCCTGCTCCCTTAGGCAGCCCCTCCCCTCCTATCCTGTGCAGGAAACAGGAGGAAGGAGGAAAACAAAGAAAAGTCACCCTGCTCGCTTAGGCAGCCCCTCCCCTCCTGTCCTGTGCAAGAAACAGGAGGAAGGCGGAAAACAAAGAAAAGTCACCCTGCTCCCTTAGGCAGCCCCTCCCCTCCTGTCCTGTGCAAGAAACAGGAGGAAGGCGGAGAACAAAGAAAAGTCACCCTGCTAGCTTAGGCAGTCCCTCCCCTCCTGACTTGTGCAATAAACAGGAGGAAGGAGGAAAACAAAGAAAAGTCACCCTGCTCGCTTAGGCAGCCCCTCCCCTCCTGTCCTGTGCAAGAAACAGGAGGAAGGCGGAAAACAAAGAAAAGTCACCTGTTCCCTTAGGCAGCCCCTCCCCTCCTGTCCTGTGCAAGAAACAGGAGGAAGGAGGAAAACAAAGAAAAGTCACCCTGCTCCCTTAGGCAGCCCCTCCCCTCCTGTCCTGTGCAAGAAACAGGAGGAAGGAGGAAAACAAAGAAAAGTCACCCTGCTCCCTTAGGCAGCCCCTCCCCTCCTGTCCTGTGCAAGAAACAGGAGGAAGGAGGAGAACAAAGAAAAGTCACCCTGCTGCTTAGGCAGCCCCTCCCCTCCTGTCCTGTGCAAGAAACAGGAGGAAGGAGGAAAACAAAGAAAAGTCACCCTGCTCCCTTAGGCAGCCCCTCCCCTCCTATCCTGTGCAGGAAACAGGAGGAAGGCGGAAAACAAAGAAAAGTCACCCTGCTCGCTTATGCAGCCCCTTCCTCTCCTGTCCTGTGCAAGAAACAGGAGGAAGGAGGAAAACAAAGAAAAGTCACCCTGCTCCCTTAGGCAGCCCCCTCCCCTCCTGTCCTGTGCAAGAAACAGGAGGAAGGAGGAAAACAAAGAAAAGTCACCCTGCTCCCTTAGGCAGCCCCTCCCCTCCTGTCCTGTGCAAGAAACAGGAGGAAGGAGGAAAACAAAGAAAAGTCACCCTGCTCCCTTAGGCAGCCCCTCCCCTCCTGTCCTTCAGGGAATAGGGGGAGGAGGTGAGCCCTGGAGCAGAACAAAGAAAGCAGTGCCTTAGATGTTCTGCTTTGTAGTCTCTTCTCAAGAGGGGGGGGGGGGGGGTGTAACAGCACAAACAGGGCCTAGGGGTGGCAAAATTCTAAATCTGTCACTGATACCCAATAATATGGGGGGGGGGGGGGGGGCAAGTTTCACTAAGCTGCACAGCAGCAAAGTATGTGAGTACGTTTGTGCTCGGGCACCTCTAGTGAACTCTGAGAAGCTTCTTTGCAAGTTTCCTAAAGATAGGGGCTGCCTATTAAAGCTCCTGCATACTTTGACCTTGCTGCGTCTGTGAACGGGGTTAGTTGGGGGACAACTATTTGCCTGAATTTGAATCCACGGATGGAGTTTTCTCCTCTGATCAAGTTAGGCTCCCAGGAACGCCTGCGTTTACAGAGGGTAAATATAGCCACTTTCAGGCAAGGAGTCCAGCCCCCTACCTTGGCGCTTGGGCAGTTAGATCCCTTGTGAAAATTGCTCTCACAGTGGATACTCTCTTATTAATTATTATTCAGACTACTCTGAGGGATTCCATGAGTTAATAGCATTTTTGCAAGCTTTTCTCAGACAACACTGCTTTTGTAGCGTTGGCAAGGGGAGGGCGGCATTACTGTGCTATCTGAGTGATCTTTATAAATGGCCAGAAAATTCCCGAGCATAAAAGTGATGGCAAAGTTACAAATCTGACATCCTGCTGCCCCCACTTGACTGAATGTGTCTTCTGAGTAATAGAGTTCCCAGTACTTTTTGTCATTGAATTTGAGCGTTTTCTCCAAGATTTTCTGGGATCGATTTACTGGGGACTTTCTCTCACATCTAGGGAAACAAATATCCAAGATGAATCTTCCCAGTATTGTCACCATATCTACTGTCTCCCTTTGCATATTCCAGGCTCTCACATCTGCTCTCTCTCTCTCTCTCTGTCTGCTTCTTTGTCTTTTGCTTGCCCTGCTCACTCTCCCCCTCTGCTTCAGAGCCTCTCAGCAACTTCCATCCTTCTCCCTTTGCCTGAAAGGATTTTCAATGTATTTTTTTTTGTCTTTCTGCTACGTTGTTCTCAGTTCCCAATGACCCTATTTTGCTTTGAGGATCATCTCATTTTGCAGGCCTGACTTCTCTGCCCCTCTCTCTTCTCCAGGTGTCTTCAGGATCCTTTATTTCAAATGAATTTCAGAAGGGTTCAACCAATATGTGAATACTGTCCGAACAATTTATTTATTTGGTGCAAGATTGTTCAGCAGTTCAAGGCGGATTACATCAGGCACACACAGAATTAGAACAGAAAAAAACCCCCCAAAACAAAGTAATAGCAGAATATAGTAATAACAGAACCAGATGCAGCACTGCAAAATAGAAACAAAAGTAGATGGAAAGTCGTTGGAGAAGTTAAGGGCCTATCGCTCTCCCCAAAGCCTACAAGAAATAAAAGGTTTTCTTAAACACAGAGGCAGGCACATTCCATCAATCTTATGGCTTCGAAAAGCGAGTTCCACAACATAGGGACTATAACACAACAAGCCCTTTCCCGAGCTTCAACCAAATGCTCTGTATCTATTTATTATTTGATTTATGTTCCGCTTTTTGGTACTTCAAAGTGGCTCACAGTCAGGGACTGTGGGTCTTTCCCTGTCCCCAGGGGGCTCACAACTACAGTAAACGTGTACCTGAGGCAACAGAGGGTAAAGTGAAAAGATGAAATCTCTAACAAGCACGAAGGTGCCGAGCGCACTGAACGAACCTGCACATAAAGCTGTACAATGGCGTTAACCCAGGGGGCAAAGTTGTTCTCTCACAGCTTATGTACTCCGGTTACGATCGTACATGTAATGCAAGGAGTTGAGAATGGGAGTGATAGGCCCTCGATTAGACATATCTGTGAGATCCTAGCAGCAGGACCTCAGTAGTTGATATAAAGCTGCTGCAGGGTGTGGTGACATATCACGCTGAATAGTAATATATCACCATAGTAAATACATTTACTAAAATGGGGTAAAAATAATTTCAAGATGATTGATTTTGTCCATAAACTTGTAACTCATGTAGGCTATATAGGCTGGGAAATTTGCAGAAATTATTATCCATTTGTTGCACGAATGGCAAAAAATAAAGTCCTTATCTGCTCGCCAGTAAACTATATGGGAACAAATTTATATCCAAAGATTTGCCCATCACAAATTTTGGAGAAATATAACTAATAATAAAGGCAATGCAGTTCAGTTAAAGCCTGAAGCTTTTATAGCCTGAGGAATGTTATCCATTATAAAATGTAGATTCTGTGAAAAAAACAAAAAATAACCAGACACGAAAGGCGCGTCAGTAAAAACGGAGTCATTTTATTTATATCAGATGATGCCAAACTGAGATAAGTAAAGCACAGAAATGTAGCACGCTCACCTAAAATGAACTCTGAAATAAACAGCAAACATGAATCACCGGCAGCTCAGGTACTTATCTATTTATCTTGCTTTTTACAGCAAGATAATGCTAGGGGTTTGCGGTGAGATAAAGACCTGATGATAGAGAAGTCTCTGACTAGCATGGGGAAGAGTCTTGGGAAAACCCCCTTCCCTGTACCACACGTGGGAAACTCTTTACCTGCCTCCATTCATGGCATCCCTATTAAAAGCCCCCAATTTTCAAAGCTATTGACCCAGGGCAGCTATCTGTCTGAACACTTTCCCCCTGCAACCCAAGGAAAAGCACATGCGGTATCTTGCAATGGGCCGTGCTTTTAGGAGCGTTCAGGGGAGGCATCTCTGGAGGCCCAAATTTAGGGTGAAATCAGGAAATAACTCACAGAGATCATAGTTTTTAGGGCGGGGCATTCGGGAGAAATGAAATAGGAAATGAGACGAAATTTCCTATTTTGTTTTGAAGCATGACAAAATTTCAATGGAATCTCATTTCATTTTGAAAATGTATTTAAAAAAATAAAATCGTGCTCGGGCCTAGGCCTAGGCCTTAGGGCAGAGCTTTCCAAACTTTACATGTTGGTGACACACTTTTTAGACAAACATATTTTCGTGACACAGTAATTCAGTCTACTAGCAAACCAGAGGTTAAAGGTTAAATGAACGAAATGTATTTCAACAATTTATATATGTTTCCTTAAATATATACATAATAAAATGTTTCACGACACAACCTATCTTGTGAAAACCTTTCATTTATATTAAAAATATATAATATTCCAAGATTAATGTTATTGTTATAATTTATGAGTAACAATAATAAAACAAAGTTATTGTGTTATTCAATTTACCTCTTTAATGAGATGTATGAGTTTGATGGGATGAACACAGCTTTTGAATATTTGGTGTTAAAAAGAAAGTCCAAAGGGTCTTCTACGTAGTTTTAAAAAGCTGGCCAGTTTCACACTATAAAATTATTTGATAGCCTCATTCAACTGATTCTATGTGGCTATGAGAGTGAAGACTGGAATTTATAGGAAAGGACAGAATGTCAATATAAATCCTGCACCTCCAGTTCTGTAACTCTCTGCATCCACTGAAATTCCCCCAAACAATGGAGCTTGGATGTTTCCCTTACAGCTCATCATACTAAAAAATATTTTCAAATTCTGGTGTCACCTCACAGTAACAGCAGCACAAACACCTTCCGCTGCCAGGCACATTGTGAACTAACACAAACCCTGCAAAAAAGACACTCAAAATCTATTCTGCAATCCCATTGTAACATAACAGTAATAACACTAAGGACTCAAACGACAATAACCCTACCTGTGAAAAAGCAAGGGTAAATATTACACTGGGTCCTAGAATACCAATATACCACCTACTGAGGAAACAAAACAAACCAGATTGCTATAGATCCCTATCCTAGCAGAATCTCTCAACATAGTGGGGTAGATTTTTAAAAACTGCACGATCGCGTACTTTTGTTTGCGCAGCAGGCGCAAACAAAAGTACGCTGGATTTTATAAGATACGTGCATAGCCGCGCGTATCCTCTAAAATCCTGGATCGGCGCGCGCAAGGCTGCCGATTTTGGGCAGCCGGCGCGCGCCGAGCCGCACATCCTGCCTCCGTTCCCTCCGAGGCCGCTCTGAAATCGGAGCGGCCTCGGAGGGTACTCTCTTTCGCCCTCCCCTCACCTTCCCCTCCCTTCCTCTACCTAACCCACCCCCCCGGCCCTATCTAACCCCCCCCCTACCTTTATCCATGGATTTACGCCTCTCTCCGGATACCTTTATCCATGGATTTACGCCTCCCTCCGGATAGCGCCGAGATCCGACCTGAGGGCGGTTCTGGAGGGCGCGGCCACGCCCCTGGAATGCCCCAGCCCGAAACCACGCCCATGGGCCCGCCCCCGAAATGCTGTGTCCCGCCCCCAAAACACCGCGTCTTTCGGCCCCGTCCCCAACACGCCCCCGACACGCCCCCGTCCAAAAACCTCGGGACCTACGCGCGTCCCGGGGTTCTGCGCGCGCCGGCGGCCTATGGAAAATAGGTGAGCCGGCGCGCAAGGCCCTGCTCGCGTAAATCCAGGCGGATTTACGCGAGCAGGGCTTTTAAAATCCGCCCGAGTGACACACACAGAGCAGAGACAGACCCTCACCAAATACAGAATACAAAATAAAGGAGCACAAATTAGACAAAAACTGAAATGGAAACCCCAAGAAGCCAGACTCAATGGAAAAACAGAACCACCATTCCTCATAAAACAATAAAATCAAGAAACATAAAGCATCAGTTATAATAGTAAAACCATACTAATAAAAGAATATTTTAAAACTACTGATAAATAGAATTTCTATTAATTAAAATCATATACATTTTTTACAATTTCCCAAACACCAATAAAATATTTCAAAACAGCACATATATCAAATAACATGCAATAATTAAAACTAATAAGGATTTTAAAAAGCCCCTGCTATCCATACATGGGAGCTCTTGATTTCCAGTCACCCAGATATTGTGGAGGATTAGGAGGTTATCCTCTCTCTCTCACACATACTCACATGTCCATTCTGTCTCACACATACACAGTCACATACATACACATTCATGCTCTTATATCCACCATAACCTCTCGCTCTCACAGACACTGACACACTCTCAGGCTGTAAGACACTCTCTCCCCCTCCACACACACACCCCACACAAACTCTTACTCCCCTGGATCCCTGGATTTTCTCATACACACTCATGCCCTCACTCTCTCTGGCTCCCTCACATACACATAAACACACACACACCCAGGCAAGCTCCCAGTCATTCTCACACAAACACACACACCCAGGAAAGCTCCCAGTCATTCTCACACAAGCACACACACCCAGGCAAGCTCCCAGTAATTTTCAAACCATTCCCTCACCATCCCCCAGGCATGCACACATTCATTCTCACACACACAGACCCCCAGGCAGGCACCAATTCATTCTCACACACACATACACCACACACAGGCAGGCACCTATTCTCACACATACAAACCCCAGGAAGACACTCCTTCATTCTCATACACAGACACACCCTCAGGCAGGCACCCATGCATTCACACACATACACCGCCAGGCAGAGTCCCATTCATACACATGCACACACTAAAGGCAGACCCCCTCTCTTTCTTTTGCCAGCAACCTCGGAGCCTCTGTCATTCCTCTGCTGCCACTGTCACTGATGCCACATGGCTATTGGGGAGGCGCTGATTGCTGCTACTGGCACTGAAGCCCATTCTGCTGCCTCCTCTGTGCAGGCCCCGTGGGTTTCCACTTCCTCCATGCTGATCTCGTACATTGTGAGATCCGCATAGAGAAAGTGCTACTCTTGCACATTCCCAAAGATTACATGTGCCAATCACTAAAAAGTAATTTTTTTTTTTTACTTTGCTGTCTGATCTTAGTTTTCTAATCGATTGGTCACAGGCTTTTTTGTTCCACCTTCCCTTTCTTATTTTTTTGCTAATTCCTTTCATATTGTCTTTCTTTCAATTTCTTTTCTCTCCATCTATCTTCTTCCCTCAAACCAACACAGGTTCTCATTCTCACATGCTTTCTCTCTCTCTCTCACACACACACACACAGGCTCTCACTCTCTCATACAATCATTCATACACAGTCTCTCTCTTGCACATGCTGTCTGATTCTCACACACCCAGGCTCTCTCTCACTCCCACATGCTGTCTTGCTCAAGCACAGGCTCTCACTGTCACATGCTCTTTCTCATACAATCATTCATACACACAGGCTCTCACTGTCACATACTGTCTCTCTCTCTCACACACACACAGGCTCTCACATGCTGTCTCTGCAAACATTCAGGTCCTCGCTCCCACACACAGTCTCTCAACTCATTCTCACACACAGACACACAATCTCTCAACTCATCTCATACACGCACACAATCTCTGAACTCAATTCATACACGCACACAATCTCTCAACTCAATTCATACACGCACACATTCTCTCAACTCATCTCATACAGACACTCTATGGGCCCTCAGCCTCTCTCTTACCTCTGGGCCTCCTCTTCACGGGTCGCTGCAGGATGGGCTCTGCAGCGGCCCTGATCTTCTCAGGCCAATCCACGGTGGGGGCCCTGCTACCGGGCCTCCTCCTCAGCCCACTGCAACAATGCTGCTCCTCTTCTGCATGTGGCTGATGCTCCTCCTCCTTCCTGCCCATGCGGCTCCGGCAACATTTTTCTTCCGGGGCCGTGTGGGCAGGAAGGAAGAGGAGCACCTGCACGTTTAGACGTGACCTTGTTCTTCGGGCTGTGGTGACATGAGCTCCACCACGGCCCTGCCGATCTTCCTGCTGTGTGTCTCCGGCACAGCACAGAGATATTTCCCTACTCAGCCGCCAGTGGGATGAGGTCCACCGGCGGCCGCATTGGCTCCCCCTGACCTCTCCTTGCTCCGCCCCGTCACGTGCACTGGGCTTGCGCGACACACCGGCACACTGCAGGCGACACACTAAAGTGTCGCGAGACACACTTTGGAAAGCTCTGCCTTAGGGAGTAGGTCGAGACCTAAAGCAGGGGTCCCAGCCTAAGCCTGAGCACGACTCTAGCACCTCAGCCTAGGCCTGAAGCCTGGGCCT
Source organism: Rhinatrema bivittatum (assembly GCF_901001135.1). Lineage (NCBI taxonomy): Eukaryota > Metazoa > Chordata > Amphibia > Gymnophiona > Rhinatrematidae > Rhinatrema > Rhinatrema bivittatum. The sequence continues at coordinate 465,676,532 of NC_042618.1, read as the reverse complement.
CACCTAGGCATAAGCCGTGACCCAAAGAAGGTGCTGCAGTCTACACCTGAATGCAACGCTGAGATCTTGGCCTAGGCTAAGGCCCTATACTGGGACTTAAATCTATGACCCGATCAAAGGCCCAGGCCCAGGAAATTTCCTAATGACCCCTCCACTTACTTAGCAAATCCAATACCGGGGTCTGACCTGGAGGCTGGTTCCCAATGCCTGGGCCCAGGCCCGAAGCCACACATGGCCAGGAGGCAGGATCCTGATGCTGGTCCTCGGCCCGGAGACAGGCGCAGAGGCCAGGTCCTGACTCCTGGGCGTTGGGCTAGGCCAGAGCTCAGATACAGTCCTGATGCCGGGGCCTCAGCCTGGACTCAGGCCCAGTGCTGGGGTCTGGCCCAGAGGCTGGGTGTCAATGCCTGGGCCTCAGCTTTGGCCAAGGCCCTGACCCAGGCTCAACGCAGAGCCTAAGCCCATACCCAGGCCTGATGCCAAGGTTTAGCCTGAAGGCTGGGTACTGATGCCTGTTCCTCAGCCTAGGCCAGGGCCTTGACTCTGACCCAATACTGGGATCCAGCCCGGAGTCCATGTCCTGATGCAGGGGGCCTTGGCTTGGGCCCAGGCCAGATGCCAGGGCCTAGCCCAGAGGCTAGGTACCGATGCCTAGCCTTGGCCTAAGCCATGGTCTGGAACCAGGCCTGATACTGGGAACTGGCCTCGAGGCCAGGTCCCAGCCCATGGTCTTCAGCTTTTCTTCACCAACTGATGCCACCCACTGGGGTTATTGCACTGGAGTTAATTAACTCTGGAGCAACCTCCTCAATGGAGGGCACCATTTTGATGTACAGCAGTTGAATTAGCTGTCGTACAGCAAAATAGCATCCTCTGCTTGGAGGATGTGCCTGTTGCAACCGTCCCTTTCTGACGGCTTCACTCTGCCTACCTCTCTTTGTTTGCTCCTCCTCATGCTGCGGATGGATGCCTGGCTACCGCGGCGTCTGCCTGCCGTCCTCTCCGGCGTCCCCGGACCGACTTGGGCTCTGCCTCTCACCATGCTCTGCTTGTGCCATAGGGTGCGCGTGCCGTGCAGCCCTTCTTCTTATTTCCTACTTGGTGCGAACCTCCGGGGCTTCCCCCCGTGATGACATCATACTGCCCGGATATTTAAAGCCTACAATGTTTGCTAGCCTTTGAGTTAGCTAGGGGGTTATCCTACGGAATCCTACGGATGGAATTTGCTCTCTGTACCCAGCTCCTCTGCCTCTCCAATCTCTATTGGGCTCTCTAACGCTAACGGGGGCTCCTCACTTGCTTTCCAGTTCACTATCAGGAAACCGGTACTCGCTCCTTGAGGGCCCATGTTCCCTGACTCGCTGCATATGGGGTATGGAAATCCGGAAGAACTGTATTCAATGGGGGGTGAAGGGCTGATGTGCACGGAGCAGGAGAGAGATCTTGGGGTGATAGTGTCTAACAATCTGAAGTCGGCGAAACAATGTAATAAGGCGATAGCTAAAACCAGAAGAATGCTGGGTTGCATAGAGAGAGGAATATCGAGTAAGAAAAGGGAAGTGATGATCCCCTTGTACAGGTCCTTGGTGAGGCCTCACCTGAAGTACTGCGCTCAGTTCTGGAGACCGTATCTCCAAAGAGACAGAGACAGGATGGAGGCGGTCCAGAGAAGGGCGACCAAAAAGGTGGATGGTCTTCATCGAATGACTTATGAGGAGAGATTGAAGAATCTAAATATGTACACCCTGGAGGAAAGGAGGAGCAGAGGTGAAATGATACAGACTTTCAGATACTTGAAAGATTTTAATGATCCAAAGATAACAACAAACCTTTTCTGTTGGAAAAAAATCAGCAGAACCAGGGGTCACGATTTAAAACTCCAGGGAGGAAGACTCAGAATCAATGTCAGGAAGTATTTCTTCACGGAGAGGGTGGTGGATGCCTGGAATGACCTTCCGGAGGAAGTGGTGAAGACCAAAACTGTAAAGGACTTCAAAGGGGCGTGAGATAAACACTGTGGATCCATAAAGTCTAGAGGATGTGAATGAAGAGTGGGTGGCTCATGGGAATGACGGCTACTGGTGATAATACCCTTATTCAATAAACATACATACAGTTAATGCGACTCCAACATTGCTCTAAGCTTCAGCAGCAATGAGGAAATGTGGAAAAAAGGATTTGCATTCACAAAAAAGCGGGGAGTAGCTTGCTTATTATGGCGGTTACTACTCCAAACCAAATAAGCCTGATACTTCACTTTCAATGCATATCCAGCATAGCTCTCTGCTTCAATGGCAGGGGAGAAAGTCTGACACTTCACGCATATCCAGCATAGCTCTCTGCTTCAATGGCAGGGGAGCAAGACTGATACTTCACTTTCAATGCATAGCCAGCATGGCTCTCTGCTTCAACGGCAGGGGGGGAATGAAGAAAGGTGGATCTATATTCAGGCAACAACCAACAAGGACTGAATTACATAGTCTGGATAAACAGATAAGCATGGGTGTAGCTTGCTTATTGCGGTGGTGAATACCCCTAACTAATTAAGTTATTTCACTTAGATGCAGTTCCAACACTGCTCTCTACATTAATGGCGGGGGTGGAAGGGAAATAGAATAAAAAAGGTTACTAAGAGCCAAGAGAAACAGATAAGTTGTAGAGAAAAAAAAAGTGCGAAAGCTTGCTGGGCCGACTGGATGGGCCGTTTGGTCTTCTTCTGCCGTCATTTCTATGTTTCTATGTTGCTCCTACCTTTTCTTCTGCCTGGAAGGATTCGCTAATCTTCATCATCAGTGAGTACTACTATCTTCACCTCAGAGCTGTTCCCTGGAACCAGGCACTCGCTCCTCGAGGGCCTGCCTCCGTTCCAGCCCCAGTGCCATCTCCGTGGAACCGCTGCGTGAGTACATCATGTGCAAGCCTCCCAGCTCTCAGGGTTCAGATACTCGCTCCTCGAGGGTCTGCTCTCCCTACCCTGGGAATCTCCATACTGGGGTCTTGTATATTCTCCATTGTACTCATTCTCTCAGTTCTTTCCACTATAACACTGCTCCCGGAGGAGTCGCTGTTCCAGCGCCTGAGGGATACCAGTCCTGCCGGGCCATTCCAGCTGCTCACTACTGCCACCTCTGGTGGCTTCCTTTACACAGTCTAATAAAAGATCAAACTCTGTGTTTGAGTGTCCTGAGCTAAACCTGACTTGTGGCCCCTCACGGGACTTCCCCCCCCCCTGGGCGTGGTCAGCTGCCACAGTCTCCAAGGGTCCATCCAAACCTCACAGTTTACTACAGTGCCAGAATTAATTAACTCTAGCACGACCCCAGCGGACAGCCTCAGTTGGCAAACAAAAGCCAAAGAAAGAAGACATCAAAGTGGAGCTCTGCCTGGGCTTCAGACTTGGGCCTGAACCTAGTCCAAGGCCCAGGCATCGGGATCCTGCCTTGAGCCTGGGTCCAGGCTGAGGCCCAGGCATTGGGACGGGCCCTAGGATCAGGATCTGGTCTCCACGCTGAGGCCCCGACATCAGGACCAGACTGAGGCTTCAGCACTGGGACCTGGACTCTGTGCCGGGCCCCTGTGTTGGACCTCGGTGCAGGCTGAGGTCCTGGCATCAGGCCTGGGCCCAGGCCCTGACCTAGGCTGAGGTCCCGTTGTTGGGATCTGGCATCTGGGCCAGGGCCTGGCCTTGGGTCTGGGTGCAGTCCCTGGCCTAAGCTGAGGCCCAGATGTCGGGACTGGGTTCAGGCTGAGGTCCCAGCATTGGGACCCAACCTCAGGGTCAGGGTACAGCAATGGACCTGGGGCTGGGCCCTGGCACTGGGCTTGGGTCCGGGCCGAGGCCCAGGCATTGGGACCCGGTCTCCAAGCCTGGGTCTTACATAGAGTCTAGGCTGAGATTGTGGTGACCTACCGAGGTCTAGGCCTATGCAAGGCTGAGGCTTCAACATGGGCCTAGACATTGGTCCAGCTGGTCCCAAGGCCTCTGCCTTGCATAGGCCTTGGGCACGGAAGGTCACTGCAACCTCGGCCTAGGCACCATGGAATGTTCCGGCTTGTGTCGGGGCCTAGGCTTCGTCTGCAGATCCCCTTGGACCAGGTAAATGCGGAATCAAGGAGGATCTTGGCCCTGGCGATTTTTGGGTGGGAGGGGTGAGTGCGGGGCACGGGAGGATCTGGGGGGCCCTGTTTCTTTTTTCTTTTTCCATTTTTGGTGGGTTCCTTTCCAAGTCACTTCACCCTCCATTGCCTCAGGTACAAACCGAGATTGTGAGCCCTCTGGGCACAGAGAAATAACTGCAGTACCTGAATGTAATCCACTTTGACATACCGAAAAGCAGAATATAAAAATTAGATACATAAAATAAAATAAATAAATACAATGTTTATTCTGTTTTTGTTGTTTTTTTTTTTAACAAAATAAAGATTACAAAAAACAAAATTCATGGGGGGGGGGGGGGGGGAAGCCAAAAACAAAATGAAAAATGAAACAAAAATGCCCCCCTTCCCACCCCTATTAGTTTTCAAATCCGTGCGCCTTATTTTCCATTAAAGCTCTGCCCACACCAAATGCAGCCACCAAAAGGTTTGCAGGAAAAAAGTAGCCGAGGACTTTGCTCCAAAGCAGCCAATCTGAATGTGGCCTCTGGTCCACAAAGGCTCCGCCTGGAAGTTTCTCAGCCCCCATTTCTCAGGAAAGTTATGAACCTCAAGCCTGCACCCCTAAGATCCAACAATTTTTAGGCTGCGCTCTGGCACGCAGGATGGAATCAACAGGCAGCATTTTCATTTTCCACTTTTTAATTCATTAAGTTGCTTTACTTATTTTATTTTATTTACTGCTCTTTAAATCAGAAGTTGTCAAGGCGATTACATACTATAGGTTTGTACAAAAATCACAATGTACAATTCAAAACAAACCGCACAATAAACAACCTCCCCTCCCCCCACTCCCACACATAAGAGGTAATAGCTAGGGTCCAACGAGATGGTAAAAAAAAAAACCCAAACCTGACCCAACTATAATCCAGCTCGTCTCTCAGGTCTTTTCTGGGAAAACGTTACGCTTAGGGGTTCTTGCATGCCATCTGCCAACGCTTGCCTTTTGTTACGCTAAAAGTGAAGAGGAGGGGAAAAGCAGCGAGGAAACCTAGGCAGTTTGTTTTCTTTCTCCCTTCAGCACTTGCGCATCCCCCAAGTCCTCCCCTCTGGGGTTTTCCAATCAGCACTGAAAAAAAACCCCCACTCCTCACAGCAATTAGTGAAGCTAATGATTCTATTTTCTGTAAGACTCTGTTGCCTTACTGATGAGGTTTCACATCTAGAACTCATCTCTCCCTCTCCCTCTCGTCTCCATGGCTCTTGCTCCCTTAGCATCTTCTTCTCTGCAGGGGTCAGGAGAAACCAGAAGCTCGGGCCATCTCACACAGCCGCTCACTCCTACTGCGGGTCCTGTCTGACCTTGACTCAATCAGAATTAAAGTTACTTTAGTCTCTGGATGTCCTCCCAACAAACGGCAAGAAAAAAATGTGCTTGTAGCCACTCCGGTACAAAACAAATAGGACCCCCCCCCCCCAAAGTTCATTCCCTTGGGCCCCTCCCCTCCCCTGTGACCTTCTGACTCTAATAAACAGGTCTCTGCCTGTCTTTGGCCTGCTGTAACCCCTCTGGCACTTATAAACAGGCTCGGAAACACAGCTGAATTTCTTGGGCCTCTCCCTGGCTCACTGCAACCCCTTGCAGCTGCTCTGGCACAAACAAACAGGTGAAAGGAAAGAGGAAAAAATGCAGCTGAGATCTCTGGCTCTTTAGCAGAGTCCTTTCAGCCAGCGCCAGCCTCTGCCCACCCCACCTCGGCCTTTCGACTGAAGCTCCTCTGCCTCTTCTAGCTTCTGTGACCCTCAAGCCAGAAGGAACGTCTCCCTACTCACAGCTTAGCCCGGACGCGGGTGCATCCCCTGCAAGCAGCAAACGTTCCCCCCACAACCCATCCCTCTCCATAGGCTTTTTAGTCACTTCAGGTGCGTTCCAAGTGAAATCAAAGCTTCCATCCGCCTACCCAACTCTTAGACCCTGCACCCTCAGAGCCCCACAGGTCCATACTCCCCTCGAGCTCCTTCTGCTCTTCATCTCTCCTCTGCTCTGCAGGCTTCTGTTGGCTTCTAGCACGTGTTCCCTTCAGCATATCCTCCGTAACCTTTGCCTCAGGCCTTCATGAAGCCGTCGCTCCATCAAACTTACTTATAGAGGTACAGTAACATCATTCTGTAATACGAAGAGTGGAAAAACATCATACCATCCCTTCAGTGTGTGGTGATTGGGTTCTGCCAAATGGAGGCAGAGTAGAGCCCCAGCAGTGCCGATTTGAAAAGGGTTTGGATGAGTTCCTGGAGGAAATACCCGTAAACTGTTATTAAACAGATAGACTTAGGAAAGCCACTGCTTATCCCTGAGTGTAAGCAGCATGGAACCTATCTACTCTGTGGCATCCTGCCAGGTATCTGGGACCTGGATGAGTCACTCTTGGAAACAGGACACTGGGATTAATGGACCCTTGGTCTGACCCAGCGTGGAGGTTCTTGTGTTCCTAGAGTAGAGGGATGAATCCTCAGCTTGCTAAGGTCCAGAGCAGAAGCAGGGTCTGAAGTTGTCCTTGTAGGTGGAAGCAGAAAACCGAGAGAAAGAAGCTGAGATTGGGATTTCAAGGAGGAAGAAGTCCCGAGACTGGAGCTAAGGGCGACTGCCCTAAACCAGTGTCGTTCCTAGTCCAGAGTGAGCCGCAGTCTTTGAAAGCCGGAAAGAAAGGTACTTTCAAGGAGAAGTGAGGCTGCTGCAACAAGCAAAGTCATTTCCAGTGTCCAAAGTCTCCTGCAGTCAAGGCGTTGGGAAGAAAAGTGCCAGTAAAGAGACAGCTCTTCTTTAGGAACCATAAAAATCCAGTCTGCTGTATATTATTTGGTGAGAACGATTGCTGAAGTACTAACTGTGCTGTTTCCCACCCCGTAGGATGCCATAGACAACCATTCTGTGCCCAAGACACAGAGCCCTGCATTATACATTTATTTTGCGTGTGCGCGGCTGATCGAGCCAAGTGATTACATTTATTTCTTAGATTCCTACCTTTTGCTGCCTTCACGTTTCACTATTTGATGGCCAATAAGAGGAGGACTCTTTGGATGCAGGCATCCATGACGCATTCTAACCGTCCTTAGAATAAACCAGCTCCTCAGCATGGTGGTAACATCAGAGCCCCTCAACAGCAGGAAGATGTGATAACAAAGAGAGGGAAAGAGCAACTAGCTGTGGCCTTATCAAGGACTGCAGCTTGAAAGGTCCAGAAGCCTTTCAGAACCTCTTCAGGAGACGGTGACAAGTCTGAAAAGGCGCCGCCGCCATTGACAGCTCTCATTAGTCACTGTTTCTGCTCAACGAGCCAGATTCTTTCAAAGCACCTGTTTGAACACCAGCAACATCCAATTGCTGGTGACAGACTTATTCCCTTTGACTGATTGCTAACTCTTATCATTTTGTTCTGTTTGTAGTTTGTACAGGACATCACTGCAATAAGAATAAAACAGGTAGCGATTGCTTGCTACAATAGCTGGTTCAGGGGGATATTTTCTTATAGGTAAGCTAAGCACCATCTTCTTCTATCCACAAGGACATTTACAGCTTGGGATAGGGTGGAAAATATGTGTTTCAGGTTAGGTGCATAGAATTGGGCTGGGGGTTTTTTTTTTTCCAGTAAGAATACGAATCAGATTAAAATAGAAATAAACTGCAGCATCACCCAGCCTAGCACGGCGTACTTAAAATGTGTGTCAATTTTTTGCAGTTATTAATTTTTTTGGACTCTCCGTTGGCCCCTCCCTTAACCTTTCCATTTAAAGTAAAGCAAAAAAATAATCTCCATCAGAGGACATAGATGCTTGAAAATCTGCGCAATCAATAATTCACAGAAGGCAAACCTTTTCCATGGGACAGGCACTTCTGGAACAGTGTTTCTCAGCCTGCTTCTGGAGCTCGCTCTAAGCCAGTCTGGTTTCCAAGATAGGCAGCAGAAATATTCATGACACCGATTTGCATGCTCTGCCTCCACTCTCATGCTTATTCACTGGGGACATCCAGAAATCCCAGAATGGCCGGAGGGTGGTCCAGACCCATTTCTTGTAACAGAATAAGGGGTCACGGGTATGAGATTCCAAGCTGGGCAGAATCAGGAGTGACATCAGGAAGGGGGGTGGATAAATGAAGCAGTTTTCCAGGCAAGGGGGTGGGTTGCGGCCAAACTGGGAACAGAATTCAAGAAAGCCTGCGACAAACGCGGAGGGGCTTTAGTTGGAACGAAGTGAAGGGAAAGCCAGAGATAACTGGGGCCTAAATACATCTGGCAGACTAGATGGGCCTCATGGGGCTTAATCTGCTGTCATATTCTCTCTGTTCCTATGTTTATAGGAATGAGTATTTTGGCAGAGTCTTAGAAATGATGTTTTGGACCCTGACTGTTCACCGTCGTACGAGGAATGACTGATTAAAGTCAGTGCACGAAGAGTGATTTGCAGAACAGAGTTAATCTAGCAACAAGTTAGCTTGTGCTTGAAGGTGAAAGACCGAGCAACATAAAAGGCTGCAGAAAATGTTCAAGGACCCGGAGTGTCTGCACGCGCTCTGCAATACCGGGTTCTAACTTTGGAACAGATGTGAGGGCGATTATGCACTGCTGCTAACTGGGCTCCCAGTAAGTTTTTGTCTCCAGTCAGTGCGCTCTATGCTGCTTAGGCGTGCTTACGCTAGTTTCCACGTAGCTCTTACAGGCTTTTCTGGCGTGAGGAAGGAATATCCCTCAGATGGCAACTGACAATTGATTGCAATGGGAGATAATAACGAGAGCAGCAGCAATCATAAGAGCAGGATCATGATCCAGAGGTGTGTGGGGGTGCCTGATCGGGATGGTTTTCGGCGCATTCCCCATTTTGGATTCCAGCCTCTTTCAATCCAGAGGCTGATATCAAAGTCAAACCCTAACTCCCCAGTTCAATCAAGCAGCTGCCTCCTGCTCGCAAATGGAGCCAAGGATGGGATTTTGGCTCCGTGAGCTTTCATTCGCAACTACCCAGGGATTTGCCCTCTATTTTCTATTCCCTTCCGACTCACTTATCACTGCCATGGCGGTCCTTGGCTGGGGCACCGTGCACCAGACCTCCTTCTGCAGCCCTGCATTTGTGGGCCCTAAATCCAGTCCTAGTCCTTGTCGTCTTTGCAAGAGGACTAGGTCTCTTCCCTCCCTCTCCCACGGGCTGTGAATGCTACCTCTGCAGCGCCAAGGCGATGACTGACTCGAGTCAGGAATCGACACAGGTCTTCCACGTGGCTGTGAGCAGCATTGGCACCGAGCCAAACGAGTCAGCCCCAGGTACTCAATCTTATTGGATTCTTTTAGCAATTAAAAAAAAAAGAAAAAGCCACCAGGGACTGGTAGGGATTGTAAGGCTGAATAAGTTGGTGCGTATGGGCAGATCGGATTGGCAGTAATGGTCTTTTTCTGCTGTTACATTTCTGGGATCCCAAAGCTGGAATGTGCCCAAAAATGAATGGATTGAGAAACGAACTGCTGGACGGCAATCCCAGCAAGCAAAAAATGGAAATACTGTTTGCATTTGCAGCATGTGATCGGTATTGTTTAGTACATGCCATCAAGTACGTCGGGTTGCTTGAAGGAGTTTGTTTAATTTAAGGCGAAGTGAGGACCATGTTCAGCAGTAAATAACTGCTCTATGAAATACGACGTGTGAGCCCGGGAGGCTTTTGTGATTCGGAAAATGAATGACGCTATCGGGTACATTTCCAAATGGGTCCAGGGCGCCTAACTTAGGCACTTTTTCACTAAGCATTTTCCCCATAGATGTGCAATGGGGGAAAACCTTTACTAACTAAAGCCTCTCAGCTTGTTCAGCTCTTTGTTAGGGTTAGGCGCCTAAACTTAGCCAGCTAGGGCAGTAAACCAGCGTTGGCCGGCTAAGCCCTCCCCCCCAACCCCTGCAATGCCTCTGGGCCCACCCCCATTTTGCACCCCTAAATGTAGATTTAGCCGCTCAGCATGGTAACTCGGCCCCCCCATGGGATCTAGCTTGCTAACTCCTTAGCAGGCTTTAGACCACTGAAAATCAGACCTTCTGTACCCAAGGCAGTGCTTATAAGAGAAAGACGCCAATAAGACTCTGTTGCTTGAATTGAACCTCTACTTAATGGTGCTTGCCCTTTGGAAGGTCATTGTCAAAACCACTTATGTGCATAAAACCCGGCTGACAATGACCTCTTGTGTAAATGGAGGGTGAAGTGACATGCCCAGAGTATTTCTTTTCCATGGGGTACATGCCAGTTTTATGCACATAAGTGGATGCTTGAAAATAGCCCCAAAGGTAAGTGTGTAGAGTATGCATGTTAACCAATTACATGTGTGCTTTTATGCACAAACGTGGTAGGCGTTTTGGGGCGGAGTTGGGATGAAGATAGGACTTACATGCAGACTTTTGGATTTTCAAAATTCTGTGTGTAACTTTACATGCCGAAGTTAGCTATGCATTGCTAGGAGCAGATGCAACTTCCCGTGTGGAACTTCTGCAGGTACTAGAGGACATTACCCTCAGCATTTTTCAAAGCAATTTTATGCACATAACAGATTTTACCACTATACATGGTGTTATAAAATTACCCTCATAAAGTTATTTTTAAACCATGACCTCAGGCCTGCCCATGCCTTTTTATCGGTTACGTGTGTGATGCCCCTCTTCGCTTTATCTTGATAGTCAAAATCTATTTATAGAAACATTCATGACTGCTTGAAACTCTGAACTAACTGTGGGGGTCATTTTCTAATGGGATCGCATGCAAAAAGCCCCTTTTCGTGTGCGATACCTAAATCAGGGCAGAGTCGGGGCGGCATTGGGTGGCTCCGGAAGGGGAGGAGTCGGGGTGGCACTGGGGCAGCTGACCATGCCGCGTTCGCCCCAGTGCCACTGTGGCAGCTGACCACGCCCACGGGGGGCAGTCCCGTGAGGGACCACAGTGTCAGGCTAAACTCCGGACAGACAAACACAGAATTGAATCTTTTATTAAACAGTTTATGGAACCACCAGAGTTGGCAGTAGTGAGTAATGGTTGTAGAGCCCGGCTGGGCGCGTCTCTCACAGATCGTTGGAACAGCGGATCCTCTGTAGAGCAGTGCTGTAGTGGAAAGAGACTGAGAGTTATGAGCACACAATAAGATTAGCATTCAGAGTCCCAACTAGAAATAGGAGAGCTCCGAGACAGGGAGAGCAGGCCCTTGAGGGACGAGTCCTGATCCCTTAGAGCGGAGAGACTCAGTGGTGTTTGTACTCACTAGCAGTAGCAGAGATTCCATTAGACGAGAGGTCTGGCACCGGAGCAGAGAGCAGGCCCTCGAGCAGCGAGTATCTGATTCCGGCGAGGCAGTACTGTAGAGAGAGATGTTATCTGTACTCACCGAAGGTGACTGTAAGTTAGTTCTTCCAAGCAGAAGGGTAGAAGTAGCAGGCAGCGACACAGGGAACATGGGCCCTCGAGGAGCGAGTACCAGTTTCCCGATAGCACCTGAAAGAAGCAGAGAGGCCTCCGAGGAGCGGGTACCCCGTTGGCGACCCCGAAGGATAGTAAGAGTTCCAGGTAGAGCTGGAGTGGCAGAGTAGCTTAGGAACGGAGAGTGAATCCCATCTGTAAGAATCCTGTTGCTAACTCAACGAGCTAGCAAATACTCTAGGCAGATATACCCTGGAGTCGTGATGTCAAAACAGGGGGAGGCCCCTGAGGTTCGCGCCAACAAGAAGATAAAGATGAGAGCGGCGTGTGTGCGCGCGCCCTAGAGGTACCTTGAAGGAGAATGGCGGGAGGCAGCACCAAAGCCAGTCCGGGGAAGCCGGAGAGAACGGCAAGCAGACGCCACGGCGGCCATCAGTCTAAGGTGAAAGGGAGGAGCCGCAAGTAGAGAGAGGTAGGTGGTGGCGAAGCCATCGAAGACCGATGGACACAACAGTAAGAACCCTTATCGCCACCAGTAACGCACTCAATAGCACCACGTTTCACGGTGGTGCTATTGGTTTGCGAAAACCGGCAGCAATAGCACCGTGGTGGCGTGATCGCTGCCAGTTTTTTGCAGGCCCCCCCCCTTCACCCTCCCCCCACCCCCACCCCCTGGTTCTGATTCTGAAAGGCTTGCGATTTTAGAAAATCCAGGCCTGTGGAGCCAAATGTTTGAATAGAAACAAAAATTTACAGCTTTGCACAGCACTTTATTTATGAAATACAAAGCAATACTCGTCAATTTTCAAAGACCTGGTATATAAAAGGCTCAACAGTTCTGGCCTTAAAAGAAAATGGGCAGCTTCACATTTTTAAGGTAGCAAACAGGAATAGAATATGTGGCGTGTCAAGTTATTTGTTTTGATTTGTATTAATTGTTTTTTTAATGCATTTATTGTTATTGTGCATTTATATGTTGTACTTCGCTATGAGTACTTATATTCTTGAATAAACTTGAAGCTTGAAATTAACCAGGCAGTAAAGGAAAGGGGTCTAGCGAGAGTGGCCTAAATCCTGCATATTCATTTACTATTACAGGCTGAGAAGGAGGTTCACGCATTGAATCTTTCTGTATTGTATTGAAACTCCATGGGCCTGATTCATTAAGATTTTTCTGCCATTCCGTATCCACGGGTAAAGGCCTCGATGAATCAGGCTGTCCGCACAGCACTGAGTCCGTCTAGGAGCGCTATAGAAATGATAAGTAGCAGTAGCCTTAGGCCCCAGGAGGATCAGGCGTATGAAGCCCTCATTAATGTGCTTCTGAACTGAAGCCCAATCCTTTACCGTTATTACTAACCAGTACCACGGAGCATCGCAGGGATATTTTCTATAATGTTCATCATTTAAATAATTAAAGAGATAAGATTCATTTGAGAAGCAGCATGATTACATCAAACCAGATATTACATTTCTTGAAAAGCGGAAGGTTAAATGCATAACTACATATTTCGTGATTATATGGCGTGGTTAGCTACATGTTTAGCCTATTATATAGTAGGGTTTATGTTTTCGTTTGGTGCCTTCAAGATTTGCTCGCATGAATATTAAGGCTGCCTGCGTTGAACTAATGATATTATTAAGTTCCATGCATTTATTATTTCTCAACAGTGATGATATTATGTAAAGTATTAACAGACTAGGCTTTTTTCATTGCACATTATTATTAGAATTAAATATTTCTCTTTAAATACAATTCATGGAACTAAAAGTAAAAAAACAAAACAAAACGTGGCAGGAAGCAGCTTTTCATTGGACTGTACTATATAAGAGAATTTAATGAACAGCAGACAGACACAGCGATCATATGACTTTACATAAAGTCCGGAAACTCTCTTCCATCACTTCTAAATTCAAAAGACTGCCAATTGTTCTTTGAATCAGATCAACGCTTGCTATTTTTTACACTTTTGGACGTAGCTCATACCTTTTCACGGGCGGCTCGAGGCGAGTTACATTGAGGTACAGTAGATATTTGCCTGACCGCAGAGGGCTCACAATCTAAGGGGGTTTATTTACTTATGGGAAAAATGCTTAGGACGGTGATGGCGAACGCCCGTCCTCGAGTGCCACAAACCGGCCAGGTTTCCAGGATATCCACATTGAATATGCACGAGATAGATTTGCATACAATGGCGGCAGTGCATGCAAATCGTTCTCGTGCATATTCAAAGTGGATATCCTGAAAACCCGGCCGGTTTCTGGCCCTTGAGGACTGGAGTTCGCCATCCCTGGCTTAGGAGGCAATTTTCCAAAGGCTTTGCCTGCATAAATGTGCTTTTGAAAATTGCTACTTTTATGTGCGTCAACTCCTTTGGAAAATTCTCTCTTATGTAAATAGGACCAGAAGAGTGTACCTGAGGCAATGGAGGGTGAAGTGACTTGTGCAGGGCTTTTTTTTCCATGGGGGTACAGGCTGATACTGAGTACCTCCACTTGCTTGATTTACCCTGTGGCTCCTCAAAAAAATAAACATGCATCCTGCATGTGAGTATTGGGACCTCCCCCCGCCCCCGCCCCCACCCCAAAGTCATAAGGAGTATCAACAGGATCTGAACTCTGACTTTCCTCGTTCTAGCCTGCTGTTCCAACCACTAGACTACTCTTCCACGTGCTAAGAATACGTTTAAGTAGGAATAAGGTTTATTGACCACAATACTTTGCTTAAGATATACGTCTGCACTCATTTCTTGACAAGGTCTCTCCAGAAAAGGCCCGTGAGCATCTCTTCCAGTTTCTTGCTTCCTACACCCCTACTAGAGCACTCCGATCCTCCCAACTGACCCTTCTCTCTCCTTCCCCTCTCTGGCTTCCACCAAACTGACCCCTGCGCAAGGTTTCGTGCTTTCAGCTGCTATGCACCGACTGTGAAATTCGGGAACGAGGTACCACGCCCCATCCATCCTGAGCTGAGCTACTTCACTTTCCAGAGAAAAGCTAAGGCATGGGCCGCTCAACCAGGCCTTCCCCTGGTCTGCTCATCAGAGAAGAAGAAAGACGCTTAATGTGCCACTTTGAAGGATATCTTTGATTCAACAATGATAGCTAAGGATCCTGCAGCTGCTGTCGCTGTTATTTTGTACAGGGAGTTTAATTCTAATTAGACTGTAAACAGCCTGGAGACCACTTATGGAATATCAGATGTTTGTGTAAGGAAGGTTTGGATTCCTTACTGCAATGACCCCCCCCCCCCCCCCCCACCCCCCAAGGTAGTTTAAGTTACCCAGGCTGAAGGAGGTGCAATTAACCATAGAAGAAATACTATGAGAAATCCTTGAGGGTTTGCTAGCCTTGAAATGGGGAAGATCTCATCCCCAACTCCAATACCCTAGCTGGTGCCTCTTCTTGGGTAACCCCCTTACTTGTTTCATAATACATCATACTCAATCAACACACCAAAAATAAACCCTTTTACTGGCAACTCATAAACAAATAGTAAGAAGTCCATGTTCAAAAGCATTTAGCTGGCAAATGAAAATGTGGGCACTTAGCTAGAATTTAGCTGGATAAATTAAGGGCATTGCAGGGGAGTAACTGGGAGGAGTTGGATATTCAGAGTTAGCCAGATGACTTACTTGGCTAACTCTAGTTGGCTCGTAGAGCTGTCCTAAAGTTAGTTGGATACATTTTGCAGGCTAACTTTAAGATAGCTGCACCGCTGAATATACAGCACTGGTTATCCGGCTAACTAGCAGAGCTGCGTAGCGGTTGAATGTGGAACTTGGTCAGGCAATATGAATAAGAGGAACAGAAAATATATACACATTAACTGGTATAAGAGAACAGGAAAGCAGCTGTAGTACTGAAAAGGAGTAATAAGCTGGCAGATTCTAATCTAAACAAGCAATGCGGGGGAAACCGGTGAAAATGAGCCAACGAGCATTGCGGTGGGCTGAGCAGCAGAATGTACTTGGGCTGCCCAGAGCAAAAAGGAAAATAAAATTAAAACAACACACCACACCCAAGAGATACTTTGAATCTGAATAGTCAGAGCATAATAAGAAAACGTTTCCCCACAATCCCCAGTCCCGATTAGGGTGTGCATATAACAATGGGGCCCAGCTGAAATCAATGCAGCAAGGTGGGAAACGCTCCCAGGGATGGTGCTGTAGCTTGACCATGGCCGGGTAATCCAAGAACCCCCAAATCCTGCACTCTTTTGTTCAGTGTTTAGGTATGGGCACAGCTCAATCTTCCCTTGGCTGAAAGCTGGTCACAGAGGCTGGGCTTCTGCCTGCCACAGGAAGAAGTGTTCTAACTTTCTGTCTACACTGGGAGAGTTGACGCTCAGTGTTCAGAGGGCAGTCACAATAGTATTATAGGAGGAGAAACTTTCCTCTCCGCTAAATACTCTTTGAAACTGTGGATTACTTAGCTCGGTCTCTCTGCAGTAAGCAATTCCTGGTCTCTGAGGCTGGGAAATCCCTGGTGATCTTCTTGTAGATGCCGATCAGCATCTGCTCTACTATCTCCTGTCTCCAACTAAATACAGGACTATCTCTCCTACTGCTGCTGGTCACCACCCTCTAACATTCAAATTGTGCCATGTTTTCCTTATTTGGTGTGACTCCCATCAGCCATTGTGCTTCGTCCTCTCTGGTTGCATAAGTGCTGTTCTTTGCGCAGGCTAAACAGTACAGCCACTTTCCAAAGTGTTAACCCTGCAAGTGCTGGATCTAAGGCGATATAAGCTGCTGCCAGTGAAAATAAATCTTTAACAACACATAGACAGTTTTGTAAGCATTTCGTTCCTTTCGCAACAGGTGGTTGCTAGTAGGTTGTAAGTACCACACTTTTTTTTGCAAACATGAGGCTGAGTGTAGTAGCTCAGTAGCAATCATTTTCATTACACTGCTCTGTGTCTACCCCAATGCAAACTCATGGGGGTTGGGACCCGTACTACATTACTAAAAAGAGTGAACCAAAATTCTGGTGAGGTACAGAGAGAGCAGTGAAGTAGAGAGATTTGGGTGTTGCTCTCTTGTGTGGGAGAAGTAGATGGTATGCTCAAAGCTTTTATAAACCCTTACCACCAACTCACAGCATGGATTTTAGGTTGGATTTTTTGGAGTTAACCTTCTGAAGGGCAGCATGTCCTAAGCTGCTCTCCTGGTTGCTGGACTGAACCCTACCTCTCAATGTCATCAGCTGTTAGCCCCTATTAAAGCTCTGTGGCGATGCCGGAGGGGTATGAGCCTCAGTCATGCAGATGAAGGAGCGGGATTAAGGAGCAGGCTCCTTTGTGTGCGCATGAGCAGCCTTTGCTGTTGGACAGATGCAAATAATTAGAGACCTAATATTGAAATTTAGTTGTAAAATGTCTGAAAGGTTCTCTTTCAAATCTTGTTTTTTTTTTTTTTTTTGGTTTGGAAAGATCGCTTGGTCTTATTTTTTATTTTTTTTTATGTTTAGCAGTATTAATGGGTGAATGAATTCTGCTAATGCTTGGTCAGGGTCATTATGGTTCTCTTCCATACAGAAGATCTAGGGCTGGAAACCTGTGGGGAGGAGATATAACCAGGTCTCAGGTTGACTGCACTCTTTCCTTGCAAGCACCTGGACGTGACTTGGTGGATTTGTCTTTGTTTTTAATTAACAGCCAATCCATTCAACATATGGTTCATATTCTAATTGATTGGTTAATTGATTATTCCCCAGATGTGCTTTGTTTGAAGGAGTCCTGGTTACTTTTATCGGATACTGTCACCTTAAATCAACTTCACTTACCAGGTTATCTTGTATTCTCTAAGCCTAGAGCCAACAAGCGTGGGGGAGGCCTCCATGTGGTAGCTAAGACATGTCTAGGTTTGTCGTTGGTCCCAAATGAGGAGGAGACTCTTCTGGAATTATTTTGTTTGAATTCTGCTCAAAATTGAAGTATACTGCCCCTCCCCGCCCTGATTTTTTACAGGATAATATTAGCCCTTTTATGGACTGTCTATGTGATATTAAGAACATAAGAACATAAGAAAATGCCATACTGGGTCAGACCAAGGGTCCATCAAGCCCAGCATCCTGTTTCCAACAGTGGCCAATCCAGGTCATAAGAACCTGGCAAGTACCCAAAAACTAAGTCTATTCCATGTAACCATTGCTAATGGCAGTGGCTATTCTCTAAGTGAACTTAATAGCAGGTAATGGATTTCTCCTCCAAGAACTTATCCAATCATTTTTTAAACACAGCTATACTAACTGCACTAACCACATCCCCTGGTAACAAATTCCAGAGTTTAATTGTGCGTTGAGTAAAAAAGAACTTTCTCCGATTAGTTTTAAATGTACCCCATGCTAACTTCATGGAGTGCCCCCTAGTCTTTCTACTATCCGAAAGAGTAAATAACCGATTCACATCTACCCGTTCTAGACCTCTCATGATTTTAAACACCTCTATCATATTCCCCCTCAGTCGTCTCTTCTCCAAGCTGAAAAGTCCTAACCTCTTTAGTCTTTCCTCATAGGGGAGTTGTTCCATTCCCCTTATCATTTTGGTAGCCCTTCTCTGTACCTTCTCCATCGCAATTATATCTTTTTTGAGATGCGGCGACCAGAATTGTACACAATATTCAAGGTGCGGTCTCACCATGGAGCGATACAGAGGCATTATGACATTTTCCGTTTTATTCACCATTCCCTTTCTAATAATTCCCAACATTCTGTTTGCTTTTTTGACTGCCGCAGCACACTGTACCGACGATTTCAATGTGTTATCCACTATGACACCTAGATCTCTTTCTTGGGTTGTAGCACCTAATATGGAACCCAACATTGTGTAATTATAGCATGGGTTATTTTTCCCTATATGCATCACCTTGCACTTATCCACATTAAATTTCATCTGCCATTTGGATGCCCAATTTTCCAGTCTCACAAGGTCTTCCTGTAATTTATCATAATCTGCTTGTGATTTAACTACTCTGAACAATTTTGTGTCATCTGCAAATTTGATTATCTCACTCGTTGTATTTCTTTCCAGATCATTTATAAATATATTGAAAAGTAAGGGTCCCAATACAGATCCCTGAGGCACTCCACTGTCCACTCCCTTCCACTGAGAAAATTGCCCATTTAATCCTACTCTCTGTTTCCTGTCTTTTAGCCAGTTTGCAATCCACGAAAGGACATTGCCACCTATCCCATGACTTTTTACTTTTCCTAGAAGCCTCTCATGAGGAACTTTGTCAAACGCCTTCTGAAAATCCAAGTATACTATATCTACCGATTCACCTTTATCCACATGTTTATTAACTCCTTCAAAAAAGTGAAGCAGATTTGTGAGGCAAGACTTGCCCTGGGTAAAGCCATGCTGACTTTGTTCCATTAAACCATGTCTTTCTATATGTTCTGTGATTTTGATGTATAGAACACTTTCCACTATTTTTCCTGGCACTGAAGTCAGGCTAACCGGTCTGTAGTTTCCCGGATCGCCCCTGGAGCCCTTTTTAAATATTGGGGTTACATTTGCTATCCTCCAGCCTTCAGGTACAATGGATAATTTTAATGATAAGTTACAAATTTTTACTAATAGGTCTGAAATTTCATTTTTTAGTTCCTTCAGAACTCTGGGGTGTATACCATCCGGTCCAGGTGATTTACTACTCTTCAGTTTGTCAATCAGGCCTACCACATCTTCTGGGTTCACCGTGATTTGATTCAGTCCATCTGAATCATTACCCATGAAAACCTTCTCCATTACAGGTACCTCCCCAACATCCTCTTCAGTAAACACTGAAGCAAAGAAATCATTTAATCTCTCCGCGATGGCCTTATCCTCTCTAAGTGCCCCTTTAACCCCTCGATCATCTAACGGTCCAACTGACTCCCTCACAGGCTTTCTGTGAGTTTACTGTGAGTTTTTGCCTCTACAGCCAACTTCTTTTCAAATTCTCTCTTAGCCTGTCTTATCAATGTCTTACATTTAACTTGCCAATGTTTATGCTTTATCCTATTTTCTTCTGTTGGATCCTTCTTCCAATTTTTGAATGAAGATCTTTTGGCTAAAATAGCTTCTTTCACCTCCCCTTTTAACCATGCCGGTAATTGTTTTGCCTTCTTTCCACCTTTCTTAATGTGTGGAATACATCTGGACTGTGCTTCTAGAATGGTATTTTTTAACAATGACCACGCCTCTTGGACATTTTTTACTTTTGTAGCTGCTCCTTTCAGTTTTTTCCTAACAATTTTTCTCATTTTATCAAAGTTTCTCTTTTGAAAGTTTAGCACGAGAGCCTTGGATTTGCACACTGTTCCTTTTCCAGTCATTAAATCAAATTTGATCATATTATGATCACTATTGCCAAGCGGCCCCACCACTGTTACCTCTCTCACCAAGTCCTGTGCTCCACTGAGAATTAGATTTAAAATTGCTCCCTCTCTCGTCGGTTCCTGAACCAATTGCTTCATAAAGCTATCATTTATTCCATCCAGGAACGTTATCTCTCTAGCGTGACCCGATGATACATTTACCCAGTCTATATTGGGGTAATTGAAGTCTCCCATTATTACTGCACTACCAATTTGGTTAATGCAGACAAGAAGATTTTTATCAATACTGGGAGACTTTAACCTCCATGTGAATGTTGTTCCTTTAGCTCTGCCTTGTGACTATTTCTTGTTGGCTATGCAGGCTTTGGCCTGGGTGCGACTAGTTGATTTTCCCACTCATAATCATGGTCACACACTTGATTTAATTTGAATATGTAATGACTGACTATATAGCCAGATGCCAAGTATTTCTGGTGCTCTGGTCCCATGCTCTGATCATTACCTAATATAATGTTCACTTAATGTTCCTTCACAAATTCCTTTGAAGCCATCATCTTCTTATCGGATTACACGCCATCCCCATGTTGAGATGGACTGGCTTCATAATAGCTGGCTTCATAATCTTCTAGGGTCTGAGACTGATTCTGTATGTGATCTGTTAGCCATATGGCAATCTACATTACAATCTGCTTTAGATAATGAGGTCCCAGTGCGCACTTTGCTTTGTGGTAGGCGTCACTTCATCCCCTGGTTC
Source organism: Rhinatrema bivittatum (assembly GCF_901001135.1). Taxonomy (NCBI): domain Eukaryota; kingdom Metazoa; phylum Chordata; class Amphibia; order Gymnophiona; family Rhinatrematidae; genus Rhinatrema; species Rhinatrema bivittatum. Next base: position 465,655,923 of record NC_042618.1, on the reverse strand, counting down.
TCTGCATTATGGACCCTGAAAAGAGAGGTATGAGGGGCAGAAAGAACTTGACAGAAACGGAAATCCTTGGTTATTGTTGTGTCCATCAGTTCCCGATGCCCTCTCTTCGCCCTCCTCACCTCTTTGGCGCCTTCCTCTTCACCCGCGGGAAGATTGGCTGCTGCGGCGTTCCTCTGCCGAGGTCCTCCGGCGCACCTGGATCGGCTCCACGCTGCTAACCGCCATGATTCCTGGAGGCCTAGGGGCACGTGGTGCAGCCCCGACCGAAGTATCGGTGATGGCGCAAACCTCGGGGGCGTCCCCCGAAGATGACATCACCCACAACGGATATTTAAGGTCTTAGAATTTGCTAACACATCGAATTAGCAAGGGTATTGCTACCTAAGCTACTCTGCCTCCTCGGACTAACCAGGGGTACCCGCTCCTCGGGGGCCTTGCTCTCTCTCTTACTTTCTAGATTGCAGTCTGGAACTGGTACTCGCTCCTTGAGGGCCCTTGTTCCCGGACTTCTTCTAATTCACTTCTGCCTGGAAGTCAGCACTGCCTACTACATCTGTGAGTTACCATCGCTCTCTCTGAGTTTTCCCTGGAACCAGGTACTCCCTCCTTGAGGGCCTATACATTCCAGCTCCTGGGCTTCTATGAGACATTGTGTGAGTCTTACCATCAGGTTCAGTACATGTACTCTGCTTACCCTGCCTACTCACTATATTTCAGTTTCTCTACAGCTCAGCCTCCAGAGATCGCTGTTCCAGCTTCTGAGGGACTGCAGCCCAGCCAGGCATTCCAGCTCACTACTGCCACCTCTGGTGGTTCAGTATACTGTCTAATAAAAGAACTAGTGTGTGTCTGTCTCCATACTCTGAGCCTGACCGGTGGTCCCTCTCGGGGTCTTCCCCGAGGGCGTGGTCATCTGCTACTGGTCGAAGGATCCACCCACAACTCTCCTAAATACTACAGATTGCTACTCCCAAGCAGACTGTTAATTCCGAACTGAACAGATTGCTAACTCCTCTTGGATCACGCCACTTGTGGTTCCCATTTCCAGGTCATTTATAAATATAATAAAAAGCAATGATCCCAGAACAAATCTTTGGGGCATTCCATTATTCACCTTTCTCCTTTAGGAAAATTTACAATTTAGCCCTACTCTCTGCTTTCTGTCTTTCAACCAGATGGCAATCCACAATAGGACACTGCCCCCTATCCCATGACATTTTAATTTCCTAAGATTTCTCTCATGAGGGACTTTGTCAAATCCAGATACACTATATCAACTGGCTCACCTTTATCCACATGTTTATTTATGCCATCAAAAAAATGTAGCAAATTGTTGAGGCAAGGCTTCCCTTGGCTAAACCTATGTTGGTTTCTTTCCATTAAACTACGCCTATCTATATGTTCAGCAATTTATTTTTTTTTTTATAGTTTCTACCATTTTACCTGGCACAGACTCACTGATTTACTGATCTTAGATCATCATTAGATTCACTGATCTGTAGTCTCCTGGATCACCCCATGATCCTTTTTTAAAAATTGGCATTACGTTGGCAGCCCTCCAGTCTTCAGGTGCCATAGACAATGTATTTGATAGTTTAGGAATTTCCAATAGAAGGTTCGCAATTTCATTTCTCAGTTCTTTCAGCATTCTGGGATGTACACCATCTGGTCCAGGTGATTTGCTACTCTTTAATTTGCCAATTTGCCCTAGTATATCTTCAAGGTTCACTGAGATTTGTTTCATTTCGTCTGAATCTTTACATTTGAATATCATTTCTGGCATGGGTCTCTCTCTTACATCTTCCTCAGTGAATACCAAAGCAAATAATTCATTTAGTCTCTCTCCTATGGCTTTGCCATCTCTAAGTGCCCCTTTTACCCCTTGATCATCTAATGTTCCAACTGACTCCCTTGCAGGCTTATTGCCTCAAATATACCTGAAAACATTTTTATTATGAGCTTCCATGACAAGCTTCTTTTTAAATTCTCTCTTTGCTTTCCTTCTATCAGTAATGTCTAAAAAAAAAAAGCTTGTCCTCCTCTGAACCTCAAGCCATTACCTTCCTTACACACATTTAATGGCAATGTGTTCTATAATACCGAACGGATAAAGAGAAGGCTCGGTGACCGGTTGCTTGTACACGAAAGTTAGCAATAGATGGAACAGCAAGCAGATTCTGATATGAAGAATGCAAATTACATATGGGAACACATAGTTGAAGCTTATTGGCAAGACAATACTCATTTCAGAACAGTGACTTATGTGCCATGGTCAGAACTTTAAATTGAGATCTTTCATGTATTGGCAGCCACGTCAATAATAATGGGACAAACTAGTCCCCCATGGCAGACCAAAAATCACACAAATGGCAGCATTCTGAACTAATTCCAAAATTTTAACTAAATACTTTGCAACCCTAAATAAAGGGGATTACAGTAATTTAATTGACTCAAAGTAACTACCCGAACCACTGTCCTAAAATCTTCCATCGGCAAAATATACCTAAGAGGGCAAATCACCTTTAGTATAAAAAAAATATTTTTGCAACATTGGCAATCTGAACTTTTAATGAGAGACAAGGATCCAACATCTGATTGAGACTCTTCAGAACCAGACCTGACAACAGAACATTAGACTGATTAACCTTCCTCATTTTTCAAATGTTTCAGGGCTTGAGCAATTTAAAAATTACTTAAAAGTGTGTTTGAATTTTTCTCGTGAGATCCTGCCACCTATTGTCAAGATGATTTATGTATCTAAAGTTTCTTCTCCACTGCAAACACTTTCTATTAGTCAAGAGTTAGAGACTTTGATTATATTACTGCAGAATCTAAAGGAACTCTCCTGGCATCTCTTGTCTTGGAGCCTGATAAAAATTTGATTATGCGTCTTTTCTTTTGTGCAGCAGATACAGAATTTATGGGCACCAAGATGAGAATGTATGCAGATATTTCTCGGATGACTCAATTAAAGCGTAAATCTTTTCTGTCAATGAGAAATGCAGTACAGCAAAAAGACACAACTTTTGCCCTTCAGTATCTAGCTAAGTGTTGTGTTGTAGTTAAAGATTCACAATATGATTTTTGGGATCTTAGTCCACTATCTGCTTTTATTGTCAAATCTGAAACACCTCTGTTTGTGCCTCCTGAGCTTAATTCCAAGTTTCTAACTTGTCTGAAGATGTGGATTAGGCTGTAACGAGAGTAGCTTTCTTTCTTTAGTTTGCTTTTGTGATGTACAACATAAATACAGATACATTCATAAAAATAAATACAAATATAGCAATACAAATACAATAAAATCTCAAAAACAATGATGGCTTGGGATCTGCCTATTTGGGGTGTTTTTTCTCCTTATAATTTCTAAGTTAGGATAATTTCCTTTGCTGCTTCTCCTCCTCATTGGGTCTGTCTGCTTTGAGGTTTATGATCTCTTTTTCTTAGATGAATTGGAATTTCTTTTGATATGCCTTTGTATAAATCGCTTGTAAAATTTAAAATCAATAAAGAGAATGTATATAAAAAACAGGTGCCAGGTTAGGACCAGCAATGCCCTCCACTTTCCAATCCAGCTGCAATAATTGGTGACCTGGTGTGACCTGGCAGAAAATCACCACCGCAGGGTACCTTTTGCATGAATAAACCTTGAGTTGGATAACTGATTGGTGAATTTGTGTGAATTTGGGGGAGTTTATGCACATAAGCCAACATGCATTGCCTATCTCTTAGCAGAATCATAAAACACCAGAAACCTCTTAGTAAATCATCAGATTCTGTACATAATTGGCAAGTTCCTCTAGGTAGCAGAAGATGAGCTATGGTACTTTATATAAAGCCACAAGCATGTTGCCCTTTTCTGTAGGTTAATCATACAGTCCTTCAGAAGCTTTTATAATGGTCTGTATCAGAGAAAGCAACAGTGGAATGCATATCCTCCTTACAAAGGTATAAAAAAATTTCTCTCCTATCACCTCCCTTTAACTCTCTATTAATGCATACATGGTTGGGTATAGTTGCTGGGAGGATTGCCCATCCTATTTTATTTTACTTGTCCTAAAAAAAAAACAAACCCTACTATAAGAGTGACATGTTGACGAAACCTGCTAGTTTTATTTATTTATTTATTTATTTATAAACGTTTCTATACCGATATTCGTAGCAACATCATATCTGTTTTGAATACCCTATTGAAGTTTTGAATAGCCTATTGAAGCACTGCAAACCTTGTTCAAGAAAGATTCCAAGCAACAGTTCAGTTTATCATTTTAATTGGGTTTTTTTTTAATGATGTTTTAAAAAAAGAACTTAAAAAGTGTAGGGAGGACTCCCAGTGATCGTTGGTAGGAAGAGTGCCATAATCTTTAATGAAGATTTCCTACTGATTCAATGAACATGCAAAAAATTCCAGATCTTTGCCCAACTGGTTCGGCAAACTTTTCACAAACAGAAAACCTGCAATTGCAACAAAATCCACTTCAGATCTTTGGGAAACATAAAACAGATCTGAGGAAACCTGTCTGGTTTTGAGTTTGACGTCTTCTTCCCACAGCTTTAAAGATGGGCATTACGGAGGGCTAAAGGAAGAGGATTCGGTGAAGGGTTACTCTGTTCCTTCTCTAAACCAGGAATTCCATTGCTTGCTTCCTTGTTACCTTTTCCTTTTATTGCTTTTCTTCCCAATTGTAGCCACCTTTCTCAGCACTAGCGCATCAACCAACCATTGTGTCACACTGTTAAGTGTGCATTTTCCAACTTGTTTACATTTTGGTAGTTCCAAAGTTCCAAGCGTCTATTTTTTAAAATATTGATTGCTATTGTTACAAGTGCCGGCCGCGGCAGACCCACGGCCCAGCCCCCTCACCTCTCTCAGACGAATCCAGTGCCTGGTTCCTCGTCCTTGGCGGTGGTGGGTGGCCGGCTCCATCCTCGGGCCACTGCTGGTGCCTCAATCTCAGCTGCAGATCCCTGTGCTCCGCGTCGGGCCTCTTCTCATGGCCCATGGAGAGACGCCGCCGTCCAGTGCCGTGCCCCTCCCTAGGCGCACGTGCGCGCACCATTAAGTCATATGAAGGGCCCGCGGTGAGAACTTGGCTGAGGCCCTGGATGATGACGTCAGCGGAGCTCCGGTACTTAAGGCTGGGTTCTGCTCCTAAGGATTGCCTTTGCAACAGGTCTCCACGCTGGTCGTGTACTCATTACCTCCTGGTGATTCTCCTTGTTCCTGGTTCCTGATCTTTGCTGACTCCTGTTCCTGGTTCCTGATTCCTAACCTACCCTTGGATTGCCTTCTCGGACATGACCTTTGCATTACCTGACTACGCTATTGATTCTCTCCAAGCCCGGACCTCTGCATAGCCTGACCACGCCGTTGACTCTCTCCAAGCCCAGACCTCTGCATTGCCTCACCACGCCGTTGACCAAGCCTGGACCTCTGCATTGCCTCACCACGCTGTTGACTCTCTCCAAGCTCAGACCTCTGCATTGTCCGACTACACTATTGACTCTCTCCAAGCCCAGACCTCTGCATTCCCTGACTACGCTTTTGACTCTCTCCTCATCCAGACCTCAGCCTCGGCTTGCCACTGCTTCCAGATTGCCGCCGGCCCTGACTCCAGCTTGCCCTACAACACTTCTTCAGTCTACGTCCTGGACGTGGCCTATTCATGCTTCGGCCTGTTCTTGCTCGGGCATCCCCTGTCTGACTTTGGTTCTATTGGCGCCTGGGACTCCGGGCCTATGCTGCGTCCAGTACAGACTTCTTCATTCCACTGTTGCTGCCTCTGGGCTGACCTCTTGATCCTTCCATCGATGACGACTTACAGAGGCCCACCTAAGTCCAGCCGGCCCCGGTACCCAAAGGCTCAACCCGCTGGGAACGAGGGCTGGTATTGGTGAAGTGCCAGCCGGCCTCCGTCCTTCAGCCCACTCCGCCTGCCAATGGTGGGGACCCATAGGATCCCTCGTATGGGTAGCGTCAACCCCACCTCGGCCCAAGGGTCCACCTCCAGCACAACAGATATACCTCGATAGGGAGCTGATGAGCTAACCGGTCTATGCACAGGAATAGCCCAGATCCAGGCCATTTTCATAAGACATAAATTAGCTTTCCAGCAATTTTCTTGTGGTAAAGTCTGCACAAAAGCATGGACTTTTTTTGAAAAAAATGTCACTACACCTTCCTGAGGGGTAGTTTGGTATGGAAAATCCCTGATTTAGGCAATTATCCATATGGAATTTTGCTATGTGAAAATTGTTAATGCACTGATTTGCTTGATTCTTCAGCTCATTAGCAATGTTGCATAATTTTTGTGAATGCCTTCATGGACACAAAATTAAGTGTGAAAAATGGCAAATAGCACAAGCAAAACTTTGCAAATGTGATTATGTGTATTATTTGCCAATTTTCCGCATATTATTGTATTTAGAAAGGCATTTGCACTTTAAGGTATTGGTCATTAGATCCATATTTCATCCTTCCAGCCCCAAGGGAATTGTGTTGCAATTCCTAGTGTTGCGATTCCGGGCCGCCCCCGGAATCGCCACCCACCTGGTCGCGCGTCCGCTCGGGCCCCGTGCTCCCCGGGCCTCCGGGGATCTCTGCCGCCGCAGGCCCGGCGTCTCCCCACCTCGCCCGGGCCTGCAGCGCCTTCAGTTCCTGCTCCTTCGCTTCGCCGGAGCAGCCGGCGCCTCGCGGTGCTAAGCCCCGCCCCCTAGACGCGCGCGCGCGTCTAGGGCTAGTATTTAAAGGGGCCAGCGCGGGAAACCTCAGGGACGCCCCCTGATGACATCAGACGCTGCAGGGTACTTAAGCCCTGCAGCTGGACCAGGACATCGCGTTGCAACGAGGTTCCCAGGTTCGTCCTGCTCCCAGTTGCTGTGTTCCTGCTCATCGCTTGATCTCCTGGTTTTCGACTTCGGATTGGCTTGTGGTTCTTCCTGGCTCCTGACTCTGGTTTGGCTTCGGTGACTTCTGGCTCTCGACTCGGCTTGGCTTTCGGTACTTCTCTGGCTCTTGACTTGGACTGGCTGACGACGATCCTCTGGCTCTAGACGCGGACTGGCTGACGGCGATTCTCCGGCACCTGACCCTGGCCTGGTGAGCTCGACTCCGTCGGTAGAGATCTCCTAAGTCCCAGCGGCCGGGTTCCTACGGGCTCCTCCCGGGGGGACACCGGCTTCCAGGGTGAATCGCCTAAGTCCCAGCGGCCGGACTCCTACGAGCTCCTCTCGGGGGAGTACCGGCTTCCAGGGCGAAGATCCACCGGGTCAGCCTCTCCTCCTGGCCCTTGGTCGCATAGGGCCCTTCGTGTCCTCCTCTCAGCTGTCCGCGAGCCTGTCTTCGCCGCCTCCCGGTTGGAACCGGTGTCTCTACCTCTCTAAGGTATTTCATCTCCTGGTTCCGATCGGCCCAAGGGTCCACGAAGCTGACAGATTGCAAGGCCATGGACCCGGCGGACCTTGCCGGTCTCAAGGCTATTCCAGGCCTGGCCCAGAAGTTGCAGCAACAACAGAGCTGCCTCGACACGCTCATGTCGACAGTACAACGTCTGGCAGATCGCGTTGATGGAGCCTCCGCAGCAAGTTCCCAGGCGTCCATGTCCCAGGCCAGTCCCAACTTCGCCGCTCCCGTACAGATGCCCGCTCCATCCCGATATTCAGGGGATCCGAAGGCATGCCGGGGGTTCCTCAATCAATGCTACATCCGCTTCGATCTACTACCCGCCCAATTCCCTACGGACCGAGTCAAAACGACCTTTATAATCTCCCTCCTGGAGGGGAGACCTCTGTCTTGGGCTTCAGCTCTTTGGGAACGACAGGATTCCCGACTGAATAATCTGGTTCAGTTTGTCAAGGCCTTCCGCAGAGTCTTCGACGAGCCTTCCCGGGCCTCCACGGCCGCTTCCGAACTGCTTCAGCTCCGGCAGGGCAATCGGCCCCTAGAGGAGTACGCCACAGAGTTCCAGACCCTGGCCACTGAGCTGGCCTGGGGGACCGACAGCTTGCACGGCATCTTCATGGAAGGCATCTCTCCTCGTCTTCAGGATGAGCTCGCCGGCTGTGACCTCCCCGACGACCTTCAAGAGCTCATTGAACTAGCTGGGCGCGTAGACCGACGAATTCAGCGTCGGTTCCGAGAGCGACGGCCTACTCAGGGCCAAACCACACGCAGGATCACTCCGCCTCGAGTCCGGACGTCTCCGCCTGCAGCTACCACTCCATCAACCGAGGAACCCATGCAGTTGGGTCGTGGTCCCCTATCTTCTGAGGAACGCCGACGCCGCCGTACCCAAGGACTGTGTCTTTACTGCGGGGGCCAGGGGCATTTTCTGGCCCGCTGTACCGAGCGTCCGGGAAACGCCCGAACCTAGAGCTCAGCGGGGAGTTGACTCTAGGCAACATTTCACCTAGCTCCCCATGTACCGTTCCGGTACGCCTGTGTCTTCCGGAGGGAGGCTTCGACACCCTAGCCTTACTCGATTCTGGGTCCGGGGGGAATTTCGTCCTCCAGGAGCTGGTACAACAGCTACAGCTCGAGGTTTGCCCGCAAGAACCGCCTGTGCGGGTTTCCTCTATTCAAGGGAGCCCTCTTCCTGGTATCATATCCACTCGCACCAGCCCTCTGAAGCTTCAGGTGGGAGCCCTCCACCAGGAGGAAATCTCGTTTCTTATCCTGGAAAAATCCATCCACCCAGTCATTCTGGGCTTACCCTGGCTTAGGGAGCACTCTCCGGTGATCGATTGGAGGTCTCTACAGATTACCTCCTGGAGTTCTGCGTGCCACCGTCATTGCCTTCCTGCACGCCCGCTACAACCCATTTCGCTCTGCACGGCCTCGTTAACAATACCTCCACAGTACCATGCCTTTCAGGATGTTTTCTCCAAAGAGAAGGCAGAGTTACTCCCAGAGCATCGCCCGTTCGATTGCGCAATCGACTTGCTCCCGGACACCACGCCCCCCCGTGGGAGAGTATATCCTCTGTCCTTACCAGAGACCAAGGCTATGTCCGCCTACATTAAAGAAAACCTGGACCGAGGGTTCATCAGACCGTCTAACTCCCCGGCTGGAGCCGGCTTCTTCTTCGTGGCCAAAAAGGATGGGTCTCTCCGGCCCTGTATTGATTACCGGGGCTTGAACCAGATTACCCGGCGAGACCGCTATCCATTGCCTCTGATTCCGGAGCTCCTGGATCGCCTGCAAGGAGCTCGCATTTTCACCAAGTTGGACCTTAGGGGGGCATACAACCTCGTACGAATTCGACCAGGCGACGAGTGGAAGACCGCCTTTAATACCAGGGACGGCCATTACGAGTACCTCGTCATGCCCTTCGGTCTCTGCAACGCCCCAGCGGTGTTCCAAAACTTAATGAACGAGGTGCTACGGGACCTCTTGTACACATCCGTCATTGTGTACCTTGACGATGTGTTGATCTACTCCCGGAACCTCGAGGAACATCGGCAGCATGTACGACAGGTTCTGCAAAAACTGAGGGAAAACCAACTGTATGCGAAGTTGGAGAAATGCCAGTTTGAGGAAGAATCTCTGCCCTTTCTGGGATACATCGTATCCTCCACCGGCTTCCGCATGGACCCTGAGAAGGTTGCTGCCATCCGGAACTGGCCCCAACCGGTGGGAGTGAAGGCGATCCAACGGTTCTTAGGCTTCGCCAACTTCTACCGTCACTTTATTCCACACTACTCCTCCCTGGTGGCGCCATTAACGGCCCTCACACGCAAAGGCGCCGACGCACGAAACTGGTCTTTCGCCGCCGTCCGGGCCTTCCAGGACCTTAAAGAGGCCTTTCTGCAGGACACTTGCCTCCGACACCCGGATCCCTTACATCCGTTCGTTTTGGAAGTGGATGCCTCCAACGTGGCCGTGGGAGCCGTCCTGTCCCAAGCCTCCAAAGACGGGAAAACCCGACCATGCTCCTACTTCTCCCGAAAGTTTTCACCTGCTGAGAAAAATTACGGAATAGGAGACAAGGAGCTATTGGCCATTAAGCTGGCCTTCGAAACTTGGCGTCAGTGGTTAGAGGGGGCCCAACATCCCATCGTGGTGTACACGGACCACAAGAACCTCGAGTACTTGTCCCATGCTCAGAGGCTCAATCCACGGCAAGCACGCTGGTCCCTCTTTTTCAGCAGGTTCAATTTTGTTCTCCAATATCGGCCAGCAGCCAAGAATACTAGGGCAGATGCCCTCTCACGTGTTTCGGAGAGTGAAGATGGTCCCAACCCTCCGCAATACATTCTGGATCCGGCAAAGGTCCAACTGGCGGCCACCGAACTAGCACCGGCAGGGACTACGGTGGTTCCCGTACGTGCCCGAAGGAGGGTCCTGGCGTGGGCACACGATTCTTTGACGGCGGGGCACCCCGGGGTAGCCCGGACTCTCCAGCTCCTGACTGAGTTTTATTGGTGGCCGAAGGTAAAGGAGGATGTCCGCCTTTACGTCCAGTCATGCCCCACATGTGCGCAGCAGAAACCGTTGCCTGGTCGCCCCTGGGGACTCCTTCAGCCTCTCCCTGTACCCGCGGAGCCGTGGACCCACATCTCCACAGACTTCATCGTCGAGTTGCCTCCCTCACAAGGGAAAACGGTTGTCTGGGTCACGGTTGACCGCTTTTCTAAAATGGCTCATTTTGTGCCATTAGCGAAGCTACCCTCGGCTCCTGAGTTGGCAGACCTCTTCGTCCATCATGTCTTCCGCCTACACGGTCTGCCTCAGCATATCACCTCAGACCGTGGGCCCCAGTTTACGGCCAAGTACTGGCGGGCGCTCTGCAAGAAGTTTGGGATTCAGGTAGACCTGACTACGGCGTTCCACCCCCAGGGCAATGGTCAAGTGGAACGCACGAACCGAACCCTGAAAACGTTTCTCCGCGCTTTTGTAGGGGAGCAGCAGGACAACTGGGTGGCTCTCCTCCCCTGGGCCGAATTCTCGTACAACCGGCATCGACACTCTGCTACGCAACAGTCTCCCTTCAAGATGGTATATGGAAAGGTCCCTAAACCACCATTACCGTTGCCTGTCTCCACCTCCTCGCCAGCAGCGCAACTGACGGCCAGCCAGATTCAGCAGCTTTGGCACTCCACGCAAGAGCAGCTCCCCGCTACATCGGACCTTTTCGGGTAGCCGAACGGGTTGGCGCGGTTTCCTACCGCTTACGTCTCCCATCTACCCTTCGGATACACGACGTCTTCCACGTTTCTCTCCTCAAACCAGTGGTCCTCTCTCGCTTTCGGCCTCTGCCTCCGGAGCCTTCCGAGGTTGCTTCTGATCCTGGGACCACGTACACGGTGAAAGAAGTCTTGGACGTTCGGTTCCGTCGTCATCGCTGGGAGTATCTTCTCTCCTGGGAAGGATACGGCCCTGAAGAGAACTCATGGGAGCCCTCCGCCCACATTCTGGATAAGGACCTCCTTCATCGATTCCATATGGCGCATCCTGATAAGCCGCGTCCCCCCGGGAGGGGGCGTAGGGGGGGTACTGTTGCGATTCCGGGCCGCCCCCGGAATCGCCACCCACCTGGTCGCGCGTCCGCTCGGGCCCCGTGCTCCCCGGGCCTCCGGGGATCTCTGCCGCCGCAGGCCCGGCGTCTCCCCACCTCGCCCGGGCCTGCAGCGCCTTCAGTTCCTGCTCCTTCGCTTCGCCGGAGCAGCCGGCGCCTCGCGGTGCTAAGCCCCGCCCCCTAGACGCGCGCGCGCGTCTAGGGCTAGTATTTAAAGGGGCCAGCGCGGGAAACCTCAGGGACGCCCCCTGATGACATCAGACGCTGCAGGGTACTTAAGCCCTGCAGCTGGACCAGGACATCGCGTTGCAACGAGGTTCCCAGGTTCGTCCTGCTCCCAGTTGCTGTGTTCCTGCTCATCGCTTGATCTCCTGGTTTTCGACTTCGGATTGGCTTGTGGTTCTTCCTGGCTCCTGACTCTGGTTTGGCTTCGGTGACTTCTGGCTCTCGACTCGGCTTGGCTTTCGGTACTTCTCTGGCTCTTGACTTGGACTGGCTGACGACGATCCTCTGGCTCTAGACGCGGACTGGCTGACGGCGATTCTCCGGCACCTGACCCTGGCCTGGTGAGCTCGACTCCGTCGGTAGAGATCTCCTAAGTCCCAGCGGCCGGGTTCCTACGGGCTCCTCCCGGGGGGACACCGGCTTCCAGGGTGAATCGCCTAAGTCCCAGCGGCCGGACTCCTACGAGCTCCTCTCGGGGGAGTACCGGCTTCCAGGGCGAAGATCCACCGGGTCAGCCTCTCCTCCTGGCCCTTGGTCGCATAGGGCCCTTCGTGTCCTCCTCTCAGCTGTCCGCGAGCCTGTCTTCGCCGCCTCCCGGTTGGAACCGGTGTCTCTACCTCTCTAAGGTATTTCATCTCCTGGTTCCGATCGGCCCAAGGGTCCACGAAGCTGACACCTAGTCTTCCTTGAACATCACCAGCTTGCTTTGCCAGATCAGGAGTAGTTTGATTTTTTCCATAATGTGAAAAATTACAGGTCATTTTTACCGCTGACCTGTGAGGACGTGTGGGCCTCGACTCTCGGTCTTTGTAATTACTTCCGAGCTAGACCTCAAGAAACAATTGCCTTTTTGAGTTTTCTCAAACATGCCTCATACTAAGAGGAAAGCTTGGGTATGCGAAGTTTCCTCTACTCCTGATTATTCACGACAACCAAAGATCGATGCAGCCTTCGCGAGGACGCCGACAATTAACCCAGAAGCTGTAGTCGCTGGGGCAGGCAAGGAGCAGCTGCTGAGCCCACTGACGCTGGAGACATTGTTGAGCCCGGGATATCCAACGGTTCCAGATCCACCTATGAGAGCATCTAGCAGTTTGGTTTTGCCTGAGAAGTCCTTGTTTGTAAAAAGTGGCACCCAGAGAAGAGAGGAGGAACTCTCTTCGGAGAACCCGATGGAAACGGGTTCCAGGAACCACAAAATTTTGGCAAAACATCGCCCAGAACAACTAAGGAAAAATGGTGAAGGCCTTGTGGAGGTAGGAATTGCGATGAATAATATACCTCTTCTTAATACTACCTCTGTCCTTGTGCCGTCTTTAGAGGAAATAAAGAATATTTTAATAGTAATGCAGAAATCTATTAATACACTTACCGCAACTGTGAAGGAAGCAATGAATAAATCTTATAAGCTTGAAGAAACGCTGATATCGGTTGAGAAAAGTACTTTTACTTTGGAAGGGAAAGTGAAAAAAATGGAAGATGTACAAATAAATCTGATAAAATCGGAGAAAATGTTTGAGAACAAAATGGAGTTCTATGAGAATCAATCAAAGAGGGCTAACTTGCGTTTTTTGAACTTTCCTAAAACCAAATTACAGTCTCCTATGGACTTGTTGAAAAGTTATTTTGTGAATATATTAAAATATTCATTGGAAAAAATACCTGATATAACAGCAATTTACTATCAAATACAACATTCAGCTGGGGGAGAAAATTTTAACCAGCAAGAAAATCAAGAGGAAGTAACTTTGGATTTAACAGACTTACTGGAAAAATCCTTTGAAATGGATATTACTTTAAGAGCTACATTACTTGTGCAGTTTTCCTCAAGGTCTGATAGAGATAATGTTTTAAAGCAGTACTTTAGATTTCAGAAATTGAAATTTTTTGGACAGCCTATTTGAATCTTCCCAAATATTGCAAGGATAACACAAATAAAACACAAAAAATTCTTAGAAATGAGAGGAGAGGTAGTAGAAAGAGGTGCACGGTTTATGCTACGTTTTCCCTATCGCTGTTTATTATACTGTGGAGATGCAAAGCATGTATTTACAGACCCGATGCAATTGCGCATCTATTTAGATTCTTCATCGTGATCCTAGAATGAATCCAAAGGTAGTTGAAAAGGAAGAAAAATGTTGGTGTCACTCACAGAGTTTCAGCTTGTATTCTTTTAATGTTATGAGATTTCCTTCACTTATCTGCTACATTCACCCTTGGTCTCCTGTGTTTCTTTAAGTCATTGTTTCAATGTGCATATGGCCAGGTGATATTGTATTACCTTTTTTTTTTTTTTCTTTATGTGAAATGTTGGATTGGTACTTGTTTATCTGGAATATGATAACACATTGGAAAAAAATTTCTTGTAATAAAGGCAAAAAATGCAATAAAGAATAAATTAAAAAAAAAGGAAACAGGCCATTTTTGATCTTGCTTTTCTGGTTAAGTGATCTGTAGACTGGAGCATTGTGAACAATTTATTTTCATGATTATTCATTGTAGATATCCTAACCATTAGCCCTTGTGGCAGCAATCAAGGACTCAAATTCACTAACCACGTCATAGTTACAAGGTACATTATTTTACCTGAAATCTGTATTCCATAAAGTCATTCTTTGACAGGTTACTATAATGTATCGATATTATATTACTTAACATCTCATGTATCATTAGTTCTGCTATGTATAAATTACTTAAATTTATATTAATTTTAAATGTTGTAGAACTAAATGAGAACAGTTGAGTTGACATCTAACTTGTACCATAGATCTTGTTCAACCTCGTTCATATTTTATTTTGCATGCACCACTTTATGGGCTCTCAATTTCTTCGCCATATTAAATGCCTCATTTGTGATGTGAGAGACTTAAGCAGGCCTATAATACTTTCAAATCATCTTCCATCACAAAATGCAAAATAGGGGTTTTATATTTTGCACGTTAATGTGAATGGAAATGACATTATTGGCAGGGGCAGGTGAAAAGTCAATTGCATGGGAGCAGACATTAATACAGCCTGGGAAATCCTAAGGTTGTAGAGAGCCTTCACTCCGTTCTTTTTCTTTACCTCCATCCCCTTTTCCCCCAAAGTGGAGATCTCTGATTCAATGACTTCAAATGCAGGATCAAAGAAAGCAATAAAATTAACTTTTTTTTTATAGGATGTGATCTCCATCTGCATAATTGAATTGAAGCAAAATTTATGATCCGATTCTATAGTCTGAGACTCAGTGAGTCTGAAGCTCAACGATGAAAAGATAACGGAAGCACCAGGAGACCTTTCCAGGCACCAAGTTGCCTGAGAGGCAATGGCCTCATACTGTATGGCTTAAGATGAAGCTTTGCAGAATACCAGAGAGTTTGACAGAAGGGACACAGTTCATTTTAGAATATTAAGGGTTACTGGATGATATCAGTCATTAAACACTGATTGAAGTAAAACAACATAAGGAAGGTAACTTTCAAATAGCCTGCAATGGGCTGAAGTCTGCATATACTTACTTTTCAAAATTTACGGGTGTATACGGTAAGAGGTAGATTTTCAAAGATGCTCATGCAAAAAAGAGCCTGTGAGCACGCAAAATGTCACACATGCGAGTATATCCTATTTTAAAAATAGCCAAAACTGTATATATATGATGTATAAGAAACCACTGTGATTACAGAAACACCATATTCATGAGCTGAAAACAGTTAATACCATATAGTCTATAAATTTCGTGTGGACACCTCATAAATTTGCGTGGGCTTTTGTTTGGATGCCTTACGCTAAGGTTATGCAGCGTTTGAAAGCTGTTATACACGTCAATTAGGTTATTTTTGACTGTGTAACCAATTTATAATCATCGGTGACCACACTCATTGATGTACATTTTTTTTGAAAACTTTTTTGAGAAGAAATTTTTATGAAAAACAAAGAATTGTACTTATCTTTTTAGTTGTATTAAAAACGGTCCAAGACGCTGTACAAGATAGCATACGTTCTTTGTGTCTGTCTCTCTGCATGCACTGCTACTCAGTTTCAGCTTTGGCTAGCAGGGACCCGCCATTACTATGGACTGCCTTTTTAAACTAAACAGGAAGTTCAGGATTAGCCAATCGAATTTGGGGGGCGGTGGCTACAATCCCCAATCAAAATTTAAACCAATGAAGACCATTCAACGCTGTCATTTAATCCATCTGGAGCTTCAGATGCGAGGGTGAAAATCCACCAGTGCTCGCGATAATTGAGCTGGCAACTGAGATCACCACCACAATCACTCTCGTGCACTTGTTCCAATATAGTCCATTTACGTTGGTCGAAAGTATGGTGGTCCTGAAGACAATGATTCACTATTGGAGCTTCAACGTTACCAGTGTTAATGCGACTTCTGTGTTCATGCAGGCGGATTTTAATCGCCCTGCTCGTACGGCCAACATATAAAAGTGGGCACGGACATACAATTAAATAAACAACTTGGGTGGATTCACATGTAGTAATGTTGTTCTTTCTGTTCATTTGTCCTGTAATTGGATGACACCATTCATTACCTTCTATAGTGGTAATGCACATGTCACATTTTCCACATTGGTTATGTACTCTATTAAACTGAACTGGGTTGATTGGTAAAAGGGATGCCCGCACTACATGATCCCGAACATTTTTACTTCTCTGGTAGGAAATTAATGGTGGTTCAGCAAACGATGGGTGAAGTTGCAAAACATGCCAATGTTTTTTGATACTTTGATCAATAAGATATGATTTGTCCATGTGTTGGAGCACACAGATACTCGCTGTGACTGGTGATTTGGACTGATGTTGTAGCAACGCATTACGGGGAGAATAATATGCTTGACTATAGGTTTTAAATACTGCTGAATAGGGATAGCCATGATAAAAAAACCTTTTAGCAAGTGAAGATGCTTGAATCTTAAACTCATAGTCAGTTGAGCACAATCTGCGAATTCTAAAAAACTGGCTCACAGGAAGACCATTTTTAAAGGCGCAGGGGTGAAACTGTTATACATTAATAGGTTATTCCTATCGATGGATTTGCAATGTTGTGTGTAACTGGGCTCCTTGCTTATAGATCAATATGTCCAAAAACGCAATTTGTTCATGGCTAGCTTGAGTTGTAAATTGCAAATTAGGGTCCAGACTATTAATCCACTGACTAAACTCATCCAAAGCTGGTCTTCCCGCAGTCCAAAAAAACAATAAGTCTATGTAGCGAACCCAGAATGGGATATTGGAAAATCACATAGAGATATAAATAAATTGTCTTTCAAAACGATCCATTACCTAGTTGGCTATGGATGGGGCTGCTGAAGACCCCATAGCAATGCCATGTGTTTGCAGATAGTATTTGCCATTAAATTGAAAATAATTACGCCGAAGAACCAACTGGGAAATCTCAAATATAAACTTAAAGGGAATGCGTTCCCCTTCCAAATTGTCTTTTAAACTTTCTTCTATAGTGGTAAGTGCTATCTCTTGAGACACATTTGTGTATAGGGATATTACATCCATTGTCACCAATAGAGTCGAGGACGTGGGCAAACTTTCTTCTTCTACATAGTTCAGAACCTCGGTAGTGTCTTTAATATAAGTTTTACAAATGGTTGCAAAAATATGTGTAAAAATATTGCCAATGGTTCAAGTACCGAACCATTGCTAGAAATAATGGGACGAAGAGGTGGATTATTAAGCGTCTTATGAGCCTTTGGCATGCCATATAGTATTGGAATACATGGGTGGTCAACTTGTAAAAAGCTTCTTTCTTTCCCTATTCAGCAGTCCCTATTCAGCAGTATTTAAAACCTATAGACAAGCATATTATTCTCCCCGTAATGCATTGCTACAATATCAGTCCAATATCAGTCCAAATCACCAGTCACAGTGAGTATCTGTGTGCTCCAACACAAGGACAAATCATATCTTATTGATCAAAGTATCAAAAAACATGGTATTAACTGTTTTCAGCTCATGAATATGGTGTTTCTGTAATCACATTTTAAAAATAGCAACATACTCATGAATATCAGGGACCGAGCGTAAAACTGAGCATTTGAAAAAGGGTGGGCCAGGGGCATTCTGGGGAGGGGTCACATTTACGCGAATAAATTGCTATTTTAAAACCTGCCAAAATGACCTGCATAAGTCTTTTACAGGCATATATTTGCTTCTGCTCAATATTTGCTATACGTGATCATAAACATTGTAAAAGTGAAAAGAAATGACTGAACAGAGGGTCTGGTTGCAATGGGGAGACTTCAGGCTGAACAGCCAGGAAGGTCTTCACAAGCTGTAGATAGATTAGATGGCCTGGTAGACTACTCTGTAAAACAGGTTATTTCATCACTGCGTGTAAAAACCGACTTGGGGCGGGGAAGTATCAAATTAACGTGGTTAAAATCTACACACGGATCCTTGTAAAATTGGAAGTACAAATACATGGGTATATGAGTTGGGCATAACTATCTGGTTAATTTCCAACTTATTCAGCTAAGAAGCACCTTTCCCGCTACTTAGACAGACAAATTTGAACTTATTCGGATAAGTAAAGCACTTATCCGGCTGTATTCCAATTTATCTGGCTAAGTAGCTTCAGGCCTAAATAGCTGGATAAATCGCAGGGGACTTGCACACTGGCGCGCCTATGTTGCATAGGCCGCTGGTGCGCGCAAAGCCCAGGGACGCGCGTAAGTCCTGGGGCTTTGCTTGGGGGGGCGTGTTGGGATGGTGTGGCATTTGGGGGCGTTCCGGGGGCGGGGCCGTGGGCATGGTGCCGGCCCGGGGGCGTTCCTCGGGCAGGCGTAACTTTCTGCACAAAGGTAGGGGGGGATGTAGTTAGGGCTGGGGGATGGGTTAGGTAGGGGAAGGGAGGGGAAGTTGGGGGGGGGGGGGGGGGCGGAAGGCAGGGGTGCCGGAGGCAGGCTGCTCGGCTCGGCGCGCCAGGTTGCACAATTGTGCACCCCCCTGTGCACGCTGACCCAGGATTTTATAACATGTGCGCGGCAGCACACGGATGTTATAAAATTGGGTGTAGATTTGTTCGCGCCAGGTTGCGCGAACAAATCTACACCTGCGCATAACTTTAAAAATCTACCCCTTTGATTCTAGCTTCCGGAATGCCTCTTGAGTGTGTGTAATTGAGTTATGTAAATACTTTTGCACACATTGGGCTCTGGTTGAATTTCAAAAGATTATTTACGCGCATAAACCGGGTTTTATTCATATGAATCCTTTTATTGAAAATGAACCCTGGACTGACCAAGACAATGCTTTGTTCCAGAAAGATGTCTAATAGGTGACAAAATATGTATTCAAAAGGCAGTTGATATGAAAAAATAATTCATGTAGTCCTGGCTTGACTTGTCTCTTCAAGTCCAATGGTAGTGCAGTATTCTAGCAGCCATATTAGTGCTGGAAGGATCTGTGATACTTTCTTTTTTTTTTAACCAATAAAGGGGGCCATTTTCTATCCGTATTGCATAGCGATAAGAGGCTATCGCACGTGAAAAGTCCCTTTTCACGTGCGATAGCAAGCAGGGGGAGGAGTCGGGGCGGCAAGGGGAGGAATCGGGGCGGTGAAGAGGCAGACTCGTCGCTGTCTTCGCTGGCGGCGATAAGGTAAGCCACGTTATCGCCGCCGGTAGCGCGCCCAATATCACCACCTTTCACGGTGGAACTATTGGGTGCAAAAGCCGGCAGTGATAAAACCGCGGTGGTGCGATGGCGGCCGGCTTTCACAGGCCCACCCCCCGTTACCGCTGGATTCACCATTCTGTGCGAGAATGGAGAATCCAGGCCAAAATTAGCAAAGATTGTGCTGTATCCAAGCTTCCCAGATCACTCAGACCTTTCTTCATCTCTGTGCAAAGTGTGATGGGAGTGACGCCCTCATCTAGTACTTCACGGAACTTATTTCAAAACACGCGATGGCATTTTTATTATCCTTGCTTGCTCATCTTTTAATTTGCACATCCGTTTTTTTTCCCAAATAAAATTGCTCAATAAAATCTATTATTAAGCAATTGTCAAATAAAAAACAAACAAACATGCAAATTTGTTTAGGAGCTCTGAAGAAACTGCTGAATGGGGCATCCAGCACCGCATTCCCACCTCTCAGCTCCCCTCTGAAACTGGTTCAGTGATTCGGAAAATGAAAAAGGCCCGAACATCGAAGCTCTCGCTTCACTTCTGATGCAGGGCGGCACTCTGCTGACCGCCACATTCAAGCACTTTTCTCAGGGTCCTGAAGAACTGAACAATAATGTCAACTTTATTTATTTAATTTATTTATTTATTTATTTATTTATTTATTTATTTAACAGCTTTTTTAGACCGGTATTCGTGGGTACATCATATCGGTTTACAGAGAACTTGAAACATTATACAAAGAACAGGGTGAGAAAAACTTGGAGGGGTAAAAACTAATATATTACAATGCATATATTTGAGGTAAAGGGTGAGGACAGAGACTTGGAGAAACACGATTGATTACAATGCCATATGCAAGGGGGAATATATACAAGGTGATGTGAGAGCAGATAAAGTAAATGAGTAGAGAACGGGACATTACAAGGGCTTAGGTTGGGGGTGGGGTGGGGGGGGGGGGTGTTATTCTGGGAAGGCTTGTTTAAAAAGCCAAGTTTTTAGCTTTTTTTTGAATTTGTGGGAGGAGGGCTCTAGTCGAAGGTCTGGTGGCAAGCTGTTCCAGAGGTTGGGACCAGCAATCGAGAAGGCCCGTTCTTTTGTAGTGTTCAAGCGGACCGTTTTTGTGTGTATGTGTGTGTGTGGGGGGGGGGGGGGGGGGCGGGTATATATGGTTCCAAGGTAAGCTGTCCTGGTGGGGTATTTAGGAATGGAAAAGCGAAGTCTGTTGTCTAGCCATTGTATGTTACTGTTGTATAGAGTTTTGTTTATAATTGAGAGTGTTTTGTAAAGGATTCGGGAGGCTATAGGGAGCCAATGGAGTTCTTTGAGGACTGGGGTAATGTGTTCTGTTTTGCGGGTGTTGGTTAGAATTCTAGCAGCGGTGTTTTGCAGAATTTGGAGAGGTTTAAGGGTTGATGCAGGGAGGCCTAGGAGTAGAGAATTGCAGTAGTCAATTTTTGAGAAGACTGTAACTTGAAGGACTGCGGAAATCATGGAGATGAAGGAGGGGTTTTAGTTTCTTGAGGACATGAAGTTTGAAGAAGCAGTCTTTTAGGGTTACATTGATACATTTTTTTAGGTTCATTTTGTTATCTATGGTTATACCAAGGTTGCAGGCATGTTGCTGGAAAGAGGTCAAGGGAGAGAGGGGGCTGTTGGTGGGTGAGTGTGTTTGGTTATTCTGGGTAGAGATTAAGATGAGTTCCGTTTTTGTTGTATGGAGGGCAAGGTGGAGGTTGTTGAGGAGGCGGTTTATTTCATTGAGGTAGTTTTCCCAGGTCTTCAGAGATTTGGAGAGGGATTCATGGATAGGAATTAGGATTTGGACATCGTCCGCATAGATGAAATGGGGGAAGCCAAGGTCAGAAAGGAGTTGGCAGAGGGGTAGAAGGTAAATGTTGAAAAGGGTGGATGAGAGGGAGGAGCCTTGGGGAGCTACTTAAGTGTGGGTGAGGAGTCGGAATTTCCGATCTTCACTGTGTAGTGTCTGTCTTCGAGGTATGAGTTGAACCATTGTAGGGCAGTTCCTGTTATGCCAATTTCTTTGAGGCGGTTGATCAGGATGTTATGGTTCATGGTATCAAAAGCTGAGGAGATGTCAAGTAATGCGAGTATGAAAAATACAATGTAGTTTTCAGTCGAGGGTCTACTTGCATGATCAGCTACCCAAGAGAATGGAATACAATAGAGGAAAATGGCAAAAACTGTTGTATAAGGATTTGATATCCTACATGCTTTAAGGTTGCTAGTTGGGATATGTCCTCTGCAGTGTGGACAGCTATAAGGGGGCAGTGAATGCGCCAGTGGACATTTTCTGCTGTCAACTAGAATGTTACAGTACTGTGTTACTCTTAATGGGCATTAGTGAAGTTTGAGAAGTGCTATAGCATGTGGGAATTGCTTGAGTCTACTGATTCTGTCATGACCTTCTCCCCTTCCACGGGTAACACAATATGGGGCAGATTTTAAAAAGTGCGCGCGGGCGTACATGTGCGCGCGCTAGCCAGCGCGCGCACATGTACGCCCGATTTTATAACATGCGTGCTCCAAGCCCGCTCCGAGCTGCGCTGCCTTCCCTAGTTCCCTATCCCCCCACCCCACCCCACCTTCCCTTCCCTTCCCCTACCTCCCCCGCCCTTTCCCCCCCTAACTTTTTCGTCTTTTTTTTTTGTTACAAAACTTACTTCAGCCCTGGGGCTGAAATAAGTTGCGTGTGCCGGCAGTCGGCCATGCGGAGGCCTCTGGCCAGGCTCCCCGCCCCCTCCTCGCCCCTTTTTGAAAGCCCCGGGACTTACACGTGTCCCGGGGCTTTACGCGTAACCCTTTGAAAATCTGGCCCTATAGATATATATATATACGTTTTTTTTCTTTATTTTTTAAAAGATACCATTGTCACAGAAATGCAAAACCATCTTTTTCTTCCAGCTCCTACAACATAAACAAAGCCCCGTTCACACAAAGCAAATAACCAAAGATGGCAGATTTTGAAGGTGAAATTTTATGTGCTTCGGGTCGTTAATGTTGACAATGTGATGAGTTTCTGCCCATGTGCTGCAAGTCTTTGAGTTTTCTCAACCATTTTGAGAATGCAAATGCATCCTAGGCCACGAGGCAGTGTTACTCCATGGTGTTACTTAAATGAAATGCTAACTGCTGTGCAATGTTCAGCGCCTCTTCTTAAAATAAACTTGTGTTCCCATTACCTGAACAATACCTTCTCTAGTATCTGATTGCCATTGCATAACAGTCTGATTTTGAAAGAGGGAATCTGTGTATGTTTCCCTGACAAAAGGCGAGGTGAAGCAGAAAATAGCACAGACAAAACTAATGAATGCCGCGCCTTGCTTGTGTACTTGGTTTGGGATTTATTATGCAGTAGGCTTGCGGGCCAAGAGAATAAAAAGCTTTATAAAATGTGTACATGATCCCTAGGCAAGGAATACACAGCACGAGAAAACCACACTCCCCAGTGATATGAATGCAAGTAACTTTTTTTTTTTTTTTTGTTAAAGTTAATATGCTACCTGGCAACCACCTCCATTAGCCTGAGATGAAATGAACAAGTGCATTAGCTGTGCTTTTCTCTAATTTCACAGCTTTCACACAGCATATTGTTAAAATAAAATGCTGTAAATGTAGAAAAAAGAATATACCACTAACTGGTAAAAGCCTATGTAAAAGAAGAACCTATTGGTTAGAAATATCACTTTCACAGGCTTCTTAACAGCAAAATAAAACAGTGCATTTGTTACTTTTTTTTTTTTTTTTTTTTAATAGAAAATGGACTCCAGACAAATGAGAACATGGAAGGATTTCCAGAAAATTTTCCCCCTTGAAAAAACTACTTGAAGGAAAAGGCTGAGAGCCCCTTTCATGTAGAGCTGTGCTGCAGGAGGGCATCCTCCCACGTGTCTTTGGAAAGGGAAGATTATACCGGATCAAAGAGGCCATGGAGCAGAAGAACCCCATGCAGGAAACCTGCACTAGAGGGCTCGTGCAGGAAACCCGCACTAGAGAGCTCATGCATCTCTGCACCGCTGCAGTTATTCTGGGGGTGCTGCTCACACCAAGGTGAAGGCAACAAGCTCAGGAAAGTGACGTATGTCGCAAATGTGTTGCTGACTCTTGAAATCACATAGGATTTGGGGGACATGGAAGCTAAAGACCATTGATGCTATCAATGTTACGAGAGATGGATAGGAGAGAGGATCCCAATAATTCCTTTGACAGGTAATCCAGGGTACCTAAATTTACTTCTAAGGTCATAAATACTTAAATAGTAATTATACAACTTCCCAATTTCTTTTTTGCACTCTAAACTAAGATTAACATTGAACCCTGGATTTTGTTTTACATTTGAATTTTTTTTTCCAATTATTTTCAGCTAATTCTTTCAATAGTTTTGAGAATGTGTTTTCCATAATATGTGGATTTTTTTATAAGACAATAAAGAGCATGCTTACTAAAAACATGGTTATTAAAAACATTTTGCTCATTGATTCAGTGCTATTCTTTGACATTTTTTTTATTTTGAATACAAACTAATGTATAATGTCTTGTGAGGCACTTATTTGAAAAATGTGACTACTCTATCCTGCTCAGCCAAACCAAAACAAAGATGCTCTATACTGTACTGAAATCTATTATTTGCTGGTAGAATGCATATTAGACGGTAATTTTCAAACCATTGCGCAGGCGCATATATGCGCACACATGTCGGTGCATCCCAAGATCCGCGCGGCAGGGGACCTTGATGAGCACCGGGGCGCGTAAGTATTTAAGCCGACGTCTCTTAGCCATGCTCTGAAACACTCATGCCCCACCCCTTTCTGGAAACTTTTCAGTTGTGCGTGTAGCAGGCTTTTACGCACATAGCTGGGTGCTTTTTAAAACAGGCTCGGTGCGTGTCAGCCTGACTTATTCACGTGTGCCGGGCTTTTAAAATTCACCTCTTTATTTTTTTTTTATATTCTGCTTTTTAGCTCTTCAAAGCAGATTGCATTCAGGCACTGTAGGCCTTTCCCTGTCCCCAATGGCTTAGAATTTATTTAAAAATCTTATATACCACCTATCTATTTTCTAGGTTATTTACAAAATACACTCATAATAAAACAATCACATGTCCACAATAATTAAACACATAATAAAATTAATACATAGCATCATAAATTTGTACCTGAGGCAATTGGAAAGCACAGTGACTTGCCCAAGCTGACGAGGAGTGGCAGTGGCCTTTGAATGGAGGTTCCCCTGGTCCGGAGCCTGCTGCTCTAATCACTAAGCTACTCCTTCACTCCACATCTGGATAAAGACTGAAAAAGATAAATATCCTGACAATAGCTTTGGACAGTACTTCCAAACAGCCAAAAAAAATGCAAGACATTTCCATATCAGTGGCATCAATTCTGCAAAATTCCGGCGCTGTCTGTAGATGGCTGAATCTCTGGAGATATTTGACTTGCAGTAATATGTTTTCTTGTGCCAGCTCGGGGGATGTGCACCTCTGTTCTGCAGAGACTGAGTCTCCTGCAAGTGTCTTCCGTGCACTTCTGACTACAGCCCGACATTAGTTAGCTGTTTAATGACTATCAAGCTGTGTTGATTCCCTCATTAATATTCACAGACAAATGGCTGAATTAGTACAAAGCTTTACACGTGTGAGTGGGATTGCTGGATTGGCCACCCGTGCATCTTTCATAAGCATTCATAATTCAGTCGCCTTTGTAAAGAAATCCTGTACTTTCTCAGAAGCAGGGACTGGGACGAGGTCATGGAAGGCTAGTTCTGGACTTCTAAAGACGGCATTAGAGATTTTAAAGACCAACAGGAAAGCGCGGGAGTTTTCTGAAATGTACTTAAGTTGGACAATCTAAAAACCTAAATAAGAGTAGTCAACTAGTCGAGCATGTTTTAGAAATGTATAAAGGACAAGGATGGGATGGTGCCATGACCAGTGGCAAGGTGCTACCCTAAGTTCCTAGCTGTTAAAAGATATTAGCTTTCTCCCCATATCTCACACCTTCCCAGTTCCATTCCCCTACTCTGGACTGCCGCCATCCTCTGCAAATTCACCCTCCCACTGATGTATTTAAATTCCTCAGTGATTTAAAAAAAACCAACAAACCAGCGCCAGCATTCTCTCACCTCTTTTATCATCTCAAGTCACTGTTGTACATATGAGATGAGTGATTACAGTGTTTTTATTAGCTTACTTTTGGAAGGGAAAGAAGGCTTTTGGGATTGTGTTTGCATCACCCTAATAACCATTGTCTTTGGTGTCCCATCAACACCAAATTTCCCGACCATGTCAGTAGGGGCAGGAGGACTCTGATGGGGATGTTTTATGTCCCTGATCCTTGCATATCTGTGGGCTGCAGATCTACTTATGTGTGTTCTGAAAAGCAGGTTCCTTTAGTTCTGGGTGGAATTTCTTACATAAAAAAGTGATCAAATTATGAATGTTTATTAAAGCTATGTCTTTGGTGTTCAATCTTCAAAAAGTGCTCATTCCCTAAACTCGGTCTTGAAATTGTAGGCTCCTGAAGGTGGAGTTTTAGCTGAATTTAGGTTCATGTGATTTCCATTTTTAGCCACTGGACGGCTGGCAAAGTTGAGTCAATAAACTTCTGAGGGTAAATTGGCTGGCATATTTAGTGGTGAGGGTACGCCGCTTAATATACCCAGCTATGTACAATTTAGCTGGATATGTTTTTTGAGCTAACTTTAAAACTGCTCTCCAGCACTTATAAAGTTATCTGGCTATGGCCTAGATGCATTAAGCTGCAATTTTTTCTTCATGGGAGGGGCCCCACTATCACGGGAGAGGGACCCATGACAGTGAGTCCTTCCCCTGAAAAATATTGTGGCTGTATCGCTGCGTCGTTTTGTGGAATGATAAAATCCCACGAGGCCAAACAATGCAGCCTTGCTCTTTACCGTGAGATGGCAGCTCCCAACACACAGGGCCGCAATCACCTTACAGGGTCTAGCAAACCCTACCTGGAAAAACTCAGGGTGATTTGAAAAGGAGCGCTCATGCGCCCATAAACGCACATATCGGCACGCGAGCAATTTTAAACTGAGCTGACAAGCACACGCATATCATTTAAAGTACCCCTCCTGGGTACTTGTTGGCTAGGACTTTAGCGGCTTTTACGCACGTGTGCAGGCGGATTTAAAACATGCTCACGTGAGGGGGTCAAAAACATTTTTTTTCAAGTAGTCCACCAATTTGCCCAATTTAGATCGAGGTCTTCAGGACCCCTTTGACTCTTCATCCTCTTAACCCCGAACCCCCACGCTGTGCTAAACGCTGTAAAACTCGAGATCTCCAGACTTGCTCCTCAACGGGACCAGAAGTAAAGTTACGCAGATAACAAGCCGACGCGCGCCATGGCCAGTTTTTTAGAATGTGGATCTGTACACATAAATCTTGGCCCTGGCCCAGAAAAACACCCAAGCCCTGCGCCTTTTCCACCCCTCTATGTACGTGCATAATTTGTGGCTTCTTAAAATGCATGTTGCTCACGCGAGGCCCGCATATTCGCGTATGTGGCTGTTCTTGCGCGAGCAATGCTTTTAAAATCGGCCAGACTGCTTTTTTTTCCTCTCGTGGGAGCATGTTTTAAAATCCACCTGCATACACGCTTAAAAGCTGCTAAAGCCGTAGCTGAAATATTTGGTGGGGTATAGTAAACGATACCCGCGTACTTGTGAGCACGATTTAAAATCGCAGTGTCTCTCCGCTTGTGCCCCGATCTGTGCGTTTGTGGATGCATGCACATTCCTTTTTAAAATTACCCTGTCTGAGCTGATAAGCAGGGTAACTTGGAAACTCACTTATGGAACTGAAATGATCCAAAATTAAATCCATCCTGAACTAAATAAAAATGGCCTAGGTCTTCTAGTTATGCACAATTTGCTTTTTCAGCATTGATGGTGTTGAAGTCCAAACAGTTGTGCTCCTGCATGAAGAACACAGCAACAAATCTTCTTTGCTAATGTTGGTGCATTAAGGATGTGGGTTCCAGGAACCAAACACCTAGGCTTATTCCATGATATTCAAAGGAGTGTAAGGAATTATGCACAGATGCAAATGTACACTTCGGCATCTCTGAATTTCCCCCAAGTCTGCTGAATATTGTTTTTTGGAGCATAGGAAAAAAGATTGTGGACTGAATGTATCCAGATAATGATATTAGACATTTTACGAGATGGGAATTTTGCAAAATAGAGGCCCGAGGGAATAATACTATTAGCTGCAAAATGACTACATTGGCCAAAAATCCTCTTAAATATTTATTTGAAACCTTCAGTTCTTTTACATGAATTTTCGTTGCATGCCGTATCCAGCTTCCCAAAGCACTTTTAGCAGCATGAGAAAAGATGCCCCTGGCTGACTCTTCAGTTATTTATGGGGCTCAGGGATTCTGCAGAATCTACAACAATATCTGAACACGTAAAGAACATATACAAAACCAAAAACGTACCCATACGTGATATCATGCATTGCAGCTTGACTTGCATTAATTATTGGCCCACAGCAATATTAGTATCTCTGTGGTATTAAAGGCAGAACACAGCTGAAAAATAAAGCAGCCACAGTATTACAACAGACATAATTTATCTCACCAAATTAAAAAAAGGTCAATTAGTATTAATTCTTGTACATACCTCATTGGAAGTAAGTGCATATTATTAAATAGCTGCTTAATGGAGAACCAATGGCTCATTAATCTTAAGCATATCAACCTAAGAACCCTACGAAAACCAAAAGAACAGCAAATTAAATTGGGACATAGGCAGGAAAGGAAAGGGGGTTATCCAGCTGCCATGCACTCTCCTGGAATGTGTTCTACTGCACCTTTGTTCAGTGTGGAAATACTTTGCAGAGACGGGGCAGTCCCGATCTACAGTGCAAAAACAGTGAAAGGGCCCGCACGGCGTGAGGGACTCACATCCCCCAAGCCCACATAGAAAGCAGCGAGATGATCAGATGTCCGTCTCTGAGCCCGCTGGGCTTGGTACCCAGGCTGAGAAAGAGGGAGAAGGGCTGCACGAGCAGGTCTTTAGATTCCAATTAAATATCACCAGCATGACAGATGAGAAATGCATCTAATTCCATTTCTATTACAGGCTATTTTAAAACTTTTTAATCACCTGCGGTAAACATAAGAGAGCAATTCCAAAAGCTGTAATTTGTTTTTCTAATCGTAAGGAAAAATAATGCTTTCGCCCAGCTTCTCTTAGTTAATTTCTTAACCAAAAAAAGTAGTTTGTGAAAATTGATGCGACCTGGGCCTCTTTCTGGGTTACTTGTAAGGCCTGGGATCATATAGCGTAGTGCAGGTAGAGAAAGATAATCAGGGGGGAGGATCCATTCATTTGGCAGCCCTCCCATTGTTGCAGGTGTGTCCGGTGTTATTTACTTTTTGGGGGGACAGAAGAAAGTTTATTTCCAAGATCCTGGAAGAAGCGTTGTTCTGCTCCTCTTCCTACCCATCAGCGGACCTGCGAGACCTGCAGTTCCACCAGGGATCCCATCAAGGTCCAGTACATCTAACGGTGAATAAGAAATCATCTTTATTAAAAGAGAACACCCAATCAGAGTCTTCACAGTACCTTAGGGAGAGAGATACATTTGTTCTCTGTGCAGAGTCAGATTTTTGCCAACCGGGAAGGGTTTCCCGCCCACTCAAGGGGCCCTAACCAAAGGGGACCAGTGCGCCGCCTAATCCAGGAGGGTGGTCGGATTCCCGGCCTTGTTAGGAGACTCTTGCACACGCACAGAATTGTACATAAAGAAAGATTGGACATTCACCCAGTGGTCCCTGTGTCTCATTTGGGTACTCAGCACACAGCAAATGGGGTCTAGGAATTCACCTCACCCAGGGGATTCAGGAGAGGAAGTCGGCCACCCCCTCTGGGACCTGAGAGGACTCCTTTCTTCCCCCACTCAGAAAATCCCATACCTTGGGAGGTAAAGGAGACAGAAGAGCTAGTCAGGGACCCTGCCTCAAAGAGACTATAAATAACTTTATGGCCTCCCCTCCCCCTGCCACCCCGGGCCGGACATGTACACCGAGGTGGGGGTTACATTGACAATGGCGCTGATATGAGGCTTTGAACAGGTCCTGCTAGAATTTTCTGAGAAGGAAGCCTGGTCCAGGTGCAGTGTCCTCTTGCCTTCTTCTCATCCTCTCCAAAGGATTTTGTTAAATTACTCACTACGATGTTTCATCTGAGAAACGCTTGCAAGTCACTCTGGTAAAGTTTTTTTTGTTTTTTTTTGCTTCGACTAGTTTTTCATTTTGGGATTTATTTTCTTCATTTCATTTTAATATTTATTTTGGTTCAGTTTGTTTGCTGAACTAAAATAAACGTACAAGAACCACCCCCCCCTCCCAAAAAAAAAAAAAATGAAATTGGGCCTCCTGTGGACCCCAACACTGCTTCCCTGGGCATTCCTAGGGTCTTTCCAGGGCCTTCCTGAACCTTCCACCCCTGCCGAGGTGCTGGGCCTCTAGCCTACTGATTGAGCTGAGCGAAGCCCAGCCGGAGTTTCCCCAGGCCCTTCTAAACTTTTCTCTCACCCCACAGAAATCAGCAGGGGCTGGGGGCCTCCCTGACTGCCTTACTCCTTCTGAGGGTATCCCTGGCAGGAGAAAGAGGCAGGAGGGATTACCACTTGCTCCTACCCCACCTCATGTTTTTAAAAACAAAGCCCAGCCCTGTGGTAGGGCGATGCTGGTCGTTGCTATTTTTTTTTTTCTAATTCTACTGTTATGTTTAAGGAAGGATGTGAACCCCTGGGCTGAGATGAGCGATATCTCTGCCCACAGGGAGGAGCCCTGTGAGCCTCACCGTCAGCAGGCACAGTCTCAGTGACATGGGACACAGCTAGGAATGAAGACTTTATTAAATAGGAGAGAAGAAGTAGTCTCCACAGAAATGGAAATATATTCATACAGTCCTGGGAATGGAAACTACCCAGAGTGAGATAAAGCTGAGAAGATCCAGTAGTGGCCCGCGGAGCGGGGTACGCCAAGGATCCCCTCTGACGAGCATAGGCAGCTTCAGGAGTACAGAACCCGGAAGTGGCTCCTGTAGATGGTGTGTAGGTATTCTGTAGAGTAGGACGGTGAATGACTTCCACAGAAGAAAGGCGGTAGTGGCCCGAGGATCAGGGTATGCCACGTGGAATCCACAATGCAGTCTGTATAGTAGATGTCAGTAGAGGTACTCACAGTAGGTGGTTCTGGGAGAGAGACAGGGACCTGAGAAGCAGGACCAGTAGCAGTCAGGCAGGAAGGCCCTCCGAGGAGCGGATAGCCGGGAACGCAGGGGAGCCCCCGAGGAGTGGGTACTCAGAGCATCCGTATGCCAAGACCGAATCAGGAACAGGAAGTCCTTGAAAGTGGAGAATACAGCAAGATGGAACTCCTTGCTAACTCAAGGAAGGCAAGGGCAGGTTAGATAAAATACACTGGTGGGTTGACGTCATCGGGTGGGAACACCCCCAAGGTTCCCGCCATGACGTGTTCAAATGAGGCCCTTGTGCGCGAGCGTGCGTCTGGGTAACTCCAGGTCCAAGATGGCGGTCGGCAGCACCCACGCTGTCCCGGGAAAGCCGGAGAGGTCAGCGTGAACTGGAAGAGACTGCCATTCTTCCCAGACTTGATGGAGCAGGGAAAAAGAGGTGAGCATGAGAGGTCGCAGCTGTCTGCAACCGACAGGCGTAACATCTACCTTTTGTAAATAGTCAGTCATATCAAAGCAGATTATGTTCAAGTATTTTCCCTAACTTCCAATCTAAAGAGCCAATGGAAACTGAAATTTCCCTAGTTCACAGCCTGCTGCTCTAACCACGAGCCTGCTCCTTCTCCTCCTCCATCTATGTATCCTACTACTCTACCTTGTAAGGCTGTATATTTGTACAACTATATAAGAAAATGGCACCAGTGGCCCTAAGACCTGTCACAGTCGGTAAGCCCTTTGAATTGAGGCATGGTTGACACAACCAAGCAGACGAAAACCACTAGGCCCATGCTGTAGGTGGAAGCTCTTAGGGCCAAGGTCTAGACCTCACGTTTACCAAACCCTTTCCCCGTAGGTTGAGGGGGCCGAAAGGACTTAGGAGTGGTACGAATGAGTGAAGGGAGTTCGAGGACAGACCAAAGATCAGGGCAGGCAGCGTTCAGGCACAGACGAATACCAAACAGAGGTCAGGGCCGGCAGGAAGTGTCAGATAACAGGCAAAGGACAAGCACAAGAAATCAGTCTGGAGGAAAACAAGGGCCAAGGCGCAGAGAGAGATCAAGAGAGGGCAAGACAGGAGGCAGGAAATGGAACAGGCAAGGTGGGAAGATGGAGGGGCAAGGGAGTGGAGGCAGGAATTAGGGTGAAAGGCTGGGTCTGGAGGCAAGGCTGAAACAGGAACTGGAGGCAAGGCGAGGTCAAGAGCTGGAGAGAGAGAGAGAGAGAGAGAGAGAGAGATGAACAGGTACTGGGAATGAAGGCAGGATCAGGAGAAGCGACATACACTGTGGAGCAGGAGGACCTGTTGCTGAGGCGCTCGTTGATTGCAAAGGACTTCCTTATATATTCGTACTGTATGTGATGTCATCAGCTGTGTTCTCTGGATGCAGTATGATGCCGGTGGCTATGCTGGAGGCACTTCAGAGTAGAGGTGAGGGATGTTGCAAGACCTGTGCAATTTTGACATCATTTTGGCATCAGTCTCAGGGCTGGGTGCCATTTTTAAATAAAAGTAGTGGGGCAGGAGTAAGTGGGAATCACATTTGCCCCTTTTTATTGCCAGAAACCCTAAGGAAGGGGTAAGTTGGGGCTAGGTTTTCTAGCCCCATCTGATTTTGGGGGATTGGAGGAAGGGTCAGATGGTCCCAGAGTGGTCTCAGCTGGGCTTGGCTCAGCCCAGCCGGGTAGATCTTGGTGATGTATCATTATTATTATTATTTTTTTCTCAGCAAATTCTTGCATGCTAGTTGCTAATAGTGCACACTCATTGCTGAAATGATAAACACAAACATTCTTGGGTTTTTCCTAGGCACTGGGCATTCATTTCAGGTAAAATGAATTTAAACAAAAAATGACTGTTTCACCTCAGAATGCTCATTTGTGCATTCCTACTGTTGATCTTGTACCCAATTTTCATAGGGAAAGTGCACCAAGATTTTGCCTTTGAAAACTGCCATGAGTGCAAAGTCCCCTGTGCACTATTACACTGGTTTATGAGCAGGTACAATTTCTATGGAAAGAATGTGCAGAGACTTGAAATCTGCAACCTACGTATATTATTTTCCAGTCCAGCCCAAAACATGTCTGTATGTCTCCCTCCCCTTCCCCTCCCTCCAGACTGCCTTCCCTCAATCTGGCTAAAAATATGCGCGATATGGACCTCCCCCATTGCATATTTTTAACCAGGTTGAGTGAGGTCAATTGGTGATCCACAAACGCAACTGTATCGCAATTGTATTGGACAACAATTACCACAAGACGCAGGAGCACCAAGGCTCGCGATATGAAATCACGCTCTACCACCGGCTCCCTAAATATCCTCGGGTAAGGCATTTTGGGCCAGATGTACTAAACTCTATTCCGATAGCCATAAAAGTGCCTGATTCACTAAATCCACCCCCCCCCCCCACCCCCGCCGCCTTCCATGTCAACCAAAGTCTTAGCACATCAGGTCCAAAATGGGGGAGAACTCTCCAGTTACATCTGGCACCTTGCCTCCCATTGCTTCAACTGAGCCAGCGGTAATTATTAATTCATTTGAATCGCACTGCTGCTCAGCCTCTTTGGTGGTAACTGTCCTGCAGCTTAAGGACTAGAATTGGCAGCCAGGTCCTTCTGCCCCAAGGGTTTGAAATATTTGTAACCCTCAATTACAGTCCATTTGGATCCTCTTTGCATGACAAAGTGCTGCGTGACTATCACTGGAAAGCGGCATGCAGGAGAGCCGTGCCTTCCGAGCGGCCTGCATCACCTTCTCCCTATCTGCTTTAGGCCTTGTGCAGCTGGTTGGCTTTGCCACCGTCCTTGATCGTTATCTGATCTTCTTTTCTTCTGCAGCTTAGCGGGTGACTGGCACGGAGCTTGCAGGCTTTTCCAAGTGAGACTGTCAGGGCTGTGCGCAAGACATTAAAGCCCGTGCGAGTGTCTTGCCACAGCTGTAATTAGAAACAGATTATGGATATTAATTGGGTAATATTAAGACAGCGGTAGTAGCAGTTCTTTAGGCTATTGTCAGGCTGGAAGCCCTTACAGTGCAAACTTGCTGGGATTGGTGTCTTAATGCAGGTTTATTGTTAGATCAGGCAACAAAATAACATTCCCTGACTTATGAAGCACTGCAGGTATAAATGAAACAAGTAACTCTCATGGTTAGGGTAAAGCTTAAATCCAGTCCGCTTATCCAGTCCAGGTCAGCTCACAGTAAGTTCTCTTCATAGCCAAACACAGACTTTGCTTTAGGTACAACATCTACTTACAGACTTTGACACAGGGCTTCAAGATTTCGAATCAGAACATAGTACCATATTAACATAATAAATGGCGGCAGATAAAGACTAAAAAGGTTTATCCACTCTGCCCAGCAAGATGTTTTCGGGTTGTAACTGCTGCTCCGTGCACGCTACCCCTACCTCCATGCACATAATATAACATTAGTGTACATCGTGATAAGAACTCATGAGACATCTAAATTTCGGGAACACCTTCCACGTGTTCCAGCATTCCTTTTAAATCCCCTGAGGCCCAACCTGGATCCTCAGGGGCGGGGCCATTCACCAGGCTTTCTGGACTTTGAGCTTGGCTTCTCCAGAGCCATCCTGTGGTTACATGCATAGCAAACCGTTTCTGAACTGAGCAGACCTTGAGTCAAGGCCAGCCACAGCACTTTTGTTTACCTTAACAGCTATGATAAATCATATGAACATAGTCATTCAGCTACTACAGAGAGTGCTCTGCAGCTACAACAAATGAATTAAGACATCATAACCATGTTGAAACAAATTTATCAAGGACTCCTACAATGTCATATATATTTTCCAACTGTCTAAATTAATTCTAACAAACCTAAAAATACATCTTTATGCATTCGGGCCATAGATGTTCATATTTAATAGACTAAAATTGCAGAACAGGCTTGGGAAAAATGATCAATTAGAACCGGGTACATGGGCTTTGATCCAGTTCACCTCCCCCTTTCAATCAGTGATGCCAGTGACATTGAAATTAATTATTTTTGAAACACCCCCCCCCCCCCCCCCCCCCACAAGAGACGGAGGTTTGAGCATGCTACCACTTAAGTGAACTGCAGCAAAGAAAAAAAAGGACAATGCAACTACGTAACCTGAGCTGCCAGCCTAGGAAATTGAAAAGACTGCTAGACCCCTTACTTTGAAGGTACTTAAATGACCACTGAATAGGTGAGTCAGAGATTCAGGTAGGAGAATTGCATATCACAGCACCCTGGATGCTAATTTTGTAGGAAATATCACTAAAAATCAAAAGACTACAGAACTATGACTGGGAAAAGGATTTATGAAAGTAATGTACTGGAGAACAGTCCTAGGAAGCAAACAAAGTCTCACCCTGACTAACAAAAGGTATTCAGACACTTGAATGCTGAGTTCCCAGGCCACAGAGGGATGGCTAGGCAGGATGGAGGAGTGTGCATATGTTCTGTCTCTGTGGCCCTGCCTGGGTCTTAGACTTTTGGCTGAGAGGAAGTGACCTGTACAGGGTCAGATAACAGGTAAAGCAAAAGACAGGCATGAGAAAAGGTGATTTATCCAGGCTGGGTAACAGCACATGACTGGCCATAAGCTTAACAGAGCTCAAATCACTGAAAGCTAAGACTGCAGAGAGCCAGAACCACTGAACTCTAAAACAGCCACGAGCCTAGTGGAGATGTAAACCCAACCCAGGGAAAATCTTCCTACCAAGGGAGGAGAACTGAAAGACAGGAGAAAGCTTGGAGGTGGAGTGGTCCCCTCCGCTTGAGTGAGGGAACCCCAGCGGTAGATCTGGAGGTGGAGTGGTTCCCCTTGAGCAAGGGGACCCAAGCATCAATCCAGGAGGTGGAGTTGGGTCCCTCAGGAGGGTGTGGACCCCAGCGGCAGACCGGGAGGTGGAGTCGGGTCCCCCAGGAGGGCGTAGACCCAGCATTGGCAGGAGACAGTTTAGATACAGACCCCCCAGGCCAACACTCCCATCAGCCTAGTTGCATCTGTTCACATGGGTGAGACTTGGGATAAAAGGGGGAGAAGAATAATAATGCTTGAGTAAGCGGGAACGCAAGAGATTTCTTCTATTCTATAGGGTGGTATACTGTGTGGGCCAACCCTCCCAAATTGCCAAATATTAAATGTTCTTGCTACTTTGTAGAAATGTATATAATTGTGTAGACTGAGACTCCTAACCATGAGTAGATAAGTGTGCTGCTTGACATCCTATTAGCAATGTACATAGTCATGTAGAAATGTATATACTTGTATAGTGTAATAAACCTATATATATTTGGTGGAGGCACCGGGGGCCAAGAATGTGAGGACTGATGGAGTCTGCCTTAGAGGGGTTCCCGTCAGGTCGGTCCCAGACCCAGGAACGCTCCACAAGGTAAGCAGTCAAGGGGGCATTACATATATTTTTGGAAGCACCCCTGAGATCAATTTGATTAATTTTGATTTTTCTTAATGTGAACAGGACTGGCAGATTGGGGAAAAATGGATGTAGTGGGTTTTTTTTCTCTTATGGTCAATGAGCACAGAGAATGGAGGCCCTCGTGCACAGTAACAGAAACGAAATTAAATGGAAAACAGAACAACGGACATGAAAGAAATAGAGAATGCTAAAAGAATTTTAAAAACCTATTTTTGCCTTCTAAATTCTAAGTTTCAATGCAACATTAAAATTGTATCAACCTTCTCGCTGTCTGAGATTGTCAAATCAATATCTATTGACTGCTCGTTCCCTCTCCTAAAATAATTTGTCTCGATGAGTCTAGGGAAACCTGTTCTATGTCCAGGATCCATTCTTATGGAATCTCCTTCCCCTTAATTTAAAGGAGGAAATATCAATGTCAAAGTTCAGAAAGCTTCTCAAGACACACTTATTTTCTCAGGTATTTATGAATGCATAGCTATAGGAAGTTCACGCTGAATAGCTGAGGAAGTTTTCGGGGCCTAGTACAATGGTGTAGTCTTCAATGATTGGTTCGCTTAATTTTACCATTTGTATTTTTATTATTATTTTTATTGATTATAATTTTTGTATGTCTTTTATGAATTGTCTTATGAGCCTATTATGAATGTTGTTATGTTAAACCGCATAGGAATTTTGCTATGCGGTATATAAATATTTTAAATAAATAAATAAATAAATAAATAAATACATTGGTTGCAGTTTTCCTTCAAGAGTACCCAGAGATATCTTCTTGTGATTTATAAGTTGTTGTTTTTAACAATTTTTCATGACTCTCCCACAGCATCATTGTGTCTAAAGGAAAAGCACATCTGACCAAAAAAAGTGTAATAAATGCTGTCGCAAGTACTACCGTCCAATGGATTTGTAGAATGGCTTTGTGATATGATGACTGATAACATTAACTGTGGGTCCTGTTATCAAAGCCCCAAGCATATCAGGGCTAGTTTAGAATTAACTTGCATCACTACGGTACCTGATCAAAGCATTTAGTACAGGATATCAGTAAGACCCTGAGCCATGAAATGGTTTTATTGCTTATCTTTGAAGCAGTTTTAGAATTATGCACACAACCAGAAAAATCTTATTTGACTATTGGAAATGATATGATCATGTGAACAATATCTAGTCAATACATGCTTTCAGTTATAATTTTTCTCTTCTTATTTAATATTGCCTAGAACTTTTATATGCATTTTCTCAGTGATCTTGTTTTCATTGGGATGTGCAAATTACTGTCAGTACAAATCAGTAGAAAGGATGTTATTATCTTCAATTTGGAAATCAAATTAAATAAAGTATGTCTGAGTACTTGGTTCTTTTTATTTTATTTTAAACAATATATTCTCTTTCAATGACAATTTTTCACTTTTTCTTTCCTTTGCCTGTTGATTTTTTTTTAAAATAAAATTTATAAGAATTGTGTTTTCCTCTTTCTTATAGAGCAGGAGCCAGCAAAAGCCCCCAGAGCACTGGGAATAGGCACAGCTGGCCCATGAAGTTGGCAAGTAACCTCTGATCGCGGTGCCAGCGTGTGCAGAGGGAATGACGTGCTGGAAGGAAACCCTTCAGAAGCCACCATGTGATGAGTATGCTGGGGGCATTTCTAAATGCCACCCCCAGTGTCCCTGAGGTTATGAGAGAAAGTTTCAGCCCGCCCACATTTCTGAAAAGTCTATGGGTTTTTGTGTTTTTTTTTACCCATTGCATGGGTTTTTCAAAGGAAAAGGGTCTGCATCCTTTGACTTTGAAAATTGCTTTTCCTCAAGGTGTTTGGTCTTTCCTGACCCAAACTTTACGCAGCAGGTTTTGAAAATCCCGAACTACTTGGCCTCGGCTTCTCCATGACCTAATCCCCGCCTCGTGAAGGCCTCGACGACAATGCAGGTAATAGTGCACGGGTTGTGGAACTAGATATGAACCTTTTACCTGTTTATAGGATGGGCAATTTTTAGGCAGCCAATTTCAACAGGTAAAGCACTTATTATTGTGGAAATCCCTGTGAAACCTGCCCTCAAAACTAGTGGATTTTCACCTATTTGCCCAGATATTTGGAGGAAAAAATGTTCTCAAAAAATGCAAGCCAAATCAAGGCTTGGTACTAATCACAGTAAACGGGACAAAAAAATCTGTAGTACATCAAGCCCCAAAAGAAGGGCAAGCTGTACCGAATACCAAAGGGCTACAAAGACCACATTATTTGACAACCAAAGAATGGACTTTTAACACATCCTTAATTACTAGAACAGGCGATTGGAGCAGTGACTTTAGAATCTTTGGATGGACCTAGACGAGCCAACAAGTTGATGACCAAAGTATATATATCATGAGATGAAAATGCAGTCTACATTATACACATCCTCAGACCCCCCACAATATTTAAGAAAAAATCTCCTCTGCACGCATTTTTCTTCAGAACAGTAATTAACATTGGGCATGGCATTCACTGGAATATTGTAAAGCTCTTAACATTTAATCACATTATTTATAGGTTGCTACAAGCAGTTTCATGCGAGCTCATAGCGGGATGGTGTGAATAATGTAGAAAAGCTATTGCACGGAATAAGTCATTGATTTGCAGGCCATATTTTTTTTCCCCTCCAGTCTGCTTCTGTTACACTCGAGTATAGATCTGATCCCGGGCAACGACTGTGGGGAAAGATTCTGGGTTACCTTTGAAAGATTTGAACGTCTTCTGACTTTTGTGGGCAGGCCTCTGGGAATTGAACGTGCAAGAAGTGAGGGGGAAACTCTTTCAACAGATGGTGCACAACATATGTATAAAACTTAATAAAGTGTGCTGAAGCCGTACAAGTCATGGCAAGTTGTTTTCCATCTAGTTAAGTAGGCTACTGTGCCATGTGTTAGTTTATTACCTTCTGTAGAATGTTGTCAGTTGCCTGTTGTTAGATTGATAAAGAGAAGCACATGTTCAGAGCACAAGACATTAT
This sequence comes from Rhinatrema bivittatum, assembly GCF_901001135.1. Taxonomy (NCBI): domain Eukaryota; kingdom Metazoa; phylum Chordata; class Amphibia; order Gymnophiona; family Rhinatrematidae; genus Rhinatrema; species Rhinatrema bivittatum. The sequence continues at coordinate 465,616,868 of NC_042618.1, read as the reverse complement.
CACAGTTGGACACAAAAGCCCCATTATTAACCATACACAAAAAAAAAAAAGACAAAAGGAGAATAATGTTTGTTCATCAGAAAGTTTCCATGTGGTAAACAACCATTCTGGACGCAGCGAAACGGAAGAAAAGTAAAATGGAACAGCCTGCGTATCCAGGCCAAAGGTGGCAGACCCCACACACAAAGTGCTGCAGAGAAACCGGGCAGAGAGAACAATAACTGCGCATCTCCGATGTTTACACAAAGCTCCCATTCTTGCTGTTAAGTGCTCTTGCTTGGGGGATCGATAATGTCTGTTGTAAAGAGAAATTGGTTGCAAGGGATTGTGTCCCTGTGTGTAGTAGCACGAAGGTTCAGGACACGGGAAGGAAGGATGCGGGAACCTCCGTAGAGATCCAGTTTGCATGCAGGATGGGACCTGGGCCTGCTTTTACTCGGATAAACAGAATCGCTTTCAAGCCCCTTCAGATGTGTTCCAGATCTTTCTTTTATCCCCATAAATTCAGATTCACTCGTGTTGGTTCAAATACGTTTGACTATTTGTTTGAATCTTCAGTTTTGCATGTCTGAAACCAAGCAACAAAGATACAAACCAGGCAAGTCAAGAGCTTGGGCTAAAGTCATGAATTGACCAAAGGTATCCGTTGAGCTGTAGATGCTTCACATTTATCCGATCCTCCGTTCAGGCAGGGTTTTATTTTGGATGGTTTTTGTATTACGCTGAGATTTGCGAATCAGGGGAATAGACGTTTGTATAAATAAATTGATGCAATCCGGATCAGTTTGCTCGTTCCTAATTTTTGGGACTGCGCGTAATGTGGTGAAGGTAAGGAAAGCACCAGGTGTCTATTGTTTGGCATGAGGCAGCTGAGAGGCGCTCCTATTTTTGTAACAGACACGATGTCCTTGAAGAAAAGGAAGGCTTCAGTGGCAAATGAGGGCCACGAAGGAAGTTGGTGGTTTTGTAAAAATCTAGAGAATTTATTTTTGCTTTTTTTTTACCTGACACGTTCTTCAAGTTGGAGAACTTTAAAGCCATAGGAAGAAACAAATGAATGCATTCAGCTAAAGAGAGGCTTATGGCGGGATCCAAATAGCTGGCAACCTGCGCTCAGGATACATTAACTCAGACATTCAGATCTGACTCAGGTCTGCTGTGACCCGACAGCTGCCCTTGCAGAGCTTTTCAGACATGCCTGAAAGAAGGTGGAGTCTCAGTCCAGTTCTCAGTGGACAGATGTCAAACTCACTTACATTTTCCAGCCCAGCTGCCGTTCAAGTTGTCAGTTGCAGCAGAGAGATCAAACATTGAAACAACATGGAAAGAGCACTTCTAAGAATGTGTTCCTGTTCTACCCTGGTGGATTACTGGGGGCACTGCTGTTACTGAGAGGGCTTCAGTTGCTACTGCGGACTATAAGGTGCCTTCAGTAAGCACTAAACTCATTAACATTAAAATAATAATAATGAATTTGCAAACCAAGAAATCAGCCATAGCCTCAATTTTTATACCACATCAGATACCCCTAGAAGTCTCATTCCTAAAATAAGAGCATAAGACTTGCCATATTGGGTCAGACTGAGGGTCCATCAAGCTCAGTATCCTCTTTCCCATAGTTCTCAATCCAAATCACAAGTTCCTGGCAAGACACCAAACAGTAAACAGATCCCATGCTGCTATCACATAGAAATAGTGGCTATTTCTTAAGTTTACTTGGTTAATAACAGTTTATTCACTTCTCCTCCAGAAACTTGTCCACACCTTTTTTAAACCCAGCTATGCTAACTGCCTTAACCACATCCTCTGGCAATGAATTCCAGAGCTTAAGTGTATGCTGAGTGATAAAGAATTTTCTCTGATTTATTTTGAATGTGCTACTTATTAACTTCATGGACTGTCCTCTAATCTTTGTATTTTTTAAAAGAATAAATAACTGATTTACATCCCCCTCTATCATATCCCTCCTCAGCCATCTCTTCTGCAAGCTGAACAGCCCTAACCTACGGGCCAATACAGTACAGTGTGCTCCGACGGAGCGCACTGTTAACCCGCGATTGGACGCGCGTTTTCCCTTACCCCTCATTCAGTAAGGGGCGGAAAACGCGCGTCCAACCCGCCGAACCTAATAGCGCCCTCAACATGCAAATGCATGTTGAGGGCGCTATTAGTTATTCCCGCGCAATTCAGTAAGTAAAATGTGCAGCCAAGCCGCACATTTTGCTTTCAGAAATTAGCGCCTACCCATCTGGGAATAAAAACACGTGCAGGTGAGACAGGTGCTGTGAGAAGAGTCGAGAGCTTACAGCTTGTGCTCTGCCCTTGGAATCAGGGTGAAAGGAGAAAACCCTGGACGTCTGAGACAGAAATAGTGGGAACAGAGAGAAGAATTCATCATTGTTAGAAGCGTGAGCACGTAAAACTGTGGATGAGGCTCTGAATTTAAGAAAATCCAGAGCCAAGATACGGAAGAAGTGAAAACAAAGTTTGTTAATTAACTGAACAGGGACATGGAATGTACCTGTTCTGGTCAGGAGTGTTTTACAATTTAAGCAGGGCCTGTGCAAGGGGACTGAGTGCCCTAGGCACCTTCAAGCCTTGTGCTACCCCCCCCCCACCCCGTCGTGCCGCCCCCAGTCCTGCCCCCGGTCACAGCCCCGACTCCTCCTCCCCCCCCAAAATAAAACTTACAAAATACCTGGTGGTCCAGGTGGGGGCCCGGGAGCGATCTGCCGCTCCCGGGACCTCGGCTGCCACTAAGCAAAATGGCGCTAGTGGCCTTTAGCCCCTACCATGTGACAGGGGGCTACTGGTGCCATTGGTTGTCCCCTGTCACATGGTAGGGGCTAAAGGTCACCGGCGCCATTTTGCTTAGTGGTAGCCGAGGCCCCGGGAGCGGCAGATTGCTCCCAGGCCCTCCGCTGGACCACAAGGGGGGGCATCGGGAGGGTAGCACGGTGAGGCGGGGGCTGGCAGAATTTTGAAAGGGCACTTTTTGCCCTTTCAAAATTCTGCCGCCTGCCGTGGCGCCCCCTAACTCGCGGCGCCCTAGGCACAGGCCTAGCTCGCCTAGTGGTTCCTCCGGCCCTGAATTTAAGGCCTGACTGGCAAACGTTAATGTCAAAGATTTCAAACAGACATGGAGAATTGAGTCTCATGAGTGAGGCCGAGTTCTGGAGCCTCTTACAAAACAGGAGGGACAAGGGGGAAAGCTGAACTAAATCAGGGAAGTGACTTTACCCCAGCTTTCCTTCTCTGAACTGTGATGTAAGTCCATTAAAAAAAACCAGAGAGACATTGTTTTGAGTCCATGTTATTGACCGGTGAACATTAAGCTGGACAATTACATTGCTATTTTGTCCGAGCCTAAGCAGAGATCCAGAATTCTAAAGGAGTTTCCAAATCCAAACTCCTTTCTATGCAAAGAAGGAGGGGGACGTATTTTTTAATTACTGAAAGTATGACTGAAAAAACCCCCCAAACATTTCCTGTTCCCACAAGAGGAGAAAAGACAACAGTAGTTAAGGACAATTGCTTATTCTGTTTTTTCATTAGCTAGAATATCAGTGCATGGTAGGTTCCTGCTGCACACAAATTAGGGTCACACTGCAGATTTTTGGAAGATGTTCGGTGAGAGGCAGGTGGTTTCTCTTTTCGATTTCTTAAAGTCAGGTCAGCAGGTTGCTCCTGCAGTTCCTGGAAAGAACCAGAGAGAAGAGGTTCAGAGGAACAAAGCTAGGAGTGCATCACTCTCAATAAGCGTGCAACCCTTACTGAGGAGGTTTAGGTACCAAGAGCACAGAAACGTATTTCTGTGGCTGCTCTGGCTAGGAGTTACTCCCACTCTTAACTCTTTATCCCAGAGTGGATTCTTTCTACGGGAGGGTGCTCTTGCTTATGGGCCAGGCAGTAGTGTGTTATTCCCTGTGTGCTGTAAATAGCTGCATCCCAAAGGGTGAGATGCCGAGGCAAACCAGGCAGGGCCAAACTCCGGGTGTTAAAATAAGATTTACGGATTTTGCAACAATTAAATGAAAGTCCACTTTGTCCATAATATTGAAGTTATAGCTGACTGATGGTACAGATGTGACTTTCTCTATAGGTAGGTGTCCTTTATTTCAGGCATATGGGTGAAGCTTCCCATGGTGGTGTTAAATGCACAAAGCTCTCCCAGCAGCTAAACGGGACTCCTATTGGAGGGGTTCCCCTCAAACCCAGAAAAAGCAGTCCTACCTGAATCCATCTCATTCTTGGACACAAAGCCTGTCCTGTTCCATTGGCAGAGATGCGATTGGGGTCTCCTGGTCTTGATCATTTTCCTTAGTTTTGTTGTGGGGGACTTCTCTTGCAGCAAAAGTCTCTAGAAAGAGGGGACCAGGCTATCTCAGCTCTGGATCCCCATGGGGAAGGGGTGAATCAGAAAAACCTCCTCACAAAGCAAATGTTCAAAATACTTAATGCAAAACTGGATACTTCTTCAGCCATCACAATCTCTCTCAGAAGGAGCTGTCACAGGTCTTACCCTACTAGGGAGTAGAGTGGAGCTCATGGGTCTTCAGTCCTTTGAATTGAGAGCTCCAAATGGTATTCTGACCCAAAATCTCTCTCTCTGTAGCTAATAGAAGAGGGACCCTCTGGCAGGAAGTGCACGATGAAGGATCTCTTCAACCATGATGAGGCTGGGAGGCCTCACCAGAGAGCTGAAAAAAGACATCCTCACTGATAAGAGGCTTTCTAAAACCAACCACAGAGGATACTAAAATGGCTGCACTACATAGGACGAGGCAACCAATCCAAGCCCTCCAGGTTGGGAGGGGCAGAGAGGGATGGAAGGCTCTTAGATGTAAGGATTCTAAGCAAGGAGCTAGGGCCATCTAGTGGCCAACCCAAGGGGCTGTCACAAGTTCTTCTAAAGAGTACTGCAAGCACTTATTTGCACATTGGGGACAATGCCCCCTTCCCCCCCATCATACAGCTGAGTCTGCACTCACACAACAGCCTCAGTCTGGCCAGTCGTTAGTGACATTTACTATAAAGGTGAAATACAGAAACACAGGTAAAGAAAGGAAATTATGTTCAGGAAATACATTGGTTAATTAAAGTACAGGATACAATTTGGGAAAATACTGTTACCTGAATAACTGTCTTTAATGCATCTTGCTTCTTTATAAGAGAGGCCTAGAAGAAACTGCTAATTCAATAGTAACTGAGTTTGTAAAGCTGTTCCAATAACTGTCCTAAGACTTAAAGTGAATTGCACTTACTTTGGGTAAATCAAGAACTGTTGAACCTGGTTTTAATAACATTGCCAGCTGGTTAAGTTTATAATTTAATAATTGTTACAAAAATATAAATTTTGTTATTTTTAACCGATTCTTTCCTACCGGCAAACTTCTCTTACTCCTTGCTTCCCCTCCCAACCTCCGGGAGCACTACGGGCTGGGTGGGATTTCCCATTCATTTTAAATTACCCAGTCGGGAAGAGGGCAACATGTGGAACCCCCTTTAGTTACAACTCGGCTCCAGTACCATCGACCTACTCCACCGCCACTCGGAAACTCGAACCAGCGCAGTGGGGGAAAGTCGCCATTTCCACCAAATTGCAGCTAGGGGGCGGTACATTGAGGCACATCTCATTCACTCTCCTACCTCCACATCTTCATCTGATTAATACAGCCTGTCTCACAGATTTGTACAACCAACCTGCCTCCTTCCCTCTTGGACCCAGGATGTTAAAACTGGTAAAAATTCCCAAGGAGAGGCATGATGGTGTGAGGGCATGGTTGGCCCAGGATACTGGCAGATTAGGCAGAGAGAGATGGGATTGTGGAGCTGCAGTCGCTACTGCTTGGCTAGCGCTTTTTGCATCAGCATCTCTAAAATGGCGGTGACTGTAAACTAACTTCCAGTCTGACAAAGCAGAAAACGGAAGGACTGGAGCACTAAGGCATTACGGCACCGACCGGTAACATTTCTGAGGTGCAATGATGAGGTAAAGTTTTTGACATACAAAGGGAGTGTTCTCATTCTCCTCTGAGCCCGAATGCTTGCCAATTGCCATTTGCTGTCCATACACAACTTTCTACAGCGATGAAACCATTCAAATATGGCATGGCCCATGATCCCTCTGTTGCAGTTGCTCTGGTGGTCTAGTGAGTCAATTTGCTGACATCTTTCCTTCCCACCATGTTAACCTCTCTTCCTAATTCCCCATCACCCCCCATATTCACATACCTCACTGATATTAGCCCAGCTTTCTAGTTTAGTAATAGACGAGCAGTGGTTTTTAAGTATTTATACTGCCTATAAAGAGAACCATGCTGGCGCACAATTAAAACAATAAATGGTGGGAACAAACAGAGATACAGACACTCTGCTAACTAGCAAACCAGTAAATAACCATTGATAAAACAACAAAACTACAGAAAGCATGAGCTGGACAAAAATAAAATACATCAGAGCCAGAAGAGAGCAAGAAGTTATAACACTGCCGGAGTACTGGAATAGCATGATCACTTAATGGCAAATTTTAAAAGCCCTACACATGCCAAAGCCGGGACATACATGCAGAAGTCGGGCCGGAGCGCGCCACGTGTTTTTTTAAAAGCGTGCAAGTATGCACGTATCTCCCGGTATGAGCACAAACGTTTTTTCTTAAGAAAGGGGCATGGCATGGGCGTGGTCTGAGCAGGGCATGGGCATTCCAAATAAATACGTGCACAAGTGCACTCCGGCACCCCCTACAGCGTTAACCATACCTTTGCCATGGGTGGCGTGTAAGTTGTGAAATAAAAAAATCTAGGCTAGTCAGTGTTTTAAGGGTCAGGGCCAACAGGGTAAAAGGGAGGTTATTTATCTAGGGGGTTATGGGGGGGGTTAGGAAGTTCTATCCTTTATCTGGCTGAACTGGAAACGAACTAGGGGAAGTGGTAATTGTGGCGGTGCGTGTGTCTCTTTAAATCCCTCCATTTTACACGGTAGAGGCAGTATTTATGTGCACATCCCCGTGCCCATATAAAATTGTGTGCGCACACATACGCACGTACAGCTTATTTTATGCCAAATGCACATATGTATGCGAATGTTAGAAAATGGCCCCGTTTTCTTAGGGCCTGATTTTAGAAAGCATTTACATGCTTAAAATTGAGTTTTTCTTGAGTAAATGTGCTTTACTCAAGTAAGTGCACTTTGAAAATTGGTACAATAAATACCATTGAACTGTCCATCAGATTTACTCGCATAAGTGCACTTTACTTGAGTGAATGGCTTTTGAAAATTGCTATTTATTTATTTATTTATAATCGTTTATATACCGAGGTATAGCAAGCTGCCTTCACTCCAGTTTACAGTTTAACAACATAATACAGATAAAAGACCAACATCAAGCTAATAAATGAAGCTTGACCGACATGCCGCAAATGCGCAGTAGAGAGCAGCTCTACTGCGCATGTGCAGGCAAGCACGTCGGTCTCAGCGAGCGTCAGCTGGATATCAACATGGCAGTGTCGGACGGCGTCGAGCAGTAGCGGCGGAGGCAGCGACGAGGAGCGACGTTGTCATCATCGAGCGGCAGCAACGGGGAAGAGGAGCGGCGGCCAGTAGCGATGAAGGAGAGAGTGAGAGGGAGGGAGGAGAGAGTGAGAGGGAGGGAGGGAGTGAGTGAGAGGGAGGGAGTGGGTGGGTGGGAAGAGAGAGTATGTGGGTGGGAGGAGGGAGGGAGGAGTGGGTGTGTGGGTGGGAGAGAGGGAGGAGAGAGTGGGTGGGTGGGAGAGGTGGGGAGGAGTGAGGGAAGAGGGAGAATGAGGGGGAGAGGAAGAATGAGGGGGAAGAGGGGGGAGAATGAGGGGGAGGTGAGAGACAGAGGGATGTGAGTAAGTGGAAGGGTAAGAAGTTGTGGAGCAGAGAAAAAGGGAGTGGAGGAGGGCTGAGGGAGAGGGGATGGGATTGAGAGAGGGTGGGGAGTGACTGAGGGAAGGGAAGGGAGGCAGTGGGAGACAGAGGGTAAGTAAGACTGAATGGAGGGAAGGGGGTGAGTGAACAAGGGGAAGGGGGAGTGAGGGAGAAAAAGTGTAGAAGGGTGCTGAGTTTGAAAATGGACTGAAAAAAAAATGTAATGTAGCCCATTTTAACGGGCTTAACAACTTGTAATACAGATAAAAGAACCACATATTACAGATCAGGAACAGTATAACTGATTAACATACAGACTGGACGCCTTATTACATTTTATAAACCAGTGAGTTGAACATGTGTTCCCGTGTACAAACAGTGTAACGGGTATAACTAGTAAAGATTAAGACGAGTAAACGGGTGAACGAGTATAACTAGTAGGCGCGTATAACGTGAGAGGAGTTCTTACAATCAGTGTGGTGCGAGTATAACTGAGAGGGTAGTGTGTCTGGGCAGGGGCGTTTATGTTAGCCAATGCCATCTGTGATAGTATGTTACTTTTACACATCTAGCTCCTTTGAAAATTCCCTCCTTACTAATAAGATCTTACTAAACACGCTGCCGCGTGCTGTAATAACTGCAGAGCTCGTAACATGAATTTCGATAGACCTGCGTATAAAGAATCACAGTAAGTCATCTGTGGTCAAAATGAAGGCTTGAACGACTGTTTTGAAGTCAGAGGCAGGGAACAAATATTTTAAAGGGCGAATCGCTCTTAATTTAAAAAAAAAAAATAAAAATGCAGATATAACAACGGCCCGTGATTGAGGCTGGAGAAAGAATGTGGAGTCCACTAGAAAAGCAAGGTCCCGAACGAAATTAGAGAGCAGTCAAACGAGGTGGCAAAGGTGACTTGCTTATCCAAAGTGCTTCAGTTTTGGCAAGATTTAGACGTGAGCCATTGTGTACTAGCCAAGAATGAATTGCTGACAAATATTCAACTACAGTCTCCCATACAGAGGACATAGGAGGACTGACTGGAAAAATGAACTGTTTGTCATCAGCCTAAACTGCAAATTCTTCAACCTAGGAAGATCAAAAGGAGCTTAAGGGCAACATGCACAAGTTAAATGAAAATAAAGGAAAGAGCTGGCCCTCGAGGGACCCCTTCAGCTGTGGCCCCCAACGAGGCCCGGACCTAACTGAAAACTGATGCTGCGAAAGGAAAGGCTGAAACCAAGAGAGGAGCTTAACCAGGGTACAAGAATAACACGAGTCACACGATCAAAGGACGGAGAGATATCAAAGGAGATCAAGATCATTCTTTTTTCCCCCCTGATCCAAATGTACTAAGACGCAATTTGCTAAAGATACTAACGTGCCGGGCCATTGGCGGAGAATGATGGTGAAAATCAGGAATCTCACTGCTCCATGGCACTCAGCATAACTCCTATTAGGTAATCCCAATCATAACACATCCAATTGGAAAGGGATTTTCCTTTTTTTTTTTTTTTACAGCATGTTTGGAAACAGAACCCTATTAAAAGTTGCTGCAGAGTGGTATATAAAATAGTTGATGAAAGACACAAGCAATATGTCAAAACACATCTTTTAATGCAATGTAACCCTGCCTGGTTCGAGTTCACACTGAATTTTTAGAATGTGGTGTTTTCAATTAAATATAATTTAATGCATGCTGTACAACTGAAAATCTTAAATGCTATAGAGGGGAAATCAAGCTGAAAGAATGAGATGCGCCATTTCAGATCGCTTTTACAAATTTTTCAATTCATTTTAAATTGATTTCCTGACAGGACTCACGTATGGTTAAAAAAAAAAAAAGACCAGTCAATTATCTGCTAGACTGCAATGTCTCCAGAAAGAAATGTTATACTACCGGGCCAGTGTTCAGCGTGGCCGCCATCACTGCGTATGGAGCCTGTCAGTCTTTTGTGAGTGCTGACAGATTTAATGCAAGCCAGCAAACCTGTATTAAGTTTAAGTTGTTATAGGCTGAACAGAAAAGAAAGACTTTTACTTCATTTGCAAGGCTCTGAAGTGGACAGAATATCGTATGTGACAAGTATACCAAAACAAAACATATATCTAGTTTTCCTTAGTATTTTATGGAGGTTAACAGTCTTGGGGTTTTTTTTTTTCTTTTTTGACATATTTTGAACTTTCAGCATAAATGACTTTAAGTGCATGTGGGTTTAGAAAAATATCAAAACTGACAAGTTTCATTTCTTCAAAGGAGCAAGCATGGGAGACTCAGGACAGCGGGCAAACAGAAAGAGTTGGCATTGAGCTGACGGTAAGAGAGAAACCCAGAACAGGATGGCAGCCAGAAATTACAAGCTACACGCAGTGGTTCCAGCGATCCTGGACCCGGATAGGCTGTTTATTGGGGGAGGGAGGGAGGGGGCACAGAGCGATTTTCAGACTCTCCACTGTGGGACAAAGTGCCGGGTACCTTTTACCTGTGGTCTTTGTGTGGCACCCCTACCAGTTGGCCACTAGACGTTGCCTAGTCCCTATAGATAACAACTAGCAAGAGGGAATACCATTTTGCAGCTCCTACTCTTAAGGCAGCTGAGTGGGTGAACCCTGCTTATAACTAGGGACCAGAGCTAATTCAGGAGGAGTCGAGGAGAGAGTTTGGGGAGAGAGGAGCCTTAGTGTAGTGGGTCCCTATTTTTGCTGAGGCCCATAGCTTCACCCAAGATATTTTTGGGAAACACCTGCCTGTGCCCTCCCTGCCAGGTTAGGTACCAATATAGAGAAATCAAAAGATTTTATAAGGATTTGGACTGTGTTAAGGACTATTTTGCCTGGGATGTCTGTGCCAGGGTGTGGTTCCATCCTGGCCGTAGAGTGCACGGACTGCAGAGCATGCCAGCGACCATAGACTGTAAATACAAATTGCTATTGGTAAAATGCGGCCTTGTTCACAGAGGTTGAGTGGGGTCCAAAGTTACGGTAGAGTGGAAGGGCCCGCTCCCTGGGGAGCACTTTTGAGCCAATGGCTGCATAGCATCGAGTTATATAAATCTCGCCAGTGGGATCTGATGAGAGTAGCAGCAGCAGCGCTGGCTGGGAGGAAAGAACATCCAGTTGGCAAGAGACATCTTTTGGGAGAGTTGGGCAGTCTGACCCTGTATGCAGGACAGTTGGAGCCACCTCAAAATGTTTGTATGGGGAGGCCCCGAAGTAACTGTGGAGGTGGTGTATCTGGAGTCGGCCACTGTCAGGCCTAGCGGTGATGCCATCCATCTATCCTGGGTTGACCAGGTGGAGACCAAAAGCCATCCATCTCCACTGGAGGAGCGGGCAAACCCAGTAAAGAGCGCAGGCCAAGATAGATCTATGGAAATGGAAGCGGCCTGGCCTATTGGCACTCTGAGATCTCTTAAAGAGGATGGTCGAATTACACCCTTACCCCCCTGTTATAGCTACAGCTGGTGCCTACCAACAAACAATGAGTCCACCAGCTCATTTTAATTGGGACGATCTGGAAGCCTACCCTTCCAGCGAGTACAAGATAAGAGGAGTGGCATCTGGCAATGACTCACTGTGAGTCTCAGTTCTATTCTGTTGTGATGCCAAAGGTCAACCTTGTGTTGAAAGGCCCCGAAACATACAACAGCTCTGCAGCATGGCATTGGGGATCATCACGCCCTGTTCCAGCTCTGGTGTTTCGTATGTAAGGGGGAGGGTCCTTGCAGGAAGGGAATTTATCAGCCTACTCCAGTGTGGTTTGATCACCCTTGGGTGCCAGTGTGATCTCTGGCCCCTCGGAATTGTTGTCCAAACTATAATAAACCCAAGCCTGTATTGTGAATCCCCCTACAACAACAACAAACAACAAAACGGGGAATCAGAATCCAATTTCCAAACTCTGGTGTCCGGTACTACTTTTATGGGTAATAACCACCTTTTTAGGGTATAACTCAGACCGTGCACTAATCCTGTTTTTACTTTATATGCAGCTATTCTTTTTTAATATTATGTTTTCATATTTTTCAGTATTTTTTTATGCAAATAAAATCCTTCAAAACTATATATTGGCAAACCATTTGAATTCTACAACTCGCGCAATGTGAACTTGCTCAACTCTTTGAAACAATGAGAATCATTGAACTTATCTTGCTTAATGCTGTGAGCAATTATTGTTCCTATAGTTAAGAGATAAAGATAACTCTGTAATCAACTCTCCAGCCTCTGAAGCAGACGCTATGTGTCAAAACAATGCCAGTGTTGGGCGGGCATGAGTTTCAACTATAGCCAAGAAGTTTTTGATAGGAACAACAATTGCTCACAGCATTAAGCAAGATAATAAGTTCAACAATTCTCATTGTTTCAAAGAGTTGAACAAGTTCACAATGGGGGTGTTGTGGAATTCAAATGATTGGCCAACATATAGTTATGAAGGATTTTATTTGCATAAAAAATACTAAAAAATATGAAAACATAATATTAAAAAAAGAATAGCTGTGTATAAAGTGAAAACGGTACTAGTGCACAGTCTGCGTTATAACCTAAAAAGTGGTTATTATCCATAAAAGTAGTACCGGACCCCAGTTTGGAAATCATACTCTGATTCCCTGTTTTGTTGTTTGTTGTCCCTCAGAATTGTTGCCAGATGAGGACCTGCTGGATCAGTCGTTATCCCTAGCAGTGAGAGACCAGTCCTGGGTGGCCCCTAGCTACTTAAGGGAAAGAAACAATCCATATAGTTTGTCTCATGGAGAAAGAACCATTGCCTGGAACGTGTTGGGCATCTTTGGGCTCCATTACCCATACGTCCCCATGTATGTTATGAATTATGTGGAGGAGAACTGAGAAACATGAAGAGCCGAGCATGCCAATGGGAGTATCAACAAGGCTGTCTCGGAGCCTCAGTATGTGAAGGAAGACCCTGATTATAAGAGGAGGAGTAGCCTAGTGGTTAGAGCAGGGAAACCAGCATTCAAATCCCTCTGTCACTCCTTGTGACCTTGGGCAAGTCACCTGTTTCAGGTACGAAATTAGATTGTGAACCCTGTGGGGATAAGGGAAATACCTATAGTACCTGAATGTAATCTGCTTTGATGTACACTTTGAAGTGCCAAAAAGTGGAATATAAACATTTAAATAAATAAATACCCATGACAGGAAAATTGAAGAGCTGATATTGGGCCAGAATGTATATATACATGCCACTGTATACCACATCAGGAGTGGTGAACTACAAGCTCATTCCCTTGTCTACTTGCTAATAGAGTGACCCTAAGGAAACCTAGCCCAGATCATTATGATCCAGCACTGTCTGCTCCAAAGGAAGAGGACTCTGTGGTGGAAAGTACCCCCTTGATGGCTCTGTAGGAAAGGTGAAGAAGATGAACTGTCTGTTCCTGCAAAAGGACTTCCAGTTTTCTCATTGTTGTTTGTCTCTGTTTTATTTCAACTCCAGTCCCAGGGATAACAAAGCCATAGCAGAGAGACGGGACGGTATCTTTTAAACAGGCACTCAGGCACATGTGTGCTCACGTTTCCCGGCTTGCGCCCAGGGACATGGCTATTTTATAACATACCTGCTCATATGCGTACATGCTATAAAATAGGCTGACCGTGTGCACATGGGCACTTAATTTTAAGTGGGAACATGCCTATGCACGCAAATGGCGCTTCTAATGCGTAAGTGGGTGGATTTTAATAGGCATACACGCTGATGTCATTGCCCATTTTCCAAGTTCACCCAGTTAAAGAATAGGACTTAATCCCCCCCCCCCCCCCAGTTTAATAGACCTCCTTCCCCTCTGTTAGACCCAAGCCTTAAAATCCCACTGATTTGTGTAGATATTTTTGTTATATGACTTACATGCCATCTCTAGCAGAAGTAAAGTTACATGGCAGGGGAATTTGGCGTGTGCCATTGCACATAAGTAATTACCACTAATTTCAGTTTACAATCCAGGAACGCTCATGGCCCAGCAAAACCAAGCCCACGCCCTGCCCCTTTTTTGGAAAAAGAATTTGTGTGTGCAGCAGGTGATGGGGCGTAGGATGGCTTTTAAAAATCTGCTTGGTGTGTGCTGGCCCAACATATTCGCGCATCCTCTAATTTCGGCATGTGTAGGACAGTTCCTATGATTACGTCGACTGTGCACATCCAGAATAGAATTTGAACGACAAGCCGATATTTTGTCCAGGAAATTATTACAGAGAGATTACCCTTTTAAAGTTATTAAATCAGCACATAAACGTGCTAGGAATGCCGAACGTCAATGGTTATTACTGGACAATACAGACTGCTGCTCAAGTTCCCTTAGTATGCACTTTACGTTACTCCACCAAAGTCAAATACATTGTGGGGCTCATTAGGAAGTATTGGCATATTTTGAAAGTCCATTCTGTTTTCAAAGAACCTCCTATCATTGCATAAAGCAGAGGAAGAAACCTCAGGGATATATTAGTACGTTCTTTTTTGATGAATTTCTCGCCAACTGACGCGACAGTCCAGATCGGTCATTGGCCATGCACTAAATGCTCTATGTGCACATTAACCATTGCTGGACCCACATGGATGGACCAGGAAGGGACTAATTACAATGTTCATACCTATACAGATTGTAACTCTAAGTCGGTCATTTATATGATCATGTGCCCTTGTAAGAAAACTCTATGTGGGTCATACAAAATGTTCGATTCGCACACGGTTGATTGAGCATTGCAGTTGTTTATCAACTCTTAGATTACAAGCTCCTTTAGTGGCTCATTGTATAGAACAGTCACATTCATTTTGTAGGGGGGCTGAAGGCTTCAACCTGACAGAGGACAACCTGAAACTCCTGCCAAACAGGACTTCATGTACCAGAATTCCCTGCTTCATGACGGGTTTATTTACAGTCTGCAATACAGCTGTAATTAGGACATTGAGAAACTCTCTGTCAGCACGTTTTCATTTTTTGGCTTCGCTGTTCTTATTGTCTGATAAGACTGCACAGTTTGCCTGCCAATTCTGTAACCTAGATTAGAACAATGAATGTATTATATGAGCAGGACAGTGTTGCTATGAACTCGCAAATTCCTTTCCAGAACTGCAAGTCCCGACAGCCTCTCCTGCAGAAGTTTCACGAAGGTTCCAGGTTGTCTAAGGAGGGGTCAATAGCCCCTCAGCTGGGATATGCTTGCTCAGCAATGCGTAGAACGCATGTGTAAAAGATAAGGATTGTGGAATGTATAAGAGCCAGCTCCTGAAAGGGGAGGGGCACGCAGTTTCTGAGCCATTGTTTTCAGCTGTGTCTTGCATGCAATAAAAGTCTTTCTTTCCGGACCAAGTTGTCTGGGGCCTCTTTTCTGACGGTAACATTTTGAGGATCTGAAATGGAGGGTGATTGATCACATCATGGTGAATGAGGGGGGGGGGGGGGGGGCGATCCTCAAGCAATACTTAATCTCAAAGAACAACAATGGATTTATAAACTCAATACTGTACATCCCCATGGATTAAACCTGGCTATTGAATGGTATTCCATTTTATAGTTGTTTCACGAGATTACGAGAATAATATGGACGATTTCTTCTATTCTGCACACGTCATTTCTGTTACTCCTTATTTGGTCATATACGTCATTTCTGATTCAGCGTCATACTGACAACTGGTCTTTAAAAGAGCCCGCCAAATTTTGCTGTCACTCATGCTAAACACTGCGGAAGATGCGAACATGTCTATAAGGTATGGAACCCAACGATGTTTAAAAGTTGTTTTGAAGAATGGAATTTACTTGTTAACATATTTCATTGTGAATTAATGACGTTTAGACCTGTCTACACGATACCTTTAATCTCTTTATTTTGACATTTTCAAGTTGAATCTCACAATGTTGGAACAACGCCGGACTAATAACTAGCCCCGTGAAGAAGGAATCCCACTTTCCAAAACATGGACCGTGTCAGGCGATTTTCACATCTAGGACTTTGACAATCAGTTCTTTGGGCTGACTATGTGAATCAAGTAACCTCAAAAGTTAAGTGACGAAACTCCTTGTGAATAAGAATAGATGTTATAATTATTTAAAGTACTGCAACACGTAAAAATGGTGCGACAACCTCATCTTGAGTACTGGGTGCAGTTACAATCACCACAGCTCAAAAAATACATAGCAGAATTAGGAAAAGTACAGAGAAGAGCAACTAAAATGATAAAGGGAATGGAACAATTCCCCTAGGAAGAAAGGCTAAAGAAATTAGGGCTCTTCATCTTGGAGAAGAAACGGCTGAGGGGAGATATGATAGAGGTCTATAAAATAACGAGTGGAATGGAACAAGTAAACGTTAATTAGTTGTTTACTCTTTTGAAAAGTACAAAGATCAGGGAACACACAATGAAGTTACTAGGTAATACATTTACAATTAATAAGAGAAAATATTTGTTTACTCAACTTATAATTAAGCTCTGGAATTTGTTGCCAGAGGATGTGGGGAAAGCTACTGTTGTGCTGGAGGGGGACCCTTGGCCTGGTGCAGGATTGGTACAGCCCTCCGGTCGGACCCAGAGAGCGCCTGCCACAGGAGGCAGAGCACAGGAGGAGACAGAGGCTAGCTGGAGCTTCGCCACTAGCAACCCGGGGTTCCCTCAGGTTGAGCCCTTGGTTACCCGGGCCGCCTGGTCTTAGGTGGCCCTCGCAGGATCTCCTAGAGAGGAAGCACAGGGGGTGTTCCCACCATGAACAAGGGTGCACGGTCGATGTTCAGGCAGGAGTGTCCAGAGGTCACAGGAGGCCAGAATAGAGTGTCCGAGTGGATAGCAAGGATCAAGGCCAGAGTATCAGTCCAGAATGGTCAGCTGAAGCAGGGGTCAGTAGCTGTAGTCAGTCCAGGAGTAGTCAGGCCAGGCAGAGGTCAAGTTCCAGGCAGCAATCAGACGTGGTCAGTGAACAGGCAGAGGTCAAGATCTGGGCAGCAGTCAGACGAGGTCAGGAGCAAGCAAAGGTCAGTACCGTGAGATCAGTCCGAAGGGTACTACCAGGAATGGAGAGATGAAGGAGCAGGAGACACTGGAATAGGAAAATTATACAACACCGGAGCGTACAACCCAATTGCCAAGGCAGGGATCATGGGTTTGAGCTCTGCCTTATATATGGAGAGTTTATGATGTCATCAGCGTGCACCTCTCGGGGTTTCCCCGCGCTTGGCCCTTTAAAAGGCTGCAGGTTGGCTGCGCTCATGCCTAGGGACAGGGCTGAGGACGCCGAGGACCCGGAGCCCCGATGGGAGCTCCGCTGTGAGGCCTGTACGGGAGAGCGGGGGATCTGGGGACGCTGCAAACTGGCTGTGGCTGCGGAGGAGGAGAGCCCGGAGCTCATGGATGGGAAAGCAAGGTGAGCAGGGCCGGCCACAGCCGGGACGAGCAACAGCTTTTAGTGTAGCTGCATTTAAAAAAGGTTTGGACAAGTTCCTGGAAGAAAAGTCCATTAACAATTATTAAGGTAGAGTTGCAGAAATCCACTTCTTATCCCTGGAATAAGCAGCATGGAATCTGTTTAACCCTTGGGATCCTGCCAGGTTCTTGTGGCCTGGTTTGGCCTCTGTTGGAAACAGGATGCTGGGCTTGATGGACCCTTGGTCTGACCCAGTATTGCAAGTCTTATATTCTTATGTTCTTATGGATGCAGCCGACTAGCCAAACAGGGGTCCAGCTACATAAGAAATAAAGTAATTGCAATTAGAAAATAATTTTTAAATATAGCATTGTCAGATTCACTCACAAAACATTTTTGGGGTAAAGGGGAAGATATCAAGACCCAGAGTGGATCTGAGGAAATCCACTGGCAGATCCGCAGAGCCGATGAAGTTTATTAATTATTACAGCCCCACTCTCCATTACATCCATGAAGGCTACAGAAAAATATTTACAGGGATTCCGGATCTAATCAATTTATGCAATAGGAGTGAAACATGATCTGCACATGTACTTAAAATAGGCAATGTCGCTATCAATAGAACAAACTCTCTGATCCATTGCAAAAGAAAGGAATTGTATCTTTTCAGCGTACTCTGATAGAGAGGGCTTCCAAACTTACAGTGGGCTCACACATAGTACGGCGCTGACCTTCTTCAAGAGCAGTCAGTCTGTGTTGTCATGGGCATGCAACGCAGCTTGAGATGGCAACTTTTTGATGGAGTCAAGAGCAGTGCGGCAGGATCTAATTGTGACATTCAGCTCCAGCACCCACTAAGACCCTAGTGCACAGTGCATTTCTCTTTGCCTGGAACATACACTCTGTCATGCAGTACAGTATAGTCTCATTTATCTGCATTACCCAGGTGTCACCAAATGTGCTCAGAGAAACAGAGTTTGGATAATAGCAAAAAAAAAGCATACTGGGTGGCATTAAGACAGTGCACCGTGACTGATTATGATTAAATGTAATGAGCAATGAGTTACAATTCCTCAATAGAACAGCTGTATAATTCCTCTACTTGGCTTTGAAGAAACCTGTGATTGTCTGCTGTTGTCAGCCTGGCAATCTCTGCTTTTCACCACTTCCATTTTGGTGCATCAACAGTTTCAGCCAGTGCATGTCCTGAGGTTTTGGATCACGGCATGATTGAAATGGTTAATCAGAAAAATCTGACAGAATGGGATTGTGACGCTATTGCCTCTAGCTATTCTAAGGCATTAATTCCTTAAGGATTGGAAGGGGGCGGGGAAGGAAAGATGAAATTCTTTTAACACCTGCCAATAATCCGCTGTCAGTGTGAAATGTCTTAAGGGAGCAAGGATGATCAGAAAAATATGCTCGGAAACAGGGATCAGAATACCAGATAAAACTCAGACCCAATAAGGAAAAGTCCTTCTCTTTTTTTTTTTTTTTTAAATATATATTTATTTTCTGGGTAGATTCAAATTCTTTTTTATTAGTCTTAGGAAATTTCAACCAAAAATGGCATTGCGACATTCTATTCAAGTACAGCCAGTTTTTGACATCTATTGCTTTAATATGACTTAATTATAGTGATTATTATGGAAATTAGTTGGAAATTGCATTCATTGTTTGGAAGAGAGGCTGCAGTAATAACAAGTTATTATTATTGTATGAGTGGTAATATACTTGAAACGATACTGCAGGTTAACACTGAATGGTAAGTTAGCAATGTTCATGCGAGCTCTCCTTAGATTTTTGCCCTATTAGCTGTCTGAGTTTGCATCAAAAACTGAATTGTAGCTTCAGCCAACGTGAATTTGACTTGAGGGAACTCGCTGGATGCTTCAAGCCTGTAAGTAAAGTAGAGGAGGCATGCCAAAAATAATAGGAGATTGTTCTGTGTAAGGGGTGGGTACTGAAATAGTTAACTGGATTTTTTGAGGTTTCAGTTTGAGATTTAGAAGAGTTATTAGTGAGACAGATGGTAAAGAGGTTATGAAGGAAAGGGGGAAAAAGGGGCTTGTGCCTTTTCTTTCCTTATTAAGCTATTTTTATGTATTTACAGTATCTAATGGGATCAACCTTATTACGGTATATGATTGTATTGGCATTTCTTGATTTGTTGTATTGCATGATTTATGTATTTATATATTGATTTGTTGTATTTGATTTGTATTTTACTGTATATTTTACATGTTACATGCTGCTTTGAGTTCATTATTGAGGAAGACAATAAATAAGTGTAATAGATAAATTCCCTTTCCCTTTTCATACTTTGTTTACGTCTGATCTGACAATGTCTGAGACAGGTGACAGAAGACAACAGAGAATACTGGTGGTTGTGATGGCTCATTAAAGAAGGTCTTGGCTGCCATTGGAACAGAGGCCCAGTCAGTGTTAGTCAGCAAGGGCAACAGTTGGATGCATTTGACAGAGAGAGACTGCTTCTTTCTCAGCAGAAAGAACAATAACATTGCTCCCCCGCTTTCCTAGGCATCTTTTGTGTCATTGCAAGGTATCGCCTTCTGCCAGATGACGAGCAGGTGTGGAAGGAATCAACAATCCCTAAGAGAAACTTCTTTCCTTAAATGTTCAAAGAAAGAAGAGAAGGAGGATGCACCTTATCGACTAGGAGAATGAAGAGTCCACCCTATACTGACTGCTCCCCATCATCCTCAGACTTTTTAAAAATAAAATAGGATATGAAAAAATGTTTCAGTACAACCTGTCTTCTCATTTGATCTACTTAATTTTTCATCACAACTGTATTCCCACTTGATTGAATGGTATTACTTGAACAATCAATGAGTTACACACCATCATTTATATTTGCATAAAATGAAGTTATTTGCAATATTATAATCAATGGACCAGCATATTAAGCACAACCGGTCTCTTTGACCTTCATTGCTTTACATCTAATCATAGATCCAAAGTTCCCAGTTTTTATTTTTTTTATAATTTTCTTTGCAAGTAAAATTCACTTATCTTGTTTCATTTGCTGGATTCATTTAAACTTAGGGGGTCGTTTTCCAACGATATCTAAATCAGGGCGGAGTCGGGGCGGAGTTGGGGGCGGCCTCGGGGCGGACTCCGCGACGGCAAAAGGTAAGACTCCTTATCACCGCCAGTATCGTGCCCAATAGCGCCACCTTTCAAGGAGGCGCTATTGGGTGCGAAAGCCGGCAGCGATCTCACCGCAGAAGTGTGATCGCTGCTGGCTTTCGCAGGCCTGCCCCCCCGCTTTGCCCCTCCGCCCCCTGTTACCGCCGGATTTTCTAAGTTCTGTGAACTTAGAAAATCCAGGCCTTAGTCTAAGAAGGCAACTTCCATCAAATTGCAGTCCCGACACGCCTTGTAAAGCAATGAAGGTCAAAGAGACCCGTAGTGCTTAATATGATGGTGCATTGATTATAATATTGCAAATAACTACATTTTATGCAAATATAAATGGTGGTGTGTAACTCATTGATGTTTTAACAATTTGCTGTGACCCTTTGTATTGATATAAGTTACTGTCGTCACTATGACTCCAGCACAAGCATGTATACATTCTTCAAATAGTGGTACAGCATTGCTTCTTTTAGTTTGGCCCACTGTTGTTCCACCTCACCCATTTTCTTCCAGTCTTCTAGTTCTTCCTCCAGGTACATCTCCATTATGACAAAGTCTGTACTTTTTTTTTAATTTACTGTTTATTCAATTATAACATTTACAATAAATGATTCAATTATGTATCTAGATACATAATTCAAGAAAAATCATACAATCAAGTATTATATTATTTCTAAACAAAACATCTGGTGTAGCCTACATCTGGTGGGGGGGGAAATATTGCGCCCTTCCCGTGCCTCACGCGGACAGGGCCTTACCTCCACGGCCTTGTGCCGCTGCTGATGCTGCCGGGTCCTGCTTTGGACGCCGCCGCTCCTCGCAGACTGGAGCCGCTGCCGGATGCCTTCCTCTTTGTGCCTGGAGGCCACGACCGAGGCCGCCCTTCTTTGCTGCCTGGGGCCGTTGCAGAGGCTGCCGCCCATGCCATCTTTGGCAGGCCTGGAGGCCTGCTTCTCAGCGGCATGGACGCCGCCGACGTCGTCTGCCTCTGGGCCCTCCTCCTGCGCGGCTGAGATGCCGCCGACGGCCTTACTTCCTTCCTGTACTTCAGGGCCGCTGTCCACGGTCCTGCAGCCTGTCTCCAGCCTTCCTCTAGGTGCGCGGCCGCGCTTCCTCGTTCCTTTTAAAGGGCTAGTGGCAGGAAGTGGCCACGGCCCCACCGAAGTCCCAGTCTCCGCCTACTTCCTGGATGGGTCCTATAAGAAGGCTCTGATCCATTCCACCAGTGTCTTCGCATCTATCCAGATGCTCCTGAAGACATCTCTTCAGCCTGATGTCTGTTCCTGAGTCCAGATCCTGATGTCTGTTCCTGAGTCCAGATCCTGATGTCTGTTGCTGAGTCTGGATCCTGTTGTCTGTTCCAAGTCCGGATGTCCGTGAGTCCAGATCCTGATGCTGTTCCAAGTCCGGATGTCCATGAGTCCAGATTCCGATCCTGGTCCCAAGTCCGGATGTCCATAAGTCTAGACCCTGATGCTGTTCCAAGTCCGGATGTCCATGAGTTCAGATCCTGATGCTTGTTTCAAGTCCGGATGTCTGTGAGTCCAGGTCTTGACACTGTTCCAAGTCCGGATGTCCATGAGTCTAGATCTGGTTCCATGTCCCAAGATGTTCTATGTTCCAAGATGTCCCTGTTCCAAGATGTCCCATGATCCAAGATGTTCCTAGTTCTAAGATGTTCCTAGTTCCAAGATGTTCCTAGTTCCAAGATGTCTGTGAGTCCAAGTCCAGTGATGTTCCTTGTCCTCTTCCTGATGTTGTCCCAGTCCTGATGCTCCAGGTCCTGAAGAACTCATTCCTCCGGAGAGTCCTTGTTTTTAAAGTCCGAGGTTCGGTCCTCAAGTGCTATGTGCCAAGTTTTATATTCTTGTATCAAGTCCCGAATCTGGAGGCCCCGAGGGGTTGCTTCACTCCTGTGCTATCAATAGAGATAACCCAATAAAGGATGGATTTACACATGCATCCAAGAGCTATGAGACTTCCGAGCTCACCCTGCTCCCTTTGTGGTTCGCGACCAGCCTCCTGGCTGTGTAGGGTGCCTGAGGGTCTTGCTCATCCCCGCCTGTGACCTTGTTCTATGTTCTTCGCCTGAGTCTACAGTGTGGTCCGCGACCAGCCCCATGTGCTGTGTAGGGCGCCTGAGGGATTTGCCTTCCTCATCCTAGTCTACGTCTTCCAAGTCTATGTCTTCCAAGTCTAGTGTACGTCCCAAGTATACGTGTTTCAAGTCTAAGTTCCAAGTCTTCATCTCCTCAGTTCCAAACCTTTATCCCAAGCCTTTGTCCGAAGCCTACGTCCCAAGCCTATATTCCAAGTCTATGATCCAGTTCCAAGTCTACGTTCCAAGTCTACATACTCCTTGAGAATCCCAAGCTCCACACCATACTCTATCCTATTCTATCCTCTCTCTTCCTCCTTCTCCCAGTTCTGCCATCCCTGTTAAATGTAACTGCACCTTCTGTCACCACAGTTCCAGTTTGATGTATATACTGCACTCCTGTTTTATGTAAACCAGCAAGATATGTTTTCATGATTGCCGGTATATAAAAACCTTAAATAAATAAATAAATAAATAAATAAATACTCCTCGAGAGTCCCAAGCTCCACCTCAGACTCTTCAGTCTCAAGTTCCAAGTTCCTAGTCCTTGCCCGAGACTTGTCTTAGCCTTGTCTTCCTAGATCCGTTCAGCTCTACTCCAGTGCCGCCCACTCCCGCACACACACCTCACCACGGGTACGACTCATGTCCTGACCTGAGCCACCTTGTGGCCCAAGGGTTCCGCTCTCCCATGAGCTAAGTGATGCGCGCCGAGCCCGCACCATCAGCCCCTGAAGGCTGCGCTCACTACAGAAAATGAGTATAATTCAAGCATGCGTCATTTTTACTTATACAACCCTATTCTTAAACCTAACTAAGAATTCTGGGATTTAGCCCGAAGAAAATGCTCTAAGTGTGAGGGATCTAAGAAAACAAATTTATTAGTTTGGTAAGTAATTTGACACTTACATGGGAATTAAAAAAAAAAAAAAGAAGGTTGCTCCCATATCCAGAACTGCTTACTTTAAAGATAAAAATAGTTTCTGCAGAACTTGAGTAGCCCGGGAAACATCAGGGAAGACCTGTATCTTTTAACCACAAAAGTCAAAGTTTTTATTTTGAAAATATTTAGTAAAGAACAGATCCTTATCCTTTTTATAGTGAAAAAGTAACAAGCAAAGTAGCTCTAGATGCTATATTGTCCAGTGAGTCCTCTAAAAATTTGAGACTCCT
The DNA here is from genome assembly GCF_901001135.1 of Rhinatrema bivittatum. NCBI lineage: Eukaryota > Metazoa > Chordata > Amphibia > Gymnophiona > Rhinatrematidae > Rhinatrema > Rhinatrema bivittatum. Next base: position 465,593,183 of record NC_042618.1, on the reverse strand, counting down.
GGACTTTCTAAAGTGTCAATACCACCCTCACAAGCATATAATGTTCTTCTTTTAGGTAAATAATACATTTTGGAAACCATTGGGATATTCTCAGTCTCATAAGAAAGAATTTCAACTACATACTTCTTAAATAATTCAATATCAGACATTAACCTAGAAATAGGAATATTTAATAATCGAAGATTATGAGATCTCATTTCATTCTCTAACTGTTCAATTCCAGTATGTAGTACCATATTATCTGTAATTGAAGATATATTAGTGGTCCGCACATTTTTAACTATTGGGTCCAAATTTGCCACTGCTTGCTCCAGTTTATCAGTCCTATCTTCTAGATCTATAAATTTTTCCCTTGTTTCTACTGAGAAGTTATATACTTTAGAAGTAGTGCTAGACAATTTCTTATCTATTTTCACTGTTAATCTCCAATAATGATACATTATCAGGTTCCACAATATTTTCCTTTCCTATACTACCTAATTCAAGGACTGCTGGACATGGGACTCTGATATTTCTTGCTGCGGCCTCGCCACCCATAGAAACTATATCTAATTGTATATTTCCCACTATGGTACCCTCACTACCCATATTGGTGTGGGTTTCACTCACAGGGGGCACTATACCAATACTTTCCTCTAGCAGACCTTCCATTTTAGGTTGTAAGGGGGATTGTGAGAACCTAGGGCTCAAGGAAACTCCTAAAGAGGAGTTTCCTTCTACTACTTCCCCAACATTGGTCTCCCGCATTCGCACTATGTGGGAGTCCATGGATCCTACTCTTTTCGACAATGGAGTTGTTGGCCAAGAAGTATCATTTTTTGATTTTCATTTCCTTCCCATATTTTATTTTCTCACCCAGGGGCGTGCCCCTTTGGCACTCGATTTTACACAGTCCCGCGGGGCGCCTTCTAATGACGTCACTTCCGGGTCCCGCCCCCACGGTCCGGGCCTCCTCACCTCGATGATATAGATAATTTCTGTTCAAAGCTTTAAAGTCAGAAAACAGTTTAGATGTTTTCTCTCCAGCACGCAGTCTTTTCCTCTCTCTCCTTCCCTGTATTTTTGAAATTCAAAACTCAGGAATTCGTGTGATTTCCCCATTTATGATATCAAACCATACTGTTTGATGATTACTGGTGATCAGGCAGGCACCCACCCGGACATTAGTGACATTATCCCCATTATTGAGCACTAGGTTGAGTATAACTGCCCCCTCTTGGGCTCTATCACCATTTGTTTGAGCAGAACCCCTTGCAAGGCATCCACTATCTCTCTACTTCTCGTAGATTCCTCAGAAGGGATTTTCCAGTCTACATTCGGCAGATTTAAATCTCCAACAAGCAACACTTCTCCCTTCTTTCCCACCTTTTGGGTGTCTTTGACTAGATCTCTGTCTAGTTCTTCTGTTTGAGTTGGAGGCCTGTAGACCACATCATTAAAAATTGAAACATCATCTTCTTTTTTTTTTAGGAATGTCCATAATGCTTCTTCTCTACCCATGTCCCTTGCAATTAAGTTGCTTGGATATTGTTTTGACATAAAGAGCTACTCCTCCCCCTTTTCTGTTTTCTCTGTCCTTCTTTATCGTTATAGCCAGGGATGACCATATCCCAATTATTGAGAATCAGTGAACCAGGTTTCAGTAACAGCAACTGTGTCCAAGTCCATTTCCACTATTAAGGCCTGCAGGTCTGGGATTTTATTGCCCAGAATATGAGCATTTGAGGTCATAGCTTTCCAACTTTTCTCCCTAGGACTGCTGCTCTTCCTAGTCATCTTTTCTGCTTTTTTGATCTGATTGATTTTGTTGTTTTCTCCTCCCAATTCTTGCATTGCTTCGGGGTGATATGGCAATTTCTTTGGCCACTTTTTGCCACCCCCACCCTCTAGTTTGAATGCCTGATAATGTATGATCTGAATTTCTCGCTTAGCATCCTATTTCCTTCAAAGGACAAATGTATACCATCCTTACAATATAATATTTTACTGCTCAATAGCCATCAATGTAACCAAAACCACCTGATTCACACCATGTTTGGAGGCAGACATTGAAGTTATCTACAATATATGGCAGAACCTTTTCTTCCCAAAGGCAATGGTCTTTGCCATGTGTCTAATTTTCTTTTCTAGGCTTTGTAAATTTTTCTGTACTTCAAGAATACAATGTTTAACAAGGTCATTGGCCCCCAGATAGACAATATCATTGATATTGGAGTGTCTACTTTCTTCTGTAATTGTGTTGATTATCTGGTTGGTATTTCTACTAGCTGAGGAACCTGGAAGGCATTTAACTGTTGTGTCCCCATCAAAATTATTTCCCAAATTGGTTCCTTTGATGACTGAGTCTCCCAGCAGAAGCAGCTTCCTTTTATTATCTTTGATAATGTTTAAGGGTTTCTGGGTACACTGGGTGACTACATCTCTTTCAGATGTCACCTCATTTTCTATTCCTGGAGCTTCTTTATTATCCAAAGCAGAAAAGATATTATGTAAGAGTAATGATGGGGAGAGCGGGTGTCTTTTCATCACAGACCTTATTCAGCCAGAGCTCACTGTAATCCATTTTTCCTGGGTTTTTGAATCATGGATGTTCGACTTCTCTGTGGGACTGGTGATGGATATTCAGGAAGCTGCACAGTTGGGGAAATCGGGTGTCATATAGTAACATGTTTTGTTCTACCAAAGCCCACTGTAAATGATTTATTCTTGGGTTTCTGAATCCTCTTTCGAAGCTAGGGGAGATACTCTGGATGTGGCCAGGGACAGGAGGTTTTCTGAAACCTGAGCAATTCCACTTTCAAATGAGTCAGCTGCTTTTTTATTGCAGACAGCTGAAAGCAAATTGAATATCCCTTAAGTCTTCAAACGATAGGCCTTGGGACATAAGCTTCACATTTGTTACACTGAATTAAAGACATTACCGACTAATATACAAGTTATTAGAGTGGTACTTAAGTCTTAATTACTTAACCTAAGTCTATGGATGATCTATTTAAGAAGAAATCACCCTAGTGGTGGGAAGATATGAGGCAGGGTGGGAGGGAACAAACAACTCTTGTAGATACCATCCTTTTTACATTAACAAATCCAGCTACTTAATACAGACTAGCAATATCAATAGCTCGGAAAAACAGAGAGAGCTTTCAAAGCATACAATACAGAAATGGAGAACAACAAATGTCAGCAAGAAAGCAATCTATATTATGGGTAACTAACTATTTAACTTAACTGGCCACAAGGATAGGAAGCAATGCATGTCTCTACCTACAATGCATTTCAGTTCTAACTAAGGAAGTTTTTGATGACCCCTGCAGTTCACTATGGGGTACATTTTCAAAAACAGCGCGCGCGCGTACTTTTGTTCGCGCACCATGCGCGAACAAAAGTACGCTGGATTTTATAAAATCCGGGGTCAGCGCGCGCAAGGGGGTGCACATTTGTGCAAACTGCGCGCGCCGAGCCCGGTGCACGCTGCCTGTTCCCTCCAAGGCCGCTCCAAAATTGGAGCGGCCTCAGAGGGAACTTTCCTTCCGCCTCCCCTCACTTTCCCCTCCCTTCCCCTACCTAACCCACCCCCCGGCCCTATCTAACCCCCCCCTACCATTGTCAGCAGACTTACGCCTGCTGGAGGCAGGCGTAAATCTGCGTGCGCCAGCGGGCTGCTGGCGCGCCATCACCCGACCCGGGGGCTGGTCTGGAGGCCTCAACCACGCCCCCAGGCCGGCGTCATGCCCCAACACGCCTCCTGCCCTGCCCCGAAATTCGCGCTGCCCACCTGACACGCCCCCGACACGCCCCCTTTGCAAAGCCCCGGGACTTACGCGCGTCCCGGGGCTTGCGCACGCCGCCGAGCTTATGCAAAATAGGCTCGGCGCGCGCAGGGGCCTTTTTAAGAGGGTTATGCGCATAACTTATGCGCGTAACCCTTTTAAAATCCGGCCCTATGAGTACCAGACCCAGAGGAGAAAAGCCTAATACTTTTTTTTTAAAATTAAGACAGCTACTTAATACAGACTAGCAATATTAATAGTTTGGAAAAACAGAGAGATTTCAAAGCATGCAATACACAAATGCAGAACAATAAATGTCATCAAGAAAGCAATCTATATTATGGATAATTTTAAATAACTATCCAACTTAACTGGCCACAAGGGCAGATAGCAGCGTCTATCTCCATCTGCAGTGAACTTTAGTTCTAACTAAGGAAGTTCTTCATACGTGCATATGTTGTGGAGTAGAGATACATGTATTTTATTAAACACATTTATATCATATATATGATTATAAAACTCTTGCCTAGATTTGCTCATGGCTATATATGTGCATATTTGCCAACATACCTTTGTTTAAAAATTATCCTTCCTGTGATTGGTGTATTATCTGAAGTCCAATTGAAAGACATTTTTGGGAAATTGAATTTTTTGAGAAAAGAAATGAAATATGATACAGTTTGTAAAACTGTGAACCGCACTATAAGCTCCTGAAAAGTCTATCGCAAAGTTTCCATTCTTGATATGTTTTAGATATAATGAAAAAGTGCTCTTGAGACCTGTGCTTATTGGAAAGGTATCATCTGATTTCATCGTTACCATTTGTTGCTAAATTGACTGAATCAGTAGTGTTAAAACAGCTTAATGACGATTTCGAAGTTTGCACATTATTAGATCATTTTCAGTTTGGATTCAGAAAACACTAATACTGAGATACTGCTACTCTTGAGCCTAGACACAGTAAGATGAGGTTTTGATCAAGGTACGAGATATGTATTAGCATTGCTAGATACCTTAAATATCTGGGGCATGGGCCCATAGGCCCTTCCTTTCCTCTCCCACCCTCCAAGATTGCCCACTTTTCTACAGACCAGAACTGAATACTTGAGGATTGAGAGGAGGCGGTCCTGACCATCTGATCCTCCCCTCATTTGCATAAATTTGACATTACTGCCCCTGAACTGGTCTCTTCTCCTTCATCTCTCTGTTCCTTCTATTCTAGAATCTCCAGGATCGTGGCAATGAACAATCTAATAATGGATCAACAGAACCAACAGGGACATCAATGATGAGTGATGTACTCATGATTCAATATAAAACAAAATGAGAATGATGGAGCATAATCTGCATAAGTGCATGCATTCCATTAATTTTGAGTATGAATGTGTATTATGGGTACCTTGCTCATTTTTCCCAATGTTATTGAAATATTATGAGTGCATCAATCATCCAAAATCTTCACTGATCTCTTTTTAAGGTGCTCCTAACAGTTGAGCTGACTGAAGGACCCACACACAGCAGAGCATAGCACACAGCCACTTACTTATAGCCTTTGGGTTACAGTACTGTATTGTAGACATTTAAAAAGTGTGCTGTCTTTAATTTGATGCTGAAAACAAACAGATAATGAATCCTCTGAAATAATTGAATTACAATTAGAATATAGTAAACTTCCCATACCAAAATAGTGCTAACTGCCAGAAGTCAAACAGTAAAAACCTTATGAAAAGGTGACACTGAAAATATTACACCAGCATCTATAATTCCAATACACCTCCTATTATGAAAATAGAATAAGCTGAACTGCTATATATCCTTACACAGAAACTACATGCTAGCAGAATACCTCACCTTGGTCACACATGTAGAACATAAACAAATGAACACCAAACAGAATAAAGAGACCATAAACAGAAACATGCAAACCAAAACTGAACTGGAAGCCACAACAAGCCAGATTCTGTAAGCAGGGCAACAATGGATAAACAGAAATATCACCATGCAACATAATAATAATAAGAACATAATAAATTGCCATGCTGGGTCAGACCAAGGGTCCATCAAGCTCAGCATCCTGTTTCCAACAGAGGCCAAACCAGGACACAAGAAGCTGGCAATTACCCAAACACTAAGAAGAACCCATGCTTCAGGAAATATAAACTATCAAGATAGTAAAACCACACTCATAAAATGAATAAATATTTCAAAACAGCTGATGAAAAGAATATCCAATAATTAAAAACTCATTAAACATTTTTAAAATTTCCCATACCCAAATGAAATATTTCCAAACAGCAAAAATATCAATTTCATGCAATAATTACAACAAATAGGATTTTTAAAAATCCCCCGCTCTCCATACATAGGAACTTTTGATTTCCAGACATCAGAGATTGCCACAGGTTAATGGGGAGGGGATGCCACAAAAACTTTCCCCTCACATACACATAATCTCCAACATACACACACACACACACACACACATGCTCATCTACTCACATATGCTCATACACATTCTCTCTCACACACACATACAGATGCACAAGCAAATGCTCTCTCTCTCTCTCTCTCTCTCTCCTGCTCCCTCTCCCCAGAATATAGAGGCTGCAGCAACCTCCTCCTTGGGCCTGCACAGTGTCTTTCTCACACACACACACTCACATGTTCTCTTACATTCTCTCTCTCTCTTTCAGACACACAAACACATAAACATGCTCTCTCTTGCTTTCTCTCTCTCTCTCTCGCTCTGTGGAACATGCAGGCAGCAGCAGCCTCTTCCTTGGGCCCTTACAGTGTTTCTCACACACACACATGCACTCTCTATCACACACAAACAGGCTCACAGACAAGCTCTCTCATATGCTCTCTCTCCCATATATTCTCACATGCTCTCTTTCTCACAAGCACACACATGCTCTCTCACTCTCCTTGGAACGTGCAAACAACAGCCTCCTCCTTGACCACATGCAACATCACACACACAAGCTCACACAAGCTCTCACACTCTCACTCTTCCACCGCCTCCCCCCCCCCTGGAATATGCAGGGTGCAGGAAACACCAGGCCCCATGGCCCAGCTGACATGGCAACGTTCTCTCTTCGAGCGCAGGGTCCAGGCCTGAATTGGCAGCCTTCTCTATTTGGACGCATGGACTGATCCTGATGTGGCAGCCTTCTCTCTTTGAACACGGGACCTGGACATGACATGGCAGCCTTCTTCGGCTGCTAGGCTCAGGCCCACTCAGCAGCCTTTTCTTGTTGGCCGCCTCCACTTAATTTCCACTGTGGGCCTGACTAGGAGTGAAAAAAAAATTAAGAGGCGCCACTGAGACTTGGAGCATTTAGCTTTAGATTTGGTGCACAGGCCCCTTGTGCCCGAGGCTAATGATACCCCTGTTGCTGGATATATCAGCAGATTTTGACACAATCAACCATCAGATTTTGCTCCCCCAACTCAAAAAGATGGGGCTAATTGTACCAGATTGATTCTCTTTTTTTTTTTTTTTGTCCACCCGAACACATCAAGTTAGAATTGGCAATGGCAGTTCACCCTTGAATTTCTTTACAACTAATGCTCCCCAGGGATCACCATTTTCTACCAACCTGTTTTAACGTAGACGTCACCTCTCTGTAAGTTGTTATTAAGTCTAGGCCTAAATTAGAAACTCTATGCCAATAACATTCAGTTCTATCCACCTCTGATGTCATCATGGGAACTACTGTTGAGATGGTCTCAATCTGCTTATCATCCATGAAGCACTGGTGGTTATGGCATAATAGACGTGCTAAATATTGATAAAATGGAGATTGTAATGTTTGGCTGACCATGGAACAGTTCTGTGGCTGGCTCCACTCATCCCAGGATTTATTTATTTATTTATTTGTAGGGTTTTATATACCGTTATTCAGTAGAGCCATCATAACGGTTTACAAATCTGCAATTATTATCCAACATATGTAATTATCTTACAGTCAAATGGAGTTAACATAGTAGTTGGGAACAGTAGGGTTTTGTGAACAATCAACATATTTTCTTAGTCGTTGAATAACAGAATATTGCGGAGAACATTTTCAAAGAACTTAATGGATCAAGGGAGTGAGCAGGGAGGGGTAGAAAAGGAGGGTACATCAGGAGAGCATGAAGGAGGAGGATTATGCTTGCGAGTTCTGTTGAGTGCTGGGATGATCAGGTATCAGATAGTTAGAATAAAGTTTGCGGAATAAAAATGTTTTTAGGTCTTTTTAAAATGTTTTTTGGATGTGCTGGGTCCTCAGTTCTATGGGTAGGTTCTATGTTCTATGTTCCAAGTTCTATGTTCCAAGTTTTGGGGGAAGCAATGGAAAATGCTCTTTCTCGCGTAGTTGAAAGATGAGCATCTCTTAAGATGGGGTTGTTTAGGAATCCTGTGTTGTTGGAGCGTAGGTTTCTTTGTGGGTTTTGGGGGGTTATGTTTAAGCCTTTTAGACCATGAAGATCATCATTTAAGATTTTATGAATGATGGTCATAGATTTGTAGGTAATCCGTGCAGAAATAGGAAGCCAGTGAAGAGAGGTTAAAATGGGTGTAATGTGTTCGTTTCTTTTTTTTCCGGTAAGGATTCTGGCAGCTGAGTTCTGCAGTATTTGGAGTGGTTTGAGAGATGATGAAGGGTTTCCAATAAGTAATGAGTTGCAGTAATCGAATGTGGAGAAAATAAGCAGTTGGAGGACGGTTCTGAAGTCAGAAGGGTTGAGAAATGGCTTTATGTGTCTTAGGGTTAGTAGCTTGTGGATGCCACTGATGCTGCTGAGACCTGGACTCTGCTATGCTTCTTCCTCTCAGGCTCCCTCTAGGTGCACACGCATGCCACGTGCAGGCTCTTAAAGGCTCTATGGCAGGAAAAGAGGAGCAGCACCAAGAAATGATGTCAACATGGATTGAGGATTTAAATCCCGGTTGTGCTCCTAGCCGGCACTCAGCAACAGGTCCCTCTACCTTGTAGTGCGTGTTGCTAGCGGATCCTGCCTTGCCTTATCCAGCCTTGCCCGGCCTTGCCTTGTGCCAGCCTGTCTTTGCCTGTCCTAGCCTTGCCTCATTCCAGCCTGGCTTTGTCTTATATCTTCCTTAACCTAGCCCTGTCCCAATCTTACTCTGCCCTTGCCATTTCCCTGTCTCTCCTGGCTAAGTCTTGTCTATCTCAGACTGACTCCTTGTGCTCTGACCATTGCATGGCTTCTGATACCTGACCTCCATCTGCCCTGACCCATGCCTGGATTCTGACACTGCCTGACTTCCACCTGCCCTGACCCTTGCCTGGATATCTACGCTGCTGTCTGCCACCTGCCCTAACATTGGCCTGCTTCCTGGTCTATCTGTCTGTTCTTCATGGGATCCTCACATAAATCCTACTGGTCCTTGAATCCAAGGGCTCAACCTGCAAAGGAAGGGGATGGTATAGGTGAAGCCAGTCCTGATCCCAGTTCCTATGAGTCTGCCTATGATCTGCTTATCATCCATAAAACACTATTATGCATAATAGACTATTGATAAAATGTAGAATGTAATGTTTGGCTAACCATGGAATGGCTCCATGGCCAGCCTCAGTCACCCCAGGATGCCGCCAACGCTGCCAACCCGGACACCTCCATACTTCCTCCTCCCAAGCTTCATCTAGGTGCACACGTGTGCCATGCGCAGGCTTTTAAAGGCTCTGCGACGGGAAGAGAGGAGCTGAGAGATTATGACAGTGTGGGCTGTGAGTCTGCCTACCATTGGTGGGGGCCCAGCTGGATCACCAGTTGGGCAGCACCAATTTCACCAGAGTGCAAGGGCTCACACACCATGACAGAGATGATTCTAACTAGAACTTCCCCCATGAATTTTCCAGGACTATTCTAGTTTGAAGATTGTAAAATACTTATTGTCAGCCAAGTATGAAATCTGGGAGTCACTTTGGACTCTAGCCTGTCTATGCAGGTGCAGATTAAGAGTGTGGTAAGGCTTCATTTTATAAGCTCCAGATGCTTCTCTGATTGAAACCAGTTTTGGACCCATATAACTTTTACACTGATTACAAGCAGTGGTGTTATCAAGCTTGGATTATTGTAATTCTTTACATATGGGACTCCCAGCAAATACAATTCTAGCATTTCAAATTGTACAGAACTCTGCAACTCGCAATCTTTCCGGTGCCAGTATTAGAGAGAGCATGTAACCCCCACTCTGTGTGCACTGCATTGGTTGCCGCCAGTTTACTGGAGGATCAGCTGTAAGGTTGCAGCATTAAGCCATAAATACTCGTGCAGTAATCTCTCTCCATGGGTTTGCTCCATTCTTTGGATCTACCAACCTTCTCATGCTTTGTGATTGGCACAACATGGCATGTCGGAGATTTCTTCACCACAATTAAAACTTATGTGACAGAAGCCCATGACAGAGCTTTTCCATCACTGACCTTTTTTTTTTTTTTGGAATACTCTGATAGACTATCTGAGGATAATAGTGAGGTCCATATTAAAAAATATTTGGCCTGATAATTCAGAAATTATCCAGCTAAATTAATATTTGGGAATGTATCCGGCTAAAATCTAGCCAGCTAATAAGTTAGCAGGTTAAGCTAGGGAGGTTCCAGGGGTGTAACTGGGAGGACTTGTTATTATCTGGCTAACTCTGATATTCAGAGTTAGCTAGATAATGTAGCCAGCTAAGTCTGGTTGGGCTAAAGATCTGTCCTAAGTTTAGCCAGATAAAGATAGCCAACTCACTTTAAGATAGCTGGCTATATTTAATAGTGCAGCTGCATTATTGAATATACTTCTAAATTTAGCCACATAAGTTTATCCGGTTAACTTTGCTATATAGACTAGGGATGTGCATTCGTTTCATAGGTTTCATATTACATGCTTGTATAGGAAAAGTATGAAACGAATGCACATCCCTAATATAGACAGTGAATGAATATGGACCTCTATGTGTTCCTCTACTTATATAAAACAGTCAAAATCTTTTCTGTTTGAAATTGCTTTTGAAGAAAATGCCATTGGAGCTTCAGCCTACTGATGCTACTGTTAGCATAATGACAGGTCACTGGTTTTTGAGGACATCAGACTTCTCATCTGGGGTCCGACATCTCTTTATATGATTGATGCTCTTTTTAAGTAATTTTATGAATGTTGATTTATTTCCCACCTTGATTCTTGAGAAAGTGCAGGATATAAATGATTTTAAATAAATACATAAATATAGGGATGTGCAAGATAATTCACATGGTTACAAATTTCCTCTCCTTGGGAAATATTAAGATCCCTCAGAAGTATTAAGATAGAGAGGTTAAGTGGCTTCCTCAAGGTCACAATAATAAGACCTGGAGTGGGAAATGTAAAAAAGGTCACTACCCTACATAAGCAGAACTACTGTATAGCCCCTATTCAAAATAATGCATCATTGCTAAACATTTTGGAATGCAGCAATACATTGTTGCTATTAACTTTATTCTCTTCGAAATGGGAATCAAAAAAAGTTGTTTACTTCATTAACTAGATTCCCTGGGTATTTTCTGGAGCTTGTTTAAATTTAAAACCATGTAAAAAATTCAGTGAAATAATAAATGCCATCTCATGTTAATGAACCATCACATGACTTGACAGGTTTTTATGGCGTTGTTGTGTAGGGATGGTCATTATTGCACGGGATAGCTTCTTTTGGCCACTAAGAATCAAGTTTCAGAAGCAATACAGCTCCGGACAAACTGCTATCTGCAAGTTAGTTAAAGGAAATATTTAAGCAGTACTGGAATTTCCTTCTGAAATGATGGCAGTTTGTCCAACCAGCACACTCAATACAGAAAGCCCTTCGCTGTCCATCTGACTGAAATTTGGGGAGAATGTGTAGGTAAACGCCATTAGAGATAATGAGGTTCATTTTCAGCCACTGTGTGGCTCGGCCACTTAGCCGTAAAGCCCGATTAGAGTTAGCCACATTGGTTAAGCGGCTACCTTTGCTCCACCCGGAAACGCTTAGTGCCCACTCCCAGAACATCCCGACTTATGTGGGGACACATACAGCATTATGCCGCATCCGGCTTTTAATATAGCTGGATGGTTATCCAGTTATATTTCAGTTATCCATCTAAATGGTTTTTGAATAACAACCTCAGATTGTTGATTGATACTTACATAGAAACATAGAAAATGACCAAACTGTCCATCCAATCTGCCCGGCAAACCTATGACAGAATCTGCCGTGCCGTAAAGGTCACCTACCCCCATACTTATCAGTTTCCCAGACCATCAAAGTCAGGGCCCTTGTTGGTTGCTGTTGAGTCCAATTCCCCGTTACCTCCTGCCGTTGAAGCAGAGAGCAATGCTGGAGTTGCATCAAGAATTTCAGGCTTATTGGTTAAGGGTAGTAACAGCTGCATCAGCAAGTTACCCCTATGTTTATTTGTTTTCCCAGACCGCAAAATTCAATGTCCTTGTTGGTTGCTGTCTGAATCTAATTCCCCCTTTCCTCTTTTCCCCCTACCATTGAAGCAGAGAGCAATGATGGAGTTGGATCAGCAGCAAGAAGGCTTATTGGTTAAGGGCAGTAACTGCCACACCAGCAAGTTACCCCCATGCACTCTTTTCTTCATTTCCATCCTCGAGCCTTTAGGGATCCACAGTGTTTATCCCATGCCCCTTTGCATTCTTTCACTGTTTTTGTCTTCACCACCTCCTCGGGAAGGGCATTCCAGGCATCCACCACCTTCTCTGTGAAGAAATATGGTACAAGTTTAGATTCAGTATTAAATGAACCCTTTACTCCCTTTTCCATAAGATATTGTAGCATTTATAGATAAGATATGTCTTGGTCAGCCCATCTTTATTTAAGCCTCAGATTGTCAGTGATGTTTGGTTACTGATTGGTTGGAGAGTTCCATCCATTTAGATTTGTTTTATGCAGACTGAAGCATGAATGAAGTCTATAGAAATCTGTGATACTGGAGTGTCCAGGAGTAATGAGCTGTATCCTATTGGGTGATGCAGTCTGCTCTCTTGCTGGGTTCATCATGTTGAATCTTCTGTTCAATCTTTTAAATGTCTACTCAGTAGAAGATTTACAGTGCAGTAATATTTGTCATGCGGGGCAGAGGATGTGGGTTAATGGAGTTTACTACATGTAACTGCTACAAGCTATGCTTGAGGATATATTTTTCATTTTATATCTGATTTAGTGCCAGCAAACTTGTTAGCTTTATACGTTGGTCAGTGGGGAAGACTGGATGACATTTATAGTAACAGTTTCCTTTTGGTGGGCTGTTGGCACGAACACACAGTTTTCATTGTTCCTACTGTATTCCTGCTTTTTTGGATTAAAAATCGAACCAATTTTATCTGCAAATTTACTTAAAAAAAAAAACAGACCCCACATCTGTTTATCAGGTCTGTCAGAGAGTCTCCAAGTCCTTATGCAGAGGCTTGATTTGTTGTACTTTATGTTAATCCAATAAACAAATTAAAAAAAACAAAACAAAACAGATCTTTTTAATCATTTAAAGTGAGACAAAAAAAAGCTAATTACTTGATTTTTCATTTTTAACTTCTAGGGCTGTGCCACAGAGAAAGTCCGCTTTGATGAAATTGATCATTCATCGCATGACCCTATGGAGCAGAAGAATTTCACAGCTGTGGGTGTTCATGTGTGGCTGCTGACAGAATGTCCTGCATGTGAATCTAGGGACTGCTATGTCGCCTGTGCCCTGATCTCCCTGCTGGCGACGCTGCACCTCTGGATCCAGGTTACTCTAACTGATTTTAAGAAAGGCTTTAAGTTGGAGCTGATTTTCTGAGAGAGTGTGTATTGCGATCTGGATGCACTTGCCCATTTTGGTAAGTCTATTTGGTTGCTAAGCATTCCTTGGATCCTATCCTTTGGCAACACAGCAGCAGTGCTTATGGAGTAAGCTGGAAATGCAGAAAAATAGAACAAGTCAGTACCAAGTATATTTATGGACTTATTTTCTTTATTTTGTTATTGCTCCTACCGCCTCCTAATTGCTAATTTGAATTTTTCTTATAATTTAAATGTCTATAACCTATATGCTGAAATATGGTTAATTCCGAATGTTATTGTTTTCCTTTTTGACATTGATTTTTCTGAAAGGAGTTTTTCCTGGTAAATAAGTTTTGAAAAACTTTAAAATAAAGAATTAAAAAAAAAAAAAAAAAAGAACAAGTCAGTAGATAAGGACTACTCAGTCCATTCAGCTTGCTCATTAAAGATATCATGCGCCAGTGAAAGCCCCTTTCAGCCTGGTGTGTGACCTTTGTGAGCAAACTGAGTAAGAGAGTGTGAGTTAAAAAAAAAAAAAAAAAAAAAGAAAAATTTGTGAACTAGTTCCATGAACCCACAAGAAGTTAATGGTTCATCAAGGAATCAGTTTTCAGAACATAGCTAGGTCTGGGCTCTTGGACCTGGTAGGCAATCTTCAAAGAAAATTATGGATGTAGTTTTCTTCAATGAAAGTGCACTTATGTGGATACCCAGAGACAAAAGTACCACATACTTCATCGCTCCTTTTTGTGTAGTAGGAGGAAAAGCTATGCATGCTTATTTGGAAATGACAAATGTACTTTTACTCCTCTGATGCATACATCACCTTGGATATGCCCCTTTATAATGTTAAAAGTATGCAAATTGTGAACCCCACACATACTTTTTAGCTATTCTGAGAAGAATGATCTTCAAACTATCCAACTTACTTGGGTAAATCACTATTTACCCAGATAAATTGTTTCTAAAAGTGTCTTCCACATTAGTTTGGTGAACTTTAAAAAAAAAACAAAAAACAAAACTAATGCAGATTCCTTGATTCAGAAAAATTACATCCAAATTTGAATAAATTAGTCCAATTTACAGGATCTACAATGGTCTGATTCAAAACGGATTCCCACAAATTGCCGAATCACATTGAACCTGTCAGATTCTCCCCAGATTAGTCGTGAAGAATGTTGACGATATTTCCCGGTAAATTTAAGGAAAATTCTGTAAAACCTCAATCAGATTTTAATTTTTACATTTACATTTATGTTAGGCCTGCCGGCCTCCGGAGGTCTCCTCGCTCCACTCTGCCCTCTTCGGCGGCAGCACGGGCGGCCCCCGGCAGGGCCGACGCTCTCCCGCCGGGGCCCACTCCTCTCCTGCTGCAGGCTGGGATGCCGCTGACATCGGCCTCGTCGGCCCCACTCCCTAGACGCGCGCGCGCATGGCCCACACGGATTTAAAGGGCCCGCAGCTAGGAGACACTGCGGACCCCCTCCCAGTTATGTCAGGAGCTTGCCTATTTAATTCCCAGCTATACCTGTGCCAGATGACTTGGCAACAGGTCTCTTGGTACCTCCTGCTGCTGCTGCAGCGTTGGATCCTGCTCTCGCTTCCTGCTTTTGTCTTTGCCCGCCTATTTCTGTTCCTGGCCCGGTTCCTGTTTCTGCCTTTGCCTTCCTTCGCCTGTTCCAGACCCCAGCTTCCTACTCTTCCTTCGGACGGATTTCCCTGGCTTGACCTTTGGACTGGACCTCACGTTGCCTGATTGTCACCTGCCACTGACCACTGGACTGGAGCCCACATTGCCAGATTGCCGCCTGCCACCGACCACTGGACTGGACTTCACGTTGCCTGATTGCCGTCTGCCACCGACCACTGGACTGGATCTTGTATCCTCTGCTCCCCATTTCCCTGCAGGGGCCCCTCCTAATCCCAGCCGGTCCCGGCACCCAAAGGCTCAACCCATGGGGAACGGGATTGGTATTGGTGAAGCTCCATCCAGCCCCTGCCTTCCGTCAGCCTCGCCTCCTGTCGCTGGGAACCTGCGGCAGGTCTTCCTCCCAAGTAATATCAATCCCAGCACAGGCCAAATGTCCACATTTCCACCAAGGTCACAACAATTTATTAATGTTTGTTAATTGCTTAACACTAAGGTTTAAGTGATATACAATAAAAAACATACATAATAAAATAAAAACTAAAATTATACAAAGTTACAAAACTTAACAGTGTTATACATTATAATAAAACAAACAAGCATTCTGGCAGTAGATAATATCAGATGTGGACATCTGGATGAAATTTGTTTCTGAATGTTAAAAATTAAGAATTGTGTCAGGTTGAATCAGGTTAAATCACCTGGTTCAAGTTTGTCCTCAAAGGTTCTGCATGCCTTTAGCCTTGACATTTGTGTTTCATATCTTCTATTTTTTGTATTGTTACACATTAAAGACAACTTGCTGGATGTTGATCCAGAGTGGCTACATAGTGTAAGCCAGTGGTTTAGTAAATTGTTCCTTTCCCTGCCAGTTACAGAGGAATGCTAATGACAAATGTTTCCTTTGAAGCCAACAGAAAGTATTCTCACTTCATTCTAAAGATTATTTATATTCCTTTTGATATTCAAAGGGAGCACTTTGGTTGAAAGCTGGTGCTGTATTATTTTCTAGACAACAGGGATACCCATGGACATTACTGGAATGGCAGGATACTATAATTTATTATAATTAACTTCCCATGAAATGCTAAATTATATTTGAATTAATAAATGAGATATCCTTGAATCAGAGCTTGAGTGGGCAATACTTGCCTGGAACCAATGAAGGACAAGGGCGTGAATGCCAATTAGCCTTTTTATTTAGGTATAAAAGGTGGCTGTCTTTTGTTTAGAAGGTCTGAGAGAGAGATAGAGAGAGAAAGAGACAGAGAGAAAGATACAAGGGTATAGCCATGTGATGATACCTAATTGCAACCTTTAGCTGACTGTTCATAACAAAGGAAAGCAGTTTCAGTGGCTAGAAGTTTTCTTAAGAAAATTATGTATCCAGCAGTATTGAGATAAATAGCTATTGGTTATTTTGTAGCGAGGTACAGGAAAGTGATTGGCAGATATTTTCTGATTTCATTTTAAGTTAAATGAACAGTATTAAGAATAGTACCTACATATATTTAGTATGAGGTTAATTTAGTTGTAGGGAATATCAGAAGATTGTCACAATTTTATTTAGAGTAGAGAGAGGATATTATTATGGTTCTGAGAGTTTGGATAATTTATCCATGAGACAAGCTGACCCTTAAGCTATGTGAAGCACTGGACCCCATGCATTAGCAGCTGTTTCAACAACTATTTAGACAACAGAGAAGTTCATCTAAAGAATTCAAAGATCACATGAGATTTAACTGAGAACTTATGCTAATATTTTGGCCAGAACTTAGATAAGGATTTTGAAGCAAGCAATTCTCATTACTGAAATGTTATAGTCGGGTTGGAAGAATCAACATTGGTCTTTCTTATAAAGTGTTGAGATGAAAGTTTTGAGAGTGGTGGACATTGGTGACATCTGCAACCAGCATTTTGCTTTTTGATTTGTTTGGAATCAGATCTGGGAATATGGTGATCTAAAGGTGTATAGAAGAAATGACTGGCTGTTGGAGATAAGTGTATTTTGTTGGCATTTTGTTGTCTTTTTTAATACATATATTGAAAAAGTACAAAAATATACACATCAGTAGGTGGATGATTATAACAAGAGTGCTCAAACTTTAAATTGCTAGATTGGCAACCATTATAAGCATTTTGTGCATGTTTTGCTTAATGCTTACAAATCATGTTTGGAGGTCAGAAGGACCTTCTATCACACTATTGTTATGCCTGTTGGTCGCAGACGGCTGCGACCACTCTTGCTCACCTTATGCCTTCCTGCATTGACTCCTCTGGGGAGACTGGCGGCCTCCGCCAGCTACCACCGGCCTGCACGCCCTACTTCCACACGCGTGGATGCTGCCCACCGCCATCTTGCCCTGGGAGTTCCCTTGGGCCAGTCTTATTCATGTCATGGCAGGAACCTCGGGGACGTTCCCCCCCCCCCCCCCCCGGATGATGTCAATACTCTTGGACATTTAAGCCAGCTGGCCCTGCTTGCCTATGACTTGCCAATGAGTTCCCTCATTGTTGAATCTGCTCACTTCGGACTTCCTTGATTAGAGACGTTCCAGGTACCCATTCCTCAGGGACCCTATCTTGTCTCTGGCTATCCACTTCTCGGAGGGTCTTGCTTCTTAGACTGCTACTTGTCCCGTTCCCCGGGGCTTCCTCTAGAGCTCTTGCTCTACTACTATGAGTACTCCGCACTGTGGACCACTGCTGTACCAACGCTACCGAGGACCCTCATTGGGAACCTCGCTCTGCGGACCATTGCAGTACCAACGCTACTGAGGACCCTCATCGCTGTACCTCACTCTGTGGACCATTGCCATACCAATGCTACTGAGGACCCTCATTGGTGTACTTTGTGAACTTTGCCGTGCCAACACTACTGAGGACCCTCATCGGTGTACCCCACACTGCGGACCATTGCCGTACCAACGCTATTGAGGATACCTCACCGGTGTACCCCGCTCTACGGACCATCACCGTTCATCTCTACAGAGGACTCCTCCATGGGTATACCCCACTGCACAGACCTGTGACACCTCAGTGTCTGTGTGACTTTCTGCTTCACTCCCTGCTCCACGGGCAGTGTCTCTCTGCTTCTTTAATAAAAGACTCTAAGGACATTCTAGCTAGAACTGAAGTCAGCTCCCTGTACTGACACCCTGTGGCACCACCCCTTGGGGTCACCATCTCTAGCTCTACTGCCCTCTCCTCTCCACTCTCTCTCTCCAGCACCTGTTGCTCTGCACACCTCTTAGCTGAGACCTCGTCTCCTGACGGTGAGGCTCACGGGGCTCCTCCCTGTGGGCGGTACCATCTCTCACCTTGGCCCGAGGGCCCACATACTCACAAATCCTAACAACTATCAAGAGAAATAAGAATAAATCATGATTTAGAAATTGTAGGGTACTAACCTGCAAATTGCCATGAAAAAGTGATTATGGGTGGAAAAATGCCAAACAATGTCCATTATTGCATTTGTAAGTTTCAACATATGCTATTTGGCTTTTTTCCATCTGTATTTTTGTATTTGTAAAGTCATTCTCCAAATTGCTAAGGAGCTGAAGATTCGTGTATAACTGCTCATTATGGATTTTGCCACAATAAAATTACACATGGAAAAAAGGGCAAAGTGACAATTTTCTGAGAAATGTAACTAATATCTCAGTTACATTTTTTTTTTTAGATAAAGTCCATGACAGGGATGTGCAGTCATCTGAAATGAATAGGCAGTCTGAACTGAAAATACCCATTTTTGGTTTGATGTATTTCAAATGAAGTAAAATCCCTAATGCCTCTGAAAATTTGCAGAGAAATTAAAAAAAAAATACATATATCCATGGCTCCCTGCCACCCGTTTGCAGCCTCTGCCATTCTTACGTCATCTGTGGCTCTCATTCAAGGATGCCAGGAGCAAAAGCGATCCCCAGTCTCTTCTGCCATGCTGGTTTTGCTTTAAAAACAGTGCCTGTCTGAGTTCTGGCCAGCTCCAAATAGTCTTATAGCTATAAAACAAGCTTTACGGCCATAAAAGCCTGTTGTGTTGCCATATTATGGCTGTAAAATAACTTGGCACAGGCTGGCCCTTAGACCGATGCCATTTTTAAAGCAGAACCAGTTGACAGGGGAAGGGAGAAGGGGAGCTGTGGGAGAAAAGCACATTTTTTTCTTTTGTTTTTAAAATTAGAGGATCACGTTAAAAGAATTGGGTGCACATGGGCTCGCATTCATATACGCATGGATTCTGTATCGTGCGCGCATAATTTTCATGCACGTTGCACGTGGATGTTGCGTGTACATTTGTGCTTTCTCTTTCCTTCGTGTGCAAATTTGAGCTGCCACAAAGAGTCATTCCCCCTGACGTAGGAAGTTTGATCTTACCAAACAACAGGGAAGCTGGGGAAGCTCTCAAAGAACTGCATGCTCAGATAAGTGACTTGCGAAAACTGTTTTCAAATGCATATATAAACATTCATAAAAAAAATGATGACATGAATTATGGACCAATGATTATACTCATGGCAGATATGTGAATTTGCTGCATTCAGCAGAGAATCTCCGTTATTTCTTATATACAATTGTTTATTTTCTACAACAGTAAAGTCCCTTTAAGGACATCCTATAGCCATTAATATCTAACACAAACCTAGCCCTGCGTGCCGCTTGCCATGCAGGTTTGTCCATTCATTGTTATTCTCCTCTTATTTGCCCCTATATCAGCATTTTGATTTGGGCTATGTTAACCTTGCATCCCTTAATCAGCTACCAGTAAGGGAGGCCTCAAATCAGTTACATAAATCTAAGGGTACTTCTTACCCCCCAAAAGGGCACTAGATATGAGTGCTGCCAAGTCACGAGCAGAGGTATAAAGTAACAATTATGTTACATATCCCTTATACTAAAATCACAGGGAGATAAAGAGTACACTTGAGGTGACCCTTACTGAATCAGCACACTTTACAACAGAGAAGAGGTGTCATTTAGATGTGTTGGTGGGAGCTGTATTCACCTAGAACAAGCTGTTGCTGAAAGGTCAACTAAGTAATCTCCATGTCCCATAGGCTTCAGAGATCACGGAAAAAAAATGCTATCTTTCATATATTTCAGAGCTTAAAGGCCTACCAACCTTAATACAGGTGTCTAAAAAATATAGGGCTACAATCATCTCCATGCTCACAGTTGCTAGCCTGGTTGGTAGGGTCCTGCTTCTTTCCAGAAAGCTCCTAGGTTCCATCTGCCAAACCATGCATGGAGTTAACCACACATATTTTATTTATTTATTTATTTAAAAACTTTTCTATACCATTGCTAAGTTAAATACCATCACAACGGTTTACATGTAGGCACATATTTAATGAGGGTAAAAGCATACAATAGTACATTCTAACAGGTGCCGTTAAAGGTTCGGTTACAATATATCATTAGACATAGACATTTAGCGAAGTAGTTCATGACCAGTTGTACCAAGGTACTTACACAGGTAGTTTTATCACACGGGTAGTTTTATCACACATATCACACATAGTACCTTGAAATGCAAATCTCCCAGAGAGTTATATATCCCTAAGTGTTGAACAGCAGGGTAGTTTCCAGGACTAGGATGGAGCAGTTCTCCTGGATCTATGTCATGTCCACCTAGGTAGGAGGGAGACGAGAAGAGGTTAATTGCTATATGGTGGTAGTGATAAGTACATTTCTACCTAGAAGTCAACCTGCAGTATTGTGCCCTTCCTGGAAGCAATCATGAATTCCTGACTGTGAGAGGATATACTTATCTGAGTGGTTCCTTGAAAACTGGGCATGACATCCAGATCACCTGCATATTAAGGGAGTGGAAGCCCTTGTGGTTGCTGAAGGTGTCTTCATCTCTCTATGATGCCCTTATGATGCCCTAATCTCATAAAATGTAGTACTAACAGTAATGTATAGCTAATCCCAACATTGCTATAACTGTTATTCCAATCTTAATGTATATGTTAACTCTTTAACTTACTCTATCCCATCGAAAATTGTAAACCATTGTGATGGCAAAACCAAACAAAGGTATATAAAACTTGATAAATAAATAAATACAATAGAAAAATTAAAGGGATGTGAGTTCAATCAATAGTCCCCAAGACAGAGGGGAAAAGTGCTATTTGATAGAACTCAGTCATTATTGGATGTTGTTGCTATCTTCTTTGAGGGAAGGATAGAATGTAAGATTCTCAAAACAACCCACTGACTAAGATGTGAAAACTATCATTTTGTTTTAATTTTCCATACTCTTTGCCTTAAGTAGTAGATTAATTGTTAAAATTCACTTGATAGATATTAATGCCTGTCAATGAATACCACCTCTGCAACCAATAATTGTTTGTTGAGTAATAACTATGAATGTCACTTTGTAAACCATTGTGATCTATACATAGAATGACGGTATATGAAATGTCAAAATAAAATAAGTAAGTAAGTAAATAAATAAATAATCGTGCTTTCCTGAGCAATGCAGCCAGGAACTGCTCTATACACATGGAAATGGCAGACTGGCTGATTTCAGCCATGATCCCTAGAGCTATCTGGAAGGTGTCGAAGACCAAAAATGCCAGAGTGGTAGTGTCCTTGATGTGTACTGGCAAGGCGTGGCCCGTGCAGGTTGCTGGTCTTGCTCTAATTGCTGGCATAAGAACAGTATAGTTTCCTTCTTGAGTCTGAACCCCAATCTATTAAAGTTACGCCCAGTATAAAACAGTATGTCCCAGTTACCACTCAGTATGGCCCAGTCTTTCTGAGGTACACTCCCACCCCCATTTTGATCCTATTTCAGGTACCCTCACTCCTCCTGCCCCCCCCCCCCCCACACACACACATTTGAACCTGTGTGTCCTGACTACTCCCCCAGGTGTATACCAGTTTGGCTGCAATAGGTCCCAGTCTGTTCTGGTACACTCCCTCCCACCCCCTAGCCTGCTCCTGTGTTCATTCACCAAGAAAAGCCAACTCGCCAAACACCAAGTCAAAAATCAAAATGAAAGTTTTCACTTGCGTGCATAAATGAGCTGTAGTAAATGAACGTTGGATGACACTGGATAAGGTTCACACATATGTCACTTTTAAAATACTATGCCCTAACACGCCTCACATACGCCCGTTTTTATGCATGGAGTTTTAATTGTGAAGGTGCACATACATTCTTATGTGGCCCCATTTAAAATACGCATCGGGCCACCTGCAGGCTTATACGGACTTTTTTTCCCACATGTATGCCTTTGAAAATGTACCTTTAAGCATTCACCTTTGTTCAGCAAATCAACTGAACCAAAATAAACATTAAACAAATCAAATCTCAACTCCCTCCAAAACAGAAAAACAAACCAAAACAGAAAAACAAACAAATTTTATCCGTGCATATACTACATAATTTGAACTTGCAAAACAGCCCAGTTTATAAATCTAACCTCAAGGCTCTTGCATTGGTTTGTGCTATAAATGGTAAAATCCTAAAACTGCAAGTTTCATGGCATTTTACAGTCATTTGGCCTTCTAGGAGTCTGTTAAAACCCAAACTCTGCTGTGGTATTCTGGCTGATGCCTTAGCAAAACCTTTGATGTGAAATTAGGAAAGCTATGTCAGGCTCCCTTAAAAGGTTCCCCTTACATGGTTAAGATTTATTGCAAATATGGAAGAAAAATACCATACTTGAAAAGACATTAGTAGTCCTATATCCCAGTCTTAAAGCAGAATCAATAACTGCACTAACGATTTATTTAGCAAGGTGAAAGGGAGGTGTTTTCCAATTCAACACAGGCACCTTTGGAAAATTAAGGAATTCCATTTGCTGTCCTGAAAGTGACCAATTCTTTGTAATTCAAGGTCATGCATGGGACTCAGAAATCATGTAGCTAGCGGAAAATGAAATATAGTGCAGGATCCTGCAATAAAAGAAAATAAAAACACATTTTAACTGCTGAATAAACTAGAATGAGTCCTCAGAATCCCAAGCATATTGAATATATTTTCATCTCACTTTTTTTTTCATTCTTTATAGTTTTTGAATTACAAATTTTGAAAATAATTTTATAGTTTGATATCAAATTTTTGATTCACTCAATTACAATATCCAACCATTATCCATACTAAAAGAAAATGATATTGTAATCAATTTGAAGTTCTCAATTTGTATATTCGCAATCTAAGTATTTATAGGAAAAATAAGAGCTGAGAGGACAGAAAAACGTTTCTTCACCTCTTTTTATTACACAACAACAAGGATATTGAAGCAAAAACGAAAATCCTAGCAAGATAACTCTTTGCCTTAGAGCCAAAAATTCTCTCCTTCTTATCCGAGTAACTGGAGCCAAATCAGAATATATCTTAACTGGTTTCCCAAGAAACAATATTGGAAATTTACGGAAATACATTCTCATAAGTTTATTTATATCTTGCGTTGTGATAAATGATACAATTAGGGCCAGATATTCAGAATTACGCGAGCGTGTAGATTGGAAAATTCAGAATTACGCGAGCGTGTAGAGTGGAAATTTATGGAAATACATTCTCATAAGTTTATTTATATCTTGCGTTGTGATAAATGATACAATTAGGGCTGGTTATTCAGAATTACGCGAGCGTGTAGATTTGTACGCCCAACCCAGCACGCACAAATCTATGCCCGATTTTATAACATGCACACGCTGAGCCCTAGGGGAGCCCTGATGGCTTTCCCCATTCCCTCCGAGGCCGCTCCAAAATCGGAGCGGCCTTGAGATGATTGAAAATCGGAGCGGCCTTGGAGGGAACTTTCCTTCCGCTTCCCCCACCTTCCCCTCCCTTCCCCTCCCTTCCCCTATCTAACCTACCCCCCAGCCCTACCGAAATCCCCCCCTTACCTTGGTTGTCCTATTTATGCACCCCCGACTGCCCCCGGATCGGCACCCTGCCCCCTTCCCGCCCCCCTTCCCACCCTTTTTTCAAAGCCCCGGGACATATGCGTGTCCCGGGGCTTGTGCGCGTTGCCGAGCCTATGCAAAATAGGCTCAGCACACGCAGGAGTGGTTTTAAAGGGTTACGTGCATATGTTACGCGTGTAACCCTTTGAAAATCCGCCCCTTAATGTATTTCTCTCTAAGGCCTCTAAACTAGAGTTCTCTAAAAAAACTTGTTAGATTTGTGGGTATACAGACAACAGGAACAGAGGCTCTTTTTGTTAAAAAGAAACAAGAATTTATAGAAAAAATATCTTCATTGGAAAATCCAAGTGCCTCTGTAAAAAATCTCTTTAAAGAAATAAAAGGAGTTTCACCCGCCACCTTAGGGAAATTTAACATCCTAACATTTAGGTGTCTTATATTATTTTCAATCATCTCAAGGCGCTGCGAGCAGGCTAGCTGATCTTTAACTACTGCAGCATTAAGAGTTTGGCGAGACTTGATATTATTTTCAGTCTCCCCAACTCTAATGGAAACCTCATTGGTCTGCTGCTGGATACCAAGAAACTTTTCAGAAAAAATTTGAAGAAACTAAGTCAAGTTTTGTTTCGAGTCTGTTTATGGCCAAGCTCAGTCCAGTCACCACATCCCAAGCTGCATCGACAGTTACCGTCTCCGAATGCGCAGCAGTTCGTCTGGCTGTCTGGAGGTAGATTGGTTCCTGGTTCTCTCTCAAGGATGTTTCACCATTCTCCCTCCTCTGCTGCTCTCCCGGTGTTCCAATTCCCACTCCTCCATCGCGGGGTTCTCTCCAACATCCGAGGAACTCCTCACCTCCGATACTGCTCCAGAGACAGCCCCCTCCTGCCCTGTCGCTCTAACCGCGTCATCGGAGAGCGACTGGGCTGCGTCTCCATCGGGGCCGTGCTGAGCAGGAGGCGGACGCTGGTCTGGGCTTAGAGACGCCTCATCCAGGGGAGCTTCCCGTTCTCCTTCCCAGGAACTTCCAACAGCTTCACCGGTTCCCTCTCCTTCCAGCTGGGTCAAAAAGCAGTCAATTTCAAGCTGCACAAGAGGAGGTAAGGGTTCGGTGGGGAAAACCCTTACTTTTCCTTTCCTTTTGGCCAGCATGGTCAGGCAATTCTTAGTAAGAAAGACAAAAGTAGCAGCTCGAACGCTCAGTGAACCTGCTATGTCGCCATCTTGTCCTCTCTGCCTCTTTGCTGCCAACATTGATCTTCATCTCACTTTTAATTTCTTTGCTGTACATGATGACATTTCTTTCTTAATAATAATTGTAACACAATGTCGTGAAACTTGCATTTTTAGTGTTTTTACCATTTTTAGCACAAAACAATTCAAGAGACTTGTGGTTAGATTTATGAACTGGGCAGAAGATGAGCCATGCAGTTAGCGTGGCTGTTGTGCCAGTATGAATTATGTAGTATATCTTTAGCACACGGAAGAGATTTAAGTTGAAACAAATCACCAGAACAGGAGAGAAAATTAATGTGATGAAAATGGCAAAAACTTATAACGAATCAATAATGCCAAAAAACATTGCGTATATGGGTGTCAGCAAGCCGGGAGAACAGTGTAAGACCTCTCTAATAAGAGGTATCCCGGTCTTTTCAATCATCCACCCACAAATTAAACAAAGTCCTAGAGCTAAAACACTTTTGTTTGAAGGTATTTTTGTTGCAAATAAAAATAAGTTTAAAAGAAATGTCACAATCAATTATCACCTCACAGACCCACAAAGGGGAACTTTCATTAAAGTTGCGTATTTTGTTTCACATGTACATCCCTATTGTATCTCTTGTTATCGCCGCGGTCGCCGCGTCAGCGACCGGGCTCCTACCTCCTCAGCTGGGTCCGGGGGTCTGCCGCAAGCTGCGGGAGCCAGGGCCGGCCTGGCCGCATGGCGGTGATCCTTCCTCGTGGAGGACGCTGCCGAGCTCGGGAGATGGCTCCGCCCCCAAAGGGGAACGCGCGCGCGCGAGGGGCCGGCTTTTGACGGTCCAGCACCCGGATGTGCTGAACCGCCCCCTCTCTGACGTCAGCACCGGCGGGGAATTTAAGTCGCCTTCACTCCTTCCTACTTTGCCTTGCAACGAGTTCACTTCGGTGGATTAGTTGCTGCTCCAGGTGCCCCTGTTTCTGCTTGTCAGTCTCAGCATTCCAGTTTCCAGTTTCCTGTTGCCTGCTTTGATCCCGGATTGTCTTCTCGCTTCTGATTCCTGCTGCCTGCCTTGACCACGGATTGTTTCCTCGCTTCTGATTCCTGCTGCCTGCCTTGACCACGGATTGTTTTCTCGCTCCAGACTCCAGCTGCCTGCCTTGTTCACGGTGCGTCTCTCTCTCCTGCCTTCACGCCTGTTCCAGTTCCAGTCCGGGCCTTCCACGCCAGTCCTCGCCTAAATCCCAGCGGTCCGGGTCCCTACGGGCTCCTCCTGGGGGGACCTCGGACTTCCAGGGTGAAGCCACCTAAGTCCTAGCGACCCGGGCGTTCACAGCTCCTCTGGGGGCGTCACGGGTTTCCAGGCGAAGGTTCATCTACGGCTGTGCGTGTCTGCCTCCCGACCACTTCCCAGCAGGGGTCGGCCCAAGGATCCACTTCCGGATTTCAACAGTTTGCAAGGCCATGGATCCGGCAGACCTCGCCGGCTTACAGGCCATCCCGGGTCTGGCTCAGCGTCTGGTCCAGCAACAGCAAGTGTTAGACTCCCTGGCCGCCACCGTGGAACGTTTGGCTATGCGCCTGGACGCCGAACCTCAGGCTCCGGTTTCGGTACCTGTACCCGCACCAGTTCCAGTGGTAACACTCCATTCGCCCACGCAGCTTCCGGCTCCGTCCAGATATTCCGGAGATGCCAAGGCTTGCCGCGGTTTTTTAAACCAATGTTTCGTGCGTTTTGCTCTCCTGCCCAATCAGTTCCCATCGGATGGCATCAAAGTGGCCTATATCTTTTCGCTCCTGGATGGGCGGGCATTGAATTGGGCATCTCCCATGTGGGAGAAGAATGATCCAGCATTGAGTAATTTAAATCGATTTGTGGAGGATTTCAAGGCAGCCTTCGATGAACCTGCATGCCTGACCTCTGCGACCTCTGAACTGCTCCAGCTCCGGCAGGGCTCGCGGCCTCTTGCAGATTATGCTTTGGAGTTTCGCACGCTCGCCCTAGAAGTAGGCTGGCAAGATGATGCTCTCCGAGGCGTGTTCCTGGAGGGTCTGGCAGCCCGGATCAAGGACGAGTTAGCGGCCCGCGACCTGCCGGAGGACCTTAAAGGCCTCATCGACTTGGCAGGACGCATTGACCGTCGGCTTCAACAAAGAGCTAAGGAGGGGCGTCCTTCCCGACGATTGCCCTCATTCTCTTCTGTGCCCTCCAGGTCAGCGAACTCGGGGTCTCGGGGCCCCAACGCTCCGACTGACACTCCCATGGAGGAGCCCATGCAACTTGGGAGGTCTTCTTTGTCACCCGAGGAGAGGCAGCGTCGTCGCGACCTGAGGCTGTGCCTGTACTGTGGCGATAAAGGTCATTTCCTTGCACAATGCAAGGAACGGGCGGAAAACACCCGCGCCTAGGGGTTCGAGAGGAGTGCTCCCTAGGCTGTCTCCATGCAGCTCCTCAATGCACTGTACCAGTGACCTTGAGATATCCCGGTGGTTCTTTTCAGACCCAGGCCCTCATCGACTCTGGGGCTGGAGGGAACTTTATTACAAAGGAATTGGTACAACAGCTTCAACTCGCCACACAGCTTCGAGAACCCCCCTTAAGGGTTACTTCGATTCAGGGCACACCCCTGTCTGGTCGTATTTCCACGGTTACCACACCACTTATTCTTCAGACTGGCTTGTTTCATACCGAGAAGATTTCATTCCTGATTCTGGAAAGATCGGTACACCCGGTGGTTCTTGGCTTACCCTGGCTTCAGCAACATTCGCCTGAGATCCGCTGGAAGGATTTCCAGATCACCCGATGGAGCTCCAAATGTTTCCACTCTTGCATTCAACCTACGAAGGGACAACAGATTCTGCTGGCAAATACCGGACTCTTATTACCGTCTCCATATGCAGACTTCGCAGATGTGTTTTCCAAAGAGAAAGCAGAACTGTTACCACAGCATCGACCTTTCGATTGCGCTATCGACCTGCTTCCAGGCTCCACCCCTCCTCGTGGAAGAGTATACCCCTTGTCTCAGCCTGAGACTCGGGCTATGTCAGATTATATTGCCGAAAATCTTGCGAAGGGGTTCATCCGGCCTTCAAAGTCTCCCGCAGGGGCGGGTTTCTTTTTTGTTGCCAAGAAGGATGGTACCTTGAGGCCGTGTATAGATTACCGCGGACTCAATGCCATTACGAGGAAGAATCGCTATCCACTTCCTTTAATTCCTGAGTTATTAGACAGACTTCAAGGAGCCCGAGTTTTCACGAAGCTGGATCTCCGAGGGGCGTACAATTTGGTCCGTATCCGTCCCGGGGATGAATGGAAGACGGCGTTCAATACCCGGGACGGGCATTATGAATACCTTGTGATGCCATTCGGCTTGTGTAATGCTCCCGCCGTGTTTCAACACTTAATGAATGAGGTTCTTCGGGATTTACTGCACTCATGCGTAATCGTGTATTTAGACGATGTCCTCATTCACTCTCCTGATCTGATCTCCCACCGGCAACACGTTAGGCAAGTCCTCCAGATCTTGCGGGATCATCAGTTATACGCAAAGTTTGAGAAATGTCTCTTTGAACAAGAGGCCTTGCCCTTTTTAGGGTATATTGTCTCTGCGACTGGATTCCGTATGGATCCCAGCAAAGTGTCCGCCATCAGGAAATGGCCCCGGCCGGTGGGTCTAAAGGCTCTACAACGTTTCCTAGGATTTGCAAACTTCTACCGACACTTCATTCCTCAGTATTCCCGATTGGTGGCGCCCCTAACCGCTCTAACCAGAAAGGGCGCGGACCTTCGAGTATGGCCTCAAGAGGCTTGTAGAGCCTTTGAAGATTTAAAAGAGGCATTTCTCCAGGACACCTGTTTACGACATCCAGACCCGACTCGGCCTTTCTTCGTTGAGGTGGACGCCTCTAGTATGGCCGTAGGGGCAGTCCTGTCTCAGAACTCTAGTGCCGGTCATCTCCTACCCTGCTCCTACTTTTCCAAGAAGTTCTCTCCAGCTGAGGGCAACTACGGGATAGGGGACAAGGAATTACTAGCAATTAAATTGGCGCTGGAAGAATGGAGACAATGGCTGGAAGGGTCTCTTCATCCGGTGACCATTTACACGGATCACAAAAATTTAGAGTTCCTGAATCAAGCCCAACGCCTAAATCCCAGGCAAGCGCGTTGGTCACTTTTTTTTAATCGCTTTGATTTCGTTTTGAAATATCGTCCAGCCTCAAAGAACGTTCGGGCGGATGCCTTGTCCCGTTGCGAAGTAAAGGAAGAAAAAGAAGAGGTTCCACAGCATATCATCGATCCTGCCAGGATCCAGGTAGCCAGTATCACTGTATCTGCTCTTGGGCGAGTAGTGGTGGCCCGCAGAGATCG
The DNA here is from genome assembly GCF_901001135.1 of Rhinatrema bivittatum. Taxonomy (NCBI): domain Eukaryota; kingdom Metazoa; phylum Chordata; class Amphibia; order Gymnophiona; family Rhinatrematidae; genus Rhinatrema; species Rhinatrema bivittatum. The sequence continues at coordinate 465,563,519 of NC_042618.1, read as the reverse complement.
CAAAAAAGTTCTCGTCTGGGCTCACGACTCCCTCTCCGGAGGTCACGCCGGAAGAGAGAGGACTCTCGATCTACTAAATCGCTACTATTGGTGGCCCAAGATACGACAAGATGTACGGTTATATGTAGATTCCTGCCCGGTCTGTGCAAGACAGAAACCTCTCAATGGCCGACCCTGGGGTCTTCTGCAACCACTGCCCATACCCACGGAGCCGTGGTCCCATATCGCCACGGATTTTGTTGTGGATTTGCCGGTATCTGAGGGTAACTCGGTAATATGGGTTACCGTGGACCGCTTCTCAAAAATGATTCATCTCGTTCCTCTGCCTAAATTACCTTCAGCACCAGAGCTAGCGCTACTATTCACACAGCACATCTTTCGGCCCCATGGTCTCCCGCAGAGTATTGTATCGGACAGAGGGCCACAGTTTACTGCCCGTTTCTGGCGTGCTCTTTGCAAAAAGTTTGGGGTGCAACTGAATTTGTCCACAGCGTTCCATCCGCAGAGTAATGGACAAACTGAACGCATGAACCGGTCGCTAAAAACTTTCCTTCGAAGTTTCATCTCCGAGAGAGGGACTAACTGGGTTTCCCTGCTACCTTGGGCCGAGTTCGCCTACAACAATCATACTCATGCAGCTACTGGACAAACCCCCTTCCAGATAGTATTTGGTCACCATCCGAGACCTCCTGTACCTGTTCCTATCTCTGTTCCTTCGCCAGCCGCTCAGACTGTTGCCCGTCAGTTCCATCAGCAATGGAGAATAATTCAACAGAGACTTGTCACAGCCTCGGAGAAATCCCAACGGAGTGCCAATCGCCACCGACGGCCAGCCCCAGTGTTTCTACCTGGCACCAAGGTATGGTTGAGTACCAGAAACCTCCAGTTGCCTAACCGAACTCGTAAGTTGGCACCTAGGTACTGCGGTCCCTTTCAAATAGCAGAACGTATTGGACTAGTTTTTTACCGGCTTCGCCTTCCCTCTTCTCTCCGCATACATAACGTGTTCCACGTTTCCCTGCTGAAGCCTGTGATACTCTCACGGTTCCATCGTCCAACTACGAAGGCACTATCTTCTTCCTCTGAGGATCCTACTTACCGAGTACGGGAAGTCCTGGATACCCGCTTCCACGGCCGTCGTTGGGAATACCTCTTGGCTTGGGAGGGTTGTGGTCCCGAGGAGAATTCTTGGGAGCCGGCTCGGAACATCTTGGACAAGTCACTGCTACACCAATTTCATATGGACAATCCCGGAAAGCCAGGGCCTCTGCGGAGGGGGCGTAAGAAGGGGGGTACTGTTATCGCCGCGGTCGCCGCGTCAGCGACCGGGCTCCTACCTCCTCAGCTGGGTCCGGGGGTCTGCCGCAAGCCGCGGGAGCCAGGGCCGGCCTGGCCGCATGGCAGTGATCCTTCCTCGTGGAGGACGCTGCCGAGCTCGGGAGATGGCTCCGCCCCCGAAGGGGAACGCGCGCGCGCGAGGGGCCGGCTTTTGACGGTCCAGCACCCGGATGTGCTGAACCGCCCCCTCTCTGACGTCAGCACCGGCGGGGAATTTAAGTCGCCTTCACTCCTTCCTACTTTGCCTTGCAACGAGTTCACTTCGGTGGATTAGTTGCTGCTCCAGGTGCCCCTGTTTCTGCTTGTCAGTCTCAGCATTCCAGTTTCCAGTTTCCTGTTGCCTGCTTTGATCCCGGATTGTCTTCTCGCTTCTGATTCCTGCTGCCTGCCTTGACCATGGATTGTTTCCTCGCTTCTGATTCCTGCTGCCTGCCTTGACCACGGATTGTTTTCTCGCTCCAGACTCCAGCTGCCTGCCTTGTTCACGGTGCGTCTCTCTCTCCTGCCTTCACGCCTGTTCCAGTTCCGGTCCGGGCCTTCCACGCCAGTCCTCGCCTAAATCCCAGCGGTCCGGGTCCCTACGGGCTCCTCCTGGGGGGACCTCGGACTTCCAGGGTGAAGCCACCTAAGTCCTAGCGACCCGGGCGTTCACAGCTCCTCTGGGGGCGTCACGGGTTTCCAGGCGAAGGTTCATCTACGGCTGTGCGTGTCTGCCTCCCGACCACTTCCCAGCAGGGGTCGGCCCAAGGATCCACTTCCGGATTTCAACATCTCTAGCTATGTATCTCATGCTCTCTATGGTTTTATTCTCACCGCTTAGACTGCGGTAACTTTAAGCAATGAGTGAGTTGCACATCTAAACTGCGCGTTAAATAATTTATGATTATTTTGGTTCTACTTTTTGTCATCCAGAAAAGGTGCTTCGTTTCAAATGAAGTCAAACTAGCACCTATTACTTGCTGTTTTGGGCATCGCTGTTACTGCGTGTTTTTTTTTTTTGTTTTTTTTTAATAGGAAGCCAGCTGAATTAATATTAAATAAATCATGTCAGTAATTTTAAAATTTTGATTTCTTGGGCTTGTTAGCTCAGGAGAATGCCTGAAGGGAGCCCATGGAAAGGGAAATAATTGAGAGAAAAAGTGAGATTTCAGGGTGCGAATGTATGCAGTGGGGAGGTAGAGAGTGAGAGAGGAGGCTTGTGGCTCTTTTAATTGCATGAAAACGCTCGCTTTTAGGGATGGCCGTGGAAAGAGGAGTGAAACGTATAGAGCAGTGTGTGAAGGGGAAGCTGACAGAAGTGGGACTCCCCAAACCTTTCTTTTTTTTTTTTTTTATTTTATATTTATGCAATTTTTACAATAATTCAAGAACTTAAATCTTGTACAGAAAAAAGGATAACCGTACAATTATACAAACTGTATCAAAATACAATTTTTTTTTCATAACTAAACCATGTCCCACAAAAATTCTTTTTACGGTTCCTCTTGAGATCCACAAAATGGAGGGGGAGGATCATCCAAACTCAAGGAAAATATAATTAACTAAGTAAGTATTACCAGATAATACAGTGCTAGTACATTTTTAAGGAGGACTTAGAGCCTCTTCATGAGGCGTTTCAGCTGTTACCAGGGACTTTCCAACTAGGAATTGGGTTAACTGGGGTGGATCAAAGAAAACATATGTATTTTGTGAGTGTTTTACCACGCACTTGCAAGGGTATTTTAGGAAATATCTTGCCCCAATTAACAAAACCTGCGGTCTCAGGAGTAGAAAAGCCTTTCTTCTCCTTTGTGTTTCACGAGAAAGATCTGTGGCCGTGCGACCGCTTCGAGGGGACACTTTTTGAGCGTCTCTCGTATCCAAGCCCTGCATGAATGTAAATCCATTTGCTTGGGTAAGTTGGAGGGGTGCAGTCATTGGGAGCGAAATAGACATTTTTGCTGACGTTTCCTGTTTTGTTGCATTTTGGTTTTAAAACAAAAGAAAATTGAACAAAATTTCTTATGTTTTCCATTTGTTTCATTTTAAAAACAGGGCATCCCCCTGCCAACAAAAAACAAAAACAAAAAAACAAACAAACCCCACCAACCCCTACCAAGTCCTCCCTCGATCTTATCCTAGCATTTCTTTTTCCTTGCAGGGCAGGAGTGAATAGTGATCCCCCATCGCTCCTGCCCTGCTCTGCTAGTGTTACAATTGATAATGGCACTGGCCTGGCTCAAGCCAGGGGCGATCCGGGTAACTATAGACCAGTGACACCTTCAGTGCCAGGAAAAATAGTGGAAACTATTCTCAAGATCAAAATCGTAGAGCATATAGAAAGACATGGTTTAATGGGACACAGCCAGCTAGGATTTACCCAAGGGAAGTCTTGCCTAACAAATCTGCATTTTTTTGAAGGGGTTAAAAAACATGTGGATAAAGGTGAACCGGTAGCTGTGGTGTATTTGGATTTTCAGAAGGCGTTTGACAAAATCCCTCATGAGAGGCTTCTACGAAAACTGAAAAGTCATAGGATAGGAGGCGATGTCCTTTCATGGATTACAAACTGGTTAAAAGATAGGAAACAGAGAGCAGGATTAAATGGTCAATTTTCTCAGTGGAAAAAGGTAAACAGTGGAGTACCTCAGGGATCTGTACTTGGACCAGTGCTTTTCAATCTACTAGATAAATGAAGCTTGACCGACGTGCCACAAATGCGCAGTAGAAAGCAGCTCTACCGCGCATGCGCGGGCGAGCATGTCGGTCAGAGCTTGCCTGTAACAAAAATGGCGCTGGGAGAAACAGTAACGGCGGTGAGGAGCGGTAGCAGCGGCGAGGAGTGGCGGCGGCGAGGAGCAGTAACGGCGGCGCACGCAAGGGAGGGAGGGACCTCCCCCGGAGATCTTCCGTTTGTGCCATCCAAAGGGGTTGTGAATGAGCTGAGAGAGGGGGAGTGACTGAGGGGGGGGGAGTGATTGAGGGGAGGGGGGATGGAGTGACTGAGGAGGAGGAAGTGACTGAGGGGAGGGGGGAGGGAGTGACTGAGGGGAGGGGGAGGGAGGAGGGAGTGACTGAGGGGAGGAGGGAGGGGGTGACTGAGTGGGGGGAGGGAGTGACTGAGGGGAGGGGAGGGAGGAGGGAGTGACTGAGAGGAGGGAGGAGAGAGGGAGGGGAGGGGGAAGGTGAGAGGGAGGGAGTGACTGAAGGGAGGGAGGAGAGAGGGAGGGGAGGGGGAAGGTGAGAAGGAGGGAGGGAGACTAGAGGGGGGAGGTGGGAGGGAGAATAGAGGGTGAGGGGAGAATGAGGGGGAGGGGGAGAATGAGGGGGGAGGGGGAAGGAAATGGACCGACATTTTTTTTTTAATGTAGCCCATTGTTATGGGCTTAACGGCTAGTATATATATATAAATGATCTGGAAATAAAACAATGAGTGAGGTGATCAAATCTGCGAATGACACAAAATTATTCAGAATAGTTAAATCACAAGCGGATTGTGATAAATTGCTGGAGGATCTTGCGAGACTGGAAGATTGGGTGTCCATATGGCAGATAAAATGTAATGTGGACAAGTGCAAGGTGATGCATATAGGGAAAATAACCCATGCCATAATTACCAAAAATTACGTTCCATATTAGGAGTTATCACCCAGGAATATGATCTAAGCATCATAGTGGATAATAAATTGAAATTGTCTGTACAGTGTGCTGCGGTGGTCAAAAAAGCAAACAGAATGTTAGCAATTATCATGAAGGGAATGGTGAATAAAATGGAGGATGTCATAATGCTTCTATATTGCTCCATGGTGAACCTTCACTTTGAGTATTGGGTACAATTCTGGTCACCGCATCTCAGAAAAGATATAGTTGCACTTGAGAAGATATAGAGAAGGGCAACCAAAATGATAAAGGGCATAGAACTGCTCACCTATGAGGAAAGGCTAAAGAGGTTAGGGCTGTTCAGCTTGCAGAAGAAATGGCTGAGGGGGATATGATAGAGGTCGATAAAATTATGAGAGGACTAGATGGGTAAATGTGACTCGGTTATTTAACTCTTTCAGATAATACATGGACTAGGGGGCACTCCGTAAAGTTAGCAAGTAGCACATTTAAAACAAATTGGAGAAAATATTTTCACTCAACGCACAATTAAGCTCTAGAATTCTTTGCCGAAGGATATGGTTAGGGCAGTTATTGTCACTAGGATTAAAAAAGATTTGGATAAGTTCCTGGAGGAGAAATCCATAAACTGCTATTAATCAAGTTGACTTAGGGAATAGCCACTGCTTATTACCGGCTTTAGTAGCATGGGATTTATTTACTGAGGGGGTACTTGCCAGGTTCTTGTAACCTGGATTGGCTACTATTGGAAACAGGATGCTGGACTTGATGGATCCTCGTCTGATCCAGTATAGCAACTTCTGATGTTCTTATGTTCTTAAGTTCAGGCCTGCAAGGGCTTATTTGGTATGTTCTCATACTGAAGGTGAATCATCTTTCTCACATTCAGCATTCCCATGGCCATAAACCTCAGATTGCAATCCAGTCTTGATATCTAGCTACACAGATAACTGCATAACAACAATATTAAAAACAATGGATTTTATCCTTCTTTTTCATTATAAAATATGGCCCAAAGTGGATAACAACAAATATATAGCTACAATTCAACACATTCAGTAAACATTATTTTAAAAACAAATATATTGAACACAAATATGTTACGATCCCCCCTGTTGCTGCGCTACAGGTGGTCTCTCACCTTCCTCCGGAGGCCGCTCCGAAGCCAGGGCCTCACCTGTGTTCCACCCGGGACTTGCTCCAGGGCCTGAGAGGCCTAGCTGTGCCTGTGGCTTGCATGCCAGCGTTTGGACTTCCTGTTTGGCGACGCCCTTCTCCTAGGGGCCGGCCCGCAGCTCTCCACCTTATTTATAGGACCAGTGAGGGGCGGTCCTGGCAAGCTCCTCCTAGGGAGTTGCCTTCTACCTCCAGTATATAAGGACTTCCTTTTCTTTTGCAACGGGGCTGCGGACCGGGCTCTACAGTCGTCTGTAACTTTGCCGATCCAGGTCCCCCGGTTTCGCCTATGCCTTGATGGGTTCCTGTCCTGTGTCTCTGCCTAGATGTTTGTTCCTGTGCCTGCCAGCCGTAAGGACTTCGGATGTGAATATCCCAGCATCGGAGTTCCTGTTCGTCTGGAGTTTCCCTGCACCCTCCTTCTCAGCGTGGTCCGCAACCAGCCTTCCTGGGCTGTGTAGGGCGCGTCTGGGACAGGGTGGTCCGCGACTCAGTCCCACGGGTGGGCTGAGTAGGGCGCCCTGATGGACAGTGCCATGTTTCCGTCCAGCCTTGTCTACAGTGTCTGCTTCAGCCCTTGCCCGGATGTCTTCCTGTCTCTGCCTTGACCTACGTCCTCGTCTGGTTCCTGAGCCTTCTGTCCTGTTGGGCCCTGGAGTGGCCAACAGGAGGGATTCGTCCCACGGGCTCTTGAGCTTCTGCCAGCCGAGGGGGCTTCGGATGTGAGTATCCCAGCATCGGAGTTCCTGCTCGCCTGGATCTTTCCTGTGTCTCGCTTCAGCCCTTGTCCTGATGTCTCCGTCTTGCTTCAGCCTGCTTCTGCCCCGTCTGATGTCTTCTGTTTAAGGACTCTGTCTGCCCTCGCCTCTGTCCGGCCTGCTGCCCATTGCCGTTCCCTGCGGCAGGTCTGAAAGGGCCGGGAACAGTCGGAGGACCGTTCATTAGTCAACTTCCCTGTGTTGGCTACCATGGGCATGCGGGTCCGGCTGAGGGTCGGACTCCCTGCTTCTGTTCCTGCCTGCCTGGCTCACCATGCCTGCTCAGCTCACCTCCCACGGTGTGGCTTGGGGCTCCTCCTTGAGTCCTGCCGTGGCCCAAGGGCTCACCACCACCCGCTTACGACGACCGCGCCCGCGCGTGCTCGTAACAAAATAAAAATCCATATATCTATAAATAAAAAAAAAATAAATCAATAAGAATTAAAAAGTTATTACATCATTGCTTATGAGAGGGCTCATGCCAGAAGTTATCCACCCTTAGAACAGGATTTATTCTTCACCACATCACTGGCTTTGATGTCACTGGGGTGGGGTAACAAAGTCTGGGTCCAGGTTTAGATAATAATACACTACTTAGTTTCACATATTATTTAGACCTTTCATCTTAATTTGGCATTGCATTCAAGTAGATCACCAAACCCTAACACTAACCTGGTTATATTCCGTCTAACCAGATGCTTTTAGTTTTCATGTATTTCATGCTTTGGCCTATGGCTTTTAGTCCTCTCATTTATCTTGTTTAATATGAAGATTCATTAGAGATGTGCAGAGGTAAAATTTTCATTTTGGCTCATTCGTTCATTTTCTAGGTCTTGTCAATTCGTTTCATTAGTTTTTAACAAAAATAACATTGTTTGTTTCATTCGTTTCCCATTAAAGTCAATGGGGAAAGCAATGTAGCCTATTTTGAGTCTCAGAATTGGGGTTTTCTAATCAATTTTAATGAGACTTATGAGTAGACAACATCAGAAGGGGACAGAGAACTCCAAGATACCAAGACTGTGGCAAAGAGGCACCAAAAGTGTCATGAATAGCCTAAGGCACCGTAAGGGGATAGAAGGGGAACAGCAGGGGCAGGAGTTCTCCAAGGCTCTGCCAAAGGAGCAAAGCAGCAGCGAGAGTGTCAAGAACACTCTGGGGCTTCAAAAGAGGGCAACAACAGCAGTGGTATGAAGCCTTAAATGCAGCAAAAAAAGGGAAAAGTAGCACAAATAGTGACAGGAACATCCTAAGGCACCATGAAGGGGGAACAAAGCAGTAAAAGTTCAGAAAACAAAAAAGTCCAGGCAATGACAAAGGGACAAAGCAGCCACAGTGGCAAGAGCACCCCAAGGTATAAGAATCTGGGGTCTGGCAGCAAGGCAGAGTAGCAGGAAGACCACCCAAGGTGTAGCATAAAGGATATGACAGCAAAGCAGAGTAGCAGAACGTTCCCTATCTGTAGAGTCTGGGCTATGGCAGTAAGGCTGAGTGATAGGAAAACCCTCAATGTATATTGTCTCGATCAGGGCAGTTTCACCTTGATCGGTCCTCCTTCACGTCTATTTGCCCTCATCTCCCACCTGCTTACTACTTCATTCAAGAATTTCTTGGTTGCTTAATTTATTTGCAACTCTCACTCCAGCACTTTTCAATTGTCCGTAGACTTGAATGGAAAACATAAACAAATAAAACTAAAAGTTTTGTTTAATTTGTGGGCACTATCCATTTGTTTAGGGGGGGGTCCACAAATAACATAAAAATGGTCTCATTTGTTGCATTTTACCCATTTGTTTCAAGCAAATACACATCCCTAAATCTCATTGTCTTCTTTTTGGTAATTGTGTCTCCTGCATACCTTTGTCTTTTGTTCTTTCCATTTTCTTTTTCAATAATCTTTCTTACTGCACTTTGATTTCAATTCCACCAACTTTGTATAGAATTTATTTGTAAAGCTCTCAATGGATCTCTACCAGAAGGAAAGATCCATTTAATAGATAGGGGGAAACAGAGTAGTTAGTGTGGGTTTGTGGCTTCCCCATGTAGGAGATGTTGAATGGTGTGCTCCTAGCCTATATAAACCCTAGCCACCATTTTACTGTGTGGAATTTTTAGTTGACTCTTTCAGGGAAAGCATGTCCATGGCTGTGCCCTGGTTTTGCTTATTTTTAAGGAGGAAGGCCTCTGGGGTCTCTTGGATTGAAACCTGGGCTCAGAATGGATACAGAGACCTTTCACCTTTTGAAGAACTGTGTCTGAACCTTAAGGTCCATGCTTGGAAACCTAGAAGTTTTTGTGTTTCCCCAAGATAAGAGTTTTTACATGCTCCTCATCTCGAGGTAGATATTCAGATTTATCTTGGTATGTTAGCTGGATAAAGCTTATTCTGGCTAGGGCCTTATTTAACAGTTTTGTGCCCATAGGCAGATTTGAACAATGGGGAGAGCGAGGGGGACCCTGGAGATTAGAAAGTGTTATGTGGGGGAGGGGAAGCCTTTTTCTCCCTACCATCCCCCAAGGCCCCAGAATGCTATAACAGTGTTCCTTTGAAGATTGCTGGAGCAGGCTCCTCCTTAGCACAGTTGCAATACTTTTTGGCCTGGATGTTTGGCACCTTCAAAATTTGGCACCCTGGGCAATTACCTATGTTGCCTCTGCCTAAATCCAGGCCTGCTTATCCAGCTATGCTGCTATGCTGTTGAATATCTGTGTAAAAATGCTTTTTAGCTGGATAAGTCTTATCCGGCTAAGTTAGACCTGTTCTAAGGCAGGTCTAACTTTATTCTGCCTAAGTTATCTGGATAAGTAGTGCCGCTCTGATCTTCCGACTGCTCTTCCACTGGATATCCGGTTAACTATTTAGCTGAATACTTGGCTTATCCGGCTAAGTGGCATCTGCTGAATGTAGCCAGATATTCAGTGGCCGCCACTTAGTTGGATGAATTACTACTTATTCGCTAAGTAGCACTGAATATCGGGCTATGCATGTTCTGGTTTCCCCTTTTGAACCTTTTGTGCTTTAACGTGCCCGGACACTCACCCAAGAGCTCAGTGTATGCTAGCTAAAGAAGTGGTGTCTCTTAATCAGAGAGAATGGGTGAACTATATTTAGTTCTGGAGGGTAATTGGCCATCATCCATTCCTGGAGGAAGGCGATGAAAAGAGAGAAGACATCCTGAACCCATTCTTAGGTTCACTATCATTGAGGAGTAAACCAGGTACCTAACAGGGATCACCAGAGCATGGTAAAGGAGAGGAAGAAGAACTAAAGGAGATGAATGAAAAATTAGAACTTTTCTCTATGGAATATGATTAAATCGACTAAAAGACTGTTCCCTGTCAGTTGGTAGGGAGATTACCAACTGCCCCAAATTGGTTAGAAATGAGAAGAAATTGGACTTATTAATTGGAATTGAATTGTGTGCAGTTCTGGTCACCACATCGCAAAAATAAAATACCAGAATTAGAAAATGTACGGAGAAGGGCAACAAAATGATAAAAAGGATGGAATGATTCCCCTATGAGGAAAGGCTAAAGAGGTTAGGGCTGTTCAGCTTAGAGAAGAGACGTTTGAAGGGGGATATGATAGAGGTCTATAAAATAATGAGTGGAGTGGAATGAGTAAACATGAATCAGTTGTTTACTCTTTCAAAAACTACAAAGACCAGGGGACACACTAGGAAGTTACAAAGTTGTACATTTAAAACTAAAAACTAATAAGAGAAAATATTTGTTTACTCAATTAAGCTCTTAAATGTGTTGCCAGAGGATGTGGTGAAAGCTGTTAGTGTAGCTGCACTCCTGGAGGAAAAGTCCCTGAATCATTATTAAGGTGGATCTGCGGAAATCCACTGCTTATCCCTGGGATAAGCAGCTTGGACTCTCTCTACCCCTTGGGATCCTGCCAGGTACCTGTGACCTGGATTGGCCACTGCTGGAAACAGGACACTGGGCTTTATGGGCCTTTGGTCTGACCCAGTATGGCAAGTCTTAGGTTCTTATGTTCTAACTCAGTGGTCCCCAACCCTGTCCTGGGGGCCCACCAGCCAGTCGGGTTTTCAAGATATCCACAATGAATATGCATGAGAGAAAATGTGCATGTTATAGAGGCAGTGCATGCAAATTTTCTCTCATGCATATTCATTGTGGATATCCTGAAAACCCGACTGGCTGGTGGGCCCCCAGGACAGGGTTGGGGACCACTGTTCTAACTGACCCATCATTATTCATTAATTGAAAGAGAGGTCATACATTTATTCAATAATTACATTTGTAACATCATCTCGTGAAAAAACAAAGCTGTAAATAACTTTTTTTCCATCAACTACACAATTTATCAGTAAAGGTTATGTTACCACCCAGTGCTTTCAGCAAGATTATTGCTGTTGTTTGTATTTCAGTGATCATCAGTGCTATTTTACAATTGACTTTAAATTGGGATTTGAATAAATACAATGCACAGGGCCTAGATGATTATTCTTCCCCCTGCGTAGAGAATTATGGACACTCAGATGAAATAACCACAAGGGAAGACTTAACTTTAAGAGACTGCATTTAATGTGTGGTTCTCGGGGTCTTATCCAGGATTGCCATTCACAAGCAGCACGAACATTGCTTTCCTCCATTTTACTTTTTCTGTAGTTCTCCATTTTAGTCTCTCCGTGTTTACTGTTCTTCCTGTAACGTCTCATTGCTATTCTTTCTGCGCTTTGTCCGTTTTCTTTGACTCTGCAGTATTTGAATGAAGCTGTCACTCACTCTGCCAGTTCTTCATGTGTCATTTTGGCAGTGGAATTAAGCAGCTACTGCTACAAATCATCAATTTGTCAAAAAAATATCAGCTGCGGAAGATATTGCTGTGCTTAATTATGTGGCATGACAACTATTTTCTATCCAATGTACTTTCCCAGTAGCAGGTCTTTGTTGGAGCCCTTGCATGTTATTGACACATTGTATGATGTAGGGTAATGTAGAATTGAAAAATGCCATCCAGTAATTGCATCTGTGCTTTTGCACATGTACAAAATGGAAATTTGTAGGTTACAAGAGCCTATGCTGCACATGGCCCGTAGAATCTGAGTTTAAGCCAGATGGATAGCAATACCTGGTCGTGCCCCGGGCACGAGTCCCACTGCCTGGCGTTCCACTCTCCATCTTTCCATATATTGTGCATAATTCTAACTTGCTTTGAAAAATCTCTCCTAAAAATGCCAGGCAGACTTCTTGCTCATCTAGTTCTGTTTAATGGCCACTTGCAACCTGACAATTCATGTAACAGATTACAATCTGTACGAAAATGACTTTATTTCATAATTACCTATCTATGTTCTCATATATAGATGACTAAAATTGAATATACTTTAAAAGTTATGCTTGGTCCCTACTGGCTAAGAGGACTTGGTTATGTAGGCAGTTTGTTTAAATGTAACAGGTTCACCAGTCACGAAATTTGGTGGTAAAACATGAGGAATGGGAAGGCTTGAATACTGATTAAGTGTGGGATCTTGTATGCTCATCTACCCAGGATGGAATAACAACCATAACTGAATTGCATGAGGAATGATGTCCTATATGCTGAGAGATGCTATGCTTTGTAGGGATGTGCAGCCCCCAAACCTTTGGTTGGTTTGTTTTTCATTTTGGGTTTATTTATGGGGGGGGGTTTATTTGTTCATATAATATTTTTTTCAGTTTTATTTGTTTGCTAAACTGAAAACATTAAACAAGATTAAAAAACTCAAAACAAAAAAAAACCCCTGAACTGATTAAAAAAAGGGCTCTGGCTGGGCCTTCCATAAATCTGCCTGGAACCGATGCCAAGAAGTAGGCTTGGCTTGGACTTGGCACCAAGGATGAGGGTTGGCGCTGAGGCCTAAGTACAGACTGGGCTGGATGCTGAGGCCTAGTTCCAGGCCAGGCCCAATGCCAAGGTTTAGGCCTAAGCCAGGGCCTCCAGTTGCTCCTGCTGAGTGGCCATATGGCAGGCTGTGCAGTTTCACTTCCAGGTTGGTTGCAGATCCTAACAATCATCGCAAATCCTGAGCCTGGGATTGAGTGTTTGACAGGGGAGGGCTTAAATCAGTCCTATTGGGGAGGGTGGGGAGCCCCAGACTGCTACCAGGTCACTGATTAGGTATCCTCGCTGGCATGGACAGGGTTTATCTATCATCTGGGCTGGCTTGGGTCCTGGTGGGCAACAAACCAATGTCTCCCTGCACTGTTGTACAATGGGCCGGAGGTCTGGCAGACTTGCTTGAATGGGGAGGGCCTGCTGGTAAAGCCAGTTAAGAGCTGGCTCCAGAAAGTCCCTCAGCCTTATTTACATGGGGCAGGCTGATGGATGCAAAATCTTTCAACCTTTCCTGTTGTCCCCAGTTAAAGCTTCTACAGTTGCAGTTGGGATATATCCTTAGCAGTGTAGACCAGAAATAAATGGGTAGGACTGAAAGTGCCATTTGGTCATTTACTGCCATCATCTATGATATCACTATGCTACTTGGCTTGCAGCACCGTTAAATCATTTGCTACCATATTTTCAAACAACAAATGGGACAACAACAGATCTTATTGTTACTGAAAGTCAAAATAATAGCAAAAATGACAAGAAGAGGGTGGCACTTTATAGCAGTGGCGTAGCCACGGGTGGGCCTGGGTGGGCAGCTGCCCACCCAATTTAGAGCCAGGCCCACCCAACTGACACCAGAACTGCAAGGCTGTCGCGGGATCCCATCCCCGCGACAGTGAAGAGGAGAACCCATGCTTGGCACGCCATCACGGCACATGTGGGGAAGCGGTCCTACAACCATATGGCCGACTGATCTTCCTGTTTGCGGGGGAGGGGGGGAGCGGAAGCGCCGTGCACAGCTTCCACTTCCTCCCCCCAAAGCAGGAAGATCAGCTGGCCTCTCCTGCTATCTTCGGGCCGTATGGCCAACCGATCTTCCTGTTGGGGGGGGGGGGAAGAAGAGCGGAAGCGCCGCGCACAGCTTCCGCTCCCCCCCCCCAGCAGGAAGATCGGTCGGCCGTATGGCTTGAAGATAGCAGGAGGCCAGTGGCAGCAGGAGAGGCCAGCTGATCTTACTGCTCTGGGGGGAGGAAGCGGAAACTGTGCGCGGGTGCTTCCGCTCTCCTCCCCCCCCCCCAAACAGGAAGATCGGTCGGCCATACGGCCCGAAGATAGCAGGAGAGGCCAGCTGATCTTCCTGCTCTGGGGGGAGGAAGCGGAAACTGTGCACAGGCTTGAATGTGTATGTGAGGATGAGAATGGGAGCCTTGTGTGGGTGAAAATCGGACCCTGGGTGTGTATGGGAGTGAGAATGGAGTCTTGAATGTGTGTGGGTGATAATGAAAGCTTGAATATGTGGGTGAGGATGGAAGCTTGAATATGTGGGTGAGGTTGGAAGCTTGAATGTGTGTATATATGGGTGAGAATGGGAGCCTGGGTTTGTGTGTGTGGGTGTGAATGGAAGCTTGAATATGTGGGTGAGGATGGAAGCTTGAATGTGTATATATATGGGTGAGAATGGGAGCCTGGGTTTGTGTGTGTGGGTGAGAATGGAAGCTTGAATATGTGGGTAAGAATGGGTGCTTGAAAGTGTGTATGTGTGGGTGAGAATGGGACCTTAAATGTGTGTATGTGTGGGTGAGAATGGGAGAATGGGTTTGTGTGTGTGGATGAGAATGGGTGCCTGGATGTGCGTCTGTGTGTGCATAAGAATATAAGCCTGGGGAGGGGTGAGAAAGTGAGAGCTTGTATGTGTGTCTGCAGAGAATGTGAGCTGGGGGGGGGGGAGAGCATATGAGAGTGAGAGCCTGAGTGTGTGAGGGAGTCTGTGAGAGAAAGCATTTATGTATATATATGTGTGTGTATGTGGAAGGGAAGAAGACAGTAGTAGAAAAGACACTGAAGAGGAATTAGGAAATGAGCGACAAGGGAAAAAATGGGAAAGAGAGACCAGGACCAACTGATTAGAAAAATACAAAGATCAGACAACAAAGGTAAAAAAAAAATTATATATATATATAGAGAGAGACAGAGAGAGAGATGTTAGCAATTTAAATATGTCATCTTTGGGAATGTGCATTCTTATATTTTTGTATTTTGCTCTTTCTTAAGTATTCCACTGTTCAGACATTTTAGTTTCTCAGGCTTTCTATTTTGGCTTTATCTACATGTTTCTGTTTCTAATTTATAGTCTCTTATTTCTATATTAGGTAAGGGTCGGTCTCAGTTTTGCCTGTTTGTGACAGAAATGAGTATTTCTGGCATATAGTTTCTCTGTAGTAGTAGTCCAGCCTGTTCTGTTATTCCCGTAGGTGATGTATTAATGTTCTAGGGCCTGGTGTAGTATTTGCATTGCTGCTTTTTCATAAGGTTGCTGTTTGAATCCTGAGAGTCAGTGCTGTGATTGTTTGGCAAGGTTCCAGATGCCTCTTTCTTTGCAAGAGTTTGTTACTTCACAAAATAGCAGTGGAGGGTTATTTTTTGCTGAGATGACACCAGAATTTGAATTTTTTTTTTCATGTTACTTGTAATGTGAATTGCCGCAGCTTTGCGCTGCACCTGTTCTGATGATTAATTATATTTTATTGTATTTATGAAGATTTCTGGGTTTCTGCAAAGATGGTTCATGAAAGAATACATTAATTTTTGTTTTATTACATGATTGGATTTGATTGTTTTCTATACTTGAAATAATTGAAGTAAATTATTTTAAAGTTTCATACATGACACATAATGGCTGTTGCAAACTACTTAGAAAGCCATTCTAGGGTGCAGTATATGGCATTATTTATCAGTAAGAAAACAACTAGTAGACCTGCATGCCTTGTGCCCACCTATGTTAACCTTGTGCCCACCCAAAAAATCAATTCTGGCTACGCCACTGCTTTATAGTTTATAAGGTACTATCTGCTTCTTGTCATTTTTGCTACACCAGACTAACACGGCTATCCCTGAAAATAATTGCTAGTTTCATCAGCAATATTGATTTTGTGTATATATATATTACTATATTATTGCACATGTATGTTCTTTAAGCAACAAAGGGACCCATTTTCAGTATTTAGATTCCTATCATTTGGAGTTAGGCTCTGGAAAGCCCAAACCAGCAGTGCACTCTGGTATGTTAAAGATTTCCGTAGGAAAAGAGAGAACTAATGAATACCTGAAAATCAAGGCAGGGAAAAGACTGTTCAGCTACAGAATGTGGGAAAAACTTTCTTAATAAAGCAAACCTCACAAATAACTAGGAAAGCCATACTGAGGCGAGATAATTTTCATGTTCTGATTGTGACTAAAGTTTCAATCAGAAAGGAAATTTCACAAGAAAACCCAAAATTCCACCCAGCAGCAAGATCAATTTCCAGCAGGGAATATAATAAAAATGTATTCAGAAAAGTGATATTGATGTCAGATCGTTCTCTTGTACCAAATCTGACAAGTGGCAAGTGCTTCCACGGGAAGACAGATACCTCTCATGCCACTCTGCATTGCTGCTGTACCCCTTATGCTTCACCTTAGGAGTCTTTTTTCCACTCTGTCTTGCTGGCATGCCTTGATGCTATACCCTGGGGGTCTTGCTGTCACTCTGCCTTGGCATCATATCTCAGACTCTACATCTTGGCACGTTCTTGCCAATTTGGGAGGCTGCTTTGCACCTCTCCTGGTGCTTTTGTATGTTGATGCCCCTCTGAGCTGCTTTGTCTCTTTATCAGAGCCTTGGGTATTCCTGCCACCTTTTCTGCTTTGCTCCCCTTCATTTTTATTTATTTAGTAGGTTTCTATCTTGCAAAATCCTACGTTCGGGGGGGGGGGGGGGGGGGGGCGGCTTACAAAAGACATTCACAATAAAAAAGGAGAACGTAATCAGGAATAATAAATAGGATAAAATGAGATTAAAATCAAATAAAAATAACATAAAATACAGAACTGACTAAAATAAAAATGGTTAATACAATTAAAAACAGAAAGAATCAGTGTTCAAATCACAGCGCTTTGACTAAGAAGTCTAATCAAATTCTGATGTGATGAAGGGCCTGCTTAAAACAGAGCCTTATGACGTTGATGCCACTCTTGGTGCCACTTTGTCTCTCGCGCTGCCACTGTTGTTGGTGCCCTCTTTTGAAGCGTGAGGGTGGCATTTCTCCTCTTTCTGCTTCTCTGATGATGCCTTAGAACTCCAGGCACTGCTGGTGCCCCTTTCCCCTTTACAGTGCCTTAGGCTATTCATGCCACATTTGGTTTCACCTTCACATAGTCTTGTTGCACTGGCATGCCTTCACCCTTCTGATGATGTCTTCCCACAAGTTTCATTAGAGCTGATAAGAAAACCCAAATTCTGGAGCCCAAAATAGGCTGCACTGCTTCCCCCATTGACTTTAATGGCAAATGAATGAATGTCACATGGAGGGAGCACTGGATGGCCGGCGCCATCTTTAAAAATGGCGCGGGCCATCCAGTGCTCCTACCATGTGACAGGGGCCTGCCAATGGCATGGATACCCTGTCACGTGGTAAAGGCAAAGGCCATCGGCTCCATTTTTATTAGTGGCAGCCGACAGCCCGAGAGCGGGAGATCGCTCCCGGGACTCCCACTGGACCACCAGGTACCTGTAAAATGTTTTTTGGGGGGGTCAGGAAGGTGGGGGAAGCTAAGGGATTAGTTTTAAAGGGTCGGGTGGGTTTTTTGTTTATTGGCTTGGGCGCAGTCGATAAACAAAACCACGATCGGGCTGGACGAAAAAAAAAAACACGATGTGAATCGGAACTGGAATCAGAACCGATTCCAGTTCCAATTCACATCTCTAGTGCTGGGTACTAACAAACTCAAATGTCACTGGACTTGCATACGCTGGCTTCCTGCCTGCTTCCCAGGGCCCGCCTAACCCTTCTGGACCCTGACTTCTTATAGTATGGTGAGAGGAGCCTTCTTTCACCCAAAATCCCTTGCAGGGCTGATCCTTAAGGAGGACCGGGGTAGATAGCTGTGGCTGGTCCCTTAAGGTGGTTTGAGGGAGCTTCTGTGCATTCCCTCACAGGCACCTTATCAGCAAATGCAAAGTACACAGATCGGGAGGCAATTTTCAAACCATGCACATTGGGACAACCAATGTGTGTACTTTTTACCCATGTGCTTTGCACCTATTCTCAACGCGAAAGTACGTTTACTCTTTAAAAATTGACACAGGTTAAAGTTACATCTGTTAGCCTTGGTGTCCTAGTTGAGAATGTGATATCAACGTGGCTTATTCAAACTCACTGCCATGTTATTTGCCTTTTATTTTTTCTTTCTCTAAGTTTCCTTTCCTGTGGATTTATTGTATTGGACATCCTCCTTATTTTGTGGACTTAATGCAGTGATTAATAATGACAATGTTAGAACATTTTTGTGTGTGTTTGTTCATTGCTGGTTGTGGTCAAGAAGCAAGACTCGTAACTCTTGGAAAATTGAATAAATATTAAAAAAAAAAAAAAAAAGTCGCTGCTGGTCGAAAGCACGTGAGGTCTTGCTGGAGAAGCTCGCTCGTAGATTTGAAAATGCACTCAGGGAAGGGTAACAGCCTGCAAAGTTCACTTTGAAAATAGTGGCGCCGAGCATACCTCAGCGTGGTGTAGGGGGGGAGCCAGTTCCACCGGCTAGAAAGCAGCTGAAAAGGACGACGCTAACAATTACCAGCGTGCTTTTGAAAAGTGAAATGATTTCCCTGCCCCAGCTCCACCTGGGGGAATGCCTCTTTGCAGTAGGGTCTAAAAGTCCATGCAAAAATCGCTTACGCTCATACTTTTATGCTTACGGTCCCCAGGGTAATTATCAAAAGCATTTAGGCGTGTAAGACCCCTGATCCGCACATCCTCAGGAATGCCTCCTTTCAGTGTGGCTTTAAAGCTGCCTTTCAGCTGCCTAGAGCGTGGGAAATTTTCAGACAGCCCGTTTCCCTGGATAAAATGCACCTTACCCATGGAAATCACTTGGAAAATGGAGCTCGGAGAATCTTAGACTGCAGAAGAGCGACCCTGCTCAAGAAATGGGGTGGTCGAAATAACAGATGCAGCTGTGTTTTGATCCAAAACCGTCTATGAGTAAAAGACACAAATTATATTAGGGTAAGGCAACACCAAGAGTGAAGAAGGTAGTAGTAGAGGGAGCTGCTTTAATTAAATCATTTTAAAGTGACTCGGGCGCACATGTGCACGTATTCATCAGTCTGCGCCCAGGGGCACGGCCATTTTATAACATATGTGCATATATGCGCACATATTATAAAACAGCCTGGCCACGCATACAACTGCGCCCACTTTTAAGTGGACTCACTCCTGTGCACGCAGAGGTCACTTCTACCGCATAAATGGGGACATTTTAAAAGGGACGCACACTGAAGCCATTGTCTGTTTTACCAGTTCCTTCCCAGTTCACCCAGTTACTAGCTAGGTCCTCCAAAACCCCTCGGTTTCATAGCTATACACCACCCAGTTACCCCACACCCCTTATACCCTTCCGAAATGGCTCGTTATTTTTATTTTTTTTTACTTGCACGCCATCCATAGCAGAAGTAAAGTTACACAGCAGGGGACATCGGCGCACATCGGATTGCGGAGGTATTTGCACGCCAATTTCTGGTTCAAGTCTCGAAATGCCCATGTACTGCCCATGCCCTGCCCGGACCACGCCCGCTCCCCGCCCCTTTTTGAGAAGTTCCGAGATGTGGGCGGAGCAGCATTTACAGGCGTATCTGGGCGACTTTTAAATACCTGCTCAGGTGCGGGAGCCTGACATATTCGTGCATCCCCTGATTTCAGTGCGCGTTGGGCTTTTAAAATTCATCTTTTTATTTTTGGCCGCCTGGTGAGTAGGTAACCAGTATCAGCTGAGATGATATTAGCAGAACTTGCTCTGCTAACTCAGTAGCACTAGCAACAAGTGGGAGATTTGGGCAGAATTTAGTGTTAAGTGATTTGAGCAAAGATGATAATTAATTAGTGATTTGTTCCTGTGGTACTCCGTGCTGTATCAATCGCTTATGCATTAAAACAAAAAGCTTCAAGCCGGTTTGTGGTTTAAACTGATACCTCTCACTACTCTGATTATTCAACAGCTCCTAAAATTGACTTAAGTGTGATTGGAATTCATCTGTGGGTCTCTCATAAGGCTGTGATAACTTTCTTGGCACTGCCTTTACATTCTTACTTTCTCATGGAATATAGGGGACAGCGTTAAATTAAAACCAAAAGTTTCCTTTGCCATCATCTAAGCACTAATGTCTATAAGTGATAGGGTGACATTTTTCTGTTCAATCATTGTATTTATTTATTTATATTCTGCTTTTCACACTTTATTCAGCCCTTCAAAGTGGATTACATTCAGGAACTGTAGGTATTTCCCTATCCCCAGAGAGCTTACGATCTACGGGCCAGATATTGAGAGGTATGTGCGGGCGTAGATTTGTGCACGCAACCCGGCGCGCACAAATGTACACCCGATTTTATAACGTGCTCGCGCAGCCGCACTCATGTTATAAAATCCAGGGTCGGCGTGCACAAGGGGGTGCACACTTGTGCACCTTGCGCGCGCCGAGCCCTAGGGGGAGCCCTGATGGCTTTTCCCGTTCCCTCCGAGGCTGCTCGAAGGGAACTTTCCTTTTGCCCCCCCCCCCCCAACCTTCCCCTCCCTTCCCCTACCTAACCCGCCCTCCAGTCCTACCTAAAACCCCCTCACCTTTGTTTTACAAGTTGCCCCTGCTTCTGGGCAGGCGTAGGTTGTGCGCGCGATCCCCCAGCCTAGCAGCCCTACGAAGGCCTCTGGCCACTCCCCCACCCTGCCCCTTTTTTCAAGCCCCGGGATATACGCGCATCCCGGGGCTTGCGTGCATTGCCGGGCCTATGCAAAATAGGCTCGGCGCACGTAACCCCCCTGCGCGTGTAAATCCAGCTGGATTTACACGCGCAGGGCTTTTAAAATCTGCCCCTACGTTTCTACCTGAGGCAATGGAGGGTAAAGTGACTTGCCCATGGTCACAAGGGGTGACAGTGGGACTTGAACGCTGGTCTCTTGGTTCATAGCCCACTGCTCTAACCACTAGGCTACTCCTCCACTCCTCTGCTATTTATTTTGTTTTGTTTTGTTGTGTCTGTTTCACTTTTATTTTACATCAGTCAAGTGTTGGTCATTTGTTTACTTTAACTGTTCTTGTGTTCCAAGCTTTGTTGTATTTCTTGTTTCATTTGCATAATGGTTAATTTATGTATTTTAACTGATTATGTATGCAATTTTATTGTGCAGCCACTTGGATAACATGATTTACATGTGAGATATTACATTTTAATAAATTATAATAATAAAAGGGATCAAGCATGGCCTAAGAAAACCTGTGAAACTCTGCTTACTTAAAATACATTTTTTCAGAAGGAGACAGTAAAATATCATTCACCAGTGTTTGCATGACAAGTTATGAGCTCACTAAAGACTAGATAAGATGTTAAAAGTCTGACTAGATCAGAGATGCCAGATATTTGTACTTCAGCTAGCTAGGGGCATTGCTATTATTGGATCATACATCACTTGATAAGCACATTGGGCAGAGAACAGACAGATTTAGCCCTCTGTGCAATGTGTCTCAGAAATACACAAAACACGCTAAGCATAAGCAAACTGATTCATGGACATATATATATATACAGACACATGCTGATTGCCAGGCTTGACAGCATTATCCCAGGATGATGTGAATGCCATGCTTGATATATATGCTGTATATCGCTAAGAGCCCACCTCATAATGTAAGTTATTTAATAATAATAATTTCTGATCAAACCAAAGGAATTCTCAGTTCTGTTCATTTACGGAGCAATTTTCAAATAGATCATGAAATTCTAATGTCTGTGGGTGCTTTTAATGCATGGAATTAACGCCGATTTTCAAAAAGAGAGAACACAGGTAGTTTATCTTTAAAAATGAAAGCAAAATAAATGCATTAAAACATCAGTGTATTTTGTACTTGTTCTTTTGTTTGGGACTTCGAGAGGGGGGAAAGAGCATGTATACTTGTGGAATTGTCATGTGCATATGCTATTTTCCTCCACTGACCTAAACAGTCTGGCTAAAAGTATGTGTGCTATGGCGAACCCCCATGTACTTTTAACTGGACTGAGTGAGGACAATTACCTGGGTAAATCACAATTGGCCTCTAAATTTAAATCAATGACGTATAATTCCAGAGGGCTTACAATCTAAGAGGGCTTTGTATTAGGGATCCATATTCTTTTCAAATAAATAAGGAATCTGGACTGAATCAGGCCCTTGAAAATCCTGAAAATGTTCAGGTTCATTCATTTTGTAAATAAAGGGCTTTAAATATTCATAAATATTAGTGCATACTATACATGAATAGTGAATGCTATTTTCTGAAACAAATAAAAACAAAAAAAAGAATAAAAACTCACACAAAATGAAGAAAATGAATAAAAAAATGAACCAAAAATGAATGCATGAATGAAATTAAATTTTGTTCTCAGCACATCCAAACTGTGTTCTAAACTGCAAAGGTTTCACAGCCAAGAAGGCCGTTAAAATGCACATAATGACCTGAAAAAAGCAAGGAATTCAAAAATAAAATTTCAGATCTATTCGTAACAATTTTTAACCTATCATTAAAATCATCCATTGTATCTGAAGACTGGAGGGTGGCTGATGTAACCACAATATTTAAAAAGGGCTCCAGGGGTGATCCGGGAAACTACAGACCGGTTAGTCTGACTTCAGTGCCAGGAAAAATAGTGGGAAGTAGGGATGTGAATTGTTTTTCAACGATTAAAATTATCGTCCGATAATGTTAATATCGTCTTAAATCGTTTTAGAACACAATACAATAGAAATTCTAACGATTTATCGTTAAAAATTGTTAAATCGTGTTAGTGCGCACTAACGGGAGTTAGTGCGCACTAACAGAAAATGATACAAATTGACACTTTCCAGGTCAGTAAAGGTCAGTTAGGAATGAATATGTGTTCCTATTGGCTGGCTGCCCTCTTATCTATTGATGTTACCAAGGTTCCCACTGAGGTGATGGTTGGGGGGATGGGAAATGGAACTGGAAACTCACGAACACCAACAGAAAATGAAACAAAGTGTTGACACTTCCCAGGTCAGTAAAGGTCACTTAGGAATGAATATGTATTCCTATTGGCTGGCTGTGCTCTTATCTATTGATGTTACCAAGGTTCCCACTGAGGTAATGGTTGGGGGGATGTGAAATGGAAACAGTTGGAAGCTTGACAAAAAAAGTAACGTGATGATCATCACTCATGTGACTAGAACTTGTTTGTTTATTATTTTTGTTAGCAGGCACGTGAAATGCTAGTGCATGTTGAATTTGCCAATCACTGCTAGTAATGCAGGGAAGGAGCTGTTTCAGCCTCACCATCCTCCCCCCCTCACCCACACACCATTCACTGGCTGGGACATGGGGGAGGGGAGGAGTGAGGGTCAGGAAGCTCCCCCCTGTCTGTGAAGCCAGCCTCTCACTAGTAATGCAGGCGGGATAGGGCACTGCATGCAGGAAGATCACAACACCCCTGGTGTCAGGGTTAGGGCACTGTGTGCAGGAAAATCACAACACTCCTGGTATTAATAGGGATAGGGCACTGTGTGCAGGAAGATCACAACACCCCTGGTGTCAGGGTTAGGGCACTGTGTGCAGGAAGATCACAACACTCCTGGTATTAATAGGGATAGGGCACTGTGTGCAGGAAGATCACAACACCCCTGGTGTCAGGGTTAGGGCACTGTGTGCAGGAAGATCACAACACTCCTGGTATAGAATAGGGCACTGTGTGCAGGAAGATCAACACCCCTGGTGTCAGGGTTAGGGCACTGTGTGCAGGAAGATCACAACACTCCTGGTATTAATAGGGATAGGGCACTGTGTGCAGGAAGATCACAACACCCCTGGTGTCAGGGTTAGGGCACTGTGTGCAGGAAGATCATAACACTCCTGGTATAGGATAGGGCACTGTGTGCAGGAAGATCACAACACCCCTGGTGTCAGGGTTAGGGCACTGTGTGCAGGAAGATCACAACACTCCTGGTATTAATAGGGATAGGGCACTGTGTGCAGGAAGATCACAACACTCCTGGTATTAATAGGGATAGGGCACTGTGTGCAGGAAGATCACAACACCCCTGGTATCAGGGTTAGGGCACTGTGTGCAGGAAGATCACAACACTTCTGGTATTAATAGGGATAGGGCACTGTGAGCAGGAAGATCACAACACTCCTGGTATTAATAGGGATAGGGCACTGTGTGCAGGAAGATCACAACACCCCTGGTATTAATAGGGATAGGGCACTGTGTGCAGGAAGATCACAACACCCCTGGTATTAATAGGGATAGGGCACTGTGTGCAGGAAGATCACAACACCCCTGGTATCAGGGTTAGGGCACTGTGTGCAGGAAGATCACAACACTCCTGGTATTAATAGGGATAGGGCACTGTGTGCAGGAAGATCACAACACCCCTGGTATCAGGGTTAGGGCACTGTGTGCCGGAAGATCACAACACTCCTGGTATTAATAGGGATAGGGCACTGTGTGCAGGAAGATCACAACACCCCTGGTATTAATAGGGATAGGGCACTGTGTGCAGGAAGATCACAACACTCCTGGTATTAATAGGGATAGGGCACTGTGTGCAGGAAGATCACAACACCCCTGGTGCCAGGGATAGGCACTGTGTACATGAAGATCACAACACCCCTGGTGCCAGGGTTAGGGCACTGTGTGCAGGAAGATCACAACACTCCTGGTATTAGGGTTAGGGCACAAGTTCTAGTCACATTGACTGATCACATTACTTTTTTTGTCAAGCTACCAACTGTTTCCATTTCCCATCCCCCATATACTGTCAGTGGGAACCTTGGTAACATGAATAAATAAGAGGGAAGCCAATAGGAATACATATTAATTCCTAAACTGACCTTAACTGACCTGAAAAGTGTCAAATTGTATCATTTTCAGTTAGTGCACACTAACTGGGAGTTAGTGCGCACTAATCGGAAAAAACGATTTTTAACAATTTTTTAACTAAAAAATCGTGCCAAACATGATTTTCTTCTCCTGACAAACGATTTTGATCGTTAAGACGATAGGGCACACGATTCACATCCCTAGTGGGAAGTGTTCTAAACTTCAAAATCACAGAACATATAGAAAGACATGGTTTAATGGAACACAGTCAGCATGGCTTTACCCAAGGCAAGTCTTGCCTCACAAATCTGCTTCACTTTTTTGAAGGGGTTAATAAACATGTGGATAAAGGTGAACCGGTAGATCTAGTTGTTGAAAACAGGATGCTGGGCTTGATGGACCCTCGCTCTGACCCAGCAGAGTAATTTCTTATGTTCTTATGTTGGTATTGGGGCTTTTGCACATTTTAAAGCATGTAGAACCTGCTTGCAAATTTGTTTTTACAAATTTCCCTCTTTACAGATAAGAATGTTTCATGTGTAGACTGCTATGTGCAGAAGTTTAGTAAAATTCCTTTAATATGCGGCTGTAATGCACTATCATGGAAAGCAGCTGAATAATGCAGAAATCAGTGAGAAGCAACCCACAAAGGCATGTTCATGGGCTGGTTTTCACAGAAAAGTTATCTTTTTTTGGCTAGATCCAGTAGCAAAGTGTCTTGGGATAGTTTGCTAGTATATTAAGAGCAACACACCTACTATTCTAGCATAACTTAAAATAACCGGTGTCAGTAAGCCAAAACACAAGAGGCCGTAAAGGTCACTGCTGCTCTACTCAATCATTCACCCAGCAAACTCTTTTTCAGTCATTTTCAAACACAGATAAAATCTAATATTCTCTTTTTATTCACATCAAATGCACATAAAAATCCTTTTTTTTTTGTTTTTTGTTCTCAAAATCGTCTAACCAGCTGCAAAGACTGAAAATCCAACCCAGCATCGGCCGATGTTTTGTAAGAACAAGCTGCTTCAGGAAGGTCAAGTAATGAAAATGACTTCAGCTTACACGTTGTTTCGGTAACGTTTGCTACAGATCTCATTAACATTCATAGTAAATGTTTGGCAGGAACGGGTTAGTACGTTGGCTCGGGGGGGGGGGGGGGGGGGGGTGGTAACTTTCAAACAGCTGCGCAGGCGCGTATGCGCGCGCATGTGCCGGCTCGTGCAAACGGATGTGGCCATATTACAACACACCCGTGTATATGCGCACATGGCACAAAATCGGCTGTATGTGCGTATATGGATGCGCCCAAATGCCGGCTCTAGCGTGTAAGTGGAGGGATTTTAAAAACGACATGTTAGCCCCTTTTACCAGTTTGTTCCCAGGTCTCCCAGTTAATGGATAGGATTTCCTAACCCCCCCAACCCCCCGTTATGTATCCTCCCTTTTACCCTTTTAACCCAGATCCTTAAAACCCCGCTGACCCGCCTCGTTTCTTTTTAATTTGAAATCTTCCATGCCATCTATAGCAGAAGTAAAGTTACGTGGCAGGGGAACAGGGGCGCCTGCTTGTGTGCATGAATACTTGCAAACACATTTCAAGGCGATTTCCCTGAACTCCCATGAACTGCCCTGGCTCTGCCCTCCGCCTGCTCCCTTTTTAAACCTTTCCGTTTGTGTGCATACCGGGAGGTACGTGCGTACTCGTGCGCTTCTTAAAATCCAGGCGGTGGGCGCCGGCCCCAGATATTCGCCTCTCCCCTGTCTTTGATGCGCGCAGGGGCTTTTAAAATTCACCCGCACGTTTGCGCCTAAAGCAGTGGAGGACGAGGGTACTTGCCCGTGGGTCACAAGGAATGCCAGCGTAAGAGGGCGGGGTTTGATCCTTGGCGTCCCAGTTTGCTGCTGGGAACCTCACAAGGATAACCCACAGAGTAAAATGCATCTTCCTGACCTGTTCTTCTAATGCTAAACCCTTCCACTGTGGATCCTTGATGCCGGTTA
This sequence comes from Rhinatrema bivittatum, assembly GCF_901001135.1. Lineage (NCBI taxonomy): Eukaryota > Metazoa > Chordata > Amphibia > Gymnophiona > Rhinatrematidae > Rhinatrema > Rhinatrema bivittatum. Next base: position 465,536,682 of record NC_042618.1, on the reverse strand, counting down.
GCAAGTCTTTCTGCGTTGATTCCAGCATGCGCCTTTAAAAAAAAAAAAAAAGACTACTGAATAATTGATGTGTGTCGTGTCCCGAGCAAATGCAAATCCTTAAAGAGAAATTACATTTTCTGGCCACAGCATCCTTCACAGCACTGAGTGCACTACTTTCCAGAATAATAGAGTGCTGGCCTCAATGTATCTTAGTAATGTGATCCTCATGTTTGGTGTTTTCCGGGGGATTTTTTTTTTTTTTTTGCATTATGAAGCCGAACAATAAATTGCTCTCTTGTGAAGGAACACATTTGGAATTATCTGTGTTATGCTATTGTTTAGCCAGTGATAAATGAATTAAAGAGACAAGACTTCTAGAAATATGATGTATGTAATTCCTCTGTGCATGATTTTCTTTTCTTTTTTTTTTTTTTTGCAAAAGCCAGTTAATAAACTTAAACTACTTCTATTGCAGCATGACAGAAAGATAACACCAGTTACAAATGTTAAATATCTTTTTTTGCTTCACTTTGCTTACTCATGCATTTATTCAACACTTGCCCATGGCAGTTTATCTAAAATTAGGTCCAAAGTAATTTAGACTACCATACCCAACATTTGAGATCCTGTAGAAAGCTTTAAATCATGCTGACAGCCGTTAGAACTTGCTTGAAGGAAAAAACATTTCTGAATAATTCAAGTGTTAACGGTTGAAAAATGTCTAGAAGCCTTAAAAAGACATAAGCATATCTATATGTTTCTAACTTACATTTCAAGTACCCGGGCTCTTTAAAAGGTAGCTGCCTGTGGCACCTGTGGTCAGCCTTATAAAGTTTGCCGACTCAGCATTCACATGCTATTGGTTTAAATTAAAGGGACAATATTCATACTCTGATTGGGCTCCAAATCACTTCTTCTTCTTCTTAACACTTCTTCCAGTTGATATCCTGTTGTGCCTGGCAGTTTTGGAAGGCTTTCAAAATGTGATTTTGTATAAAAACTGTTTGTTTGTTTTTAAATGCATCGAAAGTGGGCCACAGCTCTTGTTGCTCTGGTGTGCTCAGAACTGGCCATACTGGAGATCCTGAATGGACTATAAACTTTCCCTTTTCTAGAGGGCTTCCAATGTCTTTGGTAGTCAAGGGCACCAAATCTATGGTGGCCGTTTTGTGCTGGACCGAGCAGTTGCCTCCTGCTCCTTGGAGATTGCGGCTCAGTCGGAAGCAGATCTGGGATTTGGTGCCAGGAGCCCCTCAGTTGCAACACTCCTAGGGATTTTTTTTCCCCGGCATTGTATCCCCTCCCAGGTTGCTCTAGTCTAATCATCTCAGCAAAGGTCCTCAACCAGAGAGCAAGCTCTAGGTCTTCTCCCAGAATAGAGATGTGAATGGGAACTGGAATCGGTTCCGATTCCGGTTCCCATTCACATCGTTAATTTTTTTTTTGTGTGGCCCGATCGCGGTTTTGTTTATCGGCTGCGCCGAGCCGATAAACAAAAAAAACCCACCCGACCCTTTAAAACTGTTCTCTTAGCTTTCCCCACCCTCCCGAACCCCCCCAAAACTTTTTACAAGTACCTGTGGTCCAGTGGAAGTCCCAGGAGTGATCTCCCGCTCTCGGGGCCGTCGGCTGCCACTAATAAAAATGGCGCCGATGGCCCTTAGCCCTTACCATGTGACAGGGCATCCGTGCCATTGGCCAGGCCCTGTCACATGGTAGGAGTAATGGATGGCCAGCGCCATCTTTAAAAATGGCGCGGGCCATCCAGTGCTCCTACCATGTGACAGGGGCCGGCCAATGGCACGGATACCCTTTCACATACGTAAGGGCAAAGGGCCATCGATGCCATTTTGATTAGTGGCAGCCGACGGCCCGAGAGCGGGAGATGGCTCCCGGGACCCCCACTGGACCACCAGGTACTTGTAAAAAGTTTTGGGGGGGTTCGGGAGGGTGGGGGAAGCTAAGGGAACAGTTTTAAAGGGTCGGGTGGGTTTAGGGATTGTTTTGGTGTGCCGTTTTTCCCACCCTCCCCCAAAACAATAAGAGAACCCCAGGAACAAAATCGTGGGGTTCTCTTATCGGGAGCCCCTGATTTTTGCCGATTTTGAAAATATCATCCGATATTTTCAATCGTCCGAAGCACAATTCACATCCCTATCCCAGAATCCTTCAAGCATGTGCCTTAAATCCATCGGCTAGATGTCACCATTGCATAGCAATTATGATTCTCCCGAGCCCAGGAGCTGTGAATGCTGTCGAGTGTTATCTCTGCAGCTCTGGGAACCTTTTTGTCAGCTGATCATTAAGAAAGTGCTCTCTGCTTCCCAGGTAAGTATATTTTAGATTAAGAAACCCCAATGAGGAAATCTTCTGCTAGAGTAAAAGACTGGAGGAGGATTTGCCCTTTCTAATATAACCAAAATGTCCTTTTGCTTTGACTTTGTTAATCCATTAGTGAAGATAAGCTTCGAAGCAATATAAATGAAGGAATGCTTTTTAAGTGCCATCTGAAACCTTCTCGTGAACTGCATCTAATTAACGACAGTATCTATAGTATGAGGAGAGTGCATTGCACATGTCCGGAGCTCTGTTCAATTGCTAAACGTGAAATAACTCTGAATCACGTGTTCTATGGGGTTTTTTTTTCTCAAACTTGTTTTGTCTATGATTATAGAGGAATTCAATGTTTTCATGTGGTGGGAGCACATTGCAATGTTTCCCTCGCTCAAAGGGCCGGATAGTAATTAGCTATCGGAGGAGTGGAGCTGTGGGTTATGAACCCTTGAAGAGAGGGTTCGAGTCCCAGGGTCGCTCCTTGTGACCTTGGGCAAGTCACTTTGCCCTCCATTGCCTCAGGTACAAACTTAGATTGTAAGCCCTCTGGGGATAGGGAAATACCTACAGTACCTGAATGTAATCCACTATGAAGTGCCAAAAAGCAGAATATAAAACAAATGATGCAGTTCTGAGGAGGTGGTCACAGTGCCTGCAGGGCTTGACCTGAGCAATGTTGCCAGCTATGAAATACAGAATTATAGTACAGGAGCCTTACTCTGCTCCTGCTGTGGTTTTATAAATATATATTTTTTTAAATATCAATCAAAATGAGTTATTTTTTTCCATAAACCACGTTCTATTAAGTTATCACACGATTGAAAACTTGTTTAACCCTTTGTTTAACACCTGCTCTCCCTGTACAGAAGTGATATCTAGTTCAACAACTACCAAAAATGAAAACTGTTTTTCAACCTTTGTTGTCTAAGAGCTTTTTACCAATCTTTCCTCTTATCTGTCTTTTGAATCCTTATCCTCATGCTCTTTCCATTAACCTCCTCTTCCAACTCGCATGCCACCAGTCTCTCACTGATCTCACGTCATAATTTTCTCTCCTCCACCTCCCTTTCTGCTGTGACGCCCCTCTTCACTTCTTCTCCATCTCACCCATCTTTCATTTTTGTCTCTTACTAGGAGTGCACTGACCATTGGCACAATAGGGCAGTACTCAACGGCCTACAGTACTCCCCCCCCTCCCCCCCAGTCCCAGATGGGTGGTTAGGAGCCAATAACCCTTATTGCCTGGAGACCCAGATCACAGTCAGTCTGCCCCTACACCTCACCTATGCAGATCACTGGTGAGACGACACCTTGAATACTACGGCCAGCGCTGGAGACCACATTTACGAGAGGAGATTAATGAGTTGAAGAAAGTTTAAAGGAGAACTACTGAAGTGAGTATGGCCTCCACATTAAGCCTTATGTGGAGAGGCTTAAGAAGCTAAAGAAGCACTCTGTCTAGAAGGCGAGCAGCAAAGGGGAGATAAGACTGGGAAAAAATATCTATAAGGTAGCAGAAGGTAACATTTTCTACAGAATGAGAAACTCAAGGGGGGCTCATCCTATGAAGAGGGAAGGAAATCACTGTGAACCAAACCACTGTGAACCTGGAAGATGTGGTAGGCCAGACTGACAAACTAAGAGTAGCAAATCACCCAGGATTCTGAAGGAACTAAAAAATGAAATTTCAGATCTATTAGTTAAAATTTGTAACCTATCATTAAAATCATCCATTATACCTGAAGACTGGAGGGTGGCCAATGTAACCCCAATATTTAAAAAGGGCTCCAGGGGCGATCCGGGTAACTATAGACCACTGAGCCTGACTTCAGTGCCGGGAAAAATAGTGGAAACTATTCTAAAGATCAAAATCACAGAGCATATAGAAAGACATGGTTTAATGGAACACAGTCAACATGGATTTACCCAAGGGAAGTCTTGCCTAACAAATCTGTTTCATTTTTTTGAAGGGGTTAATAAACATGTGGATAAAGATGAACCGGTAGATGTAGTATACTTGGATTTTCAGAAGGCGTTTGACAAAGTCCCTCATGAGAGGCTTCTAAGAAAACTGAAAAATCATGGGATAGAAGGTGGTGTCCTTTTGTGGATTACAAACTGATTAAAAGACAGGAAACAGAGTAGGATTAAAAGTTCAAATTTCTCAGTGGAAAAGGGTAAACAGTGGAGTGCCTCAGGGATCTGTTCTTGGACCGGTGCTTTTCAATATATATATAAATGATCTGGAAAGGAAATTGATGAGTGAGATAATCAAATTTGCAGATGATACAAAATTATTCAGAGTAGTTAAATCACAAGCAGATTGCAGGAAGACCTTGCGAGAATGGAAGATTGAGTATCCAAATGGCAGATGAAATTTAATGTGGATAAGTGCAAGGTGATGCATATAGGGAAAAATAACCCATGCTATAGTTACACAATGTTAGATTCCGTATTAGGTGCTATAACCCAAGAAAGAGATCTAGGCATTAGTGGATAACACATTGAAATCGTCGGCTCAGTGTGCTGCAGCAGTCAAAAAAGCAAACAGAATGTTGGGAATTATTAGAAAGGGAATGGTGAATAAAATGGAAAATGTCGTAATGCCTCTATATCGCTCCATGGTGGTTATGCCTGTCGGTCGCAGACAGCTGCGACCACTTCTACTCACCTCTCTCTTTTCTTCAGTGACTCCACTGGGGAAAGTGGCGGCCTCCGCCAGCTACCATCTGGTGTTCCCAGGATGGCGTGGGCGCTGCGGACTGCCATCTTCACTCCGGGATCACATAGATGCGCACGCGTGCACACAAGTCAGGTTAAGCACTGCTTGGCTGGAACCTCAGGAGCGTCCCCTGCTGATGATGTCTCCGCTCTCAGATACTTAAGCCAACCAAACCTGACCACTGACGACTTGGCAACAATTTCCCTCATTTCTGATTCTGCACCTCATGCTATGGACTTCCGTTTCAACTCCTACTCTGGCGAGACACCCTCTGGGTACCCGCTCCTTGGGGGCCCTTCCTTGTCTCTGGCTATCCACTCCTCGGAGGGCCTTCTACCTTGGGCTTATGCTCTACCCTGCATCCCAGGACTATTCCTGGAACACACCTTGCTGTGAGTACTTTTAACTACTTGGATTACTTCCACTCTCCGGTGTACCCCGCGCTGCGGGCCACTACTGCATTCACCTGCATAGGACACTCCTATGTGCACCGTATCCATGGATCTCCATCATACCATCATCTGTGGGAGTCCTCTGGCATACCCCGTGCTGCGGGCCACTACCATTGCTGATGTACGTGAGGAACCCTGTTGGTGTAGCCTGTGCTGCAGACCACTACCAAGCCATCTCTAGGAGAGGACCTTATCGGTGTGCTCCGCTCTGCGGACCATTCCCAGATTACTACGAAGAGGTATTCCCTCTGGGTATACCCTATCACATGAACTTTGTGCTATTCTCTGCACTGCCCGCTCCTCGAGCAGTGTCTCTCTCTCTCTCTAATAAAGACTCTATTCCACAGCTGTGTCTGAAGCCTGCTGAGACCTTGCCTCCCGACGGTGAGACTCACAGGGCTCCTCCCTGTGGGTGCTACCATCGCTCCCATTGGCCCAGGGGCCCACAAACATACAAAACCCTAACACAGAGAAGGGCGACTAAAATGATAAAGGGGATGGAACAGCTCCCCTGTGAGGAAAGACTGAAGAGGTTAGGGCTGTTCAGCTTGGAGAAGAGACAGCTGAGGGAGGTCTTTAAGATCATGAGAGGTCTAGAACGGGTAGATGTGAATCGGTTATTTACACTTTCGAATAATAGAAGGACTAGGGGGCATTCCATGAAGTTTGCAAGTAGCACATTTAAAACTAATTGGAGAAAATTCTTTTTCACTCAACGCACAATAAAGCTCTGGAATTTGTTGTCAGAGGATGTGATTAGTGCAGTTAGTGTAGCTGGGTTCAAAAAAGGTTTGGATAAGTTCTTGGAGAAGAGGTCCATTAACTGCTATTAATCAAGTTGACTTAGGGGCAGATTTTTAAAAAGTACGCGCACGCGTACTTTTTTTCGCGCAACCGGCGCAAACAAAAATCCAGGGTCGGCGCACACAAGGCTGCACAAAATCTGCAGCCTGCACATGCCGAGCCACGCAGCCTGCCTCCATTCCCTCCGAGGCTGCTCTGAAATCGGAGCGGCCTCAGAGGGAACTTTTTTTTTGTCCCCCCCACCTTTCCCTCCCTTCCCCTATCTAACGCACCCCTATCTAACCCACCCCCTCCCCTACCTTATTTCGTTGAGTTACGCCTGCCTCTGGCAAGTGTAACTTGCGCGCGTCGCTGGCTCCCTGCCCTGGCACAGGCCGCTGTGCCGGAGCACTCGGCCACGCCCCCGGACCGCTGTCCCACCTCTGGCCCCTCCCACGGACATCCTCCACGCCCCCAGCCATGCCCCCATATGCCGCGCCACCCCGACACGCCCCCGACATGCCCCCCCCCAAGCAAAGCCCTGGGACTTACGCGCGTCCCGGGGCTTTGCGCACGCCGGCAGCCTATGCAAAATAGGCGCACTGGCTCGGCAGTGCCCTGCGCGCGTAAATCCTGCCGGATTTACGCGCGCAGGGCTTTTAAAATCTACCCTTTAGGGAATAGCCACTGCTATTTTTGGCAGCAGTAGCATGGGATCTACTTAGTGTTTGGGTATTTACTATTTGCCAGGTACTTGTAGCCTGGATTGGCCACTGTTGGAAAGGATGCTGGGCTCGATGGACTCTTGGTCTCACCCAGTATGGTAATTTCTTATGTTCTTATGAGAGAGATTCAAAGGAGAAGAAGAGGGTAGTGGATACTCACAACCAGTTTCCAGAGAGATTTTGGTAGGAGGCAAAAGAGTGCCAGAGTTAAAGCATGCTTGGGACAGACACAAAGGGGGCTTGGTAAGGGGGTGAGAGAGAGAAGACCTGAGAGCAGAATCTGCAGCAGCAGAGTGGGCAGGCACAAATGGCCGGGTGGACGGGATAGGCCCTATGATCCATATCTGCCAATGTCTTCTATGAACTTATGTTCGCATTCTATGATGGGCACTGAAAAAGGAAAAGTAAAATATCTTTCTTAAATGTTGTTCTTTTTAGGAATCCTCAGGCTTTAGAAGTCAAGCTTCCATTAAAATGTGTTTTATACCCAACCCAGGAACGTTCCTATAAAGTCGCTTATTAGCTACACAGTGGTAGATAAAATGCGAGAGAACCAGGCAGAAGAATATGCTAACTGTTAAGCAAGCATGCTGAACATAGGAAATGTATTGCAGGTTAAGTGTAAAAAATTAAATATGTGATCATGTTCATGTATTTGCCTTAGCAGGGGCAGTCAGCTTTGTCTGTATTACCCATCTGAATAGCCTGCGTATTCTTTCAGCACTGACATACACAGATATATGTTTTGGTATTTGAGGAGACAGTAAAACTGAGGAGGTATTACTGAAAATTTCCTCCAGTGCCTGCCTAATCATCCAGTGCACCTCCTCCTTCTTCGGCATCGGATGGGCAGCAGCAGCACGACCGTCATTGTATGACAGCAGACGCTCTTTCACCCTAACCCAGTTCCTCCTCGTCATGGTTCACTTCCAGGCTAAAATCCAAGTGCTACAGTCAGTTCTTCTGAGCCTCTCGGGCAAAGAAAAGTCTCAGCATGCATTGCGCCAAAGTACGAACCGGTTCTGCTCGCTGCTGAACTCAGGTTCTTGAACAAACTCAGCAGGCACCGAGAGAGAGAGCCAAAGCACCACAAGGAGTGGCAAGATCATTCTGGGGCACAAGGAACAACTGGGGATATGGTCACCGGGAGGGGAGGAGGAGATTGAAAATACCAAGAATGTTTTGGTCATGGGGGCAGGGAGGAGAAGACAGTACATATGTGGTGGGGGAAAGAGGGAGACCTAGATGGAGTGATGTGGAAAAGCAAGGGGACTTACATGATATGGGGTGGTGGGTTGGCAAGGGGAGGAGACTGTACATGGAGTAATGAAGGGGACAGGGATAGGGTGACCTACATGGAGTGGTGGGGGCAAGGGGAGGGAACCTTACATGGGCCGGAGGTGCTAGGGAATAAGAAGAAGGAGACAACACGGGTGGGGATGGTAGTGGGGAGAACAAGGAGAGGGATACCAAGATGGGGTCGTGGATGGGGGAACAGGTGGCGGGTGGCATACAAGGGGTGGTGGAGAGAAGAAGAGAGAGACCTACATGGAGGGTTGGTGGAACAGTAAGAAAGAAATCTACATGGAGGTGTGGGGGGGGGGGGAGGGGGGTGAAACTGTACAAGGGGTGGGGTAGTATGGAGTAGGGGGGTATGAAGGGGGAGATAGGACTTGGGATGGGCACATGCAGTGAGAAAAAAAAGAGGATGCAGGATAGAGGGAGAAGACCCAAGATGGGAAAAGAGAAGACAAGAAGAAGAATGGGGGAGAGGGGAGAATGCCTGGAGGAAGAGAGGGCAGGGGGAGAGACTGCTAGAGGGAGGAGGGAGCAGATATAGGGAGGGGGAAGGGAGGCGCCATGGACAATTTTCACTCAGGGCGGCATTTACCTTACGGGCGGCCCTGAATGCGACAGCAGAGGAAGCTGGGAAACGGCGGCAGAGAGGGAAAGTTTCACTTAGGAAAGGGAAAACAATGGCGCGATCGTGCTCTCCCCGTGTTCTGAAGACGCCATTAGAGGGATTACAGCTCTGCACATAGGAGGCTCTGGCTCTGCAGCCCATGGGATTCACTCTCACTCTCTTTCCGAGAGCACAGTTACTGCTCCTTCTCTCTCCAGTCCCCAGCCTTGAGGGGAGCCTTTGGTTGGGGCTCATGGTGTTCCTCTAATCTGCTTTCATCTCTTCTTTCACTGAGGAGCCAGTGCTGGAACGGAATGTAAATGTTTCTTTCTCTTGTTTTTTTTTCACCTGCAGAGAGAATGGGTTTCTTAGTAGGAGAGCATAATCTGTCTTCCTGAATTTCTCTTTTGCAAGAGAGAGAGTTCATTTCACAAAAACAGAAAAGGAGACTGTTACCTTATTTTTATTTATTTATTTATGTTTTTTTCTATACCGGCATTCATGAACAGATCACATCATGCCGGTTTACATTAGAACAAGGGGTGCATAGAACAATACAACTATAACTGGTGCATCAGGGTTGCAGTTACAATGAAACAAGGTAATAGAACTGGGAGAAGAAGAGGAGAGCAGTATAGGTTTACATAAGTTAATTATTTACAGTGCCCGTAGGCTACATTGTTTGGGTGGAATTGGAGGTGGTTAAGAGTTGTCTGGAAAGTCTTGTTTAAATAACCAAGTCTTCAATCTTTTTCGGAACGTTGGTAGGCAGGGTTCTTGGCGCAGATTCGTGGGGATGGAGTTCCAGAGTGAGGGTCCTGCAGTTGAGAAAGCCCGGTCTCTTGAAGTTGTATGCCGGGTGGATTTTGTGTTCGGAATCGGTACCTGGAGGGATCTGCTGTAGGCTTCTCTGGTTGGTCTGTGAGAGACATGTAGGCTAAATGGATATTGAAGGTCCAGAGCTGTAAGGTGATGGATGGACTTGTTTATGATGGTGATGGACTTGTAGATGATTCTGAAGTGAATGGGGAGCCAGTGAAGATTTTTTAAGATTGGTGAGATGTGGTCTCTTCTTTTGGAGTTTGTGAGAATTCTTGCAGCCGTGTTTTGTACCATCTGTAGGGGTTTGGTGTATGAAGATGGAAGGCCCAGAAGGATGACATTGTAGTAATCTAATTTTGTGAAGATTATTGCTTGAAGTATAGTTCTAAAGTCCTGAAAATGGAAGAGTGGTTTTATCCTTTTCAACACTTGGAGTTTGTGAAAGCAGTCCTTAGTGGTGCGGTTTACAAAAGCTTTCAGGTTCATTTTATTGTCAATTATAGCTCCTAGGTCTCTGACTTGAGAAGATAGAGGGATGTTTGATGAGTGGCTGTAGTAGTTATTGTTTTCTGGAGCAATAAGTATTAGTTCGGTTTTGGAGGTTTAGAATGAGATTCAGGCTGGAGAGTAGGTCATTGATTTTTGATCTGCAAGATTCCCAATATTCGAGGGTTTTGACGAGGGATTCTTTGAGAGGAATTACTATCTGAACATCATCTGCATAGATAAGGTGTTTGAGTTTAAGATCCGTTAGGAGCTGGCACAACGGGAGTAGGTATATATTGAACAGGGTGGGTGATAAGGAGGATCCCTATGGGACGCCTGCCACTGAATGCCTCTGTCTGGAAGCTGCTTAAGGTGGATGATCCTATGGCTATGGTGCCTAGTGGTGTGCGCTGAACATGTTTTCTTTTTGTGTTGTTTCGTTATTTCTTTATTTTTTTTTTTCCATTTGTTGTTGTTTCATTTCATTGATTTAAAATGAAACAAAGATGTTGGGTCCACCCTGCCGCCTTCCCCTCTGCCATTGCCGCCACCTCCACCAAAGCCCCATGCAGCCCCCTCTTCCACAGACCTCTCCAGACCCTCCAAAACTACTTACCCCACAGGCCTCCACTTCAGAAAGGCCCTGGAGCGCCCCGAGGCCGGACTCGTTTTATTGAAGAGAGGTGCCTCTGTAAGGAGGTACAAGCAAAGGATGCCAGCGTCAGGATGCACCCACGCCATCTTGAAACGGAGAGCCAGCAGGGCAAGAGCAGCTTAAGTCCTGGCCCTTAAGCCCGACTATGGGGTAAGAGGTTGGAAGAGGGAGAGAGGGGTCCATTTTTATTTCAAAATAAAACAAACAAACAAAATTTCATTTGTTTTGATTTGATTTCAGTTTCAAAATGAAATGTAGTGAAACCAAGCGGGAAATTTTGTGAAAAATTCCCATTTCTTTCCAAAAAAAAAAAGCACAGCCCTAATTGGTGCCTTTTATTTAGGAGTTAGAAGCTATTGGTCAAAAATGTAAAACTGTGTGAAGAGCCAAGGCAATGTATGTATAAGGCTAACAAGTACCTTTAAAATTGTCAAAAGAAATATTTATATATAAATTTGGTGGAAAGATATTTATGAAATTTGGTGATTAAAACTAATCTCATCCTATATTAATAGAAGGATGAGGAGGTCCTATTTATCTTAGGGAAATAAACTAATATTCTTTCTGGGGTTATTTTAAGGAGGGGAAAGGTGGAGAGGATAGTTAGCACGTGCTCTGAATTGTGTGTTATATTATCAGCAATGTTGCAGTTGTGTCAAATGTATCCAGGTTTATTAGTTAAGGGTAGTAATCCCCATGCCTTCTGTTAAGGGTAGTAACTACTGCACCATGCAGGTTACTCCCATGCACTCTTTTCTTCATTTCCATCCTCTAGTCTTTAGGAATCCACAGGGTTTATCCCAGGCATCTATCATCATCTCTGTGAAGAAATATTTTCTGATATTGGTTCTGAGTCGTCCTCCCTGGAGTTTCATTACGTGACTCCTAGTTCTACTACTGATTTCTTTGCAACGGAGAAGGTTTGTCGATTGTGCATCGTTAAAACCTTTCAGGTATCTGAAAGTCTGTATCATATCTCCCCTGCACTACTCTCTTCCAGGGTGTACATATTCAGATCCTTCAGCCTTTCCTCATAAGTCTTCTGATAAAGACCCCACACCATTTTGGTTGCCCTTCTCTGGACCGCCTCCATCCTGTCTCTATCCTTTTTGGATACAGGCTTGAGAACTGAACACAGTACTCCAGGTAAACCCTCACCAAGGACCTGTACAAGGACATTATCACCTCCTTTTTCTTACTGGTTACTCTCAGGGCAGGATACAACAATGAACAATGTTACTTAAAAATATAATGTGACAAAAGGTAGTACAACACAATCTATAATAATCAATTGACACCAGAGGTCAGGAAGCCAGGATTATGACATGTTGCTGGGCTGGTTCGAGAATGCCTTCTGAAAGAGATGAGTTTTTAAGGCGTTTTAAAATTTTTTTCTTTCATGGAGATTTCTTAATTCTCTTGGAAGGGTATTCCAGAGGAGAGGGCCAGCTGAGAGGAATGCACGTTTCTGTTGTCTCAAGGTGGGCTACTTTTGGGAAGGGAACATCAAGGAAACCTGGAGGATCTCAGTGATCTAATGGAAGCATGCGTTTTCAGTACCGAGGCAATCCAGGGGGAGTGAATATTGTGAATAATAATGTGTATGAGCATGGCTAATTGTACTGGATACGGTATGAGCCAATGAAGGGACTTTAAGACAGGAGAGATATGATTACGAACTGGCACACCAGTGAGAAGCCCTATTGTGGAGTTCTGATTGATTTGAAGAAAATGAATGGTATGTGCTGGGAGTCCAATGAAAAGGGAATTACAATAGTCGATACCTGAAAAGAGAAGAGATTGTAAGACAGAATGAAAATCGTTAGGGTCTAGAAGGGGTTTTAGAGGTGAAGTAGGCAAAGTTTGTAGAAAGAGGATTGAGTGCCCATTTTGATATGGTCTTGCATGGAGAGGGCAGGATCAATAACTCCAAGATTGTGTACATTCTGAGACAGGCTGATTAGCTATTGAAGATAATATTTGTTGGAATATTAGAGATTGGGAAATGAGAATATAATAATTTCAGTTTTCTTGATATTAAGAGTGAATTTGTTTTGGATAAGGCATTTCTGAATAGTTTGAAGATAGGAGAGGAGAAATGTTTCTGTTTGTGTCCATGAGTCTTTAAGGAGGCAAAAAAAACCCTGAATATCATCAGCGTAAAGCTTGTAATGTACCCCAAAGCTGGAAAAAATGTGGCATAAAAATGCTAAGTAGATATTAAACAGAGCCGATAAAAAGCACAGAGCCTTGGGATGCACCAGAACTGAGGGGGACCAAGAGGAAGTGTAAGAACCCATTTTGACTTGTTGTGATCTGTTTGAGAGATATGAAATAAACTAAGACAGAACAGGTCCATTAAGCCTTAGAGAGCATAATCTGGAAAGGAAGATTTGATGGTCAACTGTGTCAAACGTTGCAGAGACACTAAAAGAAATGCCGTTCCCGATCAAAACCACGTCTCACTGCTTTCTTCTGGCTTTTGCTATTGCCTTGTTACATTGATTCACTGTCTTCAGATTGCCAGACACTATCACCCCAAGGACCCTCTCCTAGTCCATGCACATGAATCTTTCACCCCCATCTCATACAGCTCTTTTGGATTATTGTATTCCAGAAGCATTGCCATTCAAGCAGTTATTCAAGAGATATCATTAAAAAAAAAAAAAAGATATCATAATCCATGTGTGATCTCTAGTCCACTTCTACTCCCGGCTCAGGGACACATCTGAGAGCTTTGGGGCCATCGTACATCCCAGAATTAGGATGGGGGGGAGTGCATGCACTTTAGAAGGTGGTGGACGCATTCTGGTGGGTGAGTATACATCAGAATTAGGATGGAGTGAGTGCGTGCACTTTGGAAGGTGCTGGATGCATTCGGTGGGTGAGTGTACATCAGAATTAGGATGGGGGATGGGGTGCGTGCACTTTGGAAGGTGTTGGATGCATTCTGGTGGGTGAGTGTACATCAGAATTAGGATGGGGGGGAGTGCGTGCACTTTGGAAGGTGGTGGATGCATTCGGTGGGTGAGTGTACATCAGAATTAGGATAGGGGGAGTGCGTGCACTTTGGAAGGCGGTGGATGCATTCTGGTGGGTGAGTGTACATCAGAATTAGGATGGGGGGAGTGCGTGCACTTTGGAAGGTGGTGGATGCATTCTGGTGGGTGAGTGTACATCCGAATTAGGATGGGGGGAGTGCGTGCACTTTGGAAAGTGGTGGATGCATTCTGGTGGGTGAGTGTACATCAGAATTAGGATGGGGGGAGTGCGTGCACTTCGGAAGGTGGTGGATGCATTCTGGTGGGTGAGTGTACATCCGAATTAGGATGGGGGGAGTGCATGCACTTTGGAAGGTGGTGGATGCATTCTGGTGGGTGAGTGTACATCAGAATTAGGATGGGGGAGTGCATGCACTTTGGAAGGTGTTGGATGCATTCTGGTGGGTGAGTGTACATCAGAATTAGGATGGGGGGAGTGCGTGCACTTTGGAAGGTGGTGGATGCATTCTGGTGGGTGAGTGTATATCCGAATTAGGATGGGGGGAGTGCGTGCACTTTGGAAGGTGGTGGATGCATTCTGGTGGGTGAGTGTACATCAGAATTAGGATAGGGGGAGTGCGTGCACTTTGGAAGGTGGTGGATGCATTCTGGTGGGTGAGTGTACATCAGAATTAGGATGGGGGAGTGCGTGCACTTTGGAAGGTGGTGGATGCATTCTGGTGGCTGAGTGTACATCAGAATTAGGATGGGGGAGTGCGTGCACTTTGGAAGGTGGTGAATGCATTCTGGTGGGTGAGTGCACATCAGAATTAGGATGGGGGGAGTGCGTGCACTTTGGAAGGTGGTGAATGCATTCTGGTGGGTGAGTGTACATCAGAATTAGGATGGGGGGAGTGCATGCACTTTGGAAGGTGGTGGATGCATTCTGGTGGGTGAGTATACATCAGAATTAGGATGAGGGGGGGAGTGTGTGCACTTTGGAAGGTGGTGGATGCATTCTGGTGGGTGAGTGTACATCAGAATTAGGATGGGGGAGTGCATGCACTTTGGAAGGTGGTGGATGCATTCTGGTGGGTGAGTGTACATCAGAATTAGGATGGGGGAGTGCGTGCACTTTGGAAGGTGGTGGATGCATTCTGGTGGGTGAGTATACATCAGAATTAGGATGGGGGGAGTGCGTGCACTTTGGAAGGCGGTGGATGCATTCTGGTGGGTGAGTGTGCATCAGAATTAGGATGGGGGGGAGTGCATGCACTTTGGAAGGTGGTGGATGCATTCTGGTGGGTGAGTATACATCAGAATTAGGATGGGGGGGGGGAGTGCGTGCACTTTGGAAGGTGGTGGATGCATTCTGGTGGGTGAGTGTACATCAGAATCAGGATGGGGGGAGTGTGTGCACTTTGAAAGGTGGTGGATGCATTCTGGTGGGTGAGTGTACATCAGAATTAGGATGGGGGGAGTGCGTGCACTTCGGAAGGTGGTGGATGCATTCTGGTGGGTGAGTGTACATCCGAATTAGGATGGGGGGGGGCGAGTGTGTGCACTTTGGAAGGTGGTGGATGCATTCTGGTGGGTGAGTGTACATCAGAAATAGGATGGGGGAGTGCGTGCACTTTGGAAGGTGTTGGATGCATTCTGGTGGGTGAGTGTACATCAGAATTAGGATGGGGGGAGTGCGTGCACTTTGGAAGGTGGTGGATGCATTCTGGTGGGTGAGTGTACATCCGAATTAGGATGGGGGGAGTGCGTGCACTTTGGAAGGTGGTGGATGCATTCTGGTGGGTGAGTGTACATCAGAATTAGGATGGGAGGGAGTGCGTGCACTTTGGAAGGTGGTGGATGCATTCGGTGGGTGAGTGTACATCAGAATTAGGATAGGGGGAGTGCGTGCACTTTGGAAGGCGGTGGATGCATTCTGGTGGGTGAGTGTACATCAGAATTAGGATGGGGGGAGTGCGTGCACTTTGGAAGGTGGTGGATGCATTCTGGTGGGTGAGTGTACATCCGAATTAGGATGGGGGGAGTGCGTGCACTTTGGAAGGTGGTGGATACATTCTGGTGGGTGAGTGTACATCAGAATTAGGATGGGGGGAGTGCGTGCACTTCGGAAGGTGGTGGATGCATTCTGGTGGGTGAGTGTACATCCGAATTAGAATGGGGGGGGGGGGAGTGTGTGCACTTTGGAAGGTGGTGGATGCATTCTGGTGGGTGAGTGTACATCAGAATTAGGATAGGGGGAGTGCGTGCACTTTGGAAGGTGGTGGATGCATTCTGGTGGGTGAGTGTACATCCGAATTAGGATGGGGGGAGTGCATGCACTTTGGAAGGTGGTGGATGCATTCTGGTGGGTGAGTGTACATCAGAAGGATGGGGGGAGTGCGTGCACTTTGGAAGGTGGTGGATGCATTCTGGTGGGTGAGTGTACATCAGAATTAGGATAGGGGGAGTGCGTGCACTTTGGAAGGTGGTGGATGCATTCTGGTGGGTGAGTGTACATCCGAATTAGGATGGGGGGAGTGCATGCACTTTGGAAGGTGGTGGATGCATTCTGGTGGGTGAGTGTACATCAGAATTAGGATGGGGGGAGTGCGTGCACTTTGGAAGGTGGTGGATGCATTCTGGTGGGTGAGTGTATATCCGAATTAGGATGGGGGGAGTGCGTGCACTTTGGAAGGTGGTGGATGCATTCTGGTGGGTGAGTGTACATCCGAATTAGGATGGGGGGAGTGCGTGCACTTCGGAAGGTGGTGGATGCATTCTGGTGGGTGAGTGTACATCCGAATTAGAATGGGGGGGGGGGAGTGTGTGCACTTTGGAAGGTGGTGGATGCATTCTGGTGGGTGAGTGTACATCAGAATTAGGATAGGGGGAGTGCGTGCACTTTGGAAGGTGGTGGATGCATTCTGGTGGGTGAGTGTACATCCGAATTAGGATGGGGGGAGTGCATGCACTTTGGAAGGTGGTGGATGCATTCTGGTGGGTGAGTGTACATCAGAAGGATGGGGGGAGTGCGTGCACTTTGGAAGGTGGTGGATGCATTCTGGTGGGTGAGTGTACATCAGAATTAGGATGGGGGGAGTGCGTGCACTTTGGAAGGTGGTGGATGCATTCTGGTGGGTGAGTGTACATCCGAATTAGGATGGGGGGAGTGCATGCACTTTGGAAGGTGGTGGATGCATTCTGGTGGGTGAGTGTACATCAGAATTAGGATGGGGGGAGTGCGTGCACTTTGGAAGGTGGTGGATGCATTCTGGTGGGTGAGTGTACATCAGAATTAGGATGGGAGGGAGTGCATGCACTTTGGAAGGTGGTGGATGCATTCTGGTGGGTGAGTGTACATCAGAATTAGGATGGGGGAGTGCATGCACTTTGGAAGGTGGTGGATGCATTCTGGTGGGTGAGTGTACATCAGAATTAGGATGGGGGGAGTGCGTGCACTTTGGAAGGTGGTGGATGCATTCTGGTGGGTGAGTGTATATCCGAATTAGGATGGGGGGAGTGCGTGCACTTTGGAAGGTGGTGGATGCATTCTGGTGGGTGAGTGTACATTAGAATTAGGATAGGGGGAGTGCGTGCACTTTGGAAGGTGGTGGATGCATTCTGGTGGGTGAGTGTACATCAGAATTAGGATGGGGGAGTGCGTGCACTTTGGAAGGTGGTGGATGTATTCTGGTGGGTGAGTGTACATCAGAATTAGGATGGGGGCAGTGCGTGCACTTTGGAAGGTGGTGAATGCATTCTGGTGGGTGAGTGTACATCAGAATTAGGATGGGGGAGTGCGTGCACTTTGGAAGGTGGTGAATGCATTCTGGTGGGTGAGTGTACATCAGAATTAGGATGGGGGGAGTGCATGCACTTTGGAAGGTGGTGGATGCATTCTGGTGGGTGAGTATACATCAGAATTAGGATGAGGGGGGGAGTGTGTGCACTTTGCAAGGTGGTGGATGCATTCTGGTGGGTGAGTGTACATCAGAATTAGGATGGGGGGAGTGCGTGCACTTTGGAAGGCGGTGGATGCATTCTGGTGGGTGAGTGTACATCAGAATTAGGATGGGGGGAGTGCATGCACTTTGGAATGTGGTGGATGCATTCTGGTGGGTGAGTGTACATCAGAATTAGGATGGGGGAGTGCATGCACTTTGGAAGGTGGTGGATGCATTCTGGTGGGTGAGTGTACATCAGAATTAGGATGGGGGAGTGCGTGCACTTTGGAAGGTGGTGGATGCATTCTGGTGGGTGAGTATACATCAGAATTAGGATGGGGGGAGTGCGTGCACTTTGGAAGGCGGTGGATGCATTCTGGTGGGTGAGTGTACATCAGAATTAGGATGGGGGGGGGAATGCGTGCACTTTGGAAGGTGGTGGATGCATTCTGGTGGGTGAGTGTACATCAGAATTAGGATAGGGGGAGTGCGTGCACATTGGAAGGTGGTGGATGCATTCTGGTGGGTGAGTGTATATCCGAATTAGGATGGGGGGAGTGCGTGCACTTTGGAAGGTGGTGGATGCATTCTGGTGGGTGAGTGTACATCAGAATTAGGATAGGGGGAGTGCGTGCACTTTGGAAGGTGGTGGATGCATTCTGGTGGGTGAGTGTACATCAGAATTAGGATGGGGGAGTGCGTGCACTTTGGAAGGTGGTGGATGCATTCTGGTGGCTGAGTGTACATCAGAATTAGGATGGGGGAGTGCGTGCACTTTGGAAGGTGGTGAATGCATTCTGGTGGGTGAGTGCACATCAGAATTAGGATGGGGGGAGTGCGTGCACTTTGGAAGGTGGTGAATGCATTCTGGTGGGTGAGTGTACATCAGAATTAGGATGGGGGGAGTGCATGCACTTTGGAAGGTGGTGGATGCATTCTGGTGGGTGAGTATACATCAGAATTAGGATGAGGGGGGGAGTGTGTGCACTTTGGAAGGTGGTGGATGCATTCTGGTGGGTGAGTGTACATCAGAATTAGGATGGGGGAGTGCATGCACTTTGGAAGGTGGTGGATGCATTCTGGTGGGTGAGTGTACATCAGAATTAGGATGGGGGAGTGCGTGCACTTTGGAAGGTGGTGGATGCATTCTGGTGGGTGAGTATACATCAGAATTAGGATGGGGGGAGTGCGTGCACTTTGGAAGGCGGTGGATGCATTCTGGTGGGTGAGTGTGCATCAGAATTAGGATGGGGGGGAGTGCATGCACTTTGGAAGGTGGTGGATGCATTCTGGTGGGTGAGTATACATCAGAATTAGGATGGGGGCGGGGGGAGTGCGTGCACTTTGGAAGGTGGTGGATGCATTCTGGTGGGTGAGTGTACATCAGAATCAGGATGGGGGGAGTGTGTGCACTTTGAAAGGTGGTGGATGCATTCTGGTGGGTGAGTGTACATCAGAATTAGGATGGGGGGAGTGCGTGCACTTCGGAAGGTGGTGGATGCATTCTGGTGGGTGAGTGTACATCCGAATTAGGATGGGGGGGGCGAGTGTGTGCACTTTGGAAGGTGGTGGATGCATTCTGGTGGGTGAGTGTACATCAGAAATAGGATGGGGGAGTGCGTGCACTTTGGAAGGTGTTGGATGCATTCTGGTGGGTGAGTGTACATCAGAATTAGGATGGGGGGAGTGCGTGCACTTTGGAAGGTGGTGGATGCATTCTGGTGGGTGAGTGTACATCCGAATTAGGATGGGGGGAGTGCGTGCACTTTGGAAGGTGGTGGATGCATTCTGGTGGGTGAGTGTACATCAGAATTAGGATGGGAGGGAGTGCGTGCACTTTGGAAGGTGGTGGATGCATTCGGTGGGTGAGTGTACATCAGAATTAGGATAGGGGGAGTGCGTGCACTTTGGAAGGCGGTGGATGCATTCTGGTGGGTGAGTGTACATCAGAATTAGGATGGGGGGAGTGCGTGCACTTTGGAAGGTGGTGGATGCATTCTGGTGGGTGAGTGTACATCCGAATTAGGATGGGGGGAGTGCGTGCACTTTGGAAGGTGGTGGATACATTCTGGTGGGTGAGTGTACATCAGAATTAGGATGGGGGGAGTGCGTGCACTTCGGAAGGTGGTGGATGCATTCTGGTGGGTGAGTGTACATCCGAATTAGAATGGGGGGGGGGAGTGTGTGCACTTTGGAAGGTGGTGGATGCATTCTGGTGGGTGAGTGTACATCAGAATTAGGATAGGGGGAGTGCGTGCACTTTGGAAGGTGGTGGATGCATTCTGGTGGGTGAGTGTACATCCGAATTAGGATGGGGGGAGTGCATGCACTTTGGAAGGTGGTGGATGCATTCTGGTGGGTGAGTGTACATCAGAAGGATGGGGGGAGTGCGTGCACTTTGGAAGGTGGTGGATGCATTCTGGTGGGTGAGTGTACATCAGAATTAGGATGGGGGGAGTGCGTGCACTTTGGAAGGTGGTGGATGCATTCTGGTGGGTGAGTGTACATCAGAATTAGGATGGGAGGGAGTGCATGCACTTTGGAAGGTGGTGGATGCATTCTGGTGGGTGACTGTACATCAGAATTAGGATGGGGGAGTGCATGCACTTTGGAAGGTGGTGGATGCATTCTGGTGGGTGAGTGTACATCAGAATTAGGATGGGGGGAGTGCGTGCACTTTGGAAGGTGGTGGATGCATTCTGGTGGGTGAGTGTATATCCGAATTAGGATGGGGGGAGTGCGTGCACTTTGGAAGGTGGTGGATGCATTCTGGTGGGTGAGTGTACATTAGAATTAGGATAGGGGGAGTGCGTGCACTTTGGAAGGTGGTGGATGCATTCTGGTGGGTGAGTGTACATCAGAATTAGGATGGGGGAGTGCATGCACTTTGGAAGGTGGTGGATGCATTCTGGTGGGTGAGTGTACATCAGAATTAGGATGGGGGGAGTGCGTGCACTTTGGAAGGTGGTGGATGCATTCTGGTGGGTGAGTGTATATCCGAATTAGGATGGGGGGAGTGCGTGCACTTTGGAAGGTGGTGGATGCATTCTGGTGGGTGAGTGTACATTAGAATTAGGATAGGGGGAGTGCGTGCACTTTGGAAGGTGGTGGATGCATTCTGGTGGGTGAGTGTACATCAGAATTAGGATGGGGGAGTGCGTGCACTTTGGAAGGTGGTGGATGTATTCTGGTGGGTGAGTGTACATCAGAATTAGGATGGGGGCAGTGCGTGCACTTTGGAAGGTGGTGAATGCATTCTGGTGGGTGAGTGTACATCAGAATTAGGATGGGGGAGTGCGTGCACTTTGGAAGGTGGTGAATGCATTCTGGTGGGTGAGTGTACATCAGAATTAGGATGGGGGGAGTGCATGCACTTTGGAAGGTGGTGGATGCATTCTGGTGGGTGAGTATACATCAGAATTAGGATGAGGGGGGGAGTGTGTGCACTTTGCAAGGTGGTGGATGCATTCTGGTGGGTGAGTGTACATCAGAATTAGGATGGGGGGAGTGCGTGCACTTTGGAAGGCGGTGGATGCATTCTGGTGGGTGAGTGTACATCAGAATTAGGATGGGGGGAGTGCATGCACTTTGGAATGTGGTGGATGCATTCTGGTGGGTGAGTGTACATCAGAATTAGGATGGGGGAGTGCATGCACTTTGGAAGGTGGTGGATGCATTCTGGTGGGTGAGTGTACATCAGAATTAGGATGGGGGAGTGCGTGCACTTTGGAAGGTGGTGGATGCATTCTGGTGGGTGAGTATACATCAGAATTAGGATGGGGGGAGTGCGTGCACTTTGGAAGGCGGTGGATGCATTCTGGTGGGTGAGTGTACATCAGAATTAGGATGGGGGGGGAATGCGTGCACTTTGGAAGGTGGTGGATGCATTCTGGTGGGTGAGTGTACATCAGAATTAGGATAGGGGGAGTGCGTGCACATTGGAAGGTGGTGGATGCATTCTGGTGGGTGAGTGTGCATCAGAATTAGGATGGGGGGGGAGTGCATGCACTTTGGAAGGTGGTGGATGCATTCTGGTGGGTGAGTGTACATCAGAATTAGGATGGGGGTGAGAGCGTGCACCTTGGAAGGTGGTGGATGCATTCTGGTGGGTGAGTGTACATCAGAATTAGGATGGGGGGAGTGCGTGCACTTTGGAAGGCGGTGGATGCATTCTGGTGGTTGAGTGTACATCAGAATTAGGATGGGGGGGAGTGCGTGCAGTTTGGAAGGTGGTGGATGCATTCTGGTGGGTGAGTGTACATCAGAATTAGGATGGGGGGGGGAGTGCGTGCAGTTTGGAAGGTGGTGGATGCATTCTGGTGGGTGAGTGTACATCAGAATTAGGATGGGGGGGGAGTGCGTGCAGTTTGGAAGTTGGTGGATGCATTCTGGTGGGTGAGTTCATCAGGGAAAGAATTGTTAAAGTAGCCACCAGCAAGAGTTGGTGGCTGTGCTCTAAGGCCTCCAAAAAATTTGCTATTAGTCCTTTTTAGTGGACAAACAATAAACTATCTCATGCATATTCATTGTGAATATTTATTTATTTATTTATTTATAGATTTTTCTATACCGGCATTCGAGATTAGGAACCCCATCATGCCGGTTTACAAATAACAAGAGGGTGTGCACAAAAAACAGAACATAAACAAGTGCAAAGAAATATAAAATAAATATAAATATCCTGAAAACTTGGCTGGCTGGGTGTTCCCCAAGGACTGGGATGAGAAGTACTGGGTTACTCCACTAAAAAGGTTATCACTTGAAACTTATTTGTTGCCATGTCCCTTATATCTACATATCCAAATGGACTAACGTGGCAACCACACTACTATATTCCCGTGCTGAGAAACTGAGCTCTAGAACTGCAGTTCTCAACTTGGTCCTGGAGTACTGCTTAACCCCGAGGTTCTCTATCCAGTCCTCAGGATAGCCACAGTGAATATGCATGATATAGATTTGCATACAATAGAGACCATGCATGCAAATCTATCTCATGCATATTCATTGTAGATATCCGTAAAATCTCACTGGCTAGGTGTGTCCGAGAACTGGGTTGAGAACCAGTGCCCTAGTCAGTCTGGTTTTCAGGATATACCCAATATGCATGGGGCAAATGTGCATGCCCTGCTTCCATTATGTAACATAAATACAATTTATTAAAATATATATAGCAGTATAGCAGTATGGGATCTATCTACTCTTTGGGATCTTGCTGGGTACTTGTAACCTGGCTTGGCCACTATTGGAAACAGGATACTTGGCTTGATGAACCCACAGTTTCACCCAGTATGGCAAGTCTTATGTTCCTTTGTGTAGAGTGGGTGGCAGGGTGAGAAAGCGAGAAGGTGCTGAGTGGGTGAGGGTAAAGGATGGAGAGAGAGAGAGAGAGGGCGAGAAGGTGTTGAGCACTTAACAGGCTAGGGAGAAAGAGAGGATACTGGCACTGCAGAAATTAGGCATAAAGACTGGGATGAGGCTGGTAAGATAGGCATGGAATGGAGGGGAGAGAGGAAGAAGAAGAGATGAAGAGATGCTGGGTGGAGGGAAAGAGAGGTGACAGGATGCACTAAAGGCAGGGAGCAAAGAGAGGGGGGGGGGGGTGTTATGGTCAAGGAAGAGACTGAGTGAGGTGATGTCCCAGAGCCAATGCCACTAAGGAAGGGAGCAATATGTTGGAGCTCAGTGCCAGTGGAAGGGTTTTCAGCTGCCCTAGGTGGTGATGTCGTCACGTGATCTCTCTCTCTCAAATCCCAAATGACCTCAGCTCCTCTAAGGAATACATACCCAAAGAAATGGCGAATGCCCTCCAGCTCCATGCCTCACCCACGCCACTTCTCATCTCGTCCATCCTTTCAAAACTGCCGCCCCACCCACTTCCCGCGCCATAGGCCACCGCCTACTCCGCCGAATGCTTCCGTCGGCCCTGTTGGAGCTGCTGACAATAGGTGAGTCTCAGGGTGAGGGGAGGAATACAAACACAGAGAGGCCGAGGTCCTCAAAAATATTTATTTGTAAAACAATATTCCGGCCAATGCCCGACTCAAGGCCTGAGTTTCGCCCAATGGAGGGCTGCTTCAGGGGCTGTTAATAACAGATTATGTCATTGAATGAGGTATGAGACAACTAAAGTGCTTCTTGTTGAATGACATAATCTGTTATTAACAGCCCCTGAAGCAGCCCTCCATTGGGCGAAACTCAGGTCTTGAGTTGGGCACTCACAGGAATATTGTTTTACAAATAAATATTTTTTTTAAGGACCTCGGCCTCTCTGTGTTTGTATTCCTCACGGCTTTGTTAGACCGACTTCCTTCTTGTTTTTTGGGCCCAAAATGCAAAGAGGAAGACGGTCTAACAAAGCCGTGAGGAATAAAAAAAGGAATAGCCGAAAGTCCTTCAGAAAAATAGGGCAATCAATAAAGATTTTCTGAAGGACTTTCGGCTATTCCTTTTTTTATTCCTCCTTCTTGTTTTTTGGGCCCCTCAGGGTGAGGGGAGGGCACAAGACCGAAGGACGTCTAATACCCTTGCACTAGAAGAAAACAGGTAGGCAATGTAGTAATGCACTACTCCCTTGCTAGTATCACCATTAAAAAAAATATATGAGCCTCTATTTCTGATACAGCCCAGTAAATAAAAATGAAAGAAGACCTTTGACTTAGACTTTTATATTATCAAGCCTAAACTCTGGATATCTTAGACCGCTCTGTGTTTCAGATTTAACAATGATTAGTTTTTGGGGGGTTTTTTCAGCAAGTTTCTCTACTTTTGCTGGCCTCTGTCATTTTCTTTTTCACCCAGCACCAAGGGCAAAATATTTCCAAACCAATTCTTGAGATTGATGTTGCAGTAGATGAAAGTCTGTTGATCACACATGTTCTATAAGACGTTAAAAAAAAAAAAAAAGAGAGCCAGAGGTGGAAGAGGAAGTCTGGAAAAGAAATAAACCGCCTCTGTCCTTCTGCAGTGCGCTTTTAATCCCTTAACTGCAGAGTCACTTCATCTATCGGCATCCTGACACCTGGAGCTTTATTTCCCCTATGCATGTTGTAATTGTTTATTAGGCTCCATAACAGAGCATTCCGGGGAAACTGTGTTCCTGGAGGTTTGGTGTCATAAACCATATCAAGCCCTATTATAGGGATAAGCAAATATGTGGCGTTTCCGTCGCATGAATAATTCAGCAGCCACCCAAGAATTCAATTTAATCCTAGAACAAATGTTAACTTGACAATATTTTTATAAAGTCTGAGCAAATGATTGCCTGCCTCGAAAATAATCCAGTGGCAGTGGTGATTTGACATTGAATGGGAAATGCTAAATCTTTCTCTCTCTCTCTCTGTACTGGTTTTCATTCCTTTAACTTAGGAGGAATGGAGTCGAGTTTTCTTTTCTTTTATTTCCAGCTGCTCTCAAACCTCTTTTGTTTGATTCTTTGGTGAATTCAGATGATTTCCTCATTTTCTTTTCAGATGAAATACATACAGAATGGGCCTACTGATTAACCTGCTAAACTATGAATTCCTCCTTTCATGCAATTATGCACATTAAAGGATTCCTGTGCAGACCCCAAATAGACTGTGCATAGAGAAGGTTTAAATTTCATGGCACCTTTCCACCCGCTCTAAAACCTAAGGAATTTTTAATTCAAATCTTTACTGAAGTTTGTAACAGCAGGTATAAGGGGAAGAACAGAAAGAGATGGGAGGAAAGGGAGGGAGGAGCATCATAAAGCAGAGGGGAATCAGAGTAATATAACCCATATGAATCAAAGACAGCAACTGTCTAAGCAAAGCCAAGCTGGCTGAACAATAGGAAGAACAGAGGGTGAAACAACGGAGCAAAGTCCAATCAAAGTGGTGGAGAAAAACAGCATGACTTATCACTGTCCGATCTCGTAAAGAAGTGGTTTTACTGTCCTCCACATAGACACCCGGCTGCATATTCTTTGGTGTCACCCGGCTGCTTCTTTCTCATAATCGGGCCGATACAGTAAACGAGAGCGTCCCTAGAGCCTCCTTATTGACAGAAGCGACAGCTGTCAGCGGGTTTGACAGCCGACACTTGATTTTACCGGCGCGAGTTGTCAAACCCGCTAACAGCCACAGGTTCGGAAAATGGACGCCGGCAAAATTGAGCGTCCGTCTTTCAACCCGCGAGCCACGGGCTGATTTTTTTTTTTTTTTAATGATTTTTTTATTTTTTGGGGCCTCCGACTTAATATCGCTACGATATTAAGTTGGAGGGTGTACAGAAAAGCAGTTTCTTTCTGCTTTTCTGTACACTTTCCCGGTGCTGGCAGGAGTTAATTTCTGAGAGTAAAATGTGTGGCTTGGCTGCACATTTTACTTTCTGGATCACGCGGGACTAACTAATAGGCTCATCAACATGCATTTGCATGTTGCGGGTGCTATTAGTTTCGGGGGGGGGGGGGGGGTTGGCCGCGTGTGTTCCACACGCTATTACCCCTTACTGTATAAGGGGTGAAAATAGCGCGTGGAAAACGCACGGCCAAATGGGGCTAACGTGGCGCTCAGTCAAGCGCACCATACTGCATTGGCCTGAATGATAGTACAAATGGTGTGCCACCAAAAAGTAACATTTAAATTAGTTGTTTCCAATTAATTAACTCCATTTTAAGAGCAATAGATACAAAAATCTAATAATTTCCGTGAAAGTGATACAGGAGGCTGGACAGCAAGGATTTGAAGATTATATTATAAGACAAGGAGCATGATATATTCATCATATGAGAGATCATACACCCAACATCGTGCCAGAAAAGATTAGTAGCCTGACAGTGGTAGAGAAGATGAGATAAAGCAGCTTTAGGAGTTCCACAGGACTAGCAATTATGAGTAGTAGAAATGCCAGCTTTATGCATGGTCCATGAAGTCCAGATAGCATGCTAAGCCAAGAAGAACATAGATTGAGTGAAAGAGGAGGAGAGAGAAACTCATAATGACTTATCCCAAAATATGGTCCATGGCAAATCATCAGAGATCAACAGCTCATGCATCCAGATGTTTTTCTAAGCCAATGCAGCATTTGAAGGAAAAGAGTTTAAGATACTTATATATGTGGGAGGCACTATGACCATGAAGATCAAAGCAAACTAACCATTTGAGGCAGCTGGCAGAGCAAAGTATAATCTAAAGATGCACCTTGAAGCCAAGATACAAATTGAACCCAGCGGAAATATTGATTTGAGGGTAGTCAGAATTTTTCTTGTAGTCAAACTAAATGGTAGAAGTTGGTTGTTTTGAAAAATATGATTAGGGGACCATATACCAGCTTGATGCAATATCGGCTAGTCAATGGGTTTCTGGGCAATCATAAATCTGAGATTTAATCATAATGATGTCAAAGCTGATGATTTCCAAGGAACCAAAAGTTGTTCTATGATGTTTTCCAGAGCATGGAAGGCTGTGTTAGTAGTTAGAAAGATTGGATAAGAGCAGAAGTGAGATAGTCCCGTAATAGCACACATAGAAATTGGTCTGGCCATTGCTTTTTCTAGAGGGAACCACACTGGGAGAGAAGATAGATCAATTACCTCAGAGATCCAGGAAAGATCCTACTACATTATAAATGAGAGGTGGTAGTATTGAAAATCCAAAAAATTAACTCCCCCAGCTAAGTAATTTCTGTTTCTGTAGTGCAATATGTGAAGGTTTATTGTTCCAGAAAAAAAAAAGGGATACTATTTAGGGTTGTGCACCGGGTGTCCGATCATTTGCGCTTTCGGGTTCATGTGGCTGTGGGGAAAATCTCGTTTTCCCATGGATCGGCATTTTTTTTTTTTTTAGTAAAATATCATTTTTCAGCTTAGTGCACGCTAACAGGAGTTAGCGCGCACTAACAAAAATAACAAAATGTAACAAAAAATAACAAAAATAAATGTTTTTTTGTTTGTGCACGTTAACGTCTGTTAGCGCGTACTAACCCGAAAAATGATTTTCATGAAAATTCGGGGGAAAAAGTGTTTGTTTCTCATTTTTACCCGATATATAAAGAATTAAGAAATATCGTACGATATTTCTATTCATTATAAAAACTATTCACATCCCTAATAGTATTCACAATATGGTAACATTTAAGAGAATATTGCATTGGAAGCACCATTTTTATTGTGTTCAGACAGCCCAACCAAGAAAGAAACAGTGGTGACCATCTGATGACACTATCAGAGAGAAGGGTGATTATGTGATCTTTGACCTTAGAAAGGGTCAAAGGTAGGGAAGAGTAAAAATAAATGCCAAGCTAGTTCAGGCCATCAGTGAACCATCGAAAATGTTGAAGTTGGGAAGCAATTTCAATGGCTCTGCCATTAAGTGGCATTAGTTCTGATTTGTTCCAATTAACATGATAACCAGAGATAAGTGAAAAAGAGGAAATATGTCCCATAATTTTAGGGATTGTATCAACGGGTAGCCTAACAAACAAAGGAACATAATTAGCATATGCCACTAACTTACATTCCTCCTTATCAAACCGAATACCCTTTACAGCTGGATCTTGTTGTATAGATAGTAGAAGAGGTTCTAAAGAGATATTAAACAGATATGGAGAAAAGGGACAGCCTTGTTGTGTCACTCTTTGTAAAGGTACTTGTTGAGATAGAATTCCATTAATTGAAAGAAAAGATATTGGAGAGCAGTATAGGAGTCTAGTTAAGGAGATAAAGAAACACCATAACCAAACAATGCAGGAGGACATCAAATAGTCATATTCAACATGTTAAAAAGTCTTTTCAGGGTTGAGACATAAGGCAACCAGTGGCTCAGGAATGTCTTTCGCTATGTGTAATAGTTTAAGGAAGAGTCACGTGTTAAATGTGATAAGGCAACCTTTCATATATCCAGATTGTGTGATAAATAATAGTTTGTCCAGATTGCGCAGTTTTTTTGCTAAGATCTTATAATCTACATTGAGAAGTGAAATTGGTCTATAATTGGTTACAAGTAATGGATTTCTGTTCAGTTTATGGAAAACCATAATTTTGCATCATTAAATCAGGTATCTACAATACCAGTGTCTTGCATGGTACAGTATAGAGACTCCAAATGAGGAAGGAGTAGAGTGGCAAAGCCTTTGTAATAGACATTGATAAGACAGGCAAAGAGAGAATTTGAAATGAAATTGGCCATAGAGGCAAAAACTGATAATAAAAACTTTTTAAAATATATCCAAAGCAAGAAACCTGTGAGGGAGTCGGTTGGACCATTAGATGACAGAGGGGTTAAAGGGGCTCTTAGGGAAGATAAGGCCATTGCAGAAAGACTAAATGAATTCTTTGCCTCCGTGTTTACTAATGAGGATGTTGGGGAGATACCAGTTCCGGAGATGGTTTTCAGGGGTGATGAGTCAGACGAACTGAATAAAATCACTGTGAACCTGGAAGATGTAGTAGGCCAGATTGACAAACTAAAGAGTAGCAAATCACCTGGACTGGATGGTATGCATCCTAGGGTTCTGAAGGAACTAAAAAATGAAATTTCTGATCTATTAGTTAAAATTTGTAACCTATCATTAAAATCATCCATATTTTTTTTGTCCCAGGTAGAGAGTGGCTCTATTTAACATATGGGTCTACCCTGATGTTTCTAAGGAAACACAGCAGAGTCGGAAAAAGTTCATAATGTTAGCCAATTTGGCAAGGACATTTGGTATAAATATAATAATTAGATTTCCATGCAAATGTGTTATGCATAGAGAAGGGAAAAGATTTGTTTATTACGATCCAGCACATTTAGAAAGTTTCCTGGATGAGTGCAAGAAACAGAAGGAGAGTAGTAGCACTTAATTCCTGTTTATCTTGAACACCAGGTAAATTGGATAGTAGTAGAAGACAGTATACTCCGTGTTCTGTATATTATTTAAAAATTATGATAATAATTTAATTGCTCAACTTAAGCTCCCCATTTGTTTAGTAACAGGAGTTTAGGTGAAAATATGTTATGTGTGAATATGTTTTTGAAATTAGATTGAAGTTACCCTGCTCCCAAGGATGTTCAAATGTAATTTTGAATATATGTATTAATTGCATGAAAATAGTTGTTGTGCAAAATATAAATAAAGAATTTAAAAAAAAAAAAAATCATCCATTGTACCTGAAGACTGGAGGGTGGCCAATGTAAACCCAATATTTAAAAAAGGCTCCAGGGGCGATCCGGGTAACTATAGACCAGTGAAACTGACTACAGTGCCGGGAAAAATAGTGGAAACTATTCTCAAGATCAAAATCATGGAGCATATAGACAGACATGATTTAATGAAACATAGTCAACATGGATTTACCCAAGGGATGTCTTGCCTAACAAATCTGCTTCATTTTTTTGAAGGGGTTAATAAACATGTGGAAAAAGGTGAACCGATAGATGTAGTGTATTTGGATTTTCAGAAGGCATTTGACAAAGTCCCTCATGAGAGGCTTCTACGAAAACTAAAAAGTCATGGGATAGGAGGCGATGTCTTTTCGTGGATTACAAGCTGGTTAAAAGACAGGAAACAGAGAGTAGGATTAAATGGTCAATTTTCTCAGTGGAAAAGGGTAAATAGTGGAGTGCCTCAGGGATCTGTACTTGGACCGGTGCTTTTCAATATATATATAAATGATCTATAAAGGAATACGATGAGTGAGGTTATCAAATTTGCAGATGATACAAAATTATTCAGAGTAGTTAAATCACAAGCAGACTGTGATACATTACAGGAGGACCTTGCAAGACTTGAAGATTGGGCATCCAAATGGCAGATGAAATTTAATGTGGACAAGTGCAAGGTGTTACGTATAGGGAAAATTAACCATTGCTGTAGTTACACAATGTTAGGTTCCATATTAGGAGCTACTACCCAGGAAAAAGATCTAGGCATCATAGTGGATAATACTTTAAAATCGTCGGCTCAGTGTGCTGCAGCAGTCAAAAAAGCAAATAGAATGTTAGGAATTATTAGGAAGGGAATGGTTAATAGAACGGAAAATGTCATAATGCCTCTATATCGCTCCATGGTGAGACCACACCTTGAATACTGTGTACAATTCTGGTCGCCGCATCTCAAAAAAGATATAGTTGCGATGGAGAAGGTACAGAGAAGGGCAACCAAAATGATAAAGGGGATGGATCAGCTTCCCTATGAGGAAAGGCTGAAGAGGTTAGGGCTGTTCAGCTTGGAGAAGAGACGGCTGAGGGGGGATATGATAGTCTTTAAGATCATGAGAGGTCTTGAACGAGTAGATGTGACTTGGTTATTTACACTTTCGACTAATAGAAGAACTAGGGGGCATTCCATGAAGTTAGCAAGTAACACATTTAAGACTAATCAGAGAAAATTCTTTTTCACTCAACGCACAATAAAGCTCTGGAATTTGTTGCCAGAGGATGTGGTTAGTGCAGTTAGTGTAGCTGGGTTCAAAAAAGGTTTGGATAAGTTCTTGGAGGAGAAGTCCATTAATGGCTATTAATCAATTTTACTTAGGGAATAGCCACTACTATTAATTGCATCAGTAGCATGGGATCTTCTTAGTGTTTGGGTAATTGCCAGGTTCTTGTGGCCTGGTTTTGGCCTCTGTTGGAAACAGGATGCTGGGCTTGATGGACCCTTGGTCTGACCCAGCATGGCAATTTCTTATGTTCTTAAGGACTAGGGCACATTCAATGACGTTAGCAAGTAGCAAATTTAAAACAAATTAGAGAAATTCTTTTTCATTCAATGCACAATTAAGCTCTGGAATTCATTGCTGGAGGATATGGTTAGGGCAGTTAGTGTAGCTGGGTTTCAAAAAAGTTGGGATAAGTTCCTGGGATCTATTTAATGTCTGGGTACTTGCCTGGTACTTGTAACCTAGTTTGGCCACTGTTGGAAACAGGATGCTGGGTTTGATGGACCCAGTATGGCAACTTCTTAACTTATCTGTAGAGTGTAAAAGTCATCAGGGATCCATTAGACATAAGACCAATAATAGCTTTCGGGTCGATTCAGTAAAGTCCGTGGGAGAGTGGACGAACGCCCGCTCTCCCGGCGTGCGCCTGTGTGCGTGATTCTTTATTTAAATTAGGTGGTGCGGTAGAAACGGGCAAAAGGAGCGGCAGCTGTAGGCGGGTTTGACAGCCGATGCTCAATTTTGCTGGCGTCGGTTCTCAAGCTCGCTGACAGCCACGGGCTCGGAAACCAGACGCCAGCAAAATTGAGCGTCCGGTTTTTGGCCCGACAGCCGCCGGCCCATTTAAAATTTTTCTTTTCTTTTTTTTTTACTTTTTTTATTCCTTGGGACCTCCAACTTAATATCGCCATGATATTAAGTCAGAGGGTGCACTGAAAAGCAGTTTTTACTGCTTTTCTGTGCAGTTTCCCGGTGCCGGCAGAAACTAGGG
Source organism: Rhinatrema bivittatum (assembly GCF_901001135.1). Classification (NCBI taxonomy): domain Eukaryota; kingdom Metazoa; phylum Chordata; class Amphibia; order Gymnophiona; family Rhinatrematidae; genus Rhinatrema; species Rhinatrema bivittatum. The sequence continues at coordinate 465,504,521 of NC_042618.1, read as the reverse complement.
CCTACCTTTGGGTAGGCGCTAATTTCTTAAAGTAAAATGTACAGCTTGGCTGCACATTTTACTTTCTGTATCGCGCGGGCATACCTAATAGAGCCATCAACATGCATTTGCATGTTGAGGGCGCTATTAGGTGCCGCGGGTTGGACGCGCATTTTCCGCCCCTTACTGAATAAGGGGTAAGGGAAAATGCGCATCCAAGGACAGGTTAACAGTGCGCTCCGTTGGAGCGCACTGTACTGCATCGGCCTGATAGTGAGAGGGTGACAATCTACCAGCTGGTGGATTGGCAGTCCATTATCAAATCTAGGGGCTGGTTTAAGAAATTTAATTTCCTAATAGGCCTCTCATAAGGGATTTTGTCAAATCCTTTTCTAAAAATCCAAATACACTATGGGGCAGATTTTAAAACATACGCACGTGGCGCACATCTGTGTGCACAACCCGGTGCGCACAAATGTACACCCAATTTTATAACATGCTCGCACAGCCGCGCACATGTTATAAAATCTGGGGTCGGCGCATGCAAGGGGGTGCACAATTGTGCACCTTGTGCGTGCCGAGCCGCGCTGCCTTTCTCCGTTCCCTACCCCCATACTCCACCTTCCTTTCCCTTACCCTCTCCCGCCCCCCAGCCCTAAACTAAATCCCCCTAAAAAAATTCTCTTACCAGTTACGCCTGCCTTGGGCAGGCGCAAGTTGCGCGCAATCCCGGGCAGAGCAGCAAACGGCTGCTGTGCCTGGAGGCTCCAGCCCTGCCCCTGCCCCCACCCCTCCCCACCCCTTTTTTCAAGCCCTGGGACTTAGACGCATCCCGGGGCTTTACGTGAGCTGCCGGGCCTTTTGAAAATAGGCTCGGCGTGCATAATCCCCCTACGTGCGTAAATCCTCCTGGATTTACATGCGTAGTGCTTTGAAAATCTGCCCCCATATAGGCCTAATTACCCTTGTCCCCATGTTTATCAAACCCTTCAAAGAATCTAACAGATTTGTAAGATATAACTTCCCTTTGCTAAATCCATGTTGGCTTTGCCCCATTAATCTATGCTAATTGAGATGGCCAGTAATATTGTTCTTCAAAATATCTTCTACCATTTTGCCCAGTACCAATGTCAACCTCAACAGTTTGTAGTTTCCTGGATCACCCCTGAACCCTTTTTAAAAATGGGCATTAAATAGACCACCCTCCAATCTTCAGGTACCGTAGGTGATTTGAATGAGAAGTTAGAGATTACTAGTAATAAATCTGTAATTTCAATCTTTAGTTCTTTCAGAAGAGTAGAGTGTATTCCATCCAAGCCTGGTGATTTGTTACTCTTTAGTTCATCAGTTTGCTCTATTACATCTTCCTGCTTCACCATGATTTGCATCAGTTCTTCTGATTCATCACCCTTAAAGAATATATCCTGCATTGCTATCTCCCCAATACCCTCCTTAGTAAAGACTGAATTAAATAATTCAATTACGTTTTTTTGCTATGTACTTGCGCCTCCTTGAGTGTTTTGTTTACCCCTCAGTCATCTAGAGGTCCAACCAACTTCTACACAGGCTTCTTCTTTTGAATATATTAAAAAAATATATATTTTGGGTTTTTTCTCTGTGGAAAGCTTTTTTTGGCCTGCATTAATAATGCTTTATATTTAACTTGCCAGTGCTTATGCTCTTTCTTATATTCTTCATTTGGATCCACTTTCCCTATTTTGAAATATATCTTTTGGGCGCCTCTTTAATCTCACCATTTAACCAGTCTTCTCTCTAGCTTTTCCAATGCATAGAATTCATCTTGTCTGGGCTTCTGAGGTGATGGCTTTTAAACAGTTATCTCTGCCTCATGCAAACTTTTATTCTTTGTTTTTTTTTCTAATTTCCTCATTTTGTCAGTCTCCTCATTTAATGTTAAATGCTACTGAAGTAGTTTTCCTTAATATACTCCCTTCAGTCGTTATGTTAAATTTGATTAGGTTTTAATCACCATTGAAAAGACTGGAGAAGAAGAGGTGTCATCAAGGAAGAATGGATTCCTATCCATTTCCAGGAAGAAGAAATTGAAGTATGGTGTAAGAATTTTGTATGAACTCAGGGAGAATTGCTAGAGAAGAGAAGTGTGCCAAGTGCCCATTTGGTGTGGAGTAGAGAAAAGTGAAGACTATGGGGAAATATATGAGGACTGGGGCTGTTATTGCTGGTAAAATATGGGGATAAATGTTCCCCCCATCCCCATGGAGAGAGGGACTGAGGGTTAAGAAGCACAAAGAGAATGAGCTCAGGTAAGTGGTAGAGGGAGGAGAAGTACTTAAGGAGCCAAAGTATTCAAGGAACTGGCTGGAACAATTGGAAGAACGGTTTTTGAAAGAGTTAGTCACAAATGTATTGAGTTTCAAGTTGTGGATATCTATTGAAATGTTTTCAATTTTGAGTTTGTAAAGAAATGATCAGTTCACTTTTGCAACCTATCAATAAAATTGAATTGGAACCATACAGTTTCCAGCCTGGTTATTGCCTCTGCTAAGTGAAGGGATCATCATCAGTGCTCTTTACAAGGTGTGGTACAGGAGACTTACAGAGATGGGTTTGGGTTTACAGTGTAAAGGGTGTTGAAGTTGAGCTTCCCCCTACTGAGGGGATCCTGGACCCTCAGAGTGCTATGCTATCCTAGTGAGAATTGTGCAATGTTTTATGTGGGCCTCTGGGTATATTATCAGGGTTTTCCTGCCCAGCGGTTACACACAGATTATCTTAAATTATACCAGATAGCAAATTCAAATTTCTGAAACCTCAGCACCACATGGCATGCAGGGGCTTTGCACACATCAGATCCCTCCTAGTAAAGGGAAAACTATTTCTAAAAGGAATCTGTGGCAACATCTTGTCAGAATAATGGAGGTCTATGGGGAAGTTTCTAATGAGTCAACCATCTTCAATTTAACCCTCCCTGCCTCCATCCCGGTTGCTTCACAAGTAGAATCAGTGTAAAAAGCTCCTTGCAACCTTATCGATATCTGGCTTGCCCCCTTTTGACCTTCCTGGTCTAAGGTGCAGCTGAATTAAATGTTTTGTAGTCTGTAAATTAGAACTACAAAATGGCTGCCCCCTAATAACTGCTACTGTGATCAGTAATGATGTTAGCAAGCCGTGTCGCAGCCTCTGCAGCAATCTCACAATAAAGACCTCTTTAAAACAAAACTAGATGACTATGGCCATCACTGCAAGTGTAGCCACCAACCACCAACATTGCTGAGCCTAGCCCAGCCTAAACAATGTTGTACCATTGTGGTCCACTGAAGCTGGGACAGCACATTTCTGTCCGACACTGCTTCAAAAAGTAATTGTCAAGTCTACATGGCCCACAGCTCAGAGGTCAAACACCACTTATCCCCCATTTCCCATCCCCACATGATGTTACTGAGAGCCATAGGCTTCCATGAGTGGAAACAAAACAGGACTTCTATTTCCTGACTTTTGAAAGGAGCCACTTTCTTAAAATGAGTAAAATTTGCAAAATGATCAATAACCAGAGCTACTGATTCACATGACCACCATGATCGGCTGAGCCAATCATGTGCTTGTCCCTCAGCATCTATGGACTTGTCTTTCATATTCTTTATCAAAAGGAAGCTGCCCAGTTCAGTTTTCTTCAGGACCAATGCAACTACCAGAACTCTGTACTATTCAAAATACATATCAAATTCATTTGAGACAATGTTATTGAGAGAAGGAATACTAATATTATCCAGACTAACAATGAATCATCTTATTAAGACCAGACTTATCACTATCGCCATGGTTGTTATGGTAGATCTTGGGATTGAGATTAAGGATAACAGTCTTAGTATATATAAATAGGATAAAGTAGACTAGAATATTTGGTTTGAATTCCTTTGCACTTGACACCTGAGAGATAGGCCTCAAGGGGAATATTAAAAGAACTTTTAGCAATGGGGCTTTTCGTAACCAGCAAACATGAGCTTAAAATGCAAAATGGAACATGAGATAAGGACCAGGAACCACTGGCACACAGTCAAAACCCTTCAGTGTTTCACGTACATGGGTGAGGTGGGGGCCACAAACTCAACAGACGTAGGTGTGGGACCCAAAGTAACAACAGTAACTGGTAGTAAGGGCCCACCAATCATTATGAAGTAAACAAGGCACCCCACTCAGACACCACCAGTCATAAAGAAATCAACAAGGTACCACTTACAGGCTCTCGAGATATCCACCAATGAACTAAGAGACAGTGTAGTCTATGGAGCAAACCTCGAGAAAATAAGGGGAAGCAAGCCAGTTCTTCAACCACATCTTCAGCTGCCAACAACAGATACACCAGATGACACTGAGGTGAATACTCCAGACTCTGAGAAGCATAACTAGAGAACTTGACCTCCAGCTAAGGTGCAAAGACTTCAAACCCAGGGAAGGGCATGAGAGAGAGAGAGAAAGCAAAAGGATAGACAAGTATAAGAAGTACGTGTTGCCAAGCGTGGGCTACACTCATATCCTTTTGGTGAAATATAGAATAAACTACATATAAATTATGCAAGGTGTGCAGTGGCTGTAGTTGCTCATACATTTTCTTTGCCTTATACACACGTAAGTCTGTCCACCAGGCACTTGCTAAAGGAACAACCTATCTGATGATAGTGCCTCACCTGAATAATTTACCATATTGTAAGATCCATGGCTCTACCCTAGCAAAGTTCTTGGCAAACCGGAGACAGGTGACTTCCCCCATACACTGCAGAAACCTATATTGTTTAGCAGGACTGGGTGGGATCCTAACTTTGAAAAGGCAAATTGGTCCTCTTTGAGGCAAAAGGCCCTGTCTTAAAACTGCTTTCCCACAGTTGTACAGCCATATTCTTTGCCACAGATGTTGCAGCTAAACATTTGTTAGCCTATAACAGCTAAACAATGCCATGCAATATGAAAAAGTAAATTCAGAATGATGGAAGTATCCAAATCTCTTCACATACATTATCTTCATCAGACACAGGATTATAATTATGCCATAATTGCTAGCTAGCAAAACATTTATTTACATGTAATTATATTATGAGTTTAGCTGCAGATGTTTACTCAGAATGTGCAGTGTTCTTGTGTTGTTTTGTAAATATATTAAATGACCTCCACATCACATATTCAGATACTGCAGCAAATTGTCTGCATTGAAATGTCTCTCTATATGTAAAATATTGGGCAGTAAATTGTATGGCCATCATAAAGTGTTAGGAATACTCAATAGAACTTCCCCTCCATTAAAAAGTAGACTTTTTAAAGGTGAAGTTGAAGTTATATTGTGCGTGCCAACATTTATGTAGTCCCATCAGTTACTTAAGTTCATTTGACTGTACATTCTCTCTGATTAGTTAATGCAGAGATACTGCAGCAAAAAGAGATAAAGAATATTCATTTTATCAAAGAACAGTGCACCAATTGCAAATGATGTGCCACTGAAACATATGGGGGTTTGAAAAGGGATTTTTAAAGTCCCAGTCTGTTGGTCTATCATAGTATACAGATGCAAGCCATTAAAATTGGCTCCAGTTTATTACAGTGGCCCCTGTTGGTAGCAAATCATTTTATCTTGAAAGTTTGCCATGAAGAATTGAGCACAAATGCCCCAAAGTCAGATTTAGTCATTGGTGATCATCATCAAATTCTAGGTTTGCAAACCCTCTTCAGTCAGTTTCAAACAGCTAAAGCAGGACCATTCTACTTTTATATATTTTATCTTCTACATTTCAAACTGAAAATTTTGGGCAGGATTTTAAAAGCCCTATGCGCATAGATCCTTCCGGCATACTGCATGTACATTACCAGGTTATCTTTAATAGTTTAATGCCCTCTTGAATGTTTTCTTCAAACTTCCATTCTCTTATGGTTCTTGCTCATTTTTGGACTTCTTCTGTTTGATGGATTATATTACTCACTTTTGCCTATGTTCCCAAACAAATCAAGTAAGAGAATGCCTCTTCCCAGTGAGTCACAGGCTACTATTGACATGACATCATCCAAGATCTGAGCCTCAGTCTGAAGGCCTTAGGCAATCCAGTGATAATGAGGATGCAGTCTTCTGCAGAGGAACTGATGCTGGGTTGTCTTGATGCATTGGAGTGTTTTTACCTCAGTATAGGCACACCAAAGGTGATGTCAGTATACAACCTTAACCTTTCCAGCTCCTTTCCCATCAGGCACATTACAGACCCCCTGCAGAGATTTCATCATACCTTATCCCTGTCCAGTGATATCAAGTTCACCATCTTCTAAAAAAAAGATGATGGGGCATCCATGTTTTTTAAGTGTTTTTCAGGCCTCCAAATCAAATGGAAGAACTTGACAGAGATCTGGTTGAAGACATCCAAAAGATGGGAAAGAAGGGAGAAGTGGTGATTATTGGAGATTTTAATCTGCCGGATGTAGACTGGAGAATCCCTTCTGCAGAATCTAATCGTAGTAGAGAGATAGTGGATGCCCTGCAAGAGGCTCTGTTCAAACAAATGGTAATGGAACCCACGAGGGAGGGAGCTATAATCGACTTAGTTCTCACTAATGGAGATAACATCTCTAATGTCCAGGTGGGTGCCCACCTCAGCACCAGTGATCATCAAACGGTATGGTTTCATACCACAAATAGGATATGGAGAAGTAGCACGAAGACTTGAGTTTTACAGTTCAAAAACACAGACTTTGATGAAATGGGGAAGTACCTGGAGGAAGAACTGGAAGGCTGGGAGAACGAGAGAGATGTGGAACAACAATTGTCCAAACAAAAAGGAGCAATTACCAAGGCAACTAATCTATATGTTAGAAAAGTAAAGAAAAGTAAGAGAAAAATGATACCTATCTGGTTCTCAAAGGAGGTGGCTGACAAAATAAATGCTAAAAGAACAGCGTTCAAGAAATATAAAGGATCCCAAAGGGAGGAGCACAAAGAAGAATATCTGGTAGAACTGAGGGAGACAAAGAAAGTAATCAAGAAGGCAAAAAGTCAAGCGGAAGAAAGGATTGCCAAAGAGGTAAAGAGAGGCAACAAAACATTTTTCAGATACATCAGTGAAAGGAGAAAAGTCCAAAGTGGTATACTGAAATTGAAAGGTGAAAAGGATCAATGGGTGGAGACAGATGAAGAAATGGCAGAATTATTAAACGAATACTTCAGTTCGGTATTCACTAAAGAAGACCCCGGAGAAGGACTGACACTAGTCAACAAGAAACTGGAGAGAAGCAGAATGGATGAAACTCCGTTTACAGAAGAGAATGTATGGGAAGAGCTAGGAAATCTGAAGGTGGACAAGGCCATGGGGTCTGATGAGGTTCATCCCAGGATACTGAGGGAGCTCAGAGATGTGCTGGGGGGTCCGCTGCGTGACCTGTTCAATAGATCCCTAGAAACAGGAGTGGTTCCGAGTGATTGGAGAAGAGCGATGGTGGTCCTGCTTCACAAGAGTGGGAGCAGAGAGAAGGCTGGAAACTACAGGCCGATTAGCCTCACCTCGGTGGTGGGAAAAGTAATGGAGTCATTGCTGAAAGAAAGAATAGTGAACTATCTACAGTCAGAAGAATTTCTGGACCAGAGGCAGCATGGATTCACCAGGGGAAGGTCCTGTCAGACAAATCTGATTGACTTTTTTGATTAGGTGACTAGGGAATTGGATCGAGGAAGAGTGCTTGATGTCATCTACTTGGATTTCAGCAAAGCTTTTGATAAGGTCCCGCACTGGAGGCTTGTGAATAAAATGAGGAGCTTAGGAGTGAGTGCCTAGGTGGTGGCATAGATTGCAAACTGGTTGACGGACAGAAGACAATGTGTGATGGTAAATGGAACTTACTTTGAAGAGAGAGCGATGATAAGCGGATTGCTGTAAGGATTTGGTGTTGGGACCAGTCCTGTTCAATGTCTTTGTGAGCAACATTATGGATGGGATAGAAGGTAAGGTTTGTCTTTTTGCGGATGATACTAAGATCTGCAACAGAGTGGACACACCAGAAGGAGTGGAGAGAATGAGATGGGATTTAATGAAGTTGGAAGAATTCTGGGCTGCATAGAAAGAGGAATTTCTAGTAAGAGAAAGGAAGTGATGATCCTCATGTACAGGGCCTTGGTGAGGCCTCATCTGGAGTATTGTGTTCAGTTCTGGAGACCGTATCTCCAAAGGGACAGAGACAGGATGGAGGTGGTCCGGAGAAGGGCGAGCAAAAAGGTTGAGGGTCTACATAAAATGACTTATGAGGAGAGATTGAAGAACCTAAATATGTATACTCTGGAGGAGAGGAGAAGCAGGGATGATATGATACAGACTTTCAGATACTTGAAAGGTTTTAAATATCCATGGTCAACAACAAACTTTTTCCGTTGGAAAAAACCCAGTAGAACTAGGGGTCACGATTTGAAACTCCGGGGAGGAAGACGTAGAACCAATGTCAGGAAGTATTTCTTCACGGAGAGGGTGGTGGATGCCTGGAATGCCCTTCCGGAGGAAGTGAAGACTAAAATTGTGAAGGAATTCAAAAGGGCATGGGATAAACACTGTGGATCCTTAAAGGCTAGAGGATAGAAATGAAGAGAAGAGCCAAGGGGGTGGCTTGCTGGAATGGTGATGGCTACTACCTGGTGATTACTACCCTTACTCAATAGCCTTCACATGGTTAATGCAACTCCAACATTGCTCTCTGCTGCAACGGCAAGGGGAAATTTGGAAAAGAGGATTTGCATCCAGACAACAACCAACAAGGACTGAACTACACAGTCTGGATAAACAAATAAGCATGGGGGTAGCTTGCTTATTGTGGCGGTTACTACCCTAAACCAATTAAGCCTGATACTTCAATTTGAATGCATATACAGCATTGCTCTCTGCTTCAACTGCAGGGGAAAATGTGGAAAAGAGGATTTCCATTCAGACAACATCCAACAAGACATTGATCTGTGCAGTCTGGGTAAAAAGCATTATGATTTACCTTTGATGCAACTCCAACATTAATCTCTGCATCAACGGCAGGGGGTGGCAGGAAATTCGAATCAAAGTTACCAACAAGGGCCTGAACTTGGTGGTCGGTGAAACAGATAAGATTGGGAAAATAAGTGTGGGAGCTTGCTGGGCAGAATGGATGGGCCATTTGGTTTTTTTCTGTCGTCATTTCTATGTTTCTATATATTTCTAGCTTCTAAATGGTTCGATTTGTCTTTTTCCCTATACATACATGAGTCTGAGGTCCGATGTGTACATCATGACTGCTACATTCCTTCTCCAGAGCATTCTCTGATTTCAGATAACTATTTTTGATGATTTTCCTCTCCTGGTGATTTGGAGGTTCTAGCAGGGGAGCCCAGTTATTCATATGAACTTTGACTGAAAAAAGGTACTTCTGTAAGAGAAGATCATACTCTTTGACCAAGTTCATAGCTTCCAGAGGGACAAGCATGGAGCAGTAAGGAAGGAAGAGGACACCCACCGACCTAGCCACCCAGCTACCAAATCAGATCAGCTGAGTCAATCTTAAGAGAACAATGGGGTGGCAGATGTCATAGCCCAATAGTTCTCAACCTTTTTTCCATCATGAAACACCTGACAGATTATGTTCACATGCGTGACACGTTGCACACTACATTTAAGAGTTATACTAAAAAGAAAATATATCCTAGATATTTTATTGTTGGAAATGATGCAGGAGAAAGATAACATATTCTTTAATTTCAATAACTGCTTATAAAATATCATTATTACATTTTTTGTCACAAAAATTATAATCTTTTTTTTTTGTAATTGACAATTTTTATTAATATAAAACCACATTCAACAATACATTGTCAACGAAAAATACTGTCACAAATAGGGCCAGATTTTAGTAGGTACGCCCGATTTTATAACATGGGCGTGCCGCCGAGCCCTAGGGGAGCCCTGATGGCTTTCCCCGTTCCCTCCGAGGCTGCTCTGAAATCGAAGCGGCCTCGGAGGGAACTTTCCTTCCGCCTCCCCCCCACCTTCCCTTCCCTTCCCCTATCTAACCTGCACCCCAGCCCTACCTAAATCACCCCCTACCTTTATTTTAAAAGTTGCGCCTGCCTCTGGGCAGGCGTAGGTTGCGCACACTGGCCGAGTGCCGGCGTGCGATCCCCCGGCACAGCCACTGTGCTGGAGACCTCGGTCCTGCCTCTGCCCCTCCCTGCCCACTCCCCGCCCCTTTTTTCAAGTCCCGGGTCATACGCTCGTCCCGGTGCTTGTGCGCTTCGGTGGGCCTATGCAAAATAGGCTCAGCGCGTGCAGGAGCAGGTTTAAAAGGGTTATGCGCGTATATTACGTGCGTAACCCTTTTAAAATCCGCCCCATAGAATGACAAATTTCAGTAAACAAAACAACAATATGAGCTATTAATGAATTACTGACTGCAGGAACTAATCATCCTAATATGTCTCTTACATGGTCCTAGAACCCCCCCACCCTCCCCCCTTCCTTAAACCCATGCCCTATTCCTGCCCAACTCCCGCCCGCTGGTGTGGACCCGCCAGGTACTCTAAATCCATCTTATTCCTGAAGATAGTGAGTAATCTTGGACCAGATTCTGCGAAATTTCGGGAGAGAATCCCTTCTAATTGCTGTTAATTGTTCCATCCTATGTAATTGCCGTAGTTTAACTAATAACTGTGTATGAGACGGAGTGGTGTTAGACTTCCATTGAGTAGCCACCAACACTCGTGCTGCAGTAGCCACAAATTGAAACAGAATTTGCTGCTCCTCTGTGTAACCCTCATAAGGAATTCCCAGTGGCCATAACTCCACTGTCAATGGGATGGGGACTCCCAGGATGCTCTCCAGCCACCCCTGACTGGCCTTCCAGAAACCTTGAATGTGGGGACAACTCCACCACATGTGGAAAAAAGAGCCTAATTGGGAGCAATTCCGCCAGCACGTAGAGGGGCAGCCCCAAGACCACCTGGCTATACTGGCCAAAGAATAATGCCAACGGTATAGAAGTTTACAGCTATTTTCCATCAAGACTGCCGACATTGATACCTGTCCCAGATTGCGAAAACATTCTTCCCACTGACCCCTGTCCCAGGTGACCCCCAGGTCGGACTCCCAAGCTGCAATATGGGTCCGTTGAATACAATCTTGACCTATCAGTAATTGATTTACCTTGGAGATATGCTTTTGAACTTTACCTGCCCGGATACATTCCCTTCAAAAAGGGACCGGCCCTGCTGTAAGTCTTCCTTCACTGCTTTAGTACTAATAAAGTATTTCAGCTGGGCAAAGGCTAAAAAGTCAGTCTTAGGAAGGCCATAGGTCTGTTGTAGTTGGTGAAATGCTATCACTCCATTGCGCCAAATCTGCCCTAGACAAGTTAACCCCAATTTTTCCCATCTAAGAAATACTGGATTTGATCTCCCAGTAACAAAATGTTTCAGGTGTCGAATGGATGAAAGCATTGAGTATTGTTTGCTCCGCACCAGTTTGGATTTCCAACATCTCCATATACGATATGTACATTGTAAAGGAGGGGGAAAATCTTTAATTTCCTGATTGGAGAGTCCCTCCGACCAGAACAGGTTATGCAATGGAAAATCATCCACCAAAGCCTGTTCGATCTCTACCCATTGTTTAGTCGAGTTGGGGTCATGGCAGTCAATTATCGACCTGAGTTGAGCTGCCACATAATAATGTACCAAGGATGGAAGTCCTACCCCACCATCCCTTCTGCTCCTATACAACACCATCCTAGCTACCCGCGGTGGTCTCTGATGCCAGATAAAATAGAACATTTTCCTCAATAGAGGTTTCAACTCATGTTTAGGGAGGAGATAGAGTAGGGCCTGGAAAAGGTATCCCAGTCGAGGTAATATATTCATTTTAATGGTATTTATCCTACCAAACCAAGATAGCTGTGACCTGTCCCATTTATCCAAATCTCCCATTATACTTCGCACAAGCGGTTGATAATTATTCCACATTAATGCCGCAATATCGAGTCCTAAATTTACACCCAAATAGCGGATGGGGCCCTTTGTCCAACGAAAATCCAGTACCACAATGGGCTGATAAAATTTCCGACTTACCATAGTTCACACGAAACCCTGAAAGGTGGCCATAAACTTCCAAGTGTCGCTTCACTTGATCCAGAGAAGAAAGAGGTTGTGTTAAAGATAATATAATATCATCAGCATAAAGTGAAATCTTATACTGATGAGAGCTCACCGGGACTCCATACACCTCCAGGTCCTGCCTAATTTTCACTGCAAAGGGTTCCAAACTGAGAGCAAATAGCAACAAGAACAGCGGGCAACCCTGTCTAGTCCCCCCTCTGTACTGTAAAATTCTGAGTATAATTATGATTGATTTTTTTTCTACATGGGTGAGGGAACTGTATCGAGCGCGTGGGGCGCTCGATACAGTTCCCTCACCCATGTAGAAAAATAACTCCTAAGCCCCACTTTATCTAGAACCGCAAATAAGAAGGGCCAAAGTACTCTATCGAACGCCTTTTCAGCATTAATAGTTAAAAAGACTGTTGGGTGTGCAGTCCGCTGGGCACTATAAATCAAATCGATGAGTTTTCTGATATTATCTGCGGTAGTGCGCTCCGGCATAAAACCCACTTGGTCGGTGTGAATTAACTCCTCTATTCTGCCTCGCAAGCGAAGAGCCAAGATTTTAGCCAAGAGTTTCAAGTCAATGTTGATCAGGGAGATGGGTCTAAAGGATGCACAATTGGTAGGATCCTTTCCTGACTTGGGTAACAAGGTTATCCCAGCCACATTACCATTCGATAATAACTTCCCCCCCTCCCGGATGTGATTAAACATTTGTGCCAGGTGGCCTCTGAGTATATGTCTATATTCTTTGTAAAAGAGAGGGGTAAACCCATCCAAACCCAGAGCCTTCCCAGATTTTAGGTCCTTGATAGTCCAATCCACCTCATATTCAGAGATGGGTTTCCCCAATATGTATTGATCCTGCTTAGAGAGCATGGGTAGGTCTATCCCCTCTAGATATGCCTGAATATCCTCTTTGGGAGCCCTGACTTCTGGGTATAGAGATTCCCATAAAATGTTTGAAACCTGGTCTGGATGGCCCCGGGTCTGTAAGCAACTCTCCCGAACTTGATTTGATATGATATATCATGGCTTTGAGACTCCTAGTACACAACCTATTTGCTAAAAGTTGACTACTTTTATTTCCATACTCATAATATTTTTGATGCAATAGGTCTAACTGATGCGCTATCGCCACAGCATCTAGAGCTGCTATCTCTTCTCGTTTCCTACTCAAGAGTCCCATTTGAACAGAGCCTGGGTTTTGTTTATGTCTACTTTCTAACTAGGCAAGTTCCAACATGAGGGTCTCCCTGCGTTTATTGATTTGTTTATTATGGTATGTGCCCATACTTATTAAATGTCCCTGGATAATCGCCTTCATACCTTCCCACACAGATGTGGGGGCAAACCCCTGTCCGCGATTCAACTCATAATAGTCTTCCAGGATCTTCCCCAGCCTATCCTGATAGGATGGCAAGGTCAGCAAATGGTCATTTAATCTCCAGAACTTATGCCCTTCTTCCCCAGCCTGACCTAATAATGTCCAAAGGACATTATTAGGTCAGACCAGGTATGATCAGACCATGTAATGCATTCTGGAGCAGATTTTCAAAGGCTACGCGCGTAACCCAAGAAAATTTGCCCCTGTGCATGCCGAGTCTATTTTGCATAGGCTCGGTGGCATGCGGAAGCCCCGGGACGCGCATATGTCCCGGGGCTTCGAAAAAGGGGCGGGAAGGGGGCGGGTCCGGGGGCGGGTCGGCTGTCCGGGGCAGGTCCAGGGTCAGGGGGCGGTCCGGGGATGAGTCTGGGGGCATGGTGGCAGTCTGGGGGCAGGTCCAGGGGCGGTCCCGAGGCCTCCTTGGTTGCAGCCAGCCGGCACTTGCAAGATATGCCTGATCAGACTCTTCAGTAGGAGACAGGGTGGTCAGAATTTAGGGTGGCAAAATCTGTGGTCTGGGAGGAGGTTGTACATGAGTCTCCGACCCCCACAGCCAGCCCGTATCGCCCTGACAGTGTTTGTTGCGTTTCCTGTGGCAAAATGGCGGGCGGGAAGAAGGCAGAGCGCGGACTTCAATTATTATAGCCTTCCTTCCCAGTGGCAAAACAGCGCTCCTGTGGTCCCCTTGGTATGTCCCAGCGACCCTGGCCTGATCTGGTGCTGCGGCTGAGTTCTTACTTGTAGGCCTGTAGTTCTTTTTCCCCCGCAGCATAAATAGCGGTACAGGAGAAGCAGAGCAGGGACTTCAAACGCTAATTGCGCTCCCGTTCTGTGGCGATCGGCGCTCCTTTTCCCCTTATTTTCCCGGCAATTCGTACCCAATCTTATGCTGGGGCAGGATTCAGGTTTTTATAAGAAATTCCGGGGCAAATGTGGTTCGGGGAAAAGGCCAGGCAGGAGCTTCAATCGCATGCAGCCACCCTGTCTCGCGGCAAACAGCACCCCCCAAAAATTATAATCTTTGCTTACTAGATCAGTGAGAAATCCGGGACTGATATGTACATGCAGCACATAGTTTTTCGATCCAGACAAACCATCATGCATTTCACTGTCAACCTCAAAGTTCTGATCTCTTCTAGAGTTTACAGAGCAGGCTTGCTGCTGTCCTTCAGCTCTCCTCTCTCAGCAGGAAGGTCTTCCCTGGCTTGGGTTTTTAGTACCTCTAGACTCATGGCTATGTTAACATTCAGTAGGGTTGGTCCTCCACAGTCTTAGCTCTGCTAAGCTTATGCCAGTCATCTGCTGTTACCCAGCTTGTATAAGTCACCTTAACTCAGGCCAGCTTTTGCTTTCTCTTTCTTGCCCCTTATGGGTTACCTCTCAACCAAAAGGCCAAGATCAAGGCAATATCACAGAGATAAACCCTGTATATACCCCTTTATTCTGCCTGGCCAATCCCCTCCAGTGTCTGGGAACTCGGTACCCATGTGTCTGAATACCCTTGTTAGGGTAAAAATCAGTTTGCTTCCTAGGACTCTTCTCCAGGATATTTCTCTCATAAATCCCTTTCCCAGTCATAATTCTGTAACTTAGGACTTTGAATCCTCTGAAGTTTAGGGATATTTCATTGCAAAATTACCAACAGTAGTCCAGGGGGCTGTGACATGCAAATCCCCTACCTGAATATCTGACTAATCTATTCAATGGTCAGTTAAGTACCTTCTCATTAAAGGGGGTCTGACAACCTTTTCAATTTCATTCTGTGTTTCCTGGGCTGGCGGCTCATGTTACACAGCTGCATTGTTCTCTCCCTTTTTTTTTCTCCAACAGTTCTCTTAAATGATAGCCTGCTCAAAACTCTGTCTCTTGTGTGTGTGTGTGTGTGTGTGTGTGTGGGTTTCTTATGGAAAAGGCTTCATTAAAGGAAACATTAACCTGTTAGCAGTGACCGTGCTCGACCCCCAATTTTAAAATTGCTTTCAGGTTTGAGATTTATGCAAAATCTTTCTCTTTTCCGGGTAATGCATGCACAGTGGAGTTGAATTACTGTAGCTGAAGTTAAGAGACTTTAGGGCAGTGACACCAGTCATCAAGGCTTCAGCTCTAGATACTGCATATTCTTTCAAAAGCATTCATAATTCAAATACCTTTAAGAAATACAACAAAATATCAAAAGTAGAAGCACATATTTTATTCTCTTGCCTTATGCTTGGAGTAAGTCCTTCTCTTTACAGGGAGAAATTGCTGTAGGTGTAACATCTGAAATAGTTAGGACAAGGGAACACTTGCTGTACAGCCAGACTTGCTACATTGTGCCTGGATATCTTCAGATTTCACGATATTTAAGTAATAGGTGTGCAAGCTATAATTTGCCTGTATAACTGTCTGGCTTATCTGAATTATTTAAATTAAGAAATATTGAGTACAGAAGCAAGGCGCACCTGGCTTTCAACGCCCTGTCAGAAGATGGGGCAGGGAATCCATGTAAAAGAAAATTATACCCAGAGGTTATTGTAATTTTGTAAATTATATAACGATTTGAAAAAAAAAAAAAATTAAAAAAAACTAGGATCAGGATTTTTCATTCTTGTTCACAGGAAAATTATGGGGTAAGCAGAAAAATTTCACACGTTTATAATGGCTTAGGAATAGAATAGATGCAAGAAAGAAAGATTATGTTGATACTCTAGTTTGATTTTCCATCTGGTTTATGCAAAAGACCTTTCTATATTTGACTACTGTACTATAACCTTAAAGCAATCTTCACTCCTCCTGTTTAATGTTTTCATTCCTCATGGGATTTTCACAGTCTGTACTTAGAGGAAGAAAGTCGAGAGATCATGCTTATATAGAGAAAATAGTGGGCAAATTTGGAGATAGCAGCCAATCAACAAATTTCTGGATCGTTGTCTGCATGGAGTGAATAACTGTGTAATAGTATTAAAACACACTGCTGTAGTCAGCTGGGCCCATATTTTTCCATCCCATATTTAATAATGTTATGCACTACCCAAGGCATAGAAACCTCCTTCTCCCACCCCAAAATTAATTGATATCATAAAGTGCATTGTTCCATTTCAAAATATAAAACTTCAAAACTATCCAGGATCATGAAACATTTGAAATTAAAATGATCAAGAGCCTTGAAACAAACACAAGGGAATGTAAAAAAAGAAATTGATTTCACATTCATTACCAGAGAGTCTTCCTATAGCTGGAAACTCTGTTTATTTGTCTTTCTCACCAATTTCTAATATGAACTGCAAAAACATTATTTTGGTTCATGTTTTTATTTTTGAGGTTTTTTTTTTAAAGTTGAGTTTTGGTTCACTTATAGGTAGATTTTAAAAGGTGCGCGCGGTTCCCAGTGCACGCACAAGGATGCACGGATTTCACAACATGTGTGCACCATGTAAATTAGTAAATTATATGCCACGACGAAATCAGGCCTTCCTCCGTTCCCTCCCAGTCCGCTCCAATTAACGAGTGGACTGGGAGGGAACTTTGCAACTGCCCCACCTAAACTCCCTCCCTCTTCCCCTCTCCTCCCCAGCCCCTAACCCCTTCCTATCTATCTTATTTTGTTGTTTTTGAACTTACTTCAGGACCGGAGCTGAGTCATCAGGACAGCATGCAATGGCACTGACCCGGCCTGCCTCCACCCCGCCTCTCCCCACCCAGACCCCGCCCCTTCAGAGAGGCCCAGCACTTGTGCGTGCACCGGGGTTTAGTGCGTGGCCGGGCCTGTTTTAAAATGTGCGTGGCATGCGCAAGGCCCGGCCACGCATGTAAACCCCCAATTTTACATTTACAGGCCTTTTAAAATCCGGGCTTTAATGTTTATTTTGGTATGGTTTGTAGGCCAACCCAAAATAAACATTAAATAACTCCCTCCCTCCACAGATCCCTTTGTTCCCTTCTCTGCTGTTGCTGCCACAACCGTTATGGAGCCTCCCTGGGCCCCTGCACTCACAGTAACTGAACCAGGACCTCCCTGACTCCGACTTACCCCTTCTGCGGGTCTTCAGTGTAGAAAAGAGCAGGAGTGATCCCAGTCACTCCTGTCCCACCATCTCTCACTGGACAATGGCACCAACTAGCTCTGAGATCAGCACCACTATTTCATGGTCACAAAGCACACGGCTGTATAATTTCTGTGCCCTTTTACATTGAAGACTCTAAGAAAGTAGTAAATAGGAGCTAGGAAGGCTGTGTTTCAGCTCTGCTAGGGGCAGGGAGGTTGGGGAAGGCCCTGATATTTTTTAAACAAACAGAAAATATCCATATCTTTTTGGATGTTCTCAGCTAAGTCGATTTTTGTTTTTGCTCAGTTTGCAGCAAACCTAAAATCAACTTATTTCTTATGACATATGCATTTGTTTAAAATGAATGCACATTCCTATTAATTGGGGGTCAATGTTTAAATGATCAAGCCTCCTAAGTTTGAGATTCAGGCAGCTAGATCCTCCCCATTAAATCTGAGTGGGGCTGAGTTATGTACACGGACTGGAAACCTCTGCAAGTTGCAAATGTCAGGGTAAATTAGTGGACCAGCTGCACACGGTTGTGGAAAATAGCAATGTGTAAATCTCTAGGACATCAGGAGTGTTATTGCTGCTATGTAAATCACACAGGGCCAGATGTAGCTTTCTTCTCAAATATGCAGAAATGGGAAAAATCCTTTAGTGCCTCTGGGCCCATAATACTATCATGGTCAAAAGCAAGCTTCGACTGCACACCAAAATGCTGGATTATCATGTTTTTGATGATCAAGAGTTTTGTCATAGAAACAGAGACTATGAAGGTGAATGAAGACCGTTAGCCCCATAAATTCTGGCAAAATTTTACCCCTGGTGCAGTGCCATAGACCACCCCGTTAATGTCTGGCTTTACCTTCACTTCTTCGCAACTAGAGGCCCTCTGGGCTTCTCTCCAGCTTCCTTCAATTCCGTTATTGTGTTCTCTCCACCCCCACCCCTGGAAGGCTATTGTCAGGCATCCGGCAGGCTTTTTGTGAAGAAATGTTTTCCGAAGTTGCTTCTGAGTCTACAGCCCCCCTACCTGAAGTTTTAGATTGTGACCTCTTGCTCTAGTCTAGAGCATTTTTTTTCCTTTGTAAAAGATTTTCTTCCTATGCCTGATTTATTATTTTGAGGTGTTTGACTATCTCCATCATATGCCTCCCTCTCCCAATAGCGGCTGCAATGTCTACATTTGCCTCCACCCTTTGGGCTGCAAATAGACTTTGGCTCTTTTTGGAACGACATCTCATGCATCGTATTGATCTACTACTAGCAGAAAGCTCATTGCATTGCAACAAGTGGAGAATAATGATGGCAATATTAGCGGTACCGTGGAAAAAATGATTGAGGAATGAGACGGACTTTGCATACGCTAATATGTAAAAATAATCTCTCCTTCTCTGCTTCTCCACATACTCCGTTTCTTTCCTTTCATCATTCCATTTAAGTCTGGATAGATATTCTCCTTCATTTCCTTTTGCTTTTCCTTCCAAGCCTGGCTTCTTTTTCTCTCTTTCCATTTTCTTTTCTTCTGCATCTTTCAGTAATCTCTTAGATCTTTCTTCTTGTGTTCATGCTTTGCCTTTTCTCTTCTCCACCTTCCATACTTTTCTTCCTTCTCTAGTCTTCTCGATCTTTTTGAAGCCTCTTTACACTCTTTTCTTGATGATTCAACATGTCCTTTTCTTAGTTTTTCACTTGCTTTACCTTTATGTTCGGAAAGTCTATTTTGCTGTTTCTACGGCCTGCCTCTCTCCTTTGCATGTTCTCTCTGATCACCCTGATAAGCCTCTAAGGGGGTCATTTATCAAAGGTTTATTGCATGCGATACGGCCGTATCACGTGCAATAAGTCTCTATCACATGTGAAAAGGGCCTTTTTGCATGCAATATCATGCAAATTAGGGGGAGGGGAGGAGTCATGGCAGGGAAGGGGCAGAGTCGGCGGTGTCTTCACTGCCGGCGATAATATTACTAACATTATCGTCAGCAGCAGCACACCGAATAGCACCACCTTTCACGGTGGTGCTATTTGGTGCGAAAGCCGGCAGCTGGCGCACCTCTGTGGTGTGAAGGCTGCGGGCTTTCGCAGGCCCACCCCTCCCTTCGCCCCCCTGCCCCCCGTTTTCTCAGGATTCATCATTCTGCAAAGAATGATGAACCCTGGCCTAAGCCTATGTCATTATTGTTTTGTTAGCTGCTTGTTCGTCTGCTTCTTCCTTACTGAGGATAACTTTACCCTTCTCACCCAATAGATTTTCCTTTCGTCACCCAGGTCCAGGAGGTGAACTAATGGATAAGGTGATTGCTGGGCCATCACTAGGCATCGCTTAACATTTTTGCCCAGCATTCCAAGAAGTGCCCCCATCAAAGAACGGTCTGACTTCTAGATGCAAACCCATACTTGTTTTCGAAATTGGTCAGCCTTCGGCATTTGAAATATTCCCAAAGCATCAACAGTCTTTAGACATGGTTCAGAGTTTCACCCCCCACCAAATAACTTTTTAATTTCCAGATTGCTGAAGCCATGCTTCGTTTTGAAAGTTGTGAGCCATCACAGCATTTGAATCCTCTCTCTAGCTTTAGCATTCGAGTTCCACGCACACCCTAGGCAAACCTATGGATAGGATTATTTTTCTCTATAAGAAATAATGGATAGACACTGCAGAAAGGGCACATTTAGTTAAAAAAAAGAGTGAATTTTCAAAAGTAAAGCATGTGCACAATTTTAATTTTTAATTTTATTTTTTTATTGGAATTTATATTCTGCTTTTCAGCACTTCAGAGCAGATTACATTCAGGTACTGTAGGTATTTTTAATAAATACTGTTTTACACTGTAGAAATAATGTAGGTATTTTTAATAAATTCCATTTTACATGCACATATAGGATTTTTGAATATTACCCTGGAGGTTTGTATGCATAAAAGTACATGTTGAAGCAATTTCATGTGTACTTGAAAGAGGCATTCCCAGCGGGTGGAGTTAGGCGGGGAAACCATGTACACGCATGCCTTCTAATATTGAAACAATGCACACAAATATACGTGTGAATATTCACCCTTGCTCCCATGCAGGCGTAGATGTACGCAAGTGTTCCACACAGAGGTTGGCACTTGGCATGTACCTGCTAGTTTTCAAAGTGGACTTATGCGCACACATGTGGACATCTTCAGCCCTAAGCGCTGTATTATAAAGTTGGGCTCAAAACGCTCAGGAAAATGCCTTTAGTTAATTTGAAATTTGGCCAGTCAATCCTTTTGAGCGATGGTAAAAAAATAATATTTTCACTTGATAGCAATACTCAAGAACATTTATATCTATTACCGGAGTGTCATTCTATTAGAACACTACTATTTTACTGCTTGCTGCTCTGCACGTCAATAGAAAATCTGTCAGCATTCTTCTTCTAGAGTTGTTCTACTTTTCATTTTTAGTATGTTGGAACAGACGGTAGTATTTCAACTGCTAGGGTGACAATTTGACTTTTGTGTTTGGTAAATGCGGCAATTCAGTTCTTTAAATGGAAATCAAAATGGTACCACCTGTTCTTTTTTTATGAAGCACTCAAGCCCTCACTTTAGCAATAAACTGGAACCGAAAAGCGCACATGAAGCAAAAATGAACAAATTACAAACGTCTTCTTTTTGGCCATTATTCATCACTAACCAGAAGAACAAACGCTGCCCCTCCCACCTCGAAAACTCATTAACTGGCTGCCCACACAATTCGATGATCCATTCTGTTGTTTTCTTACCTACACCTGTTTCTTCTGCTTTGTCTCTATTAAGCTGCAGTAGGAATATTGGCTCCACAGCAGAGAAGTAATGTTAGTAATAGGAAGAGACGACGCTAAGAAAAACAGCCTAAGTGTTCCCTGGGGGTGAAACATGTACCAATCAAGTCTACCAAGCTTTACTCTATAGAGTCCATCTATCAGCGGCATTAGCAAACTTTTACACTCTGCAGATGACTCAGCTGGTAGCTTCTCCAGCTGAGAGGCAGCCGAGAGACAAAAAGTTAACTTCCATGGTTCGTGCCACACTGTATATTCTGTTTTAAAGTCCTGGCAGTAAGGTGCTGTGCTTTATTGTCACAAATAAGGCCTTTGCTGTTCTACTGAATTGTTTTTATTTGCCTGTTTTGGTTTTCTTTTTCTATTTCATCATATCTAATATTCTGGGATGCAGAAAGACGATATACATATACATATACATATATATATATATATATATATATAAACAAAAAAGGTTGACACCCCCTTTATCTTATTAGAAATACTAGTATTCCAAATCTATTCACATAATTTAAAAATGAAAATTTTTATTAATATGTATCAAAATGCATCACAATATTTCCAATTTATTATACCCAAATATTTTTCTAAAAAACATACCAAAGTCCATATTCACACACAATTACAATTTACAGTAAAATCTAAACCATAATGTGCCTGAAATCCATGTCCAACACTTGCCCGTCAAAGAATTAACAATCAATCAAAACATCCTGTGTGAAGAGAATGATCTTCTAACAATATTCTTGAAAGGACATCCAAAAAATTGTAAATGCTGTTGTTGCAATAATAGCGCTTTTAACTCATTCTTAAACCCCAAAACAGGGCACAAATAAACTGATGTTGTTAATCAGTTCTTGGACACCCCCCCCCCCCCCAACAAAGGCCTTTGTTTCTGCTACAGTTCCCGGCCACAGGACGGCAGCCCCTACCTCCTGGCGCCGGACCCTGACCTCGGCCCTCTTCACCTTGGCCGCGGCGGGCAGCCGCCGCCGTGGTCCTGCCATTTCCTGACCTCCCTGCTCAACCCAGGACAGTTCTCTGCCCTCTCCTGCTCTCTCCCATCTGTGGTGGGGGAATGCCGCCTCACCGACCACGCCACCATCCTCTCCGGCTGTCTCCCATCCGCGGCGAGGGAACGCCGCCGCACTGATCAGCCGCCGCAGCCTTCCTCCTCGGCCCCTGCTCCTAGGCATGCAAGCGTGCCTCAGTCGGGGATTTAAAGGGGCCGCGGCGGGAAAAGCTCCCGTGGCCCCTAGTGATGATGTCAGCGGCCCTGGGTCTATAAGGCAAGCTCTGACAGTCAGAGCTTGCCTGAATTCCTGAGTTGCTGTTCCTGCATTCCTGTTCCTGCTCTTGCTCCAGATTCCCCGTTCCAGTCCCTGCGCTCCAGTTCCTGTTCCTTTTGTCCTCCTTCTCTTGGACGGACCTTGACTCTTGACCCGGACTGCTTCTTGACCATGTCTTCTGCCGCCTGCCTCAGACCTCTGGACTGGACCTGACCACATCTTCAGCTGCCTGCCTTGGACCCACAGCTCCTGGTTGCCATCCACCCTGTCTGCCCGTGTTCCTGGGATCATCCACGCAGAGGCCCACCCAAGACCAGCCGGTCCCGGCACCCAAGAGCTCAACCTGCGGGGAACGTGGGCTGGCAGTGGTGAAACTCTTGCTGGCCTCTGCTTCCCGTCTGGCCTCGCCACCTGACGGTGGGGACCTGCGGCCAAGGGTCCATGCTCACAACATATAACAGGCACTTTGTGCATCTTCCCACAAACTCAAGAATTGAATCTCCCATCGCTGCTAAAAATACAACATAAAACCCTAAGTAACTTCAAGCCAAACAATATGGGGTCGATTTTAAGACCCGCATGCGCTTGTCTATGTGTTCGCGGTTCCCGGTATGTGCACATGGACGTGCCGATTTTATAATGTGTGCGCGTTGCCGCTTACATGTTATAAAATACGATGTCCGTGCGCACATGCATGCCGGATTTTAACAGCTATACCTTAACCAGGAGACGGAAACACCTATCAGAACTGAAGAAAGGGAAACCCAGTTTCGACGTGGTCACTCACTCAATCATTATTGGTTCTGAAACCCAACCTTCCTCGTCCTTACCATTACCAGGTGTACTAAGAGTATCTCCCAGTTGTCAGACTCACTATAGTGACTGCCTGCAAGCCATCACTCCTTATCCTTTTGTCCTTGGCTCAATACGTGCAACCAGACCTGGCTATGCAAGTCAGATTTGTCCTGAACCCCACAAATATGCTTGTAAGAAAGGTACTTGTTCCTTGGAAAAGAACATAGCCTTATATTGTAGGATTATACGCATATATTTGTGATTAAGGGTCTCAGCAGACTGCAGCTGACTTTCGTTAGATAGATTTTAATGGTTTAGAAACTTTGTATTAAAGTATAACCCTAATTTTTAATGTGTCTGAAATGGTTGTTCTGTTTTGATTAGCACCGTGAAATATATGCGTTATTGTAATAAAGTTACAGAACTGGCGATGCTGGAAAGCAGAAATGTTATGTGTACCGGGGGGAAAATAATTACGCCAGAGTAATGAATTATAGATTATAAAATAAGAGAAGACTCACCATGTAAGGTTTTGGGATTTAATTCTTAATTTACTGCCTCCTACCATTAAAGCAGAATGCATAGTAATTTACCAATAAAAAAAAAATGTTGATCTGTTTTCAGAACAAAAGCAGGGAACACAATCTTGCCGGAGTTTATGGGCGCTCTCAGAATGAGTTTGAATAAACAGTAGAGGAAAGTAAAATGCCGCTGGCTACCAGAGCTTGCTGGTGAGGGCCTGTGTTTGTTAAGCAATAAGACAAAGCACAGGAACAGATAAAACACAGGGGGAGAAGAAGGGGTGGAGACATTGCTGATATTAACATTGATGATAATCCCTTTCCAGTTCTTACTCTCTGGACACTGCACACTCAATATCTTCTATAGAAGCCTGGGCTATTAAATTACTCAGAGAATCGCACCTGTCGGGCCCCTTTTTAATTGCATCAGAATTAAATGCACCCGGGCAGCTAAGGTCCCTGCGACCACATTAACATCCTTAAAGGAGCAGGACGAAAACATGGGCGGGGGAGTAGGATGACCCCACCCCTTCCAGAAAGGCGAGAGGGGGTGGAGGGTGGGGGAAGGCAGGATGAGAAAGGGAGAGGGGAGAGCCAGGAGGAAGAGGAGGAGGAAAGGGATAACGGGGCAGCGGTGGGTACGAGGTCGCCGGAGACCCGGCTCAGAAATGGCCTTGGACACAAGCACTTTTCTTTTCCGCTTGGCCGGGTTGCCCTGCCTGTCAATTAATCCTATAGCCGGAGAGAAGAGGAAAAACTTTGAATTGAAGCCAATCAATTCAGAATAGACAATGAAGGATCAATCAAGTATAGGAGGATATCATCTGCATAAATGGAGATTTTACAACATAACTCTTTAAAGTAAATGGCTTTAATTATATCAGACTGCCTGATGGTGATGGACAAGGGTTTCCAATGCTAAACTGAATATTAGGGAGGAAACAGAGCATCCCTGCCTCATATCCCTCTACAACAACAACAACAAAAAAAGGACTTAAGAGATGGCATCAAATAAAGAATCTTGACTATCCATATAGATAACTAACCAAACCCAAACCATTCCAGATCCCTAAATAAATAACCCCATTTAATACGATCAAAAGCCTTTTTGGCATCTAATGGGAGAACAAAGGCAGGTATATTCATATCTTTGGAGATATGCAGGATAAAGGATATTACTGTTTTGCAGGCCTTGGTTCTAACCAGACTCGACTATTGTAATGCTCTTTACATAGGGCTTCCAGCAAAGAGCCTACACCCTTTGCAGCTTATCCAAAACATGGCCACCCGGATCCTTAGTGCCACTTCTCTGCTGGATCAAAAATCACCAATACTACTTTCATTACACTGGCTATCTATAAAATATAGAATCCAATTTAAATTGGCCCCATTGATACATCGGCTTATTCATGGAGATCTAGATTGTTGAGTCAGTACAATTTTATGGCTAGACAAACCCACTCATTCACCCAGGTTTCAGGGAAAGGTTTTGCTGGAAGTTCTCTCGGTAAAGACTGCACATTTGGAGTCCACAGTTCATTTTTATGGAACTGTTTACCTGTTGATATCTGGACTATTGAATGCCATAATTCTTTTAAAAAGGTGTTGAAAGACCCACTTGTTTAAGAGAGGGTACAATTAAGGGGCTTGCCCTGCTTCGACTTGTGTTGGACCTGAAAGCAGTTTGATAACCCTTCTGCACCACCTGGCCTCGACTAATATGTAGTGAAGATTGTTTTCTTCTTAAATTTTGAGCTATTGGGTAATGTTTGTAATATGGATTATGTACTTTGAACCTTGTAATCAACCTCGGACATTTGTGTGACGAGTGCGGATAATACATTTTTAATAAATAGAAATAGAAATTACAAAATAAACGGGTATTATCCAATGAAACCAGTTAGATCAGAATGAATTACATGAGGGAATACTGTATTTAATCACACCAGAATATATTTTACAATCAATATTAATTAAGGATATCGGTCTATAAGTTTGAGTATATAACGGATCCTTGCCACATTTAAGCAGAATAATGATGAATGTTGTGTTCCGCGCCCGTGGATGGCCACGGGCGCAGCCTCCTACCTTACCCGCGACGGCAACCAGCCATGGTAGCTTCTAGGGAAGCTACTGAGTCTTTGCCCGTCGTTCCGGCGTGGGTCCCCAGGTTGGACGCCGGGTGGGGAGCCATCCCCACTCCTCCCACACGGCGTCGGGTAGTCTTTCCTCTACGGAGGAAATCCAAGATGGCTACCGCCATCTTTAGGTGCGAGGCCGCGCCTCCTCTCTAGATTTAAATGGGCCTGGCCCCTTTAACTACTTACAGCTGTTTCCTATGAGCCAGAGTAGAGGAAGTATAAAAGGAGGCTTCCTCTACTCATTCCTTGACTTGGCAATGTCTCTTGTAGCGCTGTTTAAGTCTGCTTGCTTCGGTGAGCCTTCGTGTGCTTTGGATCCTTGCTTCTCGGTTCCTGTCTTGTCTTAGTGATTCCTGGTTCCTGACTTTGGACTGGCAAGCGGCGATCCCTTGGTGTGTGACCTCGGACTGGTAAGCGATGACCCTCTGGCACTTGACCTTGGACTTCTTCTGGACTATCGTCTCCAAGGGCCCACCTAAGTCCCAGCGGCCCGGGTTCCTACGGGCTCCTCCTGGGGGGACAGCAGGCTTCCAGGGGTGAAGCTCCAGTTAGCCCTTGCACCAACCTCATGACTCCTTGACTTCTCAAAGGTCCACCTAAGTCCCAGCAGCCCAGGTCCCTATGGGCTTCCAGTGCCGAAGACACAGTTCCTCTCCTTGACGTCACGACTCTTCGTCTGCCTCCACAGTCACCTCAGTCTCCAGTGCTGAGGGTCAGTTGATCACTTCTTCTGTTCTGCCTTGCCACCCGACGGGAGAACCTACGGAACCACTTCCTAAGGTAT
Organism: Rhinatrema bivittatum; assembly: GCF_901001135.1. Classification (NCBI taxonomy): domain Eukaryota; kingdom Metazoa; phylum Chordata; class Amphibia; order Gymnophiona; family Rhinatrematidae; genus Rhinatrema; species Rhinatrema bivittatum. Next base: position 465,477,702 of record NC_042618.1, on the reverse strand, counting down.
ACCATCCTCCCGTCGGTCCAAGGGTTCACAAGCCCGAGCATAACAGTGAAGGCCTGGGCAAAAGTACCCTGAGCTGTGTCATTCTGAATAAACTCTTGAAAAAGCATTCCCTTAATTGATCTGTAAAAACTTGAAAGAATTCTTTAGGTAGCCCATCTGGCCCCAGAGGTTTGTGTGTATTTAATAGGTGAATAGCTCTTGCTATTTCAATGTTTGTTGAAGGAGAATCTAGTTTATCTTTAGCTGAAATAGTGGGTCCCACCACAGATCCAAGACAGACCAGATGTCCAAGGATGCCAAGATAGAGCTCCATAAGAAAATTGAGGAGTTATTTGCCCCTAAGTTCTAATTGCCCGGGGGCACTGTTAATCCACGAGAGCAGAAGTTCCATGTCCCACTTCTAGTTGACACGTATCCTGCAGATGACACTAAAGGAAGCAGTTATTCGGGTAAGGGGGGTACACCTTATACGCATTCGGAATAGGGGTGGAAACTACAGCAGCGGAAATAGGTCTCTCAAAGGAAGCAATATTGTTGGTGGGAAGAAGGCGCTCTCGGAGATTCTAATTGTACCTGCCGACCCGGGAGTATTTTAATTAAAAAACAGTTCTAATGGATGCACTGAGCTTATTAGGGGTCTGTGTTAGAGAATCCACTATGTCTGGTACATAGGACACTCATTTGGTCATTTGGGTCCATAAGAGAGCAGAAAGAAGGCCATTAGGGGGACATTTGGGCATGACTGTGCATCAAATTTTCTGATTTGGAAAGGACATCGAGAGATGAGTTAATGTCTCTTATACTGCACATGTTATAAACGCCATCCTGGGAAATAATCCTGCACTTGGGGGAAATGATTTGATATCGATGCACAGTGTGGAGCATGTGCAAAAAATAGAGAAAGTTTGTATTATATTTTCCGGTGTATAAATCATGTTTTTTTTTCAGCGATTTCAGTGACTTTGACTTATACACCAGTGCAACTTTTTTACTGTCACAATCTCTCTCTCTCTCCCTCTTTCAGCTTGTGCTGTTAACCTTGCTGTACAATCAGGTGCGACTTGTACAAAGGGGTGACTTATCTAACTACATTTTCATCAAAATGGCAATTTATAGGGGGATACGACTTATACACCGGTGCAACTTATACTGGAAAATACGGTATATTGATTATGGGTTTATTTCTTACAGCATGCGTTATATGGTTCTGCATTACTCCTAGACAAGTGTTGCAGGCTGAACCGTCACACCAAGCTCCTAAAAACAGAAAAATGATCAATAAATGGAGGCTCAGGTTCATGCCCATTATACAAGGCATTAGAGTCACACATGACCAGATCGATGAAAACTGCCCTAGTTTATTCCACCCAGATGGGGTGCATTTATCAGACATAGGCTTCGACATATTCAACAGTGATCTGCATGATGTCGTGGAGGCTTTGGAAGTGGTGGGGTAGGGCTGTTCAGCTTGGAGAAGAGACGGCTGAGGGGGGATATGATAGAGGTCTTTAAGATCATGAGAGGTCTTGAACGAGTAGATGTGACTCGGTTATTTACACTTTCGAATAATAGAAGGACTAGGGGGCATTCCATGAAGTTAGCAAGTAACACATTTAAGACTAATCGGAGAAAATTCTTTTTCACTCAACGCACAATAAAGCTCTGGAATTTGTTGCCAGAGGATGTGGTTAGTGCAGTTAGGGTAGCTGGGTTCAAAAAAGGTTTGGATAAGTTCTTGGAGGAGAAGTCCATTAACTACTATTAATCAAGTTTACTTAGGGAATAGCCACTGCTATTAATTGCATCAGTAGCATGGGATCTTCCTAGTGTTTGGGTAATTGCCAGGTTCTTGTGGCCTGGTTTGGCCTCTGTTGGAAACAGGATGCTGGGCTTGATGGACCCTTGGTCTGACCCAGCATGGCAATTTCTTATGTTCTTATGTTGCAAATAGGCAAGTTGTGATATAATACATAGTAAGGATGGCAGAAAAAGACCAAAATGGTCCATCTAGTCTGCCCAGCAAGCTTCCCAAGGTAGTAACTGCCGCACCGTGTAGGTTACCCACATGTTTGTCTTAAGGGTAGTAATTGCCGCTTCATGCCGGTTAAGCTTTATTATTTATTCCCATCCTCTAGCCTTTTAGGGATGCACAGTGTTATCCCATGCCCCTTTGAAATCCTTCACAGTTTTAGTCTTCACCACTTCCTCCGGAAGGGCATTCCAGGCATCCACCACCCTCTCAGTGTAGCATGGAACCAGGAGCTTAGCAGAGTGAGGAGGAAAGAACGAATAGACATGATCGAGGTTTAGTAGACCGAGGAAACATGATTTGGCAGTGGACAAAATTTGAGAAAGCAAGAGAGAGAGAGAGAGAGAGAAATTGAATACTGCTCCCCCTCGCCTCCTAGAAGTTTTGTCTGGAAGCGGTAGAGTGAAAGAGTGAAAGCAATGAGGGAAGGAAACAGAATGAAAGGGATAGGTAAGACAGGAGAAAGATGATAAGCACTAAGCAGTCATCCAATGAAACATAACAGAGAGACATTCCAAGAGAAGTGAGAATGAATGAGGTCAGAGTGGTTATTAGAAGTTATAGTTAAGAGATAAAAGATCAAGAGGAAGCATCAAGAGGGGCATCAACAAGGAACTCCATTCAAGAGATCATGGAGTGACTGTCGGAAAGATAGGAACAGATCCACGAAAGAAATGAGCCTGAAAGGTAAGTGAATAGAGTGACAGCCAAAGGAAATAATTTAGTGTGTCAAAGCCTGCTGATAGATTAAAAAAAAAATTGTCAGAAGCATGCTTAGCAAAAATAAAGAGCACCAGCACAAGAAAAGAGTATTTTTTTATATCACTTTTATTCTGCTGATGCAAACATATGTTCACAGTGGAATACAATTTAAACAGCGAAATCAAAATGTATCTGCTTGCAAATAGGTGTAACAAGGCACAACACACAAAATCCAGGACCAGAGCAATTTCAGATGAGGGCTGAAGGGTACCGCCCTAGGCTGAAATGGGTCAAATAGGCAAAACGAGGGAAGAGGAACGTTGAGTACAGACCACCACGCTGGAAGACTGTGAAGGCATCAGAAGTAGCTTGAGAAAAACAGAATGAATGTGTGTTGAAGAATGTTTAGTGTGGGAGCAACGCAAGTTCATGAAAACAGAGAAGGGACGCAGCCAGAGATATGAGGAAGATGAGGGTGGAAAAGAAATGAGGGAATGCAAGGGGCGGGAACAGGTGTGGAACAGGCAGGATAAAAAAAAGAAAGATAAGCTGTAGAATGGGTGAAGATAAAACACCCCTTCTATACTGCTCTTCCTAGCCCTTCGGTCTTGGAGAGGTTTTGCAAGACTTTCCCTCAGCACCATTATTTTGCTATATTCTGTATTAGAAATAATGGCCAATTTTCCACTTTCTCATTAGACAAAATTAATACTAATGCTGTTTTTTTTCTGGGTTTATATTAACAGGTATTGCAATTGCCATAATTTAGATACAAAACTTTCACATTACCTTAAAGCCACCCAAAAGACAATTTGAAGATGAGTTTTGAAAGGTCTGATCTTTCTATCCTACAAATGATGCAAACTTAGCAATAGCAAATTTACAGGGTCAGTAATCATTTAGCGTTAGGGCCTTTACATACACAGTCAGAGGTACAAAGAGCAAAGTTGACATCATTGAAGATTTTCTGTCATTTGGAGCGATGAAAGGTAAAAGAGGACTTGATTTGTACAATGTACTTTCTACCTAGCTTGATGCAATCTCTACCTAGCGTCAGTCAACTAGGTAGAGAGTACATTGTACAAATCAACTCCTCTTTTACCGTTTATCGCTCCAAATGACAGAAAATCTTCAGTGACGTCAACTTTGCTCTTCGTACCTCTGACTGTGTATGTAAAACTGCACCCCCCCCTCCAAACCCCACCCCGAGTTAAAAGTGCTCCCTCTTACAGTAGTATAAATAGTAAAGTTACATATGGGGCTTTCTCTCTCTCTCACTTTCTCGTTAATGTGCCTGTGGTGGATGATTCAGAATGTGAAAATTAGCACTGCTGCAATAAATGTATTACAGCTTGTGGAAATTACCTGTGTGATATGGGAGCAGGGAAATTAGCCTAACCATGACCCCTTTTTATTGCGGGCATTATTTTCCCTACTTTTATAGCTTTTTGACGATTCTAGGTCTTAGGTTGATTTTCAGCACAAGCCAGGTAAGTTTAACCTCAGACGCTCAAATAGCTGTCCTAAATCCAGCTGGACAACTTTCGTTCCGTTAGCTTCAGGTGAATTTTCAGCCAAAATGTGGCAAAGAATTGCTGGCTAAAATTGACCGGTTACTTTCAAACCCTCAGTGAATCTTTGAAAATTGATTCCATACATTTTAAAAGTTCATTAATATGAACAGCAGGTCTAAGATGGAAATGCAGAAGATGTCAACAGGAAAGGACCACTTTATCCAACCAGACTGCTCATTTGTGCCTGCCTTCTGTGTTGTCCAAGGCCAGGTTAATTGCTTGAGCACCTCTAGGCCTGGGACAATTCAATCCCACCTTTCTCCCTGGCTTCCGGGATAATTTAATGTAATTGTTTTATAAACTGCCCTTCTGAATGATCAGCTTACAAAAGTAAGCCTAGAAATGTAAACATGAAATTAAAAATAAATCATCTGCTAGTTGGCTAAATAACAACATAAAATACAAAATAATGTAGCCATAAATGAACAACAATAACACATGAAGTGGATAAGTTAAAATCCTCCTGCCAGCAGGAGGAGAGCGGCTTGCCTTCCCTGCAGCAGCCGCCGCCTCCTTTGCTACTTTTGCTAACCGTTATTACTTGGGCCAGTAGTCATTAGTGTATTGCAATGCCTTTATTGAGATTTTCCTCTCACGTATTTCAAATTCATTCCATCTGAGTTTGGAGCACATTTGATTAAATAAATATGGTTCAAAAGTAAATATATGCAGTTAAAACTCATTTGTGGGATAGTTGGTGAGCATGGTACAGATAATAAACTTGTGAGTAGGTCAACCGGCAGGTAAATTAATCAGTTTTCCCTAAATACAATTTTATATCCTGATACAGGAGCCTATGCATTGGAAAAATAAATATTCCTATCACCTCTGAACTACACAGTGAAATGCTGGAAAGTCACAGGACCAGCCAAAATGTGAAGACGGATTTCCAAATGTGCTCCATAAAATCATCCACATGCCAAGATCTCTTATTTTTTCAGCTCATAATTTGACAGGCAAGACACATCCCTTTGGAAAACAGATTAGGATGCCTTCATTTGCGGAAGTGGGAGACAATTACTGCTCCGGGTTCACTGGTCTGAAATGAAAGAAATCGGTAATACACTAGAAGGAGGCATTAATATATGGTTTACCAGTGGTACCCTGGCAGGTAAATTACACCAGCGTTGTATTATGGCGTAGTCTACTGTATGATTGCTTTCTTAAGAAATTAAAATGATAAATGATCTATCGTAAAAGGATCCAGAAACTAAAAGCCATGAAAACACCGAGGTTGAAATTCAAAGCCTTTCCTGTGCTGAGCGCAGCTTTTGGAACTTATGCACACGAAAACCAAGCACGAATATTTTCCCTCGTCGAACGCAAACATTTTATGCATGCAGAATTCACCCGCACACAATAAGAGAGAATCGATGATTATTGTGTTCTTCAGCCAAATCTTAGAGCACTTACTTCTCTCCCTTCCCTCTGGGGAAACCAATTGTATCGTCAGTAACCACAATACAAAGGAGAACTGTTTTATTTTTTTTAATGTGCAAGATTGCCTCTGGAGTAAAAGTGAGGGAGAGAATGTATCTGCTTTTGCCCCATGACAGTTCTAGAGCTCTCCCTATCCTGTTTCACCTTTGGGGGTTACATTTACCTGGGTAGGCTGCTTTGAAAATGGCGCTCCAGCGGTATCTGTAACATTTCAGTCCCTATCGGAAGTGTTAATTACGGCGATCAATCACGCCAGCTGCAGTGTGAGGCTGGGAGCTCCTACAGTTCTGGGCTACTCAATAATGTTTTCAGTGACGGTTTATTACATCATAAACCCACTGCAACGCAGGCAGGGACTGATTTATTAACTGCAAGCAAATAATAACAGGACTTAGACTTCAGCAGCAGCACTTACGGTTTGGTGCAAGCTTAACATCCACCAGCCCGCCTCTCGGTTCATGTCTGTTCACACAGGAGCCCTCCTCTTTGACGTGCACATGCTTAAACTGCGTGACTTGTCACAGGACAGCGTTAACACGCAAACAGGATTCGACATGAAAAACTGGAAGGATAACTTTCAAACAACTCTGCGCGATCCCATAGATATGTGAGATCTACTATAGTATTTTATAACCAGCAGGTATCTGGTCCGCACACATGAGAAACTATGTGTATTTCCATCCCCCAACATATGCCTGTAGTTTTCATGACATGTGAATATCAACAATGCATTGAAAGGATGTACCTTTTCTATCGATTTTATAAACATATGTGCATATAGGGGCAGATTTTAAGAGGTACGCGCATGGCGTACATTTGTGCGCACTACCTGGAGCGCACAAATGTACGCCCGATTTTATAGCATGCACACGCAGCAGCCCTTGGACAGACGCGCATCCCAGGGCTTTATGCGCGCCACCGGGCCTTTCGAAAATAGGCCCGGTGCACGTAACCCCCCTACATGCGTAAATCCTCCTGGATTTACTCCCGTAGGGCTTTTAAAATCTGCCCCATATTTTCTATGTAAAAAGAAAACAGGACTTGTTCACTGAAAACCTCGATTTATATGCGGAAGCAGATATATTTTAAAAAATGCACACATAATTGAAATCACCAGTTTACCATTGCCTCCACCAGTTCACCCAATCCATCTCCAGTTGATTGAGACCCTCCACGTACTTAACCCTGAACTCCCCCAGATCTCCCACCCAACAACAGCAGACAGCTGCTGAGTCTGACTTCAGTTGTGCTTGATAATAAGCAGATAGAAAATTGCTTGAATAAGTTGCCTAATGAAGTCACATAAATCTCTTATAAAATAACAGCTTACGTGCATTCCTCTTGTTCCTGCCCTGGAAAGGCTCTAGACTACCTCTTTATTGCACAGTGAATGTGCACGTGAAACCGAAAATATGTACGTAATTTTAATATTTATCAAATAGCATGAGCATGTGTTAGGTGCCTATATGCTAATTTTATGCACGTAACGCCTTTGAAAATTAACTCGATAGCAGAATTCACGGTCTACCTCTGGGATTCCACATTCCCTCTTGGCTTCTGCACCTCCCAAATGCCAAGAATGCCTTCCCTGATTCCCAGCATACTGTTTGAGTCCCTTGAAGACCAATCCAGATCCCCAGGGACAGTGCCATGTATCCATCATCTGAGCTTATCTTTGACTCATTCAGTGGCTCTGTATTCTGAACACCAGCCCTGAACTGAGCTGTCTCCAGTTCAAAGTTGGCTGAGGAAACATTTGCTTTGACAGCATTTACAGCATTGTAGCAAAATGAAATGGTAACCTATAATCATCATCTCATTTTGCATATTTTGTAATAAATTTTTAGGGGAAACCATAGGTGACATTATCTGTGTTACAGAGTGCGTATAAACATATCTGTCCGACAACATTAACAGAAGCCATAGCTAATCTTAATAGGGCTTGTATCATGGTTATGTTACTTGCAGAAAATGCCTTTGGACTATATTGGTGCGCTGAATTGTTGTGCCTGATTTGTTTGAAATAGATGTGTCTTGTCTTTCAACCTGAATGGGATGACCTTATTTTTCTATGTTCCAAGCATGTACCTGAATGTAATCTGCTTTGAAGTGCTGAAAAAAGTGCAAAAAGCAGAATACAAAAATCTAAAATAAATTTAAAAATAAAATAAATAGATAAATGTCTACGCTCATTTTGCTGCAGTTACAAACTAGCGTGTTCTTGGCCCTGTTGATATGCATGTTCTTGATTATATCCCTCTAAATATGTACTTGCTCCAAGAAGACACACTAATGAGAAATATGAGATACTTGTTGAATTAAAAAATAGAACGGTCCAGCCTACATTTGAAGAATTAGATGGTCGTTCCAGAATGCATGTCTACTCTCTTATCTAAAAGGGTCTTGTGGATGACTCAGATGGTTAAAAAGAAGGGGAAAGGGAAGAGTTCAGCCTTCTATCTCCAGGCCCATGGACTGTTTTGTGATTAGCTCTCCAGTGGGAGCTGGGTCACACCTGCTGAGTGTGAGTCCTAAATCAGCAGCTGGCATGATGAAAGAAGTCTTTGTAAACCCAGGGGATAGGATCCCACTTCCTGCACCTTTGGGAGCCTCTTGGGTGGGCATTTCTCCTGGCTTGCCTGACCTCGCCAGACCAACTGTTTGATGAGCTGGCTGCAGCAGTTTCTGCCCTGGAAGGGTTTCAGGTGAGTCCAGTTTTCCCTCTGGCAGTGGTTGCAGCTGATGAAAGCTTGAAGGGTGACTGAGCGCAATAGCGACAGAGAAAAAGAAATGGGGTGAGTTTGGAGATTTCTGCCACGGCTGCTCTTGAGCTGATATGAGGTGGAACTAGGGGTCTGTATTCATTTTGAAACATGAAAAATGCAACAAAAAACTCATTTTCATTTTGCTTTGTTTCAAAACCAAATGAAAAGAAAATCCCGATAGAATTTGTTGGGTTTGTTCTTTGTTTTCAGAATTCACTCCTTGCCACTGCCATGGCCACCACCAACCCCCCTCTTCTCCCAGCACCACTGCAATAAAACAATTAACCCTTCCCCGAGCCTTCCCCATGCCTCTGCCTTCCCTATGCCCAATGTATCTCATCTGTGATGTTGAATAAGTCCAAATAGGGAAGAAGGGATCCCAGTCACTCTTGCCCAGCTGGGTTCCATTGTCAAAATGGCACCAGCTTCCCCTGAGATCTGTGCCATCTTCTTCTATGGATGATACAGTTGGTACAACAAAATGGTGCTGAGCTCAAGGCTGGCTAATGCTATTTTAGCAACAGGACCTGGTGGGGCAGGAAGAGTTGATGAATGCTTTTGCCCCATTTTGTCTTATCGGCCCCATGGATGGGGTAAGATGAGTACAGGGAGGGTGGGGGGATTGTGAAGACCTTTAGGGAGGAATTTCTATTGTGGCGGTGCTAGGAGATTTTTGAAATGGCAGGTGGGATCATCTTTTTTTTTTCTATTTATTTCATTTCATCAAACAAAACAAAAGCTGAATAAAAAAACAAATAGAATGAAAAAAACACAAAATATATTTTCCCTTGCACATCTTTAGGTTGAAGATCTGTGGCCCCTGAGCCTGTCAAGATCTCGGGGGAAAGATTTAATAGATATAGTTGCTAAGGCAACTGGAGAATGGAGGAGTGTGTTGGAAACTCCTTGGATCACTATCCTCAAGGCAATCTGAAGGACCATTGTCCAACTGGAACTTTCCATATCTTGTCATGTTTCTGAGTATACTCCAGAGCATCTATACAGGGACCAGGTCTGGAAGACCATATAAACAGAATCTTGGAGTCAGAAAGTATCTGAAAAGGGTAAAATCTGCTATTACTAAAGAATATTTGATTCATCAGCAAAAGTTTGAGAGTTTAGGAAACACCTCTAAAAAAGAATAATCTGTGTCTTATGAATTTTCCTACCATTTCCAATGGGCCATCCGAAGACTTCTTCCAACATTATTTGTTGGAATTTCTTCAACTTCCCCAGGAAGCTTGTCCTCTTACAATAAAGATTTAGCACCAGGCATCTGAGCCTATTTGAAATGGAAGAGCAAACTGAGGGGATGGAACAGCTCCCCTTTGAGGAAAGACTAAAGAGGTAAGGGCTGTTCAGCTTGGAGAAGAGACGGCTGAGGGGGGATATGATAGATTTGTTTAAAATCATGAGAGGTCTAGAATGGGTAAATGTGAATCGGTTATTTACTCTATTGGATAATAGAAGGACTCCATGAAGTTAGCATGTGGCACATCTAAAACTAATCGGAGAAAGTTCTTCTTCACTCAGTGCACAATTAAACTCTGGAATTTGTTGCCAGGGGATGTGGTTAGTGAAGTTAGAGTAGCTGGGTTTAAAAAAGGATTGGATAAGTTCTTGGAGGAGAAGTCCATTACCTGCTTTTAATTAAGTTGACTTAGAAAATAGCCACTGCTATTTCCAGCAACAGTAGCATGGGATAGACTTAGTTTTTGGGTACTTGCCAGGTTCTTATGGCCTGGATTGGCCACTGTTGGAAACAGGATGCTGGGCTTGATGGACCCTTGGTCTGACCCAGTATGGCATGTTCTTATGTTCTTATGAGGGTGAAAGTTTGAATTTGATTCAAGAATTGCAGTAGGACCAGGAAACTGTTGGTGTTATTTTTTAATATAAGGATGTCTTATTTTGGAGTTGTGGAATTGTGAGGTAGTGCCCCTAGTGTTCCCCTATTTACCTGTGCAGGACCAGGTTAGACACCTTGTCCACCTTAAATTCCTTAAGGAGAGTATGCTCTATGGGTGGGATCCTGTGGGGTAGGTGGGACTCAGAGGGCGAAACCAGAGACTGGGGAATAAGAGCTGGGATCCAGGTCAGGATAATCAGACCAGGCCAAGGTCTCCAGGAGGAAGGCAGCTCCTGTAACATAACACTGTCCACACACTGAACTGAACTGAAGCTGAACTATGAGTACTGACGGAAGCAGTACTGAACAGTGTATGCACTGTTCTGAAAGGAAGAAAGTCTATTGTTGTGCATGTGTGAAGCTGTAATAAAGATATACTGTTTTAAGAAAGGCTGAAATCAGACTAGTTTATGTTTACAGGCCTGTGGGAATCACCACTTGTTCCCACAGGAATGAATGTTTTCCCTAATATTCTTCAAGCTACTCAGGAGAGCCAAACAACTTGAGTTTCCATTCAGAACTGGTTCAAAGAGGGGCAGAGTTTTATTTAAAGCTCCCATGTAAATGATCCTTGAAGTATCAGAGAATTAGATATCTTTTCTATGATCAAAGTCAAATAGTATTTTGTGAAAGAGAACCTCAGGTATTTTATAAGACTGCTCCCCAGTAGCCCCTTCCTGCTAGTCACCTGGAATGGTTTTCTGGGTAGGGGGTGCTATTACTGCTGTCCTTTTGACTTCCTGTCATGGTGGGTTTTCGTATTTACAGGTCCCGTCATCTCCATTTCCTCTATGTATTTTTTTTCTTTTTGATGACATAATTGTCTTTTCCTTGTGGGATCCCCTTGTTAGAGGATGAGAGGTCAAAAGTAGATTTGAACTAAATGATTTGCCTCTTTTCTTTCCTGAGATTTGTTACATTTCTTTTCCATGGCTTCTTCTTTACTCTTCCCACTGCAATTTTCTTTACTTTCTTCGTAGTTGTTTCTGCTTTTGAAATATGTGTGTGTAAATGTATTCAAAATAAAATGAAAACTAAAAAAAAAAATAAAAATAGAATATAATAGAATGGTCTTCCCACAAGAATCCTGAACTCTTGGCATTTCAAAAATCTTTTGTAGATCTAGATGAGAAACACTGCTTGTGTGTAAGGAATGTATAGAGCAGTTCTTCAGGGCAAACAGCACTGCAAACACCACGCAGGCTCCTGAATTTTTATGCATGATTTAAACTCAATAAGAAACTGCACGGGAGCCAGAAAAAAAAAAAAGGCAAACGAGACATCTTAACAGTTAGCAGAGGTCCAACGGGAACACTTTCATGGAAACCCCTGTTGTTTACAGAGAAATTCTGGTTATTAAAAAGAGATCAACATTATGTGGAGTGCAAATGAATTTCTGACTGAACTGAAGCGATAACATGAACATTGCGATTTAACACCAGGCTAAATGAGATGCTCGGAGACAGGTTTGCAGGAGGTTTATAGTGAAAGCATACAAAAACATTTAATGGTTGAACAGGACTAAACCTTAACAAAAAAAAAAGAACAACGGTATGATCGTTAGGAAGATAACAGCACAATGTTGAGCAGTTGTTGAACGAGGAAGGCTGCAGATATTCCAGAGAAATGCTAGTAAAATATATTGGCCATGTTGAGAGGGAAGTTATTTATTATTTATTTATTTAACGTCTCTTCTATACCGATAACCGTTCGCACATCGCATCGGTTCACAAAAAACAAAAACTTTTGGGCAGAGCCCTTACATATAACAGGTTAATAGAAAAATAGGAAAAATACAAATAACTTTTGGGAGGAGCCCTTACATATAACCGAGATCAAAAAACATTAAAACAAGGGGGATGGATAATACTGACTGGGCAACGCAATTAAAATGATCCATGAGTAGATACAATAACGCTGTAACCATAACTATATACATAAGAGTGCATAGAACAGAATCAGCGGACATAAGGCATTCTTGATCATAAAGCAATGGATATGTTACAGAGGAGTTTTATGTGATGGGGGGTGACATGGGGTAAGCTTGTTGAAAGAGCCAGGTTTTCAGTTTTTTTTTGAAAATGGGTGTATATGTCTCAAGGCGTATGTCATGAGGAAGGGAGTTCCATATGGTGGGGCCGGCGAGTGAAAAAGCTCTGTTTATAGTGGAGGAGAGTTTAAAAGATTTGATGGATTGTGCACGTAGTGTTCCTTGGAGGGCTGGGCGGGTGGTAGTAGGGATGTGCATTCATTTAAATGAATGCTTGTATTACAACAAATGAGGCCATTTTTGTACAGCTGTGAAAGAAAATGGTGTCGGCCACACCGGAGGCAGGTGACATAGTGACATCACTTCGGTGCCATCCTCCAGGCGGCTGGTGCCATATTTTTAAGTTCCGGGAGCTGGGGGCAGGAGCGAGCGGGCTTCGCTCATTCCCGTAAGGACGATTTTAAAGAAGGAGGGAAGTAGGGGGCCAGGGAGGGAGCCACTCCCCCTGCCCCCGGCCCCAGAATATTTTAAAAGGGGGGACAGGAGGAGCCCATGGAGGTACCGGCTGGGCCCTGGCCCCAGATCTCCCCTGTTAATTTTAGAGGCGGGAGTGGGGGGGGGGCCTGGGGAGACTTTTAAAAACTGGTGAACAGTCTATGGGCAGAAGCCGCCTTTTGGGGCAAAATCTGCGGACTTGGCACCAGTTCTGCAGGCAATAGCGCGTGTGCACTTTCACTTTGAAACTTGCCATAGGAACAAAGGGCAGGTACAGGTGCAGGTTTGGAAATGCAATCTACCTGCCTCCTTTCCCTCCAGCAACCTAAGCACACTTTTGGCAGCACCTCCTCTGAATGCAGCTAACGGACGCGGTGCTTAGAGCCACATTGAGGTAGGACAGATGTCAGATGGGCAATGTACCCACGTAAAATAGCGTTGAAAACTCTCCACTTGACATTCCCGCTGGCAGGGACTGTAATGACGGAGCCTTAGTCTGTCTGCTGGCAATGCTATGCACACGCATGTTGCAGTGCAGTTTTCCCCCTCAGTTCCCACTGACATTAGGGATTTCCCTCCACTCGCAAACACATTGGTAGATGCCTTACCACACGCATGAAGGCTTTAATGACTAGGATGCTGTGTACACCGTGCAGGTTAAATCAGTTTAGCATGCATGCCGTTATCAGTTGATTCACTATCAGTACCTTTGGGCTTCTTGTGCTTTGGAGGTAATTTTTAAAAGGAGTTATACATGTAAATGTACGATAACTATTGTAGCAATTTTAAAAGGCCATTTACGTACATGAAGTGCACTTACACGCAAATATCCTATGGACAATTCAATGGCCTATATCATAGCAATTTTCAAAAGCCCACTTACAGACGTAAAGTGCATTGAAATGTGTAAAACCCATTTTAAGCATGGAAATGCTTTTTAAACTCGGGCCCTTTGTGTGTTGCCTGCATCCGCCATCTGCCCAGGGACCGTGGATCAAACTCAATAAACGATTCCAGTGCCGCATATGATACAACTTCGAGTAGCTAGGAGCATCTCAGAAGGTGTGGGGGATCCCTACAGCAATGTGGGGTGTAAGAAAACTTTAACACGGGGGCAAATATAAGAAGCCTTTTCTCACAGAGCCAAAAACAGGAGAAATGTTTTACCGCCTGCTGCCCTTTCTGAGCTACTGAGCAGCACAGATACAAAAACTATGAAACTGATGCCTCCTGGCATGAAGCCTTCATCCTGCCCCCATCCTTAACCCCCGACAGTTTGCCAATGTTGGATGAAAGTTTGGTTTCTGTGCATTTTATTCAAATGGGTTGTGCTTCTAAAATCTTTCTGAGGCTGACGCTGCAACCCATGAGCAACAGGGAGATTCAGGAAAAATCCTCACCCAGGGTGTAAATTTCAGAACCGTTTACCTGCTTAACATGAGTTTATGTGTGTAAATTGCTCCTTCTAAAACAGTGTGGAGTTTGTGTGCATAAATGTACACCCCAAACGCATACCTTTATGTGCACAAAAGCTACGTGACCTGGGGAAGAGGGTAGAGGGCAGCTGGGATTGGCTTGCATATTTTATTTAAAACTATGCATGTAAATTAGCCTGCACTAGTCAAGCCCTGCACAGAGCAGGTTTAACTTGATATTGGGGTTCAACTGTCTCGGTTGGATCATTTTCAAAGTGAATAATTTTGGTTTAAAAATTGGTATAACTTATGCACTGTAACAACACGTAAACGTTACACACAGTGATAAAAAAAAAAAGTTGCCTGCCCTAAGTCTTTCTGAGGTGAGTGGTGAGGTTTTCAAATGAAATCCAGAACAGAACTGGAAGAGGTTTGATTTCTTCTTGTTAGAGCAAATCCCTCCATCTTGAAGTGATGTAGAGTTTCTGAATTTAATTTCTATGAGGACACACACATGGTTGCCAACCGGCTCCAGATTTTCAGGACATGTTAATCCTGGTTTTACTCTCCTGCATGCAGGTGCTTATAGTCTTGCTTTTCTTAGGGAATACAATAGTAGAGATGTGAATCGTGTCCTCGATCGTCTTAACGATCGATTTCGGCTGGGAGGGGGAGGGAATCGTATTGTTGCCGTTTGGGGGGGTAAAATATCGTGATATATCGTTAAAATCGTTAAAACCCACTAAAACCCACCCCGACCCTTTAAATTAAATCCCCCACCCTCCCGAACCCCCCCCAAATGACTTAAATTACCTGGTGGTCCAGCGGCGGTCCGGAACGGCAGCGGTCCGGAACGGGCTCCTGCTACTGAATCTTGTTGTCTTCGGCCGGCGCCATTTTCCAAAATGGCGCCGAAAAATGGCGGCGGCCATAGACCAACAGGATTCGACGGCAGGAGGTCCTTCCGGACCCCCGCTGGACTTTTGGCAAGTCTTGTGGGGGTCAGGAGGCCCCCCCCCAAGCTGGCCAAAAGTTCCTGGAGGTCCAGCGGGGGTCAGGGAGCGATTTCCCGCCGCGAATCGTTTTCCGTACGGAAAATGGCGCCGGCAGGAGATCGACTGCAGGAGGTCGTTCAGCGAGGGTTCCGGCGCCTCGCTGAACGACCTCCTGCAGTCGATCTCCTGCCGGCGCCATTTTCCGTACGGAAAACGATTTGCGGCGGGAAATCGCTCCCTGACCCCCGCTGGACCTCCAGGAACTTTTGGCCAGCTTGGGGGGGGCCTCCTGACCCCCACAAGACTTGCCAAAAGTCCAGCGGGGGTCCGGAAGGACCTCCTGCCGTCGAATCCTGTTGGTCTATGGCCGCCGCCATTTTTCGGCGCCATTTTGGAAAATGGCGCCGGCCGAAGACAACAAGATTCAGTAGCAGGAGCCCGTTCCGGACCGCTGCCGTTCCGGACCCCCAGGTAATTTAAGTCATTTGGGGGGGGGGTTCGGGAGGGTGGGGGATTGAAGGAGGTAGGATTTGGCAAGGAAATGTTTAAGTTATTTGGGGGGGGTTCGGGAGGGTGGGGGATTTAATTTAAAGGGTCGGGGATGGGTTTTAGCGGGTTTTAGTGTGCCGGCTCACGATTCTAACGATTTATAACGATAAATCGTTAGAATCTCTATTGTATTGTGTTCCATAACGGTTTAAGACGATATTAAAATTATCGGACGATAATTTTAATCGTCCTAAAACGATTCACATCCCTATACAATAGGGAAATCAGAATAAGTCCCAGCATGCAATGGGGTAGAACTAGGACTGGATCAACCTGTCCTGAAAATCTGGAGCCAGTTGGCAACCCGGTTTGAGACAGATTCTTGACTTTATGGTTCAGCCTCTGAAGCCCAAAATTTATTTTTATTTTGCTTATTTCCATGTTTGTAGAGGATCACATAGTTACATGCATAAACACATAAACAAAAATCTTACATATCAAATAAACACTGGCACAACCTGATCTGTTGGAGCAAAACACAAACATTCTTTTTTTTTTTAAATTTGAACTTTATTGATTTTCAAAAATCAAAGAGGAAAACACAAGCAATATCATGAAATAAAATAAGCATGCATATGCAAAAGGATTTTCACACATTACCCATAATAAAATATATAAGTTTTTCATTATAATGGGGGAGAGAACTTAAGAATTTTCATACAAAATTAAACAAAAGGCAAAGAAAAGAGAGAGAATAAATTAAGTGCTTGTTCAACTTAAACCTCATAATTATAACCACCCAAGATAAATGTTTCTAGATGTCATGGGTCATAAAAGACAAATTTACTATTCTGGAAGGAAACCCGACATCTACAAGGGGATTTTAAGAAGAAGGTAGCCCCTAAATATAGCACCTTCTCTTTTAGATTTAGGGATTGCTTCCTTCTCTTTTGCATTTCACGAGAAACATCCGGAAAAACTTGTATTTTATGACCACAAAAAGAAAAATGTTTACCCTGGCAATATTTCCCAAAAACAGAATCCCTATCTCTATCAGAGGAAAAAGACACAACTAATGTTGCCCTTGTAGAAATAACGGGGTAGATACTGGCGCGCATATGGACGCGCCGATTTTATAACATGTGCGCGCCGGCACACGCATGTTATAAAATCTGGGGGCCGCGTGCACATGTGCGCAGGATTTTATAATCAGCGCGCGCATGTGCGGGCGGCGAGCGCAAGGGGAGGGGGAGGACTTAGGGAATTCCCGCGCGGCGACGCATCCCGAGCTGAAGTAAGTTGCACAAGGCAGCAGCTGTCCTGGAGTCTCCTGCGGGAGACTCCAGGACAGCAAACAATGGTTCTGTTAGATTTGCAAGATCCCGCAGTTATAAAAAGTAAAAAAAAACAAACTGTCAATTCACTTCCTAAATGGTGAAAGATTGCTTACAAATTAAGTGAAATATCAAAAGCCATAAAATCGACTAGGTCCTTAATTCTCTTTCGTTTCCTCAAGTCGGTCACAGGACAAAGAATTCCATAACCAAGGCCTAGCGATTGAGAAGGCCCTCTGGCACATTGCCTGTAAATGCATTTCTCAAAAAGAGGGAGCCACCAACTCGG
The DNA here is from genome assembly GCF_901001135.1 of Rhinatrema bivittatum. Taxonomy (NCBI): domain Eukaryota; kingdom Metazoa; phylum Chordata; class Amphibia; order Gymnophiona; family Rhinatrematidae; genus Rhinatrema; species Rhinatrema bivittatum. Next base: position 465,460,276 of record NC_042618.1, on the reverse strand, counting down.
CATGGGCAGAGTCAAAAAATTCATTTTGGTTTATTCATTTATTTCATAGGTCACAGTCATGTGTTTGGCTTGTTTCAAATTAAAAAAACAAAATAATTTATTTATTTCATTTGTTCATTTGCTGTTACGTTTAATGGGGGAAGCAATGCAGCCTATTTTGGGCTCCCAGATGGGGATTTTCCAATCATGACTAATGAAACTGATAAGTAGACTTCATCAGAAAGGGGAAGGCATGAAAACACATCAAGACTATGTCAACTTGCCTCCAAAAGTGGACTGAAGAACCCTAAGACCTGCAATGGGGCAAAACAGTACCAGCAGTTGTAGGATCCGCGACATATAAGGCAAATTTGTTTCATTTGGTGGGGCAGAAAATAGATTGTGGCCACCCCAAATGAAATGAACCTTATTCATTGAATTCATTTGAAAACAAAATGTATCAAGCCTAAGCCTAGGCCCAAGACTAGGGCCTCGCTTAAGGCATAGACAGAGGCCCAAAGCAGAGGCCGCGGCTTATGCCCAAGCACAACACTGGTTCCATGGCCTAAGCCTAGGCCCAAAGCTGGGGCCTTGCCTAAGGTTTAGGTCGAGGCCCAAAGAAGGGGCTCTAGGCTAGGCCCAAGCACGACGCCAGGGTCTCAACCTAGGCCCAGCTCAATGCCTGGGCCTCAGCCAAGATCCAAAAAAGATCTTACCTGATCTGTCGGCTATCCGATGGCAAAGCCAGGGCTTCAGCCTGAACCGTTGCCTGCCGCCATAACCTGTCCCGGAGGCTGGATCCCAATGTCAGGGCCTCAGCAGGACCCAGGCCTGATGCTGCGACCCGACCTGGAGGTCATGTCCCAACATCTGGGCCTTGGCCCAGGCCCATGGCCATCACCCATCCTAGAGGTTGAGTCGCAAGGCCAGGGCATCGGCCCAGACCCAGGCCCGATTCCAGAACCCGACCTGGAGGCCGGGTCCTGCTGCCTGGGCCGAGGCCTAGGCCGGAGCCCATACCCAGGCCTGATGCCATAACATGTCCCAGAGGCTGGGTCCTGACATTGGGGCCTTGGCCCGGACCCATGCCTGATCACACGACCGAACAACAGGCCGGCTCCTGATGCCTAGGCCAAGGCCCGGAATCAGGCCTGATGGGGGTTGGCCCAGAGACTGGGCCCTGAAGCCGAGGCCTCACACTAGGCCCATGCCCAGGTCCTTGGCCGAGGCCTCATAGCTGGTCCCTCGTCCTCTTCTTTTCTGATGTTGTCCACTGGGGTTCTATCAAAGTAAATTAACTCTGGTGCAATCCCATTTTTATGTAAGGCAATATGTACAATATTGCTGTACATCAAAATGGTGCCATCCACTGGGGTGAAAGCACTGGAGTTAATTAACTCTGGCACAATCCCAGTGGATGGCAACAGAAGAGGAGGACGACAAGGGAGTAGCTGTGAAACCTGGGCTCCGGGCCTGAGCCTGACCCTGAGCCTGGACCTAGGCAAGGTCTGGGTTTGGCACCTAGCCTCCGGTCCAGGCCCCAGCATCAGGCCTGGATCTGGGCTGGGTTGTAGCATTGGGCCTGGGTCCAAGCTGGGTCATGGGTTTGGGCCAAGGCCCCGGCATCGGGACCTGGCCTCCATGCCGGGTCACAGCGTTGGGTCTAGGTCCAGGCTGAGGTTTGGTGTCAGGACCCAACCTCTGGACCATGTGGCATTGTTGAGCCTGGGTCCAGGCTCCGGCCTAGGCTGAGGCTCAGGCATCAAGACCTGGCCTCTGGGTTGGGTTGCGGCGTTGGGCCTGGGTATCCCAGCATCAAGACCTGGCCTCCAGGCCTGGGTCCAGGCTTTGGCCTAGACCCTGGCATCGGGCCTGAGTCTGGACCGAGGCACAAGGGTCAGAACCCAGCTTCTAGACTGAGTCTCAGCATCAGGCCTGGTTTTGGGCTCCAGCCAAGGGCGAGACAATAGTTCTGGGCCTGGGTTCAGCCAAGGCTTCAGCCTTGCATAGGCCCAGGTTGTGGCAATATATAGCTCCCTCTGCCTATGCAAGGCCAAGGGTTCAGCCTGTGCCCAGGCCTCGCCGGTGGATCCCCATAGAACTGGGTAAGTGGGAGCTGGGTGGGATCCTGGTCCCAGTATTTTTGCAGGCAGTTGGGTGGGAGGTGCTGGAATGCCTTGTTTTCATTTTTTGACTGGGGTTTTTTTTTTTTTAGTTGTTTTTTTCTCATGAATGAAATGAATCAAAAAATCCACAAACCAAAATTAGTGGGATAAACCTCCCCAAAACAAATTGTTTTCCCCTGCACATCACTAGGCACTATCAAGAGTAGCAAAGCAACAGCAAAAGTGGTCAGAACACCCCAAGGCTCCAAAAGAAGGGTAAAGAGCACAAAAAACAGTGGCATGACCCCTTCCCCAAGGCTGTATGAGAAAGGCAAAGTGGCAGCAAGTGCGTTATGAACAGATCAAGGTACCATGTAGGGGGAATAAAGCACTAAAAGTGGCAGAGATAGAGGGTCAAAGCAACTGAAAGAGTGGCATAAAGTTCCCAACACATCATGAGAGTTGCAAAGCAGCCACCTAGAGTAGCAAGAACACTCCAAGCCTCCAAATGAGGGGCAAAAGGCATCAACCAAATTGGTAGACAGCCTTAGGTAGGGAGAAGCTAGAAGAAATCCTTGGAGGAGAACTGATGTCATTTCCATATGACATTATTAGGTGAAGTAGCTGGTTAGTCTGGCTTGGAGATGGTCTTCACTGGAAGCTAAGATGCTACTGACTACAGGCATCAAATACTCTTTATCTATTAGTTATTTAATATATTCTGCTTCAGGGAATCCAGGACATGATTCTTCTGCTGAATTAGTTTTTCCAAAAACTTCCTCTATTACCTCAGAAGCAGTAATCATGAAGGAATACAGTACTGATTTTGAGTGCTGTACTTCTCCAGCCCTTTCCTTTTGTTGTGGTATAATCCACTGAAGACTAAATACTGGATGAGACTAATAATTGTAAGAACCATAAGGGAAAAGAGTTTGAAGAAAATGTCCAAAAGGGCATGAAACTGTTAAAAGATAATTGATTGGGCAGGGCCAAGCATTATTTATTTATTTAAAATTATATGCCACATATCAGAATTTCTATGCAGTTACCAGATATACATTCATAAAATCAATAAAACATAAATACGTGTGACAAGCTACTAAAATAAATAAATAAATAAATAAATAAATAAATAAATAAATAAATAGTCCAGGTTCCTGCCCTCATTAACTTATCATGTGTTGGATCCTTACTATGTGGACCAAGCTGAATCTGGATCTGAATGATAAGTTTTAGACCTTCCAAAAAGTGGGTTTTATTCCTGCAGAGAATGCAACCCATTGCAGCCATAGTAAAAGAATATAAACATGTTTCAAAACCCCCTGTGTGCACTCCTGTGGATGACAAATGTTCTGCAAGAATCAGCATCCAGCACTCAGTGTTTACAAGTTGGAAAAAGGGCTGAATTGTTTAGCCTGCCCAGAGATCAGCACTACACCGTCAGCAGAGGAGGAAGCCAAAGGAATGCTGGGAACCAGACAATTAAAGGTAGAAAAGGCGCATTTTGGCTGGCTCTGTTTGTGTGTGCAGGATGGGAACGAGCAGGAGTTGGATCCCGGAGCAGAAAGGAGTATATGTGGCAGATCTAAAATCAGCATTATCAAAAAAGAGGGAGAGACAGAAGTCTGCACTCCAAGGAAGTAGAGCTATGGACAGCTGTTCTTGCCTCATAGTTGAGCCACATGCACAATCCCAACAAGGGACAGAGGAGCCAGGAGCTGGGACACCGAAAGACTTCCTTTCCAGAGATACCCAGGCCCAGGAGCTCCGTGGCTGGATCACCTTCTTAAGAGATTGAGTTAAGAAATCTAAACTTTGCAAAGAGAGTATTTTAATGGAGGAGAGAGAAAGTTTATTTTCTTGCCTTTTGTCCCAAATCCAGTATCTCATTTTAATTGCTTCTGACTCTCAGCCAAAGTCAAGCATAAGAGATAGGGCTGGGAAAGGAAAGGTAGTGGACCAAGGTCTTTCTGTGAGAGACTGAAACCAGGCCAGCTTTCTGTCTAGTGCCAAATAAAACCATTTAGGGAGGCCCCCAAGGAGAGAGAGGCCTTTCACACCCTGCAGTGCTCATCTAATTGGTTTGTCTTCGAGCCAGCTCCACCATCAATAGAGACTTCTTCATTATTTTGATTTTTTTTTTGTTTTTCACTCAGTTTTGTATTTGAGGCTGGGGTACACCCTTTACAGACTGATGACATTGGGGTAGATCTGATTTTTCCCATCATTTGAGTACTCAGGGGTAATGACTATGTTTTTTTTTATTTCTTTACTTCACTGCCTTTTTCCCCAACCTTTCTCTATTTGCATTTTTCTTGTATTATCCATAGGAGTATGGTGGTTGTCCTGCCAACAAGCCATACCCATTGTTACTTTTGCCTTGTCTGATTTAAAACAAGAAAACTGCTTTGTGAAATGCTATAGCAGATGCTGGTATCTTATGCTTCACTGCTGTTCTTTTCCCATTCACTGCTCTGGCTGGATTTACTGTCTACTTACACAATACTAGTAAAAGGCTAAATTACTGTTTTATTCTGGTGTGATAATTGTATCTGGTCTGTGGGTGCCATAAGTGAGAGGTTGTTTGGAAAGGGCATTATGGTATCGGACTGATCAGGACCTTGTCTCATCCCCACTCAGGTGATGAACCCCGAAGATATATCACATTAGTGAATATAATTTATCATGTGGTACTGTTGCGACCGTGAGGCCTACGGATCCTGATGCAGGCGCGGCCTAAGGCTGGTATAGAGAGCTCAGGGGCTCATGGGAGAGCATGAGCCCCTGAACCATGGCATGACTCATGACTCAGGGAGGAAACCCAAGGCATACCGTGGGAGGTGAGAGCATGCAAGCATGGGCGGAACAGGAACAAGGCAGGACTGGAACCAAGACAAGGAACTCAGAACAGGAACAAGGCAAGGTCAGCCCTCCGCTGGACCTACACGCATCAATGAGACCCAGCAACGCAATGCTGGTCTCAGTAGCCCTCTGGCCACTCAGTAGCCCTTTCAGACCCGCCACTTGGGAATGATGAGTGTGTGAGGCCAGACAGAGGCTGAGAGCAAAAACAGGCAAAGACAGGAACTTGAAAGCCAAGGAACTTGGAAGACTCAGACAAGGACATAGAACTTGGAAGGTACAGGTGGGCACTATCCCTCAGGGCACCCTACACAGCCCCCCATGGGCTGGTCCCAGACCACCCTGTCCGCTTGCATGCCCTACATAACCTGGAGAGGCTGGTCGTGGACCATAAGAACATAAGAACATAAGAACATGCCATACTGAGTCAGACCAAGGGTCCATCAAGCCCAGCATCCTGTTTCCAACAGTGGCCAATCCAGGCCATAAGAACCTGGCAAGTACCCAAAAACTAAGTCTATTCCATGTACTGTTGCTAGTAATAGCAGTGGCTATTTTCTAAGTCAACCATGCGGGAGTGAGACAAGCGCCGGAAGGGGATCCAACCAAACGAGGCTCCAGTGACTGGAAACAGGAACCAGATCAATACGGAATTGCCCTCAGGGTGACCATCTAGAGGACTTGAAGAGCTGGAAGACTCAGAACTTGGAAGACTTCAGGAACATCAGGACATCGGAAAGGGAATCCAACCAAACGAGGCGCCAATGACTGGAGACAGGAACCGGATCAATACCAATTTACCCTCGGGATGGTCATCTGGAGGACTTGAAGAGCTGGAAGACTCAGAACTTGGAAAACTGAGAACATCAGGACTTTCAGGAACATCAGGACTTTCAGGAACAGAACCACAGAACATCAGGACATTCAGGAATGGAACCACAGAACATCAGGACTTCTAGACATCAGGACCAAGGAACATCTGGAACACCAGGACATCTGGAACTAGGAGAAGGCAATGAAGGAGTTCTGATGAAGAACAAGACCAGGAACATCGAAGACATAGAACGAAGAGCCATCTTGGACAAATGAAGACCACGGAGGACCTTGATCCGGTACTCCCCACCCCAAGCATAGGGGTAAGTCATAGTCTGGACCAAGGGCGGTGCTACACATATAAACACTGAAGTGCAGAAAAACACTACAATGCAAACCTTTACATTAAAATCAGGAAGACCTGTTCATTAAGACGTTAATGTCCATGCTAAAACATGGTCATTAAAACAAATACATATCACGACTTGTGCAAAAGTGTCTCACTAATTTGGAAAGTGCCACTGGTGTATAGTAAATTGCTTGAAGCTCCTCCGTTATATTTCAAGGAAGGCTTGTTGAAAGAGGAAACCCTTTACTATCTTCAGAACTTTAAGAAGAAACTCTCTTCCTTCATTCAGCGTGACAAAGAGTTCCACTTTTCTGGGCCTTGGACCTACAAGAAATGCTTGTGAGATTCATCGAGCCTTAAAAATCTGAACGATAGAACATCCAGTAGGTTTTGTGTTGCAGAACTTAAAGGCCTCCCTGCACGATAAAATTTTAAAGAAGCATTAAAACTGAAAGGAAGAAGGCCATTTAGGTTCTTAAACAGTAGAATTTCATCAAAGTTGGTGTAATATTTTGTCTGATTGGGATTCCAGCCACAATTCTGGCTGTGGAATTTTGAACACATTGCAGGGCATTAATAATAAATTGTGGAAGTCCAAAGGTACAAGGAGTTAGAGTCGTTTAATGAGGATAACGCCAATGAATATACTACAGTTTTGAGATCAACTTAATCTAAAAATGGTCTAGGCTGGCATATAATATGCTCCTTTGTCCTTTAACAATCTGACCGATATGAGGTCTTAAAGACAGTGCAGAATCCATAATCTCCCCAAGTTTCTGCGTCTGAGTGACTAATGAGATTTGTACCCTTCCACAATCAAGGTACCTGTGACACTAGTATGTACCAGATTACGAGAGAGGTAGAGGATCTCAGTCTTGCTCATACTGAGCAAGAGTTTATTATCAAAAAGCCATTCTTTTAGAGCTGTTAGGCATTCAGACACTTTGTTCAGACAATCATTAAGATAATCTGTGATGGGGACAAAACATTTGGATGGCATCGGCAAAGATTCGATAGCCAACATCTAGGCTGGTAAGGATATGGCAAATAGGGGAAAGATAGATATTGAAAGGAGAGGCTGAAAGAGCCGAAGATTGGCAAGTATCATACAGGAAAAGGATTTGGATAGAAGCTCAAAGACAGTCAGAGCAGAGGAGAAAGCACCTAAGATACCAAGACTGGCTTGGAGTGGCACTGACAATTAAAAAGAGAAACATTAGGAGCAGAGCAAGAAGAGTTGCTGAAAAACCTCCAAGGTGTACCTCGAGGGCTAAAGCAGGAAGAAGAATGGCATCAAAAGCCTTCACATACAATTCTGGAACATATTAGGTAAAGCCTATGTTATAGCTGCCCCGTTAGGTTTTGTGTCCAAAAGACTTTTACAAACACTGCCTGATATCACTCAAGTCTGCGCACTCTTAAGCAGCAGACCAGACAACTAGAAAGGAAATGGTGGAAGAAAAAATTCCTAGCTAATAAGAAGGGTCTCAAGAATAACATTTTTCACTTCCTTTTTGAGGTTAAAAAGGCAAAGAAGAACTTCTTTAGTAAATCCCTTAGTAAGGGTGAGGCTTGTCAGCAGCTTCTTTGGCTGCTCTCAGAGTTTTCTGGTACTCAGAATTTCTCTATCCCCAGGTCTGATGTCCTTGCTGCTGTAGATCTTTCCCTATCCTTCATAGGTAAAATAGAGGGCATAGTTTACGCCTGTAATTTATTCTCCTTTACCAACTGTTAACAGAAGTCATCTCAGTAGATGTAGACAACATACAAGGGATCCTTGTTTCTACTACTCTATCACCTCGGTCCTAGGATGCTGAATCTCTGTCGGATGCAAGTGTCATTGTCCTGGTGAGCAAGCTTTCAGCTTTCAACAAAATCTCCTCAAATAATCTGTCATTGATCTTGAAACAAATGAGCATTTTCTCTTCTCCCCGGGATCCACTTCCTTTTAGGTTATACTTAAATTCGGGTCTTAACTTACATTTCTTTCTCATTTTGCCCTCACTATGTCATACAGGCGACCATTACCAAAAAGATGGTGTATACATCCCCAAAGATGGTGTATACATCCAAAATGTGCTTTTTATATCGTATCCCCAGTACATGGAACAGTCTTCTTTTAGAGCTACAAATGGAAATGGATCTGATCATATTTAGAAAGGGACTAAAAACCTGACCCTTTTCAAGAATTTATGATATTTGATAGCTCCATGTATCCCTCATAAGTGTGTTGCAAATGCTGCTGTGGGTCAGGCCTGCGAGCAGCTCATTCACCACCACCTGGCCTCCTGATGAAGCCTGAAGTGCCGCCGACTTCCTGGCATGGTTTTCGCCACTATGCTGTGTGGACCCATGCTGCTGCTGTTGTCAGCTGTGCCACTGCTTCCTCATGTGGCTGGCAGTGTCACCAATGCCACTTCTTCATGGCTCCAGCTGCTGATTTCTCTCTGTTGTCGGATCCTCTAGGCACACGCATGCACCTCTTCTGAACATTTAAAAGGCTCATGGCCTTTTCTGATGATGCCCGCCTGCTTACTCTATAAAAGGGATCTTCAGTCTGCTGTTCTTCACCTTTGCAAGGAGTTGTTCTCCTCCTGGAGTCCTGCTCCAGCTTGTGCTCCAGGAGTCTTTGGAGTTCCATGGCTTAGTTCTTCAAGGTCTTCTGTTCCATGTTCTTCATTCCTGGTCTCTCAATGGTCCCTATGTCTTGTTCCTGATGTTCTGGTCCTCAACTTCAAGTCTTGCCTTTCCAGTCTTCTCTTTTGTCCACTTCTCCAGGTGTGCCAGTATCATGCTCCATGATCAGTCCATGGGTTGTGTAGGGTACCTCATGGCACAAGGCCTGCCTGCTTCACTGGTCAAGTCATTGGAAGACCCTTGTTTTTAAATGCTGGGGTCCCATCCCTGGTTCTGAGTTCCCAGAGTCCTGAGTTCCTGAATCCTGTTCCTGATCTTCTGAGTTCCTTGTCCAGCTTCAGTCCATGTTCAAGTCTCAAGTCCAGAGACTGCTTCACCTTTGGCATGGTCTGTGACCAGCCCTCAGGATGTGTAGGGCATGCAGTGGTGCAGGACTTTCCCAGATTCTTTGTCACATTTCCAGTGCCAAGATTTCATCATGTTCCAAAACTGGAGTCTGCTTCGCATTTGGCATGGTCTGTGACCAGCCCTCGGGCTGTGTAGGGCGTGCTGTGTTGCAGGGCTCTATCTGAGTCTGAATCCTGAACCTGATCCTGAGTCTGTACCTGAACCTGAGTCTGATCCTGAACCTAAACCTGAACTGTATCTGAATCTTCGTCTAAGTTCCAAGTCTTCTGTGCCAAGTTCTCATGCCTTTGTCTAGCCCTTGTCTTCAGAGTCATCTCCCGTCCTCGACCTCTGTCTGTCCTGACACACTCGCCATTCCCAAGCAGCAGGTCCAAAAAGGCTTTTGAGTGGCCAGATGGCTACCTCAGAGACCAGCATTGCATTGTTGGTGCATGCAGGTTCAGCAGAGGTCTGAGTAAGCTTTGTTCCTAGTTCAACCCATGCCTGGATATGCTTGACTCCTACAGTGCGTACCTTGGAGCCTTGCCCTGGGGTTGTACCATGGTCCAAGGGCTCACTATCCCTCGAGCAAATGATCACATTCCACACTTGCAACAAAGTGTCAGCATTCTATTGTGCTATGACTGATAATATTTTAAAGTTTTTCAAAAAAATCTTTTAGTATTTCACTCTATTAGCTTTTAGAAATTTTATAACTATTCAATGGTTCTATATAATTTATTGCTTTTTGCTTATTTGCATTATTTGTTTTTATTTACTGTTATTTTTAGCAAATATTATTGATTTTATATTATTGTTTTAATTTGTATTTCTATTTCTGTTTTTTATTGTATAAGTTTTATTGTACATCATCTTGATTTATGTTTAGAAAGGCAATCTATCAAATAAAATACAATAAACTAAACTAATTAAACTAAACTAAACTAAAATGTAGGCTATGTGACCACCCACCCTTTCTAATCACTCCACTGGCTCTGGTCTATCAATAAAAATAGGAATTTACCAAAATTTATTAACAAAGCTTACCAACTAAAGTTGCAATCCTGTGAGGCTCAACAGAAACATATAACCCCTATTTAAAATTGATATCACCTGAAGTTTATCTGCTTCAGAAGTCTGTCTAAATCAAAGTCTTTAGCAGAGCATGTTGCTATGCTACCAGGGCCCTCTGTGATGTCTTGTGCTCCCAGCACTTCCTGTTGTCCAGTATAATCGTCTTAGCTTAAACCTCTGTGCTGTTGGTTTTGCAGGCAGTCATCATAGGCAGAGCTATGCTTGACATCATTGGTATCTTGCTCATAAGTGACTAATGTTGGGTGCTAAACCTCCTTCATTGATTAGCCAGTTCGTAGACATCTGATAAATTGGCCATCCAGATAGAAATTTAGAAAGATGATGGCAGAAAAAGATTATATGGCCCATCGAGTCTACCCATCTGTCCAATTTATTTAGCCTTACAAAATATACAAGCAGAGATGACACCCTGAATGCTGGCTTGCAAGCTGTCTTACATTGCTGATACACAATCATTGCTCATTGGATGATACTACACTACTGTATTTTATTCATGATTTCGGAGTGTTTGAGCCCCTGAGGCAGCAGCTGTTGAGCTGCGAAACTCGGCCTGAGTCAGGAATTTTTATGAACACGTCTCTGCTTCAATAAAAGTATTGAAAAAGATCAAGGCATCTATTCCTTTCAATTTATTTAGCCTTACAATTCCCATCACTTCCTAAGAGACCCTGTATTTATTCCATGCTTTCTTGAATTCAAATACTGTTTTTGTCTCCACCAAATCCACTGGGAAACTGTTCCATGCATCCACTACAGTCCCTGTAAAGAAATATTTCCTAAGATTACTCCTGAGTCTAAACCTTTTCATTCTCATTCCATGACCTCTCATTTTAGAGCATCCGTTCTGTTGAAAGAGGTTAGCCTCATGTGCATGGCACCCTTTGAGGTATTTAAATGCCTCTATCTCATCTTCCTTATCTCGCCTTTCCTCTAGGATATACATGTTTAGATCTTTAAGTCTATCCCCATTTGCTTTACAATAGCCACTATCCTCTATCCCCATTTGACTATTCCAATAGCCATCTTATGGACCAACTCCAACCAGTTTATATCCTTTTAAAGGGGCGGTTTCTAGAATTATACATAGTATTTTAAATTAGGTCTCACCAGGAAATTACATAGAGGCAAATTTGCCTCTCTTTTTATGCTGACCATTCCTCTCCCTATGCAAGCAAGCATCATTCTGGCTTTTACTGTCACTTTATCCAACTATTTGGCCACCTTTAGATCATCAGATACAATCATCCCCAGAACTCACTCTTCTTCTGTGCTTAGAAGAATTTCACCTCCAATACTGTACCTATCTCTTGAGTTTTGCATCCTACATGCATTAATCTGTATTTCTTAGCATTAAGTCTTAGCTACCAGTTTCTAGAGTAGAACATTCCTTGAGCTTCACTAGCTTCCTCCTCTTGTTTTCCACACCTTCTTGGCTGTTTACCCTGTTTCAGATTTTGGTATCATTAGCAAAAAGACAATCCTTTCCTGATAATTCTTATACTATGTTGCTCATAAAAATGTTGAAAAGAACAGATCCCAAGACTGATCGCTGAGGCACACCGCTAGTAGCCCCCTCATTGAAAACTCCATTTACCACTAAGCTTTGTCATTTCCCTCTCAGCCAGTTTCTAACCCAGTCACTCTAGGTTCCATGCTAAGGGCACTCAATTTATTTCTGTCTGCTATGCGTGACTGTGTCAAAAGCCTTACTGAAATCAAAGTACGCTATGTCTAGCCAGATATCTCATTAGGTATGTCTGAATCTTATGACAATTAGAGGGGCACTCTGCAATGGCAGCAAGTCCTTATAAATTGGCTAGAGTTCAGTTTAATCTGTCAATGTCAGACTTTAATTGGTAATCCTGGCCTGTTTAGCAAAATTCCACAGTTTTATATCTGCAATGACTTATTTGGGCATCTTCCCATGCTGTGCTGAATTCTGGTACAGATCTAAGATCCTTGTCTACTTCATTCTGCCAAGTCACACCCCACTATAACATTTTTTTTGTGATAGCTAGAGCAGTTAAACTCAGATCCATCTTACTGGCCTATTCTACATCTCCCCTTCAGTCTACTGCTTTTTGCTTCTAACTTCTGAGCTAGGAATTAGGAATATACCCAGAGCCATCATATATGATATATCTGTAAAAGATAGAAGTTAATTGCCTGTCTCTATTGAAAGGATTCAGTTTTTAAGCTTAGAAATAGAACATATAATATATATAAAAACAAAAAGTATACATATTGTAAAAGGTCCCTTACAGGTATACCTTTATAATTAATGGGCAAGAAAAATAATGCTGAGCCGCATGGGCTAGGTCTGGCCAGATTGCAGACTTGTGTGCCCAATATGCCAGTGCATCTGGGTCCATGTCCTCAATGGGCTCTGTGAGGTAGCGTGTCACAGAAATTTCTATTATAGTCTCCTTTGCTGGGGTGCGGCAAGGGTCTTTCTTACCCGTGTCTTTAACTATGGCCTGCGTCAGGAGAGTTGGCTCTGTGTGGGCAACGTTTCTTTGGTGTATTAAGGTGGGAGAGGAAGTAGTAGCTGACAGGGTGCTTCTCCTGCTTGCACTATTCTCTGGGGTGGCCACTCTTTCCTGCACTGCATTTCCACTGTGCCTTTGCCTCTGGTGCTCCTGTTCGTATGTCGTATCTACCAGTATCTTCTTCTTGTATGTGAAATGCCTGGATTGGAGAGTGAAACTCCCTTTCATCCATAGATCAAAAAGTGTGAAAAGCATGTATGTATTGTTTTCTGTTAGAGGTTTCAGTGAGCGGTAAAAAGGTAAAGAGAATGTTAGGAATTATTTGGAAAGGAAAACAAAACTGATAATTTCATAATGCTTTTGTATAAGATCCGTGGTGCAACTGTACTTTGAGTATTGTGAGCGGTTCTGGTAGCACCATCTCAAAAAAGACATAGCAGACAGAAAAGGTAGAGGGAAGAGTAACAAAAATGGCAAAAGGGAAGGAAAAGCTCCCTTATGAAGAAAGGATAATCAGAATAAGGGTCTTTAGCTTGGAAAAGTGATGACAAAGCAGAAAAATCATGCGTGGGAATGATTATTTACTCTTTATAACAACCCTAGGACTAGATGGCACGCCATGAAACTAGCAACCGGCAGATTTAAAACAAATCATAGGAAGTATTTTTTCACTCAATGCAAAATCAAGCTATGAAATTTGTTACCAGAGGAATTGGTTGAAGCAAGAAACATAGTTGGGGTTCAAAAGAGGACTGGACAAGTTCCTAAAAAGTTACATAAACAGTTATTGGCTAGGTAGATTTAGGAAAGCCAGTGCTTAAACATGGGAGTGAGATACAAGAAAAAGAACAACTATTGGGGATCTTCTGGGTACTTATGACCTGGACTGGGCACTCACTGTTGGAGACAGAATGCTGGGCTCAATGGACCTTGGTCTGACCCAGTATAGCATTTCTTATATTCTTATATTCTCACTTACCATATGCTGCTTTAAGGAGTTCACAAACTGCAACACCTCTGCTTCCATTCCCTTGTACGCATACAAACTCTCTAATTTTTCCTACATAATATTTACTATAGGGATGACCCCACTCCGGGTGGCACTTCTGGTACTTAGATCCTCTGTGACATCCTTGAAGAGCTTCAGGATTTCTATCAGCTTCCTCATCACTACCTAATTATAATGCCCCAGGGGCCATCCCTACCTATCTCTGTTTCCAGAGACAGATCATGAAAGGATGTCTACTACTCCACTAACTTCTACAGCATCAGATAGACGGAGTTCCAGTGGGAGCCAACATGTTGAATCACATGCTTATGAAGCCATCAGAGAGAGGTACGTGTGTGTTGTGTTTGCTTTGATCCAGATATCTCTGGTGAAATGCATTCCACTGTTCTGTACCTTAGCCCAGTGTTTCCCAACCTCTGCTGGTGACATACCTATCCAGTCAGGTTTTCAGGTTTACCACAATGAATATGCATGACATAGATTTACATACACGGGGTCTCCAGTATATGCAAATTTATCTCATGCATATTCATTATGGATATCCTGAAAACAAGACTGGTTAGGTGTGCCTCCAGGAGAGGATTAGAAAGCATTGCCTTAGCCAACTGCATCTATATATGACTTTGGCACTGGGTGTACATGGTGGGGATAACTTACCTGCTAAATGTAGTCATGGAGGGAACTTTGTGTTGCATGTGCCGGCCGTGGCAGACCCACAGCTAGGCCCTCTTACCCTCATTCACCTGATCCAGTGCCTGGTTCTGCCTCTCTTGTGGCCATGGGCTGCCGCCTCCGACTTCGGGCTGCTCCCCGTGCTCCCAGCTCCACAGCGGATGTCTCAGCTCCATGGCGGGCCACCCCGTGTGGTCCGCGGAGAGACACCGCCATCTCACACTGTGCCCCCTCCCTAGGTGCGCACGTGCATCAGCTCTCTTTTTAAAGGGGCTGCGGCAGGAATCCAACCCACGGCCCCGGATGTTGACGTCACTGGGTCCCGGTACTTAAGGCCAGGCCCAGCCAGTGCTTCCTTGCCTTGGCAACAGGTCTTCATGCTAGTTGTGTGCTTAGTTGCTTCTTCCTGTGATACCTCTGTGATCCTGGTTCCTGATTCATCTCCATTCCTGTTCCTGATTCTGGTACCCGTTCCTGCTCCTGTGTTCCGTGTCTACCCTGCTTGTTGTTACTGACTGACTCCTGGATCTGACCACTGCTTCGCCTGACCATGCTACTGATTGTCTCCTGGATCTGACCATGCTTTGCCTGAGCATGCTACTGACTGCTTCCTGGTTTGACCTCTGCCTTGCCTGACTATTCTCTTGCTGACTTCTGGTTTTGACCCACGCTTGTCTTGCCACTCTTCCTTGCCTGCCACTTGCCCTGACTTCAGCCTGCTCAACAATGCTCCTCTTGTATTCACTCTGGACTTCGCCTTTCAGGCTTCAGCCTGTTCTTACTTGGGCACCCTCTGTCTGCCTCCTGTTCTCATTGGTGTCCGGATCTCCAGGACTCCGCCTCATCCAGATCAGACCACCGATTCCTGCCACTGCAGACCCCTGACTGACCTCCTCATTGTCCCTGAGAAGACCTCAAACGGAGGCCCATCTAAGTCCAGCCGGCCTAGGTAACCAAGGGCTCAACCTGCGGGGAATGAGGGTTGGTATTAGCGAAGCTCCAGTCAGCCTCTGTCAGTCAGCCAGCTCCGCCTGCCGACAGTGGGGACCCGTAGGGCTTGCCCTGCGAGTAGCTTCAACCCCACCTTGGCCCAAGGGTCCACCTCCTGCGCAACAGGTTGCCAAGGCCATGGACTCAGCAGAACCGTCTGCCTTCCAGGCCATCCCTGGACTGGCTTCCAAGGTGCAAGAGCAACAGTGGTTTCTCGAGGCACTGGCCTCCTCCATCGAACGTCTCCACGCCCGGCTTGATGCCCAATCAGGTCACCCAGTTCCAGTACCAGCTCCAATCAGCCAACAGCCATCTCCCTCACCTTCCAGGGCTCTGCTGGCCCTACCAGCTCCACCTCGTTTCAGTGGAGACTCTAAGCTCTGCAGAGGGTTTATCAACCAATGCTACATGCAATTTGCTCTGCAGCCGTCCATCTTCCAAGATGAACTCTTGAAGGTTACCTTCATCTTATCTCGACTGGAGAGTAAGGCATTGGCATGGGCTTCACCCCTGTGGGAGCTTTCGGACTTGCTCCTACAAGAGCTATCTCGCTTTGTGGCTGTCTTCCATCGGACCTTCGATTATCCTGGATGATGGGGCTGTGGCAAGCACCAATCTTCTTTACTTGCGGCAAGATCAACGGGCCCTGTACGATTACACTATAGAATTTCGTACTCTTGCTACAGAGTTATCCTGGCAAGAAGATTGCCTCTGAGATAACTACCTGGATGGGCTATCTTCTCAGCTCAAAGATGAACTGGCGGCCTGTGAGCTCCTGTCCTCCCTTGAGGACCTTATCGACTTGACAGGCCGTATTGACCATCACCTCCAAGAGCGCCACTGTGAGGCTCGGACACCCAGAAGACCCACCTTGGAGTGCGCCCGCACACCACCTACCTCAGGTCCCACCACTGGTGGAACCCCACCTATCTCTAAAGCGGAAGAACCCATGCAGTTGGGCCATGAGCATTTGTCCACGAAGGAGCACCTCCGGTGGAGGCAGTCAGGCCTATGTCTATATTGTGGAGCTTCTGGTCATTTTCTCAAAACTTGTCCAGTCCGTTCGGAAAACTTCCGGGCCTAAGTTCAGTAGGGGTCCTGAACTTGGGTGCTACTTCATCGGCCCCCCAGTTGTCTCTACCAGTTACTTTAACTTGGGACTCCAGTTCCTTCCCTGTCCTTGGAACTTTATTCTCAAGAACCTAGGTCAACTCCTGTGTATTTTTACTTGCTCCCTGGAAATCTCTTTATGTATCGCCTCCATTTACGGTGAGCTGTTGCCCAGCCGAATTTCCTTAATAACTGAGCCAGTTCGCCTTCTCATTGGTGCTCTCCATGAAGAAGAGGTGGAACTCCTCGTCTTAGAAAAATCTATTCACCCAGTGGTTCTAGGATTACCTTGGCTCTAGCGTCACTCCCCCCAGTTTAATTGGGGAACACACCAGCTCACAGAATGGAGCCCAGCTTGTCATCAAACTTGTCTGAAAAATGTGGTACCACCTCCTACAGTCTCCCTGGCGATCACTTCCTCTGGCATTCCTGCTCTGTACGCAGATTTTGAGGACATTTTCTCAAAACAGAAGGCTGATATCCTTCCGCCTCTCCATAAGTTCGATTGCCCAATCAAACTTCTACCAAGTACCACACCTCCTCGATGCCGGACCTACCCACTGTCACAAACTGAGACCCATGCCATGACAGATTATATCCGAGAGAACCTGGCCAAAGGGTTCATTCGACTTTCGACTTCTCCCGCTGGAGCGGGACTTTTCTTCGTCATGAAGAAGGACGGGTCCTTGAGGCCGTGTATTGACTATCGCGGCCTGATTACCATAACTCGTAAAGACAAGTATCCTCTGTCTCTGATCTCTGAGGTGTTCGATCATCTCCAAGGGGCTTCCATCTTTATTAAGCTAGACTTACGAAGAGCCTACAACCTGGTACACATACACCCTGAGGACATCTGGAAAACAGCCTTTAATAGCAGGGATGGGCATTATGAATACCTGGTAATGCCTTTTGGCCTCTGTAATGCCCCTGCCATATTCCAGCACATGATCAACAAGATCTTCTGGGACCTCCTGTACGTCAAAGTCATCACATACCTTGATGACATCCTTGTCTTTTCCATGGACTTAGCTACCCACCATGCAGATGTTCATACGGTCTTCCAACGTCTTTGTGAGAACCATCTCTTTGCCAAGTTGGACAAATGCCTCTTTGAACAATCCAGTTTACCCTTTCTAGGGTAGATCATTTCACAATGAGGGTTTTCTATGGAGCCAGATAAACTTAAAGGAATACAAGATTGGCCCCAACCCGTGGGCCTTCGGGCTCTGCAGTGATTCCTAGGATTCACAAATTATTACCGCCATTTCATTGCTAGTTACTCAACTATGGCGGCTCCCCTCATGGCTATGACCCATAAGGGCCGTGACACCCGGAACTGGTCCCCTGAGGCCCTCACTGTATTTCAACATCTTAAAAATGCCTTCCTTGCTGGACCCTGTTTGTGACACCCGACCCAAACTGCCCCTTCATAGTTGAAGTAGACGCCTCCACAATAGGGGCTGGGGAGGTCTTGAGCCAGCACTCGACATCAGGAACCTTAACTCCATGTTCCTTTTTCTCCCGCAAGTTCTCTCCCGCAGAACAGAATTATAGTATCATGATCTGGAGCTACTTGCAATCAAGCTTGCCTTAGAGGAGTTGTGCCCTTGGCTAGAGGACGCTCAACACAAGTTCACAATTTTTACTGACCACAAAAATCTTGAACACCTGAGTCATGCCCAGCACCTTAACACTTGCCAGGCCTGCTAGGCATTATTCTTTTCCAGGTTCAACTTCAAACTCCGGTATCGCCCTGTAGAGAAGAACCTCCAGGCAGATGCCCTGTCTCACTCCTTTGAACCCGACGATATTCCTGAAGAGCCTTGCCACATCATCGATCCTGCATGTATCCGCTTATCAGCAACTTTTCCAATACCAGCCGGGAAAACCGTCGTACCTTGTCGGCTTTGTGAGATAGTCCTCCGTTGGGCACATGATTCGAAGTTCGCCGGTCATCCAGGACGAGCGTGAACCCTTGCTCTTCTCCAGCGATTCTTCTGGTGGCCCACCATGGTCACCGATACCAGAGCCTACATCAATTCCTGCAACACACGTGCCCAGCAGAAGCCCCAGGCCATGGACGCACCTTTCCATGGATTTCATTTTGGATTTGCCTCTGTCCAAAGGAAACACAGTCATCATCAATAGGTTCTCTAAAATCACCCATTTTGTTTCACTGCCTGGCCTACCTTCAGCTCCAGAACTGGCACACCTCTTTTTCCTTCATGTGTTCCATCTGCATGGCCTACCCAAAGATATAGCTTCAGACAGATGTCCCCAGTTTGTCGCCCATTATTGGCGCACCCTGTGCAGCAAGTTCGGCATTAACATCAGCCTCACCACAGCTTCCACCCACAGGCCAACGGTCAAGCTGAATGCATGAACCGTTCCTTGAAAGCCTTCCTACGTGCCTACATTAATGATCGGCAGGACAACTGGGCAGAACTTTTCCCATGGGCGAAGTTTTTGCACAACTCCCACATCGCCGCTGCTACTGGGGTATCGCCATTCACCATTGTCTATGGCAGGCAGCCACGGCCTCTGTTACCTATCCTGTTGACTGTGCCCTTGCCAGCCGCTCAGACGACTGCTGACGCCCTTAAAGCTCTCTGGAACCAGACAAACCTCCATTTGCGGCAGGCTGCGGCTCGGGCTAAGAAGTCAAGGTCTGGCTGAGTACGCGATACATTCACCTCAAATTACTTTCCCAAAGATTTGCACCTAGATACATTGGACCTTTTCCGGTGACCCATCGTATTAGACCTGTCACTTATCAGCTTCGGTTGCCACCGACTCTTGGCATCCATTCAACATTCCATGTGTCCTTGTTGAAACCAGTGATTCTCTCGTGGCCTTCTCGTAAGGCACCTGAACCATCTCATCTGGTTGCTGAGTCCAAAATCACCTACAAGGTCCGAGAAGTCCTTGATGTTCGCTGTAGGGGCCATCGGTGGGAGTACCTCCTCTCATGGGAGGGTTACAGCCCAGAAGAGAGCTCTTGGGAGCCAGCACACAACATCTTGGACAAAAGCCTCCTTCTGCAGTTTCATCGTGCCCATCTGGGCAAACCCAGAACTCCAAGAGGGGGGCATAAGGGGGGGTACTGTTGCATGTGCTGGAGTCAGCCTAATGCTGAGGCCTGGTCCCATCAGAGACCTTTTTTTTTTATTTTTATTTGGGATTTTGTTTTTCAGTTTGGCAAACAAACCAAACCCCCCCCCCCCCCCCCCACAAATGTAAATGAACTGAATCTTGATTTAAAAAAAAAAATAAATCCCTTTGAAATGAAAAATGAACTGACCTAAAAATTTTGGGGTTGCACCTGCCTATTAGGGGCCAGTGAGAGTGTCAGAGTACATCATAGAGGCTTTCCAGCATTGGGGAGAGAGCGAGTGAACACAGCTACTGCTGCTGTTACTGCTGCTCGGGGTGATTCATAAACTCTAAAGAATAGGCTGAATGGTTTTATCTCCCAGGAGGCTCCCTCTCCAGCAACTTGAACTGTGAAAGAAAAAAGTCACCTAACCTGATTTTGGGAAAGGCGATCAAAAAACATAATCCCCCAAGCCCATGTAAACTCACTTGCCTGGCAAGTGACAGCTATCCTATCAGTTGGATGTTAGTAAATCGTGAATATGGAGCATTCGTGTGTGTGTGTGTGTGTGTGTGACATACCTATGCATTTTCATGGCAGAGAACGAAGTAGTGGCATTTTATGCTTTACAAACTAGTTTATTTTAATTCTTTTACAAACTAGTTTATTTGAATTATTCATATGCCATGTAATCTCAAGTTCAAAGCAGATTTGAGTAAAAAAAAAACCCAGATAAAATAAAACAAACAACAAGACAGCGACAGACCTGAACGATAGTTACTCAGCTGGCAGCAGGAACCACGCCGAGTCATATATAGTACATGTCTGCAGGCTTTGGCACAGTAAAACAATCCGACTGAAGAACATCCCCTCAGCCCAAATCCAGGGAGAGAACAATTCTGATCAGGGGGCAAGGCACGCTGACATAAAAGTATGAGGCGTTTATGGTTATCCGAAGGCTTCATTACAATAACGGGCTCTCAAAAGCTTTTTTTTTAAAAGCCTTAATGCATGATATGTTAGCCAAGTTAAATAATAAAAACAGTGCGCCACAGACAAAATAGCTAACGATTTCTGTTCAAGAAGAGGATTAAAGAGTTCTGTCTGATTGACGTTTGTGGAATAAATTGGTTTGGCTATGCTTTAACGTGTGTCTAATAAGTTAAAAGCAAAACAAATACTTTTTCCCACTCACGAAATGCAACATTTTTAAAATTGAAATAAAATTGCTTCTTATTTGAACTGTTAAAAGGGAATATAACAAAGAACCGCCGGAGAGCAAACAAACCGTGAGGCAATACTTTGGCGCATTGCCCATCATATTGTTAATACTACGTATGTGATGGAGTGAAAAGAGAGTGTGCAAAAGCAGTGCTATTAATTAAATAAAAAATAATAATACATTAAAAAAAAACACCTACTTCAGGGATGAATGCACTCCTTAAAAGAAAACAAGCAGCATTTAGAAAAGGCAAAACTTCTCAACAAAGAAAGCATGGCAATCACTAACAAATGGGGAATAAGCACATATACAACAGAGCAGAGAGAAGTAAGTTGGTCCATCCTGGTGAGAGAGACAAATAAAAGGCATTTTGTAAATGCCTTTTATTTGTTTGTCTAAACAGGGACACTTTTTTTTACCATTTTGTATTGTTTACCAAAAAAGAATTATACGGAAAAAACTCTTTACAGGACACAAATGCATAGAAGCAAGGAGAAGTCTATGACTTACAACTGACGTTCTAAATCTATTAGAACGATAATTCTATAGAAATTGATGCAAACACCCTTTGCTTTATTGTGTCTCAAACAATCAAGGAACAGTTGATGCATTCCAAAATGGAAGCGAAGCCTGACTGAATGACCTTAAGAGGCCAACAACTTGCAACCTTGACCCTTGCTCATCCAAGCTAGCGAAGCTAGTAAGTGGGGGCCTCAAAACCTGGACCTCGAAAATTGTAATCTCCTCCCTTTCAGAGGGCATGCTATCTGGAGATCTAAAAAAAAAAGTAGTGTGACCACTACTAAAGCAGGCCACCCCGGACAAACCTGAAAATTATCTCCTGATGTCTAATATCCCGTTTCTGCGGAAGCTAGTGGAACAGACAGTACCAACTTAACTAAATGACTGGCTGGCAAAAGGAAATGGGCTGGACCATATCAATTGGGATTCAGATAAGGCCACGGAACAGAATGAGTCCTCGTTACCCTATTAGATAATCTCTTCAGGTACTGCGTTAGTAGCCAGGCAGAGGTTCTAGTGCTATGGGGTTTCTCAGCAGCCTTCAACACCTTACATCACAATATAATGCTATCATGACTAGAAGAGGCAAGCCTAAGTGGCAAAGTCCTAACCTGGTTCAACTCCTTTCTATCTGACAGGCAACAACTGTACATATTACTGACACATCATCAGCACCCTGGATCTTGAACTGTGAGGTCCCCAGCACTCCATAACGCCACCAGTATTCTTCAATATATTCCTCAGATTACAAGCACAATTGATTCTAACCTTAAAGGCCTACTTCTATGCACTTGATGTCCACCCTGTACCATCAATGAAGCCAGCCCCATCAACAGCTATAAAGAAGCTAAATACATGTCTCACAGTTATCCAAGAATGGATTAAAAAAACAACAAACTCCATCTGAATCCCAATGAAGAGGAGATTCTCTGGATGCAAAACATATACAGACAAGCCCCTGATCTAACCTATAATCTCTGCTAAAAACACAGGTAAAAAGCCTTGGACTCTTGCTAAACTTGAAACTCACCATGATCCACAAATCTAGGCAACAGTGAAGAGCTATCACTTATAATTATGTAACTTATGAAGACCCTGCCAACCCATCAAAAAGACAAATCTACTCACAGTTATTCAGGCCATGGTAACCACACATCTGGATTACTTCAAAACATTGTACAAGAGTCTAACAAATAAGGTCCTCCACAAACTCCAGCTATTACAAAACTCTGCTGCAAGACTGATAGAGAGATGGAACCATTTAACCATATCACACCTGTCCTATAGCAACTATACTGGTAAGAAATCTACTGCAGAACCAAATTAAAAAACATGACATTGATTTTCAAGGCTCTGACATGACAGAGATCTGTCTATTTCAGAGAGAGAAGCTATCCTTATATATGCCCATCAGATCACTAAAATTCTCACGTGGTGCCTCCATAACAATTCCATCAACAAAAAATCGAAAGAACAGATACCAGCAACAGATCCTTGCTGTGAGTAGCATCTGTCCGGGGGAACTCTCTCCCAGGAAATCTCTGCCAAATGCATGACTCCTCCCACTTCAGGAAACAAATAAAAGCCTGGGGCATTAGGAACCCAGCCAGCCAGCACCATTTTTAAAAGGATGTCGCAGGGGGAGTACTTCTGGCCCCAGTAGCTCACCAGGGATCTGCAGGTAGGTTGGGGTGGGGACCTCCAGTGGGTTTTGTTTTTTTTTTGTTACTTGAGAGATTTTGGAGAGCAGGGTTGGGCTTGAGCACGGGGAGCATGGGGAATGTTATTTTTAACACTTGGGCTGCCTCAAGGAGTAGCGGGAGTGGGTGGGACTGAGGGGGGGGGGGGGGTGTCTTTCGAGACCCATCAAGGCTTTGGCCAGAATTGTAGGTAGTTACTACTGGCCAATTGGCCCCTTTAAGGCATGGCCCCAGGGAGTATTGGGTTGCACATTAGCATCCCGATTCGCCCAGGGCAAGAGTCATCTACAACTCTGCAGTCATGGTTATCATTATACAAATAATGCAGTTGCGATTTTTTAGGCAAGTCCCGTTATTTGATTTCCATGAAATTTCCTAAAAATGAGCTGCTTTGCATGCATTTGCATTTGAGAGTGGGACTATACTTTGGATGCTTTAATGTGTTGAATGGGACAAAGGGTTGGGATTTGGGAGCAAGGCTTGTAGAAGCTGCACTGCACCAACACTTCTTTGCCCCATGAGGATTTAATAGGTTGAGGGCCACTGGTCCACCTGGGGCTTTCTTTTATTTTTGAGTGGTGGGGGGGGGGGGCACCTCATGTGGATCACATGACTCCGTTAAAGCTGTGCAGCCCCTTTTCAACATGTCAGCCGCATCTGGGGCTGTCAGCCTGTGAAATCTTTTGCATTTTGCCATGACCAGTTCTCAGCTCTGGCAATGGGCAAGCAATTTTGCTACCAATGCAAATAAGCGTATTTGCATGCATAGCAAAATTGTGCTAAATGATTACTAACCCCTAGTAAATACCTAGGATTAGTCCATTGACTTCTTAAATCTTTGCCCCACCTCTTGGACAGAATGAGACCAGTAAGTCAATCAACCAGAATGATCTTGTCTTTACCTTCACTCCCAATCCTCTTTGCTTAATGGAGGCTTTCTTGAACTCTGATACTGCTCATGCTTCCACCTGCTCCTCTGGGAGGCTGTTTCATGCATTCACCAATATATTTAGTGGTGATATAAGGAAGTTAGCCATTAGTGATCCAAGTAAGCCATTTTTCACTTATCTCATGACAAAAGAATCTGACATCTAATTGCAAAGATGGCATATTTTCTCAATTTTTGTTACAGGAATATGAATATCTGGATATAATATGGAAGGGGAAAATCACTGGCAATATGAACAGGAAATCACTAGACCAGATGGCATTTCTGATGCTGGAGCCCTGATAAGATCGAATACTATTTCTTGCTCTCTGTGTACCTAGGGTGGAAGACGTTTTGCACATGCTTTGATTTGCACTCATGCTCAACTAGATCGAAAAATGAAAAGAAACGACACATAAAATCTGGGGGCGTTTACAGCTGCTTGCTTTGCTTTAGATTTCATTTCTGTTGCAAACTGAAACTCCATATAGAAATAGAGAGCAGGAAAGAAGCATTTACAACTAATAGCCTGCAAATCTCAAAATGATTAATGTGATAGTCATGTTCTCTCTCATCAGTTCAAGACTACTTTGCACAACTGGAGAAATTGTGCATGAGCTGTACTGAAACATATTTAAATCAGTGCTGTCTCTGCCTTTCTATAGAATAATCATTACTTCTCCTACTTATAGTACCACTAAAACAGAAGGAAGGCAACTGAACTGCTGATATCTCATATAGCTTGAGGCATGAGTGTCATATATGCTTCTATTATGATTTCAGTTGCTATGCAGCCTCACTGTACCTTGACTACAACACCTCCCTACCAGCAGAGGCCTCTGGTGAGCCCCGCTCAGAACTGTTCTCACCATCTCACTGTTAGGATTCATGGGTGTGTGGGCCCTCGGGAGGCGAGGTCAGCGGATGGTAGGAGATACAGTAGTGTAGAGGAATGGAGCGTCCTGCGTCACAGCCACTTGCTTGTAGGTGCAGTAAAGGCAGTACTGTAGGGGATCCCGAGGAGCGGGATGAGAGAGTCAGTTCAGGGAGAATCCACAGTATACTCGCTGAACTGGAGAGGCACATACCAGAGCAGGATCCTCCGAGAGAGAGAAAGGCTGGGCAGGCCCCGAGGAGTGGGGAGCATGAGACAGGAACTTCTGGAGGTTCGCAGCAGAGAGAGACCTGAGGGGCAGGGCTGCGCAGCAAGAGAGGCTCTGGTGTGGTGACGTAGGCTAACCCGTGGAGGGGGGAAGCCCAGGTAAATCTCTGCAGTAGTTACAAAAGCAACTCCGGGGAGCAGGGCTGCACAAGATGGAATCCCTGGCAGAGAATTGAGGCACTACCCCGAGGAGAGGGGGTGCTGAGTAGAGTCATTGGAATGGAACTCAGGCGCTGCCCTGCAGAGCGGGGACTCGCAAGCACAGTCTCTGTGTAGAATGTAGGCGCTACCCAAGGAGCGGGGAAGCGCAGGTATAGTTTCCATTTTGAACGAAGACACTGCCCCGAGGAGTGGAGGAGTACAGGTACAGTCTTGTAGTAGAACGTAGGCACCGCCCCGAGGAGCGGGGAAGTGTGGGTCCAGTCTCCAAGCAGGAGGTGATTCCAAGGGGCGACCTGAGGAGCAGGGAGGCCGGTAGACAGGAGCTTTGGGAGGCGCAGGGCTAGCCTGAGAAGCGGGGGAAGCCAGGAGACAAGGTCTCACCCAAGAGTGCAGCAGGGCCCCCCAAGAGTGGGTACCTGAGCAGAGTCCAGAGGCAGGTAGAACCGATACAGGAACCACAGGTTCGAGGAGCCAGGAGCAGGTATCAGTAGTGAAGGAACTCGTTGCCAAGTTGGCTAGCAAGGAGTGAAGGCGGTGCTTAAGAATCCCGGCCTGGTGAGGTCATCAGCCGGGGACGCCCCTGAGGATCCCGCCATTGAGTCTTCAAAGGAGAGGCTGGTGGCGCGTGGCTAGGAAGGCCCGGAGTCGGCTTGGGTGGTGACGGCATCCCGGACGCCATGAGAAGTCCTGGGAACCCAGAGGAATGCGGCGGTAGTGGCTAACCTCAGCTGCGAGTAGGCCCGGAGATGAGAGAAGAGCAGTACATGAAGTGAGTTGCATTGGTCGCAGCCATCTGAGACCAATGGTCATAACACTCACCACTGGTCTTACGACTCAGCTTGTCTTGCAGCCTCCCCTCTAACAGGGAATCTCAACAAGCATACATTCCAAACTGGCCAAGCTCCTCCTCCCTGCCTGCACCACACACACACACACAGACTCAAACCCTACATAACCCTGCCTTACCAAACCCAAGATGCTTCCGCATTGTCTCCCTGGACTCCTTGCCCTAGCCAATCTTGACTTGCGGCCTGCCCAGGCCTATCCTTGTCTTGCCTTGTGGCCTTGTCACCACACCAGAGCCTCTCTTGCTGCGCAGCCCTGGCCCTCAGGTCTCTCTCTGCTGCGAACCTCCAGAAGTTCCTGTCTCATGCTCCCCGCTCCTCGAGGCCTGCCCAGCCTTTCTCTCTCTCGGAGGATCCTGCTCTGGTATGTGCCTCTCCAGTTCAGCGAGTATACTGTGGATTCTCCCTGAACTGGCTCTCTCATCCCGCTCCTCGGGATCCCCTACAGTACTGCCTTTACTGCACCTACAAGCAAGTGGCTGTGACGCAGGATGCTCCATTCCTCTACACTACTGTATCTCCTACCATCAGCTGACCTCGCCTCCCGACAATGGGGACCTGTGGGGCTCCTCCCCACAGGTGGTACCAACCCTCACCTTGGGCCAAGGGCCCACAAACCAATGAATCCTAACAGTGAGATGGTGAGAACAGTTCTGAGCGGGGCTCACCAGAGGCCTCTGCTGGTAGGGAGGCGTTGTAGTCAAGGTACAGTGAGGCTGCATAGCAACTGAAATCATAACAGAAGCATATATGACACTCATGCCTCAAGCTATATGAGATATCAGCAGTTCAGTTGCCTTCCTTCTGTTTTAGTGGTACTATAAGTAGGAGAAGTAATGATTATTCTATAGAAAGGCAGAGACAGCACTGATTTAAATATGTTTCAGTACAGCTCATGCACAATTTCTCCAGTTGTGCAAAGTAGTCTTGAACTGATGAGAGAGAACATGACTATCACATTAATCATTTTGAGATTTGCAGGCTATTAGTTGTAAATGCTTCTTTCCTGCTCTCTATTTCTATATGGAGTTTCAGTTTGCAACAGAAATGAAATCTAAAGCAAAGCAAGCAGCTGTAAACGCCCCCAGATTTTATGTGTCGTTTCTTTTCATTTTTCGATCTAGTTGAGCATGAGTGCAAATCAAAGCATGTGCAAAAAGTCTTCCACCCTAGGTACACAGACAGCAAGAAATAGTATTCAATCTTATCAGGGCTCCAGCATCAGAAATGCCATCTGGTCTAGTGATTTCCTGTTCATATTGCCAGTGATTTTCCCCTTCCATATTATATCCAGATATTCATATTCCTGTAACAAAAATTGAGAAAATATGCCATCTTTGCAATTAGATGTCAGATTCTTTTGTCATGAGATAAGTGAAAAATGGCTTACTTGGATCACTAATGGCTAACTTCCTTATATCACCACTAAATATATTGGTGAATGCATGAAACAGCCTCCCAGAGGAGCAGGTGGAAGCATTAGCAGTATCAGAGTTCAAGAAAGCCTCCATTAAGCAAAGAGGATTGGGAGTGAAGATAAAGACAAGATCATTCTGGTTGATTGACTTACTGGTCTCATTCTGTCCAAGAGGTGGGACAAAGATTTAAGAAGTCAATGGACTAATCCTAGGTATTTACTAGGGGTTAGTAATCATTTAGCACAATTGTGCTATGCATGCAAATACACTTATTTGCATTGGTAGCAAAATTGCTTGCCCATTGCCAGAGCTGAGAACTGGTCGTGGCAAAATGCAAAAGATTTCACAGGCTGACAGCCCCAGATGCGGCTGACATATTGAAAAGGGGCTGCACAGCTTTAACGGAGTCATGTGATCCACATGAGGTGCCCCCCCCCCCCCCCCACCACTCAAAAATAAAAGAAAGCCCCAGGTGGACCAGTGGCCCTCAACCTATTAAATCCTCATGGGGCAAAGAAGTGTTGGTGCAGTGCGGCTTCTACAAGCCTTGCTCCCAAATCCCAACCCTTTGTCCCATTCAACACATTAAAGCATCCAAAGTATAGTCCCACTCTCAAATGCAAATGCATGCAAAGCAGCTCATTTTTAGGAAATTTCATGGAAATCAAATAACGGGACTTGCCTAAAAAATCGCAACTGCATTATTTGTATAATGATAACCATGACTGCAGAGTTGTAGATGACTCTTGCCCTGGGCGAATCGGGATGCTAATGTGCAACCCAATACTCCCTGGGGCCATGCCTTAAAGGGGCCAATTCTCGCTCCTTGTCTTGCCTTGTGGCCATCTAGCCTTCTGCTCCTAGCCTTGCCTTGCAGCTTACTTACTCTTTGCTTCACCTTGTAATCTATCTAGGCCTTCCCCTGACCTCTGTCCTATCCAGGCCTCTCCTTGTTTGTCCTTTGGGGCCTTCCTGCCTAACTCTGCCTTCGGGCTTTTATGTTCTAGGTTCTGAGTTGTTCTTGTCTTGCCCTGTCCTGTCTTAGTCCAAACCTCAGTTTGAGTCTTACCTGCACGCTGTTCCAGTCTAAGCCTTAGCTCCAGCCTTACCTGCACAGCGTGCAGGTAAGGCTAGAACCCTCAGTTCTAGCCTTACCTGCACGCTGTTCCTGACCAAGCCTCAGTTCCAGCCTTACCTGCACACTGCTCCTGTCTGTCTTTAGCTCCAGTCTGACCTGCACACTGTTCCTGTCCAAGCCTCAGTTCTAGCTCTACCTGCACGCTGTTCTAGTCTATGCCTCATTTCCAGCCTTAACTGCATGCTGTTCCTGTCCAAGCCTCAGTTCCAGCCTCAGGAATTATTAGGAAGGGAATGGTTAATAAAATGGAAAATGTTATAATGCTTCTGTATTACTCCATGGTGAGAACGCACCTTGAATACTGTGTGCAATTCTGGTCACCGCATCTCAAAAAAGATATAGTTGCGATGGAGAAGGTAGAGAGAAGGGCAACCAAAATGATAAAGGGGATTGAACAGCTCCCCTATGAGGAAAGACTAAAGAGGTTAGGACTTTTCAGCTTGGAGAAGAGATGGCTGAGGGGGGATATGATCGAGGTCTTTAAATTCATGAGAGGTCTAGAATGGGTAAATGTAAATCGGTTTTTTACTCTTTCAGATAATAGAAGGACTAGGGGTCACTCCATGAAGTTAGCAAGTAGCACATTTAAGATTAATAGGAGAAAATTCTTTTTCACTCAACACACAATTAAGCTCTGAAATTTGTTGCCAGAGGATGTGGTTAGTGCATTTAGTGTAGCTGAGTTTAAAAAAAGTTTGGATAAGTTCTTGGAGGAGAAGTCCATTAACGGCTATTAATCAAGTTTACTTAGGGAATAGCCACTGCTATTAATTGCATCAGTAGCATGGGATCTTCTTAGTGTTTGGGTACTTGCCAGGTTCTTGTGGCCTGGTTTGGCCACTGTTGGAAACAGGGTGCTGGGCTTGATGGACCCTTGGTCTGACCCAGCATGGCAATTTCTTATGTTTTTATGTACCTGCACGCTATTCCTGTCTAAGCTTCAGTTCCAGCCTTACTTGCACGCTATTCTAGTCTTTACCTCACTCAGTTCCAGCCCTACCTGCATGCTGTTCCTGTCCAAGCCTCAGTTCTAGCCTTACCTGCACACTGTTCTAGTCTAAGTCTCAATTCCAGCCCTACCTGCACGCAGTTCCTGTCCAAGCCTCAGTTCTAGCCTTACCTGCACGCTGTTCTAGTCTAAGTCTCAATTCCAGCCCTACCTGCATGCTGTTCCTGTCCAAGCCTCAGTTCTAGCCTTACCTGCACACTGTTCTAGTCTAAGTCTCAATTCCAGCCCTACCTGCATGCTGTTCCTGTCCAAGCCTCAGTTCTAGCCTTACCTGCACGCTGTTCTAGTCTAAGCCTCAGTTCCAGCCCTACCTGCATGCTGTTCCTGTCCAAGCCTCAGTTCTAGCCTTACCTGCACGCTGTTCTAGTCTAAGTCTCAATTCCAGCCCTACCTGCATGCAGTTCCTGTCCAAGCCTCAGTTCTAGCCTTACCTGCACGCTGTTCTAGTCTAAGTCTCAATTCCAGCCCTACCTGCATGCAGTTCCTGTCCAAGCCTCAGTTCTAGCCTTACCTGCACACTGTTCTAGTCTAAGTCTCAATTCCAGCCCTACCTGCACGCTGTTCCTGTCCAAGCCTCAGTTCTAGCCTTACCTGCACGCTGTTCTAGTCTAAGTCTCAATTCCAGCCCTACCTGCATGCAGTTCCTGTCCAAGCCTCAGTTCTAGCCTTACCTGCACACTGTTCTAGTCTAAGTCTCAATTCCAGCCCTACCTGCACGCTGTTCCTGTCCAAGCCTCAGTTCTAGCCTTACCTGCACGCTGTTCTAGTCTAAGCCTCAGTTCCAGTTTTATCTGCACGCTGTTCCTATCCAAGGCCTTGCTCCAGCCTTACCTGCACACTGTTCTAGTCTAAGTCTCAATTCCAGCCCTACCTGCACGCTGTTCCTGTCCAAGCCTCAGTTCTAGCCTTACCTGCACACTGTTCTAGTCTAAGCCTCAGTTCCAGTTTTATCTGCACGCTGTTCCTATCCAAGGCCTTGCTCCAGCCTTACCTGCACACTGTTCTAGTCTAAGTCTCAATTCCAGCCCTACCTGCACGCAGTTCCTGTCCAAGCCTCAGTTCTAGCCTTACCTGCACGCTGTTCTAGTCTAAGCCTCAGTTCCAGTTTTATCTGCACGCTGTTCCTATCCAAGGCCTTGCTCCAGCCTTACCAACCTGCCCAAGCCTTGCTCCAGCCTTAAGCTGTCCTGCGCCACTCCAAGGGTGGTGTTCCCTATGCGCCACCTGAACCGGTGCCGTAACAGCTTCACCCAAGATGCATGGAATGTTTGCCTGCCTAGGGCCAGAGCAGGGCACATAAAATACATTGTGTGACACGTACGAGCAACTTTTCAATATAAATAACCTTAAGGTCTCTCCACTACATTATGAGGCATGGTTTTGCAAATATTACAATTTAGTAAACAGCTCTAAATTCTTATATGTTTTTTCCTTTCTTATATATTTTTTGCATATTATGGAAATGTATTTTTCTTAAGATGAGTGCCTGACTCAAGATCACTAGGATCTGCGTGGGAAAGGACTGAATTTTAATTAATAGCCCAAAAGCATAGTCAGAGAACTAAAGGTTGGGAGGGACTTCAAGACTTCATCCAGTTTGACAGCTCTCCCTCCTGCCATCTCCTCTTGCTTTGTCCCATATATAGATTACTCTTATCTGGGTTTCTTTTGCTGATGGGGGTGGAGAGTTAAATCCTCCCTAGGTACAACTTATTCCAATACTTAATGACCCTTCCAGTCAGAAAGTTCCTCCTAATGTCTGACCTGAATCTCTCCTGGTGCCATTTAAGCTAATTAATTCTTGTCCTTTCCCCGGTGGAGACTGCCATTCTCATAATATACCATGCATGCTACATTTGAATATTTCTCTTAAGTCATCTTTCAGTCTTTAGGTTAAATAAACCTAACTTCTCCAACTTTTTCTCACAGGTCATTACCTAGACTAATTATTATTGCTACCCTAAATTGAAATTACTCCAAAATCTCTAGGTCCTTCTGCTGCTTATAGTTCTAAATTTTCATGCTAATAAAAGCAGATTTAGTTGTAGCCTCTTCAGTTGAAAGTAATAGTAACAGATTTGCATATGATTAATTCTTCTGAATTGCATAAGTGGTATATAAACATTTTTAAATAAAATAAATAAATATGTTTACAGTACATACACAATAAAGAGCTACATATATAGTCGAAAGGGAACTTCATGATGGTGCTTATTTACATATTAATGAATGGAAATAATAAATAAAAGACCATCATAACAGGCATCATCAGGTGTTTGCATTCTCTTGCCATTTATCCATCTGCCTCATATATAATCAATGGTCTCTTTATTTTTTTTTTTACCGGAAAAAATGTTTTTGATGTTTTTATATAACACTAAAACACATCTCTTCATAATCAGAATGCCAATATAATGAAAACAATTATCTTATCTTTCTTTCGCTATCGGTATCATTGTATTAAATCATCTGCCTTCATAATACCCCATCACTTTACCCCAATGCAGGGTATTTCAAACCATTGATTCAGGGGTAATCCAAACATAGATCTTAGACATTGATGAGACAAGAAAATATATTATATATGTATATGTGAAAAATATATATAGTCTATCCCACAAAACTAACAGACAAAATCTTCCTTTCAAGGTTACCAAGTCCCTCATAGTTTTATCATGGCGGTGGCAGGAAATGATGTCATCACAAAATCATGCTGCCTTTACTTCCTTTTTTATACTCAGGCTTACCAATAAAACATATCAACATTGAACTAAAGAATATCAATCGATTTCCTCACTTAAACCGAATGGAGAAATTGTGTGCAAGATGTGAATCCAATACTGGTCATGTAGGTTTAGCTGTGCTTCGCGTTCTCCTTTGTGCAGTGTTTCTTTAACCTACTCTAGTATTGTCCATTTAAGTTCCACAAAAATATGGGAGAAATCTATGCAGTGCTGAACAATTGGTGCTTGCAATTTATTTGTTTTCAAGCAGCTGTGATGTTCTATTAGCAGAGTATGTACTTTCTGTCATGTTCTCCCCGCATATAGGCCGATGTTATACCATGCACCCAACTTAGCGCACAGGTTAACCTACAGTTGGATGTGCGTTTTAGATGCACGTTTTGGTCATGCGTCCATAACCCCTGATGCAATATGAGAATCAGTGCATCCAAAACGCGCATCCAAACCAGGGTGTAGCTACTAATGCTCATCACATGTAAATGCCATGTTGATTATGCTATTAGCTATTACCCTCCCCCCCCGATGTAAAAAGTAATCGTGTGCCTACTGTGCACATTTTAACCCTCAAAAATTAACGTCAGCCCTGGAACTGGCATTAAGTTCTGAGGAGCCCCAAAAGTTGAACAGAAATGCAGAAAATATCACGTAGATATTAAGCTGGAGGAACCACAGAAAAGCAGTAATGTGAAAAAAAAAAAAGCCTTGATGGCGGTCAGGTTAGGAAAATGGATGCTCAATTTACGAGCATCCATTTTCCTAACCCATGCACAGCCACTTCTCCTGGGCGCCTGATGCCAAGGAGGCGCTAAGGACACACAATTTCCCCTAGCGCCTCCTTTTTAACGCAGCGGCTCATTTGCCTACTGCAACATGCGCCCAGGAGAGATGGACGGGCGTGAATCAGGAAAGAGGGTGCTCAATCATGAGTGCCTGTTTTTTTCCGCACGGATATTGCATCGGCCTGAGTGTTTTTACCGCAAGGGTAAATAATCAAATATACAACATGAGTGGTTTGGCAGCTTGTATGGTGGTTAGATGCATAACTCTTCCCTGTGTTTCTGTCTAACCAGGATGCCCCGGTAATTGCTTGAACACATAACTAGCACCTACTGCACTCCCAATGCCCACGTGGACCATCGTTTTCAGAAGGTGCTGTCACAGGTAAAAAGGAACTTGCCATATAATCTTGAAAGCTTCTTCCTTTGGTGTAAACAATAATAAGAGTTTCTTGGAAGACTCTGTATAATCGCAGCACTCACTGCGCACGTGCGTATCTCCAGTTTGGACGCATGTTTTTTTTTTGCGCTTGGTGTTGCATCTGCCTGATATTGATTCAAAATAACAAGAAGGCTAGAGAAAATTTTCTTCAAAGGCAGCCATGTAAAGATTGGCACGATCAGGGGCCATAGTAGTGCCCAAAGCAGTGCCATGAATTTAATAGAAAACATCATCAAAGAGGACGTAATTTTAAAACAAAGCTATCTCTGCCAAATGAACAATAAAGTCCGTAGGAATTCTATGCGGACTCAGTCTCTTCTCCAATGTATCCCTTATAACAGAGCAACTTGTTGGGGAATAATAGTGTACTAGGCTTTGAAGTCCAACATCACAAGCATCATCACATCCTGGATATTATCCAGAGATCTCAAAATATTCAACTTATCTTTTGTATTTCTCAAGTACGATCTAGCTGTTACTTCCCTAGGATTTAAAATCTTTGTGATTCTTAGAGAGTGTGTAGATCGTGGTTAACTGTGGATGTTTGGCATGATCCCAACAGCCAAGATTGTTATGGGGGACTGCAATTTGCATGTTGGTGCAGTATCACTGTCCACTACGTGTGAGGGATTTTGTAGAAGCCATGGAAGGTGCAGGTTAGGAACAGTTAATCCAAGGCCCTACCCGCAGCATGGACAATACCCGCAAGCATGGAGCAGAGTATATCTTTGTTCCTCTCAGATGCAAACTGATCTGATCCTGTAGCCAGATCATCATTTAAAGGGTTAGACAAGGTGAAGTCATGCTCCATAGAGATCTCAGTGGTTTGGATGTTAGCACTGTGGACCCTTGGGCCGGGACGAGGGTTGGAACCATCACTGAGGCACGGCCCCCAGTGGTCCTCATCACCGGGAGGCAGTACTGGTGGAGGAGACCCAGCCCTATCTAACCCCCCTTACTGCCATCTTCCGACCTGGGGGCTGTTCCGAAGGCCTCGGCCGCTACCCCGGAATGCCCCCAGGCCATCACCATGCCCCCCGACACAGCCCCCGGAACACCCCGAACGTTGAGCCACCCACCCGACATGCCCCCGACATGCCCCCCCTAGCGAAGCCCCAGGACTTACGTGCGTCCCGAGGCTTGTGCTCGCCGCCGAGCCTATGCAAATTAGGCTCGGCACGCGCAGGGGCGTTTTAAAAGGGTTACACGCCTACCTTAGGCACGTAACCCTTTTAAAATCTACCCCTTAGTGTAGCTGGGTTAAAAAAAGTTTTGGATAAGCTCTTGGAGAAGTCGATTAACGGCTATTAATCAAGTTTACGTAGGGAATAGCCACTGCTATTAATTGCATCCGTAGCATGGGATCTTCTTAGTGTTTGGATAATTGCCAGGTTCTTGCGGCCTAGTTTGGCCTCTGTTGGAAACAGGATCCTGGGCTTGATGGACCCTTGGTCTGACCCAGCTTGGCAATTTCTTATGTTCTTATAAGGGAGAGTTTGATGTATTCCAAAGGAAGCATCAGTTGATGACATTCCAACCAGAGCTAAGTTATTAGTAACTTTTATTAGTGAACTAGATAAGAATCTCATCTTACAAAAATACTGTGGGGTAGATTTTCAGACCGCGCGAATAGGCGTACTTTTGCTGGCGCATCAGGCGCAAGCAAAAGTACGCGGGATTTTAGTAGATACACGCGGAGCCGCGCGTATCCGCTAAAATCCAGGATCGGCGCGCGCAAGGCTATGGATTCTGTATAGCCGGCGCGCGCCGAGCCGCGCAGCCTACCTCCATTCCCTCCGAGGCCGCTCCGAAATCGGAGTGGCCTCGGAGGGAACTTTCTTTAGCCCTCCCCTCACCTTTCTTCCCCTACCTAACCCACCCGCCCGGCCCTGTCTAAACCCCATCCTTACCTTTGTCGGGGGATTTACGCCTCCCGGAGGGAGGCATAAATCCCCACGCGCCGGGACGCGACCTGGGGGCGGGTCCGGAGGGCGCGGCCATGCCCCCGGACCGCCCGGGCCGTAACCACGCCCCCGGACCCGCCCCCGAAACGCTCCCAACACACCCCCAAAACGGCGCTGCGCTCGGTCCCGCCCCCGACATGCCCCCCTCCGAAAACCCCGGGACTTACGTGAGTCCCGGGGCTCTGCGCGCGCCGGTAGGCCTATGTAAAATAGGCTCACCGGCGCGCAGGGCCCTGCTCGCCTAAATCCGCCCGGATTTGGGCGGATTTAGGCGAGCAGGGCTCTTAAAATCCGCCCCTTTAAGAATAAGGACTTTCTATTCTGTGGAAAGAAAGTCCCAATTTTTCCTGATGTGGCTAAAATTACACAGATGAGAAGGAAACAAATTTTGTTATTAAAAAATAGGGTCATAGCCTTAGATACAACATACATGTTAAAATATTTATTTATTTATTTATTTATTTATTTGTTTATTTATTTATTTAACATTTTTCTATACCGAACTTCATGACAAGCTTCATATCAGGCCGGTTTACATCAAACATAGGGATTAACTGAACATAACCATATAACAGGAAGGCCGAAGCGCAGGTACAAATAACAGGGAGAATGAACTTGGGGGCTAGAGTAGCCAGGAAATAAAGGACAGAGAAAACTGGAGAATGCGAACATATGAATGTACAGTGGCTGGGTCAGTCATTTAGTCTATTGGGCTAAATGAAAGCACTGTTGCAATGTTAGGCTTAAGGGAAGGCTTGGATGAAAAGCCAAGTTTTGAGTTTTTTTGGAAGGTAATCAGGCAGGGTTCCAGTCTTAGATCAGTCGGCAGTTTGTTCCAGATGATGGGGCCAGCAGTGGAGATTAGAGAATGCCCGTTCTTTCGTGGAGGTTAGACGGGAGGATTTAGTTGGGGGGACTTGAAGGGTTCCTTTGTGTGCCGCTCTGATGGGTCTTGCAGATGTGTATAGTTTGAGTGGGATCTGAAGGTCTAGAGGTAGTTGGTTGTGTATGGATTTGTGGATAATGGTGAGTGCTTTGTGCAGAATTCTGTATTTAACCATGTAAGTGCTGCATAACACTTTTTAGGAACAAATTTATATTTTATGAACCTACACAACTTGAAACATTTCTTCTCGATAAAGAAATTAGTAAATGAATTTTAAAAAAAATTGTATGAGATTGAGTGCTGAAGCTGGTTTTGGTAGAATAGTTGAAGAATATCATCATTTAGTGCAATACTAAACGACGGTATAGAAAAGATTTTAAAATAAATAAATAAATAAAATAAAATAGATATCTTTCATAAGTTAAAATAATGTGGTATATATTTTTTTTTGTATGAAAACTCCCCAAATTGAGGACTACAGAAATGTAACAGAATTTAAATTGTATTGTGTATAAAATTTCATGTGCTTATTTTCTTGCTGTTAAACATTTCTGATTTCTTGTGTTTTTATTAATGTAAAAATTGATAAATTCCAATAAACTATAAATAAAAAAAAAAGTTATCCCTTCAGCCTTTATTACATCTTTATTATAGCTTGTATTACATCAGTGAATCTTTCACTGACTGAAGGTTACTTACCTCTGACTTTAAAACAGGCTTCCATTTGTCCTTTATTTAAAAAGTCCTCACTGGATCTGATGCTGTTGTCATTAATTAGTCCATTTCTTCCCTCCCTTTTTTTTTTTTTTGCAAAGGTCATTGAGTCAGTGGTCTTGAATCAACTAATTGACCATTTGGAGGTAAACTCCATTTCAGATCTGTTCCAATTCGGCTTCCGCAAAAATCTCAATACTGAAATGTTACTTCTTTTGAGTTTGGATACCATACAGAATGGTTCTGACCAGGGTTATAAATATGCACAGTATTATTGTTACTAGACATCTCATCCACCTTTGATATGGTCAATCATCAGATTCTGCTTTCTTGCCTTAAGGATGCAGGCTTGTCTGGTGCAGTCTGAGCCTATCTCTTTTTTTTATCTGACCGTACACAAGAGAAGATTGGGTATGGTAACTCCCCCTGGAATTTAATTGAGATACAAATTCCTCAAGGGTTGGCCCTTTATGCTACCCTATTTAACATCTAGTAGCCCCAACTTTGTAAATTCCTATTGGGTTTGGGCCTAAAATTACAAACTGTATGCCGATGACATCCAGTTTTTCATGCTTATGATGTCCATCTGGAAGTCTACATCTGAGATACCATCAATTTGTTTGTCATCTGTGTGCTGTTGGCTACACTGTAACAAACTTGCTTTGAATGTTGAGAAAATGAAAGTGATGATTCTTAGTAGCAATTGGTTTACGAATCATCTAACATAAAGGGTTATTTTCCAAGCCGCAATAGGCCCTTATTGCGTGCGTTAGGGCCTTATCGCACGCGATAAGGGTCTTATCGCGGCAGTAAGATTTAAATTAGGGGGAGAGGAGGAGTCAGGGTAGAGTTAGGGAGGGAATTATAGAAATCGGTGGCGCTATGCCCGCGATAGCCTGCAGCCGGCCGCACCGCAGCAGGTGAAACCGCACCACCGTGGTGCGGCCGGCTGCAGGCTATCACCCGACCGCCCCCAACTTCACCCCCCTGCCCCCCTGTAGCACAGGATTCATCATTCCGCACAGAATGATGAATCCTGACCAGAAATTGGATTTGAAGGTTGCAAAATTCCAGTTGTGAACCAAGTCCATAACCTAGGAGTTATCTGGGACTCAAATTTTCCCATGCAGCCCAGATAAAGGCAGGGGCTAAATCTTCAATTTACAAACTCCAGATGCTTCGTAGATTGTGACCTCTACTGAATTTGCACAACTTTCACTCTGTTTTGCAAGCTATAGTTTTATCAGCGCTGGAGTATTGCAATTCACTATGTATGGGATTACCAGCTAATACAAACCATGAACTTCACATTATTTAGAACTCAGGTGCACATATATTAACTGGCATATATATAAAAATCATATGACTTTGGTCCTTCAGCCATGAATTTATCAACCTTTTGGGATCCTGCCAGGTACTTGTGACCTGGATTAGCCACTGTTGGAAATAAAATACTGGGCTTGATGGACCTTTGGTCTGACCCAGCATGGCAAATTTTATGTTCTTATGAATTGATGGATCTTTAAATCTTTAAGAAGAGCATCCTAGAGTTTAAACTGAGAAACAGAGAAAGTTCAGTCACCTATAGCATAGAAGATAATCTCCACTAGAAAACTAGAATATAAGGTGATAACACACACATACGTACACAAATACAGGATAATACCACGAAAGCTTGGAAAGAAGAGAGTGGGAGACAAATAAAGGAGAAATATTAGATTGAATTACGTATAATTGTTCCCTAAGGAAAACTGAGAAGGAAGTTATAAAAAATCTTATGAAAAAGCTTAATAAAACAAGTATTAATTTTGAGCTGTCATACAGTAGGGTATTATTAAACATAGTAATGCAATTGACCTCACAGTTGATATATTGTGTTCTGCCATCCCACGACTAACTGTGCACTTTCGTATATATTCATGATCACAAACCTCAGAAACACATTACTGAAGCTATGCATTCTTACTTTTCTTGAATGCAATGGCATTCCTCAGGTAGCAAGCAGCTAGAAGTTTCAGAGAACCAAATAAATGTTGCTGTGATTCTTTATTGATTTCAGCAACTAAATGCTGCAGCCTGGCCTTTTGGACAGGGACTGAAGGAAGGGACAGATGCTGAAGGACGAAATCAAGCATTACCCCTTCAAGCCAGATGTAAACCAGTCACCTAATAACTCTCCCTACCCTTCAACCCTACCATTATAACATTCCATCCTCATTGTAACCAGTAACCTACCACCTGTATATCACCCTCAACGTATTCCTAAACATGTCTGGAGAAACCCCCTTGATATCTAATGCATATAGCTAAACTGCCCATAAAATACTACCAAACTTATCAATCAACCTTTAATGTTACTAAATGTTCCTCTGTTAGCAATGTTAACATGCAATTACCAATGTTATTAATGTTAATTGTTTCTCTGATGTTTTAATGTAAATCGTTGTTATAATTGTAAACCGGAGTGAAGGCTGATACCAAACTTCGGTATAAAAAAACATTCAAATTAAAAAAAACACCCCAAAAAAAACCTGTAAAGGGTTGCTGGGAAACCAGAGAACAAGAAGAGGAACTGGCCCCTCCCAATAAATGGACCTCTTCTGATGTAGGCTCTGGGGCTAGCTGTTAGGATCACGTCAGAGATGGCCAACTCATTCCTTGGCTCTGTTCTGAAGAAAACATTGCTAAGAATCCACCTGGGTCTAGCTTTATTATGTTTGGTGTCACTGTCTGTGGAGTATACGACTTAACCTCTGTGCCCAACCTGCCTCGGATACGCTGAGCTCTCTCAATTCCCTAAGTCTAGAGCTCTTAAGAGTTCCTTAACTTTAAACTTTGAACAAAGATCTTCACTGATCCTTGTTATTGCTCTGTAAGCCCTGAGCTCTCCTTGCTAAGTCTTGAGTTCTTCATCATTCCCTATGCCTGAGTTCCTGGCCTGCCCTAGTGTTTTGCTTGTCTTGCATTGTCTGCATTGCCTGGGTCTGCTTCTGCTCTGCTTGAGGAGTTTCAGAAGACTGAAATGACATGTGTAAAAGTATGGAGTATGGTTTTCACAAATTTGCATTTACTACAAGAAGGCACACAAATTAAGAAAC
The DNA here is from genome assembly GCF_901001135.1 of Rhinatrema bivittatum. Lineage (NCBI taxonomy): Eukaryota > Metazoa > Chordata > Amphibia > Gymnophiona > Rhinatrematidae > Rhinatrema > Rhinatrema bivittatum. The sequence goes on along the minus strand of NC_042618.1, from coordinate 465,419,955 downwards.
CATTTTTGGACTACAGACGACTTAGGGGTGTGCATTTGTTAGAAGCAAAACAAGAAATGTTTTATAAAGTTTCCTGTTTTTGTTTCAATTTTGTTTTTAAAACAAAATGAAAGAAAAACCAAATGAAATTTAATTTCCTTTCATTCCTTTCATTCTTAAAATGTCACCTCCCCACTGCAAAAACTCAATGCAAACCCAAAAAGCCCTCCCAAGCCCTCCCTTGACCCTCCCCATAGCCACTTACCCCAAGTCTTCTTTCTTCACAAGGCAGGCGCAATCCCCAGTCTTTCCTGCCTCACCAGTGTTACAAGCATAAAAGGCACCAGTGGACTGTGGCCAATGTCATTCCCAATAATTCCACATCAGAAAACGGTGCTGGCCTGAGCTGCAGGAAGAAAGAAGCTGTAGGCAGATCCAGGGAGGCTGGGGGGCGGGATCAAGGGAGAGACTGAGAGGGCTTTGTGGTTTGGGGGATTTTTTCTATTGTTGTTCAGTTTGTTTGTTGGGTTTTTTTTCTTTTGCTTTGTTTTTTAATAAACTAAAAGAAACAAATAAAAAAAATGGGAACTCCCCCAAAAAACATAATGAAATGCGAAAACATATTTGTAGACAAGCCTATAAATGACAGACAAGAACATACTCAGAAATTTTCCTTGTAAGGTAAAAAATTTATCTATTTATTTAGACATTTTGTATACCATCGTTCCATGTGAAGATCACAATGCTTTACAAAGTGACACTCATAGTTATAATTCCACAAACAAAATCTATTTTTTTCAATTAGATCTTAAACTGACAAACTCTCGACCACTCTTCAAGCTTCCTTAGCTCACTCCTCATTCTTTCAATTCCATCTCTTTATTTATTTGCTTTATTTTAAAAGATTTATTACCTGTGTTCTCCACAGCTTGAGGCAGCTTACGGTACATAAAGCACTCACAATCGGCATTAAAAGAAAACAAAACCATACAAATGGCTGAAAAATCCAAATCAGCATAAAATGAAAATATACACCATATAAAACCTTAACTCTGCTCTCAGGGTTAGTGATAGCTTTCTTTAGTCTGATGATGTGTTGCGGACGTTTCCTCCAGGAACATGTCCGACCATTCTTTAAACCCCACTATGCTAATTGCTTTCACCACGTCCTCTGGTAACAGATTCCACAGCTTGATAGTGCGCGGAGTGAAAAAGTGCTTTCTGCGATATGTTTTGAATCTGCTGCTTGCTAGTTTCATGGAGTGTCCCCTTGTTTTAGTATTATTTGAAAGGGTAAATAACCATCTTATATATACCCGTTCCACCCCACTCATGATTTTATAACCTTCTATTATGTCCCCATCTCTTTTCCGAGCTGAAGAGCCCCAGCCTGTGTGGCCTCTCACCATGGGAGAGATGTTCCATCCCCTTCCTCATTCTTCTCGCCCTCCTCTGTACCTTTTCTAGTTCTTCTATGTCTTTCTTGAGATGGGGGCAACCAAGGCTACACACACAATACTCAAGGTCTTGTCACACCATGGCCTGATACAGAGGCAATAAAATATTTTCTGTTTTATTACAGATTCCTTTACCGATTTTCCCTAACATTCTGTTTGCTTTTTTGTAACCGCCGCCACGCACTAGGCCGAGGATTTCAACATATTGTCCACAAGGACTCCAAGATCTTTTTCCTGGGTAGTGGCTCCCAATACAGAGAACCCAGCATCATACGCCTGTAGTTGGGATTATTTTTCCCTATGTGAATCACTTTGCACTTTTTCACATTAGATTTCATCTGCCATTCAGTTGTGCAGTCTCCTAGCCTCACAAGATCCTTTTGCAGTTCCTCGCAATCTGCTGCCATTTAAAAAAAAAAAATTGAATAATTTTGTGATAGTTTCTTCTTAAATGTTTGGGATGCTCAGTAATCCATAAATTTTCTGGATTGTCCAACCTCTTGCAGATCTTTGCATCACCTGCAAAAAGATTAACTTTTCTTCCAAACCCCTCTGCCATATCACTTATGAGAATGATGAACAGAACTGACTCCAGGCTGATCCCTAAGTTATTGCATTAATAACATCTCTTTCCTTGCAGTGAACTCCATTTACCACTAGAGATGTACTGTCACTTTAAAACAGCATGTAAACATAAATAATAATCCCAACCTACGAATCCATGAAAACAACCAACTAAGCAAAAACAATAAAAATAATATGCCTGATAAAGGCCCATTCCTATAAACATATACACAAAGATATACAACATATAAAAACTTTCAACAAAACATCAAACAAATTCACCCCAAAATTTAAAAAACTAAAAAAATCAAATTTCTTGCTTTGAAAAGTCCCAAAGATATCCAGAAGGAAGAAGAAAACAGATGACCACACAGCCCAAACAGGTCCGCAGGATACACAGTGAATTCAAGAGAAAAAACTCAATCTGAGACACAACTTGGGATCTTCTTAGAAAATACAATCAACAATTTCAATCAGAGGTGATGTTTCAGATTTTTCTTTGGTCTACCACACCATGTTGAATTGGTTGATTTTGTATCCTATGGGATGTCTTTGGATTTTAAGCAACATATTTGTTTTTTCTGGTTTTTGAAATTTTGGGATGATTTTTGGGTTGTTTTCATGGGTTGGTAGCTTGACAGTATTTTGTATGAATAATTTTGATTATTTGAATATAATTCTGTTTGTGTTGTTATTGATAAATTATGTTAATTTTGTAAAGTTATTTTCATTATTTATTTGTATGGCTCTTAGGCCTGAATTCATCATGCTTCACAGAATCCTGTGAAAACGGGGGGTGGAGGGCGGAGGAGGGGTGGGCCTGTGAAAGCACGCAGCCTTCATACCACGGCGGTGCGATTTCGGTGGTCGCGGTGTGTTGCCTGCTTGCATTCGCACCGAATAGCGCCACCATGAAAGGTGGTGCTATTCGGCGCGCTACTGCTGATGATAATGTTAGCAACATTATCGCCGGCAGCGAAGCCACAGCCAACTCCGCCCCCTCTCCGCCATGACTCCGCCCCTCCCCACCCCGACTCCGCCCCCAATCTAATTTGCATGCTATTGCATCCAAAAGGAGCTTTTTCGCATGCGATAGAGGCTTAGAAAATAACCCCCTTATTTTGCTCTTCTATGATAACTAGCCTTACATCTTAAACTAGATTGTTTCTAGCCTCATGAACATATCAATGACATGTGCTATGTCGTGTTATGTCATTTTGCCATCTGAACTGACACAAAAAACGAATGACGTCATTATGTAATTTTGTTCCAGAGCTGCTTCATGTTCAATTATTAGAGCTGTGCTGGTTTTATTAACTGAGCCAATTAAGGCCTGGCTTCATCATTCTTTGCAGAATGATGAATCCTGCGAAAACGGGGGGGTGGGGGGCGGGTCTGAGAAAGCCCGCAGCCTTCGCACCACGGCGGTGCGCCAGCTCCCAGCTTTCACACTGAATAGCACCACCATGAAAGGTGGTGCTATTGGGCGTGCTACTGCCGGCAATAATGTTAATAACATTTTCGCCGGCAGCAACTCCGCCCCAATCTAATTTGCATGCTATCACACGCGAAAAGGGCTTGAGCCCCACTTGAAATTTACAGGGCAGAAAAGAATGCTTTCTTAAAGACAACATCATTTCAGGTATTTTTGTGGAAGACAATTTTTAGTTCAATCTGTTTAAAAAAAATGCATATTCCTATTGTTTTCTATAATGTATCTCCATTCAAAAGATTTATTAGTGATAAATCAGTTGTGTAGGATAGTTCCCAGAAGTATAGGGTAAATACTTATTTCTGCATAGTGTATGAAATTCTAGATCCTATTATATGTTTTTTTTCACTGCTCAATTATAGCTAATTACTATTGTTTCCTCTCCATTGGGACTTGAGTTTGTATCATGTATAATAATTTCCTGATGATTTTTCTTATTATGTTGTAATTATGCATGGTATGAAATTTCCTTTATTTCAGTAAACGTCTGTATCTGTTAAAATTGTTATAAGTTAAGAGTAAAAATATGTACATGTAATATTCACCAAAAAAATATTTCCTGTTATCTTTCTTTTTGTATCAGCAAAGGTTGGATGACAAGAGTTTGAAATCCTAAAGGGATGGAAGCTCAGAAACCAGTGCTGCCTCCAAGTTTCTATGAGAACCTGAAGTGGGTTGAACAAGTGCTGGTGGAAGGGTATCCAGCCGCCCTAGCAGTCATCATGTGATCTCTCTCTTTCTCTCTCAAATCACACATGGCAAATGACCCCCATCTCCTCAAAGAAATGCATACCCAAAAGACAGAAAACACCCTCCAGCTCCATGCTGTGTCCTCACCTATGGAACAATCTCCCAACCGCCCTCAGAACTGACCCTTCCACACCTACCTTCCGAAAAAACCTCAAGACATGGCTCTTCAGGAAAGCTTTCACCCTAGACAAATAACACCGCCACATTCCCCCCTCCCACCTTATACCAGACCCCACCCTTCCTCTGTACATAGTTAATTTATTAAACCTTTTTTTACATACGCTATATTTATTAAACCTTTTTATATATGCCGTATTAAGTTATGCCATTCAAGCATGTTATAATTGTATAAAACCGTTATTGTAACATAACCAGTTCTCAGTTAAGCTGTTATAATGTACTATGTCATTACAAGGTTCGCCTTAGACATAATGTTAGATGTAAACCGATGAGATATATCAAATCGAATGTCGGTATAGAAAAATAAATAAATAAATAAAATAAATAAATCACCACTTCTCATCTCAACCATCCTTTCAAAACCGCCGCCCTTACTGGCTACTCTGCTGCTCCGCCCACTTCTGGCGCCCTAGGCCACCGCCTAACCCCTGCCTAAAGCTTCCACTGGCCCTGGGTTTAATAGTCGCCCTGCAATCTCAGACGTTAGGAAGATTTCTTAGGGTCTTAAGTAATTTTCCCCTGTGATCTCCAGTTCTCGACGGCCATCTTGCAGCAGCAGTTAAGATGAAAAGCAAGTATCGGGCTCATGACCTGACCTAGTGCAGCCTCCCGAGTCAGGGTAAAAATGGGAGTAAGAGGAAAGTCAAGCCTCTTGCTCTGATTTTAAAGAACTGTGTCCTGCATGCTGGTTTAATCCAAGTCACATCCACACTGGAACAAAAAGGCTGCACTGGCTTTGATAAGCTGAACTTCATCATGCCCCCTAGTGTGTAGGTTCTGATTGACATTAATTTACTGTTCCAGCATAAATAAATATATATACTTACGGTACACACACACACATTTATTTATTGTGTTGAATGTTATTGTGACTCATACCAGCCACTTTCTGGGGATATTTTTGATTGCTGAGAGAAAGGAGTAGGTATAGAAACTTTCATCAAAATTCATTATATGGGGTCACTAGACGTAATATTTTCCTTGTGAATATTGATGAACACTGTGAATGATTTCAGTTTACAAATTTGCGCTATTGAAGATAAAACAGTAGCCCTATGATAAGATACTGGATTTCTGAATGCCTTGCGTGTTTCATATTCCATTGCCTAGTATGACGTCTGCATACAGTATTAGTGAGTCTGTTGGATACATAATTAATACATTGAGTTGTATGGTTTTGCAGTTATGGTACCCTTACATTGCTGTGTTTGAATGACTGATGAGACATACATCAGGGGAGATCATGTGTTGAAAGGCAGCAGCTTGAAGCTCGAGGGAAAAGAAAGAGAAAAAAATAGAGAAAAAAAAGAAGGCTTTCACACATCTGAATCTGTATTTATAACTAGAAGATTATCCTTTTGATTTATGGAGGATTTTTCCCATTCTGTGTCTATGAGATTAAAAAAAACTTAATAAATCGGGCCCTAAATCATAATGAGGTCCCTATATGTTATGAGATAAATGTGTCACAAAACTCCGACAAAAAGAGTAATTGATGTTGAAGGTGATATCAGTCCCAAACATCACAGCAGGTTTTTATCTGAACATGTGGAACATCTTGCTTTTCTTAAATTCCTTCTGCTTTGCAAATATATTTGTGCGTCTATAATGAGTTCTCAGGTCACACTGCACCACAAGGGTTGTTCTCTTACATGACGACACTATAATAAATGTGTTCTTTTTCTAGTGGAGTGCCAACACTGCTTAGATAGAAGGCTATTACTTTCATGCCACATAAGGTTTCTCTAGAAACTTAACAAATGCTTTTTACATAAAAAATGTTCCTGGTTAAAAATGAGATCCAGTTGTTTCTTTAACTTAGAGGTAGCACATAGGCATTGCAGGAAAGGATGATGATATGGATTGAACATGGATTTTTACCAGAGGGAGATCATGTCAAACAGATCAGATCCATTTTTTTGACTGGGTGACCAAAGAATTAGATTGAGGCAAGCACTGGATGTGGTGTACTAGGATTTCAGTAAGGCCTTTGTCATTTCAAAAGTGTCTAAAACTGAATGCACATGCATTATGTTGTAACACAACTGAAAACTGCATTTTGCGTGTGTGCAAATAGACTCTTTGTACGCTGCATTGTGCAAGCATGGATGCATGACTAGAGAGGCACAAGTGTGCTTACATCACAATTATTTTAAGATTTGAATTGGTTTAGGGAGACGGGGGTTCAGATGTTTGCGGTGAATGAGAATCCTTAAGCCACTGTGGGAGTGGACGAGGAAGGGAAGCAGCTGAATTACCGTGACTCTCTCTCTTCCTCCCTTTTGCATCCCATAGATGAAAGGGCAGGATGTGCTGCTGGATGCTGACGGGGCCACGGTCTGTTCTGCCATCTGCTGAAGAGCTGCAAGCGACTGGAGGAAAACTGGCTGCAAGGAACTCAAGGTTAGTGAAGCCACAGGGAGCGCACGCCATGTTTGCCGAGCCATTCTGCAGCTTTGAATGGCAGTGCCTAAGAGGAGCAGGTGATGTTCCTGCAGCCTGAGGACAGGAACAAGAGGAAGTGAGTCTGATGGGTAGTTAGACCCACAGAGGTAAAGTGATACCGTGCTATCAGTGCAAAACCAGAATTAAAAGAACGTCGTTTCTAGGTTAAAAACTACTCAATCACACTATGCTGTAACAACATTTTGAGATGGATATTTGCCTCTCTGGAACTTGTGTTTAAGGAAACATGCTTCAGAATTAGAGGTTATTTTAAACAGTGCACAATTTCCAGCCGCAACATTTCTTCTTCCCAGACCATTGTCAGACCCCGGTAACCGAATCACCCTCTGATGCCTCTCTGCTTTACAGTTTAATTAAGATAATGCGGGTTGGAGTTGGACTTACGGGTCGGGCCGTAGTGCTGTGGCTCAGGGAGTCCGGGTCCTGAGGCCTCTCTCATTTGGGGGTCAGTCATGCCTGGACATGTCATCATTGCTCTGTACTCAGGCCCAAGGAAGGAGGGAAGATGACTGCTCCTCACTGCGGTGGTCCATGCTGCCCCCACTAGCAGTACCGAGAGTGCCCTAGCAACGAGACACCCCTCCCATGCTCAGGCTAGCGAGCCTCCCAGCGCTGCATGGGTTTACCATCTGCAGAAGAGGGAATGTCAGGGACCACTGAGGGAGGGGGGAGGAAACATGGATGTGTATGATCTTTGTGTATGATCTTGGAGTATCAGAAGTCACCTTCCAGGAAAAAGGATCTTAGAGTCATTGTATAGGGGTTGAAATCTTCAGCTGGGTGTGTGAAGGTGGTAAAAAAAAAACATTGAAACAACAACCCCCAAACAAATAGAATGTTAGGAATTATTCCTAAAGGGATGGGAGAATAAAACTGGGAAATAGCATAACGTCACTGTATAGATCTATGGTGCAACTACACTTTGAGTACTGGGTGCAGTTCATGTCGCCCCCAGTAAAGATATAGCAGAACTACAAAAGGAGCAGAGGAAGGCGACAGAAATGATAAAAGGGATGGAAGCTTATGAGGAAAGGCTGAGCAGGAGAGGGCTCTTCAGCTTGGAGAGGTCATAGCTGAGAGGAGATAGGAGAGAGGTTTATAACATCATGACCGGGTTGCAACTGGTAACTAGGGAACGGTTATTTATTCCTTCAAATAGGTCTAGGACTAGGGGGCAAGCCAGGATGGCATCTTTGGATTGGCTGCTGTTTTTCATTTTCTTTATATTGTCTTTATCTGTTTCATTTTCTTTCATCCCAGTGTTAAGGAGGTTGAATATTGGCCTCTTCTATTTGGCTTTTAAAGAAAAATTGAATAGAAATTGAACAAAAAGAACCTCCTTCTTGTCTTCCCCACACAACCAAAGTCTTTATTGTTAGCAGTCTGCAGACTAGGCCCCTGGTTTACTAAGCTTTTTCTCCCATTCTGAGGCCCATATTCCAAAGCCATTCGGAAGGGTAACTCAAACGTTATCCATGTAAATGGCGCGGGTGCCATATTCAACCACTTATCCCTCAAAATTATGGCTGGATAAGCAGTTATCCGGCTATAATTTAGCTGGATTAAAAAAGGGCATTTTGGAGGAGTTCCAGGTTCTTGTCCACTAACCGGCCTACTATGAGAAATATGGGCCGGATTTTAAAACCTACGCGCACGGGGTACATTTGTGCGTGCTACCCGGCGCGCACAAATGTACGCCCGATTTTATAAAATCCAGGGTCGGTGCGCGCAAGGGGGTGCACACTAGTGCACCTTGCGCGTGCCGAGCCCTAGGGGAGCCCCGATGGCTTTCCCCGTTCCCTCCGAGACCGCTCCACAATCCCCTATCTAACCCGCCCCCCCAGCCCTACCTAAATCTCCCCCACCTTTATTTTGTAAGTCATGGCCTGCTGTGTAACTTATGTGCGCTGGCCAGCTGCCGGCGCGCGATCCCCTGGCCTGGCCGCTGTGCCGGAGGCCTCGGTCCCGCCCCCGGACCGACGCCCCACCCCTTCCCGCCCCTTTCACAAAGCCCCGGGACATACGCGCATCCCGGGGCTTTGCGCGCGTCGCCGGGCCTATGCAAAATAGGCTCGGCGCGCGCAGGAGCATTTACACGGTGTAACCCTTTTAAAATCCGCCCTCTGTGTCTATGGGAAAAATGCTTAGTAAATGAGGCCCCAGATTTGAATTTATATTTTAAGCAGTAAAATGAAAATCTTAAAACATAAACACTATTGTGCTCAGAAAGAAAGAAAGAATTTTACTACCCAGTGATTTATTTTTATAGTCTGCTACTAAATAAATACAGCAAAACTTTTATTTTATTTTCTACTTATTCCTTATACATATAAATTCATAAACAAATGCTACAGTTTAATTTCTTGATGTAAAAAGTATAGGATCAATTACAGTTTTTAAGCTAATCTATTCACATTCTTCAAAGAATTCATTGGTGAAATCTAAAAGGGAATAAATGAGCATTCATGAAATATTTATGCTATTTCCAAAATGTAACATGTCATAGTTTAAAGGGATGTACATCCCAAGGGGCTAGTCTGCTTTAAGAGACCACACCAAACTAAACTCGGCAGGAACGTCACTGGGCAGAGCATGAGAACAGTGTAAAGACTCAGAGTGGAGAGGAGTCAGAGAAAGGAGCTGACCTGGACAGGAACCTGTGAAGGACTTGAAAGGCCCTGCAAGACTGGCAGTACAGAGGCCAATGATCTTGTGCCAAAAAACCCTTGGTGCAGTCAGGAATTCTTCACCTCAGGCTCACTAGTCAAAATAAGAACTAGTAATCTGAGAACAGGATAATATCCTTGTGAGGGAGTATGTAGGGAACTCCCTCAGAAGACCTTAACAGACCAGCCATTGCTATCTGGACCAGTCCTCCTTAAGAACTAGCCCCACAAGGGATTCTGGGTCAAAGGACGCTCCCCTCACTACAGGATAAGAAGTCAAGGCCCAGAAGGGTTGAGGAGAAGGCAGTAAGCCAGCCTATGCAAGGACTACTTTTATCTGACTCTTTTTGATTAATACAATAGACTGCTGAGGTAAGCAGCGTTTATGCTGTACTTTTTCTCTTGCCAGTTTGTGTGAAACCAGTCAGAGCTTAGCCTCTGTTTGTTTTCCTGTTTCCCAACCTGTGGCCACTCCCAAGCATACACATATGGTGGCAACAGTGGACCCCCTGATCTAAGCTGGAAGAACAGACGTATTGGTAATCCGCAACGTATAGGGCCATATTTGTTGTATTCATGGGGAAGCGAAATGTATCGCGATTCCCCACGAATACAATGAATCTTCGCCGCATTATTCGGCCATCTAAAGGAGCGAGATTAAACAAACCCCCCACCCTCCTGACCCCCCAAGACTTACCAAAACTCCCTGGTGATCTAGCGGGGGGTCCGGGAGCCATCTCCTGCACTCACACCCTCAGCTGCCGGTATTCAAAATTGCGCCGATAGCCTTTGACCTTATATGTCACAGGGGCTACAAGTGCCATTGGTCAGCCCCTGTCACATGGTAGGAGCAATGGATGGCCGGCGCCATCTTGTTCTCCTACCATGTGATAGGGGCTGACCAATGGCACCGGTAGCCCCTGTGACATAGTAAGGGCAAAGGCTATTGGCGCCATTTTGATTACTGGCAGCCGACGGCCCAAGTGCAGGAGATCGCTCCCGGACCCCCGCTGGACCACCAGGGACTTTTGGCAAGTCTTGGGGGACCCTCCTGACCCCTACAATGGATGGTGCCAGCCATTCATTGCTCCTACCATGTGACAGGGGCCGACCAATGGCACTGGTAGCCCCTATGACATAAGAACATAAGAAAATGCCATACTGGGTCAGACCAAGGGTCCATCAAGCCCAGCATCCTGTTTCCAACAGTGGCCAATCCAGGCCATAAGAACCTGGCAAGTACCCAAAAACTAAGTCTATTCCATGTAACCATTGCTAATGGCAGTGGCTATTCTCTAAGTGAACTTAATAGCAGGTAATGGACTTCTCCTCCAAGAACTTATCCAATCATTTTTTAAACACAGCTTTACTAACTGCACTTACCACATTCTCTGGCAACAAATTCCAGAGTTTAATTGTGCGTTGAGTAAAAAAGAACTTTCTCCGATTAGTTTGAAATGTGCCCCATGCTAACTTCATGGAGTGCCCCCTAGTCTTTCTACTATCCGAAAGAGTAAATAACCGATTCACATCTACCCGTTCTAGACTTCTCATGATTTTAAACACCTCTATCATATCCCCCTTCAGTCGTCTCTTCTCCAAGCTGAAAAGTCCTAACCTCTTTAGTCTTTCCTCATAGGGGAGTTGTTCCATTCCCCTTATCATTTTGGTAGCCCTTCTCTGTACCTTCTCCATCGCAATTATATCTTTTTTGAGATGCGGCGACCAGAATTGTACACAGTATTCAAGGTGCGGTCTCACCATGGAGCGATACAGAGGCATTATGACATTTTCCGTTTTATTCACCATTCCTTGTCTAATAATTCCCAACATTCTGTTTGCTTTTTTGACTGCCGCAGCACACTGCACCGACGATTTCAATGTGTTATCCACTATGACACCTAGATCTCTTTCTTGGGTTGTAGCACCTAATATGGAACCCAACATCGTGTAATTATAGCATGGGTTATTTTTCCCTATATGCATCACCTTGCACTTATCCACATTAAATTTCATCTGCCATTTGGATGCCCAGTTTTCCAGTCTCACAAGGTCTTCCTGCAATTTATCACAATCTGCTTGTGATTTAACTACTCTGAACAATTTTGTGTCATCTGCAAATTTGATTATCTCACTCGTCGTATTTCTTTCCAGATCATTTATAAATATATTGAACAGTAAGGGTCCCAATACAGATCCCTGAGGCACTCCACTGTCCACTCCCTTCCACTGAGAAAATTGCCCATTTAATCCTACTCTCTGTTTCCTGTCTTTTAGCCAGTTTGCAATCCATGAAAGGACATCGCCACCTATCCCATGACTTTTTACTTTTCCTAGAAGCCTCTCATGAGGAACTTTGTCAAACGCCTTCTGAAAATCCAAGTATACTATATCTACCGGTTCACCTTTATCCACATGTTTATTAACTCCTTCAAAAAAGTGAAGCAGATTTGTGAGGCAAGACTTGCCCTGGGTAAAGCCATGCTGACTTTGTTCCATTTAACCATGTCTTTCTATATGTTCTGTGATTTTGATGTTTAGAACACTTTCCACTATTTTTCCTGGCACTGAAGTCAGGCTAACCGGTCTGTAGTTTCCCGGATCGCCCCTGGAGCCCTTTTTAAATATTGGGGTTACATTTGCTATCCTCCAGTCTTCAGGTACAATGGATGATTTTAATGATAAGTTACAAATTTTTACTAATAGGTCTGAAATTTCATTTTTTAGTTCCTTCAGAACTCTGGGGTGTATACCATCCGGCCCAGGTGATTTACTACTCTTCAGTTTGTCAATCAGCCCTACCACATCTTCTAGATTCACCGTGATTTGATTCAGTCCATCTGAATCATTACCCATGAAAACCTTCTCCATTACGGGTACCTCCCCAACATCCTCTTCAGTAAACACCGAAGCAAAGAAATCATTTAATCTTTCCGTAATGGCCTTATCTTCTCTAAGTGCCCCTTTAACCCCTCGATCATCTAACGGTCCAACTGACTCCCTCACAGGCTTTCTGCTTCGGATATATTTTAAAAAGTTTTTACTGTGAGTTTTTGCCTCTACAGCCAACTTCTTTTCAAATTCTCTCTTAGCCTGTCTTATCAATGTCTTACATTTAACTTGCCAATGTTTATGCTTTATCCTATTTTCTTCTGTTGGATCCTTCTTCCAATTTTTGAATGAAGATCTTTTGGCTAAAATAGCTTCTTTCACCTCCCCTTTTAACCATGCCGGTAATCGTTTTGCCTTCTTTCCACCTTTCTTAATGTGTGGAATACATCTGGACTGTGCTTCTAGAATGGCATTTTTTAACAATGACCATGCCTCTTGGACATTTTTTACTTTTGTAGCTGCTCTTTTCAGTTTTTTTCTAACAATTTTTCTCATTTTATTAAAGTTTCCCTTTTGAAAGTTTAGCACGAGAGCCTTGGATTTGCACACTGTTCCTTTTCCAGTCATTAAATCAAATTTGATCATATTATGATCACTATTGCCAAGCGGCCCCACCACCGTTACCTTTCTCACCAAGTCCTGTGCTCCACTGAGAATTAGATCTAAAATTGCTCCCTCTCTCGTTGGTTCCTGAACCAATTGCTCCATAAAGCTATCATTTATTCCATCCAGGAACGTTATCTCTCTAGCGTGACCCGATGATACATTTACCCAGTCTATATTGGGGTAAGTGAAGTCTCCCATTATTACTGCACTACCAATTTGGTTAGCTTCCCTAATTTCTCTTAGCATTTCACTGTCCATCTCACCATCTTGACCAGGTGGACGTTAGTAGACCCCTATCACTGTAGTCTTCCCTGACACACAAGGGATTTCTACCCATAAAGATTCAATTTTGTATTTAGTCTCATGCAGGATGTTTATCCTGTTGGACTCTATGCCATCCCGGACATAAAGCGCCACACCTCCTCCCGAGTGCTCCTCTCTGTCATTGCGATATAATTTGTACCCCGGTATAGCACTGTCCCATTGGTTATCCTCTTTCCACCATGTCTCTGAGATGCCAATTAAGTCTATGTAATCATTTACTGCTATACATTCTAATTCTCCCATCTTACTTCTTAGACTTCTGGCATTAGCATATAAACATTTCAAAGTTTGTTTTTTGTTTGTATTTTTATTCTGCTTTTTAATTGATAGGGATAAGTTAGAATTTTTTAGCTCAGGTGAGTTTTTAGTTACAGGCACTTGGACTACTTTTCTAATTATTGGAACCTCACTGTCGGGATGCCCTAATTCTAATGCATCATTAGTATCCTTTAAAGATACCTCTCTCCGAACCATGCGCTGCTGAGCGACTGTCAAAGGCTGATACTGCCTGGGGCCCATTGCGGGCGAGAGACAGTAGATTAAAAATCTCAAGCACGGTCTTCTGATACTGCCTTCCTTTACTTAAATAATTTTTGGCAAATGATTTTGAGATATTTGTTGGCATTTGAATATAGTTCTACTTTCTCATGTGGAGGTTTTAAGGATAAATGTAGACCATCTTTACCATATAACCTTTTCCATACATGGCCCCAGAATTCAATGTTTTCAAAACCACTTTCTTCATACCATGTTTTGAGCCAGAAATTGAAGTTGTCTATATGGCAGAGCCATATATTTAATCTTCTTCCCTAGATTTTGGAAATCTTTCTGTACTGCAAGGATACCATTTTAGCAAGGTCATTGGTTCCCAGATTGATGATAATATTCATAATTGAGTCTCTACTTTCTTCTGAAATTCCATTGACTATCTGTTTGGTTTTTCTACTGACTGAGGATCTTGGAAGACATTTAACTGCTGCTTCCCTATCAAAATGTTTTTCCCAAATTGGTTCCTCTTATGACTGATTCTCCCAACAGAAACATCTTCCTATTATGACCTTTGATAATATTTAACAGTTTCTTGGTACACTGGGTGACTACATCCTTTTCAGGCATCACCTCAGTTTTAATTGCTGGAGCCTTCTTCATTATCCAATGCAGAAAAGGCATTATGTAAGGGTAATAGCATGGAGAGTGGGTGTCTCTTCATCACAGGCCTTATTCTGACAGAGCCCACTGTATTCCATTTATTCTTGGGTTTCTGAATCCTGGATGTCTGACTTCTCTGTGGGAGTGGGGGTTGATACACAGGATGCTCCATAGTTGGGGAAATTGGATATATTCTTGTCACATGTCTCATTCTTCTAAATTCCACTGTAAACCATTTTTTCCTGAGTTTCTGAATCCTCTGCGGGAGTTGGGAGAAAGATACTGTTTGGTGCAAGGAAGAGGAAGTTAATAGAAACCTGAATAATTTCACTCTTAGATAAGTCAGCTCCTTTTTCATTTCAGACAGCTAGAGGCAATATAGACAATCTTTAATTCTCCAAATGATAGGCATTGGGAAATAAGCACCACAATGTTTGCACAGCTTTTATGGATTTGGATTCCTCTAGGACTAGGGACCTCCATGAAGTTAGCAAGTAGCACATTTAAAACTAATTGGAGAAAGTGTTTTCACAGTTAAACTCTGGAGTTTGTTGCCAGAGGATGTGGTTAGTGAAGTTAGTGTAGATGGGTTTAAAAAAGGTTTGGATAAGTTCATGGAGGAGAAGTCCATTAACTGCTATTAACCAAGTTATCTTAGAGAGTAGCCTCTGCTATTACTGGCATCAGTGGCATGGGATCTTCTTAGTGTTTGGGTACTTGCCAGGTTCTTTTGGCCTGGATTGGCCACTGTTGGAAACAGGATGCTGGGCTCGACGGACCCTGGGTCTGACCCAGTATGGCAATTTCTTATGTTCTTACTGAATGAAAGACATTTTGTTAATAATGATTAATTAATCCCTTATCTAACTAGATAAATGAAGGTTGACAGACGTGCCGCAAATGCGCAGTAGAGAGCAGCTCTACTGCGCATGTGCGGGCGAGCACGTCGGTCTTAGGCAGCGTCAGGAAAAAAAAAACATGGTGGCGGTGGCGGGTGGCAGCGGCAGCGGCGGTAGCAGCAGCGGGCGGCGGCAGCGGCCAGTAGCGAGGGAGGGAGGAGAGAGAGAGAGGGAGGGACGGACTGAGTGAGAGGGGAGGGAGGGAGTGGGAGAGAGGGAGTGGGAGGGAGTGACTGAGTGAGAGGGAGGGACTGAGTGGGAGGGAGGGAGGTACTGAGTGAGAGGGAGGGAGGGATTGAGTGA
The DNA here is from genome assembly GCF_901001135.1 of Rhinatrema bivittatum. Taxonomy (NCBI): domain Eukaryota; kingdom Metazoa; phylum Chordata; class Amphibia; order Gymnophiona; family Rhinatrematidae; genus Rhinatrema; species Rhinatrema bivittatum. The sequence goes on along the minus strand of NC_042618.1, from coordinate 465,404,228 downwards.
AGGGGAGGGACTGGGAGGGAGGGACTGAGTGAGGGGGAGGGACTGAGTGAGAGTGAGGGAGGAGTGGGTGAGGGAGGGAATATGGGGTGGGGAGAATGAGGGAGAGGTGAGAGTCAGGGATGTGAGTAAGTGGAAGGGGGAGAGGGAGAATGAGGGAGAGGTGAGAGGGATGTGAGTAAGTGGAAGGGGAGAGGGAGAGGTGAGAGACAGAGATGTGAGTAAGTGGAAGGGTAAGAAGTTGTGGAGCAGAGAAAAAGGGAGTGGAGGAGGGCGGAGGGGGAGGGGATGGGATTGAGAGAGGGTGGGGAGTGACTGAGGGAAGGGGAGAGGTGGGAGTGACTGAGGGAAGGGAGGGAGGTGAGAGTGAGGGGAAGGAGGCAGTGGGAGACAGAGGGTGAGGTAAGACTGAGTGGAGGAAAGGGGAGGAGTGAAACGAGGGGAAGGGGGAGAGAGGGAGAAAAAGTGTAGAAGGGTGCTGTGTTAGAAAATGGACTGAAAACAAAATGTAATGAGCCCGTTTTAACGGGCTTAAAGGCTTGTAGTCCTATAATTAAGGTATGGCAAAATTTAGGCTCTAGCAAAAGATTTTAAGAGGTATTTGAAATAAAAAATAAACGAATTATAAAATAAGCTAGTAAAGATTAATAGGCAGAATCTGAAAGCCAAATTTTACACACGCAGGAACTTTTTAAAGTCATCCTCTAAATTTGTAAGTAACTCTGCAGCATCACTTCCAGAACAAAAGTGAGAAAATGGAGAGATGTTACATATAATATTTTTCCTAAAAAAAAAAGTTTATCTATTTTTTGTCTGCACAAATATATTGTAGGCAGATTCCACTTTACCAAAATATGGCTGAAGTAATTGATTATGGCTGATATTTGAGCTGCCCTTCAAGTAAATGCTGGAAAAAAAAAAGCTATTTGTAGAAGAAGTACATTTTGCTGAATGTATAATAACCATACACACACCGCAAAAGAAAGCATGGACTTTAAAGGAATCCTTTATCATTTTAATGACAAAATATTCATCAGATTTATCTTCATTCACTTTTTCACTTTTTTAGTTATTAACCTTCAAGTTGTAATCAAAATATGATTGAAAGATTAAGTACTAATCAGTGAGTTCTTTGTACTACATTTTACCCATGAAATTACAGAATGCAGTGGGCAGAGGGGGAGAAAATCAAAGCTGTCCACAGTATCAGATAATTCTCCCACCGTCCATCCATCAACAGCTTTTCACACTTGATGTTGAAAAGGACCATCATTCAACTAAAACCAGATAATGCTAATGACAAAGGAATGAGAAAGCCAGGCAGGCAAGATGGATGGGCCGAAAAGACAGGGAAAAACAAAAATGCCAGAAAATGAAAAACAAAACCAAAAAAAAAAAAAAACCAAGGAAAAAGGATGCATTAGAAGGAAATAAAGAAAAAAGTAGCAATTTGTATGTTTAGAGAACAGAACCCATTCAAGCTATGGGGCCAGGGTACTTGAGTGGGTTTCTCCATTCTGGGACTCTAGGGAAACTGGTTAGTGCCTAGGTCCCTATGGCTTTATTTGCCATGATAGCCTGAATTATGCCCCTGTGACGTATTTGAAATTTTCTGAAGGAACAAAAGCACTATATAACCTCCACTTATGTCCCTTGTAAATAGTTTTTAAACGGAGGCAGAGCAACTCCAGCAGGGACTAGTCAGCCAAAAAGGCAGGAAAGATTTTTTTTTTTTTTAATTACCAATAACGATTAGGTATATCCGCTTGTAATGCTCCACACTAGTGTTTGTATAGCTGGCTCAAAAACATGTTGTCAAGCCAACATGACCATCCTGTCCTTTCAAATTAATGAAGTGAAATGTAGGCAAATCATAACATTATTTCCCTAGCCAAAGGACCTTTAGGTTTTTAACTTATCTTAAGCAAGCACAGTAAGGTTTTCGAATGGAAAACCAAGATTTTCTGTACCTGAAGTTCATCAGCCCTACATATGCCACTTTTATTGAGTGAGAGAATGTGGAAAGCCCCGAGTACATTGGCCAACTTATTACTTTATTTCTTTATCATCATTTCTTAATCGCTTTGCGGATTTAAATCGCCCAAAAGAATTACTTAGGTAGAAATTCCATCTCTAGTCCGAAAAATCAAGTTGTAGGTCCCATCTAGTGGATTATTGTGTGCCTGATTCTAAGTAATGTGAAATCAGTAACTTAATTTTCTGGTCACATAGTAATTTAGCTGAAGGAGCAAGGAGAGAGAATGCTTTTAACTTGACTTGTTGAAAGCACTTGGGAGTAATGGGATGGCCTATGCTACCATCGACGGTGACACAAACTGCCTCTTGAGGCTCTCAGTTTTCCTGATATGGGTGAAGTGCTTCTCTAAGAGCAGGCAGAAGTCAAGTTAAAGGTAGAAAATAGGGAAGTGCAGACCAAATTAGGGAAGTGCAGACCACTAACTTCACACGCAGTCACAGCAACATTTTATTATACTTCACAACAATATCATATCTGATCATTTTGCTACACATCTATATTTTATATTTTATAATATTATACTTATTTATTAATTGATACAGCTGGTTAAAATGCTAATAGTCGTTCTACAATTCCTCCCCTTTCATTTCCAAGTTATTCGTCCATGTTTTTTGTAACTTTCTCACATCCAAAATATTGTTTTAATTTTTGTTAAGTTTCATACTATATTTGTTGTTGTATTGGGAAATGTTCTCTACTTTGTTACTCTCTGCCTTTACCCACATTGTTAATTGTAAACCGGGTTGATGTGATTCCTATCATGAAACTCGGTATATCAAAAATAATAAATAAAAATAAAAATAAAAATAAATTAACTTTCAGGAGACTAGGCCCTCTTAAACTGTTGCAGAGAAATACAAATCAGATGGAACTAGTCCTGTACAGACGTTCCATATTCAGTGGGACATACTGAGTTTAGCATAGATAATTAGATATGAAGTTAAGTCTCTTCTATAGGCCAATTAAAAAAAAAATGTCGGAGCATCTAACATAGCCCCTTTGTCTCCTCCCAATCTCTCAGCCCTCTTTCTCCTCATCTGTTTCTTATTAAGGATGCAATTTCATTTCATTTTTTATAGTGTCCCACTCTTACCCCACATTGCCGAAATTAAGAAAATCTAAACTCCTTGCCTCCCCCTCTCAAAGCATCTTACCCCGTCCTCCATCCATTGTGTCCTCGGTTCAAATCATGTAGGAGTGCTCCCAGTTACTCCTGCCCCATGGGCTGGCACCATTTTGAAAAACAGTATCGATGGGGCGGGGTTGATTGGGGATTGTTTCTTGTCTGATTTGGTCTGTGGACCCCTGTGGATGGCGCAAGATGCAGGTGGAAGAGATAAGAGGCAGGCCCGGCTGCGGCTCCAATCTGGATGGTGGGGGCCTTCCAGGGTCTTTGTTTGCTGCTGGTTTGATCTTGCATTTCAGTCATATTTCCATCCCCTAAGGAGAGCTTGCTCCCTGCATGGCTACCCACCCCTAATCACAGTCCTGGGTGATCATTGCAGCTTTAGTGTAAAGCAAGGTGATTATACCTCTTGGGGAATCTAATAGTGAATAAAGTATTTTATTCTCACTATTTGTAGTTAGCTCTGGACTTCACTTACCTCCTTGGGTGTATTTCTTTCAAGCGATGTGGCTTCACAGCAAATCGCTGCAGATAAGTAATAATAAAACTAATATATGATTACCTTGATCATCGATGGAGATACATAGTATATTGTGGGGTGCTGAATGAGGAGACCTGCAACCTATTTTTCCTCTCTCTATAAGTGAGAATGAGTCATTTATTTGATTAATGATGTTAGAAAACGTATTAAAGTTACTATTATGTTTATTTTATATTTATATTTGCTGTTGCATATGGTTACTTTTGATGTTTACTGCTTTGAGCAAGCTGCTATTGGAAAGGCAGGCTACACATTTAAAAAAAAAATCAAGTCAAAGAAACTGATCTTTAGAAACAATAAGTACTCTGTGGCAGTCTCATCACAGGGCACCTGCCCTTTCCTGACATTTACAGGATTAGGAGCTGTAAAGAACCTATGACTTTGTCTCCTTTATATGCAAAGTCATATAAATTAGGAACCATGAGTGGTGATCTTGAATGAAGTTCAAGCGAACTCTGCCGATTGCTTTGACCCAGGCAAAATGACCCAAGCGTTCATCAGCATCCCCTGCCGTCGAGCGGATCTGCTTGGGATGAGACCTTGGGAAGCAGCAAGATGCTTGCAAGATCAATGGGCACATTTCTGCCAAAACCACCACCGCTAAAAGATATCTATATATACATACATACATAGAAATATATATATATACATACATAGAAATATATATATACATACATGCATAGCAATATATATATATACATACATAGAAATATATATATACATACATGCATAGCAATATATATATATACATACATAGAAATATATATATACATACATGCATAGCAATATATATATATATATATACATACATAGAAAAAATATATATATATAGTGTATATACTTGAAACTTATGCAGATGCTTACTTAACACAACACATTTTGCCAATTTTCACTCACTTGGCATTTTGCCCCCCAGGGATTTGACATTTGCCAGGCAGAATCAGTGTCCCAGTTTCTGTCAGTCTGGCTCCTATGCTTATGAAACTCATTGAAATTCAGAGGTAGCGCAGGTGAATGCCTTTTCCCACAATTTCATTCAACATAAGAAGAGGTGTTACACAATGCAATTGACTTAGCTCATTGTATCTGAATACTAATAATGTTGTTAAGTCGCCTTGAGCATTACTTCTAAAGGTGGCTAAAACAATCCAATATACATATTTAGACTTTGCTTATTAAATAAAAATGCATCCATGTTTTTTAATTTCTTTCTGTCCATCCGTCCATCTCTACCGCTGATGTCAGATGCAGGACTAGCGTGTGAGCAGACAAATAAAAAAACCGGAAGCGTAGAAGCCGCAGGCGGGGAGAAAGTTTGCGGCTGGCAGGAAGCCTAGGCCCCTCCAGGAAAAGGTGAGGATCAGCTTCCAGTGACCAAGAGTGAGAGCTCTGGAGTGAGACTGGGGAAAAGAAAAGAAAGAGTGGCAGTGGGGGAAGGGGAAGGGGAAGGGGGGGATGGGAAGCACCTGCCCCCACTGCTTTTGACATAGCTGATGATCATCACCCTCTATTCCTTGGACGTCGGGATTCTGCTCTCTGCCGGTTTTCTTCTTCCCTCCCCCATCCACGCTTTTGCTGCCCTGGCTGCTGGTCCTTCCTCCACTGCTATTCTGGTCATTAGCATACTATTTAAATGTTCAGCATAAGTGAGCAGGTTCAAATTTGAAGCTCGCGCGTGTGTGCTAAGTAGTGCACCTTTTGCCCCGTGTCAGATGCTCAGTGCACAGCGCTTAGCACACAAGGTTAAGGGTAATGCGCTTTTAGTATTATACTGTAGGTCCCCTAATCTGGTGATATGTGAAAAACTGAAAAGAATGCATTACATTTCTCTGAACTCTTCTCAAACTTGCTTTTTAAATTATTTATTTTTTCACAGTAGATTCTTTCTGCTCCCTTGGGTTTCCAGCTCAATTGAAAACAAATTGTATTGGTATAGGATGCAATAAACCTTCATTCACAGCTATCCCAGGTTCACACACACTCACACACACACACACACACACTTATTTATTTATTTATGTATATGCATCTGCTATTTTGCATTTTCCTAAGGGAGGACACAAGGTGGATTACATGAAGGAGGCAGGCATTGTGTGCACAAGTAATTGATACATACAGATAAGATATGCAGATAAGAGGTGGATTGCAAGTTGAGTAGCAATAAAGAGGATGCAATAATATAAGCTGCATATATAGGTATAGATGTTTAAAGAAATAAGTTAAAGAGTCAGATGTCGATGACTCGGAAATGAGCAAAACCTGGGGAATTCACAGGTGCCAGAGAATAAGCCTCTGCGTTAGAGTCTAGGGGAAGGCCTGGCTAAAGAACCAGACTTTGATTTTTTTTTTCTGGAAGGAGCCCTCCACACCAAATGTCTCTCGAGCACTGTAACAGGAGTTAGGTGGCATGAGGGGGGGAGGGGGGGTCAAAAGAGTCGTAGAGTTGTGTTGGTAGTTGGTTGATTAGAGCTGTATCTGTGTTTTGCAGCCATGTTTCGGTAAAGGCACAGATATCAGGTTGGGTGTCCAGGAGGTGGTCGTTGAGCAAATGTGATTTTTTTGAGAGTGATTGAGAGTTGAGGAGAGTTAGGGTGATTAATGAAAGACCCAGGAATTGGGTTAGAGGATAGATCAAATTCTGAATGCTGCCTTCACACAGCAATCACACGCGGCCCTAGAGGGGCTTTAAATTGAAAGGTTCCACCGGCGCCACGCGCCGAGCGTTGAGCGCCAAAGGAGAGCATCAAAGGGGCAGGCCCCTTTGTGCGCCCCTTCGTGCAGCCCCTCAGAGAAGACGCTACCATCCACCTGCTGCATCTTATCGCTACAACCTCAACTCCTCACAACTTATCTTAAAGGTATTCGCTTCAGACTGCTTCAAATTCACCACTATCTCTGCTGTCACCACACCCATCAACCTCCTGAGGACAGGATATCACCCAGGGTATGTGCTAGACGGAGTTGTCGGCATAAGAACACCACGGTACTGTCTGTTTTGGAATCAACGTCACTCATGCCAGCAAGTTTGAGTCGGGAAACCATCCACAGCAGATCTTCGTCAATCCCAACTCATACTACAACCATCCAGCACTCATCTCTTCCAGCAACCATCCAACACTCTTCTATACCAGCAATCTTCCAAATTCTTCTAAAAAACCTCCATGCTACAAACATACCCCATTCCTATTATCTCACACTCATTCCTTAACAGAGATAAACTACCCTTGCTCAATCTTCAACGCTCAAAGAGATCACTGATTCCCATCATGATCTCTCCTCTAACCCAATTCCTGGGTCTTTCATTAATCACCCTAACTCTCCTCAACTCTCAATCACTCTCAAAAAAATCACATTTGCTCAATGACCACCTCCTGGACACCCAACCTGATATCTGTGCCTTTACCGAAACATGGCTGCAAAACACAGATACAGCTCTAATCAACCAACTACCAACACAACTCTACGACGTCTTCTCTCTACCTAGACTTAAAAAAAGAGGGGGCGGAAGAGGGGGCGGAATATTGTTAGCCGCAAAAAAGAACTGAGACTATCCCAACAAGCTTTTAAATCGACAACCAAACTGGAAATTGAATTATTCAAATCTAACCAGCTTCAAATTTGTCAAATTTACGCCCCGCCTGGGCTCCTTGAATCCAACCCTTCTCCTCTCATCGAAATTATAGCTAAACACATCAATACGAACTCCCCAGCTATCATTTTAGGAGACTTCAACATCCATGTTGACTCCCCGTCTCCCACCTCCAACTGTGAAGCCCTCCTTTCTTCTTTCCAGGCCATGGGCTTCAAACAAATTATAAACAGACCCACTCATAAAGCAGGCCACACGCTGGACCTCATATTCTTAAATGAATCCATCTCGCCCACCTCCCCCCCCCCCACCTGTACCCCCATCCCATGGTCAGATCACTCGCTGATTTCCACCGAATTATTAATAAAGAAACAACCGACTCCCATCATCCCTAAATCTACTATCCAATTCAGAAAACCCTGTTCCATGGATGCCCTCAGCTCCAGCCTTGCCAAAGACCTTACTAACTTGGACCTCTCCAACGCCGACACTGCTATGACCTCTTGGCTAAACATCACGTGCTCAGTAGCAAATAAAATATGCCCCTTGTCTTCCAAAGTTATCAACCCAGCCCATCCTAACAAAAAACCCTTGTTCTGAATAGAATTAGAAAATCTCAAAAAAGACCTCCAACACAAAGAACAATGCTGGCGTAAGGACCCCTCTCCCACTTCCCAAGCTTCTTATAAAACTGCTATGAACCATTACAGGATCACCATTCTATGTACTAAGCGAGATTTCTACGCCAAAAAAATACATAGCTTCCTATACGACCCAAAAACATTATTCTCATATGTTGCAACCCTTACCTCTCCTGTTCCTCCAACCATCCCAGAAGAAGAAGCCCAAAACAAATCTACGGAACTGGCATTATTCTTCGACAACAAAATAAAAAATCTACTCGCTCCTCTGACAACATCAAACACCCAGCCTCCACCTGGCCAAAACCCTCCCCCAGCTATCCATAAACCAACACTAGAATCATTTGAACTCACATCCTCCCTGAAAATCGAATCTATAATCAAGAAACTGAAGCCTTCGGCACATCCAACAGACCAAATACCTACCAAACTCTTAATCACCATCCTTAACACCATAGCCAAACCACTGCTGATATCATTAATTGCTCCCTCGCTCAAGGATCTGTCCCGGACTCATTAAAAACTGCTTCTCTGAAACCCCTACTAAAAAATCCTAACCTGGTTCCAGCCAACCCTGTAAACTTCTGCCCCATTGCCAGCTTACCTTTCATAGCCAAAATAATGGAAAAACTGGTCAACAACAGACTCACAGATTACCTTGACTCCCATAATATTCTCTACCCTTCTCAATTCGGTTTCCGGAAATGCTTAAACACGGAATCTCTCCTACTCTCGCTAATGGGCAACATCCTGATGGGTCTTGACAAAGGCCAATCCTACCTTCTAGCTCTTCTCAACATTTCTGCAGCGTTCGACACAGTTAACCATACAATCCTCATCAACCGTCTGATGGAAATCGGCATCACTGGCTCGGCACGCATCTGGTTTAAATCCTTCCTCAACAACAGGCACTACAAAGTCAGAATAAATGATAAAGAATCCCACCCCGTCCCTTCCAATCAAGGAGTACCCCAGGGTTCTTCGCTATCCCCTACCCTGTTTAATATCTATCTGCTCCCCCTTTGCCAATTACTAAAAAGCCTCAACCTTACCCACTATATATACGCTGACGACGTGCAGATCCTAATCCCCATTACGGACCCCATCTCTAGTACACTAAACTTCTGGAACAGCTGCCTTCACTCCATCAACCTCCTTCTTTCCAATCTCAATCTGGTTCTTAATATGTCCAAAACAGAACTCCTTGTCATCTCTCCCAATGATAATAACCCCCTTGTAAGCAACACAATCATTCCACTAGTAAACCAGGTGAGAGACCTTGGTGCCACTCTGGACTCTAGAATGAACTTCAAAAAGCTCATCAACACCACCACAAAGGAATGTTTCTATAAGCTAAATGTTCTAAAACAGCTAAGACCTCTACTACACTTTCATGATTACCATTCAGTCCTTCAAGCCATACTGTTTTCAAAGATGGACTACTGCAACGCACTGCTACTCGGTCTCCCTGCCTCCTCAACTAAACCACTACAGATGCTGCAAAACGGCCAGGATACTTACAAACTCTTGTCGTAAAGACCACAACACACCGATACTAAAAAACTTACACTGGCTACCCATTCACTATAGAATACTGTTCAAGACACTGACCATCATTCACAAAACCATCCATCAGCAATCCTCACTCCAACTCACCATCCCTCTCGAACTCCATTCCTCCTCAAGACCGATTAGATCCGCATACAAAGGAGCCCTCCAGGCCCCCCCAAACAAATCCTCCATTCACAACTCCACTCAAAAACGAGCACTGTCCACCGCCGGACCTCATCATTGGAATTCACTACCTCTGGATCTATGCCAGGAACAATGCCATCTTTCATTTAGAAAGAAACTGAAAACTTGGCTATTCTCTCAAGCCTACCCCTAAAGGGTCATCCCCCTACTAGCATTGACTCTCATACCTCTTCCTTATCTCCTTTCCCCCTCACCTGGACCTGTTAACCCATCCCCCTGGCCCCTTCCCCACTCTCCGGCCTCTGCCCTCCCCCCCCCCCCCCCCCTTGGCTGCCTCCTCTGCCCCTTACCCAAAGGAACAGTTATGCTTGAACTGCTTATTTAAATTAGCTGCTAATTCAAATTGTTTTCTGCGACTTTAATCAATTGTTTTCTGTTATCTCACATTAACTCTTTAGTTGAGTTATGTTAACCTAATTCTCTCTCTCTCAACGGCCCTGAATTATACTCCCTGTTTAATGTAACTTTCTTTCTTCTAGTTAAATGGTTTCCCCTTGTCTGCTGTAAACCGGTACGATAAGACTATGTCTTGAGCATCGGTATATTAAAAATAAATAGATAAATAAATAAATTAATCCCCAGTCCCACTTGGCATGGGAAGCAGAAACTGGGTCCCAGGGATCAATCCATTTTCTTTTGCATGGCACTATGATTTTAAGGACTTGGATATTTGCACACTCATTCTTTCTTTTCAGTGACTTAGGATGGTCACTGCATGAAGTCACAAAATATTGGCACTTACTGGAGACTTGATAGAAGTAACAGATTTTCTGCAAACCCTTCCCGAGAAGATTAGGAAGACTTTCCCATAGTGTAAATGGAGAACTGGGAAGCCCATATACCCCTTGTGAGGGTAATTTTAGCACAGCCTGAACAGAGCTAAAATTTGCGGGTAAATTTAAACTTTAGGCTGAATTTCTGAAGTGGACTTACAATTCCGCTTTGAAAGCTCACTGGTGTCCCTGGTATGCGCCAACATACGTGGGTGAAGTTACACCTGCTTCAACGCTGTGTGCATGGAGATCTGCGTGCATACTTCCGAATATGGAAAGCATGGACGGAAATCCTTTCAGCACCCCCAACTCTTACCCCAGCAATGCCTCTTCCTGATGCTGGTAAATGGTCATGTGAAAACAGGCTTGGCCTGCATGTTTACCCAGGGGTTGAAGCACTTTGAATATCAAGCCCTACATGGCCACTTCAGTCATTGACGATGGCTATAGCTGGCTCGCCAACTGGAGCCTGGTTTGGTGTTAGGTGCTTACTTTATATAAGTTTGTTTTCTCAAGATGGCCTCTATCACTCTTCCTTTCTTCTGCCTCTTTACATCCTGTTTCTTTTTTCTTCTTCTAGTCATCATTTTTTATCATTGTATATATATAAGTGTCATCATTTTCTTTCTTTCTAATATTGTGATGTTTGAATGCTGTTCGTAAAGAGGGCAACATTGAAAGCCATTTCTGGGGATAAAAAAAACCCCACAGAAGAGGGGGGACTTTGCATACTGCCCAACCTCTCGGTGAGTTAAAATAATGCACGGTCTTCAGCAGTGCATCCTAGAGGCTTTTCTGGATACAGGTTTGATTATTGAAACCTACCTGCATATTTCTCGACAGAGAAAGTCTCTGCGGGTAATTTTTTTTCCAGGGGCGATAATCAAAAGCAAAAACCTGCGTACACTTTTGCATTTATTATCGGTTCAGACTATGGGGCGGGGGAAGAAAGTATCCGCAGAGATTTAACCAAAGTGCACAGATTTGATTATTGCCCCCTGTGCTCCTTAATACTTTTAAAATTAGAACTAAAAAAAAAATATATATATATAAATATATATATATTTATTTATTATTTATTTTTAGATTTTTATATACCGGTGTTCCTATATGAAATAAAGATCACATCGGTTTACATTGAAACAGAACATGAAAATTGCCAAAAGGCATTACATAGAACAAGGTTATGAAACTTGGAACAGTGTACATAAGTTCAAAATTTAACAATAACGTTGTAACATTGATGACCAAAAGATAAAGGAGAAAAAAAAAAAAGAAAAGACTTAAACAATTAAGTTGACAGGTCTTATTGAGCATAAAAATTATAACGTATATATATATATATATATATATATATATAATCCCACTGTCTGTGAGCTACGGGTCTGGCCCGTTGTCCAAGTTTCTCAAAGACATCAAAAACAGAATCCAGGGTCCAACTTGATCTTTTGCTTTCATTTTTTTAAATATCTAAATAACAACTGAAACAAGAACTTTGCAGCTTCTGGTGCAGTTGTGTGCTCGTTATCGCAGGGTTGTTGCGATTTTCCTCTGGTTTATAACAGATGGTTGATGCCTAAGCCTAATGGAAACGCAGACTCATTTTCTTCTTGGTCTGAAAAACTGTTTTAGGGGAAAAGTGAGTGCATTTGTGGCTCAGGTATGGATTGTTAAGTATTGGGCGCATTATCACTGTAATCGGATTATGGATACTATCTGCAGCATTTAAAAAAAAAAATAAAAAGGTACTTTTGCAGGACTGCTATTTATTGCAGACATTCTACAGGTAAATGGAGTAAGGAAAGATATTCCCCGATGAGAGAAATTGAGCTCTGAATGTGATTTCTTGGGGGTGAAAGGGGGGGAGAGGCTGTTCTTTCACGCTCTCCTGACCTGGGGAGCGTGTGGGTGTAAAGAAGAATGGATCCTGGTGGGAGCAGATTGGCCCAGGGGATGGGAGTTTATCTTGCTAGGTTTTGGGTTGCATAAGCACATAAGGTTTCATTGTGCTGCCCCCTCCTGGCATAGCCGGATTGACTTCACTGATCTGTCCTGAGATGGGGGAGACAGTTTGGCTCTTCTAGTTATAGTATTTTCTTGCTGTGCAGAGAATTTCTTTTCTTTTTTTTTGTATAAAGCATGCACTATATTTATTGAATTGTTTGAGCTACAATAAAGTGTTTCCTTGGATATATGCATTGTCTCTTCAGTCTGATGGCGCTTGTTGAAATTCACTTGCTTGAAACAAAAAAACATCAACATGGAAAAAAGGTAAAAAAAAAAAAAAAGAGAGAAAAGTAAACTTACCCAAGATAACAATATATTGTTTCTAATTAACAGCAGCTTCCAAGAGCTTGGAGTTTTTGTTGTTTAATTCAGGACTCTAAGTAACTTTAAAAATGATTGAGAATAAGAAAAAGAAAATTTACTGAATAATTATTAAAAAGAGCCAAGCCCTTATTTGTTCTTAGTTTAATAGGGATATCTTGCCTTTTTTTGACACAAATTAAAGAATTGTGAATATTTTCAACCATTTCTCATGTATTGACATAATATACTTGTAAGAATGTGCTTTTTTACCTACTGTGCTTGCTGGGAAGGAAAGGAACTCATTATCATATCCTAGTTTCCATGGAAATAAGGCACTGCCCACACTGGGCTATTTGAGAAATTAGATGAGGCATCTGCTTTTGTTGGGTTATTTCCACTACAATGTTAATTCAGTCTTGAAGAATGATATGTAAGCCTCTTTTTCTAAAAAAAAAAAAAAGTATTTACAGACTTAGGAGGTAATTTTCATAGAAGTCCGTGTGGCCCCATACACGTGTGCATATGACCGCACCGAAATCTACAGCATTTTATAACCTGCGCATATCAGGTATATGCAGATTATAAAATATGCCTATGTCTATCCCCCTTTATATGCGCATATGTTTGGTGATAAGCGAATACCTGCGATGCATTGAAAAGTGCATACTTTTCCTTCCTAATTTGTAAAAATATGCACATGCATTTTTACGAACAAAAAATATATATAACTTGGTCGCCTAAAGCCCTAATTTATAACCAGAAGTAGGTGTACAAAAAAACATGCGCGTGCAATTGAAATCGCAAGCCTGCCAATACCACCACCAGTTCACCTATTCCTTCTCCTAATTCTGCGCCCTGAACTCCCCCCAGTACACCCACTTCTCCCATCCTTGCAATAGCAGACGAGTCCGACATCAGGTACGCTAGCTAATTAGCTGATGTAAAATTGTGTGAATAAGTTGCCAAATCCATTCGTGTAAGTTTCTTACAAAATAGCCCTGCTCCGGAATGCCCCAGACTACCCCTTATATGTGTGTGCAAATGTGCGCATGAAACAAAAAATGCATGCATACTTTTCATGTACCTAAAATAGTGCATACGTGAGTACAAGCTGCATATGTGCTAATTTTATGTGCAGGGCTGGATTCTGGGGTGGGCGAGCAAGGCGTTTGTCCGGGTTGCTGTGAACTGGGGTATGCTGTGGACATTGCCAGCATCATCCATCCTGTGGTGTCATGGACCGCAGCAGATCCTAATCCTGCCATGGCCGAAGAGAGGCCCGGTGGCTGCAGCAGATCCCAGGGCACCATTTCCCCCAAATCTTGCCCTGTTTGTGTGCACAACTATTTTGAAAAATAACCCAATAGGGTTTGATCTAATTGTGGAAAGCAGGAATGTTTCTCCTTTTGCATGTGGGAAGTTCTCATTGTCCCCTGCTTTACCACATATATTACACTTTTGGGAGGATCCTTATGGAAATTCCTACATGTCTCTAGGCATTCTGGTTCTACAAAATAGGCAGCCTACCCAGCTGTGTTACCAGATAGCAGCAGGTTATCAGACTACAGCACTTCTGCATCTGGTAGTCTCAAGTGACTTCCTTAAGAAAAGCAGGAGAACAGGTCTACAGCTGGATCGCATATTCCCCTATTGCATCTATGGATTTGTAGCTCTGCTTTTTTCCACCTATAGAGCAGCCAATTGAGCACAACTAAAATTCGTATTGCTGGGGTCAAGAATTCAGCTGGGTGGTTTCGAGTGCCCTTTCAGAGGCTTTCAGATTGCGTATTAATTAAAGTTCAGTATTGGTTTCTCTCCTTCGTCGGCTCATTGATCTCTGTAGCTGTTTTTTGTTTTTTTTTAATTACGGAGGGACGGATTCACCCATATCTGGAAATTAAAATAATTTCCAGAAGAAAGTTAGCCATTAACTTTAGCAAATACAAATGATCCCATCCTATGTTGAAACAAAAATATGACTCAGAGGCCCCACATGTCTTGAGAAACAAAATCACTTATTCCCACACTTTAATCACCATTTAAAGATGCTGGAAATAATGTTTCCTGCTCCATGAGAAATAATAGGGGGAAAGGAAAATTAGAAGTGACTGAAATACATCATTCCTGGTGGGAATAATATTGCCGTGAGTAGAAGAAAGTTAAAAATAATGCTCTACAGGAGATAAGGAAAGCAAGCATGTTTATAGAATAAGAATCAAGCTTAATACCAAGGTTTCATCCCATTTTCATAATTAGGGGTGAATTTTCAAAACTTTACGTGGATAAAGATGAGCATATATGCAATGCATATTACTAGCCTCTATTCACTTATTCTGCATTATATAAAAGTTGAAAATACATGAATATTTTCACTTTTGCGTGCACATATAGTAACTAGTAACATTTATTTATTTATTTATGCACATATCGGTTTACAAGACAACATAGTAATGACAGCAGAAAAAGACCAAAAATGGTCCATCTAGTCTGCCCAGCAAGCTTCCCAAGGTAGTAACTGCCGGGTTACCCCCCCCTCCCCCCGTTTCTCTTAAGAAAGGGAAGGTCTACGGGCAAGCCAGGGCAAGGCCTACAGTTAAGCGCGAAGGCTGCTATTTTAAAAGATTCACACTACTAAAGTGTACCCCTTATCTCCATTATATGCAATCCGAAAAGCCCAGGAAAGGGCACCTGTTTCTCTCAGAATTAGAGGGATTTATTTTCAGCCACTTCAGATTTTCCACTTAGGACAAAATAACTTCTTTTGCTAGGCTAGAAACTTACAATAAATCCTTAGCTTGGAATACACTTCTGATAATTAGCTTAGCAGATATGAACAAATAAGAAGAAATATAAGACATCACCTTGGCTGCAGCTTGCTCATACTTTAACACACTCCTAACTTGTTAGCCCATTGATAATAAGCCAGGAATTAACCCCTTCTCACCACTTTGAAGATCCCTGGTCTCTGAACTGTGAAGGAAGTGTCAGGACCAAACGTGGCCCCTGTCTCTGAAGCAGCTGTGGGTCTCGCCCCTGAAGGAGGGCAGAGGACTTGCCTAGTTCCTTGGAAAGACTCTGAGAAGAGTCACTCTGAATACCATAGCAGGGCTGGAGAGCTCTTCCCTGCGACACTGGATCTGGTCGGTCAGCGTAGTCACAGGGTGGGGCAGGGAGCAATGTCTCAGGGGTCTTCTTGCTGGTCTGTGGAATCTGGTGTTATGATTGTGGACCCTTGGCCCGGGACAGGGATTAGTGCTACCATGGAGGGGCAGCCCCCAGTGGTTCCCGTCGCCAGTAGGTAGCAAGAGTAAGGTCAACCCAACTGGAGCTTCACCTATACCAGCCCTCGTTCCCCACCAAGGCCGGCAGGTCTTAAGTGTGGGTTGCCTCAGTGAAGCAGGGGAGATGAGTGGTCAGGAGTCCGGGTCAGGGCTGGCAGCGGAGATGCAGAACAAGAGTCCAATCCGAGGATCTGGGGCAGGCAGCAGACAAGCAGAGACAAGGAAACCAGGCCAGGGGTCAAGACTGGCAGCAGACGAGCGAAGACGAGAAGCAAGCCAATGGTTGGAACCAGGAAATCAAGCCGAGGAAGAGCACACAGGAACTGGAGTATGAAGGAAGGAGCGAGGACCGGAGCGGAGCAGGAACAGGAGCTGGATCAGGAACTGGAACAGGAGCTGGATCAGGAACTTCAGACAGGAACCAGGAGACAACGGAACTCAGCAACTAGCACTCCGAGGAGACGACCTGTTGCTAAGGCAAGAGGCTGAAGACTGAGGCTGAGTTTAAATAGCCCTCAGCTTAGACATCATCAGAAGGGGCTGGACCGGAGTATCCCGCCCTGGGCCCTTTAAGAGGCGGAGACTCCCGCGTGCACGCGCCTAGGGAGAGCTCCGTAGGAAGCAGGGCGGTGGCGTTCGAGCCGCGTGGGAGGCTGCAGTCAGTCGGCCCCATAGCAGGGGACGATGTGCCGACCAGGAGGAGCACCGGCTCGCAGCAGGAAGGTAGGGGGTGCCAGCCGTGGTCTGCCGTGGCTGAGACCCACAACATCTGGGGAGCCACCACCACGAGCCCTTTTTCCTCAGGCATTTTAAAGCCAGTGTATGCATATTCAGAGGCTTAATACTAATTTAGGCCTGGATTTTCTTATGGCGCAGAGCTCACTGAATCCCGCGGTAACGGGGGGGGGGCGGGCCTGCGAAAGCCGGCAGCAATCGCACCACCGCGGTGTTATCGCTGCCGGCTTTCGCACCCAATAGCGCCACCGTGAAAGGTGGCGCTATTGGGTGCGCTACTGGCGGCGATAACGGGTCTTACCTTATCGCCGCCAGTGATGTTACTGCCGCGTCTGCCCCGACGCTGCCCCGACTCCTCCTCTTCCGGTCCCGACTCTGCCCCAACTCCGCCCCTATCAAGCTATCGCCCGTGAAAAGTCCTTTTTTGCGTGCGATACCGATAGAAAATGACCCCCTTAGGGACTTGAGTCCAATTCTGACTGGGTCCTTCTTCACGTAGACTTCTTGACACCCCCTCAGCTTGACCATCATGTAGGCGCGTGACAGAGAGCTGACCAGGTCTTGTGGTAGGGCTGACCGATCTGACACAGCCACTTTGTGATTGGAGAGTCCCGTCTCAGACAGAGCTGAGCCATGCTGACAGGTCTGGATCTGTTTTTATGCATACACACCGGGCCTGCAATGTCTTTCTGAGCCCCACAGCCCCTCAGCATGTACGGCAGACTTGCTTGCGCTCTCTGCCGGGTTTGCTACGACAAGACTCCTGTCGTTATCAGAGGCCCTTGTAAATAGCGCCTGCTTGGCAATCAGATAATTCAGTCACAACTGCAGCTAGCTGGAAAATCAGCTTTTCTGTGTCTCTCTGAAACACGGGCCACGTCTCCACTGGAGTCAGAGCACCCATTTTGCTACATGTACAGTAATAACTTGGGGGGTTTATTCCTACAGTAAGACAAGGAAATTAACCAGATGCTTGAATGTTTTAAAATTGGCCAATTTACACACCTAAATTGGCCAAATTTCAAAGCATACACACATCGAGGACATTTTTTACATTCCGCTTTCTTGGCACTTCAAAGAGGATCACATTCAGATACTGCGGGTATTTCCCTATCCCCAGAGAGCTCAGAATCTGGCGTGGGTAGGTACCACTTTATTTTCACGGGTAAAATATACGCCTGTATAGTTTTAAAATAGGTAGGAAAGCATGCGCGTTCAGCGCATTGATACATGTGGTTTCATGCATACGCACGTATGTTCTGGGGTAGAGATGTGCATATTTTATAATTCGCATAAACAGTATGTGATACATGTGGGTTATAAAGTGCCATCGTAGCTCCATGTATATGGGGCAGTGGGTAGTTGTTGGAAAGTTATTCTCCCTGTCTTGTGTCCTCATTGCCTCATCAACAGAACTGCATTTCAAGGAGGAACAAATCCATGCCTGATCTTCCGTATAAAGTTACATTCTCCATTTCTATCCCTCGTAGGAGAGCATCCATTCCTGTACACCCTACACGATGCATAGCGAAAAGAGAGAAGGAAGAGGAGAGGAGGAGTAGCAAGAGAAAGAGAGAGAGAGAGAGGCCAGCTGAATACACCAAAGGCATCATCAGGCTTATTTATAACGGATGCAGCAATCTGTGTCATGGACGCATATTACTACTTCTCTCTCATATACACTACAGATGTAGTCAATAAACAGGGTAATACCAACTCAGAAAACCTATGATCAAGTCTTTGGCTTGTCATGCCTGGGAGGGAAATGGCATGTGATGGAGATAGTGTAAATGTGCTCACGTTCCAGGGAGAGGAAGGATGATTATCAACGCGTTGAGTAGTCCAGCACTCAAGATGTCCCTCACTGACATTAGCAGGCAAGGGGGGGTACTAAAATCTCCCTGAGGAGGCGGGGGGAGAGAAAACAAACCCAGCCAGATGCTCGGGCCCTTAGCCCGCCCACGCTCAGGGGAACATACGCTGTCATTTTGCGGCCGTCACCCCAGGTGTGGAGCACTGACGGTGCAGTAAGCATAGCTTTCGAAAGCCCGGGCACTGCAGTGGGTCTATTTGAAAAGCAATTACCAGAGTAGTACCTGAACTGAAAATGACTGCCTGCCAGATTGGTGAGTGAGGGGCTGGTAAAGCCCTTGTTTCCCTGGAAGTGTAAGAAATTCATCTGTTTTGCAATTGCATGAGCATTAGTCTCACAGACGACTTGATTTAATAGGCCATACAGTCTATGGCGACCTTGGAGATTTTAACCACAGCTAACTCAGCCAGCCCTTTTTTTTTTTTTCTTTAAATCATAAACCTTATCTTATGTATTTAGGGCAGGCTGAATCTTTTGCTAAAAAAAAACAAATCCATAGAAAGGAAACATTCAGGAGTAAGGTGATAACATGGCTGAAGGGATAGCCTCAGTTTGACTTGAGTGAGTTATATTTCGAGAGCTTTTTTTCTTCTCACTGAAAACAAACTGAATGTTAGTGGCTTAAGCAATCTGCCTTGTTCCTGCCCATGAACAGTTTAATAACCTTCACTCCCCGTCCCATTTAGCCCCGACCCTTAAATCCCCGCAGATCTGCCTATTTTTCTTTAATTTTTAATTTACACGTCATCCATAGCAGAAGTAAAGTTTTATATGGCAGGGAGCCTTGGCGCGTGCCGGATCATAAGAACATAACAACATAAGAAATGCCATACTGGGTCAGACCAAGGGTCCAGCAAGCCCAGCATCCTGTTTCCAACAGAGGCCAATCCAAGTCACAAGTACCTGGCAAGTACCCAAACATTAGATAGATCACAAGCTACTATTGCTTAATAATTAATTGCAGTTTATGGATTTTTCCTCTAGGAACTTATCCAAACCTTTTTTAAACCCAGTTACACTAACTGTTGTAAGCACATCCTCTGGCAATGAATTCCAGAGCTTAACTGTGCGCTGAATGAAAAATAATTTTTTTTATTTGTTTTAAATGAGCTACTTGCTAACTTCATGGAGTGCCCTCTAGTTCTTCTATTATCTGAGAAAGAGTAAATAATCAATTTACATTAATCTGTTCAAGTCCTTTCATGATTTTGTAGACTTCTATCATATCCCCCCTCAGTCGCCTCTTCTACAAACTGAGCAGCCCTAACTTCCTTAGCCTTTCCTCATAGGGCAGCCGTTCAATGCCACTTATCATTTTGGTCGTCCTTCTCTGCACTTTCTCCAGTAAAACTATATCTTTCTTGAGATGCGGCGACCAGAATTGTACACAGTATTCAAGGTGCGGTCTCACCATGGAGCGATTATAGAGGCATTATGACATTTTCCGTTTTATTAACCATTCCCTTCCTAATAATTCCTAACATTCTGTTTGCTTTTTTGATTTCCACAACACACTGAACCGACGATCTCAATGTATTATCCACTATGATGCCTAGATCTTTTTCCTGGGTGGTAGCACCTAACATTGTGTAAATACAGCATTGGATTATTTTTCCCTATATGCATCACCTTGCACTTGTCCACATTAAATTTCATCTGCCATTTCGATGCCCAATTTTCCAGTCTCACAAAGTCCTCCTGCAATTTATCACAATCCATTTGAGATTTAACTACTCTGCATAATTTTGTGTCATCCGCAAATTGGATCACCTCACCTTTCATAAATATTTACGAGCACACCTCAGGTTCACGCTCCCAAACTCCCAGGCTTCGCCCAGACCCACACCCACACTCTGCCCCTTTTTAGAAAACTTCAGAGGTGTGCGTGTTGCGGGAGATGCACGCGCCTCTCGGCAGCTTGTAAAATCTGCTCGGCAGGTGCAAGCCCGACATATTCGCACATCCCCTAATTAATGCGTGTCGGGCTTTTCAGATTCACCTTTTAGGGTTTTAACCACATGGTAGGGGTAGAAGTAAACGTCGATGCTAACGTTCTACCTCAGGGGTCAGAGGTATAATAAGGCACTGAGGCTGCTTTGATTGAGAGGAGACGTACGGAGACGCTGCCGCTCTTCCTGTTGTGTCGTCACAGCCACATTTCCTGCCACTTGCTGGCTGGAGGCAACCTCCTGTTTTTAACATGGAATAAGTAAGCAGTTTGATAATCCTACCTGAGGTTTTACAATTGGAATCACAAGTGATATAGGACTGACTTGGCACAAAGGAGAGACTTCAGCAGGCTGAGGCACCCCCAGTTCGTTCTCCAAGGAGGCCAGGAGTATTCCGTCCCTGCACCACACTACAGGAACCCCCAGAAGAAGATGTAGTGCACTTTTATTAGCTCAAATCAAGAGCCATTTTGGACCTCTATGAGGTGCTCAAGTCTGACATAGATCCTGTAGTGGCTCGAGGCTGCCTCCCCTTCTCTCTGCTCTTGTTGGGGGCCTGCTGGACTCCTGCTTGCACTACATTTCCTGGCTTCTGGATCCTTCCAGAATATTCTGTGCTGTGGAAGGTATACAGCAGCCTTCCTTCTCCCAGCACTTTAGTCAGTTGCTGCTGGCAATTAAAATGAAGCAGCCTCAATACATTTTATACCCTCCGGGAAGGATGGAATGGGAACTGATGAAACAGGATTTTCTATACCATTGTCAGCATGCTTAATGTGATAGGAGTGATAGGCTGCTCCCATGAGGCTCTCGTGTTACCAGCACTGGACGAGATGGCCTACTGGAACCAGAAGCATTTTCACTTCATCAATGACTAGGTCATGGGTGATGCCAAGATGAAGATACTGAATGCGGTCATCACATTTTCTGGCTGATTCCACAATTTATACCTCCTGTTGCAGTTGGCGATGGGTGCTAATTTTGCAGAGCGAAAATATGCCAACAGTTGAGCGGTGGGTAAGTAATATTTTGTTTATATGGCTTATATGTCTTCTGGACTCTTGTGTGAACAAGCAGTTCATTCCATGCAATGCTATGATCCCTTGTCCCACCACAGTAACTATAGTCCTGGCATTGTATTCTGGTGAGAGCCATACACTGCAGTCCCCAGAGGTTTCCATTTACCTAAGACATACTTATGCTTCCTGATGGGGTCCACATCCAAAACGGGAGTGGCGCTCTCATGAAGCAGGGTGCCACCTAGTGTTGAGGAGGCAGTGGCATCTGCAGATTCAGGTAAGGGAGGTTCCACTGCCCCGGGAACAGATACCTGGGATGTGAAAACAGGATTATTTAGTCATTATGTGCTAGTAGAGATCTAAGAGACTGGCATCTACTTTGGGGTTTTCAGTCCTTTTCTGACTTTCCTGGGGCGTTCTCTTCCATCGGGTACTGAGGCTCTGGGGGGTCCTGCGAATCACCGGACTCAGTGTATTTGTTTTCCTCCTTGGATGGAGGCATTCCAGACCTGTCAGATGTGGGATAAGAAGAGACAAAAGTGCATCTGGACTCCGAATTATAGTGAATACCTGGTTCCTTTCCTCCTTATCTGGATACTGACTCCTAGTGCTTGGTTTTCCCTTGGGGCAAATTTCACAGAGCCTCTCCGCTTCCACTATTAGGCTTTTTAAGGGCGCCTCCTTGTGGGCAGCTAGGAGAGCTCTGTATTGTATAGGAAGAGTCCCACAGAATAGACCTCTAGGCTCTTCCAGGCTGGTTTCATTTGTACAGGACACCCCATAGATGAATGGGGCTAAGCATCCTCAGGCTCTTCTCTTCTCTACAGGACATTCCGTGTGCTGCTTCCCAAGTGCAGAGAGCATTTTTCATACGCACCAACATGCTTTTATAGTGCGGCTTCACGGGTTATTAAATTCCCTTTAATTTCCTTGAATATGCTAGAAATATCTCTCTGAGCTTCTTCGCTAAAAGTCCAAGGGAGAAGGGCAATTCTGTTTCTCTCAGAATTAATGTACAGGAGGTCAAATATATCCTGGAGCTTAGCTGAGATGCTGTACTGTATGAAAGGGGTAGTCAGCATTCTGAGGGTCTTAATTCACAGAACTAAATTTGTGTGTGCCACAGTACCCTCTAGTGGCGGCTGGTAGGATGGCAATCTAGGCAGTGGGTTCCAATTCCGACTCCTACTTAACTCCTTTCACTACCCCAGCCTGCCCCCCCTCCCCTCTGATCTGTAACCGAGAGAGGTATGGCTCCCTGTTCCTCCACTTCTTTCCCTACTCCCCCTTTCTGGGGAAGGGGAGGAGGGATTCCCTGCTGTATCTCTGATCAAGGATCCTGGCATCTGATCTCCCAGTGTTTTTATGAGACCCTGCCTCCCCTTCACTCTGCTCTTGTTGGGGGTTTGGTGCTTTATCTTCCCTGGCACTACCATCCAGCCTTGTTTGTTTCAGCTTTGACATTTGTTTGGCTTTCTGAACTATTAGCATTTCATTACTTGCTAATTGTCCTTCAAGAGCATTAGCTATAAGCCAGCTGATGCCTATCATTCCCCTGGACAGTGTAAGAGCCTAACCCTTCCTTTGTTTCTGTTTTCAAGTGGCCAGCTTCTCTTCCTGGTTCAGGAAATTTTATATGCATGGTGGACGAGGATGGGTGTTTCCAAATAAGCTTTCTCGCTGGATCCTCCATAATGTAAGGATTATAAGTGTATAGGGTATCCCGTGCAATATTGCCTGCTTCTCTTCCCCCTCTCTTGTAGGGACCGGCAGTGCTACAGACAATCACCACTTATTTCACCTTTCTATATGACCTGATGAGCCCATTTGTCTCAGAAGGCAGAGCCGTATGTTGTAAGGCACAGGTTACTACAGCATAGTAGTCTTAGAAACTTACAATAAATCCTTAGCTTGGAATACACTTCTGATAATTAGCTTAGCAGATATGAACAAATAAGAAGAAATATAAGACATCACCTTGGCTGCAGCTTGCTCATACTTTAACACACTCCTAACTTGTTAGCCCATTGATAATAAGCCAGGAATTAACCCCTTCTCACCACTTTGAAGATCCCTGGTCTCTGAGCTGTGAAGGACCGAACGTGGCCCCTGTCTCTGAAGCAGCTGTGGGTCTCGCCCCTGAAGGAGGGCAGAGGACTTGCCTGGTTCCTTGGGAAGACCCCCGAGAAGAGTCACTCTGGATCCCATAGCAGGGCTGGAGAGCTCTTCCCTGTGACACTGGATCTGGTCGGTCATCGTAGTCACAGGGTGGGGCAGGGAGCAATCTCTCAGGGGTCTTCTTGCTGGGCTGTGGAATCCGCTGAGGCGCCGTCACGAGCCCTTTTGCCTCAGTCATTTTTAACTCCAGTGTATGCATATTCGGAGGCTTAATACTAACCTAGTGACTTGAGTCCAATTCTGACTGGGTCCTTCTTCACGTAGACTTCTTGACCCCCCCCCCCCCCCCCCCCCCCCAGCATGATCGTCAGGCAGGCGGGAGACAGAGAGCTGACCAGGTCTTGTAACAGTGCTGATCTGCCTGATAAGGCCTCTGTTAGGGTCCCTTCTCCAGGCAGAGCTGAGCCATGCTGACAGGTCTGGATCTGTTTTTATGCATACATACATACCTGGCCTGCAATGTCTTTCTGAGCCCCCTTTTTGAAGGACTCAGCATGTAAGACAGACTTGCTTGCGCTCTCTGCCGTGTTTGCTACGACAAGACTCCTGTCGTTATCAGTGACCCATGTAAATAGCGCCTGCTTGGCAATCAGATAATTCAGTCACAACTGCAGCCAGTTAGAAATTCAGCATTTCTGTGTCTCTCTGAAATACGGGCCACATCTCCACGGGAGTCAGAGAACCCATTTTGCTGCACATACAGTAGTAAAACTTGGGATTTTTATTCCTACAGCGGACTGGAGTTCAAAGTGCATGCAACATTGCTTTATGAAGCCGTGGCAGTCCTTTGAGTCCTCATGATAATGTGGGAGTGATGGAAGCTGAGGAACCGGCTTAGGAGCAGAGTGAGGCCCTGGCAAAGGCAGAGCCCCTGAAGAAGAAATCTATGCAGGCATCACAGCATCCATACGGACTGTATGCCTTTCTAGGAGTCCAGTAACTTGATCCAGAACCCCCCGCTGCTCATGGATCCATTAGGCCAGACCTGGAATGGCCTGGAGTGGGGTCAGGTCTGCCGGTTTCATGCCTCAGCAATCGGTAAGCGATGCGAACCCTTATTGCTGTGGAGAGGTTGACGCAGCCTACAGGGTGAACTCCGTAGGCCCTCACCAACAGCTGGCGGAGGCTTGCTGGCAAGAGATCGGTCTAGGTTTTCACCTGTACCAGCCCCCTTTCTCCACAGGCTGCGCCCTTGGTTTCTGGGGGCCAGCAGGACTTAGATGATTGTTTCTTAGAGGACTGCATAGAAGGAGGTACAGGACCAGGCAAGGAGTCAGTGGCAGGCAGCAGGAAAGAGTAGTCAGTGTACAGGCAATCCAATGGTCAGTCCGAAGAGAAGACAGGAAGGAGACAGGTGAGACTGACACAGCAGGGCAGACAAGGTAGAACTGAAGCAGGAGAGGTGAGAGAACAAGACATGGCTGGACCAGGCGAGGCAGGGCAGGCTGGAAAGATGAGGCAGGGCAAGACGAGCAGGAGAATCAACACAAATTACCAGAAGTAGGTGGACCTATTGCTGAGGCACCCTTCGTTGCATAGCTGGGGTTGTCGTCATCAAAGTGCACCGAGCTCAGAGGTTCCTGCCATGGGGCCTTTAAGACTAGGCACGTGCCGCAAGCACACTCCTAAGGGGAGCCTGGAGCTATCATGGCAGTGGTGTTCATGCCACCGTGAAGGGAGAAGCAGCGTCGGCAAGTCCTGGAGGAGAGCATGGCCGTCCCGTGGGGGCCATCCCGCGACCAGCCAAACATAATAATCCCATCTATCTTCTTAGACACTGCCATCCCTGAATCACTCTTGTCCTGTCAGTCTTCCCATGAAAGCACTTCAGGAATTAGATCTTGTCTCTGTGATATTGTAGAGGGCTCTGGGGATGCACCGGTAGAAAAGACTTCTAGCTCTGTGATGGTTGCCTCACTGTCTGGAATGGTGAAGAGAAATCAATTTAAGAAGCTTGCAACAATTTCAAGGGATCCCGTGCATTTTCGTCCTCATGCACTACAAAGTATTATTTTATTAGTTTTGTATACCGGCATTCATGTAAAAACATATCACATCGCTTTACATCCATGGGCAAATATCAATTAATACATTTGCAATTCAAAATTAACAGTCTAAAATATAAATACATAATATCAACTTTTCGTAAAATCTATTAAATAAGCAACTAAAAACAATGCTTGAAAATAAAATCATAAAAACTTATAGAGATAAAAATAAATCCAATCAAAATCAGATATTATTGTTAAATGCTTGGTTCAATAACCATGTTCTAACTCCATTTTTAAAGGCTTTGATGTTGGATTCCATCCTCAAGTGTGGTGGCAGGGAGTTCCATGACGGGGGAGCAGAAGATGTGTTCCTTTTGAGAGAGAGTCCCCTGGTGGAATACAGCCGTGGGGATCTCCTCTGTGCTTGGGGGAGGAAAAAAAGGAAACCACAAATAAACCCACATTCATTTTCAGTATCAAGATGAGGTTTATTTATTTATTTATTTAAAATCTTTTCCATACCGTCGCTAAGTTATATACCATCGCAACGGTTTACATGTAGGCACATATTTAATGCAGGTAAAAGTGTACTATAGTACATTCTAACAGGTGCCGTCAAAGGTTCGGTTACAATATATCATTAGACAAAATAGGGGCGGATTTTAAGAGCCCTGCTCGCCGGTGCGCCTATTTTACATAGGCCTACTGGCGCACGCAGAGCCCCGGGACTCGCGTAAGTCCCGGGGTTTTCAGAGGGGGGCGTGTCGGGGGCGTGTCGGGGGTGGGCCCGATCCGCACGGCGTTTTCGGGGCGTGTCAGGAGCGTTTCGGGGGCGGGCCCGGGGGCGTGGTTACGGCCCGGGGCGGTCCGGGGCGTGGCCGCGCCCTCCGGACCCGCCCCCAGGTCGCGTCCCGGCGCGCTAGCGGCCCGCTGGCGCGCGGGGATTTACGTCTCCCTCCGGGAGGCGTAAATCCCCTGACAACGGTAAGGGGGGGGTTTAGACGGGGCCGGGCGGGTGGGTTAGGTAGAGGAAGGGAGGGGAAGGTGAGGGGAGGGCGTTAGAGAATTCCCTCCGAGGCCGCTCCGATTTCGGAGCGGCCTCGGAGGGAACAGAGGTAGGCTGCGCGGCTTGGCGCGTGCCAGCTATACAGAATTGGTAGCCTTGCGCGCGCCGATCCAGGATTTTAGCGGATACGCGTGGCTACGCACGTATCTACTAAAATCCAGCGTACTTTTGTTGGCGCCTGATGCGCCAACAAAAGTACGCCAAATCACGCTTTCCGAAAATCTACCCCATAGTTTTTAGAGAAGTGGGTCATGACCGAGTGTACTGAAAGTACTTTTACGGGTAAATTTATCATACATAGTGTTATCAATATGCTAGTTGTTATGTGGGGTTCATAGACTACTCTACTGTATCGTCCTAAGAACTGTGTGTCGGTGATTATCTGCTTATTCCTGAATAATTTCTATTCTCCCGTCTCCTTGTAAAATGCCTGTTTAAAAAGCCATGTTTTTAAACTTTTCTTAAATGCCTTGAGATTTCTTTTTCATGGCCAGCTTTTTGTGGATTAAATGCTTTATATGGCTGATCATTTGCATCACTTATCCAGCAATGATTAGAATGTACAGTTGCATGAGCTGATTAAAAGCGTGATTAAAAACTGTTTTGATTTGTGCCTCTAGCCTAGGAGCTGGTTTTTCAAGTTTATCTGTCACATTTTTACATATTTTTTGTCTCCTTGTTTTTGAAGTAGTATACACATTTTTGAGGGATATTTTTTGGTCATAATGTTTGCTATCGGTCTGGGACTTACCTGGGTGGTAGCACCTAATATGGAACCCAACATCGTGTAACTACAGCAAGGGTTATTTTTCCCTATATGCAACACCTTGCACTTGTCCACATTAAATTTCATCTGCCATTTGGATGCCCAGTCTTCCAGCCTCGCAAGGTCCTCCTGGACACCTAGATATTCTTCCACATCTGGGCTTTGTGCACTGCCAATGTCCTTGTGTTGAAAAGCTGCATTGTTCACGCAAAAAATGCCCACATATGTGCATTTTAAAAAGCTGCAAAAAACATTTGACTGTTTCCGTGCGCACATGAGGGCTAAGGGAGCAGAAACGGGGCGGGGCATGGGAGTTCTGGAGAGGGGCCAAGTCTTACGCGCATAACTCCGAATTTAGAAAGCAAAACCCGCAGCGCCCGTATGCTGGCCATCCATGTAACTTTACTGCTGCACGCAATGAGGGTCGAGTGTGTGTAGATCTCGGGTTTTAGGGCTTATAGAACAGTGTGAAGTGTCGGGTTAATGGGGAACGTGTAGGATGAAGAATTAGCGAGGTCTGAAATGTGTCTCGTGTGAGCATGCTTTTAAAATTCACTGACATTCGCTCGTAAAAGGTCACGCTGATGTCAGTGAAGGCTCTCTTTCTTCTCATCTCCACCTGCCTTTTCTTCTACTCTACACTAATATCTTCCTGCTTTGTAGCTAGGCACTCTCCTCCTGCTGCTTCTCGTTTCTGCTCCCCCTCCTCCTCCCTCCTCTGGTCTCCTCCTGCCCTCTCCACTGTGCCCCCTCCCTCTCTCTCTCTCTCTCTCTGCATCTTCCCCCAGGCTTCTCTCTTCCCTTTCATACACGGCACTCCTCTCATCCTCTCTCTCTCTCCTCATCCACCCTCCTGTCATGGCCATCTGCTCTCCCATGCGCTCCCCTGCCTCCACCCTCCATTCTCATACCGCTCACGGGTCGCCACGCCACTCTCTCAGGAATATAAAGAGAAAAGGGGCAATCTAAACGAGATCCAGGCATAGAATAACAAAATCTTTCCGTCTTGTGAATCACTTCAAAACACAAACAAAAAATGAGGACGCAGCACTCAGAAAACGCAAATTCAAACCTTCCTCTCTCCTCCCCACCAGCACCCAGTCCAGGGCTCCCCCCTCAGCACACAGCACTGACAAAGCACTTCCTGCAGGAGGCTGGCACTTATTCTGACAAGCATGAGGGGTATGGGAAATGTGGAATCCTAGCATTTCCTGACTTTAAACAGACATTAAAAATCAAGGAAAAATGTTAACCTTTCCTTCCTTAGCAAACTTTTTAGCGCACATTCAAGGCCAGTGTTGGTTTTACATTCATTACTGCACAAGTAAACTTTACTTCCATTTTAGCACTGAAGTAAAGTGTTCTCTGGTTTTAACACACTTTTCCCGATTAGCCCAGATTTTTTTTTTTTACTGCAGAGCACTATGCATAACTAACGCGTTACATTGCAAGTAAACTTGAGGTCCATATTCAGCAAGGCAGCGAACTGACAATTAAATCCGTCTAAAGTGAGCCAGATAAATTGTCCGGAATAGTCAGCAGAATGCTGCCCATTAAGAACTTCACAGATTACAGCCGAATACAGTCCCGGTGAGCTGGATACACTTATCTGACTAACTTTAGGACTGCTGTCTGGTATGACTAGACTTAGCCAGATAAGTTATCTGGCTCTGAATATTGGAGTCAGCACATAACGTATCCAGCTAACTTTATGCCATCCCCAACTTATCAGGCCAGCTAAACAGTTAGGAGGCATTCAATGCAGCAGGAAATTTAAAAGCCACAGTTTTCTAAGTCCCAAACTTAGCTGAACAAACCATTTTAATATTGACCTCTTAGAGGTCCATATTCAGCCAGATATGCATATCTGGGCAACTTATCCAGGATGTTCAGCAGCTACGCCACTGAATACATCCAGATAAATAATAACTGGTTAACACAGATGGATAAGTTTGAATATCGCCACTTAAAGGCCAGATTCATTAAAGCTTTTCTCCCATTTTGTGTCTATGGGAAAAGCCCGGGGATGTTAACTTTTAAACAGATGCGTGGGCGCACATGTACACACGCATGCTGGCTCGCACTAATGGTCAAGGCTATTTTATAACATACGTGTATATATGCACGCATGATATAAAATAGACTGCATGCGTGTACGTGTGCGCGCAATTTCATTTGGATGCATGCATGATGCATGCAAATGTCGCATCTACTGTGTAAGTGGGGGAATTATGGTATACATTCGCGCTGATGCAATTACCAGTTTCCCCAGTCCATTCCCAGTTTGCCCCAGTAAAGGATAGAACTTCCTAACCCCTTAGTTAACTAGCTTACCTTTTACCCTGTTAGCCTCAACCCTTAAAACCCTGCTAACCTCTTGCTTATTTTTTGTTTCAGGACTTACACGCCATCCGTAACAGAAGTAAAGTTACGTGGTAGGGGACCCTGGCACGCGTAAATACTTACGTGCAAAGTTCATTGGGAAATAGAGGAATGCCCATGCCCTGGCCAGACACATGACAACGCCCCTTTGTTGGAAAAAAAATGTGTGCATGTACTGGGAGATATGCACGAACTCGCGCGCTTTTTAAAATCCGCGTGACGCGCTGGCCAGACTTCTGCACGTATCTCCTGGCTTCGGCGCGTGTAGGGTTTTTAAAATTTGCCTTTTAGTGAATCAGGTACTAAGTTAGCCGGATAAGTAGCTATGCCTTAAAATGCCCCCCATCCTGCCCACCACTTCGCCAGATATATTGTTATCCGGCTAAATGGCCGCCACTGATCGTTAGCAGATATTCAAACAGTGCCACTTAGCTAGGATAAGTGGTGCTGGATATTGGCATCAGAGATGATAACTTTCAAACCCACGTGAGGGCACACTTACGCACATATATGTCGGTGCACGCCCGGGGACGCGGTCATTTTATAACGGGCGTGCACTGCAAAGCCCAATGCCTTAGGTCTGTTGCCTCTTACAGGAAAGAGCGCCTGGATCAAGGAGCATATTTAGGAGGCCAAGCTGCTGTATGGGAAACTGAGCGTAAAGGGTGGAACTGAAAGGGATGCAGCCTTCCAAAGTCTCTAATCGGAGGATCCACACTAAGCGCGCTGCGTGAAGACTTCTAAGATAAGTCGGTTACCCCCTCGGACGCAGGGCTCGCCGAATCATCAGCTGAGGTTGGGGTTGCCTCTTTTTAAAGTGTTGTTGTGCACGCTGACTTTGTCGTTGCCTCCGGAACAGAGGATTTTAAATTGCAATGAAAAATACAAAAAAAATAACCTTTTGTCTCGCTTACCCTTTACCTACACCGTTGTTCTGGGTGGATGAATGAGTAGGCCGGGCAGCCACCTGAGAGCTGGTCTTACACTGGCTTCCCGGCTTGCTGACGCCCTAATAGTAGTAAAGATTCACCAGAATTTTGCGCTTCTTGACGCTTGTTGTCTCCCATCCTGTTGTTATTTGTGACCTTCCTCAGGATTTATAAATCCTAACACAGGAAAGGAGGCAAAGAAAAATTGCCACTTGACCCAACTCTGGCCTACTGACCCATTCCCGGTTTTGCCCATTTGTAACTATGCATTTTTCCATTCCCACATTTCCCACCTGACTGCACATGAAAGCAGGGCGGGGCTTAGTCTGGCAGAGGTGATCTGGGTTAGGGAAGAACCCAAATGCCGAATGGCAAAGCACAGCTTTCTATCGTAACCTGACAAATTGATCCCAGCACCCACAGACTTAACTCCTCGCCACCGGAAAGCACGGGTCCGGTTTCAGTACGCGGTTACTCATTCACATCATCCCACCGGTGCTGACGCTGTAATTTTGCTACAGTGACAGTAGCGGTGGCCCGGAGCTGCTCGCCCACTCTCTCTTTCATCTTCTCAACTTTACGCTCTCCTCCCTGTGACTCGCACAAAGCAAGCAGGGTCTCACTTTTGCCCATTTCAACCTTGCTAAGCCTCTTTTCTTAGAGTGAAGTTCCCCCTCCGCCCACCCATCAGGATTCACCATCTCTTCTCACGTCTTGATCTCGATAAAGGACCTACCTCTTCCAACTGGCTTGGCTTTCATTTAATCCCTTTGATTCTCACCACGGGCCTGTTGTAATAAGCATTATTCAAATAGACTCGAAATGGCAGACGGCTATGGGAGAACCTTGATTAATTCATCGCCATGGTATTTCTTTACTCCTTGCAAGGCGATCAATAAATACAATCATTACGAAAAATACAATTTTAAAAACGAGCTTCTAATTTTTAAGTAATAAATAAACATGCATGTGAATTAATTAATAAAGTAGAATGAATAAATAGGCTGTTATTTGGAGAAAAAAATAAATAAATTGTTTTCTTGCTTGCATTTGCCACATCTTTAATGCATGGAAGTCCTCAGACTGAAATATGAAAACCACTCTATTCATTAAAAGAAACTGTATGCAGATTAAACATTAACCAAGCTGCGAACGGTGCTGAAGCAGTGAATTATACAATCATTAAAAAAAAAAAGAAAAAAGCTTTCATACTCCTCTTTTCATGACCCATTAGTCATCTGTACAATACAAATGTGATGACAAAAATATTTTCATCAGCATTAACATTTCACTCAAAATACAGGCAGACTAGACCAAAAAAAAAATATTCAAAAGGAAAATGCAATAAGTAAAATGTTTAATTTTTTTAAATACCTCTTATTGCTATAATTGTATGTGCATTACACTTTTCCTTCACTGTATTTCATCCGCTTTCCATTTCAGAGTAAAAATAATAATAATAATAATAAAGTCTCTAGGTAACTCTAAACTGATATCATCGGTACTAGCTAGGAAGACCAGCCAGACTCTGTTTCCTATTCTGGTTTTCTTTCATTTTCCAGAACATTTTATTTATTTATTACTTTGTTTTTGTCTACTTGAAAAGTGCTCTTACCTTTAATGGGGGGAATGTTCACAGAGTCATGCGTGTAGGTAGCATGAACGAGTGTACATGCTATATTGTAAACTTCAAGAGCATGCGTGTACTTGCAGTGTCGTGCATTAGTGGAGGAGGGGAAAAGGCACATTTTAAGGGTGCTCTGAGACAGGGCTCAGAAGTGTATTACCCAGCCTGTCTGCTAATGAACTCACACAGCTGAAATTATCATTGTCTTTTGTCTGTAGTTTTTGGGTGGGTGGTGTGGGTGAACTGGCGGGAGGTCAAGGTGAAGTGCTGAAGGGTCCAAGTGAACTGATGGACTAGTGGGTGAACCGGTGGAGGGATTGGTGAACTGGTGATTCCAAGAACGGGTGTAATTTTAGAAGTAGAGGGCCGGATTTTTAAACATACGCGCAGGGGTTACATTTGTGTGTGCTACCTGGCGCGCACAAATGTAGGCTCGATTTTATAACATACACGCGCAGCCATGAGCATGTTATAAAATCCGGGGTCGGCGCACGCAAGAGGGTGCACACTAGTGCACCTTGCGTGCGCCGAGCCCTAGGGGAGCCCCGATGGCTTTCCCTGTTCCCTCCGAGGCCGCTTCGATTTCGGAGCGACCTCGGAGAGAACTATCCTTCGGCCCCTCCCACCTTCCCTTCCCTTCCCCTATCTAACCCGCCCCCCAGCCCTACCTAAATCCACCCTACCTTTATTATGTAAATTACGCCTGCCAAAGGCAGGCGTAACTTGAGCGCGCCGGCCAGCTGCCGGCGCACAATCCCCCGGCATGGCCTCTGTGCCAGAGGCCTCGGTCCCGCCCCGCCCCACCCCACCCCTTTCACAAAGCCCCGGGACATACGCGCGTCCCAGGGCTTTGCGAGCATCGCTGGGCCTATGCAAAATAGGTTTGGCGCACGCAGGAGCGGTTACGCAGGATTTACGCACGTAACCCTTTTAAAATCTGCCCCAGAATGCACAAAATTTTATAATATACCTTCCTCTGCATTTACGTTTTGGTTATTATGCATGAATTGTTACAATTATTACGCACCATATACACACATACCTTTATAAAATGGATAAAGAAAATATGTATGTTTATGCATTACTAATATGTTCACGTAATTTTGGGGCAGAAATCTGTGGTATTTTATAAACTGTGCAGCTTCTATTACTATTAAAATTCAGCCGCCTTCCCAGACTGCTCAGCTTTGGACACTCACCGCGTGGCAGGGAGCCACCATTGCATACTCTGTTGCATGTCTTACTAGGACCTGGCAAAGAGCAGCATAGGGCATGCGTGCACATCTGTGTGCACAAATCTGCATACTCTGGTGAAAGCATCAGCTAGTTGCCCCAATGATGATGTCACACGCTCAAGACTACTTAGCCTGCCTGGACCTGGATTCCTTGCCTTAGCAATAAGTTCCTTAGCCTGTTCCTTGTTCCTGCCTCATTTGCTGTGTGCCTGGTTCTGGATATTATGCCTGCCTCAACCATGGACTGGTTACTGTCTTCTGCTAGTTTGCTGCCTGCCTTGCCCCTGGATTGGTTACTGAATTTTGCTTGCCTGCTGCCTGCCTCAACCCTGGACTGCCTCCTGGCTCCAGATTGTGACTTGGGATCTGCCTAAGTCCTGCTGGCCATCCACACCGAGGGCTCAACCTGAGGGAATGACAGTTAGTATAGGTGAATCTTGCGCACTTTCGCCTGTGGTGAATCTTATTGTTGGTGTTTCTTGCTGCCTCATCACACAGGGGTCTTCAGCAGTGGCTGTAAACTGAAAGGACTTACAGAGTGGCCAGAGGGCTATCTCCTGTCACCAGCAAGGGCTACCCTCCTAACCACCACACAGTTTATAAATTACTGGCATAAATCTCCATGAGTCCACTTACACATGAAAGTAGTGTACGAAGATTGTCTTGAAAATTGGGCTTATAGTGGGCATCTGTCTGTCATAGGATCTGTCCAGATCATAATGGTCATTCTTGAATGTGTTCTGGAGTATGGTGGGTTGATCTGTTTTGGGGGAGGTGGAGTAATGTTATTTATCTTTGATATCTTGGGGGGTGGAGGAGGGCATTTGGGGGTTCTGTTGTACTGTAGGGTATTGGGAGTTTAATTTATGTTTTAACTGAGGATGGGTAGACTGATGGGTTTTTAGTTTGCAGATATTTTATATTGAGGATTCAGTTTTATTTTGTTTGGGCTTTGTATTACAAGTTTGAGATTTTTTGTATATTGTTTTATTTTGGAATCTGTCTTGGTTGATTTTGGAAATAGCAAAATGTCAAGATTAATTAAATAGATTTGAAATTTGTTCCTATTAGCCCTAATTTTCAAAGGGTCACTGACACACGCTTATGAGAAGGAGCTTTCAGAAACGTAGTAATATCTTTAGAGGAATAAATAGTAGCTTGATATGATGTTTATTAAAAAGAAAATAAAAGGCTTTTTTTTTTTGGTAGTTTGTTCAGTTATTATTGTTGCTTAGTTCATAGTGAGGAATTTTAAGAGGGAAAAAGCTGTTTTGCTGTTGTGAGATTTCTTTTTTTCTTATAAATTAGTATCAGATGTTCTAAGGGAAAGGTTGTTTGAAATCCTGGCAGTTTGAAGGAGCTGGTCAGTCGTATTAGCGGTGTTCATTGTATTTGCTTCTCTGTCATTGCGATATAATTTGTACCCCGGTATTGCACTGTCCCACTGGTTATCTTCCTTCTACCATGTCTCTGAGATGCCAATTAAGTCTATGTCATCATTCACTGCTATACATTCTAATTCTCCCATCTTACTTCTTAGACTTCTGGCATTAGCATACAAACATTTCAAAGTTTGTTTTTTGTTTGTATTTTCATTCTGCTTTTAAATTGATAGGGATATATTGGAATTTTTTTAGCTCAGGTGAGTTTTTAATTACAGGCACTTGGACTACTTTTCTTATTATTGGAACCTCACTGTCGGGATGCCCTAATTCTAATGCATCATTAGTATCCTTTGAAGATACCTCTCTCCGAACCATCCCCTTTATTCTAGTTTGAAAGCTGCTCTGTCGCCTTTTTAAAGGTTAGCGCCAGCAGTCTGGTTCCACTCTGGTTAAGGTGGAGCCCATCCCATTGGAAGAGACTCCCTCTTCCCGAAAAGTTTTCCCAGTTCCTTACAAAACTGAATCCCTCTTCCTTGCACCATCGTCTCATCCACGCGTTGAGACTCCGGAGCTCTGCCTGCCTCTGGTGACCTGCGCGTGGAACAGGGAGTATTTCAGAGAATGCCACCCTGGAGGTTATGGATATCAGCTTCCTTCCTAAGAGCCTAAATTTGGCTTCCAGAACCTCCCTCCCACATTTTCCTATGTCGTTGGTGCCCATATGTACCACGACAGCCGGCTCCTCCCCAGCACTGTCTAAAATCCTATCTAGGTGACACGTGAGGTCCGCCACCTTCGCACCAGGTAGGCATGTTACCAGGCGATCCTCACGCCAACCAGCCACCCAGCTGTATACATTCCTAATAATTGAATCACCAACTATGATGGCCAACCTAACCCTTCCCTCCTGGGCAATAGCCCTGGGAGACACATCCTCGGTGTGAAAGGACAATGCACCAAATGGAGAGCAGGTCCTTGCTACAGGATCCTTTCCTGCTGCACCAGGTTGATGCTCTCCGATCCTGAGACCTTCTTCCTCTAAGGCAGCATCAGGGCTGCCAGTCTGAAGTTGGGACTTGGCTACTATGTCCCTGAAGGTCTCATCTATATACCTCTCTGTCTGCCTCAGCTCCTCCAGGTCTGCCACTCTAGCATCCAGAGATCGGACTCGTTCTCTGAGAGCCAGGAGTTCTTTGCATCGCATGCACATGTACAACTTCTCACCGGCGGGTAAAAAATCATACATGTGACACTCGATGCAAAAGACTGGGAAGCCCCCCTCTTGCTGCTGGACTGCTGCTTCATCTCAAATTTATTCATTTCCTAGTTAAGTTTTAGGTTCCTATGGGAGTAGGAATGTGTCTAATTAGCGTCCTTTAAATGTAATAGTGAATTCACTATATGTCTGGTAGTGGCCTACAGAGGAATGATCAAACTCTCTATAAGGTGTGTGGAATTCGTGAAGTGAAGTTAAAAGACTGATTTTTTTTTTTTAGTGGGAAAGTGGCACCTGCCTATAAATTAAAGGCTGAGCTTGGGGAGGGTGGGAGAGGGGTGGGAGGGTTGGGAAATACAAACACACTAACTTCTGTTTATTAGCTGCCTTACTGACTATTAAAAGCACAAACATGCAAAAACATAAATAAATATACCCTAATAGTTTACTTCTCCCCAATACTTTAAAAAAAATGTCCCAAGCAAAACTTACTGATTCCTTTCAGCCACCAGCAAGGTGATCCTCTCCTCTCAGTGCTCCCACACAATATAACTTGACATTGGTTGGCAAAGAAATATAGGGAAGTAATTTAGACAAATTATTAGTAATTTGAGAAAGCAAAACACTTAAGTAAAGTTCAGGGGGAGCTTAATTAGTAATATCATATTAGATCCTTCCTATAATTATTTTTAGTTAGTTTGACCTTTTTGTATCCAAGGCAACAGGATTCTTCATAGATCTCATACCAAATAGATAGTAAATCCCACACACACACACACACGCACACACACACATGCACACACATACATTTTATAATATTGAAGGTTAAGATACATCATTCTATATCTCATAATAACATGTGAACAAGCAAACAGGGCTACTAAAGGGAATCCGATTGTGGAGGTGTTGGATTTCACAGAAAGGAAGCCAGTTGATTACTATATACTTGCAGGTCAGCTGAGGAAAAGGTCGGGATTTGGGAGGTGCAAAGAAGGCTGAAACCTCTCACACAAAGCAATACATACATGCTTGCTACATTTTGTGATCCATAGGTGAAAGGGAGTCTTGCTCTCCAGTCCCAGCGTCTCACATTCATGAAGGAGTTGATGATAAGATAACTAGGGTGTCTGAACAGGAGCACCAGAGGCAGTGGTACAGTATGGAAGTAGCACAGGAAAGAGCAGCTACCTCAGGGAATAGTACAAGCAGGAGCAGCACCCTGTCAGCTATCACTTCCTCCCCATTTCAGTATGCCAAAGGCACAATGCCTGCAAAGAACCATCTCTCTTGACATAGGCCATAGCTAAAGCTGCTGACAAAAAAAACCTCCTCACCCCACCCCAGCAGAGGAAACCCCAGCACAAATTTCTGTGACATTCTGTCTTTCAGAGTCCATCGAGGATCTGGATACAGATGCACTGGCATATTGGGCACATAAGTCTGCAGTCTGACCAGACCTAGTCAAGGTGACTCAGCATTATTTTTACTGCCCAACAACCAGCATGCCCAATGACTGTATCTGCTTAATGACAGGGGACATTGTGAGCCTCCTCGTTCAAGGCTGGTGCCAGAGTTGATGGAAAAGCTGGTGTTTTTGAAAATCAATCAGCCTTTGCTTGAGTTTCTAGAATGTCCATGTGAGAAACGAGATGACTGAAAACACCTTGAAGACCTTGCTGCCACTTTGCTTACCTGCCATCCACCATCTTAGGGGTCTTGCTGCCATATGCCTACATGTTGTGCCCCCAGGTGCACATATTTATTTATGTGTTTGATTTATTTATTTGATGTATATTCCGCCTTTCAGGCACTTCAAAACGGATTACATTCAGTTATTGGAGCTACTTCCCTGTCCCCAGAGGGCTCACAATATATTTAATTATGTCTAAAAAATTATTTTTCAACTGCCATGCCAATGATCTTGGCGATTTATAAAGAAAGCTTTCATAATCATATTAAAAAGTGAAAACCATACATAATCACATCAAAACAATACATAACAACAATAGACCACCTGACCTCATTTTCTGAGAAAGTAAACAAATTATTATTTAAAGAGTGCTCTAACAACATAGTATCCCAGATTATAAGGGATTTATTTCTCCAAAGGCTTGCTGGAACAACCAAGTTTTTAATGTCTTTTTAAAGCTTTAAAATCAATCAAAACTCTGAGGCACTCTGGCATTTTATTCCAAATTATTGGGCCAGCCACAGATCTCACATGATTTCCAACTTCGCCCAAAAGTGCTTGAGGAATATTTAGAACTACCAGGAGGCCTTTATTTGATGATCTTAGAAACATAGAAACATAGAAACATAGAAATGACGGCAGAAGAAGACCGAATGGCCCATCCAGTCTGCCCAGCAAGCCTCACACATTTTTTCTCTCATTCTTATCTGTTTCTCTTAGCTCCTTGTTCTATTCCCCTTCCACCCCCACCATTAATGTAGAGAGCAGTGATGGAGCTGCATCCAAGTGAAATATCTAGCTTGATTAGTTAGGGGTAGTAGGGGCAGTAACCGCCGTGATAAGCAAGCTACACCCATGCTTATTTGTTTTACCTAGACTATGTTGTACAGCCCTTGTTGGGTTGTTTTTTTTTTTTTTCTTCTCCCCTGCCGTTGAAGCAGAGAGCCATGCTAGATATGCATTAAAAGTGAAGTATCAGGCACATTTGGTTTGGGGCCGCCGTAACAAGCCAGCTACTCCTCGCTTTGTGATTGCGAATCCTTTTTTTCTTCACCCCTGTCGTTGAAGCTATGCAGGATATGCGTGAAGCATCAGTTTTTTGTTTTTGTTTTTTTTTTCCCCTGCCGTTGAAGCAGAGAGCTATGCTGGAAATGCGTGATGTATCAGTCTTTCTCCCATGCCGATGAAGCAGAGAACCATGCTGGATATGCATGGAAAGTGAAGTATCAGGCACATTTGGTTTGGGGTAGTAACCGCCGTAACAAGCCAGCTACTCCCCGCTTTTTGAGTGCGAACCCTTTTTCTTCTCCCTTGCCGTTGTAGCAGAGAGCTCTGCTGGATGTGTGAAGTATCAGTTATTCTTCTCCCCTGTCATTGAAGCAGAGAGCTATGCTGTATATGCATTGAAAGTGAAGTATCAGGCATAAAGTGAATATATATGTGCAATGCTGCCCCTATCCACAGGGCCTCATAATTATTATTTTATGTATCAATGTAAGGTCATTATATTGAATTTGGAATTGAATGGGCAGCCAATGCAACACTGATAAAGTGGGAGAGATATGATCATACTTGGCGGTTCCAGTTAATATCTATAATATACCAATGAGGGACAAGGCTGACTAATTGACTTTGTTTTGTTATCATATAAATGTGGTTTTTGCCACAAAAACTGGATATAACCTATAGGCTCTAATCATATACCAGTGATTTTGTGTAATCACTTTCTGGATACCAACCTTGGTATCAAGCACTTCATCTACGCAGATGACGTGCAAATCCTCTTTCCCTTCTCTGACTCCCTCCAAACCGCTCTCCAAAACTGGGAATCCTGCCTCTCCTCCATCAACCACCTCATCACAAACATGCCCCTCGCTCTCAACCCTCAAAAAACTGAACTCCTCGTTATCTCCAACAAACATCCTTCTCCCCCTATCCCCCTCTCTCACTCCTCCACTTCTTTCCCTTCACACACCCGTAATCTCGGTGTTCTTATTGACAACCAACTCACTTTCAAACCCCTCATTAAATCTATCATAAAAGACTGCTTTTTCAAGCAACAAAAGATTAAAAAACTCAGACCTTTATTACATTTTTCTGACTTCCGCACTGTACTCCAGTCTATTATTTTTTCCAAAATAGACTACTGTAATGCTCTCCTCCTCGGCCTTCCCTCCACTAATACTAAACCGTTACAACTACTACAAAACGCTGCTGCACGTATTCTTTCTAACTCCAAAAAAAGAGACCACATTGCACCAACCCTTATTGAACTTCACTGGCTACCAATACAATCACGAATGCTATTCAAAACACTTTCCCTCATCCATAAAAGCCTTATAAATGAAAACCTCCACTGGATCAACCCGCCTTTCCTCCCCCGCACGTCCACAAGACCCACTCGCCCTGCCCTCCAAGGAACGCTCCGCACGCCCTCAATCAAATCCACCAAACTTACCTCCACTATGAACAGAGCCTTTTCCCTTGCTGGCCCCACCCTATGGAACTCCTTACCTCCAGACTTACGCACAGAGACCTCCACCCCTAAATTCAAGAAAAAACTAAAAACATGGTTGTTCCTTCAGGCCTACCCCTCACAATCCTCCACGAAGAATTCCCAAAATTCCTAAAATCCCTTTATTTGAACCTCTGAGTTATTATAACAGTAGCAGTCTCTCTACTCTCTACCTCCCCGTCATCCTCAACCTCTGGTACCCCCCCTGTTTACCCTAGTATTATTACCTCTCCCTTCTCCATTCATATTCTCACTGTCCTCCCATTTTCCTATTTTTACCCCAGTTAACTCCCCGGCCTCTAACGTTCTTCTCCTTGCGCCCCTCGTTCCTCTGTTAAACCTTCTTGCACAGAATTGTGTTTGTGATACTTTCATTGAGCTCACTCACGATCCTCTCCTCTTGATTCTTATTTAAACAATTTATCAGCTCAGACGTTGTTCTTACCTCCTTGTAATTGATCCAATAGTGTCGCTCTGGAATGACCATGAGCTGCTGTACATTTTGTATTCTAGTTCACCTTATCTAGTATTCATTAGCTTTATATGTAACACATAGCTCCTCGAATTTAACATTTAGTTATTCTACTGTTCCTTGCCTCTTATAGTTGTTACTGTTCCATGTAAGGGCTCTGCCTATATGTAAATGGCTCCGCCTAAATGTTCCTAGTTATATGTAAACCGATACGATGTGCAAACGGCTATCGGTATAGAAGAAACTCTAAATAAATAAATTATAAATGCATATAAAATAATTTAAAACATCTGACTCTTCTCCCATTTAAAAGCATCTGCGGTAGGTATACCTGTTTGTATTACTTAATGCAAATACTTATCTTAATGTCCTCGATAAGCACACTTGTTTGCATGTAAGGTCTCACGTAATACTTCCACTGGAGGGAATGCCCGCCACTGAGTTTCAAGGAAAACATCAGGTACTACAAGCTGTATGCAGCCACATTCATATTTACATTAGATTCCCAACTGAAAGGCAGGAAATTCTGGCCCTGAAAAGGGATTTCTATGACACAGCACAGTTTTCCCATGTTCTGGGAGCTACTGACTGCACCTATGTAGCCCTCATCCCATCCCACCAGAGGGAGGAGTCATTCCACGATCGCTAAGTTCTTCCACGCCATCAATTTGCAAGTGGAGTGTAATTCACAAATACGCATCCTTAATGTCGTGCCCAGGGACCTAAGAACTATACGCGATGCCTACATCCTTTGGAAGTCTACAATTTTTGAAGTTTGAGGACAGGAAGTATGGTTACGGCTGGCTGCAAGGTTAGAGCAGTTGTTTCATTTCCTATTCTCTTGATATGTGTTTAGTGCATATGCCGGATAACTAAAAATCCTAATCAGCTATATTCAGCCAGTTAGGTTTTTTGATATCCAGCTATATGTAGCTGGATGACTTTAGCCAAGTATATTATCCTGCTAATTATCTGGGACAAGTTATCTGGATAGCTGTCCGGTAAATTTTAAAAGCGTTGCTTACACAAAAATACTCACATATATGCGTATGTGGGCCACATGCAAGCAACACAGTTGCGCGTATGTGCCCGTGCACGTGTAAGGAATAATTGGTCAGAAAAGGGGCGGGGCATGGGCGTCCTGGGTTGGAGCCAAGACTTATGCACAAAACTACATATTTTAAAGCCAAAAACCCAAGCACGTGTACGTTAAATATCCGTATAATTTTACTGCTGCTCCTGATGAGGAGCGAGTCTTTAGATCTCAAATTTTAGGGTTTACAGAACCGGGAGAGGAGTCCAGGTCAACAGGGCAGCGTGCAGGATGAAGAACCA
Organism: Rhinatrema bivittatum; assembly: GCF_901001135.1. Taxonomy (NCBI): domain Eukaryota; kingdom Metazoa; phylum Chordata; class Amphibia; order Gymnophiona; family Rhinatrematidae; genus Rhinatrema; species Rhinatrema bivittatum. Next base: position 465,361,814 of record NC_042618.1, on the reverse strand, counting down.
GAGGGGTCTGAAGGACCCCAGTATTAACTGGGCAAACTGGTGGACTTATTGGAAAACTGGAATGTGCCTCATGTTTTAAGATCCGCTGGCATACGCATGTAAAAGCTGACAAAGTCCTACAGAAGAAGCACGTGCGATAGCTGTGTTCGAGTAACCGCTTAAAATTAGGAGCATTCTTATGCGCGGTTGGTGTATTTTACAACATATGCGCGCAAGCGCGCACGATTAGAAATTCCAGCGTATCTTCACTCACACGCAGATACGCACATGTACGGGCGCACATGCGCGTGTTTTAAAATTACCATCCGTAGGTGGATAATTTGTCTATTGATCATCTTACTGACTATAACCCCCGTGATGTTTTATCATGCATCACGTGATACACTACTTGGGAATTCCCTAAACACATCCCCCTTTTTATTGCACGAGTGTTAACTTCCATAGCATGCAATATTTCTTTATTTTTAGCGCACCTCAGTAAATATAACCCTAGGGTTACACCTGAGGTACTGGAGGGTGCCGTGACTTGCCTAAGGTCACAAGGGGTGGAAATCTGGTTTCCCTGGTAGCTCCTACCGGTAGTTGTTAGAGCAGCAGGCTGCTCTTTGTATCAGCAGGGGAGTTTTGGTGCATCTGTGTTATTTGCGGTTTGGATCTCAGCTTAGTTCTCTCACCCTGTTTCTTCATTTGTTGGCTATCCTGGGATGTTTTGTCCCCAGAAAAAAAAATTTGAAAAAAGAAAAAAAAATACAAGTTTCTCTTCTCACCCCACCTCTTTTTTGGTTCTTCATTTTGTTGTACCCCTCTGCAATCCCAGCCTAGTTCCTCCATCCTGTTTTTTTTTGTTGGTCATATGGAGATTATTTATTTATTTATTTGTGGGTTTTTTTTCTTGAACAGCCATCGCCAGAGATATCATGTAACAGGGGTAAAAAAACAAAGCAGGAAGAAAGCAGTTACAAAAAAACAAGTTATCAGAGAACTGGGAGGTGCAGAGTCAGTTGCACGTGGGAGCGATAGCTTAAGGCATGAAATCTGAAAAGCAAACTTATATACATAATAAGAGTCTCACCGTTAATATGTGATAGGGGAGTGCAAATATCCAATATCACGTACAAAGTGTGGACAGGTTAACAGCGCTATAAGATTTCCAGAAAATGGATGCTGGGAGGCAGCACCGGGGGTAAAGACAAAGTTGTACATACAGGCGAACCTATCAGGGTTGAAAGGAGGAAAAAACCTATCAGGTTTCCCCAGAAAAAAAGTTTGAAAAAGGAAAAAAAAAAATAAGCATGTTTTTCTTCCCATTCCATTTCTTTTCTGGTTCTCTCTCGTACTGTTTTGTTGTACATCTCCAGGAATCCCAGACTAGTTCTCCTGACCCTTGACCTCGAGCTTCGCTGCTTGTTCCGGACCTTGTCCTCAGCACCTGCTTCATCTCTACACCTGGACCTCCTTCGCTGCAGAGGCCCCACCTAAGTCCAGCTGGCCCCGGCACCCGAGGGTTCAACCCAAGGGGCACGCGGGCTGGTAGTGGTGAAGCTCCGGCTGGGCCTCTGCTTACCGACGGCGGGGAACCTGTGGGGCTCCTCCCCATGGGTAGCATTAACTCCCCCACAGTCCAAGGGCCCACCAGCATAACAAGGCCTAAATGACAAGAAGAGAGGGGCCTGATTAGGGGACAGAGTGGCTTTTATATGCCACCTGCTGTGGGCTCTGGCCCTCCATATCCTCCTGTTCTCTTCACAGGAGGGGCTGGAGTAGGGAGTAAGGCCTTTTTCTCAGTTCTGTCCCTTCCAGCCTCGCCTCTCCCCTCTCTGCACTGGGAGGGGAGGGGTTGAAACAAGAAGTAGAAGTCTGAGTGAAATTCAGTACGGCTGGGAGGCAGCAAGTTTTCAGCTGCTTTCGAGATTTTTGCCACCCTAGGCACAGGTCTAGAGTGCCCATTGTCAAATCCAGGACTGCTAACGAGGTGCCACAGATTTCAGTCCTTGGATTGACTGCTTCTTTTCAACATTTTTGTAAGCGATATTATGGAAAGACTATCAGGAAAAGTTTGTCTTTTGGCAGATGATGTCAAAGTCAACAACAGGGTAGACGGCTGGGAAGGTGTGGCAAACATGAAGAGGTGTCTAGTAAAGCTTGAGAAACGGTCTGAATTATGGCAGTTAAAATGTAATTCCTAAAAAGGCAGAGTCATGCATGTGGGCTGCAAAACCCCAAGAAAGCAGTACAGTGTACTATAGGTGGCAAAATGATTTTGTGCATGAAAGAAGAAAGGGATCTGGGCGTGATCACATCTGAATATCTCAAGGTGGTCAAACAGGTGGATAAAGTGATGGCATTAGCCAGAATGATGCCTTGGTGCATAGGGCAAGGAATGGTCCGTGATATTGCCCCTGGTGAGACCACAACTGGAATACTGTGTGCAATTCTGAAGGCCACGACTTCAAAAGGATATAAAGCAGATGAAGCCAGTCCAGATAATGGCTACTAAAATGGTCAGTGATTTTCATTGTAAAGCATATGGGAGTCAGACTTAAAGATCTAAATAAATATGTATACCCTAGAGGAAAGGAGGGACAGGGGAGATATGAGAGAGACATTTAAATACCTCCAAAGTATCAATGCATAGGAAATTGGCCTGTTTCCATGGAAAAGAAAGGAGGTTCTGCACTGAGGGGTCATGGTATGAGGCTGAAAGGGGGTAGACTCGGGAGTAATCTTAGGGTAGTGGATGCATGGAACAGCCTCCCAGGTGGTGGAAACAAGGACAGTATTTGAAATCAAGAAAGCGAGGGCCAAGCCCAGAGGGATCTCTAAGGCAATGGGTAGGGATTGTAGATGGAGTAGTGAGTGTGGTGGGCAGACTAGATAGGTTAATATAATCGTTTTCTGCCTTCATATTTCTATGCTGTTTGTTTTAATATCTGTTGAATTATGAAAGTCTTATCTTGCTTTTACTGCTGCCCTAAAAATTGATTTAGTCAGTGCTAGCAAGTTGCTAACAGCACCTGTGAAGCAGAGATATATATTGGGCCTACACATCAGAGTTTATTACTTAACCTTGGAATACTAAATATGAAGTAAGGTTAGGATGTCTCTCCCTACTATAGGCCTAGAAATTGATTGGCTTATTAGTAATTGAATCATTTCTGTGATTAGCTGGAGATGTTCAACTTTTCAATCAAAGGATCTATTTGTCTCAAGCAAGGTGCGATTTTTCTTTCTTTTTTTTTTTTTTTTTTACTTCGTCTAAGCTGCATGGGAGCAGAGTTATATCTCTTGCTAATGTAATTGTACAAGGTCAACAGCATTTATAAATTCAAGGGTATGGTTATCCATCCTACAGCATCTAAAGCACTAACAATTTAGGGAGTGAGACTTTGAAGTGACATTAAATATAAAATTCTGGCATAGAAGTGAAGCTCCTGCCTGGAATAAGGTACTGATGTCCAAAGTCTTCCAGCAAGTGGGAATTTGCATTCACTTGAAATGAATGAGTAATCTGAACCAAAAATGCCAACTTTCAGTTCATTTCATCTCAAATGAACTGAATGGCTGCTGCCTCCAGAGAATACAAAACTTGTCTGATGTTTTGTTGTGGCATAAAGTACATGCTATGAGCAAACAGCACATTGCTAAGAAAAATTGTAAATGCCCTCTTCTATTAACCACCCCCCCCTTCATGATCCCCCTTACCCCTTCTGTGGATATCTGATGATGGAAAGGGCAGGAGGGATCCCCATTCACTGCTGCCCCTCTGACTCCACTTAAAAAAATGGCGCCGGTCTCAAGGACCATCAGTGCCGAGCGAAGCAATACGCCATAAAACAACATCACCATAAAACTTGTTTTAGGGCCCTAGCGCTTCACGGCTATAAAACTATTTGGCGCCAGATGGTCCTGAGACGGGGGCCATTTGTAAAACAGAGCTGGTAGCGACTGGGGATCACTCCCTGCGTCGTTCATCATCAGAGACCTGCAGACAAGAGTAAGAGAGAGAGAGTGAGGAGGGCTGGGGGAAATGTGGGGAGATGGTTTTCTTAAATTGGGAGTCCCATTTTATAACATACTGCTTAGGGCTGAAGTTCGCATACGAACCCTTATGTAGTGCACATGCACACATCGATACCTGCATGGCAGCGAGTATAAATGTTCACGGGTATACTTATGTGCACACTTTCGATTTTAGAAAGTATGTACGTACATGGTTTCCCCTCCTTAAGTCAGTTCCCGTAAATGCCTCTTTCAAATATGAGTGAAAGTACGCATGATCCATCTGCACTTTTATGCGTATAACCCCCAGGGTACTTTTCGGTAGGCCTATGTATGCATGCAAACTGGCATTTTACACACAAATGTGCTTTGAAAATTCACTCCTTGATGTTTATTTCAGTTTGGTAAATGAACCAGACCAAAATAAACATTGAATTGACCGAATCCCGAGACCTCCCCTCCCATCCCAAAATGAAAATATGAACACCCCTATCAGCAAGTCAGTTTGATGTGATTTCTATTTCTCTAGCAGATACTTCATGAGTCAAAACAATGCTGTTAGCTGAGTCAGGCTGAGAATGCTGAAGCAGAGCAGGATAGAAGTGCTAAGCATGATGAAAGAGGAAGTTCAGAAGGTAATTTAAATCAGGGGAAAAGCTCCTTAGGAACTATATTTCCTTACTATAACCAGTAAAAGGAAAAGGAGACCTCACCTGGAGTACTGTGTTCAGTTCTGGAGACCGTATCTCAAAAAGGATAGAGACAGGATGGAGGCAGTCCAGAGAATTGCAACCAATATAGTGTGGAGGTCAGTACCAGAAGACTTATGAAGAGAGGCTGAAGGATCTGAATATGAGTACCCTGGGAGAGAGGAAGTGCAGGGGAGATATGATACAGACCTTCAGATACCTGAAAGGTTTTAATGATGCACGAACTTCGATCCTTTTCCATAGGAAAGAAATCAGTAGAACTAGGGGCCATGAAATGAAACTCCAGGGAGGACGAATCAGAACCAACGTCAGGAAATATTTCTTTATGAAGAGTGGTGGGTGCCTGGAATACCATTCCGGAGGAGATGGTGAAGACGAAAACAGTGAAAGAATTCAAACAAGCATGGGATAAACACTGTGGATCCCTAAAGGCTACAGGACAGAATTAAAGAAAAGGGTGCATGGGGGTTACTTGCTTGTGCAGCAGTTACTACCCTTAACAAGGAATGAAGATTACTACCCTTAGCCAATAAGCCTTGATGCTTTTGATGCATCTGCAACATTGCTCTCCACTTCAACAGCAGGGGAAAAGAGGAATTGGATTCAGACAGCACCAATGAAGGCCCCGACATGTATGATCTGAGGTACTAATAAGCATGGAGGTAACCTACACAGAGCAGCAGTTACTACCTTTAACAGAAGGCATGAGATTAGTACCCTTAACTAATAAGCCTTGATGCTTTTGACGCAACTGAAACATTGCTCTCCTCTTTAACGGTGGGGGGAAGAAGCATTGGATTCAGATGACAACCAACATGGGCCTTTACTTTTACAGTCTGGCGTACTGATATGCAGGCATAAGGGAAAAAAAGCACAGGATTGCTTCAATGGACAAGTTCATAAGCAAAGCACGTCAAGCACCACTGTCTGAATTTTCAAGAAGACCCATTAAAAATGTTGACTGCAGAAATTATTTATGGGTTATCATAAGGCTTGGGGATAACTGCACGAACAGCAATTACTATCTTTAAGAGAAACATGGGGGGTAATCTGCATGGCACAGCAGATACTAATACCATAAGAAGCTTGCTGGGCAGATTGGATAGACCATTTGGTCTTTTTCTGCCATCACAACTACCTGGCAGGATCCCAAGGGGTAAGATAGATTCCAAGCTGCTTATCCCAAGAATAAGCAGTGGATTTCTGCAATTCTACCTTAATAATGGTTAATGGACTTTTCCTCCAGGAACTTGTCCAAAACTTTTGTAAACTCAGCTACACTAATAGCTTTCACCACATCCTCTGCCAACAAATTCCAAAGCTTAATTATGCGTTGAGTAAAAAAATATTTTCTCTTATTAGTTTTAACTGTATTACCCAGTAACTTCATTGTGTGTCCTCTGGTCTTTCTACTTTTTGAAAGAGTAAACAACTGATTAACGTTTACTTGTTCCATTCCACTCATTATTTTATAGACCTCTATCATATCTCCCCTCAGCCGTCTCTTCTCCAAGCTGAACAGTCCTAATCTCTTTAGCCTTTCTTTATAGGGGAATTGTTCCATCCCCTTTATCATTTTTGTCAACCTTCTCTGTACCTTTTCTAATTCTGTCACTTACCTGGTACGTGGAAGATCCATCGCTAGCAAGGCCTAGGCCCAGGTAGAACCCTTGGCCTTGTGTAGACCGAGGCAATAGTAGGTTGACGCGACCTCAGTCTTAGCCTGCGCAAAGTCGATGCCTTGGCCTCGGCCTAGGCCAAAGCTGGAGCCCGGCCCAGGCCTGACACTGTAGCCTGGCCTGGAGGCTGGGTCTAGATGCAAGGACCTCAACCCAGACCCAGACACTATGCTAAGGCCCAGCTCCTGCACTGGGTCCTGATGCCTGGGCCTAAGTCTAGACCGGGGCCCAGGCCCGGGTCCAACACCTTGGCTTGGCCCAGAGGCTGGATCCTGATGCCAGGGCCTCAACCTGGATTCAGGCCTGATGCTGGGGCCTGACACCGGGCCTCGGCATAGGCCAGGGCCTGGGCCCAGGTCCGATGCTGCGGCTTGCCCAAGATGATGGAAGCCGGGTCCCAATGTTGGGGCTTCGGCCCAGACCAGGTCTGATTCTGGGGCCTGGCTGGGAGACTAGGTCCTAACGCCTGGGCCTCAGTCTTGGGTCAGGCCAGGGCCCAGAGCCCAGGCCTAGGAGCTCCCATGGAGTGGTCCTCTTCTGTCTTCTTTCTTCATAAATTGATGCCGTGTACTGGGGTTGAGCCAGAGTTAATAAACTCTGGCGCATTCACCCCAGTGGACGTCGCCATTTTGATGTCCAATAATGAAACAAATTGCATTTATTCGTCGTGGTTTTGAAATTCGTTTGAAATGAATGCATATTCCTAACAGCTAAAGACACTTACAGGATGTTAGTTAGAGGTTGGGAAATCTTTTAAGTGGACACAAAAGACTAACACTTTACATATAGAATTATTATGTGTATGGTGCACATTGTAGATAGCAGAGCGTTCAAGAGTTCAATTGCCAATTGGTTACAGATTTTCTGAACTGATTGATCCAGTCCAGGCTTTACCCCAAGACATGCAGGGATTTGTAATGTAGTCTTTCTAAGATACAGCTTTATGCAATTTAGAACTATTAGTCTCTGAATGCTATGGCTAAATTCAAGGACTGGATCTTCCTTTTCTCAACAACTGGAGCCAGTAAGCGACCCTTTTCAAAAGCCACACCATGTGGTGAGTCCTCTTTCTGGCTTTGCACGCTGGTACATAACAAGTGTTTTCCAGATATATACTGTATCTATTAGGGATGTGAATCGTTTTTTGACGATTTAAAATATCGTCCGATATATTTTAAATCGTCAAAAATCATTAAAGGCGATATATCATAGGAATTCCCCCGATTTATCGTCAAAAATCGTAAATCGGGGGAAGGGGGAGGGGAAGGGGGAGGGCGGGAAAACCGGTACACTAAAATAACCCTAAAACCCACCCCGACCCTTTAAAATAAATCCCCCACCCTCCCGAACCCCCCCAAAATGTCTTAAATTACCTGGGGTCCAGTGGGGGGGGGGGTCCCGGTGTGATGTTCCACTCTCGGGCCACGGGTGCGTTGATAGGAATGGCGCCGGTGCTACTTTTGCCCTGTCATATGACAGGGCAAAGGTAGCGCCGGTGCCATTTTGGTTCCTGTCCCCCGACGTCACGAGCGTAGGAGATCGCTCCCGGACCCCCACTGGACCTCCAGGGACTTTTGGCCAGCTTGGGGGGGCCTCCTGACCCCCACAAGACTTGCCAAAAGTCCAGCGGAGGTCCGGGAACGACCTCCTGCACTCGAATCGTGTTGCTGTAATGCAAAATGGCCATACGGCCGGCGCCATTTGCAAATCGTGTTGACGTAATGCAAAATGCCGTATGGCCATATTGCCGTACTGCAAAATGGCGCCGGCCGTATGGCCGTATGGCCGGCGCCATTTTGCATTACAGCAACACGATTCGAGTGCAGGAGGTCGTTCCTGGACCTCCGCTGGACTTTTGGCAAGTCTTGTGGGGGTCAGGAGGCCCCCCCAAGCTGGCCAAAAGTCCCTGGGGGTCCAGCAGGGGTCCGGGAGCGATCTCCTATGCTCGTGACGTCGGGGGACAGGAACCAAAATGGCGCCGGCGCCATTCCTATCAACGCACCTGTGGCCCGAGAGTGGAACATCACACCGGGACCCCCCCCCCCCCACTGGACCCCAGGTAATTTAAGACATTTGGGGGGGGGTTCGGGAGGGTGGGGGATTTATTTTAAAGGGTCAGGGTGGGTTTTAGGGTTGTTTTAGTGTGCCCGACAGTGGAAGATCACACCGGGACCCCCCCACTAGACCCCAGGTAATTTAAGACATTTTCGGGGGGTTCGGGAGGGTGGGGGATTTATTTTAAAGGGTTGGGGTGGGTTTTAGGGTTGTTTTAGTGTGCCGGTTTTCCCACCCTCCCCCGATTTACGATTTACACGATATTTAAAAAAACAAAACTGCGACGATCCGATTCCCTCCCCCCCCCCCCCAGCCGAAATCAATCGTTAAGACGATCGATCACACGATTCACATCTCTAGTATCTATACCACTGGAAAGCTTTCTATATAGTTTGTGGTGTAGCAGGAGGTGCCACATTAGGGTCGTGGAACTGTTCTGTTAGGCAGAAAGGAAGGTCAAGTGAGTGTGAAGAGAAATGCCCACGTAGCATGTATATTGAAAGTATGTACACATTTCTATTTTGCAGGGGAGTAGCCAGACGATGACTCCAATGGGCTGAGACCAAGTCATCTCTGAAGGGCAAGGCAGTACTCACAGGTTCAGATGAGGACACTGAGTCATAAGAGGGACCCGCAGTGATAGCCCATGGTGCAGGAGGAAGAGGAGATCCATCTGGCCACCACTCTTTCCTGCACACCTGATCTCAAGCAGCTTGCAGTTGGCCAGCAGCAGGGCAGCACCACAGAGGAGGAGCTCATCTCTCCTCGAGAAGCGGAGGTCCGGGCCACGCCTGTGGAGAAGCCCATCATGGACATAAATTCCCAAGTGGTGAAGGAGACCGCAGGACTCAAGAAGGAGATGCAGGGCCTCTGGGAAGTTGTGAGAGAGGAGTTGCAGGGTCTCCAGGATGTGATTAGGGAGGAGATGCAGATATTCATCTTGCAATGGAGACCCAGATTTCAATGTGAAGGGAGATGCTGCAGAGAATGCCCCCCTGGCAGCCGCAGTCTAGAGACTGGCAGCTAAGATTTAATGCCAAAAAAAATGCAGAGTAATGCATTTAGTCTGCAAAAAACCCAAGGGAGAGGTACAGTATTGGAGGTGAAATTCTTCTAAGAACAAAGGAAGAGTGGTATCTGGGAATGATTGTATCTGATGATCTGAAGTTGGGGAGAGATATGTTTGTGCGGTGGAGTCTTCGTTACTATATGGGCTGCTGAGGTTTGCAATAATTACAAAACAGTAAGAGGTTCTTTGGAAGACCGACATATACCGTAATATGCATTACTCGCGATCGGCCTATGGGCTATTTTACGGGAGTAAGCCTTTGAAAATTCACCTTTAAGTATTACAAAATTCTTTTATTGGTACAAAGGAAATTAAAATTTATGCTATAAACAGTCTCTGCAGCCAGGCAGAGATAAAGAATTTATTTTATGCCCTAAATAAAGCTAACAGTCACTCATTTCCATAGCCAATCATTACATTTCAATCATTCAATAATTATATTCAACTCGATATCAATGCTGTTTGTAAACTTATAGTTGAACAAATCTGTTATGACTTATGTATGATTTCCATCTTTCATTTGCTGAATACAATTCTGCCATCTGCTTTTCTAAAAATTCTACCTTTTGGCACAGAATATGCTTATTAACCCTGGTATATTCCTCTTTGAAGGCGTACTTCTTCAATGCCATATTTATTTTCACCACTGTGAATGCATGCTGCTCATGAATCAAATATCAAAGCATACCCTTTATTTCCTCTACTACATTAAAACTGCATTGTGTGTGTCTTTTCATCCAGTCTAATGCTCCAAATGATCAGTCATATTTGTTTTCAAGGTCTGTGAAATTAGGCGCAAGGTAGGATACACCTGTGCACATTACAGGGAAAATAACTAACTGTTAAGTGAAGTCAACTGAATGTAAAATAAAGTCTTAAAATCCAACTAATTACCAGCAATTATCAGAAATGTCACCTTAAAATAAAGTTTGTTTGGAAAATGTACAATGATTATCTAGTAGGGATGTGAATTCATTTTAATCCAAATGGAAAAATGTGACAAATAAGTTGATTTTGAATTGGCTCCTTCAAACCAAACCAAAATAATGGGACACCAAAAAATAATGAATCATTTTCAGTTCATTTGGGTTTATTCTATTAAAGTCTATGGGGAAAACAAAGCACTGCATTTTTTTTCACTTCAATCCAGACAGAGCAGAACCTTTTGAGGATGGGACAACGAAGGAGTAGGACCAATCATGTTGAAGCACTTTTTAAACCAGCCTATCCCAACTAGCAGTTGCATATCATGACTTCATCATTGTCAAGTGAAAGTGAAACTATGAGCAGTCACTAATTTTTTTCATTCTTCCATTCGATCTCAGAGAAAGAAGGCAGAGGTTCTGAAGCTCCTTGCTTCAAAATTTAGAGCTAAACAAAAGCTTATTAAAATGATTCAGTCTGAGACAATAAAGCAAGATGTGCTATTAAAGTAACTGTCACTGTGTCCTAGCTGTGGTTTGAATTGGTAGTAGCAGAAGAAACTCTAATCTCTCTGACAGAAGATAAGAGTGCATAATCATCAGAGAAAGGCTAGCACTACAACAGACAACATGTGTTAGTATCTACAGGAAAGATACCGCAGAGATTGACTCTCTTGTAGCATCTGCGGAGTGTTCAGGGACTGTCCCAGGGGACAACTTGCTTTTTTTATGTAAAAGAGTAAGCAGCAAAATACTAATTCTTGTATGTGTATAACTCTTGAACTAAGTTTAAATAATCAACAAGCATGATCGATTCACTATGCTCTGTTTGTAACAAAAGTGACTGTCTGATCTGCTGCTTTTATGTGTCCACACTGTAACACTAAAAGCCCCTTCCCACTAATGAACTAGTGATATGTTTATTAGATTCCATCATGTCACTGGCATCAAGACTCAGACATGGCAATGGGAAATAAAGAGAGAAAGCTGTTCATCCAAGGAAGCCTGGCACCAGCACAAGTAGCAGTGGTGATGATGAAAGGATAATGAAGACCACGGCCAAAGATCAAGAGAGATTTTTTAAGAGTGAAACCAGCTAAAGAGGCAGAGTTGGGTGAGAATCTGGAACAGCAGCTGCCTACGCCTATCTCCACTATTACCAAGGTACAGGATAGAAGAAAACAGACTCAGTGGAGGGTGACAGCCGCAATGGGTGCATCAGATAAATCCAGTACATGAATCCCTGTTTCGTTCTGACTAGTGTCTATAGTCTATAGCAGATCTTTGAAGAACATATGGATTCAGACAGATGATTCATGTGAGGGATTTGAAGATTTAAAGCAATGAGATATTGGTCGTCTAGTGCCCGAGGAGGGGTTTTGGAGAACTTAGTTACTAGTATGGTATTTGGTAAGTAGCTGCAAGCAGTAAGTGATAATGCCAGGGCCAAGGGAACACCTAAGGGGCAGCAGATAGTCGAAAGCATGAGACTATGAGCTCCAAGCTCATTAGCATCTTGTAACAAAATTGCATGAAAAACAGCTGGTAACCACTGGAAAATACTGCAGATTAGAATATCCGCCTTTAAGAGGCTGAATGTAGGAACAGGAGAAAAACTGCAGGCACTGTTTAGGTTTTTGAGCATGCTACCATGCTACTGGAACTTGTATGCAAATAAGCCTGGTAGCAAAATACCTCATAGGGACAGTGACTTTCAAACAGGCGTGCGGATGCACATATACGCGTGTGTGTGTCAGCTCGCACCCAGAGGCACAGCAATTTTATAGCGTGTGTGCACATACGCGCACATGTTATAAAAATGTCTTAGTGCATATATGTGCACCTATTTCTATTTATTTATTTATTTATTTATTATTTATCATTTTAACGCAAACTTTTTTCAAGAATACATCTTGGTTAGACAAATGAAGTACAGAAATCAAAACAACATATTCTTTCAAATACAGAAAAAATAAGGAAATTCTTTCTTTATATAGTCCACAAACAAGGATCCATATAGAAATAAAGATTATACAACAATAATATTTAATAAACAACATCATTCATAACAAAAAAGAGTAGCTGAACTTAGCGAGTTTAATTACTTTTCTTGGGACACTCACTTGTTAAAGGTGTCAACTAGAAATATTAAGTCACAGTATTTTTGTCACTTACAAACAGGGTTAACTGAGGAGGAGAGAAAAAAACATAAGAGTTACCTCTATATGTAATACAACACTTACAAGGGTGTTTAAGAATAAAGGATGCTCCAATTTGGAGCACATTTGGTTTCATAAGCAAAAACTGTCTCCTCCTCCGTTGTGTCTGTTTAAAAAAATCAGGGTATATTCTAACTTTTAAAGCTATAAAATCTTGCATACGGTGTTTATAAAACAACCTAAGGACCCAATCCCTGTCTGACTCGAAAACGAAAGTTACTATCATGGTGGCCCCCTGTGCAAGCTCACTATCTGATGTTTCCAATAATAACTACACATTTAAATTTGGAGTTAACATTTCTATCGCTTGTGCACCTTCTGATGTTACATTTTCTTGTCTCCTATATGATGGTATCCAAATAAGGATACCATCATTTGGGCATCCAAATGGCAGATGAAATTTAATGTGGATAAGTGCAAGGTGATGCATATAGGGAAAAATAACCCATGCTATAGTTACGCAATGTTGGGTTCCATATTAGGTGATACAACCCAAGAAAGAGATCTAGGCGTCATAGTGGATAACACATTGAAATCGTTGGTTCAGTGTGCTGTGGCAGTCAAAAAAGCAAACAGAATGTTGGGAATTAATAGAAAGGGAATGGTGAATAAAACGGAAAATATCATAATGCCTCTGTATCGCTCCATGATGAGACCGCACCTTGAATACTGTGTAAATTCTGGTTGCCGCATCTCAAAAAAGATATAATTGTGATGGAGAAGGTACAGAGAAAGGCTACCAAAATGATAAGGGGAATAGAACAGCTCCCCTATGAGGAAAGACTAAAGAGGTTAGGACTTTTCAGCTTGGAGAAGAGACGGCTGAGGGGGGATATGATAGAGATGTTTAAAATCATGAGAGGTTTAGAACGGGTAGATGTGAATCGGTTATTTACTGTTTCGGATAATAGAAAGACTAGGGGGCATTCTATGAAGTTAGCATGTGACACATTTAAAACTAATCGGAGAAAGTTCTTTTTTACTCAACGCACAATTAAACTCTGGAATTTGTTTCCAGAGGATGTGGTTAGTGCAGTTAGTATAGCTGTGTTTAAAAAAGGATTGGATAAGTTCTTGGAGGAGAAGTCCATTACCTGCTATTAAGTTCACTTAGAGAATAGGCACTGCCATTAGCAACGGTAACATGGAATAGACTTAGTTTTTGGGTACTTGCCAGGTTCTTGTGGCCTGGATTGGCCACTGTTGGAAACAGGATGCTGGGCTTGATGGACCCTTGGTCTGACCCAGTATGGCATGTTCTTATGTTCTTATGGTATATAATATGCCTTTTCTAGCGGTGGTATAGCTGATTCTGTCACTTTAAAAATTTCTAGCATATATCTTTTAAACATTTTTTTTGGTAACACGTGGCAATTTTGGAAAATTAATCAAGTGTAAGTTCTTCTTTCTATTAGCATTTTCTAAATTTTCCATTTTGATCTGCAATTGTTGATTTTCTTTCACAAGTATATCCTGCACTAATTTCCAATTATCCACATCTTTTCTAATTCTCTCTGTTTCCTTTAAAGTTTTAACCCTAAATTCTTCCATATTAGACAATTTATCTTGAATAATATTCACTCTATCCACAATAGGATTCAGTTTAACAGGCATAGAATTATGTAAACTTGCAATAGCATCCCAAATCTCATCCAAGGTAATTATATTTGGTCTTACCAGGTTGGGAACTGATATTTTAACAAGATGAAATGGTTCTTCCACTGTGATTTGAGTCCGTTGGTCTTCTCCATCTTCTACATCAAGTGAGTCAGCTTGGCCCCTTTGAGAGCCTATCTGGACTCCTCCTCCAGACTCTCCAAAAGTCTCTGGTCCTTCTGCGCTAAGCTCTCTACCTGCGACTTCCGCGGGAAGGCTTGCCCCCATGACACCCTGGGCTCTGGAGGCTGCCGGATTAGCTGGAGGTTCCCGATAGATTGGGGATAAAAATATTGATAGGTTTGATGGGGAGGCCATGATGGTTCCCTCAGACCCTCCCACATCCTGTACCTCATCTGATCTCGAAACTCGCTGTATATGAGAATCCATCAGACCCGTTATATGGGTTCTGGAGGTAGTAGCAGAATCCATTCTTTCCTTAGCCCGTCTTTTACGCACTGAGTGAGGTATAGTAGAAAAAATTGTAAGTCGGGCCAGACGACTCTCAGAGCTACATCAGAAATATTGGATCCTCGATAAGTTGGAGGTAACAGAGAGCTTTAGGAAATATAATAAAAAAAAAAATCGAGAGGGATGTCAGAGACTTGTTTCAATATCCAAAAACTTCCATAGAAGTCCAAAAGAAATTCTCCTCTCTCCTGCTCCTCGATTTAACTCCGCAGTTAGGCCGATCTTATAAGCTGGGTGGTGTCGTAGTGATGACGTCAGCAGGCAAATAATGAGGCACCAGCGAGGCCGGGAACAGCGTCCTCACCTCGAGGTAACCTCCGTCATTTTTCTTTCAAGTCTCCTCTCTTCTGCTCCTCGATTTAACGCTGCAGTCGGGCCGATCTTATAAGCTGGGTGGTGTCGCAGCGATGACATCAGCAGGCAAATAATTAGGCACCAGCAAGGTCGGGAAAAGCGTCCTCACCTCGAGGTAAGAACATAAGAACATAAGAACATGCCATACTGGGTCAGACCAAGGGTCCATCAAGCCCAGCATCCTTTTTCCAACAGAGGCCAAACCAGGCCACAAGAACCTGGCAAGTACCCAAAAACTAAGTCTATTCCATGTTACCGTTGCTAGTAATAGCAGTGGCTATTTTCTAAGTCAATTTAATTAATAGCAGGTAATGGACTTCTCCTCCAAGAACTTATCCAATCCTTTTTTAAACACAGCTATACTAACTGCACTAACCACATCCCCTGGCAACAAATTCCAGAGTTTAATTGTGCATTGAGTAAAAAAGAACTTTCTCCGATTAGTTTTAAATGTGCCGCATGCTAACGTCATGGAGTGCCCCCTAGTCTTTCTATTATCCGAAAGAGTAAATAACCAATTCACATCTACCTGTTCTAGACCTCTCATGATTTTAAACACCTCTATCATATCCCCCCTCAGCCGTCTCTTCTCCAAGCTGAAAAGTCTTAACCTCTTTAGTCTTTCCTCATAGGGGAGCTGTTCTATTCCCCTTATCATTTTGGTAGCCCTTCTCTGTACCTTCTCCATTGCAATTATATCTTTTTAGAGATGCAGCGACCAGAATTGTACACAGTATTCAAGGTGCGGTCTCACCATGGAGCAATACAGAGGCATTATGACATTTTCCGTTTTATTCACCATTCCCTTTCTAATAATTCCTAACATTCTGTTTGCTTTTTTGACTGCTGCAGCACACTGAACCGACGATTTCAATGTGTTATCCACTATGACACCTAGATCTCTTTCTTGGGTTGTAGCACCTAATATGGAACTTAACATTGTGTAACTATAGCATGGGTTATTTTTCCCTATATGCATCACCTTGCACTTATCCACATTAAATTTCATCTGCCATTTTGATGTAACCTCTGTCACTTTTCTTTCAAGTCTCCTCTCTCGTGCTCCTCCATATGCACCTAATTTTAAGCTTGTGCATGTCCAGCAGAGTAAGTGGGGTTTGAGTCGCGTAACTGAGGGAATTGTATAACAGGCGTTTGCCCATGCCATCACCAGTTTCACCAGTCCATCCACCAGTTCGCCTTGTGAAGAGCAAGGTCCTCCAAACCTCCCTGATTCTTTAGCTTGCACTCCCCTCCAATTACTGCAGACCCCTTCCGCCCCTCACAGACGGCTGGAAATACGTTTATGAAGACTTGCACCTCTTCCATAGCAGAAGTAAAGTTACGTGGCATTAGAACGGGGTGTGCACCCAGGCGCGTTGGTACTTGCATGCACATCTCTTGGCCCCGCCCACACTATACCCACATTCCGCCCCTTTATTGTCCGATGTAAGACATTCACGCTTCGGGACTTGTGCATGCATGTGGGTGGCTTTAAAATCGGGTGGCCGCAAGCATGTCCTAAAATTTGCCTTATAGTTAATTAACTGATTTGTATAATTTTGCATTGCAGTCAGTTATTAACTATAAGTTTAAATCACATTTGAATGTGTAAAACACTACCCATGAAATTTAACTATTTGCACACTGCCATGTCTCTGTACCTGGCCCATTCCATAGGCATGCGCAGAATATGCGCACAGTGCTGGGAGGATTTCGAGAGGTGCCTCCTGATGATGTCAGCCTCCTGCCCTATTTAAGCCCAGGCCCCGCAGCAGTATCTCTCCTCAGCAATAGGTCTTCTGTCGTGCTTTGTTCGTCAGTGCGTGTTGCTTTCTCCTGAGTTCTTGTCTTGCTCCATGGTCCTGTGTTCCTCATTCCAGTTCTGTTCCTGTCTCCTGCCTTGTTCCTGTATCCCTGCCTTGTCTTCTCCTTGCCTTTTTTCCATTTTGTTTTGTCTGTCCTCCCTTGGCTTGATTTTCTGGATTCTGACCTTGGCTCTGAATCCTGACCATTCTCATTTGCCGCCTGGAGTTGACCCTTGTTTTGGACCTTACTTTGCCTTATCTGCTGCCTGTCTTGACCTCTGGCCGGTCTACTGGATCTCGTTGTCTGCTGCCTGCCCTGACCTCCGCCTGGCCTTGGCCTCTTGTTCTTCCCACCACCCTAGGGTCCTGCTGGCTGCCAGAACTCAAGGCCTCAACCTACGGGGAAGGCGGGTGGTAAAGGCGAAGCTCCAGTCCGTCCCGTCACAGGGCATTACTGCCTGCTGATGGAGTGGACCTAACGGGTTTCCTGTTAGGTTGTGTCAACCACGCCTCAGCATCAAGGGTCCACCATAAAGATCCATTGCATGTGCTATCATAAATAATGCACTCTGTTTGCTCTTTCTGCACATGAAGCAGTCTTTGCAAAATTTTCTTCCATTAATACATCGATTTTTAAGGACAACATGGTTTCATTGACTAGTAAGCCTACCCAAGGATCTTCTTCATCCTCACCATCAAAAGACAAACCCGTTACATGACTGTCACACAGTTGAACCTTCACTTGTGAGATAGGCTTTGGTGTAGCAGGTACAGATGCAGAAACACAGTGGGTGGAGATTCCCAATTCTGTAGAGGCACTTTCAGCAATAAAGGCCTCACATTTCTAAATGTCAGTGCACGTCAGTAAAAAGATTTAGGAGTACAAAGCCTTCGGAAACCTTTTCCTAATCTACTAAAGGATCTTTTCCTTCATGTGTAAATATAATGAAAAATATACAATAGAAATGCAGCATAAAATGGATAGCTAGCACAATAGATGTTTTGAAGTTTCAAAAGGGTTACTTGCATAAAATTGGAAGCTTCAGATGTAGGTAGCATGTACATGCATAAGCAATATTTTGCAAAAGCCTGAAGTATGCACATACTAGCAGTGATTCACGTAAATGTTAAACAGAAAATTAAGGCATAGGAGATGACAATGACATTTCCTATTTCATTTTGGGTCATTTTCAAAATAAAATCCTGTTTCATTTTGAAAATCTAAATGTAACCCTCTTTTGGGGAATAGTGATGATTCCAAAGGGCTCTAAATGAATTCCTTTACTCGGGCTAGCTCCTCACTCTTTTCCCCGACTCTTTTGTTTCCTGGGGGGTGGGGAAGGAATTAA
The DNA here is from genome assembly GCF_901001135.1 of Rhinatrema bivittatum. Classification (NCBI taxonomy): domain Eukaryota; kingdom Metazoa; phylum Chordata; class Amphibia; order Gymnophiona; family Rhinatrematidae; genus Rhinatrema; species Rhinatrema bivittatum. Next base: position 465,343,522 of record NC_042618.1, on the reverse strand, counting down.
CTTTCTGGGCCCAGGCACTGGAAACTTCTGTGTGTGTATGTATTACCCTTGCTCTTTGTGACAGGAACCTGGAAAACAAGGCAGGATGAGTGTTCAAAATAATATCTACTGATAATGACTGTAGGAAAATTAATAAAGTGAATAACTAAAATGTCCAAATATATCCAGATTCCTTGCCTTTCATGAGGTACAGGTTTAACTGACGTATCCCTCTGTAGAAATGTCCCTTCAAAATGAGACTTGAAGCTAATAATCCATCCATGGTGTGGGATGAATGTGTGACCCAAGGGTGCCAGGGTATCCTAACCGGGGTGGATGCCCCCTTTCCCCACAGTGCCTGATTCTCAAATGAGCCCTCCCGATCTTCGCACGCCTGTGTCCTGTGTCCCAGGGTGTAAACTCCGATTAAGAATCTCTAGATGGTCTTCTTCTTTGCTCTCCCCTTCAAAAGAATAGTTCTTGACCCTCCTGGGGAAAGGGCTCACTGTGGAGGGTACGCCGGAGTTAATAATTAACTCAGATGCATCCCAAGCAGATGCCATCATTTTAAGTGCAAAGAAAGAAAACATCGCAAGAGGACCTCCAAAGCTTGTGCTCTGGGCCTTGGCTGGACTCTTAGCGCCGAGACCTAGGTATTAGGACCAGGCTTCCAGGCCTAAGGCTTGCACAGGGCCTAGGTCAAGGTCGTGATGACCTACCGCAACCTAGGCCTAAGCAAGGCTAAGGCTTCGGCCTGGGCCTAGGCCTTGTCTGTGGATCCCCCACAGACCAGGTATATGGGGGCCAGGTAGGATCCTGACCCCAGCATTTTTCCAGGTAGGAGGGATGGGTGGTGAGCACAGGAGGCTTCAGGAGGCCCTGTTACTTTTTTTTCCGTGTTTTTTAAAGAAACAAAATAAACTTGAAATGAAATTCAGGGGGAAAAACCCATAAAAAATGAAATGACAAACAAAATGAAATTTTTAACCCCATACACTCCTATAAAATGGGTTAATATTCATAAATTCTGAATTTTAAAAAGTCTTTTCAAAATTACAAGACAATCTTGGCAGAGTTTTTCAGAAAAGTTACTTATTTTTTCTTGTATAGAATTCAACAGACGTTTATATAAAATGGAGGCAGATATAAGATCAAGAGGCCCATCTGGTTTTCCCATTTTCTCTATCTTCCGTAGTACCACAGTCCCTACTTGATTTCTGGCTGTGCCCTCGCTCTCTAAGCTGAAGATGCTCTGCGTTTATCCCGTTTTTGTTGCTTCCCATAGGGGCAGATTTTATAACCTGCGCGCGCGGGGTACATTTGTGCGCACTACCCGACGCGAACAAATGTACACCCGATTTTATAACATGTGCGTGCAGGTTATAAAATCCGGGGTCGGCGCGCGCAAGGGGGTGCACACTTGTGCAGCTTGCGCGCACCGAGCCCTACGGGAGCCCCGATGGCTTTCCCCGTTCACTCCGAGGCCACTCCAAAATTGGAACGGCCTCGGAGGGAACTTTCCTTCCACTCCCCCCCACCTTCTCCTCCCTTCCCCTATCTAACCCATCCCCCAGCCCTACCTAAATCCCCCCTACCTTTATTTCATTAGTTATGCCTGCCTCTGTCAGGCGTAACTTGTACGCACCGGCCGGCTGCCGGCGCGCCATCCCCCAGCATGGCCTCTGTGCCGGAGACCTCGGTTCCGCCCCCAGACCCCCCCCAGGACCAACACCCCGCCCCCTTCCCACCACTTTTTCAAAGCCCCGGGACATACGTGCGTCCCGGGGCTTGCGCGTGTCACCAAGCCTATGCAAAATAGGCTCGGCGCGCGCAGGAGCAGGTTTTTGGGGTTACACGCGCAACCCTTTGAAAATCTGCCCCATAAGAACATAAGAAATTGCCTTGCTGGGTCAGACCAAGGGTCCATCAAGCCCAGCATCCTGTTTCCAACAGAGGCCAAACCAGGCCACAAGAACCTGGCAATTACCCAAACCCTAAGAAGATCCCATGTTACTGATGCAATTAATAGCAGTGGCTATTCCCTAAGTAAACTTGATTAATAGCCATTAATGGACTTCTCCAAGAACTTATCCAAACCTTTTTTGAACCCAGCTACACTAACTGCACTAACCACATCCTCTGGCAACAAATTCCAGAGCTTTATTGTGCGTTGAGTGAAAAAGAATTTTCTCCGATTAGTCTTAAATTTGCTACTTGCTAACTTCATGGAATGCCCCCCTAGTCCTTCTATTATTCGAAAGTGAAAATAACCGAGTCACATCTACTCATTCAAGACCTCTCATGATCTTAAAGACCTCTATCATATCCCCCCTCAGCCGTCTCTTCTCCAAGCTGAATAGCCCTAACCTCTTCAGCCTTTCCTCATAGGGAAGCTGTTCCAAATTTATCATTTTGGTTGACCTTCTCTGTACCTTCTCCATCGCAACTATATCTTTTTTGAGATGCGGCGACCAGAATTGTACACAGTATTCAAGGTGTGGTCTCACCATGGAGCGATATAGAGGCATTATGACATTTTCCGTTCTATTAACCATTCCCTTCCTAATAATTCTTAACATTCTATTTGCTTTTTTGACTGCTGCAGCACACTGAGCTGACAATTTTAAAGTATTATCCACTATGATGCCTAGAACTTTTTCCTGGGTGGTAGCTCCTAATATGGAACCTAACATCATGTAACTACAGCAACGGTTATTTTTCCCTATATGCAACACCTTGCACTTGTCCACGTTACATTTCATCTGCCATTTGGCTGCCCAATCTTCAAGTCTTGCAAGGTCCTCCTGCAATGTATCACAGTCTGCTTGTGATTTAACTACTCTGAATAATTTTGTATCATCTGCAAATTTGATAACCTCACTCGTCGTATTCCTTTCCAGATCATTTATATATATATTGAAAAGCACCGGTCCAAGTACAGATTCCTGAGGCACTCCACTGTTTACCCTTTTCCACTGAGAAAATTGACCATTTAATCCTACTCTCTGTTTCCTGTCTTTTAACCAGCTTGTAATCTACGAAAGGACATCGCCTCCTATCCCATGACTTTTTAGTTTTCGTAGAAGCCTCTCATGAGGGACTTTGTCAAACGCCTTCTGAAAATCCAAATACACTACATCTACCGGTTCACCTTTATCCACATGTTTATTAACCCCTTCAAAAAAATGAAACAGATTTGTTAGGCAAGACTTCCTTTGGGTAAATCCATGTTGACTATGTTCCATTAAACCATGTCTTTCTATATGCTCTATGATTTTGATCTTGAGAATAGTTTCCACTATTTTTCCCAGCACTGAAGTCAGGCTCACTGGTCTATAGTTACCCGGATCGCCCCTGGAGTCTTTTTTAAATATTGGGGTTACATTGGCCACCCTCCAGTCTTCAGGTACAATGGATGATTTTAATGATAGGTTACAAATTTTAACTAATAGATCAGAAATTTCATTTTTGAGTTCCTTTAGTACCCTAGGATGCATACCATCCGGTCCAGGTGATTTGCTACTCTTTAGTTTGTCAATCTGGCCTACTACATCTTCCAGGTTCACAGTGATTTCATTCAGTTCGTCTGACTCATCACCCCTGAAAACCATCTCCGGAACTGGTATCTCCCCAACATCCTCATTAGTAAAAACGGAGGCAAAGAATTCATTTAGTCTTTCTGCAATGGCCTTATCTTCCCTAAGAGCCCCTTTAACCCCTCTATCATCTAATGGTCCAACCGACTCCCTCACAGGTTTCTTGCTTTGGATATATTTAAAAAAGTTTTTATTATGAGTTTTTGCCTCTGGCCAATTTCATTTCAAATTCTTTCTTCGCCTGTCTTATCAATGTTTTATACTTAGCTTGACAATGCTTATGTTTTATCCTGGTAACAGAATTGAGTGTCTGTTGCATACATAATTGACTTTTTGAAAATGAGTCCAACCTCAATGCAGGTTCTACACCCTATGCACTTTTATCTGCATCCTCAGGAGGCATTCCCAAACGCATGTATACGATGAAGAGGAAATCCTATTGGACCATCACTTTGTATCCATGTAATTGCTTCTAGAGGTCAAAATATCCAGCAAAATGCTGTGTCCCATATGTTCAGCGGGACACATATCCTGCTTAATATACCATCCTAAAGTTATCCGGCTACATATAACTTCAACCTTAACTGACCAGCGTTATTATGGCCAGTTACGCCTAAAGCCTTGAATGGCCGGATAACTTGCCACTTAACCAGATAACTTCAAAAGATATCTGATTAAGTGGTAATCTGTTAAAAACACAAACACACCCACACACATAATCTCAGGCTTCTCGGGCCAATGCAACCATCCCCAATCACCACAAAGGTACTGCACCACTCTCCCCACCCCCTCCACTGGCCAGAACCCCCGGAATTCCCTGAAATTAGAAAAGGAATCATATAATGGAGCCGGCCAGATGCAGCCCTCCCCCCCCCCCCCCCCCCCCCCCCCCATGTTTATGTTCTGTATATGTACAAAATGTTATGCATGTTTTTGGATCCTTTTGGTTCCTTTTGTATATCACCTAGTGTATAGGTGATTAAGAAATTTTAAATAAAAATATACAATCAATACGGGCTTCTTGGTACCCCTCCAAACACTCTCCCTCCACACTGCCACCCTCCACTCAAAACCTTCCCACCCACCTGGGAGCTTAACTACGGCCCCTTTTATCTGCCTTGGATCTAGTACATAGCCACTTCCAGCGTTACTATAGTTCTAGCGCCCAGGAGTGACTCTATCATTAGGCAGGGTGAGGAGGGTGCCTCAGGCCACAACATTTTGCAGTGACAAGAAATACCCCAAAACACCCTTGTGGTGGCTGCCTCAGTTTAGATGTGGACAGTGCTCACTGATGTTGTGCCTGTGGGATTCACAAACCTCATGGGTAGGAAGAAGGGCCCTGCGGCACTGGATCTTGACAGCTCTGTGAGGTTCCCACATCCCATGATGCCAGATGATGACACGCCGGTCTGGGGCTGTTTGACAAGGTGATGCTGGTGCGGCATAGGGAGCTGCTGCTGCTGCTGCTGGAGGCACTACCAGCACTGCAGGGGTTAAGAGGGATGCAGACCTCCTGGAAGTTAGCGAGCTCAGTCCCGCTGACCCTATTGCAAGCCTTGGGCTCCCGCTGCTGGTCTCTGACTTTGCACGGGCCTACTAGTAGATGCAGGCCCTCTGCTGCGGGACGCCAGCGAGGGGCACCCAGATTATGTGGTGGAGCTTTGGCGAGCTGAAGCTGCTTGGCCTTTTTCATGGGGAATGGGTGTCTGTGTACCAAAGAGCCATAGGGTCTTTGTGTGGTGCACTCTCCTCGGGCCGGTACAAGGGCATTAGGCCGCCAAGGTGAACTTTATAGCCTTGTGCTCGTGCCCCCCCCCCCTTCACCACACAATTTAAAAATTTCACATTTATATAATAACCAACTTTACATGAAAAAAGAACATTGAAACTCTAGATTTTTGAGGTAAAAATATCACGACCCTGCAAATAAAGCAAGAAAACACACTTGGAGCGCAAATGGTATTAGACCTATTGTCTTGCATGTTGGGTGTGGGCATGGCTCTCAGAAGCCCATCGGCGGGTTGGGCTCCACCAACGGCTTTCTGGACCTCCTTTCTTCTGCCGTCAGTGGGTTGGGCTCCACCGGCAGCCTGCTGGGCCTCCTTCTTCTTCTGACATTGGCGGGTTGGATTCCGCCGGCAGCCCGTCGGGCCTCCTTCCTTCTTCCACCAGCGGGCTTCGAGGTTCCTCTTCTGGCCCTCGGGGGGTGGGAATCCCACGGGCATGTAGATAAATCTGTGTATGGCAAAATGTGAGGTGGCTATCTGAGGAGAATTTTGAGGGTATATTTTGCCGCTCCAAAATTTTGCCACCTGAGTCCCCCATTTTAGAACTGACCCTGGTGCCAGGCTGCTTCGAATGCCTGCCGTAGCAGCGAATGCGTAACTCTACAGGAGGTCATTAAAATGATAAGATCTCTCTTGTGAAACTTCCCAGCATTTTTCTCCTGTTAAAATGCCAGCATTTGTGCAAACCCGTGAGTCCTGAGAAGATTGCCAGCGTTTGTCTTAGTTTAGCAGTTATTGTTGGTGAAAACTGGGTCATAGCTGTGGTATAGGAGGAATCAATCCCCGATGTCTAACATTATTTCATATGGAAACATCGGCTCCAATTTCAATTATTTCATCGTAAGACATGGTTTTCAGTAACCATTTGTGACTCAAGTGTGAGCACTTCCTGTAGTTCCACCCAGAGCTTAGTATTTCTGTCAGAAGTCGAGATTATATTTTCAGAATAAAAGGGCCCTAGTACTTGAATTTCCGTAATGTGTGCAATATTTCAACCACTGTAGCAAGAAAAAGCACATTTTCAAAATGAACCAATATTTACATCTTGCAGTCATAAATAATACCATCTGCTCTCTTCTGAATGCAGAATTGAATTTCCGTCCAATGTTGGTTCTTCTCGAGATCACACACGGCACAGCTTGAGATTTTATTTCTGAGCACTGTGCTTGCAAATTTCACTGCACAGATTAACCCCCCCCCCCTCCCTCCCCATAACACAAGGAGGACAATTTCCCAGAGGTATTTGCCAGGATAAAATGACTCACTTGAAAATAGCCCTCTTTTGCCCAGGACACACCGGCATCCATAGTGCACACATGCTTGTAATGGGGTTCAAAAGAGGTGAACCCCCAGGGTGTGTTTAGGTCAGGGAAATAAAACAGCTTGGGCAAGTGGTGCCTTCAAGAGCACACAGGCTATTTGCCCCCTTGCCCTCACTGCCCACACAAACAGCAGGTGTAGATTATGCTAGTTAATTTCTGAAACGAAACAACCGATATACTTTCGTTTCCCTTTTACTTATTGATGAATATTCAGTGTTCTGCATTTTCCCAAGGTGGATTATAATGAACTTAAACGAGCAGAGGCACTAGAACAACTTACAATCGACTTGGAATTTGCAATTAATGTGGCACAGGGATGCAGCATAAGAAAGCCCTTTCATGAATAGTTTCAAGAAACAGAAGTGTCCCTGTTGCATATAACATAGTCCCTCGTTGGGAGTCCAGGAAGCTGGGCCGAAGATGTGGGTCTTACGGGAAGGCCTGGCTGAAAAGCCATGCCTTGGCATTTTTCCTGAGCTTGAGCTAGCATGGCTGCAAACCGAGGGTTAGTGGTGATTTGCCCCAAATTTTTAAAACTTTTGCTATAAGGTCCGCAGGTGCAAAGCTCCGGGTGGCTTTGCAACTCCACAGGCTACTTATTCCCCAGTGGTGCTCATGGTTATAGCTGGTAGGCAACAGAAACAAAGATGATTTTCTGGTCTTATTTCAACCTAAGCAAGTAAGGGGGTGCCGCAAGGACCTCGGCAAATGAGCTGCAAAGAAATGAAAGTGGAGCATTTTTCTTAAACAGCGTGCACGTCTGCACGCATTTTGCAAAGATGCTGCCCTGAGCTCTGCATTGCATTTCCTGATCTTTGTAATGCTTAAAAAGCGATCTTGGAATTGCAGCTGAGATATGGCTTCGCATTCTATTCCGCATTCTGTACGGAGCCAGGCAATGCTTCCAGCAGCCTTCTGTACCTGACAACATTCAGATGAGTTGGGTTCGTTACCCGTGGCCTTTGAAAAGTTTCCCTTCACATTTTTCAATTCCCACTTGGCTCACACATTCTGTTGTTGATTTTAAAGTTCTTGTTTCAGCCACAGAAACAACCTGCAAAGCTGTCAAGGAGCTGCAGTTCCTAGTGAAAACCTTTTAAGAGCGGCACCTAGGGCATGTATTTTGGGAACGTGGAACGTGTCCCATTAAAAAGAATGGGGCATTCTATTTCCGATAGGGGCGGCAGTATGCAGTCATCACCGTAAGGCTTCAGTATTGTTTGGGGGGAGGGGTAAGTGGGGTTTGCCTGCAGGCAGACAATTACTGGAGGCTTCATACAGGACTCTCCAGAGTCAATTGCTGTATCTATCCATTTATAATGGATTCTGTTGTATTCACGACAATTATTCAAATAATAATCAATGATCAAATAAAACAATTTCAGTTGTACTTGCCTGGCCTTGCCCCGACAGTCCAACAATTTCAAAGCAAACTATGCAGCACCAGTTTGGCAGATCTGTGCTGTTTTCCAACTTTGAAAGCTGAGGTTACTGTGGCACTGAGTGAAATCATTCTGATTTGGTAAAGGCTACGTTTCTAAATATTTTATTTGGCCTCCAGTTCTGTGTTGGCCATTATTTTAGATATGAATGAGTCCTAGGCTTTTTATTTGGTTAATGTAGGGCCCCCTGTTTGATCTTTGCAAGAAATAAAACAGTAGAGACTAGCGCTGACTACTTGAAGTAGAGTAAGAATTGTAGTTTAATTCTCAGATCTCCCTCAGTTGGCACTGAACCATTAGAAACACAGATAATGAGGCTTCTGTGTAAATCACACTTGACAAGTGGCATGACTGGTTAAGGAAAAAATGACTAATTTCACAGTTTGTGGTGCTAGAAAATAAAAATAAATGACATCTGTTGAAAAGAATTCTTTTTTTTAATGGACACATTCAGCGTAAATCAGTAATATATCCAGGGGCAATTCTGAAATGTCTGCAGGTAGCTGCAAAGTCCGCGGGCCTTCTTATTTATTTATAAATATTTGATATTCCATCTTTCCCAGATTGCAATCAAATTATCATTACATTTCAGTTGCAATAGATCTCTAATTTGTTTTTTTTTTTTTGTTTTTAAAACACATAGAGGATAATTTTCAAACAACTCTGTGCAGCACCATATATGCAGGTATATGGCTGTGCGGAGATCTACTACTATACTTTATAACCTGCATGCATCAAGTAGGTCTACCCCCAATTTACATGCATATGATGCTTTACGTGTAAATATCTGCAATGCATTGAAAATGTACTTTTCCTACCTATTTTAAAAACATATGCGCGCATATTTTACAAGTGAGAAAAAAGTGTGATTGGCATGTGGAAAGTGGTAAATTTTAAAACGTGTGTGCTTAATTGAAATCACCAGCTTGCTGAAACTTCCTCCAGTTCACCCAGTCCTTTTCCAGCTCATCAGGACCCTCCTTCATTGAACAATCCCCGATTCACCCACACTTCCCATGCAACCAACAGAAGACAAGACGAGTCTGATATCAATCGCACAAGATAATTAGCAGATGTAAAATTTTGCAGATAAGCTGCCAAATGCACAGCGTGTGTCTTTTATAAAAACAGCTACTTGTGGGACCAAGATGGCCGACACATAAGACGTGTGTAAGGAACTCTCCTAGTACCGCTTGAGATTTCCTATATTATTCCTGAATTACCTCTGAAATTTGAATATTTTTATCATGCCACATACAAAACGTAAAGCTCGACTTAAGGAAAATTTGTCTACTAAGGAAGAAGGAATTCAGCAACCAAAGATAGAGAGCTTCTTCGAACTTACCCCGAAAATGCTGGAGGCGAGGGCCACTGGGGGAGAGATTCAGGAGCTCGGATCACTCTCCATGGCTGACGAGATTTCGCTAAGCCCGGGGGCACCCAAGACGCCAACGCTGCCAGCAGTCAGCCAGGGGCGGAGCAGGTGGAAACATCGTGAGCTCTGCTGTTGAGGAGGAGAGAGCCATTACCCCCTGAGCTTGACAAGGAAGGCAGTGAGTCGGCGATCAGAGGAGGTGGAGGAGTGGTGGAAGGAACCGCTACCTCCACACCGAAACCCCAAGTGGCTGAACCGGCATGGGACATCTAAGAAAATAAAGCACTTCAAGACCTGGTAACTTTACATTCAAAAATTGTATTTTCTAGGGGTATTCGTTTTCGATGTATTGGCAATCTGCAACGTATATGGCCCTATTCGTTGTATTCGTGGGGTCACGAAACATATGGCAAACCCCAACAAATACAATGTATCTAACGAATAAACCCACCACCCTCCTGACCCCCCCAAGACTTACCAAAAGTCCTTGGTGGTCCAGTGGGGGTCCTGGAGCGATCTCCTGCACTCAGGTTGTTGGCTGCCAGTATTCAAAATGGCGCTGATAGCCTTTGCCCTTGCTATGTCACAGGGGCTACCAGTGCCATTGGTCGGCCCCTGTCACATGGTAGGAGCACAAGATGGCGCCGGCCATCTTGTGCTCCTCCATTGCCAGGCATTAAGACTGGCAATGGAGGAGGTTTGGTCATAGGAACTAGGGATGTGCAATCGTTTTTCCCAAATTAGGCAATTTCAACGCAATTCAGATGAATTCTGTGAGTTATGGCTAGTAGAACATCATCTGTTCCACGTCCTTTCCTAAATTTGGATGTTGCTCTCCTCTAGGAAGTTAACAAGTTGAAAGTGAACTTCCAACTTGTATACTTTCTCTACAATTGTCAAAAGAAAATTAGGTGCATACTTTCCTTTTGAAAATCACCCCAGGAGAAAGTACCCACTGTGATTTGCACCTGCTTTTTCTGTGAGTACGTTCTCCCTTCAAAACAACATGTGATATAATAGTGTAACTTTGTAGCATCGTATATAGGTTCATGGGCAAATATGCACATGAGTTACACTAATTTTCAAAGCAGACTTACACCTATAAGTTTGCTTTGAAAATTATCTCGGCACCTTCTGTTTGGTGCATGTACTTTGTGTTCTAAAATCAAAAGGTAATGCGAATAAGTCTCGACCCTGCCCAGACTCCGTTCTCTGAAATGCCTCTCCCCTATGCATGTCAGAGTTTGGGCATTGTGCAGTGTGTATGTGCTTAATTTCATGTGCATATTGGACACGCAGTCTTCGAAACAGCCAGTTCTGTAGATAAATTACCCTCCCTATCTACTGCTGAAATTATTTCATAGAATCAGATCCATTAAACCTTCTGATCTTAAAACTCTAGATGAATTCTGAAATTGCTTTCACCCTGTTGGAACTGAAAAGCAAAACCTGCCAGAAAGAATATGACAAGATGGCATTTGGAACCTTGACATTTTCATAAAATTAAAATAGGTTATTTCAACGGTGATCCTACTGAGGCCACAGTTAGAAGAAAGGTTTGGTAATATTGGGGTAATAAACGAATCAAGAAAATTGTTACATTGGTTTCAAAATCACAGTTAAAAAGGGTTGATTGAATTTGCACACATTTGAAACTCGTGAACAGTAGGATTAATCCTCAAGGCTTCTACCCTGCCTACGCTCCATTCGGGCTTCTTTCAAAAACAATATGGATGTGCATTTGTTTTCAACAAATGTGAAAAGCGAAACAAATGAGGCAATTTTCAGTTCGGACAAATGATACGAAAAACAAAATTAGGCTCTGGCAGGACCAGGCTTCAGACTTGTCCTGTGCTTGGGATACCCGATCAAGACAAGCCAATCACCAAGACCTGAGTCTTCTGCCTGGGTCTGAATCCAAAACCTCGCCAAAGCCAGGTCCTGTTGCCAGCAGCCAAGCCTACTTTGCACCCTTGGACTTTGTTTAAATTTTGAAAGGGAAAATCCACACATAATTTCCCTTTCGAACATTGCCCACAGGTATATAATGGACTTTGCACATGATTTTGATGTGGTCTAAATGATCTTAGATACAGCACGCATACATTTGAAAATGCAATCTATGTGTGCTGTTCCCCAATCCTGCCCAAAACATCTTCCCCTGGGAATACCTTCCTTTAACTTGGCTAAAAGTATGTGTAGGGGTCTTGTTGGTCCCCAGCTAATATAAGATTAAACCATTTAGGTATGGGGGTAAACAGATTGGTGTTTGCTGGGTTTGCAGCTTCCTCACGTAGATAGCTGGCAATGGCAGTTTCCCCAGTTTTTTTCCCAGAGAGATCACCATTTTACCTTTGTGGATTATTTTTAATTTCAAGGAAGCAGTATATGTCCACTTTCATGAACAAATGCTGTGCTCTTAATTTTCTAAGTCTTAACCTTAAGCTTCATGGAGAACTGTTGTTTTGGATGAGAGTTTCTTACCACCTTCTCATGCCACCTCTAACTTATTTGAGTTTGGGGTACCGAATCCTTTTGGACTCATTTAAGCTGTTTTGAGCTTTCTCTTCTAACTAATGGAAGAGGTTCCCTTCTTACAAGAGGGACCTGAGCTCACCAGTATCCCAGGAGAGGAGGACTTACAGGCATCCCGAGAGAAGGAAGAAGGAGACAAGAAGAGGAGAAGGACCACATCCATGGCCCATGTATATCGACTGAAGATTGGGAGAAAGAGGAGAAGGAGAAAACAGATATCACCCTTGATACTAGAAGAGGAGGTAGGAGATAAAAGACAACACTTTAAAAGTACCTCTTTGATAGTTCATGTATGTTGGGAGGGAAGAAAGCAAATAAGTAAAAGAATTTAATAAATTGGAGAAACATCTGAACTTAAGAAAAACTGTAAGAAGCCACAGACTTACTAAATGTACTCGTATCAACTTGAAAGTGAAGTACACAGACATTAAAACTCATCATTGCACCTTAGCAGTAACAGAGAAATGGAAACATCAAACAGCTCTCATGTGTCTTATCGAGTAGTGACTTTGTTATTCTCTACTGCTGAGATTGTCAGTGCTGTTCGCAAGAGACTTAACTATGGGAAATGTAAAGAGCAATGTGAGGACCTTGAAAGAAAACTTTCCCCCCGTGCAGGATGCCTTGGAAAATAAATCTGTTATACACCTGAGAACTGCCTAGCACAAATGGAATCGGACTCGCCTGTTGTATGCAAGTTTTGAGTGGAAGGCTTGGGGGAGCTGGTGGGGGTCGAAAGTGAAGTGGCTTCTGGGACTATATTCCGGGTTCAAGCATCACAGGGGCTGCATATGCATGCTAGGGAGCCCGGGTCACGTAGGTCACCCACCTGGATCCTTTTTCACCTTGCTTCCTTTCCCTAGTAAGAAATAGTGGAAGGTGAGAGCTCCTACTGACCTCAACCTTTTTTTTTGTTGTTTTTTTAGAAAATGACCACTGCCTGGGTGTATTCTTAGCCTGGTTAAGGATGGAAATTTTTCAGATGCTTTTACCTGGGTGAATGAGTTTTGAAAACTGCTCCCTTGTGAGTACATTTTCAAAGGGGTTCGGCATTGAAAAATAGCATTTACGCAGATGTTGTTTGTATTTGCGCCCATGCTATTTTATAAACTTCAAAAGTGCGCATGTATTTTCAGTTTCGTGTGTATATTTTACCAGCACAAAAAAGGGATGTTCTATTGGTGTTCCAGGGTGGAGGTCAAGAAATACGCGCAGAAGTTGCTAATTTATAAGAGATTTACATGTTTAAATTATCAAACTTAGGCCTGGATTCTCTAAGGTCCGGCGGTAACAGGGGGTGAGAGGGCAAAGCAGGGGGTGGTCCTGCGATAGGTGTAGTTATTCGGCACGAAACTGGTGGCAATAAGGAATCTTACCTTTCGCCGCCAGCGATGTGTCCGCAGTGTCGGCCCCGGAGCCGCCCCCAACTCCTTCTCTTCCGGGAACGACTCCGCCCCCGACTCCGCCCCGAGCTAGCTATTGCACACAAAAAGGGACTTTTCGCGTGCGATAGCGTTAGAGAATGACCCCTTTACTCATACAATTTTACACCTGAGAACTGCCTAGCACAAATGGAATCGGACTCGCCTGTTGTATGCAAGTTTTGAGTGGAAGGCTTGGGGGAGCTGGTGGGGGTCGAAAGTGAAGTATTAGAGAGTCTAGGTGAAGAGAAGATGGACTGGGTGAACTGACGGAGGTATCGGTGAACCTGTAACTTCAAGTTCGCTTGCAAGTATTTTCAAAAATGGTATACACGTATACTTTATAAAATGCCAGCCTCCATGTATAAATATTACAAGTACATGTTATTTTTTTGCATCTAAAATGTACATGCATATGTTTATAGAATAAGTAGAAAAAGCAAGCCCTTTCATTGCATTGCAAATAATCGCACATACTGAAACATATGTGTGCTCTTTCACAGGAGAGGTATATGGTATTTTATAAACTGCGCGGCTCCCACCTCACAGTTTATAAACTCCTAGGATAAATCTCCATGTGACCACTTTCATGCGCAAATGCAGTACCATGAATAGGTCTGAAAGGTAGGCTCCCCGTGTCTGTAGCCATTCATCCAGCACGTGTCCACAATACTTATCTGTAAAATCGCAATGGAGTTCAGTAATGCTCCCTTTATGTTACACATCTGTGGTCAGTTCTAAATCAGGAGATCAAATCCAGAATAATTTTAATGTACTAGATTGCATCAGAACCGGCCTTCATTAACCACAAAACACCATATTAAATGCCAGATGTACCAACAGGCATTCAAGCCTGTGCTTTGCAGCAAATGCCAAATAATACTAATGCATTACTGCTCCCGGTAAAATATCGGTGTTACCACTGCCGGTAATGCAAGGTCAGATGTGGGCTGTGATATCTCCTGAATCCTTCTCTCTGGAACACTCAAAGGAAGGGCCTCTTTGGGCAGATTTCCCCTTCACTCACAGTGGGGCAATCCCCCCTCCCCTAATCTCCATTGAAGCCCTCCAGGACAAATTTGGCCACCCTGGACCTCTCCCTCCTTCCTGGGAAGATGCCCCAACATAACATAAGCTGGGGCAGGAGAGCGCAGTTGCTCTTCCTGGCCCGCAACCTGCAGCATTAACACAGTGTTGACCTCCAGGCACTTTCATACATTGGCCCCTTTGGTACCAATGGGTAAAACTCTTAGTAAATCTGGCCTAAAACACATAGGCTAGCCAGAAAGCAGGAGGATATGGCATGAGGGAGGAAGAGTATGGGAGGCCCATCCCAGAAATTGTCGAAGAAACTCTGCAAAGAAAATGCAAGTATTCTAGATGAGTGATAGACTTGGGGCAGATTTTCAAAGACCTAGGCATGCCGGGCCTATTTTCAAAAGGCCCGGCGGCGCGCCTAAAGCCCAGAGATGCGTGTACGTCCCAGGGCTTGAAAAAGGGGCGGGGCGTGGGCGGTCCGGGATGGTCCGTGGGCGGGGTGGGGGCGGCGGCTCCTGGCAGGTTACCCCCAATGTGAAATGTCACACCTAAAGTTAATATAGGTTACCCTGATTCTCCATTTCCATCCCCTAGCCTCTAGGGATCCGCAGTGATTATCCCATGCCCTCTTGAATTCCATTATCATTCTCCTCTTCACCATCTTTTTCAGGAGGGTGATCCAGGCATCCACCACCCCTCTCTGCGAAGAAATATTTCTTGACGTTGGTTCTCAGTCGCCCCCTTCGGAGTTTCATAACGTGAAGCCTAATTCTACAGTTCTCGTTTCAATGGAAAATATTTCATGTCTGTGCATCATTAAAGCCTTTCATGTATCTAAAGGTGTGGGTCATATCTCCCCTGTACCTCCTCTCCTCCAGGCTGTCCATATTTACATCCTTCAGCTTCTCATAGGACTTCCAGTATCGGCCTCCCACCATTTTGGTCGCCCTTCTCTGGACCGCCTCCATCCTGTCTCTATCCTTTTGGAGGTACGGGCTCTAGAACTGACACACAGTTCTCCAGGTGAGGCCTCACCAAGCACCTGTACAAGATGCATTATCACCTCCTTCCTGCTGGTCATTCCTCTCTCTATGCAGCCCAGCATCCTTCTGGCTTTAGTCACCACTTATCACATTGAAATTAAAAGAAATGAAGACTGTAACTAAGGAGATGAAAACAAATCAAAATGATAGAACAAAAATGATCATTTAGAGTTTTATTTGCCAAGTAATGTTCCCATATCCCAGACAGACTGACATTAATAGCTATTTGTGAGAAATAGCAACTACAGTGTGAAACTTCAGCTTCAGTTTCAGTAATTGTCAAAAAGGTGGCTTATAAGTGTGCCCCATCCATATCAGCTAAAGCAAAAAGAAAGAAAAAGCAGACTTGCATATAGAGGCAAACGTGCTCGGAAAACATTTTCAGCAAGAAGAAATAAGAAATGCTGGATGTGTGGTCTATTGCAAAGACGAAAGGCATAGCTCTCCTGATTTCCTGCTGCAAAATTGTACTTAATATTTTAAAAGTAGCATTTTTAAATGTTAATACATTTTGGGATAGTTTTCAACAGCACTTATGCAGGTAAAACGTGGTTTTACGCGCGTAAATAGGCTTTTTGAAAACGACCCCAGGGGTTTTAAAAGCAGGCGTAGAAGCGAGTTCGTGCATACTGTTACACGTCCTGCAGTTTTCGAAAGTGTGCGCGTAAATGTTCCCATTTATACCTGCTCTCTAGGGCAAGGGCCCTCAACCCAGTCCTTGGGTCCTGCCTAGCCAGTCAGGTTTGCAGGATATCCACCTTGAATATGCATGAGTTGAATTTGCATGCACTGCCTACATTGCACGGACATCTCTCTCATGCATGTCCTAAAAACCTGCCTGGCTAGGCGGGTCCCGAGGCATGGGGTGAAAACCCCTGCGGAGGTGGAAATGTGTGTGCGTCTGTGCCGCGCTAAAGTTGTGCATGGTCCTACTAATTTTCAAAGGGGACTATTGTCAAGTGACCCCAAAACTGTTACCTCTTGCACCAAATAATGTGTTCCACTAAGGACCAGGTCTAAAATCGTTTCTCCTCTTGTTTCTTGTACCAGCTGCTCCATGAAGCAATCATTTATTTCATCCAGGAACTTTAGCTCTCTGCATCTCCTGATGTGACATTCACCGAGTCAATACTGGGGTAATTGAAATCACCCATTATTACTCTGCTGCTGATTCTGTTGGCTTCCCTAATTTCTTTTAGTATTTTATTGTATGTTCATTCAATCTAGTCCTCATTTCACCTGGAATTTCTATCCATAAAGATTCAACATTGCATTTTGTTTTTTTGCAGAACTTTTATCCTCTTTGACTCAATGCCCTCTCTAATATATCGTGGCACTTCTACACCCATTTGATCCATCCTATCATTTTGATATAATTTGTACCCTGGTATCAGAGTGTTGCATTTGTTGTCCTCCTTCCCCCAGGACTCTGTGATGCCAGTTACATCTACCTCTTTATCCAGTCCTATGCACTCGAATTCTCCCATCTTATTTTTTAGACATCTAGCATTTATATAGAGACATTTCAAAATATGCTTTTTGTTTGTATTAACAACCTGCTTATCAGTTGACAGGGGTCATTTGAAATCTTTCTGCTCTGTCTGCACCTTACTTAGAGACCTGGTCCACTTGGGCATTTATTGCAAACTCTCTACTGGGATACCCTAATTTCCCTGTTCTCTTAGTATCCTTCAAAGGTACTTCTGAGCGAGTGACTACTGGCTTTCCCCATCATCTGGTTTAAAAGCTGTGCTGTCTCCTTTTTAAAGGCTAGTGCCAACGGCCTGGTTCCTTCTGGAAAAGGTCCTCCTTCTGCGAAATGATGCCCAGCTCCTAACAAACCTAAAACCATTGTCTTGCTTTCTGAAATACCCCAAGTCTCTTGTCCTGTATGCTTGTCTTAATAGACTGTAAGCTCTGTAAAAAGCAGGGACCTAATTTCACAAAGTCACAAAATAAACTTTGTGGAAACACGCAGAGGGGTAGTATACAAAGAACCAGAAAATAAGAAAGCAAATATACAAGAAAGCAACATTTCAAATAATCCCCCCTCAGCATTACAAAAGCAACACTGAGGGACTGTCTGTTTTGTGAGTTTATACTGTCCTGCGCATAATAATGCAGCGCTATAGAAATGATCAGCAGCAGTAAGGTCATTCAAGGCCATTTCTAGTATTTGCAAAATAATCAAGCAACAGCTTTCTTAACCTAATTCCTTAAAACTTACTGAAGAATTACTAGCTGTGCATGCAAATGTCACATCAGCTATCTCTAAGTTTATTTAGATTCTTTTTCTTGGGTGGGGGGGGGGGGGGTGTGGAGACAGCAATTCCCTTCTATTTTTTTATGCTTCCATCTCAATCAGAACCAGGGCCGGGATCTGAACTTTTTTGCAACGATCCAGGGATTTTTCTTCCAACCCAGCTTAACCATGGCAGTGACAGTCCTCAGCCTCCGCACATGCAATCAGGCCCTTTCCGTGGAATATTTTACCTGGGGAGATCCGAGAGGAGACAGGTTATTTGGTCTTCCGGGAAAAGTTGAAGGCATTCCTTTTCTTAGCCAGGCTCTTGGGCCTGATGATTGATTCCTGTTGCTGTCCTAGTGTTTACTCTATTGATGTCCTTCTCTGGTTGGTTGTTTGGTTTTGTCTTTTGAATGTAGTATTGTGTTTGGTGTTTATTATCATAATCCACCATTCAGATTGGCAGGATAGAAAAGTTTTGAAATAAATAATAAAAATATACCACGGCTCCCTCCAGAGCCCAGCTAATATGGACCCTAAGTCCAGCCACTGAGCGTGAATTCTCTCAGCAAAATTGCACCCACCAAATAGCAGTGCCTGTAGTTTTGCTGGGATAGTTTTTAAAGCAGACTCGTAGGCCTGAGTCCTTTCTGAAAACTAGAGTTATTTATGTGCGTATTTCCTAATTTATGTGCAATGTTACAAAAGCGCCCCCTAAAACTGCAAAAGTATTTGAATGAATCCGTATTATGGGTTTATCCATGGGTGGAGTGAAGAACATTCATGGAGCACCTATGGTGCCTCCTCTTTCCGGATACTCCAATATATCTTTAAATGGGTGCACAATGAATCTTTTCCTTTTATGCCAAATCGTTCTCCCAATATCTGCTTCTACAATAGTGGTGGTTGTTCGAGCTTTTAGCTCTATTGACCATCCAAAGGCCAAAAACCATTCAGGTGCAGCGAGCTAGAGGCGTGACTGTAATTTTTAATGTATACCTTTGTTCACATGTATGCGCTCTCTGCCTGCGGCCTAGTAGTACTCAGCCCAAGCTGTCATCACATTTGGTTATTTTCTGCACATCCTTACAAAGGTGAAATTCCCAAAAGATAAGAAGAAGATGCACAGACGAGCTAATCTAAATGGACCCAAGTCACTGGGGCTTTTATTAAAGCCTCTTCCAGAATAATTTATGATTTTCCACGTTTGTCAGCATTAGCCACAAAACAGGGCCTTCTCGGGGAAATGAAGTCGATGTGTTGACACAGGCGCAGAGTAATTTGCACAGATTGCAGGAAGGATGCTGCCGAAGAGCTCTACTAATGCAAGCCTCACCTGAACTTTGCCTTCCCTCCCGGTTTGCCAACGTTAATTCTTCTACCTACTTCCAATAGACAAAGATGAATTGTCCCTCTTTATCTGAGCTCCCTCCGATTAGGAGTAAGCTTCTCTCACCTATATCTTCCATCACAGATTTTAGCCACTCAATAAAAAAAAAGATCTGCACCCAACCAATGCATCCATTTTTCAGCCCGGCAATACGTGGAAACAGGTTAGTGCTTCTGTAAAGCTATTACTTCTGCTGTCAGCATCACTGCTACTATAAGTTGTCTCATTAGATGGGATAAATTGAAACTGAATTAAAAAAAAAAAAATCTGACCAGAGCGAAAAAGCAAGTGCATTCCAGAGAACATGAAAGATGATCCTTCTCTTATCAGACACATTAAAGTAAACAATAATATGGTACTTGATGGCAGTTTCATAGGGTTTATGGTTTTGAAAGACAAGATTATGAATAAGTTACATAAACTGATATAACAATGACACATAAAGCACTGTCCTATGAAAGGCATAATTTTAATATAAAAACCAGGAAGACTGCTCTAGAATGTAAAAGTAAACTTTACTATTTTTAAAGAGCTATTTGATTTCTTTATGAAAACTGGTTTCAATGTGCAATTTTCCTTGTGATGGAGGCATTTAAATTCCAGGCCCTGAGAGGGTCTATAAATACGAAAAAAAATAAAGGGAGTCAGGAGTGAAGTTCTCAATTAGGTTGTCACTCTTAATTAAGGCTGTAATATATCTGGCTTCATTACTCAGTGAGGTTCAAATTGTTTGACATATTCAGCTAAAATAATAATTTGCGCTTGACCTGTAACATAGGCAACCGTGATCAACCTGTCCTCTACCTCCAGCCTTTAACAGCAAATAACAATAGAGATACAGTAAACATGTAAGACACATAAATAAAGAGGAATAATAACAGGTCGCATTTTTATCAATGACCTGACAAAGAAATCTAACCTAGATACTTGAGCCCATCCTCTCTACAAATCACTCACTGCAATATGGAAAGGTGAGGGCAAAGGAAGGGGGCAGGCCAAGGATATATGTTCTGAAGCACATGGCCTGCCACAGGCAAGCAAGGCCTATGTCCACTTAGGATATCTGTGTCAGGGAATCACTGGGCAGCCCACTCTTCTCCAAGCAAGACTGCCAGCCCACAGCTGCAGGTCATGACCATGCCAGGGTCAACCAGCTGCCACCACACTAGGGCAAAGCAGGTCCTGGTAACAGCCAAACCTCCAGCCATACCTGAGTACTTAGTCAGTGGCTCTGACAGCTGTCAGTGGTCCCTCTAGCAAATCGATCAGGCCCTCTCCTCACCGTTGAACTCAAGTAGCCTATTAAAGGCTTGCCCAGGACCTCCCACTAATCAGAAGCTGTGGACACTGCATTAAGCTCTGTTCTCTATATCCCTAGGGACTTGTACCAGAGCTTTCCAGATGGCATCAATAAATAGGTACTACTGAAGGCTAGGTGAATGTCACCAGGCCTGCATCAAGCTGAATCACTGGGCATCAATTGCTCCTTATGTGGTGGCCACTGAGGCAAGAAGGCACCTAGCTGACCCAGTTCGTCCCCCACCCTCCATACACATGACTGGTTCCATCGGCAATGCAGGATGATCCATGACCAATTGGAGGGTTCCAGGTAGCTAGGCTGTAAGGAAAACAAGCTTGTTTCTGATAAATTCATCACCAGGGACATTACTCTAAGACATATCAGCAACATGCTCGAGCAGGCCTGCTGGACCAATCACCGGCACAAAGAGGGTAAGTTGAGCCTGACATATGTTGCACTTGCTAAGCCACCACACCTGAATCAGCCTGATTGAGATACCCAAGCTAAAGCTGAAGCTGCAAGATAATGTCTGCCTATGAGCCCAAAAAATGAATGAATAGCCCATGGCCCTGGTCTGGTAATGTTGATCTCAACATACAAAAGTAAAACAAAGATCAGAGAAGGGGGGGGGGTGGAGGATTAATCAGGTGTATAGACTGGGACTCTGAAAGTAATCACGTTTGAAGCAGCCTGAATACCAAAGGAATGGAATTAATACAATTTATCCTGTACACTAGTTACTTCAAAAAAATACTTTAAGATCACAGGGATTTGGAATCTGCCCAAGGAGGAAATACTGATGTCCAGGACATACCACATACCCAAATTCAAACAGATGGCTGACTGATCGGTCTGTTCTTAGCATAGCGCAGAGCCATGACTGATGGGATGATTAGCAGAGTCACAAGAAAAGTAGAGAGACCATCTGGAAAATGGCTATCATGATTTCTGATGCCATGACAGCTGACAGGATCTGCTAGAGTTGACACATCAAAAGTAGGTCCCCCATCTTCTGCGGAGCGTCCTGCCATGACCTACTTGCAGTGCGGCCCTTTGTTCAGTGTCCGAATTGATAACTCAAGAATCCAGATGATATAGACTTTTCAAAATAAAAAGTGAGTTCAAAATTTATATAATTTCATGTCATACCTTTGGTAGTTAATGGAAAGTGTAAGTATTACCTATCTATGCCATATCATTCCTCTTATCTTGTTCTTCCACAGACAAAATAAAAGCAGGTACAATACTCTATACGTCTTAGATCTATCTACTGTAGAACAACAATGTAAACCCATTACATTAAAATGTACATCAGATTTATTGGGATACTTACAATGCCAATTACTTCTTCCATTTGTTTCCTAAGACCCAAGTCATCAAATATACCAGGTCACTTAATCTAACGCTCAATTAACAAGGCAATGTTTTCATTGTCAAACTCTTTTGGTAAGCAAAAATGCAGAATTGCAGACGACGACTCTCAGTTCTGAATCTAATTCTTGTCAGCAAGGTAAAGTTATATAGATTCAGATTTCAGGCAGGACAGGTCAAGTTAATATAATTGTGGACCATGGGCCATGAAATACGTGCCTACAGTTTACCATCCTTTCAAGGGAGTGAAGTAATTTCCCTGTGAAATGACTGTTTCAGACTTAATGAGCTTCCAAATAGTTTCAGGACAAGATAAAGTAATTTTATATTAGAGTTAATCTTCTAAATGGGAGTCTTATTGCAAGAGTTTGCTTTGCTACAGTCCTATACTTTTTATCACCAATCGTGTAAGTGAAAAGAGGAGAAAGAGAAAAAAAAAGACAAGACTTACTTTGCATAAAGTAAATAAGAGGAAAAAAAATCAGTGCATCCCGCTTTGGGCAGTGAAGAAAACCTGCACCCAGAGGTTGCTTTATAATGGTCTCCTGTGCTCCTAGGTTAGATGTTCAGCTTTAAGTGTGGCAGGCAATGCCAATTCGTCAATGAGAGACCTGAATCCAATAGCAGGTCCAAACAATAGGACCGCCGTACGCTCCTTTGGCCGTACAGAATTAATAGCATTCTTCATCTTTGTGGCCGAGGTACCGGATGGGAGGGGGATATTTCAGACTGTCTGCCTTGGGTCCTTCTGCGGCTACTCTTTGCCCGTGGACTTTCCACCAATTTTCAAAGTATGCATGTAACTCTGACTTTGCAACTTGCCGCGCGTGCAAAGTACCCGTGAACTTTGGCACTGCTTTTTGTATGGGTAGATTTTCTAGAGAAAATGACCCACGGAGATGCCAATGTAAAAAGCTGCAAAATATTTTGGCAGTGACTTTTCACATGAAAATTGTGCAAAATGCCTATTACAAAGTGCAAAAACACCAAAATGTGGACATTTTCAATGAATTTTTGCACGAACACGCAGAAAAATGTCATAAAAGTGGGCTTCGCAGTAGTAAACCGTTGCACATATTCATGTCTTGAATTAGTTTGTGGAGAGAGTAATATACATTCCCATTTGGAATTTCTACAGGATAATATTTATATAAGAAATGGTGATCTAATAAATAAAATGTTGATATTCACTTTAAAAAGGTGATTTATTTTTCTGATATAAGGGAATTAGTGAGCTGCGGGAAAGATATATTTTTGGCCTGTATAGTGTGTATTTATAGTTATTTTCCTGCCAGTTTAATGAATTATGGTTTGTACACTGTAGCCAGCTTACTTAAAAGGGCCTCTTGGCCTGTGCAAGTCCCCCACCCCCAAGTGTAGCAGAAATTGTCTAGTGGTTCCAGTGATACCCCCACTCTGATCCTAGACCCCCTTGAAGGCTGTGTTGCGAATGCAGGAATGCAGTTGCTTGCTCGAGAGAGTGAGCCCTTGCACCACGGTACAACCCCAGGGTGAAGCTCCAAGGTATGCGCCATGAGTAGGCAAGCGTATCTGAGCAAGGGCTGGACAGAAGCTTGGAAACTTGGAGGACTCAGAGACTTGGAACACTTGGAGACTCCACTGAACCTGCATGTACAGGAATGAGACCCAGCAACACAATGCTGGTCTCTGAAATAGCCCTCCGGCCACTCAATAGCCCTTTCGGAAATGCCAATTGGGAATGTTTGTGCGTCTGGACAGACAGAGGTCAAGGACAGAAGACATAACATGACGAAGACTTGGACTTGACTCAGAAGACTCTTGGCAACAAGGACAAGACTAAGGCACTGAAGACTTGGAACTTGGGCGAAGGCTGAAGTTCAGGTTCGGGTTCAGGTACAAATGAGCTCTGCACCGCAGCATGCCCTACACAGCCCGAGGACTGGTAGCAGACCACATCATCCCGCTACATGCCCTACACAATACGTGGGCTGGTTGCAGACCACGCTGGAGGAGGGACAGGCTCTGGATTGATTCGGACATGGACAGAAGCCAGAACATCACTTGGAACAAGGAATATGGCTTGAGATGAGGAACTAGGATATCTGCTGGCTGGACAAGCTCCATAAGATCGGAACTATGAGAAAGACTAGGAATTTGGAAGTTGAGACATGGAACTTGGAACTTTAAAACTAGGATGGACTCCGAGGACTTGACCTAGTGAAGATGGACATGGAGACAGGCCTAATGCCAGGAGACGACCTAAACAACCTACCGTGGGCTGGTCACAGACCATGTCGCTGGCACTCCTGGAAGAAGGACAAGAGAGTACTTGGAAGACAGAACTTGGAGACAAGGGTTGGGACATCTTCCAAGACTGAAGACTTGGAAGATGTGACACCAGGAACAAACAAGGACTTGACATCAGGAGACAAAGACATAGGAACCATCAAGAGACCAGGAACATGGAACAAAGAACACAGAAGAGCTACCACAAAGAATGAGAAGACCTTGAAGAAGCATGGATCACAAGCAGGAACTCTGGGAGTGAAGAACAGAAACTCCAGGAGCAAGCAACTCCTTGTGAAGGCAAACTGAACTGGCAGAGAAGCCCTTTTATAGGGCTGACTGTGAAACATCATCAGGAAGGGTTGTGGGGCTTTTCCCGCCATGGGCCCTTTAAATAGCAGAGACAGGCGTGCATGCATGCCTAGAGGACACTGAAGCAGCTGAAGCAGGAAGACATCAGCGCTACACAGGCCGCGAGAATGGCAGTGTCGGCGGTGCTCAAGGCCACAGGAAGAAGGCATCAGGGTCGCTGAGGAAAATGGCACCTCAGGCCATACTGGTAACTGGCAGAGTTGGTGGCGCTTATGCCACGGGGAGAGAACAGATCTGGCATCCAGACAGCAGGGAAGTTGAAAGGCCGCTTGTGGGCATGTCCCATGGCGGTATCGCAACAGGCTGTAAATGTAAAATTAAAACCCCTATTTGGAAGACCTGTCCTCGTCAAGTCTCAACCCTGTACCCCCTAAAATGCATTAAAGTGCCGATTTGGGGCATCCCCCACCCTACCCCCATGACCCCAAAGCTTAGCTCATCAAAGCAATGGTCTCCTTGGAGGAACCCCTCTTGCACTAGGTTTCAACATGGTGCAGGTTAACCTCATGAGCTCTATTGCATCTCATGAGGTCAACTTATGCCATTTCGAAACCTGGCACTGACAGAGGAGGAGTGAGTGAGGATTGCTCCTACCCTGAGAAGAGTACTGCTTTGATGGGTAAGCTTTGGGAGGGCACAAGATAGCTGCCCCAAATGGGCACTTTAATGCATTTTGGTGGTGGGGATTGAAGGATGAAGGGTTTCCCAATGGGTTTTTAATTTTACATTCACAGCCCACAAGGGACTCAAGGGCTGGGGTATGGGGCCACTGCGATCACTAGACAATTTGTGCTACACTTGGGGGAAAAGGGGATCATACGGGTTGCTTGGCCCCTTGAACTGGAAGCTCCGGCTCATGGATCCTGGACCGGGACCATACATTCCACAACCAGCAATATGAAGTTCTTGGCTGTGGCAATGCATTAAAACTTTCTCATGCAATTTTGTTAAGGATGCTAATGAGCTCAGAGTTTATTAGCAGCTGTAGCAAAATTTCATATGAATGGGTCTCATAGACTTGAAAATACAATCTACATGAATTATTCTCCAACCTGTACAAAACAGCCCCAGGAACACCTCCCCTAAATGCCCTTAAACTTTCATGTGGAATAATATGCATACTTTTAGCCATTTTGAGGGAGGGCACATTTTAGACAGCTAGTTTACATGTGTAACTCACTATTTACCCTTGTAAATGACTTTTACAATTTTTCCTTTCCAGGAACAATTGGAGAGAGAGGATTTCTACAGAGTACAGTATAGGTGATCAGGAACAATTGGAGAGAGAGGATTTCTACAGAGTACAGTATAGGTGATCAGAAGTGTATCAAATTATCCACAATCAGCAAAAGCTCCTTAGTTCAGTGCATGCACACTGGCTCCAGCGAGGAGTATTGCACAATTACCACCTGACTCGCACTGGCACAAGATCTAAACGTTCTCACTGTTAGCAAGACTCCCAGCAAAGGAGAAAAGACAGAGAACCTTCCCCGACCCAACAATGGACCTTGGTTTTAAAGTAGGGGATACATTTGCAAAATACTGCTGCATTTAACTACCTGTGGCCTCTTGGTGTGTCCTCTTCTGTTCATCCGTGATACTTGTGTGAAGAGGGTCGTAAATCTGGTCCTGGTCACTGGAGATTCGTTCCTGGAAGAAATGTTCAGGGATGTCACTTAACCTCTATTTGTGGGTTATGGGTCACTGTGCAAGAATGTGTTAAAGCGATTTGACATATTCCTTTAAGGCAGTGTTATGAGACAGACACACGGGAGGGGGGGAGTCTCCCTTGGGTTAATATAAAGTGGTCTTCAGAGCAGATGAGTGGCTTTAGTCTCTTCTGGCTTTATAATGCAACTTGTGGATTGTTTTGGAGGGAGGAGATCTCACGGCTCTGTGAAGGGCAGCCAGCAAGGGCTAGGCATAGGAGGCCAGTGAACCAACATTGGGCTCCTGGGTGGTGTTGTGTGGAAACCCAGGAGGAGTACGGGCCACGACAGCCTTGTGGCCTGGACACTGGAACATGGATGAGCTGTATGACTGACTGAGAAGAATTCTGCAGGGGGAGGTGAGTACTAAAGCGTCATCTGTTTTGTTGTTGCTGGTAATGAATGCTGTGAACCTGTGAACCCTGATTGAATCAATGACTATTATTCACCTCTAACTGCTGGAATCCGCAGAAAATAAAAGTTTTGTTTTGTTGAAGTTAACTTTTCAAGCGAGACCCTCCTTTTATCCCAAGGTGTGGGTTTGACAGAGGCATAGAAGAAGTTGGGTTGCAATCAGAGAGAGTCACAGAGGGGGGAAAAGCAATTTTGTGGTGTTTTCCCTATCCAGCTTCAGGAATGTAACCTTTGCCTCTGGACCAGGTCCACTAATGCCATCTGCTTGCTCATTTTTATTTTTTGCGAACCCAGCTCACAAGCAGACATCAGACATCCCTCTCATTTTATGCCCCCTGAAAGGGGGTTACACCTGTTCTTACTGTACCTCTTCCTGTTTTCTTCTACCTTAAGGACATAAAACAACTGAATGAAATTCTTCATGTGTGCAAGGTCTGAAAAAGGTCTCTTTCCTTTACAGTTATGACTACTGAAATGGAAGCAGTATTCTACTAGGATTTTCTGTAGACCTAGGGCAGGAGAGACCAACTCCGGTCCTCAAAAACCACAAACAAACCGGGTTTTTAGGATATCCAGCATGAATATGCATGAGAGAAATTTGCATGCACTGCCTCCATTGTATGCAAATACATCTCATGCATATTCATATTGGATATCCTGAAAACCCAACCTGTTTGTGGCTCTCAAGGACCAGAGTTGGCTACCCCTGAGCTAGGGCATCTGCACCCTACCATGATTAAACCTAAGTTAAAGGAGAATGTAACTCTGGTTTCAATGACTTCCCTCTAATCAAATCCCTCTGGGTTACAGTTAGGATGATCTGGATCTTGTCAGGCTGAACTGAATCCTATAACCTAGAGTTTGAGGTAGAGGAGAGATTGTCCAGATTAAACCCGCTTGAAGGGAGGACCTTGCCTGAAATAAACATTCCTGTTGATGAGCACTTTTTTCTTCTATCATGGGACGCTCCAATTTAAAAAGTAAAGCACAGTGACTTTTAAAAATGTCCTCATTTCTGTTTCCTTTTATAATGAAGTTCTGCAGAACCCAGAACCCGGCTTCTAATGTTACCACTAATCATTGTATGAAGGTCCAAGTCATACAAAATGGGGGGAAAATTAACCTCTTTTTGGATCTGGTCCCAAACTGAACTGTTATTTCTGTTCGTATGAGATTGATACATAGGAATATCAAGAATAGATATAGAGAAATATAGGTGAATACAGAGATATAATTGGGAGAGTAATTTTCAAAGGCATTCCTGTGGGTGAAACTGTTTTTACCTGCAGAAATGTTTTTTCACAAAATTGTCCTCCTGGCATGTGAATAAACTTAAGTGCATATGTCCTGTTCACTCCCGATTACTACCAATATTGCTACTTAACATTTCTATAGTGCTACTGGATGTACGGAGCACTGTGAAAACAACACACAAGAGACATTCCCTGCTCAACAGAGCTTACAATCTAATTAAGACAAACTTATAGGTCAAGAGACTTGGGGAGTTTCGTATAATAAGAACATAGTTAAAATTAGATGATGAGACTGAAGACGGACATTCAGGCTTAAGATTTAAAAGCAGCTTCAAAAAGGTGGGATTTTGGATTGGATTTAAAGAAGGTGAGAGATGGAGCATGGGGCACCAGCTCAGGAAGTCTATTCCAAGCACACGGCACAGCCAAGTGGAAAGCATGGAGTCGGGAATTAGTGGTAGAGGAGAAGCCCATAGATAGGAGGGACTTGTCTGGTGAGCAGAGATAAGAGAGGAGAGGTAGTGAGGAGCTGCAGAGTGAAGGCACTTGTAGGTGAGCAAGAGGAGCTTGAACTGTAAGTGGGAATGGATAGGGAGCCAATGTAGTGACTGGAGAAGAGGAGTTATATGGGTGTAGCGACTTTGACGAAAGATAAGTCGCACAGCTGAATTTTGGATAGATGGTAGTGGAGAGAGATGGCTTGCAGGGAGACCTGTTGGGTTGCAAGAGACTAAGCTGGAGGTGAGAGAATGAATAAGGCTCTGGCAGTGCGCTCAGAAAGGAAGGGATGGATTATTGGATTTGGCAATGTTATAGGGAAAGAAATGGCACGTTTTAGCAGACTGAGCAGAGTCATTTTCAAAGATGGAGCTGGGGAGAAGTTCGGATTTACGAGCCAAGTTTTTGGATTTTCAAACATTCATTCATAAATTTTCCAGAAATCTTTCCATGCACATAACAGCACGAATAATTGTGTGTGGCTAAATTTACTGGGATAATTTTCAAAGGGGACTTATATGTGCAAGTCCACTTTGAAAATTGGCATAACTTACATGAACCTTTGCTGTCTGTTATAAAATGATCCCCATAATCTACTAATGTCTTGAAATTAATTTTCTAGCTTATACAGTTAAATGTGTTAGGGCTTTGATGTAGACCATTAAATCCATTAATTACAAAACTGCATGAAACTTCCAGGAGATAGAGAATACAGCACAATGCGATAAAGCAGAGGTTCTCAATCCAGTCCTTGAGACTTGCCCAGCCAGTTCGGATTTTAGGATATCCACAATAAATATGTATGAGATAGATTTGCATGCACTGCCTCCACTGTATGCAAATCTATCTCATGCATAGTCAATGTGGGTATCCTGAAAACCTGATTGGCAGGGTGTGTCCTGATCACTGGATTAAACATAGAAACATGATGACAGACAAAGGCCATACCGCCTATCTGGTCTGCCCAGCCACACCAACGAATCAGCTTTGCAATCCCTACCACGTCCTCAGAGATCCTCTGAGTTTTCTCATGCTTTCTTATAGAAACATAGAAACATAGAAACATAGAAATGACGGCAGAAGAAGACCAAATGGCCCATCTAGTCTGCCCAGCAAGCTTCACACATTTTTTTCTCTCATACTTATCATTTTCTCTTAACTCTTGGTTCTATTTCCCTTCCACCCCCACCATTAATGTAGAGAGCAGTGATGGAGCTGCATCCAAGTGAAATACCTAGCTTGATTAGTTAGGGGTAGTAGGGCTAGTAACTGCTGCAATAAGCAAGCTACACCCATGTTTATTCCCTTTACCCAGACTATGTCATACAGCCCCTATTGGTTGTTTTTCTTCTCTCCTGCCGTTGAAGCGGAGAGCCATGCTGGTTATGCATTGAAAGTGAAGTATCAGGCCCTTTTAGTTTAGGGTAGTAACCGCCGTAACAAGCCAGCTACTCCCTGCTCTGTGAGTGCGAATCCTTTTTTTTTTTTTCTTCTCCCCTGCAGTTGAAGCTATTCTGGATATGCGTGAAGCCTCAGCTTTTCTTATTCCCCTGCTGTTGAAGCAGAGAGCTATGCTGGAAATGCGTGATGTATCAGCCTCTCCCATGCCATGAAGCAGAGAGCCATGCTGGATATGCATCGAAAGCGAAGTATCAGGCACATTTGGTTTGGGGTAGTAACCGCCGTAATAAGCCAGCTACTCCCCGCTTTGTGAGTGCGAACCCTCTTTTCTTCTCCCCTGCCGTTGAAGCAGAGAACTATGCTGTATATGCTTGGAAAGTGAAGTATTAGGCTTATTTGGTTTGGGGTAGTAACCGCCGTAACAAGCCAGCTACTCCCCTCTTTGTGATATCAAATCCTTTTTTCCACATTTCCTCTTGCCGTTGAAGCTTAGAGCGATGTTGGAGTCACAGTAAGCATCTGTATGTTTATTTAATAAGGGTATTGTCTCCAGGCAGTAGCCATCGTTCTGGTGAGCCACCCACTCTACATTGGCGGTCTCTTGACTTTATGGATCCACAGTGTTTATCCCACGCCCCTTTGAAGTCCCTCACAGTTCTGGTCTTCACCACTTCCTCCGGAAGGGCATTTCAGGCATCCACCACCCTCTCCGTGGTGAATTCAGATGCCGTTCTGGTCTCTGCCACCTTCCACTACCCTGTCTCCATATACTTTAGAACAAAGACCACCACTGACCATTTTAGTAGCTGCCCCCTGGACCAACTCCAATCAGTTTACGTTATTTTTCCTGCTGTCCCTATGCAGCCACGCATATTTGCGACTTTCACTGTTGCCCTATCTGCCTGTTTGGTCACCTTAAGATCGTCAGATACGATCAACCCCAGATCCCATTCTTCGTTCATGCTTAGAAGAATTTCACCCTTATACTACAGCTCTCCCTTGTGTTTTTGCATCCTAAATAATGTGTAACACTGAACCTTTTAACATTAAATCTAACCTGACAGACCCTAGACCTTTCCTTGAGCTTTGCTAAATCCCTCCTTTCAGCCTGTTTATCTTGTGGAAAATGTTGATGTCATCTGCAAAGACAAACCTTTCCCGAAAATCCTTCCACAATGTCGCTCCCAAAAATGTTGAAAAGCAAAAAATCCAAAGACTGATCCTTGAGCACACTGTTAGTAACTCCCCTTTCCTTGGCGTGAATGCCATTAGCCACTACCATTTGTCTTGTCCCACTCAACCAGTTTCTAACCCAGTCAGTCAATTTAGGGCTCATACCAAGGGCGCTCAATTTATTTATAAGTTGCCTATGAAGAATTGTGCCAAAGGCCTTACTTAAATCTTAGTGCACTACATCTAGCACTCTCCCCTGATCCAACTCTCTGGTTACCCAGTTAAAAGAAATTGATCAGATTTGTTTGACAAGACTTACCGCTGGCAAAACCCATGCTGCCTCAGATCATATGATCCATTGGATCTGAAGGACTGCATTATGTTTTAGCAGCAATGGCATTCATTTGCTCCTTCCAGAAGTCAGACTAACTGGCCCTTAGTTTCCAGCCTTCTCATATCCACCCATCTCCAGTCCTCCAGACACTAAAGAAGCATTGAAAAGGTCAACCAGCAGAAGTGCCAGAATTTGCCTAAGTTTCCTTAATACCCTTGGATGAATCCCATCTGGACTCATTGATTTATTTATTTTAAGTTTAATTAGCTCTTCATAAATAATTTTCTGTAAATTGATTGAGGTTTACCTCACTTTCAATCCTATTTATGTTCATTTTATGTGCTCCTGGTCCTTCCACAGTGAACACCGAACAGAAATATATGTTAAGCGATTCTGCTTTTCCTCATCAGCCGCTGCATGTATTCTCCCCTTCACCTCAGTCTAACAATGCTACTTTTGCACTTCCTCCAATTATTAACATATTAGTACATTTTAGCACATTTGCAGTTTTTCCTTCCTGACTACTTTCCCAGCTTTTCTTAGCTTTTCCATATATTGTCGTCTGCAGTTTCTTGTAGTTTATGAACGCTAAACTTTTTTTCCTCATTTTTTTTCAGCTACTTCTTTAATGGCCTCTTTTTCATCTTTCCATTATTTACTTTCCTAACAAAAAAGTTAGTTGCTCTTATGCTATCTCCTTTTAGTTTTGTTCACTGCTCTTCTTGTTACGGGCCTACTCGCGGTGAGCCATGGGCAGCCCCTCCACCTACCTGCTCTTCATGTGGCAGGACACCGCCGACTCCGTCCTCCACGGCCTGGGGTCCGCGCCTATCTTCTGCCCTGTGTGAAGAAAAGTGTGGCAATGGCGGCTCCCGCCATTGCCACACTTTTCTTCACGGCCTAAGGGCCACTGCCAATGCCATCGTCTTGCAGCCGGAAGCCGCTCCTACCAGCTCCTCGTTGTGGCCTGTGCCGCCACCGAAGTCCTGCGTGAGCGAAAACAAGAGGCCTCTGCTGCTCCGACACGATCTCGCAACCTGGAGGCAACCCCGAAGCCTGCCTGCTTCTCTTCTGCTCCTGTGCCAGAGGACGCCACTGTCCAGGGTCCTGCTTCTTTCAGGGCCTTCCCTTAGGCGCCGGCACATGTCTCTTCACAGTATTTAAAGGGCCAGCAACAGGAAGTGCTGTTGGCCCCACCTGATGACGTCTTCCTGCTTCAGCCCTATTTAAGGGCCTCTCTTCAGTTACTCCTGGCTTTTGGATCGGATTCCACAGTCGTCTGTGTCTTCTGATCGGTCCAGGTCCTCCGTGGTCTTCTTCTGCTTTGACGGCTTCGTCTTCATGTTCCTGAGGTTCTTCGTCCAGGTCTACAGTTGTCTTCATGTTCCTGATGTCCTTCGTCCATGCCTCCAGATGTCTTCAGGTTCCTGAGGTTCTTTGTCCGTGTCTTCAGATGTCTTCATGTTCCAGATGTTCTTCGTTCGTACCTCCTGATGTCTGACGTCCTTCCTGATGCCTTTGTCCTCACCTCTGCCTCCACGCCTTGGTTCCTTAATGTCCACTTTCCTGATGTGCCATTGTTGTGGTCCATGACCAGCCCATGGGCGGGCTGTGTAGGGCACCTCACGGTACATAGGCCATCCTCATCTCTGCACTGCAACCCTCCAGAAGACTTCCGCTTCAGTGCGTTGTTAATCCTTGAGAATCGAATCCTGCTTCAGTTTGTCACGGTCTTCGGAGCCTATTGCAATTTGCGTTTGTCCATGTCAAGACTCTGTTTGAACCTGCTCCGCTCCAGCGTGGTCTGCGACCAGTTCCCAGGGTGGACTGTGTAGGGCGCACTGCATTGCAGTCTCGACCCAGCGCTTTGACTTCCTTGCCTTTGTCTACAGTGCCTTGATCCTTGCCTTCGTCTACAGTGTCCTCGCTTCAGTCTTCATCTACAGTGTCCTTGCCTGAGTCTTCGTCTACAGTGTCCTCGCTTCAGCCTTCGTCTACAGTGTCCTTGCCTGAGTCTTCGATTACAGTGTCTTCGCTTCAGTCCCCATCTACAGCGTCTTTGCCTGAGTCTTCGTCCAAAGTCTTCTGTGCTCTCCTTCTGCCTTCGTCCTCTGTCCGGCCTGCTGCCCTTTGTCATACCCAGCGGCAGGTCCGAAAGGGCTTGGAACAGTCGGAGGACTGTTCATCGATCAACATTGCATTGTTGGTCATCCTGGGGCGTGCAGGTCTGGTAGAGGGTCAGACCTTGTCTTCTAGTCCTCGCTTCAGCCTTGTCCTGCTCCTCATACCCGTGCTCGTACCAGCTCACCTCCTGCAGTATGTCTTGGGGCTCCTCCCTGGGCCATGCTGTGGTCCAAGGGCTCACATCACCTGCTTTAGAAACGACTGCGCCTCCGCGTCCATAACAGTAGCCGAGGATCCCAATGCCCTTGGCTCGGAACAGCATCTGGAGGTTGCGCTCATAACAATTCTATTTCCTCTAGATTCTTCCATCCAACTAATGACTCTTTGAGGTCCTCCCCCATTTTAACAAAGTTAGTTTCCTGAAGTCCAGGACCCTCCCCTTTGAATGATCCTTCAGCTCTCATGCCCTAATACTGAACCACACTGTCTGGTGATCGCTGATTCCCAGCTGATCATTCCCTACAACATCAGAAACACTGTCCCCAATGGTAAGCACCAGGTCAAATATCTCCCCCTCCCATGTGGCTTCCATTCATTATCCGTCGACAGTTGAGAATCAACTGTGATAAATAAATCATGTGGTGTTTGATGCTTACGAAAAATACAATGCAGATGGCAAATATTAGAACAATTGGGAAAGAACAGCCCTTCATGACAGACAACTAAACTACCCACAAAAAAATGTTGTCAAATGATTTGTACTTTATGGGAGAATTGCTTCAGTGATTTAAGGGTTAAGAATCTGAGTGGTTTATGACCAATACAGCAGTCAATATTTATGATGACTATCTATCTCCCAGACATATTGTAAGGTGATAAAAGCACATGCAATTAATTATCCTTAAGCAATATAAATATGAAAAGCAGGGAAGTAAAAGTGACCCTAGATGAAATGTATTCCTTTCATTGTGATTTATTTTTCACAATTAACGCAACATATTGCAGACATGTTTACAAGGACAGTGCTTAGCTCAGTCTTATCATTCTAAAATGTTTCATTCCTACATACTAGAAAGCTGTAACAGACATTTTCTAATTAATAAGTGAGCTCTTAGATCTGCTGAAATATTACAATTTTGTAATGAGGCAGGCCTGATGGCCCACAGATGAATAACCCTGTACTATCAAAATCAGTGGCTCAGGCTTAGCTCTTGGCTGTGGTTTGTTCTCCTTTGATAACTGGAGACAGATAGGCATAAAGAGCCGGGAAGTTGTGAGAGGACATGGAAATGGGGCCTTGTAAAGAAATAAAAATTACTTTTAAATGGGGCTTGCCAACTGGCTCCATGGCAAATAGGACAAGCAGAGCCAGTCCTGGTGCTATTCCATTATACCTTTCTTATAGAAATTAGCACCCCAAGTCTATTAGGGATGTGCATTTGTTTGAAACAAATGCGTTAAACACGATGAATGACTCGATGTTCGGTTTGGTTCTTTGCAATGAAACCGAAATCGAGTCATTCCCAAAATATTGAAACTATTTCAGATATTTCTGGTTTGCCAAATGGTGTGAGCTATAAGCAAAGAATCTGCACTATTTAGCAAAAGATTGACCCCTCCCCCCCCCCTTGTGGCCTCCCCCATGGTTCCCCCTTACCCCTTCTGTGGTGACCGCCGTTGAAGAGAAGAGCAGGAATGATCCCCATTGCTCCTGCCCCCACCAAGTCCAGTCCTACAATGGCACCAGCTGGCTCTGAGACCGGCAGCAGCCATTTTATGTCTCATAAAGCAAATTGTCAGCAGTCTCAGAGCCAGCGCCGGTGCTATTTTCTGACCAGAGGCGACGGGGCAGGAGGGACTGGGGATGTGTGTGGGCTAGGAGGGTGGCTGGGGATCGAAGAGAGGGACAGGGGGACATAACATAGAGCTTGCTGGCCACCATACTCCCTGGGAAAGCATGCTAAATAAAATAAGAACTGCCTCGGATGAAGCTCCAGAAAGAGATGCGTGCTGCTGCTGCTGCTGCTGCTGCCTCCTCAGCCTCATCAGGTTGCTATGGTAGACAGAAAATACAGAGGGGTCATTTGGTAACTGCTGACAAGGTCAATTGCCTGCAGAATTTGCACCGGTTTTCAAAACAAACTTAGGGGAGTAACTTTGCTTTGAAAACTACTCCGGGAAAGTTACCAGCAGGCACTTACACCTGACAATTTGTGCTGTCAAGTTTTTTCAGGGAATAGAAAATGCACGGAAGTGCAAATCACTCCCCGACTCTGCCCCCAGGAATGCTGCCACTCACTGTGGGCAAACTTACATGCCCACATTTACTCTTAAAGAAGGTGGGCAGGGATGTAAAAGGCCATTTCTGTGGGGGAAGCCCAATGCTTTTAAAAATAACCCATATACTAGAGGTAAACCTAGAGGTCCATATTCAGAAACATGTAGCCAGATTAGCTTAGAACTTGTCTGGCTAAGTGACTATTTGGGCAGATAACCTACTAACCGGCTAAAATTTGACCGGATAAGTTAGGAGCATTCCCGGGGGGCGTAATTGGGAGGAGCTGAGTTAGCCGGATAAGTTATCTGGCTAACCCTGGTTGACTTATAGATCTGTCCTAAAGTAGCCGGATAAGTTTAGTTGGTTATCTTGCCGAGCCGCACAGCAGCTGAATATGGACCTCATAAGGTAATGAAAGAAGATTAAAGAAAGGGAAAAAGGAAAATGTTTCACATGCATAATCTATCCTACTTTCCATTATTTTCTAAAATCTACCCCCTCCCACTAGAACCACTATATATTCCCTTAATCACCATGCTTGATCCTTTCAGAGATAACGGTGGAGATCTGTCCCTTTAAGAAATTCCAGTACCCTGCCCTGCATGACCTCAGAAGCCCAGGGCAATCCTTTGGTTTCCTAGTAGGCCTCCTGCTTCATTATTTAAGTGAATTGTTGCTATGTCAGGTTGAATGCCGAAGAAAACATACACGATCTCCGTTACCAGTTCAACACAGAGCTTTATTCATGCAGAAAGAGTTTAGCAGACTGTACTTTATCTTCACAGCATACAAAGAGGTCTCCTAGTCTGGTATCTTCTGTTCGGCTCCCAGACTCCCTTTTTAAAGCCCATCAGGGGGGGCATGAACCTCCACCTCTGCCAACAGGCTCCATAGAGAAACTCTTTTAGCCATTCCTGTACACTCTACAGTGCATACACATTGGCCATGGGATGAGTCACCGTCCCCCAGACTGGCTAGAGCCCGGGTTCAATACCCTCAATGCTCTGTTATTGTGCCATTGCACTATCCCATGAAAATCTTTAGCACGACTGTAGCTGGCCGGTAGTTTTTAAAGGCTGTCACTGTACCTTTCGTCATAAATAAAACGTAAACACCGTATAAAGAATAAAACAAGCAGACTCAAACTTTAAAAAGTGAATAAGATGAAATAATCCTCACCAACACTGAGGAAACAATTTTAAATAAATATATTAAAAAAAAATTACAAGCAAGTAAAAAATAAAAAGACATAGGAATTAATTTGCTTGATTAGTAAGTCTGAAGTACTTTGGGGGAGCAGAAATGTTAAAGTAATATTAGATGGTCTGAGTCCTCCGTGAAACAGGTTAGGAGCTGGGAGTGATCCAACTTCCAGCCGCGCAGGTCGGGCCTAGTGTCTGCTTCTGCTCTTTCCGGTGGCGGTGGTGGTGATGCCATCTCCTTCTTCCCAGCCACGCGGTCACGTTCAACATCGTTTCCTCTTCTGGGCTCGCGCGGGTAAGACGAAGGAGCTGCCATCGCCGTGCCATCCCCAGAACTGTGGCTACTTTAGACGGACGCCCTGTCTGCCCTGCGCTTCCACCAGTCCTGGTAGCATCCCCCTCGAGATCTTTGTGATCCTTCATCGTCAGGAGGGGACTGGCCAGAATCAGGAATGGACCGTCTCATGTGCCCTCCCGCAGCTGTGGAGCTGTCTCAGGAGAAGCCGGACTGGAAAAGAACCTTTCACCTGTTCAGTTAAAACCTGACTCCATCTGTTTTTTTAAGCAGTGGTTTCATATTGTTCAGTTGTTATTGTTTGTTTATTGTACATTCTTTGCTGTTATCATTGTTATCTGTTTGTACCCCATTTTGAGCATTTGTTTGGAAAGGAAGGCTATAGAATTGCACAAATAAAATAAATATATTGAAGCATTTTGCCATAATGGCGATAAAATGGTATCAAAACAGCAACATGAAGCAAGGTTATCTAGTTCCCCTTCCGCACATTTCTCCCCCTCAGCAGGGGGTGGGGGGGGGGGGAGAAATGTGCGGAAGGGGAACTAGATAACTAAGGGGAGGCGAGTATGGGGAAGGGGAAAATGCAGAGAAGAAAATGGTGATAAGGTGAGTTCAGATTTTAAAAAGCGGCGAAAGTGTAAGGCCAGATTTGGAAGGGAATAGGATAGGAGGGAAAGAAGAGGAAAAACTTGGTTAAGAAAAAAAAAAAAAGATCAATGGCAAAGCAGTAGAAATACAACCCGACACTGAGCCCATCAGAGATGTTTGTAGTAAGTATAGGTTTATGTACAGCGTAGATTTTAAATTTCAAAAAATAGATCTTATTGCATTTTTATATAAGCCCCCTTGAACTGGAGCGTGAAAAATGTCCTCCAGTTCCGGTGAGATTAGGGGTAAATGGGCCAGATCCCAACCCAAGCTCTGTAGCAATTAAAACTCCTTCTTGTACTGAGAAAAGATCGCACTTCCTCTTGGAATATATTAGCAGAGCTGTGGGGCAGACTGAGTGAACATCAGCCATTTTCTTACATTTACGATGAGTTTCATGCGTGCATCGGTACACGATGTTAATGAGAGGCAAATGAGGCACATTGTACTGCAGATGGTGACGTGAAAGAGCTAATACGGGCAGCAGCACTAAAACTAAGGTATACTTTGTACTGGCTGTATATTCTCATGTTACAGTTTCCTCTTGTCTGGGAGAGTGAGTAGGTAAATAGTTCCAAATAAAATAAATTAATAATATGTCTGTGTTACATTCTACATGTTTTATCACACAGAATTTTTTGCTGCACTAAAAGGTAATGAGCTATTTTGCATAGATTTTGCATCTCAATAACTCATTAGCATAGAATTTTTTGTTAATGCTGACATAGGCTAGTTTATACACATTCACGGCACTTTTAACCATTTATGATAGATAAACAATGGTGTTTACTCTGTATTAACACTTCTGTTACCTGTAAAGGGTAGCGGGAAAGTGAGTCCTTTGTGCTGTGGCGTAGTTGATGCATCTTCGAGGGTGAACCCACGAGGCCTACGCCTATGCCCTGTAGTGGGACAGTCTGGAGCTTAAACTTTATCAGCTGCCTCCCCGCAAATTGAGCCCTTCAGTACTGGTGGTTGGCAGATTTAGGTGGGTCCCTAGGGCGATGAAGATAACTGATGTCCAAAAGCACACTGAGGTCAGGGCAGGCAGCAGACAAATGGAGACAGGAAATGGCCAAGGTCAAGGTGGGCAGCTAGCAAGGGTCATCAGGTCCAGGCAATGGGTCAGATCCCGGTGGTCAGGTCCAGGTGGCAAGTAATCATGGTCAGATCCAGGCAAGAGGTCAAGATCTGGAGAGTCAGGCCAAGGGTGGACAGAGACACATAGAAGACACTGGACAAGATGAGCAGGAAGGGCAAGGCTGGACAAGGAAGGCAAGGCAAGGCAAGGCTGAATGAAGTAGACAAGGCAGGCTGGATGAAGAAGACAAGGATCGCAGACAGGAACAGGAACAGTAGGACACCCGTTGCTGAGGCAAACACAAGTTGTCTGTGGAGCCCTTATATAGGAAAGGATATGTGATGTCATCAGAGGGCGCCAAGGGGCCTTTCCTGCCATGGGCCCTTTAAGGCTGGGAAGAGTGCACATGCACGTGCCTATGGAGAAGACGGTTTGTAGAGTCATGGCAGCAGTGGAGGCTGGAGCTGGCGGTGTTCGAGCTGCACTGAGGCCGGGCAGTGTCGGGACCGGGAGGAGAGACATGGCAGCTCAGGTGGGTAGAACTTGGCAGCTTCCTGCCATGCTGAGAATAGGCCGATGTCAGAGGTAGGTGCTGCAACTCTCGGGGCCGCAAATCCTAACATTACCTTTAACACACTTTAGAACATTGGCCCCTAAGTTATTGCTGTTTAAATATTTTATTGCAAACAATGTAAACTTCCATTGACCACAGAGGCTGCAAAGTGCAAACATGGTAACAGTGAAAGGTTTAATATTTGATTACGATGTACAATATTTATATAGTTTTAATAATGCAGTGTATTATCTTGTTTGAAGATTAGCATGCTCTCTCATATTCAGATTTGTTATCTTGTTTTGCAGAAGGTAGTGTTTCTGCTACGAGATATCTTATCTTGTTAAGATAATTACCTTGCAGCACTGACAGATTCTTCTTGTGGAAAAGAAAAACATTCATGTCTTTGGCTTTTATTGATATGCATTTTAAAGCTGGTGATGTTTTTTTTGCAGTTCAGAACTAAAGAACAGAATGGTTGTAAGAGAAAGGACACAGCATGAAACTGTAGCAGCTGAAATGTCCCAATGAGCTAAAATTCACAGGCAACCTGGAAGAAAATTGGAAAAGATTCTGGTAAGAATCACAGATTTTATATGAAAGCCTTAAGCACCAATTTAAAAAAAAAAAAAAAAAAAGAGATGATTAGACTTTGAGATTATTTCTCTCTACTACAGGTGCAGATGCATATAAGTGTTTATAATATCTTCTGTCTTACCGATGAAGAGGTGGATGATTACAAAAGGTGCTCCAGAGGTTTGAAGTATACTGTACACCTACAAAAATATGAATCCCATGAAAGGTAACATAGAAACATAGAAAATGATGAGGAGTGTAAGAAGAACCATCTCGTCTGCCAAATTTCCTTCTGGTGTATACCCATAGACCTCAGTTGACTTCTGGTACGTGTTTTTTGAGTATGATGTGAAGTAAGGGCAAAAGATGGGTTTGCACCAACTTGAAAGCTACCTTAGGAAGTGATGAGAGAATGTGGTGAGAGAATGTGGTTCAAATATACCAGGCAGCTGACAAGAACAATAGCAGAACCAAAGTTGTTCCAGAAAGCTCTTAAAGCCCATTTATTTCAAAAGGCATTTTCCACCCGAGCACTATGAAGTCATCTATATTGACAATAGATGGGTCTATCAGCAGTGACAATGTCTGTGATTTTGTTTGATTGTTGTCATTGTTGATTGATTCTTATGTTATTTTATTATGTGGGTTTTCTTGTACCCCGCCCTGAACATAGGAAGGGCAGGTAATAAATATTTTAAAATAAACTGTTATGAATCTGGACCCTTGGACTGGGACAAGTGATGATACGACCACTGAGGGATTGCCCCTAATGGATCTTGCCGCCGGCAGGTGGAGCTCGTGAGGAAAATCCGGCAGGAGCTTCACCTATACCAGCCCTTGTTTCCCGCAGGTTGGGCCCTTGGGTGCTGGGGCCGGCAGGACTTAGGTGCGGGTGCCTCATTGAGGACGGAGAAGCAGAGGATGAAGACGAGGCTAGAGGTTCGGGTCAGGGCAGGCAACGATGGTGCAGAACAAAGTCCAATCCGAGGATCCGGGACAGGCAGCAGACAAGCGAGGACAAGGTACCAGGCCAAAGGTTGAGACGGGCAGCAAGCAGGCAAAGAGACGAGAAGACAAGCCGAGGTCAAACCAGGAGATCAAGCCAAGGAAGGAATCACGGGAACTGGAGGACGAGGAGGAGACCAGAGACAGGAACAGAGGCACAGGCAGGAAAGCAGGAACTGGAACGCCAGGACAGGACTCAGGAACCCAAGAACTGGAGCAGGAACAGGAACGGAACCAGGATCAGGATCTGAAGCAGGAACAGGAACAAGAGACGTCTGGAACAACAACTAGCACTCCAAGGAGACAACCTGTTGCAAAGGCAAAGAGCTGGAGACTGCCGCGGGGTTTAAATACCCCTCTGGAGTGACGTCATTCATCGGGGCCGGGCCGAGGTTTCCCGCTGTGCGCCAAGGGAGAGCCTCGCCGGTCGGAGGAGGACGGCGTTTGCTGCCACGAGTGAGGCTGTGGTCGGCCTGCCCCGGAGCAGAACGCGCCGCGTCGGACAGCAGCGGTGACCAGCAACGGAGGGGGTAGGGGGGACCGGCCGTGGCCTGCCGCAGTCGGGAGCCGCAATATAAACAAATAAAAGCTCAGACAAGAACTCCATAGGAAAATTATAACATCAGGACCAGTAGATGCCATAAAGAAATAGAGAATTTTAAGAAATGTGAGAAAAGAATATTTAGATTGAAAAGGGAACATGTGGTAATATATATGATGTCACTCCCTCACCACCTTCTGCCCCTTACAAGTGGAGCTCCATCCTAAACACTTTCAAAGCTACTATGTGCCAACATAATCCTTGCCCTTCTTGGTTAATCAGATAAGCAAAAACTGGATTACTTAGCCCATCATCAACATCTCTCCTTGTAAAAGGCCTCCTACAGATTGTGTGAAACAAGCAATTGTGTGCCCATCTCTGATGAAATCCAATCTAGACACAAGTGACCTACGAAACTATTGTCCAGTCTCAGATCTGCCATATCTAGGCAAGTTGTCCTAATACAGCTATAGGAATTCCTCTAAAAAATTAAGCATCCTAGATCCATTTCAATCTGGATTCAGGCCCTATTACAGTACAGAAACAGTAGTAAGAATCCTGGTTGATGAACTATGATTCTACTTAGATCATAGCCAATCAGTGCTACTGATACTCCTTGCAGGCCGGTGGAAAATTCTTAGGCACCCTAGGTGATCCTTCTGCTTTGCGCCCACCCCCCACTCCCGGACTTGCTCACTTCCTCCCATTGCAACGCCCCCCCTGGTCTCAGCCCCGACTCCTACCTCATTCATGCCCGCCGAGTGTGTGCTTCTCTGGGCCATGAGCAGGATGGGCTCTGCTTGTGGCCTGCTGAATCTTTACTCCTCTTTGCCTCGAGTGGGATAGGCTCCACTCACGGCCCCACATGGCTGCTCTTCGGCGCTCCCCCAATGGTCAGTGCCCGAAGCGACCATCTAGTTCGTCTAATAGGATGCACCAGCCCTGACTTCTTGACCAAATGACACGGATTTATGAGGAAAATCTTTAGCCTGGCTATCTTCCTTCCTCCAGAATCACACACTCGAACCATCTCAGGTTTGAGTATGATTCTAGAAGATTTTGACTTCAGTTGGGAAATGTTCTTTTTCTAAAATTTTACCTCATTGAACATTTCTCCAAAGCTTCTCACAATCAGATGAGGAATTTCAAACACCTCTGCTTCCTGATAACTCCTTCTTCTTCTCTTCAGTATTCTCAGGGTTCTCCCTGTTGGATCCCAAGACCTTTTCCTTCCTGGAAGAATCAAGAACCCCAACCTTAGGCCCCAGTCTCCTTCACTGGACAGGAGCTCCTTGTTTCCTCTTCTGGTACTTTCCCTGCAACAGGAAAGATCCCAATGGTATCCTTCTGTGGAGAGGAGTCAACCACAGACTGAGATTTGTAGACTGACTCTGACTCCAAATCCTCCTGCATCACATGGGGGCAAGAATTTTAACAAACTAATGACACCTCCCATTGGGGAATGTCACTGGGGTCAGGGAAATACCTACAGTACCTGAATGTAATTCGCTTTACAGTGCCGACAG
This sequence comes from Rhinatrema bivittatum, assembly GCF_901001135.1. Lineage (NCBI taxonomy): Eukaryota > Metazoa > Chordata > Amphibia > Gymnophiona > Rhinatrematidae > Rhinatrema > Rhinatrema bivittatum. Next base: position 465,300,421 of record NC_042618.1, on the reverse strand, counting down.
GTGGAATAAAAATAAATAAATTAACTCTCCTGCTTACTCTGATTTCGCTAAAAGGGGCAGGGTCTGTTGAGATCACATACTCTAAACTACACGCTCCTACACTAGTAAGGGGAAGATATAGGGGTCCCCCTTTATACAGATATATAAACATGTCAAAGTTCACCAAGGCTTCAGAACCTGTGGCAATATTCAAAGTGAACAACATACATGCATACTTTCTCAGAAATTGGTACAAAGTCTGCGGTTAAAAAGTAACTGCCTCAGTGGGAATAGTGTGAAAATTGCCCCCTTAAGGACTAAATAACAAGATGTCATAATTTTTTAACTCTTGAGACATCAGACCACAACCTACAAATACTCAAGATTTTGCAGGACCAGTCCTGCTACCAGAACTCTGCCCTATTGCTTATCATTTACCATTGGAATGGATAACTCTTGTTTTGCAGTCTTCCAAACTTTCCCATAATAAAACTTTGCTAGATCTTAATTTATATCCCCAGAATTTCAAATCTTTACAATGTATGGTAAGTCTCCATTTCAATAATTATCTGTTTGCTTTATATGTCCTCTTTATGGAATGTTTTGACTGAATTATAATCATGCACCAATCAACAATGTCACTTTTTCATGATGACTGTAGCGGTTAAAATCAAAATATTTCACTGTAATGTTTATGAGTAGGTTAGTCAGTCAGAAGAATAAGATGAAATATCTTGATTACAGATCATCTGTGGAATTCAGTGAAAGCAATAGGAAACCAGAATTAGGTTTCTTCATTTCTTTATGACAGTTAGTCTATGAATGGCCTTTTGTGTTGATATTTGAGAACTGTATTCCAATTACAATTTCTTTGTTCGCCTTCCTAAATTTTGATATTGCTACTGCTAGAAAAAAATAAGTCTACAGTTCAGCTGCGTCTTTACTCATATAACAGTACATATATTTCTGCAATTTATTGGCTAATAATTGACATACTAGAAGACAAAAAGCAGGTTGTCATGTATATACGACTTGTACATTTATTGAAGGGCTCTGCTCAGTGTCAGGGAATCCCTTGAGACACAATTACAACCTGGGTGATGCATGAAGACCTTTGATGTCAACTTTAACTCAGACTAGTTAACAAGGTTATTTGAAAGCGATAAAAGAAAATAGCTTCAGCTTTGATACTTACAACCTGTTGTGTTCAGAAGACGAAAACATGTTTTTAAGGAACAGAGAGAATGCATATGCAGTAATAAGAAATCTTATTTATTTCTTCATATATAACATCATATGAAAATGCTAAAACTAGAGACCTGCAAATCAATCTGTTATCTTTAACAAAAGCATCTCTTGGCTTCCTTTCTATTATAACAATAAACAATGAATAAAAGACATAAAGACAGGAAATATGATGACAGATGAAGACTGCAAAGCCCGGCTTAGTCTACCATTTTCCCACCTACTGCTATATCACAGATCTTACTTCATCTCAGACTTTAAGTACATACCTCCATCACTAAGGGATCCTCTGTATTTGGCCCATGCTTTCTTGAAATTTGCTATTGTTCTTGAAAATTGCTATTGTTCTTCCTCTCCCCAAGTCCACTGGTAGGCTTCTCCATCCTATTAACTCTAACTCTCTCCAGTTTCGTGCTACGATCCCTCAGTCTGCGACTTTCCTTAATAGTGAGATGTGGTTGCCTCTTGTACATTGTTTATACCTTTAAAGTATTTGAAGGTGTCTATGATATCTCCCCCATCCTCCTTTCCTCCAGGTTATGCATGCATGGAGGCCAATGCACTACAGTGCAATAAAATGGCCATTACCGTGCATCAATTATCATGCGGTAATGGGCATGATAAGTGCATGCGAATGAATTTAGAGAGAAATGGCATATAATTCATGATTACTTACAGCAATTGTAAATCACATCACTCCTATCCTGAAATCAATTATTGATAGAGTCCATGTATAGTGGCATGCTCCAGAGTGATAGTTTCTCTCTTTGAAGAGTTTTCCAGTTGCAGTAAAAGGAGGAGGAGGATGTGCCCCCTGAGTCCTATTAATACCATGTAAACTTAATGGATCTTACTCCCTTTAGAGTAAGACTAAGCTCCAGGGAAGTTATAGGAAAAACCTAAATGGAATTTCTTAACTTTCATCTGGCAACTTCATTCAAATTAGCTGATGAGAGTAACATGACTGGATATTGTACCGTTTAATAGTGATTCTCAGCAGGCAAGAATAAAATACCTGGGATCAGAACAGTTTAAACACCTGATTCAGAACCATCTAACCAGTGCATCAATTGTACAGGATTTAACTCCTTGAATGTCATCAACTTCCCTTGCTGTCAACATGAAGTGTTGTTGTTGTATTTGTGTACTGGAAATAAACAACATAGTTTGGACTCAAATGAAGTTTCCTATGTGGTTTACTGAAGCATCTTTGCAAATTATATCATTTATCTATTTATTTATTTCTCTATCTGCTTATTTATTTATTGACATTTGAATGTAGATATTTAAGCTTAAATGGCTAAGTAACTTAGCTGGATATAAGTTATCCAGCTAAATTACGTGGATATTCAGCAGCATGGCTATGCTGCTGAATATCCACGGCTATGCTGCTGAATAACTGTGTAGAAGTCACTACTTGGCCAAATAAATTGTTTTTATCTAAGTTTAGATGTTGATATTGAGGCAATTCTTATGCTCTTAAGGCGCATTATTTAGCTATGTGTGGTGTCCCCTTGTGTTAGCCACTAGATGGCCCCAGGTCCTTGTTTAGAATCCTTACATCTATGAACCTTCTGTCCCTCTCTGCCCCTCCCAATCTGGAGGGCTTGGATTGGATGCCTCATCCTATGTAGTGCAGCCATTTTAGTATCCTCTGTGGTTGGTTTTAGAAAGTCTCTTATCAGTGAGGATGTCTTTTTTCAACTCTCTGGTGAGGCCTCCCAGCCTCATCATGTTTGAAGAGACCTTTCATCGTTCACTTCCTGCCAGAGGGTCCCTCTTCTATTAGTTACAGAGAGAGATATTTTGGGTCAGAATACCCTTTGGGGCTCTCAATTCAAAGGACTGAAGACCCATGAGCTCCACTCTACTCCTTAGGTGGGCAAGACCTGTAACAGCTCCTTCTGAGAGAGATTGTGATGGCTGAAGAAGTATCCAGTTTTGCATTAAGAAATTATTTTGAACATTTGCTTTGTGAGGAGTTTTTTCTGATTGACCCCTTCCCCATGAGGATCCAGAGCTGAGATAGTCTGGTCCCCTCTTTCTAGAGGCTTTTGCTGCAAGAGAATTCCCCCACACCAAAACTAAGGAAAATGATCAAGACCAGGAGACCCCAATCGCATCTCTACCTATAGAACTAGGACAGGCCTGATGTCCAAGAATGAGATGGATTCAGGTAGGACTGCTTTTTCTGGGTTTGAGGGGACCCCTTCCAATAGGAGTCCCGTTTAGCTGCTGGGAGAGCTTTGTGCATTTAACACCACCATGGGAAGCTTCACCCATATGCCTAAAATAAAGGACACCTACCTATAGAGAAAGTCATATCTGTACCATCAGTCAGCTATAACTTCAATATTATGGACAAAGTGGCCTTTCATTTATTTGTTGCAAAATTCACCAGGCAGTCACATTGCCAACTAGTAGCTCAAAGCCCCCATTTTGCTTCTCTTCAAGTTGCTGAAAGGAGTAAGCTCACATATACACATGAACAATGAGAGGCAGACACCCCATACCCAGGTAGACTCAGAGAGATACCAATACCTCATACCTAGACAGATACAGACACCCCACACCCAGACTGTCAGGCAGCGAAATAGAAACAGATGCTGAGACCCCACACAGACACACAATTACTCCATGCCCAGATAGATAAGAAAGATAAAGACACTTCAGATGTGGACACAAACACCCCACATAAACACAGAAATCCAACACCCAGTCAGACACAGAGATACAGGCATACCAATCCTAGACAGAAAAATACAAACAGACACACCAGAGACAGACACACAGAGAGGCAAAGCCTGAAATCTAGGAATAACACTAGATTCCAATTCTATGCAATACCATACATCAACTGTTGTAAAATTCTCTTTTTATAAACTAAACTACATCTATTAAAATGATTAAAACCTCTGCTTGAAACACAAGACTTCTGCACGGTTCTACAAGCACTAATATTAGATAATTTAGACTACTGTAACTCATAACATAGGGACTCGAGACCTTCGTTCCAGCAACCTCGCTCCTCCCCCCTTTGCAAATAATACTACATAACAATGGTATGGTGATAAACAAAAGGCTGCAGTTTATTAAACCTAACCCGAGCCAACATCTTAACATAAATGCAAATAACATCCCCTCCTCCCCCTCCTCCGCCGCATCCCAATCTTCACTTACACCGCGGCCCGGTGGTAAGCTAGCATTTTACCCCCCTTTTCCCCTTCTTACCCCGCTGCGTCACCAGCGAGGGTAAGCTTGCGGCCTGAGCATCGGCCCCCCCCCCCCCCTGGCTCTTTAGGCCTTCCCGTGTAGCGGCCCCAAGCTACACGGGCATTCCTCCCCCCCCCCCTCCGAACAGTCCATTACAATGTCACAATATACAATACAATATATGGCTCGGGTTTTCCGCCGCCACTGCGACATGTAAACATCCACAAAACCAATACACATTGCATCGAAGGGAGGGAGGGCGGGAAAAACCCTCTGCTTACCACGCTGCCTGGTTCCCAACTGACCGAGTCCCTGCTCTTTCAGCCCTGCCTATCCACCAATGGGAGAGCAGCATTTGAATTCGCTGCCTCCCATTGGTGTCCCTCTCTGGCTCTACTCCTTCCCCCCCCTAATCCCGCCCCTGCTCGCCGCCGGCCGATGCTCGCACCCTTGTTATAGTCGGCGACCCCGGACCGGCCCGGATCGCCTCCCCTTATACTTAGGGCTACCCATATGTTCAATCCATCCTTTACAGATGATCCAAAATTTAGCCTTTTGTATTCTAACCGGTTCTTGCCTAAGAGACTACTTTGGCTTCACAAAGTGGGCATGTAAAAGCCCACTGTTACAAAATTCCCACCCCCGATCCCTCCCCTTTTAAAAATTAGCATCGCACCATGCATTATGGTGCTTTTTGCATGCGTTAAGGCATTTTTTGCATGCGAAAATGCCGTAATGTGAGTTGATAAATGATTCCGTAAGATCGCAAAACAAAGGACTATTAATTGTGCCTACAACACAGAGTACACATGTAACATAAATAAGAGAGCGAATGTTTTCCATAGCAGGCCTCAGGTTGTGGAATTCTCTACCAGACACGTTACATCTGATAACAGAAAGAAAGAGTTTCAAACGTGAGCTGAAAACCTGGCTCTTCAAAAATGCATATCATCTAATTAAAATATCAATATGCAGAAAACTACAAGATTAAAAACATTGATAATGTCAGAAGAATGAATGACAAGTAATGAGTGATGAAAAGTGTACTAAGACAACTTGCCGACTAATATATAATGACTATTGAAATGGAAACTATGTATCACAAATGACTATCCTAGCCCTCTTGTTAACATGTTTAGATGTTGTGTTGACCTATAATATGAATTTCGTTTTTGTAAACCATTGTGATCTTCTTTTACAATGCCAGTATATAAAATGAATGAATGAATAAATAAATAAATAAATAAATAGATAGATAAATATGCCTTTTTCATGTCTTTCATGCTGGCAAGGTGTACCTAATCTTCTGTGAGTTCTTTGCACTCTGACTCCCTCATTATCACCTAAGGACCCACCAGCCATAGAGAGCACTGATGTTGGATTACGGACTTGCCAGGTACATACTCATTGGCCATGTGTAGTACACAAACTGCTGGAGGTAGTCTGTGCCCAAAAAAGGGCCAACACATATGTGTGACTGCATTCGCCTGGGTGAGTGATGTGCTGTGTTAGCTTTGGTCTACATTTGTGTCTGGGGGTGATGTTTGCCTCGTTGTTCCCTCCATTACCACACCTATGCATGCTCCAGAGCAGGCAATGTGTGTGCATCCATTTTGCACAAACTCTCCTACACAAGTGATCCTCTGCTTCCACTGTTTAGAAGGGGGTCCTCGGAGATACGATTATATCGTTGGTTGAGAAAATGGGCTCACGCTTACTCCAAGACCATTCCACCTATGGCTCACACTCTTTATTCCTTGTGTTGAGGGGCGGGGAGGAGGGATGTGAATCTTTACAGCATCAGACCTCAGATATGTGTGGCACATTTCTGCATGAGTAGATATCTACCTGTAGTGTACACATTGCACCCCCCGAACCCTGATGCTTTTACACTTAGTACTTACTTGGAGTGGGCCTAATTGCCCTGTTATTTGGGGCATGCATGGTTCCAAGATGTTCAGCTGCCAGAGAAGGTTAGCTGTTTGGGAGGGGGGGGGGGGTTGCTTGAGGTCTGCTACCACTCCTAGTAGAGGTTTCCTTTTTCCAGACCGTGACCTAATTACCCTCCTCTCTGTACAACAGATCTTGGGCACTCCACATAGAGGCTGAAACACCAGGCTACATCTTTTACGCCTTACTCTGCCAGATGTATAGGGTGGCAGCTGATGCCATATATAGCTCGATATGTTTAGTGTGCATGCATAGAAGTGGTGGCACATTTCTGCAGTTGATTTTTGGGTCCTGGATTAGCAGGCGATTTTCCCAGCATTTTATTTATTTATTTATTTAAATTTCTTATATACCGGCATTCGCGATGGGAGTCGCATCATGCCGGTTTACAAATAACAAGGTGTGACAACAGAATAAATACTTAATAACTTAAAAACATTAACATGTGATAGAAGAATAAGGTGGCAGTTACAATAAAACAGGGATAAAATGCAACTTGGAATGAAGAGAAGGCAAAAGAGAGATTAACACTGAGATAACAAAAGAATGACCAAGGTAAATAAAACCTGCCAAATTAAAAAAGAGAGAACATTATTGAGTTGTCAAAGGTTGTTGATTACCCTGACGGGAGTTCTTAGTTGCTTGAGTTGAGAGTGGGTTCAGTTGGTGTCTGGAAAGGCTTTCAAGAATAGCCAGGTTTTAAGTCTTTTTCTGAAAGTGGGGAGGCAAGGTTCCTGTCTCAGTTCTGGTGGGATAGAATTCCACAAGGTAGGTCCTGCTGTAGAGAAAGCCCTGTCTCTGAGAGTCGTATGGTTAAAGGTTTTTGCAGGCGGCACCTGTAATGAGTCTCTGTAGGACTCTCTGATAGGTCTGATGGAGGTATGTTTTTTAAATGGGATTTGGAGGTTAAGCGGAGAGAGTTGATGGAATGCTTTGTAGATGGTAGTAATGGATTTATATAAAATTCTGTAGTGCACTGGCAGCCAATGTAAGTCTTTGAGAATCGGAGATATGTGGTCTCTTCTTCTTGTGTTTGTCAAAATTCTGGCCGCCGTGTTCTGAACCATCTGAAGAGGTTTAGTATGAGAAGACGGGAGACCTAATAGAATAGAATTGCAATAATCTAACTTAGAGAAGATTATTGATTGCAAAACTGTTCTGTAATCGTGGAAATGGAAAAGTGGTTTGATTCTTTTTAAGACGTGTAATTTATAAAAGCAGTCCTTCGTGGTTTGATTAATAAAAGATTTTAGATTTAGCCGATTGTCGATAATGGCTCCTAGGTCTCTTACATGTGAAGTTTGAAAGCCGGTTGGTGGATTTGAGGTGAGGTTACTGTTTTCGGGGGAAATTATGAGGACTTCGGTTTTAGCGGAATTTAAGATTAGATTTAGGCTGGAGAGGAGGTTGTCAATATTTTGAAGACAGTTTTCCCAGATTTTGATAGTTTTTGTAAGGGATTCTTTGATAGGGATGACAATCTGGATGTCATCTGCGTATAGAAAGTATTTGAGGTTCAGATTGGTTAATAGTTGACATAGGGGTAGGAGGTAAATGTTAAAGAGCGTGGGGGAGAGAGAGGAGCCCTGTGGAACACCTAGCGAGGAAGGGTAAAACTGTGATTCTTTGTTATGTATTTTGACTTTATATCCTCTGTTTCCCAAGAATGATTTGAACCAGGCAAGAGCAGAGCCTGTAATTCCGATGTTCGCTAATTGATTTAGGAGAAGGGAGTGATTCACGGTATCAAAGGCCGCCGATAGGTCGAGGAGTATCAGCAAGTAGGCGTGACCTTTATCGAGGCCCATGATGAGGTAATCTGTCAGAGATATGAGAAGTGATTCTGTACTTAAAGATTTTCGGAAGCCGTATTGAGTGGGGAATAATATGTTGTTGTCTTCGAGGTATTCTGATAATCTGGTGTTGACTAATTTTTCTGTAACCTTGGCTATAAAAGGAAGGTTGGATATTGGGCGGAAGTTGGATGGATCTTTAGGATTAAGGTTCGATTTTTTTAATAGGGGTTTGATAGAAGCAACTTTCAGGTCGTCAGGATAAATTCCTTGGGCTAAGGAACAATTGATAATGTCAGTTAGGGTTTTGGAGATGGTATCTGGTATTAGCAGCAGTAGTTTGGGAGGGATCTGGTCAAATGGGTGGGATGATGGTTTCATTCTCTTCAATACTAACTTGGTCTCTGATATTGCAATGGGTTCGAAGGCTTGTATAGCAATGTCATTGCAGTGATGGCGGAATGTGCTGGGTGGAGCTAGGGTATTCGTTTTTAGTTGAGATTGCAGGTTGGAAATTTTGTTACTGAAGAAAATGGCCAGCTCCTCAGCTTTTTCGTGCGCTTGGTTGAGTGGGATGTCCGGAGAATTGGGTTGAGTTAAGTTCGAGACGTAAGTAAAGAGGGCTTTTGAATCGAAGATGAGGTGATGTATCTTGTGAGCGTAGTAGTCCCTTTTTGTTTTTAGTGTGGCGCTCTTGTAAATGTGAAGAGCGAGTTTGTAAGCTGAGAGGGAGGTCGGTGATGGTGCTTTACGCCATTTATTTTCTTTTTGTCTCAGTGAAAGCTTGAGTTTTTGTAGATGGTCATTAAACCAGGGTTGTCTTCTGGCGGCATTATGTTTAGGTTTTTTTGTTGCCAGTGGGCAGAGTTTATTAGCTGCCGATTCTGTGATGTTGGACCATGAGTGGAGAGCCGTGTTGGGAGTGGAGATGTCTATGTGGGGGAGTTCTAGGACAAGGTGTTCGTGAAGCTCATCGGATGAACATAGGTTTCTGTAAGTAAATTGAGGTTGAAGATCTTGTTTGATGTTAGATTGTGCCAGCGAAAAAGTGGTAGAAATTAAAGCATGGTCTGACCAGGGGACTAATTTGCATATGGGGGGTGCTGAGTATGAGATGCCTGAGTTTACAAAAATGAGGTCCAAAGTGTGTCCTGCTCTGTGAGTAGGGTTGTTGATTATCTGCTTGAATCCCATGGCGGTCATTGCATTTAGGAAAGTTTCACAGTTTGTAGATGGAGAGGGGTCATCAACATGTAAGTTGAAGTCTCCCAAAATGATGGCTGGAACCGCAAGATTTAGGTTAGTAGCTATTATTTCTAGAATGGGGGAGGCATCTGATTCCAGCAGTCCCGGAGGGGCGTAGACTAGAATGATTTGTAGCTGGTCAGATTTGAAAAAACCGGCTTCAATTTTTGTGGGAGAGTGAATTGGGAATTGAGTAAGTCTCAGCTCTTTTTTGGCTGCAAGGAGAATACCCCCACCCTTTCTTTTCTGTCTGGGAATGGAGAAGAAATCATGGGATTCTGTAGGAAGTTGGTTTATTAGTGCGGTGTCCGTCTGTTTAAGCCATGTTTCCGTAATTGCACAGAGGTCGGGTTTGGTGTCCAGTAGAAGGTCATTAAGTATTAGTGTTTTTTTGGTAAGGGATTGAGCGTTGAATAAAATCAGAGAGAAAAGAGCCAGGCCTAGTGTCTGTGTAAGGGGGGAAATCATGATAGGAATGAGTGATTTATAGGTAGTTGGCCGTGAAAACACTGATGGGTTTCTAATGAGAAATGACCTTTGTTGGAGAATTGGAATGGGGAGACCAGTATGCATTGCGGCTTGGAGGGGTGAGCGCTGGATGATTGCTGGAGTGGAAAGATGAGCACTGGGTGGAAGGATGAGCGCTGGATGATTGCTGGAGTGGAAGGGTGAACACTGGATGATTGCTGGAGTGGAAGGATGAGCGCTGGATGATTGCTGGAGTGGAAGGGTGAACACTGGATGATTGCTGGAGTGGAAGGATGAGCGCTGGATGATTGCTGGAGTGGAAGGATGAGCACTGGGTGGAAGGGTGAACACTGGATGATTGCTGGAGTGGAAGGATGAGCGCTGGATGATTGCTGGAGTGGAAGGATGAGCGCTGGATGATTGCTGGAGTGGAAGGGTGAACACTGGATGATTGCTGGAGTGGAAGGATGAGCGCTGGATGATTGCTGGAGTGGAAGGATGAGCGCTGGATGATTGCTGGAGTGGAAGGGTGAACACTGGATGATTGCTGGAGTGGAAGGATGAGCGCTGGATGATTGCTGGAGTGGAAGGATGAGCGCTGGATGATTGCTGGAGTGGAAGGGTGAACACTGGATGATTGCTGGAGTGGAAGGATGAGCGCTGGATGATTGCTGGAGTGGAAGGATGAGCACTGGGTGGAAGGATGAGCGCTGGATGCTTGCTGGAGTGGAAGGATGAGCACTGGGTGGAAGGATGAGCGCTGGATGCTTGCTGGAGTGGAAGGATGAGCACTGGGTGGAAGGATGAGCGCTGGATGCTTGCTGGAGTGGAAAGATGAGCACCGGGTGGTTGACTGTCTGGTATAGGAGTGCTAGGCTTTGGAAGGTGTGGTGAGGCTGAGTATTAATGGCAAGGGTTATTCTTGAGGTCTAACCCTGACCTCACCTCACCGGAGTCTCACAAAGGGGCTCACTAAGGGGCAAGCCCCTTAGGTCGTGCCCCTTCGGACGCGCGACGCCCGGCGCGCGACGCCGGAAGGGTGTGCCGAGATTTAAAGTCCTTTTTTGGCGCCCTCTGATAGGCCTAGTGCCTCCGGGGGGCGCGGCTGACTCACCGCGTGTGTCCTGCGATTTCCTGCGCTTCCGTCTGGTCTTAGGTAGGGATTTTTTATTTTCCCTTTTAGTTCTTGGCTGTTCTGGTTTCCTCCTCTGTGCGGCTCACGTGTTCGTGAGCGGGCTCAAGCCCCGATTGGGCTTAGGGAGCCCCGGCAGAGGAGGAGGCGAAAGGCGTCCGACGCCGGGATCGGTGTGAGCGCGAAGAGGTGGGCCGGAAGGCAGCGCCGAGATTTAAAGTCCTTTTTTGGCGCCCTCTGATAGGCCTAGTGCCTCCGGGGGGCGCGGCTGACTCACCGCGTGTGTCCTGCGATTTCCTGCGCTTCCGTCTGGTCTTAGGTAGGGATTTTTTATTTTCCCTTTAGTTCTTGGCTGTTCTGGTTTCCTCCTCTGTGCGGCTCACGTGTTCGTGAGCGGGCTCAAGCCCCGATTGGGCTTAGGGAGCCCCGGCAGAGGAGGAGGCGAAAGGCGTCCGACGCCGGGATCGGTGTGGGCGCGAAGAGGTGGGCCGGAAGGCAGCGCCGAGATTTAAAGTCCTTTTTTGGCGCCCTCTGATAGGCCTAGTGCCTCCGGGGGGCGCGGCTGACTCACCGCGTGTGTCCTGCGATTTCCTGCGCTTCCGTCTGGTCTTAGGTAGGGATTTTTTATTTTCCCTTTTAGTTCTTGGCTGTTCTGGTTTCCTCCTCTGTGCGGCTCACGTGTTCGTGAGCGGGCTCAAGCCCCGATTGGGCTTAGGGAGCCCCGGCAGAGGAGGAGGCGAAAGGCGTCCGACGCCGGGATCGGTGTGGGCGCGAAGAGGTGGGCCGGAAGGCAGCGCCGAGATTTAAAGTCCTTTTTTGGCGCCCTCTGATAGGCCTAGTGCCTCCGGGGGGCGCAGCTGACTCACCGCGTGTGTCCTGCGATTTCCTGCGCTTCCGTCTGGTCTTAGGTAGGGATTTTTTATTTTCCCTTTTAGTTCTTGGCTGTTCTGGTTTCCTCCTCTGTGCGGCACACGTGTTCGTGAGCGGGCTCAAGCCCCGATTGGCTTAGGGAGCCCCGGCAGAGGAGGAGGCGAAAGGCGTCCGACGCCGGGATCGGTGTGGGCGCGAAGAGGTGGGCCGGAAGGCAGCGCCGAGATTTAAAGTCCTTTTTTGGCGCCCTCTGATAGGCCTAGTGCCTCCGGGGGGCGCAGCTGACTCACCGCGTGTGTCCTGCGATTTCCTGCGCTTCCGTCTGGTCTTAGGTAGGGATTTTTTATTTTCCCTTTTAGTTCTTGGCTGTTCTGGTTTCCTCCTCTGTGCGGCACACGTGTTCGTGAGCGGGCTCAAGCCCCGATTGGGCTTAGGGAGCCCCGGCAGAGGAGGAGGCGAAAGGCGTCCGACGCCGGGATCGGTGTGGGCGCGAAGAGGTGGGCCGGAAGGCAGCGCCGAGATTTAAAGTCCTTTTTTGGCGCCCTCTGATAGGCCTAGTGCCTCCGGGGGGCGCGGCTGACTCACCGCGTGTGTCCTGCGATTTCCTGCGCTTCCATCTGGTCTTAGGTAGGGATTTTTTATTTTCCCTTTTAGTTCTTGGCTGTTCTGGTTTCCTCCTCTGTGCGGCTCACGTGTTCGTGAGCGGGCTCAAGCCCCGATTGGGCTTAGGGAGCCCCGGCAGAGGAGGAGGCGAAAGGCGTCCGACGCCGGGATCGGTGTGGGCGCCTTGTCCTGTGCATTATGCACCTCTGTCTACTTGCTGGTGCTCTAACACTGTGTCAGCAGCTGTGACAACTGAGGAGGAGTGATGGAGTTGTGTAGGTTAGATCAAGCCCTACAGCCCAAGAGCAGACCGCTCGGAGGCCTGCTGTTGCTTGAAAGCAAGTAGACCTCCACAGACTGGCTGCCTTCCTCTCCTGGCCTGGCATGTGGATCTGTATAATACGTGTTAGGTAAGGCTGATATTTAGCAAATAGGTATTATACAGATCCACATGCCAGGCCAGGACAAGGAGGCAGCCAGTCTATGGAGGTCTACTTGCTCTCAAGTAACAGCAGGCCTCCGATTGGTCTGCTCTTGGGCTGTAGGGTTGGTCTACCCTACATAACTCCATTACTCCTCTTTAGTTGTCACACAGCTGCTGACACAGTGTTAGAGCAGTCAGCACGTTTAGTGTGGAACCTAAAAAGGGTTTTGTCCAGATTGCCTTTTAGGTGCAGTGAGAACCCAAGTAAGGCTCACAATGTAAAGTCTTATGGGGTCATTAGTGTTACTTGCCCTTAACACCACACAAGCTTTACTTTTACAGTATTTACTCTCTGTCCCATACACCTACGGCTGCACATTTCTGCTCCCTAGAGATAAAACTCACCTAGGGATTTATGTCATTTTTTTGTAGTGCTCTAACTGTAGACTTATGTCATTATAGCATTCGGTGTCAGAACCAGAGAGAAGGGCCATTGCTTGGTCAGAGGTGATATATCTTCACAATGTTACAGGCCAATGGTTTGTAATAGGTGCACTATTACCTTCGCCTGGCTAGACAATGCATTGGTCCCCAAAAGAGTAAAGATATAGTTCAAAAACGATTCACATCTAGGGATGTGAATCGTTTTTGAACGATTAAAATTATCGTCAGATAATTTTAAAATCGTTCTAAATCGTAAGAGTGCACGATACAATACAAATGCCCCCGATTTATCGTCAGGGGCATTTGTATTGTATCGTTAAATAGGGCACGGGAATTATTTGGGGGAGGGCGGGAAAACCGGCACACCAAAACAACCTCTAAACCCACCCCGACCCTTTAAAACCAATTCCTTACCCTCCCAAACCCCCCCAAAATGTTAAGTTACCTGGTGGCCCAGTGGGGGGGGGGGGGGGGGGGGAGGGGTCCTGGCGCGATCTCACGCTCTCGGGCCATTGGCACCATTTTGGCTACCACTGATAAAAATGGCGCCGATGGCCCGATAAAAAAAAACCCACCCCGACCCTTTACAAATTACCCCTTTGCTTCTTCCACCCTCCCGACCCCCCCAAAAACCTTTTACATATACCTGGTGGTCTAGCGGGGGGTCCGGGAGCCATCCCTTCAATCATACCCTCGGTGCCGGTGCCGGTGCTGGAGGTTTCAAAATGGCGCCGATCGCCTTTGCCCTCACTATGTCACAGGGAGCGACCGTCGCTCCCTGTGACAAAGTGAGGGCAAAGGCGATCGGCGCAAAGGGAAGCCGTGCCATTGGCTGGCCCCTGTCACATGGTAGGAGCACTGGATGGCCGGCGCCATCTTTAAAGATGGTGCCGGACATGGCCAGACATGGCCTGCGCCATCTTTAAAGATGGCGCCGGCCATTCAGTGCTCCTACCATGTGACAGGGGCCGGCCAATGGCACGGATTCCCTGTCACATGGTAAGGGCAAAGGGCCATCTGCGCCATTTTATTAACGCAGCCGATGTTTTTTGGGGGTTCGGGAGGGTGGGGGAGGATTTTTTGTTATCGGATTGGGTGCAGCCGATAAAAAAAAAATCGAGCCGGACGATAAAAATTTTAAGATTTGAATCGGAACCGGAACCAATCAGATTCCGGTTCCAATTCACATCTAAGAGCAGACTTTGATTAATCTCCCCTAATCTCTCTGCAATGATTGCAGTGTACATACAGAACTGACAGAGCATTATGGAAAGCAATAATTTAGAAAATCAGTGATAAAGCCCAGGCATCGTGTTTCAAAAGAGGTGATGTCAAGTGGGGTAAAGTATATCAAACAGGAGTGGCGCCTGGGATTCAACTTACTCACCCTTCTCTATTGTTGCTGGCAATCCACAGCTCCTCTCACAATGAATGGAAGCTTTCCCCAGCATGAAGACCAGGGTGACCTGTTCACGACGTCTGCACTAGATATTCTCCAGGTAAATGCTACAGAGCAGAAAGAGTTAAGCAAAGAAGTTCAGTGTGGAGGACTGTGAATGAACACCTGAGTATACATGAAATTAGGAACATTCTAGAATTTTATACCTGGCTGAGCCATCTTGGGCTTGGACAATCTTGATATCCAGAAGCCCTTCATAGTCCTAGTTCTATGTTGTGCTTTACCTATCCTGGGGACCTAAAGAATGCTTTGATATTTATTGAATCTCAGTTTGGTTTAACTTCCAGATATGTAATCCACTTCCTGATTAAGCGTTTCCCAGCCTGCTTCATTATGCCTTCCTGCTAGATCAGGGCTTCCTCCTATCATGGAGGCTCAGTATCTACAAATTTCTCTCATGCATGTTCAATGTGGATATCCTGAAAACCCGACTGGCTGCGGGGTCCCCAGGTCAGATTTGGGAAGCCCCATGCTAGATGATCTTCAATAGGGTTTTCAAAAAATTAAGCCACCTACAGGAAAATTCTCTTCTGATCTTTTACAGGAAATTATTGACTGCATTCTCGATCATTCCACAGGCAGGTTACATGAGGAAAAGTGTGTCTTGAATTCCTAATGAACTCTTTCTCTCTCCATGTTGTTCTCTCTCTCTCTGCCTCTTCCCAGCTCAGAAAATACATTATCATATCTCACACTTGAGCAGCCCCAAATTAGGGGGAGGATTACACATTGTAATAAAATGATCTGCTAAATTGCAAAGAATTTCCTAGAACTAAGGAAGCCAAAATGAAAAATAACACAAGCATAAAGTTATTTCATACTAATTTCTTTTTCCGTCGGCATTTGACAGTTAAATATGGGCAGAGATGGTGACCAGAATCCACGACTAGTCCAAATATAGACATCTTAAACCTTGAAGAATAATCATTTCTATTAGGACTTCTAAAAATAGATGGGAGGAGAAATCGCTTTGCAGAGCTATCTCTGAAAAGTACTGCAATTAAATAGTAATTCACATAAAAGATAACAATCCTTTGACGATTAGAAACAAATAAAGTGCTGGCACCATTCTCTTCTCTTTGTAATAATTGGAGCTTAAAAAAAGGAAGTGTACTAATGATAAAATAGCTATCAAGATAATATAGGAAAGAACAGAGGGGGAAAAATATCACATAGTGAATATACAATACAAACTGCAAATTATAGTACGGTGTCTGTACTGCAAGAGGGATGTGCATGCTAATGATATTTTTCATGCTATGAGACTATCATCTGGAATGTTGTAGTATTCATCGTCCAAGCTGAATTGTCACATGGTGTACAGTTTTAATCCTTCAGGGACATGCAGGCCGTCAGGCACTACATTCGTGCAGGCTGACCTGCATGCAGCCTTCGTTTGATTCAGTAAAGAGATATTGAACGAAATCTCTGTTTAAAACTTGATTTAATGTGAGACCAGACTGTAATAAGCCTGATGAGATGATGAAGCTGGTTCTTTTGGCATATCTAACAGCATATGCCATCGCATTACCTATTGAGCTGTAGTATCTTTCTCGCCTTTATGACATGGCATAACAAAAAAATGGGGTTTCTATGCAACCGAATAACTATAAACTGAACAAATTATATGGACATCATAAAAGAGATGGATTTATCTTCTTGAGCATCATGTGGGGCATACCATAAGATTTTTTGCATATTGGCATCAAAGACTCTAATCAATGCACTGTTGAGGCAAGTAAATACAATCATTTACCTCAGTGAAGCAGTTGTTTTATTTCTTCTTTGTATTTTCTCTTTGCTCATTATTGAAATGTCAACCCTTGTGTGTCTCAAATTGCCAACAGCCCAATGTCCAAACAACCTGATGGTTCTTGATCTTTGTGAAAAATGTGCGAACAGTGACACCCCCTTCTGCTATCTTAGCTTTAGTGACCCAAAGATTATAATCAAGGTTACAAAAACACACCATTTTCTTTCAGAGACTGCAAAGGGTTAGGCACATCATATTATTCTTTGCTTTGCTTCTTCCCACATTATCTGATGAGTTGCTCAGGATTGGAAGCTAACATGTGGAAGCCTTGTCGGCAGCTTATAATTGGACAGTATTTCTGTTGCTGCACATCCATGTCCTAACTGGATTATCCAATAACTCAGCAAAGCAAGATAAGTGTCCGTATCTCTTTTTCTTGACTCCATTCTCAGCAAGACAATATCATGAGTGTCGGCATAAAAATAAGCCACATTGAATCATACATGTTTTAATAATTCTAGTTTTTATTAACTCTCCTTGACAGAGTTAGAATATTATGGAAAAGGTTTCCACTATTCTTCTTTTGTCAACACACTGCATTAATTTGTACCGATGTCTATAACTTGCAGTCACATTTGCAACACTGCCCCATATATCTCCTCTGCTACAGAGTTTGATATTTTGTCTGTGTTGCATGAAGTTCTGCAGGTTTCAATGTCCTAATTTCCTAACATCATGCAGGTAATTTCCACAATGTGTGTTACTTTATCGCAATGCGCAATACTATAATGCGAAGTGCAATGTGTCAGCGCATCACGCGTCAATAACCACAGCTCGCGTTATTTTATGCGTTGTGCACCTTTTTTTCCTACATACCAGCTTCCTGCAGCTGCCTTTTTGATGGTGTGTCAGCAGTTTGGAGAGAGAGAGGAGGTAGGTAGATGTTGGTGGAGAGTTGGAGGTTTATTGTGGCGATTACTAAGTGAATTGTCTTATTTTGTGTTTTCTCTTCTGTTTTCTTTTTCCTTGGTCTCTTTTGTCTTTTGGTGTGTGTGAAAGTTTTTTTGTAGTGTGTCACGTTTGTCTCTGTGTCTTTTTCTGTGGAGAAGTAAGGAAGAGTGGTGGTGTGAGGAGTGGAGGAGTGAAGAAGTGGTGTGGAGGAGTGGAGGATTGCAGAGGAGTGGTGGTAGTGGTGAGAGGCATGAGGAATGGTGGTTGTAGTGAGGAGATTGGAGCATGAGAAGCGAGGGGAGAGAGGAGAGCAGAGGCATGAGGAGAGGAAGGGGAGGAGGGCGGAGAGGAGGAGGGAGAATGAGGGCAGGAGTGCTAGGGGAAGGAGGAGTAGGAGTAGGGTCAGGGACAGGAGTAGAGATAGGCAGGAGGGAAGGGATAGGAGGAGGTGGGAGGGGGAAGGGGATAGGTAGGCAAGGAGGGAAGCAGGAGGACAACAGGCTAGAGAAAGAGAGAAAGGGCAGAGGGGAAGGGAGTTTGTAGGGCAGGAGCAGGAGTGGGAGCAGAAAGGGAGAGGAGATGGGAGTGAGAGCGAGAGTGAGTGTGAGGAAAGGGAGGACACTAGAGATGTGAATCGTGTGCTCGATCGTTTTAACGATCAGGTTCGGATGGAGGGAGAAAAAAATCGGATCGTTAGAGATGTGAATTGGAATCGGTTCCGATTCCAATTCACATCGTTAATTTTTTAGTGAGGCCTGAACAGATTAAAAAAACCCCACCCGACCCTTTACAAATGACCCCTTTGCTCTCCCACCCTCCCGAACCCCCCCCCCCCCCCCAAAATGTTAAATTACCTGGTGGTCCAGTGGGGGGAGGGGGGGTCCCGGTGTGATCTCCCGCTCTCGGGCCATCGGCGCCATTTTGGCTACCACTGATAAAAATGGCGCTGATGGCCCGTTAAAAAAACCCCACCCCGACCCTTTACAAATTACCCCTTTGCTTCTCCCACCCTCCCGACCCCCCCAAAAACCTTTTACATGTACCTGGTGGTCTAGCGGGGGTTCCTGGAGCCATCCCTTCAATCATACCCTCGGTGCCGGACTGGTTTCAAAATGGCGCCGATCGCCTTTGCCCTCACGGATTCCAAAGAGCAAGGTGACCCACAGGTACCGGGACGGATTCCAAAGAGCAGGTGACCCACAGGTACCGGGACATCAAGGCCCAATTAAAGATGAAGGTGTGCAGCAGAAACAAGCACTTCTGGCATACTGGCGGAGGAGCACCTTGCCCAATAATACTCACGCTCGTGGAGGACGCCTCACCCAGCGACTGAGACTGGACATGTTTGAGGGCATGGCTGAGAGGCTAGACACCACTTGATCCAGAGCCGGCAAGTTCACCTCACTCTAAATGGCAAGGCTGCAGCAGTTGTGCACATCATTCATTGAGATGCAAAGTGCGCATCTCATGCCAAATGTTCAATGTATGTGTCTCTTGGCTTTGGTACTTAGTTATTCTTCTTTGTTTCCACAGCTCATGCTCAGGATTCTGCTGGTCCCAGTCATCAAGCCCCAGGGACCAGCAGTGAAGCCCCAGGGACCAGCGGCGCAGCTGGACTTTTACGTGGCCCCTTGCTTATGGACGCCTACACACACAGTTTAGTGAGCTGCAGGAGGAGGATCAGCAGCAGCACAGCTCACTCCTGGAAGCCCTGAGCTCAGCCAGCCCACTCGATGCCAGTTTAAATATTTTGGCCTTAATGGAGGAACCCAGCCTACAATGGCCTCGCTACACCACACCACATTGGCAGCACAAGGCAGCAGGCCCTGACCCAGCCCAGCCCACCAGCCCCCTCATGCCCCTTCTGGAGGCCGAACCTGCATCTCGCCAAATGACAAGCACTGCACCAGCACCAGCCACAGGCCTCTATGCACGAGCAGCTGGATGGGCTGGAAAGGAGCCATCGTGTCCAGCTACTCCACATATGGGCAGAGCTAGCGTGCCTGAGGAGGGCTGTCAATCGGCATCCGGGTCCTGTGTGCCCAGATGGCAGCGCAGGCACAGGTTCTCACAGCAGTGACAACATCAATAAATAACCTCACCACTGTCATGACAATGAATGCCCCTGTGCCTTCCCCAGCATCACAGGTCTCAATACCGCCGAGCAGTCCCTGGCCCAAGAGACGACTCAGGGGTAGACCCTCCAAGGACATTCCACCTCCAAGTGACAAGCCACAGCATGGCAAAGGACCACGAAGATCCCAAACAGCTGGTTCCTAATGGCGAAGAATTAGATTTGTTGGACAAGCCTGGCCAGGCCTCTGTACAGAGATCCTGTGCTGGCTAGATAGAAGAGTGCTGGGCCCGTCCTGACTACAGAGTTCCTGTGCCAGCTAGAAGGAAGTATCCTGTTGAGCCCATCCTGACTACATAATTACTTTGCCGGCTAGATGGAAGAAGCCTGCTGGACCCATCCTGACTACAGAGTTCCTGTGCTCGCTTGATGATGGGTATGGTCTACTGTGTGCCACCATTATCCAGCCTCCTTGAAGCCGACTCCGTCATGGTCCAGCTGCTTTCTCTTCTCATCATGTCTCACCTCCTGCTCCTGATACTGGTGTCTCATCTGATCTCAGCCTGCTGCTGCCTCCATACTGCTGTGTCTTCTCCTGGGGCTGCCACCTCCATACTGCTGTGTCTTCTCCAGGGTTCCTACATCCATGCTGCTGTGTCTTCTCCTGGGGCTCCTGCCTCCATGCTGCTTCGTCTTCTCCCAATCCTCGGCCTCCAGGCTGCACTTTTCTGCTGGGCCTCACCCTCCATGCTGCATTCTTCTCCTGGTCCTTGGCCTCCATGCTGCGTTCTTTGGTTCTGGTCTTGCCACCTTCTTGCTGAACTCTATTGCCTTGGCCCTTAGGCTGTCCCCCTTTTAGTGCACTCTTTCTACATGGACTGACAGGGCCTTCACTTGAACTCTACTGCCTTGGCCCTTAGGCTGGCCTCCTTTGAATGCACTGTTTCTATATGGTCTGTCTGGGACCTACACTTGAAGTCTGCCTCCTTGGCCCTTAGGCTGTTCCCTTTTGAGTACAATCTTTCTACATGGATTGTTTGGGGCCTTCTTCTTGCCATCACATAGTAATGTTGCAATCAGCTCTAACATTAGAGCTGCAGTATATCTATTGGGGTTACCACTTCTGCTTTCTATGTTCTTTGCTGTAATCATGATTATGCAAAAAGGATAAGCTGCTAAGCTGTAAATGTAATGATGCCATTTCTAACAAAGTATGTACAGATCTATACCCAATGTGCTGTTCAGTTCATTTACAATGTCATGTGCTATTTGCTATCTTGTCCTTGCAGAATGTGATTACCAAAGGCAATGACTTGCTTTGACTCTGTTGACTAGATTTGTTCACTAATACATTGGTCACAGGTTTGAAAAATACACTTTCTGGTTGTGTCTTTTCATTGTGTGAATTTTTTCTTAAGGGTTCACTAGGTCCAAGATTTAGCCTCCACATGACCTTGCATGCTAGAGTAGCCTTGCACATTCCAACTAGGCACATGTCTGGCATGCAAGACCATATGGCCTAGGCCATACAACTGAAAGCTCAGTGTATACTCCCAAAGAAGGCAGCAAGAGCTAAACAAGAAGCTCCTTACTGTGGAGCTTAATTATTGACTCCTGTTGCCTTCTTCAGACAGCATACTCTTAGGTAGGTCTTGGGTACATGAGAATGTATGTGAGATGGCCACTAGCTAGCTAGTCTGGTACAATAGGTTTTGAAATGTACCAGTCATAGTGCAGCCTAAACAAACAACTGGCCTCTTCCATAGTGAAGATATATCACCTCTGACCAAACAATGGCCCTTCTCTCTGGCACTGGCACCAAATGCTTTTATGACATCTTCTCTTTCCTTCGGATTTTTGCACAGTGCTTCAGGCTTCTATTTTCTTTGTCATCGGCTATTGTAACGCTCTTTACATTGGTCTTGCGTTGTCTACATTACGACCCATTCAGCTGCTTATTAACTCAGCTGCACAACCTCTGTCTGAAAAAGGCATTCAGACCACATTACACCCACTTAATCCACCTACATTGGCTATCCATAACTGAACGTATCAAATACAAACTTGGTATGATAACACACAAGCTTATTAACAACGACTCCTGCCTCTGGGCAAACTCCTTACTTAAATTCTATCAACCCACTCGTTCTCTACATTCAACACAACATTGCCTATTGGAAATTCCCTCACCAAAAGTTGCACGTCTCTATATTACATGTGAATGTTCCTTCTCCATTGTGGCCCCTGAATTTTGGAACTCACCCTCTTGAAATGCAGCAATGTAACTCTGGCAAAAACTTATATCTCTCCTTAAAACATTTTTATTATTTAAGTCTGCCTATGTTTAGTCTTTTATTTTATGTTCTGTATTGTCATATGATTTTTTCTGTGTTATTTGTTTTTTTAATGCTTGCTCCCTTGTAAATCGCCTAGACCTGTTTTGTGTTAGGCGATCTATAAATTTAACAAATGTAAATATAAATTTTGTCAGAGGCCTACTTGAAAAGTAACAACAGCGCAGGGTGTTGTTCTTCTGTAGGGAGCTGAAATGTGCAAGCTGCAGGTGGCAGGGCCAGAGAATACACTGTGTATATGTAAAGTTTGTGTGTTGTTAAGGGGAAATTAACAATCATCACCACACAAGACTTTACCTTGGGTCCCCTTACTTGTGTCCTTAGTGCAATTAAAATGCTATATGGACCCAACACTTTTTAGATTTCACACTACACCGAATATGTCATCGACTTGCAGGCTTCTGGAACAGGGTGTCAGGTGCTATGTAACAACTGAGAATGAGTGAGGGAGTTGTGTTGTGTAGTGAATGGCCACAGCCCAAGAGCTGATGGTCTAGAGGGCTGCTGTTGCAGGAGCTGCTTGAGACCGGGCAGATTTCCACAGACTGGCTGCCACCCCTGTACTGGTGTGGCTTGTGGGTCTGTATAACAGCTGTATAATAGCTGTTACACAGATCCACAAACCAGGCCTCTACATTTAGCACTGTGGCTGATTTACCATAGAGACAGCTTGTAGTGTCCACAGCTGACAACACCATTTCGAGGCATGATACTAGATACTGAGCTGAGGATAGAGATGCTATCAGCACAACCTTGCTCATCACAAACTGTTACAGTGACAAACACCACATAAGACACAGCCTATAGGACAGCTACACTTCCCTGGGGGCCATAGGTCAAGGCTGTCATCTGGACCAGTAAGGGCCTCTAACCCTTGATAGTGGATTACTCACCCAGGGCTCTGCCCTTTCTGCACGCTGCTCACCCCAGGAGATCCCAGTCTATGTGCTTTAAGGGTGCCCACAAATAGCATAAGGCGTGGAACAGATATCATCTCTTGCTTCAACACACAACTCTGCCAAATTTATAGGTACATACATACAGTTGTACAAGATGACTAGCCCTGAGCTGGATGGGCCAAGGGAAATGCAGCACCATCACATCTCCATACTTGGCAAAGGCTATCTGTGACTTGACTAGCTAGGCAAATTGTTTCTAACACACCTTTGCAGTGGGTTCAATGAGGAGAAGCTTTGGTTAGGAGACATGTGGGTGCTATTAGAGTCCTTAGAAACTATACTGTGACCTTGATAATTGCGAGGTCACTTTCTAATTCAGGTGAAGGCATGACACTATCTAATTTCCTATCATGCCTACACACAGACAGAACAGCATCCTTGTCTAGCCTCCCTGAGAAGCTCACATAACCAACATGGCACCCCAACAGACAAGGGCCTCACCATCTGGACATGATCCTTTCTGCCCTCTTACCCCTCCCTTTTCTCCCCCCCTTAGTCCCCTGAATCCAAGCATCAAGTCTTATGTCTTTTATACTATTTTACAGCATCAATGTCTTATAGTTATCTCACATTCAGTTTATAATGTTTTCATTTGTTCCTTGCATTCTCCAAATGTTCCTAATGTTCTGATGCTCTAATATTTTATGTACAAAGTGTTCCGATGTGCTAATGTTTTATGTTCTCTGTAATCGCCACTCGCGACAGTTCTGTTACACTGTAAACTGGTGTGATCTGTATACTTTACAGGAATGTCGGTATATAAGAATTCTAAATAAATAAATAAATAAACAAACAAATAAATAAATAAATAAATAAATAAATAAATGACAGTTGACAGCCTAGGAAGCTGGAGCAGGGTGCATCTGTGTATGGCTGCACCCAACCACAAACAGGTTATGCTGGCTTGGTAAGACCTGTGAACATTGTGGGAATGACACTATCCTTGACTTTATTTATTTATTTATTTATTTAAAGTTTTTTGTATACCGACATTCGTTAAGAAAGCATCACATCGGTTTCCATGGAACAAAAAGTAGCCAACAGGGCTTTACAATGAAACTGATAAAAGAACGAGTGAGGGGGAGAGGGGGGGGAGGGGAAGGGGAAGGGGGAAGAAGGATGAGGGAAACCAAGGTAATGCTGTACAAATAGGTAAACGCAAAAACATAGTTAAATGCGAGTATAGATTATATACAATAATATACTAGAGGGAGAGGATTAAGAAGGGGGTATTTCGGTCATAGACCTGAGGGGCGAGGGGAGGGGCGGGTGGGGGGGGAGGCTGGAGAGATGAAGGAGAATAGGGGTGAAAAGAAGGGGGGGCTCCTGCACTTTATGAAAGCCTTTAATTGCACGCCTGCTAGAGGAGCACTCTGATGCCTGCAGTTGCTCTGCCACAGCTGATGCAGTGCTGGCATCGTTGTCTTTACAGGCCCTTGTGACACAGTGCATCCCATGTATAGGCACGTTGATTCAGAAGGACACAGATGGCCGCTATGCAATAAGCCAGAATGATATTTTTTTTACTCAGCAGCTGTAGCTTTTGAATGAGCCTTCTCATTTCTTAGCTACCTAGCCTTGATCTGATTTCTAGAGTTGATGTCCTCCATGTTTCAGGCCTGCTGGACTCCCAGCAGACCTATGGCACTATGTTGCCCACAGGTGAGGCCTATGACTGTGACTACGGGGTAGGGCCAGCCAGCCTAATGCTGCAAGCTAAGGCAAGCTCTGTACCAACACAAATACTATTTACAGTACAGTCAATTGCAGCATTGTTAAGATGAAAGCTCACTAGGCCTAAGTGGTTTCTTTTCACACTGACCCAGACAGAGAAAGCCTGAGTTAAATCAAGATTCTCAAGGAGAGAGCTGATGCGAACACTCTGTTCGGTTTTCTCACATGGAAGGGGAAGGGGTAGTTGAGTGCTAACAGGCAAATTAGCATTGTATGAGGTTTTGGCAAAGCTGGCTGCCACTCAGCGTGGTGTCCTGGGCTTTTGCGGGGGGACATGGGGGATCATGGGGTAGGTCTCTACTGGTAGATCATGGCGTAGGGTGAGACTATGGAATACACAGTACAGCAGCACTATATCCACTACTCTGGGTGGTGGACAGAGTGCTATTTCTAAACAGCAAAATCTACTTTTCAGAACTCCGAACGTGCGTTCTATGACACATCAAGTTGAACATAAGGCTTCATTGTTCCTCATCTCAGCCAGCATGTTGGGAATAGCAACGGGGGTGAGAAGCCAGGTCCGACAACCATATCCTGAATCTCCTGCGGAAAACACAGAATGGCTGCATCATTTACCCCACCGTGACTTGGAGATATCATGGCAAGACACAGCTTGTTATAAGACAGTCGAAGATTACCTCTGTGTTAGCTTCTCCCTTCAAATACTATTTTCCTACCCTAAGTCCATGCCACTTTTGGTGGTGAGACAATATGAACTGCTCAGGACTTGCTTATTCTGTGTCATCTCTTCCAGAATGGCTTACTGTATCTGGGGTTCCTAGCAACTGTGTGCCTGTCACTCATAAAGAAGCACAGGCTACCCATTTGTAGCACTCCTCAAACCCTGGAGCTGTACATCACACATGTCCTAGCCGATAAACCTCAACCTCGTGGTATGATAATGCAAGTCCTGGGCTACTTGCTGTATGTCCTCCCGGGACATGCATTGGTCTGACCTGACACACTGATCATGGGCGTGCCACAGCTTTTGCTTGATCTGTGGCTGACATCCTGGCTGACCAATGACTAACTGGCCACACATGATGTGGGAGTCCTAGCAGGGTGGATATCAAAAGATTGTGAGCAACCAAACACATTTTCTACTGCTGGAAATGTGAGGCTAGGAAAGGACAAATTTGTTAACAGAAACCTTAGAAAGTGTGTAGTGGCTGCCCGCTCACAAAGCTTTGTGGCAGGTGCATAATGCGTGGGCATACAACATTAGCAGGCCTCTCCAGCATGGCGAGAGAAAACCAGGCCCTGCGTTCTGGCATGTACCCCTAACAGTCCAAGCCATTTGTCATTTAAGCAATGCTGTAATCTCTCTCCCCCCCCCCCCCCCCCCCATGTACCAGCCGGTTGATGGAAACACAGAGCCAGAAAGTAAATAGAGAAAGAGCCAACCTCGAAATCGTCAAAGAGGCCCGATTGGCCAAGTATCAAAGAATCATGTGCGGATCCCAGGTACCTGGCCATGAAGTCGAGCATGCTCAGAGTGTGTCACAAACAACTTGCACGTTGAGGGAGTTGAAGAGCTTTCTGTTGGGGAAGATCTCCTCCCTGTTACGTGGTGGGATGATGGCTACGTAAGTGCAGTCGATAGCTCCCACAACACTGGGAAAGTGTGCTATGGCATGAAAGCCTCTCTTGAAATCCATCAAGTCAATGTGGTCAGTTCCAGCTGTTAGGACCTGGCCCAAACACCATGAAAAAGTGCTCCTGGCCTTTCCCCTGATGACCCCTAATGTAGTTTGGAAGGAGCCGGATGCCAGGAAATGCAGGATAGCCAATAGTTTGGTGAGGCCAGGAATAGCATGAGACCGTTCCGTGACCGGATCCAGATCCCTTCTTATTTCTTCATTCAAGTCCAGGATAGCCAGCGAGCTGAGGTGATACCTATTACCTGCCTACCACATATTCTTCTGGCATGCCCTGCAAAGAGGTTCCCTATATCTCCTCCGCCATGGCCGCCGGCGTGGGAAGTGCTGTTCTGGGCCTTGTCGCTCTCCCTGTGGGGCCAGTGGCTCAGGCTCCAGTGCAGGGATTTCCCTAGGAGGGTTTGGGACTTCCCTGGCCTGTTTTGGTACTTATGCTGGTTTTTCTTCTTCCAGTTGTTGGTTGCAACGATCCTCCTCAAGCATCCAGTATCACCTCACAAATCTACTAGCCACAAACATTATGCGTCTAGGAGGGCGGACCAAGTAGGGACATGCATTTTTATTGGTCCAGGTGGGTGTGGTAGGTGTTTTTGCTAGTAGGCCTCATTTTGACGCGTGAGATAATGTAACGTGTTGCAATATTTATTGCGTACATTACGGCCATATTGCACGCATTAGGACCCTAACGCAAAATAAAAAATGACCCAGGTAATGAGCAGTTTGTACACAATATGCACATGCAAGCTGTATATATGGGTTTACAGTTCAAAGCTAATTAATCAGGTTCTATGTTACTATATAATTACTACATATGTTACATCAGTGACCATGACTGACCTATGAAATTAAATATTGTGCTGATTATGCCATCATTTTCAGATTTTACTGTGTGTGTGTATATATTCAGTATTGCAATGTTTCCATGGTTGTTTGCATGTATAGAATTTTTCTTGCCATAATCTCAGTTAACATAATTAAGCAGCATCCCCGGGGGAAATCTGTAATTTAAAGCAGCGAAACAGGCTGTTACCACTAATCAGTAAAGACGTGCTAAACTATCGTACCTGGCAGTAGTTCAGCAAGTTGTCAGACCAGAATCTATCCGTCACCTCAACATGCGGCCAGATATTTCATGTATCGGTTTGACAGAATTTCTGATACTTAATGGGATAGGCACCACGCAAGCCACTGTCGTTTTACGATGATCAGGATTTATCTCTTATCAGCCTCATTATTTTATTTTTTTTATTAATTAAATAGAATTTATTGCCATTAGAAATATTGACATTATTACCTTAAAATACAGAAATTTCATCTTTCTAAAAGGAAAATCTAAATCTCAAAAATGCTCTTGTTCAGTTAGGTATGGCATTTCTTACTTATAGATTATGCCGGTACGTACACAGGGATATAATGCAATAAGACGGTTACTTTTAAGCAGGTGCGAGGGCGCACATGTGTGAGCATTGGCCAGCCCATGCCCAGGCCATTTTATGAAATTCACGCCTGTATGTGCTCGTGTTATAAAATGGTTTAGGTGCGCGTAAACGAGCGCTCTATGTTACACAGAGGCATGCTTATGTGTGCAAATCCTGCATCTACCACTTAAATGGGGAAATTTAAGGAGGGATGCACGTCAACGCCATTGCTCATTTTCCCCAGTTTGTTTCCAGTTTGCCCAGTTAAAGGATAGGAATTCCAAACCCCGCTGGTTTAATAACCTCCCTTCCCCCCTGCTGCCGTAGCCCTCACCCTTAAAAATACCGCTGATTTGCCTAGAGCAGTTTGTTTCAAAACGTACACGTCGTCCAGGGCAGAAGTGGAGTTGTGCAGCACGGGACCCCCTGCCTGCACCAGTGCACATAAGTATGCACGTGCAAATTTCAGGGTAAAATCCCGGATTGCCCATGGCCCACGCCCATGCCCCACCCCCTTCTGGAAATATTTTCTTTGCGCGTGCGTAGCGGCATGTACGCACGTAACCCGCCAGCGCATAAAATCTGCTCGGCATGCTTGTGCACGTATCTCCCGGGTTTCGGCTTGCGTCGGTCTTTGGAAATTCACCTTGATATATCTCACGCCCCCATGGTAGGACAGCTTAGTTTGGCAAGTGCAATACTTTAATAACAAACGAGTGCTCGTACGAATTCTTTCTTCTACACTATGGAAGCACATTGATGCCACTGGGTGAATAACCCCGCTATAACTCAGCTCTGCCAGAATTGTGTACCTGGGAACATATTGGGAGATAGTCGAGGTTTGCAATTTTTTCCTCATGCTTGCAAAAATATATTTGGCAGCTTGTTCCCCCTGTTCATTAGGTCTGCACAGTGGGAATGACCTCCCTCTATACCCTGCTTTGTGCTTCGTGACTGGAACATTTTGAACTATTTTGCCACATTTCAAACCAACGTAGCTACCTCTCCATCATACTCGCTACTCATACAGGAATAAATCTTCTCAGCTGCTGGTGGTAGCCACATCACCTCATTCAGCTCTCTGTCAGCAGCTTTATTCATCCGTCTCTGTCTCCTACCTCTCCTCCAACCTCATTTTGCCTCCTTTATGTGACTTCTGTCTTTTATCTGTATGCTTAACTATGCTTCTTTTCATTACACAGTCACCCATTGGGCTTATCTCACACTTTTATGCCTGGTAGTTCTCCTCCCTCTTGTCATGCTCCCCCATTTTATTTTATTTTTTATTGCCTTTCTTCTTCCCTTTTCTTTTTCTTCCCAGTAAACAAATGAGCAAAGCATAAAACATTTGCCCACATTTGTTTTATTCGTGCCTTCCCCAAAATGAATGGAGTGGTCCCATGAGTGAAACAAATATTCTTTGCCCCATTTGTTTATGTGTCCCATTCATTCCTATGAAGTCTATGGCAGTGAACTGCTTAGAAAAAAAAATGGCTGATAATTATAGCAACCAGCTCTCACCCATTTGACCTCACCAAATTGTCAGAGCCTTGTCAGAGCCAAGACATAACAAGATGGCAAGGAGACTAGAGGATAAATCATGGTGCAGCATCTTTTTTAAAAAGCCTATGGCTGCTATTTGGATCAAGTAATTCTGATATCCTCCCACTGAGCATGGCCAAGAAGGTCAATATTTCCTTTTTAGCTATTTGCAGAGAAGGACATGCTACTAGAAGCTCTCACAGAGTTTTTAAAAAGCTTACATATTTTGGGATTTGGTACTGGTAAAGGGCTGCTTCTGATCTTCCCTGTGCTGCAGTGATCTCACACACTCACTATGCATGAAAGACAAGCAGTGCAGTGCTCCTGATTTTGATTTTTCTCTTCACTGGGGGAAGGTCAGAGTACCAGACAATTGAAGATGTGCAACAGTGCCACTGTATTACGACTGTCGCTGCCCGACGTCTCCAGTCCGCCCTCCTTACCTCTCTGGCGACTCCTCCTGCAGTTGACAGATGTTTGGCTGCCATAGCGTCTACCTACTGTCGTCTCCAGCGCCCCCAGACCGGCTTGGGCGTTGACTCCCGCCATGCTGTTCAGCTGCCTTAGGGCGCGCGCATCGTGTGGCCCTGCTTCAAGTACCTTCAGTGGCGTGAACTTCAGGGGCGTCCCCCTGGGATGACGTCATGTATCCAGGATACATAAGGCCTACGCGATTGCTAGCTAATCGAGTTAGCAAAGGTTACAGAACCAGGTTTCCGATGGATGGGATTCGCTCTCCATACCTTGCAACTCTGCCTCCTTCGGACCTACTCTATTTGGGGTACCCGCTCCTTGGAGGCCTCTCTCTCTTTCTTATCTTTCAGGTCGCAGTCTGGAACCGGTACTCGCTCCTCAAGGGCCCATGTTCCTGGACTCGCTACTTGGACTCCACTTCTGCCAGGAAGACATTGCTGCCTACAACATCTGTGAGTTACCATCTCTGTCTCTCAGAGCTATTCCCTGGAACCAGGTACTCGCTCCTCGAGGGCCTGCCTTTACTCCAGCTCCTGTGCTCCACACTGAGAGACCACTGCGTGAGTACATTACCAACGAGGCTCTATTCCTGAACTCTGCATATCCTGCTACTGCTCACAATCCCAGTTCTCTCTATTACAGCACAGCCATTGTGGGATCGTTGTTCCAGAGCTTGAGGGACTACAAGACCAACCGGGCTACTTCCAGCTCACTACTGCCACCTCTGGTGGTTCACCAATCCTGTATAATAAAAGAACTAGTGTGTGTGTGTCTCCTACGCTGAGCCTGACCTGTGGCCCCTCACGGGACTTCCCCCCATGGGCATGGTCATCTGCCACAGGTCCAGGGATCCACCCCAAACCCTTACAAATAATAAGTCACTGATTAGCTGTCTTGGCACAAGTAAAGTGAGCTCAGAGACCAAACAAAAGAATCTTACTGGGCTGACAGTCTTTTTTATCTGTTAGTTTTTAACAGTTGTGTGGTGTCTGGTGTCAGCACTAGTGCGCAGAACACAGCTCAGATACACGGTCTATATGTATGAGACAGACCTCCATATAATGAGTGGTATTGTGAGTGGGAGTACAGTTACAATATCAATAAATTCATTTGTAATATCCAAATCCCCAGTGGCAGTGAACTTCAACAAATTCCATCATGTCAGGAAAAGGAAAGGAGAGCATGTTGGCAGGCTTGACAACTTTGGCAGGGGAAGCAGTAAAAAAGGCAGCCCTGCACCTAAATTGAAGAGGGAGTTTTTTTAGGTGCAGAATGGCAAGTGAGGAAGTCAGCTCAATCTAGAGAAAACTGAAATTTGGAGATCATGTGCCACCACTGCCTGTTCCTTTGCCTCCCGTTTTGGACCAGAGGAGAAAGGTGGGAGAGTCATCCAAGGTAGACACAGTGGCCAGGCAGGGGCAAGGACAGAGGCAAGAAAAGTGTAATAGCCAAAAGCAACTGTATGCTCCTCTACTTTGGTTACTGCTTCGAGGACAATGGAGGCAGCATTTTCAACAACTGAGTTTGAGGAAGAATCTTGTCTGGGATTCCCTGAATTAGAAATGTAAGAACTAGAAGCTGAAGAAAATTTGGGAGGATTAGACAGTAGTATCTTAGCCTTCAGTTCAGCGATGGGGAGATAGAAAGTGATACTGACATTACTGAGAGCAACTTCCAGCAAGAGCAGGCAGCACAGGTAGAGAGTGTGCGTGATGCCTCTGGCATTTTTCCTCAGAGTTCACCCTAAACTCCAGTGCCAGCATCAGCCTCTAGGGATGTGAATCGTTTTTGAACGATTAAAATTATCGTCAGATAATTTTAGAAACGTTCTAAATCGTTAGAGTGCACAATACAATACAAATGCCCCCGATTTATCGTCAGGGGCATTTGTATTGTATCGTTAAATAGGGCACGGGAATTATTTGGGGGAGGGCGGGAAAATCGGCACACCAAAACAACCCCTAAACCCACCCCAACCCTTTAAAACCAATTCCTTACCCACCCCCCCCCCCCAAAATGTTAAATTACCTGGTGGTCCAGTGGGGGGGGGGGGGGGGGGGAGGTCCCAGCGCGATCTCCCGCTCTCGGGCCATCGGCACCATTTTGGATACCACTGATAAAAATGGCGCTGATGGCCCGATAAAAAAAAACCCACCCCGACCCTTTACAAATTACCCCTTTGCTTCTCCCACCCTCCCGACCCCCCCAAAAACCTTTTACATGTACCTGGTGGTCTAGCGGGGGGTCCAGGAGCCATCCCTTCAATCATACCATCGGTGCCGGTGCTGGAGTTTCAAAATGGCGCCGATCGCCTTTGACCTCACTATGTCACAGGGAGCGACGGTCGCTCCCTGTGACATAGTAAGGGCAAAGGCGATCGGCACCATACTGGCAGTCGATCATCTTTGCCCTCACTTTGTCACAGGGAGCGACCGTCGCTCCCTGCGACATAGTAAGGGCAAAGGCGATCGGCGCCATACTGGCAGTCGATCGTCTTTGCCCTTACTTTGTCACAGGGAGCGACCGTCGCTCCCTGCGACATAGTAAGGGCAAAGGCGATCGGCACCATACTGGCAGTCGATCGTCTTTGCCCTCACTTTGTCTCAGGGAGCGACCGTCGCTCCCTGTGACATAGTGAGGTCAAAGGTGATCGGCGCCATTTTGAAACTCCAGCACCGGCACCGAGGGTATGATTGAAGGGATGGCTCCTGGACCCCCCGCTAGACCACCAGATACATGTAAAAGGTTTTTGGGGGGGTCGGGAGGGTGGGAGAAGCAAAGGGGTAATTTGTAAAGGGTCGGGGTGGGGTTTTTTTTATCGGGCCATCAGCGCCATTTTTATCAGTGGTAGCCAAAATGGCGCCGATGGCCCGAGAGCGGGAGATCGCGCCGGGGCCCCCCCCCCCCCCACACTGGACCACCAGGTAATTTAACATTTTGGGGGGGGGGGGGTTCGGGAGGGTGGGAGAGCAAAGGGGTCATTTGTAAAGGGTCGGAGTGGGTTTTTTTTTATCTGCTCAGGCCTCACTAAA
The DNA here is from genome assembly GCF_901001135.1 of Rhinatrema bivittatum. Lineage (NCBI taxonomy): Eukaryota > Metazoa > Chordata > Amphibia > Gymnophiona > Rhinatrematidae > Rhinatrema > Rhinatrema bivittatum. The sequence continues at coordinate 465,267,647 of NC_042618.1, read as the reverse complement.
AAATTAACAATGTGAATTGGAATCGGAACCGATTCCAATTCACATCTCTAACGATACGATTTTTTTCTCCCACCATCCAAACCTGATCGTTAAAACGATCGGGCACACGATTCACATCTCTATCAGCCTCCAAAGATATAGAGAAGAGATTGCAGAGGAAATCCCTGATCTGGGGGCACTTTAAAGTGAGGGAGGACCCGCATTTTCCTCAGCGTATTTATTGCAGGAAGGATATCAGGCAAGGGAAGCACGTAAGCATCTCACAGACACTGGTATGCAGCATCACCGAAAAACAGCACTCGCTAGCACGGTCATCAGGGGAGGGTGGCAGTACCAGCCTGCGGTCCCCTTCTGCCACCTCAAGTAAAAGCCAGAGGAAAGGGGTTAAAAAGGGGAAGACTCTTCTCCAAGATGTCCCCACGGCCCCTTCCAGCCGTCAGGTGGCAAGCCAGCAGTCCCCCAGCCATGCATCTGAAGCAGCAACCCACTATAGAGGAAAAGGAGTGGTGTTCCTTATTGCTGTCCTGGGGAAAGTGGAAGGCAGCACCTAAAGTAGTAAAAGAGAAACATTAGGGAAATGAAAGCCCATGATGCCCAATCCCTGCAGGTAGTGGAGAGCATGGGCGTCAACAAGTGTCTGCTACCAGTGTTAGCCTCCAATTACCAAGGGCCCTCCAGGATTACTTTTAGTAAGGCGGTCATCCCCCAGCCCTATACGAACAGTGCCAAGTCGCATGCAAGTGCAGCTGGCTAAGGCATTTCACCAGCAGTTTCAGGACCAGCATAAATGCCATGCGCTCTTAACGCTCCCTGATACCACTCTGGTGGGACCCAGCTGAGGCAGCAGCCGGCAGCATTTCTGGCAGGGGCGAGGCATCAGGTTGCAGGTGAGCTTTGCTGCACGCCCAGTGGATGCAGAGCCCCGTAACTCGTGCACTATCCTATCGGCCATAAGAAAGATGCAGGAGTGTTGGCAGCTAGACCGGAGAGGCAGGAATCGTCGGGCAGGTTTCTTTGTGACAGACTGTGGTACAAATATGGCAAAGGCAATAAAAGGTGCGGGGGGGGGGGCTTTCAGGGTACTCGTTGCTTTGTATACATCCTGCACCTGGCAGTGAGGGATGCCCTGGGGCTGGGGCCCAAGGAAGACTAGAATCCATTGCTGGTGAATCTAAGAGAGAAGCGCAGGAAAACAGCAGGAAATTTCCAAAGAAGCGTGAAGGCAGGGCTTTCGCGTAAGAACCGTAAGGAGCAGGAAAAATTTGGGATGTCTCACAGGCGTCTGATTCAAAAGGTTGGCATCTGCTCGAATGCCGTCTCTACGATGCTGCAGAGGTTAGTGGAGCACAGGACACAGCCCCGTCCTGCTTTGTCTCAGGAAACAGGCGTGGACGTGGATCGCCCCAGTGCATCAGGGCTGGGTAGTGATGAGGCAGCTGGTACAGGTTCAGTCTGAGTTGCAGAAGCGCCATCCTGAGTGGGCTCATCCCCAGGTTAAATATTCTGAAGGCAAAGTTAAAGGGGCTTCCAATGAGCAAGGGGCGTAGGGAGAAGAGGTGGTGTGGCTTTCGGACTCCCCTTGCAGCAGCAGCAGGTGCAGGAGAGACCGAATCCTGTCGCAGAAAACAATGCACGTTCATGTCTTGGAGAGGCTGGGATAAGCTGACGCAATGCTCTCCTGATTCGCCTCGTGCTTCTCGACTCGAGCACAGCAATATTTGTTCATCCTGGAATCCTATCCAGTCTGATGTGCCTCAGGGCTCTGCCTTTCCTTCAGCACTTTATAATTTCTTTTTGACCCCTTTGTGTCCTGTGTTGGGACAACTAGGTTTGTCATATAAGTTATTTGTTGATGACATCCTCCACCACAAGTCAATTTCTCTTCCAGTGTTTAACCACTGTTCAGCAGTGGCTTTCACAAAACAAGCTAACTCTCATCTTCAAAAAAAAACTGAAATCATTCTCTTAAGTCAGCCACCATCCTTTCCCATGGCCTCCAACATTTGCTCATAATGGTATCTACTATCTCCCTGCCTTTTTCACACAAAGTGCACAATCTTGGAATATACATTGATCCCAGACTATAAATGAAGCCCCACATACAATCTGTCATCCAGGCTTCTTTTTTCAAACTAAGGGGGTTATTTTCCAAAGGCCTATCGCATGCGAAAAGGCCCTTTTCGCATGCGATAGCATGCAAATTAGATTGGGGCAGAGTCGGGGAGGGGTGGAGTCGAGGCGGGGAGGGGGCGGAGTCAGCGGTGGCTTCGCTGCCAGCGATAATGTTACTAACGTTATCGTCGGCAGTAGCGCACCGAATAGCAGCACTTTTCTCGGTGGCGCTATTTGGTGTGAAAGCCGGCAGCCAGCACACTGTGGCCGCTGAAATCACACCGCCGTGGTGTGAAGGCTGCGGGCTTTCGCATGCCCGCCCCTCCCCCGTTTTCGCAGGATTCGTCATTCTGCGAAGAATGATGAATCCAGGCCTAAAATTATTTCATCTTCTCAAATACTTTCTGGAACCAGCCAACTTCCATACTGCCCTTCAGGCTCTCATCCTCACTGGACTTCGCTATTGCAATTTGCTGTGTACACTGGTTTGCCCCCCTTAACAACTCACCCTTTCCAAATAAGACAAAAATTCGGCAGCCCGGTTACTTACAAGAATACCCATTCAAGACCATATCATGCCTGTCCTCAAATCATTACAATATAATACTATATATAATATAAAATTGCCGCCATTACCCACAACCTGCTCTATAACGTTTCCTCTCCTTGGATTGAATCTACTCTGCAGATCCTTGGATATTCCCTCCCCCTGAGTACCATGACTTTTTGTAACTAGGTAGTTATCCTTCTCTATATATGGCCCCATTTTGTGGAGCTCCTTGCCAATTTGCATCCGCTTGACTCAGGATAGCAAAAGCTTTAAGAAAACTCTTAAACACGCACCTATTTTCCAAAGCTTTGCCCAGTGAATAATGCTGAGGCCTTTTAAAAATCTTTCTTGGACCCTCCCCCAGCACTCATGTGGACGCTTGTTAAACAAGACTCCTGCTCGTATACTTATACTTATTCCTTACCATCTTGTTAGCGCAATGATTTCTATTTTTCTATTTTAAGAACAAGAACATGCCATACTTGGTCAGACCAAGGGTCCATCAAGCCCAGCATCCTGTTTCCAACAGTGGCCAATCCAGGCCATAAGATCCTGGCAAGGACCCATACATTAAATAGATCTCAAGTTACTATTGCTTATTAATTAATAGCAGCTTATGGATTTTTCCTCTAGGAACTTATCCAAACTTTTTAAAAATGCAGTTACACTAACTTCTGATACCACATCCTCTGGCAATGAGCTTAACTATACTCTGAGAGGCAGATTTTATAAATTAGCGCAAGTGCGTATTTTTGTTCGCACACCAGGCGCAAACAAAAGTACGCTGGATTTTATAAGATACGCGTGTAGCTGCATGTATCTTATAAAATCCGGGGTCGGCGCGCGCAACGGGGTGCACATTTGTGCAACCTGCGCGCGCCAAGCCCGGCGCGCGCTACCTGTTCCTTCCGAGGCCGCTCCGAAATCGGAGCGGCCTCAGAGGGAACTTTCTTTCCACCCCCCCGCACCTTCCCCTCCCTTCCCCTACCTAACCCACCCCCCCGGCCCTATCTAACCCCCCCCCCTACCTTTTGTTGGCAGATTTACGCCTGCTGAAAGCAGACGTAAATCTGTGCACGCCAGTGGGCTGCTGGCGCGCCATCACCCAACTCGGGGGCTGGTCCGGAGGCCTCGACCATGCCCCCGGGCCAGCGCCACGCCCCCAGTCCCGCCCCAAACCACCCACTGACCCCCTGGACACGCCCCCTGGACACGCCCCCTCCCCGCCCCTTTTATGAAGCCCCGGGACTTACGCGCATCCCGGGGCTGTGCGCGCGCCGGCAGCCTATGCAAAATAGGCGCGCCAGCACGCGAGGGCCCTGCGCGCGTAAATCCGGCTGGATTTACACGCACAGGGCATTTAAAATCCGGCCCTGAGTGAAAAAGAATTTTCTTCAATTTGTTTTAAATGAGCTACTTGCTAACTTCATGGAGTGCCCCCTAGTCCTTCTATTATCTGTGCCTTGTCTTGTTTTTAACTGTGTATCTTTTATTGTTCCCCACACAGATCTTTTTTGGAGGGGTGGGTAATAAATAATTTTAAATAAATAAATAAAGGCATGCATACATATATACACACTTTCTACACTTCCTACACAGATTTACTTTCTTTTATTCTACAATGGGAGGAGGTTGGCTTTTACTAACCAGGAATTCTCTCAAGTGATCTGGGTTAAAGAAAACATATACATTATTAGAAATTTTTACCACGCATCTACATGGATAGCGAAGATGGAAACTCGCTCCTAGTGCCAACTCTTCCGCTCTCATAGTTAAGAAAACTTTTCTTCGCAACTGAGTCGGCCGAGATAAATCAGGAAATAAACGGATCAGTTGGCCTAAATACAATTCTTTCATATTCTTAAAATAAGCTCTCATTATAAGACTAAAGTCCTGTTCTGAATATAATGATATGAACAAAACAGCTCTCTCTATTACTTCTACTTCTGAGTTCTCCAAATACTGGGTGAGATTAGAAAGATCAGGCCTATTCTCTTCTCTTAAAGAAACATTACCAGCTCTTTGAGTTAAAAAACTGATTTTCTTTACTAGAGGTATTTGCTCAGGTGGAATCTTTAAGGCCTCTTGGAGATATTTTTTAAAAGTCACAATAGGTATTTCACCCAAAATCTTGGGGAAATTTAAAAGTCTGATGTTTAAATGTCTAAGGAAATTTTCCACAGCTTCTAAACGCCTTGAAGAAACCAGGGAGTCTCGCACTAGGTCTGTAGATGTGTCCTGTAATTTTTTCACTTCCTGCTTTAGTGCCTCAGTTGCTTGCGCCTGTTCTTGTTGTGCACGAAAGCTGTCCCCAGACACCAAATCCAATTTTCTCCCCAGATTCACTATTTGAGAAGTTTATTCCTTTATTAGTTTAGACATACCTGCCATCATTCTCCAAAGGGAATCCATGGAAACAACCTCAGGTTTAATCAAATCCCCCGCCTTCAAGTCGTTCAATCCAAACTCTCCTGCTGGGCCACGTTCCTCTCCAACCATAGAAGTCACACCTCCAGTTGCTCCTCCTTCTAGGGGATCCAGCGCTCTCAGCAGGGAGGAGGTAGGGAGTTCTCCCGAAACTCCGCCGATTCTTCCCGCGGGCACAGGCGTACCGATAAGACTCTCACCATCTATCAGTGTCGGTGCAGAAGCGGCAGGGTTCAGTGAGAAAGCAATTAGAGGTTGCTTAGAATCTGACGGACTTAAGGTGATTTCCCCGGACAATATCGTGGCTTCTTTCCGCAATCCGCCAATGGGGCTCACCACCGGTTGTATCTGTGGGACGGTTGAGTACTGGGTGATTAAAAGCTGCTCCGCCGCTTGACCAGGAGGTTGATTCTTCCTGTGCAATGGCACCTCTAGTGGATGGGGCCTATGGCCAAGGCTATAACAGCCATGGGCTAGCTACAGCTCTGCTTGCTTGAAGAAACTGACATTGACATTCTCTAGTATGAGTCTTCCACAGTTTACTTTTTCCACAGAACATAATGTTACCACTAAGTGCCTGATTCACTAAGCTTTTTTTCCAATACATACAGAATGGGAGAAAAGCTTTGGTGATGGGCTCAAAGTCTGCTTGATCCTTGATCAATAATTCTAATGCTAGTCTCTATTGCTTTGATGATTCCAGTACAACAAAAATTACTCTCATTGTATTCCAATTATTAATAATTTTGCTGATGCAGAATGCTGTTCAATTCTTACTAGCATTATTGACTGTCCTACAATTTTGAAAATAATTCCAGATCTAATAGATTTGCAATAGTTATTTGGTGTTATATAATTACTAATAGATGGACTCTTGTCTGCTGTTATTAAAACTAAGTAAGGCAGTAGGTGGTATGCTAAAACATACTACTTGTCAGCCTGGCTGGTTGGAAGGGAAACTGGTGCTTTATCTTCTGAAGCCACGGAGCAATTAAAATGGAGATCATTCATTAATTATGTTGGGAGAATCAGTGATCCTGCCCCCCAGGGAACTGGATTGGCCTTGGAGCTAGAGAAAAGTTTGCTGGGAACAAAGAAGATGATCCAGGCAACTCGAGGGCTGCTTAGCCATACGGGGTAGAATCTGACCTTTGAAGTTAGGTTGAACTAAAGTAATTGATGTGTGAGCCCATGTAGGTAAATGTGGAAGTGAACCTGGATACCCTGACTTTGGACTGGATCTGTTGTGAGTAGCATGAACTGGTCTGAATGTGTTATTAGGCATTGAGGCATGTTCCCGCTCCATACCTTGAAAGAGCATGCAGTTTATGGTGGAATCTCTGAAGATGAGGATAATCTGTGCATTATTCTCTTAACCCTTCTATTTATGAATAAACTCTGTGTTAAACCAGAAGAGAGAACTGTGGCTTTAATTAACCCCTGCTAAGAATCTGATACTACAAATGAAAAATGCATTGTTTGTTTTCCCTTCTTCTCTGCTGATAAGGTGCAAAAGAAAGAATGGGGGAGATAAAATGTTAATTGGGGAAGAAGGAAGGGTAGAAAGATTGTGTGTGGGATCTAGAAAGGACAATTAAAGAGGAAAGATGTGTAGGGGTTCAACAGGGGTTGAAGAAAATATGTGAGAAGACTGATGGACCTAGAGGAACACAGGGAAGAATATTGGGTGAAACTAAGGGAGACGAAGAAAGAGATCAGGAAAGCAAAAGGTCAAGCAGAAAAAAGGATTGTCAAAGAGGTAAAGCGAGGTGAAAAAACATTTTTCAGATATATCAGAGAAAAAAGGGAGTCCAGAAGTGCTATAGTGAAATTGAAAGGGAGCAATGTGTGGAGAGAGATAAAGAAATGGCAGAAATATTAAACAAATATTTCAGTTTAGTGGTCCCTAAAGAAAACCCTGGAGAAGGACTGTTGATGGTTGACAAGACCATAAATGGTGATGGAGTAGATGAAACACCATTTACAGAACAGAATGTATGGGAAGTGCTAAGCAAACTGAAAGTGGACAAGGCCATGGTGCCAGATGAGGTACAATCCAGGAAACTAAGGGAGCTCAGAGAAATGCTGGTGGGTTTGCTGAAGGACCTGTTTAATAGATTTCTGGAAATGGGAGTGGTGCCATAGGATTGGAGAAGAGCAGTGGTGGTCCCACTTTACAAGAGTGGGAACAAAGAGATGGCTGGAAATTACTGGCCGGTTAGTCTCAACTCGGTGGTGGGAAAATTAATAGAGCTGCTGCTGAAGGAAAGGATAGTGGACTATCTACAATCCGGTGGGTTGCTGGACCCGAGGCAGCATGGATTCACCAGGAGAAGGTCCTGTCAGACAAATCTGATCGAATTTTTTGATTTGGTGACTAAAGAATTGGATTGAGGAAGAACTTGGATTTCAGCAAAGCTTTTCATATGGTCCCGCATAGGAGGCTTATGAATAAAATAAGAAGCTTGAGAGTGAGCACCATGGTGATGGCGTGCATTACAAACTGGTTGACGGATAGGAGACAGCGTGTAATGGTAAATGAAACCTAGTTTAAAGAGAGAACTGTGATAAGTGAAGTGCCACAAGGATCGGTGTTGGGATTGGCTCTGTTCAACAACTTTGTGAGCAACATTGCGGAAGGGATAGAAGGTAAAATTTGTCTATTTGTGGATGATACTAAGATCTGAAACAGAATGGAAATGCCTGAAGGAGCAGAGAGAATGAAAAGTGATTTAAGAAAGCTTGAAGAGTGGTTGAAGATTTGGCAGTTGGGATTAATTGCCAAGAAGTGCAGAGTCATGCATCTGGGGTGCGGTAATTCAAAAGAGCTGTATGCGATAGAGGGTGAAAGACAGATATGCATGGACCAAGAGAGGGATCTTCTGGTGGTACTGTCTGATGATCTGAAGGCGGCAAAGCAATGTGACAAGGCAATAGCTAAAGCCAGAAGAATGCTGGGCAAGTTGGTTAAAAGACAGGAAACAGAGAATAGGATTAAATGGTCAGTTTTCACAGTGGAAAAAGGTAAACAATGGAGTGTCTCAGGAATCTGTACTTGGACCAGTGCTTTTTAATATTATTTATTTATTTATTTTTAGTTTTTTTATACCGATTTTCCTGCATAAAATGCATATCAAACCGGTTTACAATGAAACAGAATAAGCAGGAAGTAAAATTCCTTAGTCTAATACATTTAAACGTCAATAATGAAATAATTTTAAACAAAGCAAAAAGCTAAATAACATTAATAAAAGTTAAATTATTAACATAAACATAAATATAATTATATTAGAAGGAGCACAAAGGTTGTTATATAAATATAAAGGTTATTATATAAATAATATATTTATAGATGATCTGGAAAGGGGTACAATGAGTGAGGAGATCAAATTTGTGGATGACACAAAATTAAGCAGAGTAGTTAAATCTCAAGCAAATTACGGATCTACAAACCTACACGACATTTAAGATCACTTACTCAAAATCTCCTAGATATTCCCTCACCCAAACAAGCCAGACTAGATGTTACCAGAAAGAGAGCTTTCTCGGTAGCTGGACCTATCCTATGGAATTCACTTCCAAACCCTCTCCGGTCAATATCAAATCCTTCTCATTTCAAAAAATCACTCAAAACCCATTTGTTCCAACTCGCATTTCAAACACTTACTCAAGATCAAACATAATACTCATCTCATTCTATCGCCTCATTCACCTTACTCATTCCACTCTCTCCCCCTCCATTCCCTCCACCACTTTTTTATTCCTTTTCGATTAGTTACGTCATCAATTTTCTTCTCATGCCCCTCCCTCCCCTTCCTCCCATTTCCCTGCAATAGTAAGTCCCATGGCAACAAATCCTTTATTTATTTTGAGTAATTAATTTGATTTATTTTCACGCCAGAACTTTTTCTAGCTATTAATTAATTTTATGTATATTTGAATTTAATTTAACTTGATTGTTCTTTTTTAAAATTTTTATTTTAATTAATGTAAACCGTTTTGACAAAAAGTTATTTTTTATAAAGCGGTATATAAACACTTTTAAATAAATAAATAAATAAATAAATTGTGATGAATTGCAGGAAGACTTTGCGAGACTGGAAGATTAGGCGTCCAAATGGCAGATGAAAATTAACGTGGACAAGTGTAAAGTGATGCATACAGGGAAAAATAACCCTTGCTGTAGTTACACAATGTTAGGTTCTATCTTAGGAGTTACCACCCAGGAAAGAGATTTAGGTTTCATAGTGGATAATACATTGAAATCGTCAGCCCAGTGTGCTGTGGCAATCAAAAAAGCAAACAGAATGTTAGGAATTATTAGGAAGGGAATGGAAAATAAAATGGAGGATGTCAAAATGCCTCTGTGTCGCTCCATGATGAGACCATACCTTGAATACTGTGTGCAATTCTGGTCGCCACATCTCAAAAAAGATACAGTTGCACTGGAGAAAGTGCAGAGAAGGGCAAACAAAATTATAAGGAGCATGGAACATCTGCCCTGTGAGGAAAGGCTAAAGAAGTTAGGCCTATTCAGTTTGGAGAAGAGATGACTGAGAGGAGATATGATAGAAGACTACAAAATCATGAAAGGACTTGAACAAGTTAATGTAAATCAATTATTTACTCTCTCAGATAACAGAAGGAACAGAGGGCACTCCATGAATTTAGCAAGTAGCTCATTTAAAACAAATTGAAGAAAATTCTTTTTCACTCAGCATATAGTTAAGTTCTGGAATTCATTGCCATAGGATGTGCTTACAGCAGTTAGGGTAACTGGGTTTAAAAAAGGTTTGGTTAGTTCCTAGAGGAAAAATCCATAAAAAGCAATAGTAGCTTGTGATCTATCTAATGTTTGGGTACTTGCCAGATACTTGTGACTTGGATTGGCCACTGTTGGAAAGCTGGCTGCTTCACTAGCGAAGTAGCAGCAGGGTACCCAAAGATTACTGTTGGCTCAAAGACCCGGCAATTCCATTAGAATTCCGGAATCTCCAGGTCAAATCTGGAGAGGTCCCAGGTATGCCTTGTACAGATCTTTGGTGAGGCCTCACCTAGAGTACTGTGTTCAGTTCTGGAGCCCGTATCTCAAAAATTATAGAGACAGGATGGAAGGAGTCCAAAGAAGAGTGATCAGCCTCAGGCGCTGTGTAGGGCATGCCACGATGCAGGTCTCTCCTGAATCTTCATCATGTTTCCAGCTTCAAGTCTTCATCTTCTCACCTGGAGTCTGCTTCGATTCCAGCGTGGTCCGCAACCAGTCATGGGCGGCTGTGTAGGGCACACTGCGGTGCAGTATTCACCCCGTACTAGTGCCTGAATCCTGAATCCGAACCTGAGTCTTCCAAGTTCCTCGAGTTCTCGTCTGAGTCTTCCAAGTTCCTTGAGTCTTCGTTCAGTTCCATGTCTTGTCATGTTCCTGCCCTCAGCATTCGTCTGGCCTCAAGTGACAGGTCTGGAAGGGCTTCTGAGTGGCCGGAGGGCTACTCTTGTGACCAGCATTCCATTGCTTGGTCTCACTTGTGCGTGTAAGTCCAGTGGAGGTCTGAGCCTGCCTTGTACCAGTTCCTGGGATGTTATACGCCTCAATTCGTGCTCACTAATTGAGATAATGTCTCCGATGTCCAGGTGGGTGCCCACCTCAGCACCAGTGATCATCATACGGTATGGTTTAATATCAGAAAAAGGATATGGAAAAAAAGCACAAAGACCCAAGTTTTGCAGTTCAAAAACACAGACTTTGATGAAACGGGGAAGTATCTGGAGGAAGAACTAGTAGGCTGGGAGAACGAGAGAGACGTGGAACAACAGTGGACCAAACTAAAAGGAGCAATTACCAAGGCAACTAATCTATATGTTAGAAAAGTAAAGAAAAGCAGGAGGTTGACGGTGAGATTGTTTCCTGAACGCTGCAAAAAGCTCCGCTTACCTTCTTTCAATTTGCCCCGGCGACGCTGGCCCTGACGTCAGAGGGAGGCGCCAACAAACATCTGAAAAAGCGCACTCCTGCGGCGTACTGACTGAGGTTGACGGTGAGATTGTTTCCTGAACGCTGCAAAAAGCTCCGCTTACCTTCTTTCAATTTGCCCCGGCGACGCTGGCCCTGACGTCAGAGGGAGGCGCCAACAAACATCTGAAAAAGCGCACTCCTGCGGCGTACTGACTGAGGTTGACGGTGAGATTGTTTCCTGAACGCTGCAAAAGCTCCGCTTACCTTCTTTCAATTTGCCCCGGCGACGCTGGCCCTGACGTCAGAGGGAGGCGCCAACAAACATCTGAAAAAGCGCACTCCTGCGGCGTACTGACTGAGGTTGACGGTGAGATTGTTTCCTGAACGCTGCAAAAAGCTCCGCTTACCTTCTTTCAATTTGCCCCGGCGACGCTGGCCCTGACGTCAGAGGGAGGCGCCAACAAACATCTGAAAAAGCGCACTCCTGCGGCGTACTGACTGAGGTTGACGGTGAGATTGTTTCCTGAACGCTGCAAAAAGCTCCGCTTACCTTCTTTCAATTTGCCCCGGCGACGCTGGCCCTGACGTCAGAGGGAGGCGCCAACAAACATCTGAAAAAGCGCACTCCTGCGGCGTACTGACTGAGGTTGACGGTGAGATTGTTTCCTGAACGCTGCAAAAAGCTCCGCTTACCTTCTTTCAATTTGCCCCGGCGACGCTGGCCCTGACGTCAGAGGGAGGCACCAACAAACATCTGAAAAAGCGCACTCCTGCGGCGCGTCGCTGCCGCCGGCGCGTTGCCAAGCCGCGCGTTTGTTCGACTTAGTTCGAACAGTTTGAATAGTTTGAATTGCCTTTCCTTATTTCAAATTACTCACCGAAGTTTAAGGATATTGGAAAAATTCAAATCAAAATCAAGATCTGTGTTATGCCGGCTAAGAGAAAGGGCAAGATTCGGGTCTTTCCCTCGATACCCCCATCATCTGCCCAAACCCAGCTGGAAATTAACAAATTTTTGATCCAACTGGAGAATCGAGGAGCTGAGGACTCCGTTGGAGATACAAGAAATGGAGATTCATGTATCCCCCAGGAAGAAGCTTCCCTCAGCCCAGACAGCCGCCCACCTCCAGCCCAACGCAATGTGGACAATGGAGAAGTTCTGCAAACCCCTAGGGAAGGGGAAACAGAACAAGAGGGGCCATTTGTCCCAAACGTGGAAAATCTATTGCAGACAACATCAGGGACTGGTCAGGTAACACTTGAAAGGATTCTTGAAGCAGTTAACGGTTTGAGTAATGCTATGGCCAGGATGGAAAAAAAAATGGATAATGTAATAACAGATTTTCAAGGGAAATTACTATCTGTCCAGACGCAAAGTAATGAGACAATTTGTAAAGTAAACGAGAATGAGAAATGTATAAAATCATTGCAACAAGTCAATGTTTGTTTAATTAAGGACCAGATGGCTAGTGCTAGGCGGCTCGAAGCGTTGGAGAATAGGTTACGGCACCTAAATATAAGAATAACAAATTTCCCGCAGGTACTAGGGGAAATACCGTATATATCTCTAAAAAGATTTTTTAGAGAGAAATTATCCTATGCGGAAGAAGCAATTCCTCCAATTAGTACATGTTATTTTCTTACACAAAAGCCCCAAGTTCCTGCAGATTTGACAAATTTCTTAGAAGATTCCACATTAGATGTCGTACATAGAAGTACACTAATCGTATCTTTTGTTTCTACTCAAGATGTGAGCAGTGTTATGAAAACATACTTTAGAAAATTTCCAACTAGTTTTCACGGCCAGGTGGTCAAATTTTATCCTGATTTAGCACCAATTACCAGAACAAGACGAAGGGAATTTTTAGCCCTACGTCAACAAATTGTCTCATTGGGATTTGTTTTCCTATTACGTTTCCCATGTAGATGTGAGTTAAAGAAAGGAGAACAAATATTTGTATTTTATCAAATTGATCAATTACAAAAATTTGTGGATGCACAGCAATCTAATATAGGTGCGATTGAAGCGCCTATAGCAGAATCATCTCCTACAAGTGTTATTTAGATAAGTGAGTAGCTATGATGGGCATAGAAATAAAAACAGTTTGGTTGTGAATTTAAAGTGTATAAACATCAACAATAATCTCCTTAATATCTATTCCTTAACTCAACCTCCAATTGTTCCTTTATGTTTTATTGCAAATATGCATATTTTTCCAAATAATTCCATTGTTTTATGGAAATTGACATATATGGAACAAATTGAAGATTTAATAACTTTTGTTATATTTTTTCAAATGGTCTGCATTACTAATTTGTTTTCTATATATGCATGGTATTTTTGTTGATATGTGGTTTGATTAAATAATTTCTTTGTAAAATTGAAATGAAAATGACAAATAAAGAATTAAAAAAAAAAAAAAAAAAAAGAAAAGCAAAAGAAAATGAAACCTATCTGGTTCTCAAAGGAGGTGGCTAACAAAATAAAGGCTAAAAGAACAGCATTCAAAAAATATAAAAGATCCCAAAGAGAGGAGCACAAGGAAGAACATCTGGTAGAACTGAGGGAGACAGTAAGTAATCAAGACGGCAAAAAGTCAAGCAGAAGAAGGATTGCCAAAGAGGTAAAGAGAGGTGACAACACATTTTTCAGATACATCAGTGAAAGGAGAAAAGTCCAAAGTGGTATAGTGAAATTGAAAGATGAAAAGGATCAATGTGTGGAGAGAGACGAAGAAATGGCAGAAATATTAAACAAATACTTCAGTTCGGTGTTCACTAAAGAGGACCCTGGAGAAGGACCATCGCTAGTTAACAAGAAACTGGAGGGGGAATGGAGTAGATGTAACTCCATTTACAGTAGAGAATGTATGGGAAGAGCTGGGGAAACTGAAAGTGGACAAAGCCATGGGGCCTGATGAGGTTCATCCCAGGATACTGAGGGAGCTTAGAGATGTGCTGGCGGGTCCGCTGTGTGACCTGTTCAATAGATCCTTAGAAACGGGAGTGGTGCCGAGTGATTGGAGAAGAGCGGTGGTGGTCCCGCTTCACAAGAGTGGGAACAGAGAAGAGGCTGGTAACTACAGACCGGTCAGCCTCACCTCAGTGATGGGAAAAATAATGGAATCACTGTTGAAAGAAAGAATAGTGAACTATCTACAGTCGCGAGAATTGCTGGACCAGAGGCAGCATGGATTCACCAGGGGAAGATCCTGTGAGATAAATTTGATTGACTTTTTTGACTGGGTAACCAAGGAATTGGATCAAGGAAGAGCACTCGATGTCATCTACTTGGATTTCAGCAAGGCTTTTGATATGGTCCTGCACAGGAGACTGGTGAATAAAATTAGAAGCTTAGGAGTGAGTGCCGAGATGGTGGCCTCGATTGCAAACTGGTTGACGGACAGAAAATAATGTGTGATGGTAAATGGAACTTACTCTGAAGAGAGAGCAGTGTTAAGCGGAGTGCCGCAGGGATCGGTGTTGGGACCGGTCCTGTTCAATATCTTTGTGAGCGACATTGTGGATGGGAAAGAAGGCAAGGTTTGTCTTTTTGTGGATGACACTAAGATCTGCAACAGAGTGGACACGTCGGAAGGAGTGGAGAGAATGAGACGGGATTTAAGGAAGCTGGAAGAAGGGACAAAGATATGGCAGCTGAGATTCAATGCCAAGAAGTGCAGAGTCATGCATATGGGGTGTGGAAATCCGAAAGCACTGTATTCGATGGGGGGAGAAGGGCTGATATGTACGGAGCAGGAGAGAGACCTTGGGGTGATAGTCTTTAATGATCTGAAGTCGGCGAAACAATGTGACAAGGCGATAGCTAAAGCCAGAAGAATGCTGGGCTGCATAGAGAGAGGAATATCGAGTAAGAAAAGGGAAGTGATAATCCCCTTGTACAGATCCTTGGTGAGGCCTCACCTGGAGTACTGTGTTCAGTTCTGGAGACCGTATCTCCGAAGGGACAGAGACAGGACAGAGGCGGTCCAGAGAAGGGCGACCAAAAAGGTGGAAGGTCTTCATCGAATGACTTATGAGGAGAGATTGAAGAATCTAAATATGTACACCCTGGAGGAAAGGAGGAGCAGGGGTGATATGATTCAAACTTTCAGATACTTAAAAGGTTTTAATGATCCAAAGACAACGACAAACCTTTTCTGTTGCAAAAAAATCAGCAGAACCAGCGGTAACGATTTAAAACTCCAGGGAGGAAGACTCAGAACCAATGTCAGGAAGTATTTCTTCACGAAGAGGGTGGTGGATGCCTGGAACGCCCTTCCGGAGGAAGTGGTGAAGACCAAAACTGTGAAGGATATCAAAGGGGCGTGGGATAAACACTGTAGATCCATAAAGTCTAGAGGATGTGAATGAAGAGAAGAGGCAAGGGGGTGGCTTGCTTGCGGGAATGATTGCTACTACCTGGAGATTAATATCCTTATTCAATAAACAGTTTCGCCGCACACAGTTAATGCGACTCCAACATTGCTCTATTCTTCAATGGCAAGAGGAAATGTAGAAAAAAGGATTTGCATCCACAAAAAAATCAGGGGAGTAGCTTGCTTGTTACGGCGGTTACTACCCCAAACCAAATAAGCCTGATACTTCACTTTCAATGCACATCCAGCATAGCTCTCAGCTTCAACGGCAGGGAGAATGAAGAAAAGATGATTTATATTCAGCATCAACCAACAAGAAATGAATTACATAGTCTGGGTAAACAAATAAGCATGGGTGTTGCTTGCTTGTTACGGCGGTTACTACCCCGAATCAATTAAGCATGATACTTCACTTGGAATACATATCCAGTGCAGCTCACTGCTTCAATGACAGGGGGAATGAAGTAAAGAGGATTTATATTCAGACAACCAACAAGGACTGAATTGCACAGGCAGGGTAAACAAATGGGAGTAGCTTGCTTATTACGGCGGTTACTACCCCAAACCAATTAGCTAGATACTTCACTTAGATGCAGCTCCAGCACTGCTGTCTGCATCGATGGTGGGGGTGGAAGGGAATTGGAACCAAAAAGTTACCAATAAGGGCTCTGACCTCAGCGGTCAGTGTAACAAATAAGTATGAAAACAAATAGGTGTGAAAGCTTGCTGGGCAGACTGGATGGGCCGTTTGGTCTTCTTCTGCCGACACTTCTATGTTTCTATGTTAATTCTAGTCCAGCCTTGTTCCAGCTCCAGCCTGTGCAATGGACACTCTCACCTCCCACGGTGTGTGCTTGGGGCTCCTCCCTGAGCCGCACCATGGTCCAAGGGCTCACATCTCTCCAGAGCAAGCGACCGCACCCCCGCGTTCGCAACACCCTTAACCAATAAACCTTGATGCTTTTGACACAATTACATCGCTCTCCACTTTGATGACGGGGGGGGGGAGGTGAAATAGGAATTGGATTCAAACGATAAACCAACAAGGGCCCTGACTTCTATGGTCTGGGGGAACTGAAATGCAGACATAAGTGAAAAAGCACAGGACTGCTTCTAAAGCCAAGTCCATAAGTAAAACATGTCAGCAATGTCTGAATTTTCAAGGCTCCTCACCCAGTAAAAATGTTGCCTAGCAGTACATTTTTATGGGTTATCATAAGACCTGGGGATAGCTGCACGGAGCGGCAGTTGCTACCCTTAAGATAAACATGGGGTAACCTGTACAGCATGGTAGATACTACCATGGGAAACTTCCTGGGCAGACTGAAGGACAATTTGGGCCTTTTTTGCCGACATTACTATGTTGCTATGTTACTATGCAAGACCGTAAGAAGCATCTTCGTCCCCTCCTTGGCTTGACAGTGAGGAGCAGCGCAGCACACAGGGCTCACGAAGCACTGACCACCCTTCTCATGCTCCAGCCCTCCTCCCCTCCCCACAGTTAGACATAGGAGCAACAAACCTGGAGGCTGCAAGAAAGAGGGTCTGGTGGGACCTAAAGGCTGAAGGAGGAAGCTGCTGCTGCTTCCCCTTTGCTTCCAGAAGTAAAAACAAAGAGTGTGTGTGTGTGTGTGTGTGTGTGTGTGTGTGTGTGTGCGCGCGCGCACATGATTGAGCATGTGAGCGTGGACGAGCATGTTTGTGTGTGTATGAGCATGTGAGAGAAAGTGAATGAGCATATCAGAGAGCATGGCAGAGCGTATGTGTGTATATGTGTGATTGAGCATGTGAGAGAAGGTGATTGAGCATGTGTGTGTGACTGAGCATGTGAGAGAGAGCAAACGAGCATCTGTGTGTGTATGTGTGTGATTGTATGGTTGACCATGTATACATACAATAACCCCCTCCCCTCTTCCTGCTAATTTGTGACCACCTCAGGATATCTGGAAATCAAAATTTCCCAGGTATAGAAAAGTTTCTTATGAATTTTTAATTATTGGATGTTTTATTGATCAGTTTTTAAAAAGATTACTTTTATTAGAATTAGATTATTGCTTTATATTTCTTGATTTTGTTGCTTGATGTTTTATGAGGAATGGTGATGTTTCTGCTTTTCCATAGTTGTACTCATACAGAGTCTGGCTTGATGCAGTTTCCCATTCAGTTTTTGTTTACATGCTTCTATTTACACTTTATGGTCTCTTTATTCAATATTTGATGAGGGTCTGCTTGTGTTCTGCATGTATGACGAAGGTGTGTTATTCTGCTAGTGTATAGTTTCTGTGTAGGGATCTATAGCACTTGGCTTGTTCTGTTTTCCCAATAGGAGGTGTATTTGTGTTTTAGGGCCTGGTGAAATGTTTACAGTGTAGTCTTTTCATAGGTAGGTTGTTATTGTTTGAGTGCTGGCAGTTAGTATTGTTTTGGTATTGGAAGTTTACAATATAATAATTGTAATTCAGTTTATTCATGGTTTTCTGAGGGCCAAGCCTACATCCAACACTTTATCATAGGCCTAATACTGTATGGGATCCAAATGCCTTTTTTTTTCTTTTTTTTACTATTTTTGCAGGGTTTTCTGTTTGGCACCACAACTTTGCATGTTGTTAGAAGTGATATTTTTACCTCAGAATGTCCTTGCTCATGTAAAATCTGGCATTATGAATGCATAATTTTTTATTGTGTATGGGGGAAGGCGTGAGTGGAAGGGGGCTGACACCTTGGTTGGATTGCAAGCCAATGATTGCAGGGTTCTGAAGGGAGCCCGGGTGCATGGCCCCCAGCCCAGGACTGACACTGCAGTGCCCGGAGTCAATAAAGTTGGGAGAGAATAGAAAATAAGGGGAAAAAATGCCCCCTCCCCAGTAGTTGTGCATGAAGGCACATGGCGCCAGGATCCGGTTCTGACTGAGCTGGAAGCCCAAGGGAGCTTGAGGAAACTTCTGGGTGGAAAGAAAACTCAAAGCCCTCTCCATGTAGCAGAGGCTCTCAGCTTGGGGCGTCGTGTGTTGTGTTCAGGGTGAGGGCGCACTTTTTCTCTTGGCCAGAGGAGCCAAATGGTCTGGCGACGGCTCTGCAAGCCGTTACGTACATCATCATTTTTTAACTGCTTCAAAAGGTGGCTGGGTAGGAGCTCCCATTGCCTTTTACTTCTTTTGCCACATGTATCTATTCTTTTGTGGATTTAGTTATCGTTGCCTGTTAAAATGGACCGAGCCCTTACATAGGATGAAACAACTAGCAGCTGAGACTTACAGTCCTCAATACAAAATTAAATCCTAAAAAACAGAAGCAAAGATGTCAGAGAACTGAAAAAAGTCCCAGATCAGTCAATCACATGCAGCATTCTGTGGTCTAGTCCTTGTTTAACTTTCCCATAAATAGCTTTAAAATATCTGCATTTCAGAGACATTGATTCAAATGTGAAGGTCAAATGGAATTTATTTTAAACTCATTTGCAGGGAAAACTAAATGAGAATTGTGCTATAGAGAGATGTCATGTTGCTCAAATAAACATGGTCAGTCTTTCACAGGTCCTGAACAGCTCAGGGTAAGCTAAGACTACAGGTTTACAATATTCAATTAATACATCTGGATGACTTTAATTGCATTAGCTGTGCTGCACCAGAGGTGGCATAACTTTCATTCAGCTAATTAGGTTTTCTCAGTCTCTAAACAGACACATCAATGCGGCTCAGCAAGACTCAATTAAATCTGCTTTCAATGTAAAATCTGAATGTGAGGCATTCTGGGTAATGGTACACAAATTGCCATATTGGCAGGAGAAGCTTAATAAGCTTTCAGCAATGCCTATTGATGCCAAGGAAATGCGTCCATTTGGTCTTAATCTGAAAAACAAGTATCAGGCACTTTACGTGCATCGTTTATCGTCTTGTCACAGCGATACAGCAGATGCACCAGCAATAGGTGTTCCTGTTTACAGCGTGCACAGTGCCAGAGCTTACAGTGTGGGAATGCAGTGATTTGACTTTTCATCTGTTGCATTTATGTTTGCTTACAGTATCCCTGTTGCATCTGTTGCTTACAATTTGTAATCCCATGCTAACCTCATTCATAATGGATGGGGAAGAGCATTAAGGGAATTCCATACTGGGACTCATTTGTTAAGGTTTTATGCTGGCTTCGCTCTGGTGCAAATGCTACTCTGGGTTTCTCACTACAAAAATGCCTTGATTTTCAACAGGAAAACCCCTGTCCCTGGGCACAAAAACTGGACTGCAACATTACTACAAGAGCCTCAATATGTGCAATGAGCCACCACCAAAGGAAATTTCCAGACAGCAAAAAGAATGCAATGACAATAGTTAATATATATATAAAGGGAAATGATTTTGTTAAGTTTGGACCATAGGGTGCATACTCATACAAAAAAGATCTCAGTAATCTTTCTGAAGAGGTTTTATTTTTAGTGTCCCATAGAAGTCTTGGGCGACTAAAAGATCTTAACCCTCGATCTGCAAGAAGAGCCAGGTCCATTTGAGAGGCATTTTCTTTGCCCCCTGTGCCACATCCTGCTTCCTTGCCAGCGCGAGAGGGCGGGTGCATGAGCCTGGTTGGAATCCTTCGGCGGCATCCATCATAAGCAGAATAAATTCATTTGAGGATTAACAAGGGCCACAACCAATCACAGGACACTAGCCAAGAGCAATGAGACTTGTGAGCTCTGAAATAAAAACCTGGCTGCAGAATTCCGAGCTAAACGTCAGGGAAGAGAGCAGAATCAGGGAATGGGAGAGTTACTGGAATCAGATGAGTTGAGTTTAAGATCGGGAGCTGGAAACATAGAAACACAAAGGTAGAAAAAGACCGTATGGCCCATCCAATTAATTAAGCATTATAATTCTTATCACTGCCTTGCAGATCTCCTGAATTTATCCCATGCTTTATTAAATTCAGATAATGCTTTTGTCTCCATCACTTCCACCATGGAAGACTGTTCCAACATCCACCACCCTCTCTATAAAGAAATATTTCCTAAGTACTACTCCTGACACTAACCCCTTTCAATCTCATCTCATGACCACTTGTGCTACAGCCTCCTTTCCATTGAAAAAGGCTCACCTCCTGTGCATGGAATCCTTTGAGATATTTGAATGCATCTATCAAATCCCTTATCTCGCCTTTCCTCTAGGGTATACGTGTTTAGATCTTTAACTCTAACCCCATATGCTTTAGAACGAAGATCACTGATCATTTTAGCAGCCTCCCTCTGGACCGACTCCATCCTGTTTATCTCCTTTTGAAGGTGCGGTCTCCAGAACTGCATATAGTATTCCAAGTGAGGTCTCACCAGGGACTTATGCAGGGGCAATATCACCTCCCTTTTCCTGCTGACCATTCCTCTCCCTATGCAGCCAAGCAGCTTTCTGGCTTTTACCCTCGCTTTATCCACCTTTTGGCCACCTTAAGATCATCAGATACAATCATCCCCAGATCCTGCTCTTCCTTTGTGCTTCGAAGACTTTTACCTCTAATACTGTACCTTTCCCTTGGATTTTTCCATCCTAAATGCATTAATCTGCATTTTTTTTTCATTAAATCTTACTTGCCAGACCTTAGACCATTCCTCGAGCTTCGTTAGATCCCTCCTCATGTTTTCCACTTCTTCCTGGCTGTCCACCCTGTAACAGATGGTGGTAGGATCAGAAAAAAGACAAACCTGTCCCGACAACCCCTGCGTTATGTCGCTCACAAAAATGTTGGGGAAAAAAAACAGTCCAAGGACTGATCCCTTCACCTTTGAGTCTCAAAATGCCACTTTTGCACAGTTGGTTCACAGATATTGTGAGACAAGAGTGGATGAAGGCAAAACAGGAGAATTTAGAAGCAACGTGATTGCAGGGCAGAGATAAAACCCTACCAAGGAACTAAGAGGCCACGTGAGAAGCATACTTGGAAGGGAACGAGGGTCTCTCTAATATTTTCCTGCAAAAACAGTTGCGTTGGGATTTTAGAATTGTTTCTCTTTTATAATTGACTGTTTCCACCTAGATACTGACGTGGGGCCTCTCTGTAGCCATGGTGCTTTGTTTCTTTGTTATTGCCAGCAAGAAAGCCTCTTTTTCAGGCACATTCATTCCTTTCCGTTTCTTATGCGAGCTCTTCCTTATCAGTGGAAGGGTCGGGCTCTTTTTGAACTCATTTCTGGTATCAGAGAGGGTGATTTTCAATAGCGTGCCTACATTGCACCCGTGTCTTACACGCGGATAGGCCAGGCAAGTTTCAAAGGCCCCGTTGCACGTGAAACACTGCTGTTCGCATAGAAGTGGCTTTGAAAAACTTTTCTAGTCCCTAAATGTGGGTAAATCGGAGAATTTAAAAACCAGCAGTGACAAGAATGGGGCATTATTACAAAAGTTCCCTACATTATTTTATTTGTTGAGAGAAAGAAACCACAGTAAAACATTTGTTCACACTGACAGTGTAATTTACCCACTAATGTGTTAATTAGCTATAATATGACAATTTGTACCAACATTCTGTAAAATATGGAATACTTTTCCTACTTTGTATGCAAAAAAGCCAGGGAAAATTCATGTTCCATTTCTACAAGTCTCCAATGGTTTATACTCTCATACACCACATGATGTTTAGATAAACTGAATTTTTTTTCTGTACATCGGAGTTTTAATCCTCCCTGTTTGGTCAGCGTCCAAACAGTTCCATGTCCTCAGTGGGGCTAAGTGATAAGGCATTAATCTCCCCATATTACAAGGGTTCTCAATCTCACTTAAACGTTCAAGAGGAGACTGACTCCAGTACATAGTTTAGGGTTTAAACTTGATCTTAGCTAAAAAGAGAAGTAGAAAATGTGTTACTAGTTAGGTATTACCTATACTAGAGATAGATAAGTCTGTTCAGACTAAATTTGTTCGGTCGGTTGTGATAATTAGAGTGAAGGCAGAACAGATGAACATGAATTGGATTGTAAATTCCTGAGTCATCTGTTGCTTGATTTGAACCTCCAGAATTTCCTCATTGGGATATTTTTTAATTGACCCAGATGCAAATATTTGAAATTATGAACTCTCCGGGAAAAATTTGTATCTACCAATTAACTATCTACAGAAATAGCCCTTTTGAAAATGTATGCCCGATCTGCACATAAAATTACACGCAAACACCCTATATGCATACAAATTTACCTGCTTAAGTGGACAGGCATGGAATCTCGGCAGGGGTTTGCATTTATGCACATAAAGGAAAACTTTCAAAGACCTCTGCGTGGCCCTGTATATGCACATATATGGGGGCATGGAGATCTACTATAGTATTTTATAATCTGTGCATGCCTGGTCCATACAGATTATAAATACGCATATATCTGCCCAGCCCCCCAAGATACGCATGTATGTTTCAGTACGTGTGAATATTTCCAAAGCAATGAAAGCGCGTGCTTTCTCTACCCATTTTATAAACATGCGAGGGTATATTTTACACATGAAAAAATATCACTTGTAAGCAAGAAACCCTGATTTATATGTGGAAGTCAGCATATTTTAAAATATGCGCACGTACTTGAAATCACCAGTTTGCTGATACTTCCACCTCACCCAGACCATCTCCAGTTCACCAAGAACATCTAGTACTTCACCCTGAACTTCCCCGTGTTCTCGCAGACCCCCCTCCTCAACCAAAAATAGCAGACGAGTCTGATATCAATGTGCATATATCTCATAAAATAGCAAGTTATGTGCAGGGTGTTGGATGCCTGGAATGTCCTTCCAGAGGAGGTGGTGAAGAAGATATTGGTAAACAAATTCAAAAAGGCATGGGATAAGCACTGTGGAGCTCTATAGGTAAGAGGATGGAAATGAAGGAACGGGTGTGCAGGGGGTGTGGCGGTTACCACCACCCTTTATCAATAAGCCGTGGTGCTTTTGATGCAACTCCAACATTGCTCTCAGCTTTAAAGGCAGAAGGAAAAGGGAAGCTGGATTCAGACAACAACCATGAGGTCCGGAGAACTGAGAGACACAACTGCAACATTGCTCTCTGTTTTGATGGTGGGGGGTGATAGCAATTGGATTCAAACAACCAACACCGTCCCTGACTTTTACGGTCCGCGGGAATGCATACGCAGACATAAGGGAAAAAAGCACAGGATGGAAAAGCATTTCAAGCAGCACTGTCTGAACTTTCAAGAAGGCTCCGTATCCAGTAAAAGTTTTTGCTAGCAGTAAATTTTTTATGGGTTATCATAAGGCTAGGGGATAAATGCACAGAGCGGCAGCTGCTTCTCCTAAAAAAAACATAGGGCTAACCTGCACGACAAGGCAGATACTACATAAGAAGCTTTTTGGGCAGACTGGATGGACCATTTTGGTCCTTTTCTGCTGCCATCACTGTGTTACTAAATGTCGTGGTCCCACCTCAGAAAGCCCCTTATACAGCCCTTTTCTTGCACAGGTAAATGTGCGTACAAAACCAAAATTGCTTGCAGACTATTGTTGTTTATAAAATAGTATCGGAAGACCTATGAGGAGAGGCTGAAGGATCTAAAGATGTATACCTTGGAAGAGAGGAGGTGCAGGGAGATATGAAACAGACCTTCATATACCTCCTGAAAGGTTTTAATGATGCATGAAATGTGAACCTTTTCCAATTGAAAGGAAACCGTAGAACTAGAGGTCACGAAATGAAGCAACAAGGGGGAGGACTCAGAACCAACGTCAGGAAATATTTCTTCACAGAGAGGGTGGTGGATGCCTGGAATGCCCTTCCGGAGGAGGAGGTGAAGACAAAAACAGCCAAAGAATTCAAAGGGGCATGGGATAAACACTGTGGATCCCTAAAGGCTACAGGATGGAAATGAAGAAAAAGGTTGCAGGGGGGTAACTTGCCTGTGCGGCAATTACTACCCTTAACCTATAAGCCTTGGAGCTTTTAAGATCATGAGAGGTCTTGAACGAGTAGATGTGACTCGGTTATTTACACTTTCGAATAATAGAAGGACTAGGGGGCATTCCATGAAGTTAGCAAGTAGCACATTTAAGACTAATCAGAGAAAATTCTTTTTCACTCAACGCACAATAAATCTCTGGAATTTGTTGCCAGAGGATGTGGTTAGTGCAGTTAGTGTAGCTGGGTTCAAAAAAGGTTTGGATAAGGTCTTGGAAGAGAAGTCCATTAACTGCTATTAATCAAGTTTACTTAGGGAATAGTCACTGCTATTAATTGCATCAGTAGCATGGGATCTTCTAGGTGTTTGGGTATTTGCCAGGTTCTTGTGGCCTGGTTTGGCCTCTGTTGGAAACAGGATGCTGGGCTTGATGGACCCTTGGTCTGACCCAGCATGGCAATTTCTTATGTTCTTATGTTCTTATGTTCTTAATTGCAGCATTGCTCTCCGCTTCAGTGGCACAGGGGAAAAGGGGAATTGGATTCAGACCACAACCATCAAAGGCCCTGACTTCAACGGTCCGGGCCATTGATATTGCACACATAAGCAGGACGGCTTCTACGGCCAAGTCCATAAGCAAAACACAACAAGTAGCACTGTCTAAATTTTCAAGAAGGCTCATCACCCAGCAAAAATGTTGCTAGCAGTAATTTTTTATGGGTTATCATAAGGCTTGGGGACAAGTGCATGGAGTGGAAGCTGCTACCCTTAAATGAAACATGAGAGGAACCTGCACGGAGTGGCAGTTACTATCCTTCACAGTAACATGGGGGTAACCTGCATGGAGCGGCATTTATGACCATTAAAAGAAACATGGGGGTAACCTGCACTGAGCGGCAGCTACTACCATAAAAGAACTTGCGGGGCAGACTGGATGGACCATTTGGTCTTTTTCTGTCGTCATTGCTCTGTTACTACTTAACGTGCATGAATACAAGCTACTTACTTATGCATACTGTATATATGCTGCTTTTCCATGCATAACTCCTTTGAAATTGTACTCAGTACTTTTTGATTTTGAAAGCTATGCAAGTAAATTGTCTTAGATAATCTCCCTGCACAATTTAGCAGGTATAACATGTTTGGGGATTTTTTCCTGGATATTTTTCAAAGCGAATCTATGCATGTAGGTTTGCTTTGATATTTGGTGTAATATGTGCATGTATCAGCCCACACATATTTTATTTACACAGTCTTGTTGCAAAATTACCCCCTTCATGTATAATGTTCCAGAAACACATTTTCCAACAAATGATACCTGAATATAATCCACTTTGAAGTGCCTGAAAATGGAATATAAATCAAATAAATAAATACAAATTGGACCCCCTCAGGGCAGTGCTTTTCAAGCCACTCCTTGGGATACACCCAGCCACT
Source organism: Rhinatrema bivittatum (assembly GCF_901001135.1). NCBI lineage: Eukaryota > Metazoa > Chordata > Amphibia > Gymnophiona > Rhinatrematidae > Rhinatrema > Rhinatrema bivittatum. The sequence goes on along the minus strand of NC_042618.1, from coordinate 465,241,929 downwards.
CTGTTTTTCAGGATATGCATTAAGAATATGCATGAGTTAGATTTGCACGGCCTCCACTGTATGCAGGCCTATTTCAGACATCAGGAGGTAGGCAACTCCAGCCCTAGGGGTGGCAGACGTTGATCTGGTTTTCATGATATCTGCCATGAATATGCATGGAATATATTTGCATACAATGGAGGCAGCACATGCAGATATGCTCATAATGTATTCGTTGTGGATATGCTGAAACCCAGGCCTGTTCTTAGCACTCCAGGACTAGAGTTGCCAACTCCTGTACTACCTATCCATTTTGGAAATTCTGAGAATCTGTCTGCCTGGGTACGTCTTGATGACTGGGCTGAGGACTGGTGTCATAAGGCACACCTTTCTCTTCCAGGTTACATGGCTTCCTACTGGTGGGCCTTTAGAGTCCCTCTATCGGACTGGTTGGCAGTCTAGTATTTGAATAATGTCCAGTAGGTATTATACAGTTGGTCTAGTGCGCCTTCTCTCTACTAATTTGCTAAATGCAAATTAGAGGATTATAAATTAGATTTTAGACCTCATAAGAACAATTTCTGAGATCTGAGTGGAAAAAAAATGATCACAGAAGAAACAAATATTCTCTAAGGGTTTATTACAGTGACAACACATTTATTGTGTGTAGCGGAAGCAGTTGTGCAAATGCCAATGTACGATATATCTCTGTTGTTAACTATACACTTGAGACCCTCAAAAGACTGCACTAACAGTTTTAAGCTAATTTTCTGTATATATGATCACACACTGAAATTCTCATGTGCATAGTCAACCCCTGATAAACTGATCGAAATTACTATATTTTATGCAGCTTAAGACATTTTTATTTTATATTAATTTAAAAGCTGATACGTCTAATAATAATTAATGCTATTCAGCTTTTAAATGAGCTTAATATTTTACAGGGAAGAAAGTACAAATGCAAATTTTCTTTATGAGTTTGTTTTTAAAATGATTTCGTATAGCTGTACAAAATGAACTACCCAAATGACGCATACAGCTTTTATTGAGCATTGATATTCCCAGCTGCTAAGTTTGAGTGATGCACCTGGGACAGAGCAATTCTGGCGCAGATACCATCACAAATGGAGGAGGCTTAAGGCCATTATTGATGTCAAAGATTTAACAGCCTCACACGTTAATGACAATGCATGAAGGCAATATTGAAAAAAAGAATACAACAGGATCTTAAGTGCATCAAACGATATTTTTGGGAAGGTGGAAACAAAATAAAATGCATTTGTTAACCAGGAAAGAATTTACTGGTACCATGCCGCACTGTACATTTACACATGAGACAGTCTCTACTCCATGGAGCTTCCAACCTAGTCAAGACAAAGCACACATGACAAACATGAGTCTGAGGGAAGGGTACTGGTAAGGCGGCCCCATCCGAGCTGGAGCAATGAATGGCCAGCCCTCCCCCTGTTTCCATTCTTTTGTCTGTTCTTAGGGTAAGGAAGGCCCTATCTGAGCCATAAGAGCAGGAAATAGCCTCCCCCCCCCGCCCCGCCACAGTACACAGAGGGCTCACCCTGACCATGGAAGCACAAGAGTGGACTGCCTCTGCTCCACTGCCATCAGCACGAGCGAACTTGTACAAGCTTCACCCGAAATAACGAAAACTGCTAAACCGTGCGCTAAGAGATGCCCTGATAGGTCTCTTGACTGCAACGCGTTCCCAAAGCCGTGACGTGAGAAGATACCCCAGCCCTTCACCATGCCTCCCCTCCCCCTGCCCGGTCCGGCAAAAGAATCTAACAAGCAGGTAGGTTTGCTTAGTTATTTATTAAAATATAGATGCCTCGCACCCTCCAAAGCTCAGGGCGTGATCCAAACTGTGCATACATAAAATACATCAAAAAAGAACAGGAAACATCGTCAACTAAAAACAAACAGTCAAATAGCAGCTGCCAGGTACCACAGGATCACATTTTTCTGGAAATCCCACGAAAGAGAGGCAAAGGCCTCTTTAGAAAAATGGGTTTTGATGTTGGGACAGTGGATGGGACTGGGAGGGAGGAAGATTGATGGGCAATGGAATCAATGTTTAACTAAGTTGAGCGGATGGATCAGTTCACCATCTGCCCGGCAGTCTGTGATGTATTTCTGTTGTATCAATGTGGGAAAATAATAATAAAACAGATTTAAACATTAAAAAAAATGAGTTTTCAGTTGGTGGGTGGAGATGGTAAAAGAGGCTCAGGTGACCCTCGCATGTCCATCTTATACACCAGGATACCTCACACCCAACGGTTACCGCCCGCAGGTCTTGGGCCTGATTTCAGCTGATCCCATGCCGAGGACCCTGGCGCAGAGCCAGAGGTCAGGCTGCCGTTTTTTACAGCTGGGATGCACACGATCACGTGGCACGTTAACGGCACAGAGCCAATCAAATTAGTCACTATCCAGTTTGGTTATCAGGAGCCCAATATTCAAACGCTACTTAGCTGGATATGTCTGACTTATTCAGCTATGTGGTGGCTGCTGGTAGCCGAATAAGTCACTTTCCTGGCTAAGAAGATAGCTGGAAAAGTTGAGGGCGGGCGGTGGGCAGATTAGGGTGTGCCTACTTATCAGAAATAACTTCAGAAATTTTGAAAAAATCAGAGATCGAACTAGCAAAACCTGCCACACGTTTGGTAACTTTTATGTTAGAATCCGATAAAAACTGGATATTTGAAAAGTATTTTTTGAATAGATCAAAAGAATTTCTTGGCTATAGAGTCCAGATCTTCCCAGATCTATCACGTCAAACCCAGAAGCGTAGGAAACAGTTTCTTCTTTTGAGACCTCAGGTACTGCAGTTAGGTATGTACTTTATTTTAAAGTTTCCATGTAAATGTCTAATCAAATCCAGTGGAAATACATATATATTTACCCAACCAGAACAGCTCACACAATTCTTAGTTCAGAAAGGAAAACCATTACTGAGCTCGTCACTAGGAACAACATAAGCATCCATTGAAGGACTTAGATCTCATATAATAGATAACATCCTATAGTCAAATTTCTTATTGTTGTTATATTCAATTATAATTATACCTGAAGTTGTGATACATGGATCTCTTTTTTTTTCTTTCTCTTATTTGAGGGCTTGAAAGACAGGTAATGAAAGAATCTGTTTTTCTGTTTAAGAAATTTAAGAAGTTTGGTAATTACATTCTATACCTGTAATTCTACTCAAGTGTATAATTGCTTGAAGCTTATTTTAAAGTTTAATAAACATAAAGGGGCGGATTTTCAGAGCCCTGCTCGCCTAAATCCGCCCAAAACCGGGCGGATTTAGGCGAGCAGGGCCCTGCGCGCCGGTAGGCCTATTTTACATAGGCCTACCGGCGCGCACAGAGCCCCGGGACTCGCGTAAGTCCCGGGGTTCTCCGAGGGGGGCGTGTCGGAGGCGTGTCGGGCCCTGGTCATCGCGGCATTTCGGGGGCGTGTCGGCAGCGTTTTGGGGGCGGGTACGGGGGCGTGGCTACGGCCCGGGGCGGTCCGGGGGCGTGGCCGCGCCCTCCGTACCCGCCCCCAGGTCGCGGCCCGGCGCGCAGGAGGCCCGCTCGCGCGCGGGGATTTACTTCTCCCTCCGGGAGGCGTAAATCCCCGGAGAAAGGTAAGGGGGGGGGTGTAGACAGGGCCGGGCGGGTGGGTTAGGTAGAGGAAGGGAGGGGAAGGTGAGGGGAGGGCGTTAGAGGATTCCCTCCAAGGCCGCTCTGATTTCGGAGCGGCCTTGGAGGGAACGGGGGTAGGCAGCGCGGCTCGGCGCGCGCCGGCTATACAAAATCGATAGCCTTGCGCGCGCCGATCCAGGTTTTTAGCAGATACGTGCGGCTCCGCGCGTATCTACTAAAATCCCGCGTACTTTTGTTTGCGCCTGGAGCGCAAACAAAAGTAGGACTATTCGCGGAGTCTGAAAATCCGCCCCAAAGTAAAAAAAAATAAAGAATAACTTAGCCAGATAAGTAGCACTATTCATACTTATCTGGTTACATTAATCGGATAAATTAGACCTCCCATAGAGCAGGTGCAACTTAGCCGGCTTTAACCTGTCCAGCTAAGTAGCGCCAAATACTGAGATATCCAGCAGCATAGCCGTGCCGCTGAATATCCCATGAAAGTTAGCTGGATAGGGTCTTTAATGCATGTATAATGAGGGTGATTTTATAACAGCTCACGTAGGGCAAGAACCTTCTACTTAGGGATTTTAGCCTGAATTTTCTAAGCAGACTGGTGTGGAAAATTCAGGGGTTCAGCTGGAATGCGCACTCACTTACGTGTAAAGGGGTGTAGATGTCCTTTCCGCAGAAGACGTCGCACCTTTCCCTCTGCTTACAAGAAACCCTGCTGGCAAGTCCTCTCATGGACTGGGAAAAAAGGTTCTGGCACCTACAAGGGAAGAGAAATTTGGTTTCAGGTTGCTTTCAGCACCCCATGCGACTACGTCATGCAAACCCTGGTTTCAGCCCACACAGGTGTCTAATGCAAGAGAAAAAAGAACCAGCATTAAGCGATGAGGCTGGACAAGGCATTTCCTGCGTCACTTCTGAGGGCAGCTCACTTTTGCAAGCCAAGCAGGTTCTGCATTTCCCGCTCTCCTCGACCTCTCCAGGGGGCACGGGCAGCTGTTGGAGGGAGCCGGGGCAGCTGCCACCTGATCGCCCTCTCCCCGGGGCAGACCCAGACATTCCCGATGGGGTGCAGAAAGCTGCCATGTTCCAGCTGCAGTCACGGACCCAGAGGCTGGAAACCGCTGGAGGTCAGTCTGGCTGCACAGGAGCCGGGGGCAGTGAGTATGGGCCACAACCTCGGGATTGGGTTTTTTGTTTTTTTTTTTAAATGAAACGAGTGCTTATTCAAGGTGAAGGGGGCCAAGCAGCCAGCAGAGGGATATATTTGTTTTTTGGGGGTTTTTTTTAGCTCTCCAAGCATCCTCTGGGGAATGAAATTACACCCTCAGGAGCAGTCATGCTAAGGGTCTTATGAAGAACCGAAGACTTTTCGGTCCTGTTACTCACCTAGACCTGTGTTTTCATTTTCTCCCCTCTCTCTCACCTAAGCTCCCTGCGGTGAGACGTCCTTCATTCTTTTCTAGGGCGGCCATTCTTCAGTGTGACCTGGGCTCTTCTAGCATTGCTTACTTGCCCAGTGCTTGTCCTGCTTTCCTTTTCCCCTTCTCCTTCCCACTTTTAAGTAGATGAAAGTGTTAATACCGCGTGGTCAGTGTGGGGCCGAGGCACCTGGAAATCCCTGAAGAATGTCCCAAGCGTGGGATTTGGGGGGGAGGGGGGTTGTTTCTTCTAGGGCTGACCTCCCCCTCCCTTGGTGCTGAGTAAATCTATATAACTTGGAGGGGGGGGGGGGGGGCACCTACACGTAGAGAGTTACAGTATGACTTCCTGCATGCAGGTTTCTGCACCAGTGGCATGCGATGGCATTTATAGCAGGGGATTCAGTCTTGCCCCATCAGGCCCCCTCTCTCCCCCCCCCGAGTCACCAGCAGTCTTGTTCCCTGAGTTCCCTCTCCCCTCCCCCAGCTCTCCAGCAGACTCCTTCCCTCAACCCCCTCTCCCCAAGACACGGAAGACACTTGTAACTCATGTGGCATTCGGCCCATTTTAACATGTATTGGGGGTGGGTTTGGCCTTCGGAAAGCTATGAACAAACAATTACAATACAGCAAACCTCCCATCCCAAAACAGCACTAACTGCCAGCACTCGAGCAGTAACAACCCAACCTATGAAGACCCTAAACACCCATATACCTTCTATATACCTTTCATAATGTGCATGTTTTAATTGTAAACTGTTTTGGTCAGGTACGGAAAGACGGTATAGAAATAATATGTAGACAAATAAATAAATAAATATTAGGAAAACAGAACAAGCCAATAGTTGTTGCATTTACATTGTAACCTTTGAAACTGACCTCCATAATATGTATAAATGTAACATACTCTCATGGCAAGCTTCCCATGCCCATCTACGTGCTTGAAGTGCACTTACACGGGTAAATGTAACAACTATTGTAGCAACTTTCAAAAGCCATTTACATGTGTAAAGTGCACTTACACGGGTAAATCCTACGGACAATTCAATGACAAGTATTGTAGCAATTTTCAAAAGCCCACTAACTCGAGTAAAGTGCATTTACATGGGTAAAACGCAGATTTAAGCATGTAAATGCTTTTGAAAATGAGGCCCAATATGCATGGGTTTATTACACAACATGCACACGTAGGTAGGTCTATGAGCGAATACATACAATGCACCGAGCGTGCACACTTTACCCACCTACTTTAAACATACAGATGCATATCATTTCTGCAATAATGCAAATAAGGACTTGCTCACGTAAGCCCAGATCTGCACGTCTAACTCGGCCAATTTTATAACACGTGGGCAGATTAACCAATGAGTCCACCAGTTTCTCCAATCCTTCTCCAGGCCGTTGCGATCCTCCTGGGTCGTCAGCCTGAAACCCCCCCCCCCCCCCCCCCCCAGTCACTACTGCACAATATGCCAGATAGTTAGCAGGTGTAAACATACGTGAGTTTTCTGGGTACTTATGTGCATGCGTTAGCACCCCCAGAATGCCCCAGCTTCTCCTTTTATAAAATACAGATTACACGCGTAGCGTCTACTTATGCACATATGTGCTAACTTTTGCACTCGCAACGCTTTTAAAATTCAACTTTTAGTGAATTAGCCCCATTGCCATCATTAGGAGCTGTGCTAAATAACCCACATCACAGGTAAGTAAAGAGACTCCTTTAAAAACGAAATGTAATTCTTCTATAAAAACACGTAGGACTGAGACAAGACGTACAAAAAAAACCCCATATACAATGGAGCAAACGATGGGTCCCTTTATAATTAAAGACATTTAAGGGCATTTCCTGCACTTATCCTTCATTTAAATAGCCTCTGTAAATATCTTGCATTGATTGAAATGTAATTACTTCAGAGAGTTTTGTTTTTCACCTTCTCCAGACCTCATGCAAGTTATTGAGTATAATAGTCACGGAGATAGCAATTTCCCGCACAATACATTGCCTTGGCTTTCTTATAACGTGGCGTGCACGCTCCCCGAGGAGCACATCTGCACCTAGGGCCTGTTCAGTGTTTAGCCATAGGAGCTCTGGGAACGTCCAGGCAAATTACAAAGCAGCAAACCCTGCCGCCTCTGCAAACAGCGAGCGTTCTTACCCTGAGGTGGCGTGGCGCTCCCGATCCGGTCCCGGGACCAAAGGTACCACGCAGGGATTCTAAATGGAACCGGGACTGCGGTGCACGTAAGGAGCGGAATTCTCCATGGAAAGATCAGACGGACAGACGCCGCCAGAAAGCCCGGCAGGAACGTGTGCGCCTCTTCGAAGAACGGGCACATAAATTCGTTTTTTTTGTTCCCCCAGTGCATTAGGTTTGCTTTTCTTCCTTCGTTTTTCATTCCATTTTTTTTTGCTTTATTTCATTTTGTTTAGTTGAACTGAAATGCACAGGAAACTGAAAGAAAACACAAAATGAAATTATTCCAGCCAACCCCCCTCCCCCCCCCCTGCCCCTTCCTCCAGTGCCAGCGCAATAAAAAAAATAACCCTGGCTCTTCCCCTTTCCCCCACCTTCTCTGTAGGTAGGAGCTGAACCCCTCCATGGGGGCTGTACAAAGCCAGACAGGATGTGGCACTCAGTGTGAAAGGTTGCAAAGCCTCATAATTTTGTGGATTTGCTACCGATTTAAAATGTTTAAGGCAGCAGGGATGTAAAGCTAACCTAAAGTACTTTTGGTCTATGGGTTTATTTTATGTGTGCCTAGCAATGACCCTCCAATACTACAACCAATCTACCTAATTCTTCCTAGTTCCCCACTATTCAATCTTTATAAAAGCTGTAGCAAAATATTCCTACTAAACACAATTATGATGTAAAATCAAAACATAGAAACCAAATTAAAAGAGATAAGCTCTAATAAACAGACAAGATATAGCAAGATAAATTGATAGAGTGCAGTAAGGAAACATGAAGCAGCCATTAGGCATTCACTTCCAGTTCTCTTCTGCTGTGAGGAGTTTGGGCCTCTAGAAGCCAGGGCTGTGGAGTTTAAAGCCTGGATTACTCACTGTGACCTCTAGAGTCCTCACCCTGGGAAAGCTGAGTAAGATATGCAGATGAGCCTTCAGATTCTCATCTGCTACAAGGGGGTGCAGGGCCTCAAGTTGGAAACCTGGCTTACTCACTATGACCTCTGAAGTCCTTGCCCCAGGCCTGATGAGTAAAATATGCATCATCTGCTATAAGGAAATGTAGAGCCTCTGGAAGCTGAGGCTGTGGAGTTCGAAGCCTAGCTCACTCACTGTGACCTCTGGAGTCCTCTCCCCGGGGCTGCTGAGTAAGATATGCAGATAAGCCTTCCGGTCCTCATCTGCTACAAGGGGGTGCAGGGCCTCTGGAAGCTGAACTGTGGAGTTCGAAGCCTGGATTTGCTCCTGGTGACCACCAGAGTCCTCTCCTGGGGGCTGCTGGGAATGGTATGCAAATGAGGGTGGAGTGATTAAATGTAAAAATTATGGTAGTTTTTAGGATTTATTTTTTTTTATGGTGACTTTCCAAATTGAAAGTCAATTTAAAAAAATTTTGCTGTGTTTTTGTTTTGTTTTTTTTTCATTTCATTTGAAAATAAATGCATGTCTTTTGCCTCTTGCACCAAGTCATACTGTCACACCAGAAGGGTATGGAAAAGGGGGTTTTCCCCACAGGGACAGTCCCAAAGGCTGCACTGCGAAGGGTTTTGTGGGACTTTCGAAGCAGCGATGGTCATTAGGCAAAGCGATGGGTTGAAATCGTTGTGTCCAGATGATCCACTTTGAACCAAGCGGGATTGAATGAATACCTGGATATGCAGCCAGAAAAGGAAGGTTGGAAGGGATCCCTAGTGCAAACCAGTTTGCCTATGGCCAGTGATAGGAAACGTCTCTGCATGTCAGCGAGGAAGGAATGACCTCACCAAGGCTGGGGAAGGATTTATGACAGAGTGAGGCAGGTCAGGGGCAAGGGAACAGCCCAGAGAGGAGTTAGCACCTGATTGCGCTGACAGAGGCCAGGCCTGTGTATAATGCCAGGTCTCTGGGGTGGCGATGAAAGACGTCTGTGACTGAATGCAGTGCAAAAGGAACTGGCTGTTAGCCTGAGGCTCAGAGAAGGAAAGACCATGAAAGCAGGCAGAGCTGGTGCTAGGGCTTTGGCTGCCCTGTGCAAACATTTAGGGGTAGATTTTCAACTTTGCACACGCACATCCGTGAACGCGCCGATTTTCTACCATGCACGCGCAAGGCCCGGATTTTAAGGCACGCAGGACATTTAAAATCCGGGCTTTACTGTTTTCCAGTGTTAAGGATCCATACATTATCTACTTGTGGAAGAGCCCTGCACAAAAAAAAAAAAAATAATAAAATGCAGACTATTTGCCAAAACACAATACTGAACCTTTTTTGTATTGCAGTGTAAATTAGTGCTCATCGATGCCGAATTCCCCCAGAAGTTCTGTAAAAGTCCAACAGTCTGAGCCCCTCCCTCCAAGGCTTGAAAGCCCCCACAGCTCTCCCCCTCTCCAGCTTTCCTTCTCCACAGGCTTAACCCCAGCTCACTTTTGCTCCTCTTCCTCACCACCCCACCTAACCCCCCCTCCCCAGGCTTTTTCCCCTCCTCCCAGTTTCTCCTCTCCCCAGTCTCGATGGCCCTTTTGCAATCTTCTCTCCTTCCGCTCCCCAGGCTCAATATCCCAGTCCATTCTTACTCTCACCCCCAGATACGACCCCCCCCCCTCCCCGGTCCCTCCCCAGGCTTGACCCTCTCCTAGTTCCTTCTTCCATCCCCACTGAACCTTGACTTTGTATGTGGTGCAAATGGAAAACAGAAACGTTACTATTCTTCATAAAACATCAAACAAAACAAACAAGAAATACAAAATATCAACCATATTTCAAAACAGATGATAAACAGAATAACATCCAATAATTAAAAACTCATTTAAATTTTAAAAAATGTACCAAACACCAATAAAATATTTCAAAACAGCAGACCTCAAATAAAGCCAAATAATTAAAACTAATAGGAATAAAAAAACAATTCTCTGTTCTTCATACCTGTGATTGTTCTAGATTAGTGAAGGAAGAGGAGGATACATAAACTTTATTCTCTCTCATATATACACATTCTCTCACACACACACATGCTCCCTCTCTCTCTCACATACACACACCCATTAATACACATACACAGGCTCTCTCAAACATACATAGGCTCTCTTCCTCACACACAAGCAGAGATGCTCTCAACTACATTGGCTCTCTTCCTCACAAACACACACACATGCTTTCATATTCACTGGCTCTGTCCTTTGCACAGACACACTGGCTCTTTCCCTCACACTCCCACAATGTTGGGCAGTGCAAGGAGAGCGGTCCCATTTCCGAGGAAATTGTGTGCCCTTGGTCCTCGGCATAACCCCAGAGGGCTCCAAGGCGGTACCGAGGCAGGCGAGATATGCCCGAGCCTGGGCTGAGACCAGGAAGCCAGGCCCCTGCCGACCTGCACAGCCTTAATGAGAGCAACCACGCAAGGTTGGTATCTGAGTGGTCCTCCGACTACTCCAAGCCCTTTTGGACCTGCCGCTGGGAACGGCAAAGGCAGCAGGCCGAACAGGAGACAAGGGCAGATGAAGGCTCTGGAACATGAAGACTCAAAATGAGGAACTTGGAGACGTGAAGACACAGACAAGAAGCTTGGGACGTGAAGACTCAGATGAGAGGCTTGAGCACGAAGACTCAAACGAGAAGCTTGAGCACGAAGACTCAGGATCAAGGTTCAGGAACAAAATCTAGTACTGGGTTGAGGCTACGATGCAGCGCGCCCTACACAGCTTGAGAGCATGGGTACTGCTGGAGCAGAGCTGCTGAAAGAAAGATCCATATTGCTGTAACTTGGGAATTGTTGCACTTTAAGTCAAGGGCCGGGCTTTTCTCTCAGACAGGGAAAGTGAACGACAGAACTGCTTCTAAGCAAAGGAGCTGCTTAGCCCCTTGTGAGTGGACCTATCAGCTAAGCCTAAATTAAGGGCAGCACAAGCTACTAATGTGTGGACTTTTATGTTCGAAGCCTTTAAGGCCAGGAAAAAAGTGAAGCTTTACCATCCAAGCCTTGGGGTGTGCGCGGCGTCTATTCTACCTGCCGACAGTGCGTGCTGTCACTGACCTGATGAAGGGAGTGTAATTCCCGAAAGCTAGTCGCATTTGTAACCCGGGCCAGCAATTTAAAACTTTTATTGGGTAAAGAAATCCTTGCAAGGGTTGGGTACTTCCCCTGTGGAATCTTCTGGAAGGGGGCGGGGCAGCTATTGAGGGGGGGATTCTCCCAGAATTCAGCAGTCCCTGTCAAGTGCCCCCAGCCTCAACCACGCTCCCTAAATGCATCCCCCAGCCTCAATCATGCCTTCTCCGTGTCACCCTTCCAGCTCAATCTTCCCTCCTCAGAGCAGTCCCGGCCTCCGTCATCCCCCCCTTTAATGCCCTCCACAGTATCCCATCACACCCCCCCCCCGCATCAGACTCCACCAGCAGGTTCTCATCCCCATCAGGCTGATCTCCGTCCTCCCCCCAACTTCTGATGTGCTCTGACAGCCCTGCCCTCAGGGCAGCCGTTCTCCCGCACCCCCCCCCCCCCCCCGAGGCTTTCGAGTGGTCTGAGCTGTGCCCTGCCCGAACTCCTGCGCCGCTCTCACAGTCACAGGAGAACAGCGAGGGAACCTTGGGCATCCTGTGGCTCAAGCTCACTGAGAGCCCTGCATGCTTGGACAGGAACCGGCTCCTCCGGTGGCCAGGCCAGCGCCCTCACAGAACCTCGGGTTCCGCGAAACCAGATTGAAAACCACTGAGCCAGTCCTTATAAAAACTAAGCATCACTGGGAATTTGCTGGGTGACCTTTGTTTCTATGCTTCTAAATGATCTAACATGGCAAGCAGTCAATTCACAATGCGTACGGTATAAAGAATATTTATGGTTGCCCGAGACCCTCATTTTGTCTGGTTTCAGAAAATACAACTCGTGCAAAATGTTTTATTGCACAGATGGTTTGCACAAGAAAAATAGGCAGCGGGTATCTATTACCCATATTCCCCTTGCTCTGTGAATTCAGCGCTAAACCAAAAGGCATCCAGACCTGCACTGCTGCACGAGAAAGAGATTTCTGGAATGGGTGAAATGTTGATCCTGCCCGGATTTGTTGGGTGCAGTCCTTCCTGAACCATTTTGCTTTTCCGTAACGAGCCTTCACCTGGGGATGGGGTGGTACAAAATGTCTTTCCGAAGGATTTAATTATCAGCCAGGGAAGGGTTAGGTCGGCCGTCATAGTTGGTGATTCGATTATTAGGAATGTAGATAGCTGGGTGGCTGGTGGGCGTGAGGATCGCCTGGTAACATGCCTACCTGGTGCGAAGGTGGCGGACCTCACGCGTCACCTAGATAGGATTTTAGACAGTGCTGGGGAGGAGCCGGCTGTCGTGGTACACGTGGGCACCAACGACATAGGAAAATGTGGGAGGGAGGTTCTGGAAGCCAAATTTAGGCTCTTAGGTAGAAAGATTAAATCCAGAACCTCCAGGGTAGCATTCTCTGAAATGCTCCCTGTTCCACGCGCAGGTCACCAGAGGCAGGCAGAGCTCCGGAGTCTCAATGCGTGGATGAGACGATGGTGCAAGGAAGAGGGATTCAGTTTTGTTAGGAACTGGGGAACCTTTTGGGGAAGGGGGAGTCTCTTCCGAAGGGATGGGCTCCACCTTAACCAGGATGGAACCAGACTGCTGGCGCTAACCCTTAAAAAGGAGATAGAGCAGCTTTTAAACTAGAACAAAGGGGAAAGCCGACAGTCGCTCAGCAGCGCATGGTTCGGAGAGATGTATCTTTAAAGGATACTAATGATGCACTAGAATTAGGGCATCCCGACAGTGAGGTTCCAATAATTAGAAAAGTAGTCCAAATGCCTGTAACTAAAAACTCACCTGAGCTAAAAAATTCTAACTTATCCCTATCAATTAAAAAGCAGAATAAAAATACAATCAAAAAACAAACTTTGAAATGTTTGTATGCTAATGCCAGAAGTCTAAGAAGTAAGATGGGAGAATTAGAATGTATAGCAGTAAATGATGACATAGACTTAATTGGCATCTCAGAGACATGGTGGAAAGAGGATAACCAATGGGACAGTGCTATACCGGGGTACAAATTATATCGCAATGACAGAGAGGAGCAGTCGGGAGGAGGTGTGGCGCTTTATGTCCGGGATGGCATAGAGTCCAACAGGATAAACATCCTGCATGAGACTAAATACAAAATTGAATCTTTATGGTTAGAAATCCCTTGTGTATCAGGGAAGACTACAGTGATAGGGGTATACTACCGTCCACCTGGTCAAGATGGTGAGATGGACAGTGAAATGCTAAGAGAAATTAGGGAAGCCAACCAAATTGGTAGTGCAGTAATAATGGGAGACTTCAATTACCCCAATATAGACTGGGTAAATGTATCATCGGGTCACGCTAGAGAGATAACGTTCCTGGATGGAATAAATGATAGCTTTATGGAGCAAATGGTTCAGGAACCGACGAGAGAGGGAGCAATTTTAGATCTAATTCTCAGTGGAGCACAGGACTTGGTGAGAGAGGTAACGGTGGTGGGGCCGCTTGGCAATAGTGATCATAATATGATCAGATTTGATTTAATGACTGGAAAAGGAACAGTGTGCAAATCCAAGGCTCTCGTGCTAAACTTTCAAAAGGGAAACTTTGATAAAATGAGAAAAATTGTTAGAAAAAAACTGAAAGGAGCAGCTACAAAAGTAAAAAATGTCCAAGAGGCGTGGTCATTGTTAAAAAATACCATTCTAGAAGCACAGTCCAGATGTATTCCACACATTAAGAAAGGTGGAAAGAAGGCAAAACGATTACCGGCATGGTTAAAAGGGGAGGTGAAAGAAGCTATTTTAGCCAAAAGATCTTCATTCAAAAATTGGAAGAAGGATCCAACAGAAGAAAATAGGATAAAGCATAAACATTGGCAAGTTAAATGTAAGACATTGATAAGACAGGCTAAGAGAGAATTTGAAAAGAAGTTGGCTGTAGAGGCAAAAACTCACAGTAAAAACTTTTTTAAATATATCCGAAGCAGAAAGCCTGTGAGGGAGTCAGTTGGACCGTTAGATGATCGAGGGGTTAAAGGGGCACTTAGAGAAGATAAGGCCATCGCGGAAAGATTAAATGATTTCTTTGCTTCGGTGTTTACTGAAGAGGATGTTGGGGAGGTACCCGTAATGGAGAAGGTTTTCATGGGTAATGATTCAGATGGACTGAATCAAATCACGGTGAACCTAGAAGATGTGGTAGGCCTGATTGACAAACTGAAGAGTAGTAAATCACCTGGACCGGATGGTATACACCCCAGAGTTCTGAAGGAACTAAAAAATGAAATTTCAGACCTATTAGTAAAAATTTGTAACTTATCATTAAAATCATCCATTGTACCTGAAGACTGGAGGATAGCAAATGTAACCCCAATATTTAAAAAGGGCTCCAGGGGCGATCCGGGAAACTACAGACCGGTTAGCCTGACTTCAGTGCCAGGAAAAATAGTGGAAAGTGTTCTAAACATCAAAATCACAGAACATATAGAAAAACATGGTTTAATGGAACAAAGTCAGCATGGCTTTACCCAGGGCAAGTCTTGCCTCACAAATCTGCTTCACTTTTTTGAAGGAGTTAATAAACATGTGGATAAAGGTGAACCGGTAGATATAGTATACTTGGATTTTCAGAAGGCGTTTGACAAAGTTCCTCATGAGAGGCTTCTAGGAAAAGTAAAAAGTCATGGGATAGGTGGCGATGTCCTTTCGTGGATTGCAAACTGGCTAAAAGACAGGAAACAGAGAGTAGGATTAAATGGGCAATTTTCTCAGTGGAAGGGAGTGGACAGTGGAGTGCCTCAGGGATCTGTATTGGGACCCTTACTGTTCAATATATTTATAAATGATCTGGAAAGAAATACGACGAGTGAGATAATCAAATTTGCAGATGACACAAAATTGTGCAGAGTAGTTAAATCACAAGCAGATTGTGATAAATTGCAGGAAGACCTTGTGAGACTGGAAAATTGGGCATCCAAATGGCAGATGAAATTTAATGTGGAAAAGTGCAAGGTGATGCATATAGGGAAAAATAACCCATGCTATAATTACACGATGTTGGGTTCCATATTAGGTGCTACAACCCAAGAAAGAGATCTAGGTGTCATAGTGGATAACACATTGAAATCGTCGGTTCAGTGTGCTGCAGCAGTCAAAAAAGCAAACAGAATGTTGGGAATTATTAGAAAAGGAATGATGAATAAAACGGAAAATGTCATAATGCCTCTGTATCGCTCCATGGTGAGACCGCACCTTGAATACTGTGTACAATTCTGGTCGCCGCATCTCAAAAAAGATATAATTGCGATGGAGAAGGTACAGAGAAGGGCTACCAAAATGATAAGGGGAATGGAACAACTCCCCTATGAGGAAAGACTAAAGAGATTAGGACTTTTCAGCTTGGAGAAGAGACGACTGAGGGGGGATATGATAGAAGTGTTTAAAATCATGAGAGGTCTAGAACGGGTAGATGTGAATCGGTTATTTACTCTTTCAGATAGTAGAAGGACTAGGGGACACTCCATGAAGTTAGCATGGGGCACATTTAAAACTAATCGGAGAAAGTTCTTTTTTACTCAACGCACAATTAAACTCTGGAATTTGTTGCCAGAGAATGTGGTTCGTGCAGGTAGTATAGCTGTGTTTAAAAAAGGATTGGATAAGTTCTTGGAGGAGAAGTCCATTACCTGCTATTAGGTTCACTTAGAGAATAGCCACTGCCATTAGCAATGGTTACATGGAATAGACTTAGTTTTTGGGTACTTGCCAGGTTCTTGTGGCCTGGATTGGCCACTGTTGGAAACAGGGTGCTGGGCTTGATGGACCCTTGGTCTGACCCAGTATGGCATTTTCTTATGGGCAGCCCTTACAGAATGAACTCACAGAGTTTTGTGTTTGAAGATCGGGTGCTCACGACGTACTTTACGCCATCTCCAGTGGAAGGACAAGGCGTGCACGCTGATTGCACATCTCCATTTTTAGAAATGAAATGTACACGCGCAGCTTTCTCCCATGGCCGGCAGACACCCTTACATCAGCCCCACCCAGGAGGGCTTCGTTTTAACTGAATCTAAAAGCAATCTGCACTTTCAGCCCTCTGAAAATGTACCGAGGCTGGTTCAGCCATCCCACCTGCGTAACCTCCTCTCCACCGCCGCCACCACCACCATCACCTTATTTCTCTGTGTAGTCCCAACTAATAGGCTGATAGAGTAAGAAACGCGGGAGAGCGGGCGCGCCGTGTTGAGCGCCCGCCATCCCGACGCGTGCGGTTCTGTATTTAAATGAGGTGGCGCGCTAGTAAGGAGGCGCTAGGGACAATAGCGCGTCCCTAGCACCTCCTTATTAGCAAAAGCGGCGGCCGTCAGCGGGTCCCGACAACCGACGCTCAATTTTACCAGCATCGGTTTTCAAACCCGCTGACAGCCGCGGGTTAGGAAAACGGACGCTGGTAGAATTGAGCGTCCCTTTGGCTAACCGCTGACCGGCGAGCAGATTTTTTTTTACTATTTTTTTTTTAAGTTTTGGTTCTTCTGACTTAATATCGCTAGGATATTAAGTCGGAGGGTGTACAGAAAAGCAGTATTTTCTGCTTTTCTGTACACTTTTCCTGGTTTCTCAGAATTTAACGCCTTCCTTGCATTTGCATGTGATGAGCGCTATTTGCGCCGGATTTTAAAAGGGTTACGCGCATAAGGTACGTGCGTAACCCTTTTAAAACCGCCCTGCGTGCGCCGAGCCTATTTTGCATAGGCTCGGCGGCGAGCGCAAGCCCCGGGACGAGCATAAGTCCCGGGGCTTTGCAATTAGGGCGTGTCGGGGGTGTGTCGGGTGGGCGGCGCAAATATCGGGGCATTCCGGGGGCATGTCGGGGCATGGCTTTAACAACAAAGGTAGGGAGAAGGTTTAGATAGGGCCGGGGGGGGGGGGGGGGGAGGGGAAGTGAGGGGAAGGTGCGGGGGGGGGGGGTAGAAGGAAAGTTCCCTCCGAGGCCCCTCCGATTTCGGAGGGGCCTCGGAGGGAACGGGCAGTGCGCGCACGGCTCGGCGCGCGCAAGTTGCACAAATGTGCACCCCCTTGCGTGCGCCGACCCCGGATTTTATAAGATACGCGCGGCTACGCGCGTATCTTATAAAATCCGGCGTACTTTTGTTTGTGCCTGGTGAGCGAACAAAAGTACGCGCGAGCGTAGATTTTTAAAATCTACCCCTTAGTTTTCAGGGGGTGTGGCCACGTGTTTTCACAAAATATACCCTAACTCCCCTGACAGAAGTGTCTCAAAATGGGTCTGATTTTGCACATACCATGATACTCATAAGGCAGGGAATATTGGAGAGGACCTCAGTCTCTCAAATTGACTGCTAATGCCCTTCTTAATACGAGCATCGTAGCAAAGCCAGCTCCTTCTGCAGTTCATAGGAAGGGGGGCCTGGCTAAAAAGTTCCTTTTAACCAGGTCAGTGGCACCCAAGACAACTGGGACTATTTCTGTATCTTCCTGCTACCCTTCTGTGGTCTCTGCGTCTCTTGGTACTCGAGGATCTTCTCTTTCACCATTCCTTCCACGTAATAACACCCATGAGGACGCCAGAGAGAACAAAACAAAAGGACAGGGCCTCCGGCTGTTCCTAAGCTGCCTGCAAAATCGCAGCAGTAAGACAAATACCGGCAAATAATTAAAAAAAAAAATGCACAAGAACCTGAAGTTACAAAGGAAGAAACCTTTGCACCAGTCGGTTTTATTTTCTGTGTTTATATTTGTCTCTGTGTTTCTGATATCTGGCATATCGATTACTGGGCACATGCGCTGCATTGACTCTACAGACAGCCTTTGTATAAATCAAGCCTTGTGTATGAAGGCTTCTGCCTAATGCTAGAAGCAGGAAGGTCCAAAGCTTTCAAAAAAGAGGGGAAATATTTAGTGACCTGAGTGCATGAAGAGTCCAATTAAGACTTTCTGACTGTCAAAACCATCTCTGCTGGGAAGTGAGCAAAGTTAGCAATAATTACATGTGCGGCTCAAATGTCAGCATTGAATTTTTGATGTGCCAATAACAGGGGCTCACATGGGACTAAAGGGAGCTGAATAGATGGTGCTGGAGGGTGCAGCTTAAAAGAATCTTTCCCGTGTTTGGCTAAGTTTTAGGGCTTGCAGAATGCATTAAATCTTGGCTTCTTGCTACGTTAAGCACGTCGAGATCCTCTGCGGGAGAATCCTGCTCTGGGATGCGCTGGCATTGCACCGTCTCATTTGCTCCGATGGTCATTTAAAAATTTAGAAGTTCTTAGAACTGCTGCAGGCGGTTTTCAGATGGTTTGGCGTTTTTAAGCCCGACGTTGGAGATTTATGGTATTGTGAAAGAAAACCCAAATTGGCCTCACGGAAACTCATTTCCACATTACAATGCATACAGGAGTAAATTATTTGAATAGAGAAATACAATGGAAATGGCGCTTTGCATTCCACCATATAAACTGTTCATTTTTTCATAACCTGGTAATGCAGAAAGGCTTAGACTGTAAGCCGGTATTTGTTTTAAGGTTCACCTAGGAGGTTAATAAAGATGCTTGCTGTAGATTTGTGGCAGCTGATTAACATGACAGGCAGTGCCGCTGATTCCATCCTTAATCCTATCTGTCATAGTTCAGATCTCCCTTGAATTCAAATAGCCTGACCTCAGCCATCCTCAAACAATGTTTGCATGGAAGGGATGAAAACTTACTTGACAAATAAAGCACGGTTTATGTAGGGCACTAGAAACCGCCTTAATAACCACCGCTGTTTATGTTGCATGGGAAACGAGCAGATCAAATGCTCGGGCATGGGTTATTTGTTTCAGAACGGAATGCTGTCGAAGAGGTTTCGTTTACTGACAAAGCAAAAATAAAGTCAAGTACTGTAATCTCATTAACTGTGTTAATTTGAAATCTTCCCCCTCCCCCCCCCCCAAAAAATAAAAACCCTAGACTATCCTTTATTTCTTTTTCAATTAAAATTAATTTGTTTTTGAAGCTCTAATTAAATGCCTGAGCAACACAAAATGTGGGCCTGTTTTTTTTAAAGGCCATTTTCATGCAAAAAGCATACAGTTGTTCTCTGTCAGCAGTAATTGTTAGATAAACTCTGCATGAGAACAGGCCCTAAAATATTGATGGGTTAGGTCTCACACATCTCACGTCGAAAATCACTCCTTTTCACTGTTTGGTTCACTTATGCTCGCTTTGAGCACAGGGTTTCAGGGAGGACCATTTTATAACTTTGCGCACCGCGGTAAATTCTGCGCATATGTTTTACGTGCAGGATTTACTCCAAGTGTTCAAAGCAAACGTATGCGCATTGGTTTGCTTTGAAAACACCCGCTAAGTGCACAAACCCTTGCGTGCACACTCACCCATGTTACACCTGCTCTTTTGAGGGCGTAACTTGTGTGGACTAATTTATGCTCATATTTCCTAAAATAAAGTTTGGGGTGAATGTTCACGATGTTACGCTTGTAAAAATAAGCATGTGCGTGTGTGAATAGCCTCGGCTCACATATTCTGTATTTTATAAAAGTCCAAGATATGTGCGTATTTTACATGCGCAAAACAAGGATGGTCTAGGGCATTCTGGGCCAGGGCCAGCACTTACATACATAGGTTAATATTTTATAAAACATACACGTTCATTCGCCATAGCAGGTTCATTCTGCACCTGATATTTATCTTGAATAAATAAATTAGTTTATGGGGTGGTACTGACTGGGTGGGAGGTCTGGGTGCCCTAGAGAAGAACTGGGTGAACTGGTGGATTAATTGGTAGACTGGTTAATTTAATTTACGTGCGCATGTTTTAAAATTGGCCGACTTACAAAAGTAAGTCTACTTTACTGCAAACATAGGTGCATGCATATATTTTTTAAAACAGGTAGGAAAACTATGTGAGTTTAATGCATTGTTATACATGGTTTCAATGCATTGCATATATTCATGTGTAAGTCTACATATGTGTGCATATGCTGCAGGGTACATAAGCATGTTTTATAAAACTGGTATATATCATATGTGCGTGTCATAAAATACTTGAGCTGATCTTTTCATATGCGCATATATGCCAAAGCGTTTATTTGTTTGAAAGTTATCCACCCTGTGTGTACGTCCCAACTCCGCACCTCCCACTCCCACCCTGGAATGCCTACGGTATCGTCAGTGCCTATAAAAGTATGTGCGAAATCAAGTTATGTACATCCTTTAATATACACCGAGCCCTGGGCTATTTTATAACAACTATGTATGTGCATAAAAGCCATGTTTTCTAGTTGTAAATGACTTTGAAAATGAAGGCCAAGGTGTATAATGATATCAATTGCCCCACCTATCCTTACCTCACTCCATCTAGCTGTTTTCATTGGAGACAAACCCTGGACGGTTCACTACACTGGACCAATGTCAGTCTTGGAGACCTGATTAAGAAGAGGCTGACAAAGCCTTGAGTACCGAGCAGAGCTGGTGCAAGAGTATTTGGCACCCAAGGTGAACCTTCGGTCATGGACCCCCTCTCCAACTAACCTCCTGGTAGCAGCTCCAGCACGGCAGCGGCAGTGGCTCCAGCACAGTGCTCCCTTTTCTAGCAGTATTAGATCTGGCACAGCGCCCTTCTACGCCTTGCGCTGGCAGGAGTTTCCCGCCCCAAACTTTTGGCGCTTTTGCCTAATGGAAGCACCAGCCCTGGTACCGACTAAAGACCACACATTCTACACATTGCTATTTATTTATTTATTTATTTAAACAAATTTATATACCGTTTTCCAGTAAAATTTACCGATCAAAACGGTTTACAATGATACTAACCTTGAGATTAAAAGGTTAAAATCATTTGTAACAAAATAAAACTTAGAAAATAAATAGGTATGAATAAAAATACAACATGATTACATTATCAATAAAAATGACTAAGACAGAAAATGGCCAGTTTCCATTAAAAATTAAAAGCAGGAAAAAAGTAGACAGAACTATATAAACAAACATAATTAGTCTTTATACATTCAACTAAGATACTTCTAAATCTTTAAATGCTTCCTGAAAGAGATAGGTTTTTAAAGCCTTCTTAAAGTCCTTACGATTGTTTATTAACCTAAGCGGGTCTGGCAGTGCATGCCACAGTATAGGGCCAGCAACCGAGAAAGCTCTATTCCTAGTCATGCTTAATGCCGCGTTTTTCACTGAGGGGATTTCTAACAGGTTCTTCCCAGTAGATCTCAGTTCTCGTTGAGGTCTGTAAATATGTAGTGTGAAACACATCCAAGTGGATTCGATGTTATTGTGAAATGGTTTCAGAGCCGAAGGGCTAGCAATAGAGCTAAATTCTTAAGCTACCTGTAAGGGACTTCTGAATTAAGTTGTACTGTTTCCATTCAGTTATTTTAGATTATAAAAACTTAAGACTGGAGGGTCCATATCTACTACCCGGCTTATGCAAAACCTATTTTAAAGTTTCACTGTTATACAGTACTATGGGTAAATACTCAAATAATTTGTTCAGCTAACTTTGAATATTTTCCCCCTCTTCCCAGTTATACTTTGTGCAGGCAACTCATTGCCTGCACAAAATGCATCCAGGTAAGAAGAGGTGGTGGTGGGAGTCTTCCAGGGCACAGTTTCACTTTGCTTGGATGGCGTTAGCAGAGTAAGTCCTGGTCAGACAAATACCTGTCCGAAAGTTATCTGGTAACTTCATCCGGGTCTGTTCAGCAGGCATCCAGGTAAGCTCTGCAGAAGGCCTGCTCGCCGGCTTCCTCACTATGGACCTCTATAGAGTGAAACATATTCTTGATTATAGAGTTACGCTCCGGGGGAGAGGGGGTAAATATCGCGCCGGGCCGTACCCCTATCCGCAGCAGGTCTCCAAGGTGAACAGCCTCTGGCATGTTAGAACAATGTAGGTAAGGGAAGTCGGCAAGTCAGATCCGTAACTTCGGGACAAGGATTGGCTCTAAGGGCTGGGTCGGTCGGGCTGGGGCGCGAAGCGGGGCTGGACACGCTCCGCGGCTGGACGAGGCGCCGCCCCCGCCCCGAGGGCGGTGGCGACTCTGGACGCGAGCCGGGCCCTTCCTGTGGATCGCCCCAGCTGCGGCAGGCGTCTCTCCCCCCCCCCCCCCCGTTTTCCCCTCCCAGGGGGTGCGGGGGGGGCGGGCCCGGCGTCCCGCCTCGGCCGGCACCTAGCAGCTGACTTAGAACTGGTGCGGACCGGGGGAATCCGACTGTTCAATTAAAACAAAGCATCGCGAAGGCCCGCGGCGGGTGTTGATGCGATGTGATTTCTGCCCAGCGCTTTGAATGTCAAAGTGAAGAAATTCAATGAAGCGCGGGTAAACGGCGGGAGTAACTATGACTCTCTTAAGGTAGCCAAATGCCTCGTCATCTAATTAGTGATGCGCATGAATGGATGAACGAGATTCCCACTGTCCCTACCTACTATCTAGCGAAACCACAGCCAAGGGAACGGGCTTGGCGGAATCAGCGGGGAAATAAGACCCTGTTGAGCTTGACTCTAGTCTGGCACTGTGAAGAGACAAGAGAGGTGTAGGATAAGTGGGAGGCCCCTTACTGAGTCTAAGTGTTCTTGTGTCCCTGGCCATAAGCATAGAGCGTGCTTTACAATCCTTAATCACTTCACACATTTTAGCATACCAGTGAATATTCCAACTAGCAACTGAAGCTAGCTGTTGCGACCGTCGCTGCCCGACGTCTTCACTCCGCCCTCTTTACCTCTGTGGCGACTCCCTCCAGGTCTGAAGGACGGCTGGCTGCTGCGGTGTCCCCCTGCCATCTCTCTCCGGTGTCCCTGGGCTGGCTCAACGCTGCAGATCCGCCATGTCGCCTGAAGCCTAGGGCACGCACGCGCGTGCGCTCCGAATGAAGTACCAGCAAGGGCGCGAACCTCAGGGGCGTCCCCCTGAGATGACGTCATCCGCTTCCAATATTTAAAGGTCTCTGTTATCGCTACTAGTTGAGTTAGCAAGGGCCAAGGTTCAGATTGGGTTCCCTGCCTAAACTACTCTGCCTCCTCGGACTTACCAGAGATACCCGCTCCTCGGGGGCCTCGCTCTCTCTCTTTGCCTTTCAGGTTACAGACAGGAAACGGTACTCGCTCCTCGAGGGCCCTCGTTCCTGATTATCTGCTGATTCTCTTCTGCCTGGAAGTCATCATTATCTACAACATTGTGAGTTACCATCGCTCTCTCAGAGCTTTCCCTGGAACCAGGTACTCAATCCTCGAGGGCCTATCCTTTCCAGCTCCTGAGCTCCCTGAGACCAATTTGTGAGTGTTGTCATCTAGTTCTGTTCATGAACTCTGCATACCCTGCCTACTCACTGTCTACAGCCATCCAGGGATCGCTGTTACTGTATCTGAGGGACTACAGCCCTACCGGGCACTTCAGCTCACTACTGCCACCTCTGGTGGTTTCAAGACCTGTTTAATAAAAGACAAGCCGTTAAGCCCATTAAAATGGGCTACATTACATTTTTTTTCAGTCCATTTTCAAACATAGCCCCTCTCACCTCCCCCCTCCCCCTCTCACCTCCTCTCACTTCCCCCCTCTCTCCTCACCTCCCCCCTCACCTCCCCTCCCCCTCTCCCCCTCTCCACCCCTCCCCTCCCCTCTCCTCCCCCCTCTCCGCCCCCTCCCCCCTCTCCGCCTCTCCCCTCCCCTCCCCCCTCTCACCTCCTCCCCTCCCCCCTCTCTCCTTCCCTCCCCCTCTCTCCCTCTCCCACTCTCACCCTCCCTAACTCACCACCGAGTTCACAGCTCCTCCCCGCCCCCGCCCCTCACCCTCCCTCCCTCACCACTGAGTTCGCTGCTCCTCGCCGCCCCCCTCCCCTCACCACCGAGTTCGCTGCTGCCGCCGCCTCCCTCCATCACCACCGAGTTTGCCGCTCCTCGCTGCCGCCGCCGCCACCCTCCCGCCCTCCCTCACCACCGAGTTCTCCGCCGCTCCTCGCTGTCGCCACCGCCACTCCTCACCACCGATAGTGCTCCTCACCGCAGCCATGTTTTTTTAACAGCTGACGCTACGCTTGACCGACGTGCTCGCCCGCACATGCGTGGTAGAGCTGCTCTCTACTGCGTATTTGCGGCACGTCGGTCAAGCTTCATTTATTAGGTTGATCTAGTGTGTGTCTGTCTCCATACTCTAAGCCTAGCCAGTGGTCCCTCTCGGAATCTTCCCCGAGGGGCGAGGTCATCTGCCACAGGCCCAAGGATCCACTTACTACTATCTCCGGCAGTCTATAACAGCAGATTGCTAAGTCCACCTACGGCATACATCAGATTGACACCCCTATCTGATTGCTCCTCCCACCAGCATAGCGGATCATGACACTAGCACGGTATTTTCCTAATAATATTTGATGCTGTCTTCTCAATGGTTAAATTGACATGAATCCACATCTCTACAGTCAGATAAACTCAGACCGAAATCCTAATCAACGCGCTGAGGTAGTCCCTTTCCTGGGCACATAAATTAGCGAGAGGATCCAAGGCATTTGGACTAAGAGTCAGGATTTCTAATTTTTTTGGTGGGTTCAGCAGGTGGTGAAGTGTCCCCAACTAGAGGCTGCGCGGCGGATTTACTCTTCTTGCCTGATCAGGGAGATATCGCCATTGCCCTCCCTTCCATGAACCCTGTCCCTCCGGCGCACATTAGGAGGCCTCCACAAAATTCACTCCTCTGCGGATCCAATTAAACACTTAAAGGTGAATTCTAAAACAGCACGCGGGCGCGCATGTACACGCATATGCCAGCTCACGCAAATGGATGCGGCCATTTTACAACATATGCACGTATTTTCCCACAATCGTATATGCATGTGATAAAATAGGCTGCATGCGCGGACATATGCGCACAGTTTCATAATGGGTGCACATGCACGTGCGTGCAAATGCCACCTCTAGCGCGTAAGTGGGGCAATTTTATAAGGCACGTGCACCAACACAATTTGCCATTTTCCCAGTTTGCCTGGGTAAGGCAAGGGACTTCCTAACCTCCCCTGGTTAAATAGCTTCCCTTTTACCCTGTTAGTCCAGACCCTTAAAACCCCACTGACTAGCCTAGATTTTTTCTATTTTCCTACTTACATGCCATCCATACATGAAGTAAACTTACGTGGTAGGGGACCCTGGTGCGTGCTTGCGCATGTGTTTACGCGCTAGATTCATTCAAAAACCCAGGAGCGCCCCATGTACCACCCAGGCCATGTCCAGGCCCCGCCCCTTTATCAGCAGAATGTATTTGTGCGCCTAGCATTAGACACACGCGTACTCGGGCAGCTTTTAAAAGCTGGCCCGAGGTACTTGCACATCTCCCTTGTTTTGCCACACGCAGGGTTTTTAAAATTTATCGGTTAGCTTTTATTTTCTGGGTTGTCCAGCCAGCAATTATGTACATAATGTATAGAGGGTATACAGAGCGTACTGAACTCTTCAGAGTTCATGGGATACTGAGCCCAGTTAGCCATTCAGTAACAAGGGGTGATAACATGCATGCCAAGATTTGGAATACCTCCTTCCCCTTCATTTCTGGCATTCCCTCCATCATTTCATCACATGAAATGGAAGGTAGAGCTTACCTCCCTTAATACTCTGGTAGCACGGATTTCCACAAAATACATGCTCCCCTTCTTCACCCAAGAGCAAGTGAATCGCATTCCCAGATTCTTCTTCCTTTTAAACACCAGAATCCCATGTGGGCCATGGGACTCACTTCGCTGGGGGCAACTCATTCCATTCTCCCTTCTTCTAATCACGTCTCCTTGGTCATCCCAATTCCAACCTTCTAGCAGTGTGCTGGCCTCCCCGCTTTCCTTCACACGCTGGCCTCCTTGGGGTACTCCTCATTTTGGAACAACCCCTTCCTCCTAGCTTTTGGCCATTTCCTCAAGGGAAGGAATTAGCTCTTCTCCAAAATCCGAGGCCTTGGGCCTCTTCCCTTGAGGGGAAAAGCCCCTGCAGGGCCCCACTCCCTACTGGGAGGATCCCAGGCCCATCAGCTTGTAGGCTGGCTACTCTGGGCTCCCTACATCCTGGAGATCCCTCTTTTCCTCCACTCCATACTCAGAAAAGGGAGCCCATCATGCCAGATTTACCCAAGGATTTAAACCCTCTTAGGCCACTCCCAACCAATCATTGCTTCCCAGCTCACTTAAGTGAAAACCTACACTAAAGTCCCCACTGGCAACTTCAAGTTAAAGCAGCACAAGGAACACAATGCAATCCACAGGTCAGCAGTATGCTTGATGCCATCCAGTAGTCGTCCAGCAGTACTGCATGCCCAATCAACATCTCTCCTAGTAACTTCAGGTCAAGGACACCCCAGGGTCTCCTTCACTCAAAAATGCCTTGAAATATTAACGTGTGAACGGGGACTCAACTGGTGATCCCATCACACTAAACTAGGATGACATTCAGAATATTTTCCAATGATATACTAATCAAAGGTTTAATAACGTAAACATAGAACACTGAGCATCATTCTCCACATTCGATGCTAGCCCCACACTGAAGTGACAAAGCAAGCACCTTTATTCATTCAACAATCAGTCCAAAGTAAAGTTATTTTGGAATTATTCTAGCCAAGAGGCATAAAAGATTCTGAGCCTCTCTACCATATCTCCAGGTCCATCTCAATAAGTCAGAGCTCAGTTACCAGCAATTATTCCACCATTAAATTAGCACATCAAGAAGGGAATTAGGAAATCAGAAATGCTGAGCACAGACAAATTGCTACAGGCATGCATGTCCCTGTGACTGATTTCCTGATAGTCTAATTGCTTTCAGAATTTTTCTATAACAGACTCTATAATAAGATTTTTTTTAAAGTGGTACAGCTACTGCTGTCAACATCAACTTGCCTGTTTCATGGTTCACTTGCTTCTTAGCCTTATTCATTAGACACCTGAGGGGTTTTTTTTTTCCTAATATACTTTATTTATTATGAGGTCTCTATATTCAAAAGCATTTAGCCGGCTAACTCAGAAGTTAATATTTCAAGGCATTTTTGGCTGAAGCAGCCCCTGGGGTGTCCTTAATTTGGGCACATATCTGGCTAAATTCTAGCTAGCTAATAAGTTAGGTGGCTAGGGTTTAGCCGGATAAGTTAAGGGTGTTTCGAAAGCATAACTGGGAAGGGTTGAGTTAGCTGGCCAATTTAACCGGCTAACTCCGATAATCAGAGTTAGCTATAAGTGAAAGTTACTCAGGATGGTCAGCTGTATGTGCTGGTGATGAAAGTTATTCTCGATGTGCCGAGCTGCGTGCTGCCTGCTTCAATTTCTCTTGTCCGTGGCTGACAAGAGATAACTTTCATCACCAGCGCGTACAGCTGACCATACCTGAGTAACATACCTGAGTAACTTTCACTTATAGGCAAGCTGACCTTACTCACAGGCAGCCTCACTTTCCTGAAGCTCCCTGAAGAAGGAGTTGTATACTCCGAAACCCTGCAGTGTTGGAGGACAGACTTCAGGACCACACTAACGACTGCCAGCCTTGGAGATAAGTGCACATTACATTATTAATTGTGCCTCACTCTGAAATACTCACAGCGTCAGCCAGGAGAATATATGGACTTAGTATAAGTGACCAATGACTAAATTAGAGGGAGGAGGAATAGCCTAGTGGTTAGAGCAGTGGACTATGAACCAGAAGACCTGGGTTTGAGACCTGCTGTTGCTCCTTGTGACCTGGGGCAAGTCCCTTTACCCTCCATTGCCTCAGGTACAAAAACTTAGATTGTAATGATGGTCACCTTATACTTCCATTAAGAACTGTGACAAGAGCCTTACATTTCAGCAGAATATCTATTCTTGTGTTGACACTCACACACACGTACACACACACACACACACAGGCTTTTGCTCTAATACACACATGCTTTCACTCTCACAGGCTCCTTCACATACACACACACACACACACTCCCATAGAAACAGAAACACAATGGCAGAAAAAGAACCTATGACCCATCTAGTCTGCCCATCCATCCAATGTATCTAGCCCTTACAATTCCCATCACTCCATCAGAAATACCCCCATTATATACACCATGCTTTTTTCAATTCAGATACTTTTTTTGCCTCTGCTACCTCCACATCCATTCCATGCATCCACTACCCTCTCTGTAAATACATTTTCCTAAGATTACTCCTGAGTCTATCCCATTTCACTCTCGTCCTATGATCCCTTGTTCTAGAGCCTCCTTTCCATTAAAAGAGTTTAGCCTCCTGTGCATGGAAACCTTTGAGATATTTAAATGTTTCTATCATATCTCCCCTATCTTGCCTTTCCTCCATGGTATATATGTTTAGAAGTTTAAAAGTCTGTCCTGATATGCTTTAGAACAAAGACTACTGACTATTCCTTTTGAAGGTGCGGTCTCCAGAATTGTACACTGTATTCCAGATAACTGCACTCTGTTAAGCTTATGCAAATAACTGCACTCTCATGTGCTTATACAAACAACTACACTCATTCAAATAACTGCATTCTCATATACTTATGCAAATAACTGTACTCATATGCAAATAGCTACACTCTGTTAAGCTTATGCAAATAACTGCACTTTCATAAGCATTGATTATGAGTTGTTTAGTGTGCGGTAATATTTTAAAGAGAAGGCCTCTACTCTCTTCGTTACCAATCTCCTCCTCCTCACTATCCATCATCAGCTACAGCTTCAGCAAAAGACTCCTTTTTGTGTCTGGCTCATTAATTTTCTTGCATCTTTTCTCCAAATGGTCTTTCCCCACAACTGCACATTTTTCTACAACAGAACAAATCACAGGCTCTGACATCTCTGTCTGAAAATACCTTCTGAATACCCAGAATACCTTCTGAATTATAAGAAGCATTAGAAACCTTAAAGAATATGGTGTCATGAGCAACAGAATGAGGTACGGATAAGATTTAAGTAAGCTGACCTGCCGCTGAGACCCATGGTTGTCCACAGCAACTCTGGGCATCCACTGAAGATTTCCCCCTGTATTTTAATGAGCAGCAAAGTGCTCTATTAGTGCAATCAGCAAACTTAGATTTGGGGAGGCTAAAATCAAATGGAACATAAAAATACAAAGGGTATTTTTCAGGAAGTCATTCTGCTAGCATAGAGAAGGAGAAAATCTGCCTGTTGGACTTACATCACTTCTCTGCTTTTCATCAGGACTGGCTAGAATCAAGCTTTCTCATTTCAAACCATGCATAAATCACTATGGGGCCCATAGTGAAACATATCTGTCCATGTAAGTTACTGAGATAAGACTTATCTGGCTAACTTATGTGGTATATTATTCAGCAGCACAGCAATGCTGCTGAATATACTTAGCCAGATAAATCTTATCTACAAGTCTAACTTATCTGGTTAACTGGATATGTTCAAATATTTGCACTTATCCGGCTAAGTTAAGTGAATAAGTTGTTCCTCCTCAAAATGTCAGCTTCCCACCCACAAGTTATTTGGCTGTCTATTTAATAAGAGAAGTAATTATCTGGCTTAAGTGTCAACTGCTGCCACTTAGCTGGATAAGTCACTGCTTATCTGTCTAAGCAGAGCTGAGTGTTGGCCTTTGCATTTGTATCTGGCAGAGACCCTGATGTTATGTGAGTGTGTGACCTTAGAGTTCTGCCCTAGATGAGACGGGAAAGGCAGCAGACTGAAGAGATGCATCCTTGTGAGCAAAGAAACGTCTGTTCTAGCAGGGCCTTTTCTGTTGTAGTACATCCATAAATAAGTCAATCAGTAACAGCTTCAATAATTAATTGCTTCAAGCATGCAAGTTAAGTAGGGTTGCCAGCTGGCTCTATATTTTCAGGACAGGTCGATCCAGTCCTGGTTTTATTCCCCTGCATTTATATACCTATAGTCTTGCTTTTCTTAGGGAACTGCAACAGGGAAATCAGAATAAGTCCCAGCAGGCAATGGGGTAAAACCAGGACTGGATCAACCTTTCCTGAAAATCTGGAGCCAGTTGGCAACCCTAAAGACAAGATCCCATTTAATTAAAATTTGTTATTACGCTGAGTAGCCTATTTTAACTGGGTTACTTCTCTTTGTACTTTCTTCCATCTTCAATCAAGAAATGAACTCCCAAGTTAACATTATGAAAAGAGGCAGACTGATCCAAGCTGCAGTATGTGGAAATCAAGTGGATAGGAATGTGGTTTTCATTTTCAGTCTCGTCCTCTCACTTAAGATTGGGAATTTTGGATCAAGAATGACATTGTTCACTCAGGCCTGTTTCACGTTTGGGTTGCTCTCCCCTTCATGCCTCTGAGATGGTGGACTCAATGATGGTGTGTAACAAAATTAGTTCAGGCAGGAAGGGGCTAACACATTTTATTTCACAGGCACAATTGACCAGAAGCAGTAATGCTGCAGATGGGTCCTGCTGCTCACAGTCTCGGTTCTGTGTCGCTCTCCAAAAACGCAGGGCACTTGGGTTTCTCAGGGCTGCATTTTTTCTCTGGCTGGCTTGCTCCAGCTGCTCGTGGCTGCTCCACAGAACACTGGTTGACTTGTGGAGGTGCTCAGGCACGGGCACTGGCGGGCAATGGCTCTTCCTGGGTACAGATGCCTTTCCTGGTCTTGTGGCTGGCTGACCTTGCCAGCATCTTCACCAGGATGTCTCTCCCCTGCCCCTAGCATGGGTTTCCCTATCTAGGGGTCCCTATCTTAGGGAGTCCCAGCCACTCACAAAACTTCAGGATCTCCTGCCTCTGACTTACAACGATAGTTCTTAACTAGGGATGTGAATCGTTTTTCAACGATTAAAATTATCGTCCGATAATGTTTATATCGTCTTAAATCGTTATAGAACACGATACAATAGAAATTCTAACGATTTATCGTTAAAAATCGTTAAATCGTGTTAGTGCGCACTAACTCCCCGTTAGTGCGCACTAACTGAAAATGATACAAATAAACACTTTCCAGGTCACTGAAGGTCAGTTAGGAATGAATATGTGTTCCTATTGGCTGGCTGCCCTCTTATCTATTGATGTTACCAAGGTTACCACTGAGGTGATGGTTGGGGGGATGGGAAATGGAACTGGAAACTAACGAACACCAACAGAAAATTAAACAAAGTGTTCACACTTCCCAGGTCAGTAAAGGTCACTTAGGAATGAATATGTATGTATGTATTCCTATTGGCTGGCTGTGCTCTTATCTATTGATGTTACCAAGGCTAATACTGAGGTAATGGTTGGGGGGATGTGAAATGGAAACAGTTGGAAGCTTGACAAAAAAAGTAATGTAATGATCAGCACTCACGTGACTAGAACTTGTTTGTTTATTATTTTTGTTAGCAGGCACCTGAAATGCTAGTGCATGTTGAATTTGCCAATCACTGTGCATTTTAGAAAGGTGGTCCTGGCTGGAACTGTACACAGTTCAAATATATGTAATTGATTGTTGGTAAGTGTATTTTTTAAGTAGCCACACTGGCACAAGTATGTTTACTTTTCCTCCTACTTAACTCACTAGCTCAGCTTTGTAAGAAGGGCTTCTCTGCTTGTGTGTTGTTTTTGTTTGGTGTGAGGAGAGCAGAAACATCAGATCTTTATTCAATCTACTACAGTCATCTCTTACAGTGCCCTATCCCTATTAATACCAGGAGTGTTGTGATCTTCCTGCACACAGTGCCCTAACCCTGATACCAGTCTGAGACAGCTCCCTCCCTGCATTACTAGTGAGAGGCTGGCTTCACAGACAGGGGGGAGCTGCCTGACCCTCACTCCTGACTTCCCCCATGTCCCAGCTAGTGAATGGTGTGTGGGTGAGGGGGGGGGAGGATGGTGAAGTCTGAGACAGCTCCCTCCCTGCATTACTAGTGAGAGGCTGGCTTCACAGACAGGGGGGAGCTGCCTGACCCTCACTCCTGACTTCCCCCATGTCCCAGCCAGTGAATGGTGTGTGGGTGAGGGGGGGGGGAGGATGGTGAAGTCTGAGACAGCTCCCTCCCTGCATTACTAGTGAGAGGCTGGCTTCACAGACAGGGGGGAGCTGCCTGACCCTCACTCCTGACTTCCCCCATGTCCCAGCTAGTGAATGGTGTGTGGGTGAGGGGGGGGGGGGGAGGATGGTGAAGTCTGAGACAGCTCCCTCCCTGCATTACTAGTGAGAGGCTGGCTTCACAGACAGGGGGGAGCTGCCTGACCCTCACTCCTGACTTCCCCCATGTCCCAGCTAGTGAATGGTGTGTGGGTGAGGGGGGGGGGGAGGATGGTGAAGTCTGAGACAGCTCCCTCCCTGCATTACTAGTGAGAGGCTGGCTTCACAGACAGGGGGGAGCTGCCTGACCCTCACTCCTCCGGGGTATTGTGATCTTCCTGCACACAGTACCCTATCCCTGATACCAGGGGTGTTGTGATCTTCCTGCATGCAGTGCCCTATCCCTATTAATACCAGGAGTGTTGTGATCTTCCTGCATGCAGTGCCCTATCCCTATTAATACCAGGAGTGTTGTGATCTTCCTGCATGCAGTGCCCTATCCCTGATACCGGGATGTGTGCAAGAAGATCACAACACCCCCGGTATCAGGAATAGGGCACTGTGTGCAGGAAGATCACAACACCCCCAGTATCAGGAATAGGGCACTGTGTGCAGGAAGATCACAACACCCCTGGTATTAGGGATAGGGCACTGTGTGCAGGAAGATCACAACACTCCTGGTATTAATAGGGATAGGGCACTGTGTGCAGGAAGATCACAATACCCCTGGTATCAGGGTTAGGGCACAAGTTCTAGTCACATTGACTGATCACATTACTTGTTTTGTCAAGCTACCAACTGTTTCCATTTCCCATCCCCCATATACTGTCAGTAGGAAACTTGGTAACATGAATAAATAAGAGGGCAGCCAATAGGAATACATATTCATTCCTAAACTGACCTTAACTGACCTGAAAAGTGTCAAATTGTATCATTTTCAGTTAGTGCGCACTAACTCCCAGTTAGTGCGCACTAACTCCCGTTAGTGCGCACTAATCGGAAAAAACGATTTTTAACGATTTTTTAACTAAAAAATCGTGCCTAAGACGATTTTCTTGCCCTGCCACACGATTTCTATCGTTAAGACGATATGGAAAACGATTCACATCCCTATTCTTAACCACCTCTACATACACAATAAACCTATCACTCAACCCTTAAAGTCAGCACATTTATGGGTGAATTTTCAAAGGAGTTATGCCCATAAAATTAGCATATGCGCATCTAATTAACTTGTTCAGGATGTAAGAGCATTTTATGGATTACTGAGGCAACTTTGCTTGGTATGCGCCAGAAGATACAAAGCCAATGCAAATTGTAAAGGGCTGGTATGATTTGCTGCCTTGTGCTTACCACAGAATGCAGATGGGACGCAGCATTTTTGCTCAGTCTGAAGAGGTCATAAAGTCAAGATGGAGAGTCCTGGGTAAAGTACGTTACAATAATCAAAACTGGTGAACATTATAGCTTGCAATACTATCCTGAAATTGTGGGTATCAAATATTTATTTTCTATGCCGTCACTAAGATATACCATTGTAATGGTTTACAAGACATAAAAGTAACTAACAGCAAATATAATCCAGACAATTTTTAAATAAATAACATTTTAAAATAACTAAAATTTAAAACAAACACTAGGACCTAAAATATATCATTATATTCAAATAAAATTGCTAAAAAATATCAGTAACTTAAATACTAAAATACACACCAATAATGCACAAAGGCCTTAAAAGCATAAAATAGATTTTAAAAAAGGTAATAAAATAGGTAATAACAGATCTCTTTTTTCACTCCGTTATATGCCATGCTAAATAGCCAGCTTTTAAGATCATGTTTAAACCTTTTAAAATCAGCTTCAAGCCTCAGTTCCTTTGGTAATGTATTCCAGATTTTTGGTCCTGCTAGAGATAACCCTAACTTGATTCAAACATGCTGACTGGACTGAAGGTAAAGAGAGGAGGCCCTTATTGGCAGACCACAAATTTCTTTGTGGAACGTGAAGCCTGATGGGGGGGTATTTAGCCAGTCTATTTGCTCCCCATATATAAGCTTGTGAAGAATGCATAATGTTTTAAATTTAATTTGTGATTCGATGGGTAGCCAACGTAGTTCAATTAGGATAGTGGTGATGTGATCCCTCTTTCTGCTGCCAGTTAGGATTCTTGCCGCAGCATTTTGCAGGACTTGTAAAGGGCGTATGGATGATGCTGGAAGGGCTAAGAGGAGGGAGTTACAGTAGTCTGTACTTGCGAAAATTAATGTTTGTAGGACTGTGCGAAAATCATTTTGTGATAGTAAAGGTTTGAGTCGTTTCAGTAGCATTAGTTTAGCATAACCTTTTCTTACTTTCATTGCTATGTTCTGGATTAATTATTACTAAGTCTCTAATATCTTCTGCCATTGTGAAAGTGGTATTATCTCGAGTTGTTATTAAACTTGAACCTCTGGGGGTCATTTTCCTTTCTAAAAGAATGATTTCGGTTTTGTCAATGTTCAGTACTAGCTTCATTTATGTGAGTAATTGCCTAATCACTTTAAGATACATTGCCATACGTCTTTCCTATTGTATCCTGGATCGGTAACAGAATTTGGATATCGAAGTATAGGTAGTAGTTTAACCAGAGTCCAGATAGTAGATGGCATAATGGCAACTTATAGATGTTGAATAATGAGGCTGATAAAGCTGATCCCTGGGGCTCACCAATATTAAGTTTTATTTTATCAGATGTAGTGTTATTAATTTGGACTTGATAAAACTGTTTATTCAAGTAAGATGTGAACCATTTTAATGTGTTCTCAGTAAGTCCTATCTCTGATAGTCTTTGAAGTAAAATCACATGGTTTACAATGTTGAAAGCTGCCGAAAGATCAAGTAAAATCAATAAATATGATTAAGTAGAGGTTTCAGGTTTCTAATTCTGTAAAAAACCAAACAAAAAACCCCCCCAAATAACAATCTTTGGGCCTTATTTTCTAAACGGATCGCACGCGATAAGGGATGTTTCTCACGCGAAATGTCCCTTATCACGTGCGATACCAAAATGAGGGCGGAGTCAGCCCCGGAAGAGGAGGAGTCGGGGCGTCACCGGGGCCGACTCTGCGAAGATGCCGCGGACGACAAAAAGGTAAGGCCCTTTTTCGCGTCCGAGTTCGTGCCCAATAGCTACACCTTCTATGGTGGCGCTATTGGGTGCGAAACCGGCAGCGATCGCACCGCGACGGTGCGATCGCTGCCGGCTAGCACAGGCCCGCCCCCCGTTTCAGCCCCCTGCCCCTCATTCCCTAAAGTATCGCAGGCCTGCGATACTTTAGAAAATGAGGACCTTTGTGACAAAATTAATTTGTGCTTTTATAGAGAGACTGGAATCAATTATAACCCCTAGAATTTTGCCTTGGACTACAAGGGAAATTTGTCTTTCTTGAAAAATGAAGTAAGAAGGTTTATCAGGAGAAGGTATTGATTCTAATATCACTATCTCAGTATTTTCCACATTTAGCATGAGCTTGCTCTGGTGTGGGCCCACTTTTCCTGAGATGAGACAGAGAGATACCATCTGAACTGATTCTATCCAAGTCGACATAAGCAGAAAAAAGAATTGCACATCCTCAGTGTAGACCCAATACTGAACACCAAAACAGGCAAGCAGTTTGCAGAGAGGGGCCGGGTAAACCTGGCTCTAGGGGTGTGCATTCGGATTGACCGCATTAGTAAAACGCAACTCATATTTTTTTTTTACTTAAAAAATTGATTCGACATAAACGATCGGATTTCCCACATATCGAACATAGATATGTTCGATATGTGGGAAATCGCGATTGTTGAGCCAAAATAAAAATATAAACCCCCTCACCCTCCTTAATCCCCCCCCCCGACTTACCACAACTCCCTGGTGATGGAGCGAGGAGTGAGGACGCCATTTCTGCAATCCTTGGCGAGAAGCATGTGACGTCGGCGGCACGTCGAGTGATGCCGGCGTCACGTGATTCCCGGCTTGTTCGCGCCGGACGGCTCGTTCGGCCCAAAAAGAACTTTTGGCCAGCTTGGGGGGGCCTCCTGACCCCCCCAAGCTGGCCAAAAGTTCTTTTTGGGCCGAACGAGCCGTCCGGCGCGAACGAGCCGGGAATCACGTGACGCCGGCGTCACGTGATTCCCGGCAAGTTCGCGCCGGACGGCTCGTTCGGCCCAAAAAGAACTTTTGGCCAGCTTGGGGGGGCCTCCTGACCCCCTCAAGCTGGCCGGCTCGTTCGCGCCGGACGGCTCGTTCGGCCCAAAAAGAACTTTTGGCCAGCTTGGGGGGGTCAGGAGGCCCCCCCAAGCTGGCCAAAAAGTTCTTTTTGGGCCGAACGAGCCGTCCGGCGCGAACGAGCCGGGAATCACTTGACGCCGCGTCACTCGACGTGCCACCGACGTCACATGCTTCTCGCCAAGGATTGCAGAAATGACGTCCTCACTCCTCGCTCGATCACCAGGGAGTTGTGGTAAGTCTGGGGGGGGGATTAAGGAGGGTGAGGGGGTTTAAATTTTTTTTTTGCACATATGTACATATACCCAACTCATTGGATTTTTTTTATGTCCATATTGGCCGCAAGTGGGACCCCCTTTCGGACATAAAAAATATGAACATAAAATTTTGCTCTGCACATCCCTACCTGGCTCAGATTTTTTGCAACTCATTTTTGGTGGTCTCAGTCAGGGCTGGTCCTAGCCTTTTTGCTGCCCTTTGTGAATAATTACTGTGCTGCTCCCCCCCCCCCCCCCCCACCCCAATCCATTCAGTCTCCATCCCGAGCTCATAAAAAAAAAAGCCCAGCTCCCTCCAGCCTCATCCTCAGAGCCCATGGTCAAGGAAAGGGTCTAGGCAAACCTTACAGCCTTGCACACGTGCCCCCTCCCACTCCTACACCCTCAACAGATGCACCCAATTCAATTATGCATTTTTTACAGATTTTACATGAAAAAGAACATTCAAAAGTAGTCTTCTGAGGGAAAAATATCACTTACAACATGCATATTGTATTTACAAGCACTGCTGTGGTGCTGAGCAGAAACCTCTGCAAAAAAGACACTTGGAACTCCTATGGAATTAGACTTTTTATAATGTGTGTTGGGTGTGGGCTTGGCACTCAGAAAGCCATAAATAAACAGAATTACCATTATAATATTGTAAACCTCTCATACCAAAACAATCCTAACTGCCAGCACTCAAACTGTAACAACCTTATCTATTGAAAGGCAGCATTGCACATATCACACCAAACCCTAGAACATCAATATGCCACATATTAGGAAAACAAAACAAATGAATATGGTTTTACTATTATGATTGATGTTTTATATTTCTTGATTTTATTATTTAATGTTTTATGAAGAATGGTACTGTCTCTGTTTTTCCATTGTTGCTCTGCATATAGAGGCTGGCTTGTTGTGGGTTCTAGTTGAGTTCTTCTCAGCATGTTTCTATTTACACTTTCTGGTCTCTTTATTTTGCATTTGGTCAGGATCCGTCTGCGTTTTGCAGCCTTCTGTAGATTTTTACACAGATACTATGTGCCAGCAAATTACCTCACTTCAGTCACATATGAAAAACACAGATGGATCCTGACCATATACAGAATAAAGAGACCAGAAAGTATAAATAGAAACTTGCTAAGAAGTAGGGATGTGCAGAGGGACGCCATACGTTGCATTCGGGATTCAGATTCATCGGGGGCGGATACGTTGCATTCGGCCGTATGGCGCCCTGATTCGTTAATACATCCATTTTGATTCGTTCCCCCGCTAAAATTAAATTAACTACAAACCCCCACCCTCCTGATCCCCCCCCCCCCCCCCAAGACTCCCTGGTGGTCCAGCGGGGGGTCCAGGAGCCATCCCCTGCACTCACACCCTCGGTGCTGGTTTCAAAATAGCGCCGATAGCCTTTGACCTACTATGCCACAGAGGCTACCAATGCTATTGGTCAGCCCCTGTCACATGGCCATTGGCACCATCTTGTGCTCCTACCATGTGACAGGGGCTGACCAATGGCACCGGTAGCCCCTGTGACATAGTATGGGCAAAGGCTATCGGCAACATTTTGATTACTGGTAGCCGACGGTCTGAGTGCAGGAGGTCGCTCCCAGATCCCCGCTGGACCACCAGGGACTTTTGGCAAGTCTCGGGGGACCCTCCTGACCCTCACAAGACTTGCCAAAAGTCCAGCGGGGGTCCGGGAGCGACCTCCTGCACTCCAGCCGTTGGATGCCAGTACTCAAAATGGCGCTGATCGCCTGCCAGTATTCAAAATGGCGCCGATCGCCTTTGCCCTCACTATGTCACAGGGGCCGACGGTCGGCCCCTGTGACATAGTGAGGGCAAAAGCGATCGGCGCCATTTTGAGTACTGGCATCCGACGGCCAGAGTGCAGGAGGTCGCTCCCGGACCCCTGATGGACTTTTGGC
Organism: Rhinatrema bivittatum; assembly: GCF_901001135.1. Taxonomy (NCBI): domain Eukaryota; kingdom Metazoa; phylum Chordata; class Amphibia; order Gymnophiona; family Rhinatrematidae; genus Rhinatrema; species Rhinatrema bivittatum. Next base: position 465,203,214 of record NC_042618.1, on the reverse strand, counting down.
AAGTCTTGTGGGGTTCAGAAGGGTCCCCCAAGACTTGCCAAAAGTCCCTGGTGGTCCAGCGGGTGTCCAGGAGCAACCTCCTGCACTCGGACTGTCGGCTGCCAGTAATCAAAATGGCGGCGATAGCCTTTGCCCATACTATGTCACAGGGGCTACCGGTGCCATTGGTCAGCCCCTGTCACATGGTAGGAGCATAAGATGGCGCCGATGGCCATGTGACAGGAGCTGACCAATGGCACCGGTAGCCCCTGTGACATAGTAGGTCAAAGGCTATCGGCACCATTTTGAAACCAGCACCGAGGGTGTGAGTGCAGGGGATGGCTCCCGGACTCCCCGCTGGACCACCAGGGAGTTTTGGTAAGTCTTGGGGGGGGGTCAGGAGGGTGGGGGGTTTGTTTAAATTGGTTTCTTTAGGCGGCCGAATATTTCGGCGAAGATTCGTGTATTCGTGGGGAATCGCGATACGTTTCGCTTCCCCACGAATACAACAAATATGGCCACATCCGTTGAGGATTGTCAATACGTAGGGACTGAATGCACACCCCTACTGAGAAGAACTGAACTGTAACCCACAACATGCCAACCTCTATATGCAAGAGCCACAATGGAAAAATAGAAACATTTCCATTCTTCATAAAACATTAAATAATAATATCAAGAAATATAAAACATCAATTATAATAATAAAACCATATTCAAAAAAAGAATAAATATTTCAAACCAGTTAATAAATAGAATATGCAAAATTTCCAAAACACCAATAAAATATTTCAAAACAGCAGGCACATTAAACACCAAGCAATAATTAAAACAAATAAGGATTAAAAAATCCCTCACTTTTTATTTTCAGAGGCACTGAGATTATTGTGGATTAATGGGGGAGAGGAAGGGAAGACTCACACACATACAAACACACATACACACACACATCCCAGGCAGGCTTCCATTTATTCACACACACGTACACACATACACACACACAACTTAGGAAGACTCTCATTCACACATAAACACACACAACCCAGGGAGGCTCCAATTAACATACACACACAAAACCCAAGCAGGCTTCCATTCATACACACACCGCTTAGGCAGGCCCCCATTCACACACACACATACACACATACACACACACACACACACACACACACATACAAATGAAGATAGGCTTCCTCTCTCATAGACCCATGCAGATAGGCTTCCTCACTCTCTCTCTCACACACATGCACACACATATACAGGCAGGCTCCCATTTACATACATAAAAAATCGTTAAAAATCGTTTTTTCCGATTAGTACGCACTAACTCGCACTAACTGGGAGTTAGTGCGCACTAACTGAAAATGATACAATTTGACACTTTTCAGGTCAGTTAAGGTCAGTTTAGGAATGAATATGTATTCCTATTGGCTGCCCTCTTATTTATTCATGTTACCAAGCTTCCCACTGACAGTATATGGGGGATGGGAAATGGAAACAGTTGGTAGCTTGACAAAACAAGTAATGTGATCAGTCAATGTGACTAGAACTTGTGCCCTAACCCTGATACCAGGGGTATTGTGATCTTCCTGCACACAGTGCCCTATCCCTATTAATACCAGGAGTGTTGTGATCTTCCTGCACACAGTGCCCTAACCCTGGCACCAGGGGTGTTGTGATCTTCCTGCACACAGTGCCCTATCCTATACCAGGAGTGTTGTGATCTTCCTGCACACAGTGCCCTAACCCTGGCACCAGGGGTGTTGATCTTCCTGCACACAGTGCCCTATCCTATACCAGGAGTGTTGTGATCTTCCTGCACACAGTGCCCTAACCCTGGCACCAGGGGTGTTGTGATCTTCCTGCACACAGTGCCCTGTCCCTATTAATACCAGGAGTGTTGTGATCTTCCTGCACACAGTGCCCTAACCCTGGCACCAGGGGTGTTGTGATCTTCCTGCACACAGTGCCCTATCCCTATTAATACCAGGAGTGTTGTGATCTTCCTGCACACAGTGCCCTAACCCTGACACCAGGGGTGTTGTGATCTTCCTGCACACAGTGCCCTATCCCTGGCACCAGGGGTGTTGTGATCTTCATGTACACAGTGCCCTATCCCTATTAATACCAGGAGTGTTGTGATCTTCCTGCACACAGTGCCCTATCCCTAATACCAGGGGTGTTGTGATCTTCCTGCACACAGTGCCCTAACCCTAATACCAGGGGTGTTGTGATCTTCCTGCACACAGTGCCCTAACCCTGACACCAGGGGTGTTGTGATCTTCCTGCACACAGTGCCCTATCCCTGGCACCAGGGGTGTTGTGATCTTCATGTACACAGTGCCCTATCCCTATTAATACCAGGAGTGTTGTGATCTTCCTGCACACAGTGCCCTATCCCTAATACCAGGGGTGTTGTGATCTTCCTGCACACAGTGCCCTATTCCTGATACCGGGGGTGTTGGGATCTTCTTGCACACATCCCGGTATCAGGGATAGGGCACTGCATGCAGGAAGATCACAACACTCCTGGTATCAGGAATAAAGCACTGTGTGCAGGAAGATCACAACACCCCTGGTATTAGGGATAGGGCACTGCGTGCAGGAAGATCACAACACCCCTGGTATTAGGGATAGGGCACTGCGTGCAGGAAGATCACAACACTCCTGGTATTAATAGGGATAGGGCACTGTGTGCAGGAAGATCACAACACCCCTGGTATTAGGGATAGGGCACTGCGTGCAGGAAGATCACAACACTCCTGGTATTAATAGGGATAGGGCACTGCATGCAGGAAGATCACAACACCCCTGGTATCAGGGATAGGGCACTGTGTGCAGGAAGCTCACAATACCCCGGAGGAGTGAGGGTCAGGCAGCTCCCCCCTGTCTGTGAAGCCAGCCTCTCACTAGTAATGCAGGGAGGGAGCTGTCTCAGACTTCACCATCCTCCCCCCCCCCCCCCCTCACCCACACACCATTCACTGGCTGGGACATGGGGGAAGTCAGGAGTGAGGGTCAGGCAGCTCCCCCCTGTCTGTGAAGCCAGCCTCTCACTAGTAATGCAGGGAGGGAGCTGTCTCAGACTTCACCATCCTCCCCCCTCCCCCCTCACCCACACACCATTCACTAGCTGGGACATGGGGGAAGTCAGGAGTGAGGGTCAGGCAGCTCCCCCCTGTCTGTGAAGCCAGCCTCTCACTAGTAATGCAGGGAGGGAGCTGTCTCAGACTTCACCATCCTCCCCCCCCCCTCACCCACACACCATTCACTAGCTGGGACATGGGGGAAGTCAGGAGTGAGGGTCAGGCAGCTCCCCCCTGTCTGTGAAGCCAGCCTCTCACTAGTAATGCAGGGAGGGAGCTGTCTCAGACTTCACCATCCTCCCCCCCCCCCCCCCTCACCCACACACCATTCACTAGCTGGGACATGGGGGAAGTCAGGAGTGAGGGTCAGGCAGCTCCCCCCTGTCTGTGAAGCCAGCCTCTCACTAGTAATGCAGGGAGGGAGCTGTCTCAGACTTCACCATCCTCCCCCCCCCCCCCCTCACCCACACACCATTCACTAGCTGGGACATGGGGGAAGTCAGGAGTGAGGGTCAGGCAGCTCCCCCCTGTCTGTGAAGCCAGCATCTCACTAGTAATGCAGGGAGGGAGCTGTCTCAGACTTCACCATCCTCCCCCACCCCCCCTCACCCACACACCATTCACTAGCTGGGACATGGGGGAAGTCAGGAGTGAGGGTCAGGCAGCTCCCCCCTGTCTGTGAAGCCAGCCTCTCACTAGTAATGCAGGGAGGGAGCTGTCTCAGACTTCACCATCCTCCCCCCCCCCCCCTCACCCACACACCATTCACTAGCTGGGACATGGGGGAAGTCAGGAGTGAGGGTCAGGCAGCTCCCCCCTGTCTGTGAAGCCAGCCTCTCACTAGTAATGCAGGGAGGGAGCTGTCTCAGACTTCACCATCCTCCCCCCCCCCTCACCCACACACCATTCACTAGCTGGGACATGGGGGAAGTCAGGAGTGAGGGTCAGGCAGCTCCCCCCTGTCTGTGAAGCCAGCCTCTCACTAGTAATGCAGGGAGGGAGCTGTCTCAGACTTCACCATCCTCCCCCCCCCCCTCACTCACACACAATTCACTAGCTGGGACATGGGGGAAGTCAGGAGTGAGGGTCAGGCAGCTCCCCCCTGTCTGTGAAGCCAGCCTCTCACTAGTAATGCAGGGACGGAGCTGTCTCAGACTTCACCATCCTCCCCCCCCCCCCCCTCACCCACACACCATTCACTATCTGGGACATGGGGGAAGTCAGGAGTGAGGGTCAGGCAGCTCCCCCCTGTCTGTGAAGCCAGCCTCTCACTAGTAATGCAGGGAGGGAGCTGTCTCAGACTGGTATCAGGGATAGGGCACTGAGTGCAGGAAGATCACAACACCCCTGGTATCAGGAATAGGGCACAGGTTCTAGTCATATTGACTGATCACATTACTTTTTTTGTCAACTACCAACAGTTTTCATTTCCCATCCCCCCAACCATCACCTCAGTTGGAACCTTGGTAACATCAATAGATAAGAGGGCAGCCAGCCAATAGGAATACATATTCATTCCTAACTGACCTTTACTGACCTGGATAGTGTCAATAATTTGTATCATTTTCTGTTAGTGTTCCTGAGTTTCCATTTCCATTTCCCATCCCCCCAACCATCACCTCAGTGGGAACCTGGTTAACATCAATAGCTAAGAGGGCAGCCAGCCAATAGGAACACATATTCATTCCTAACTGACCTTTACTGACCTGGAAAGTGTCAATTTGTATCATTTTCAGTTAGTGCGCACTAACTCGAGTTAGTGCGCACTAACTCGGAGTTAGTGCGCACTAACATGATTTAACGATTTTTAACGATAAATCGTTAGAATTTCTATTGTATCGTGTTCTATAACGATTTAAGACGATATTAAAATTATCGGACGATAATTTTAATCGTTAAAAAACGATTCACATCCCTACCTGCTCCTGCCATCCCCAGGTGAGCTGAAGTGAGCAAAGTCATGGTATGCACACCCAATCACACTGGTCCTGGCCTCTGTGGTTACCAACGTTTGCTGGTAGTCACATTTACAATGTTTCCTAAAATACTCCCTGCCCTTGATCCCCTTTCACTCTCCCCATCTCACTTCGCTCCCTTACTTCTTCTCTTTCTATCCCTTCTCTTCCCTGTCTCTCTTAACCTTCCCGCTCTTCCTTCCCTTGCTTTCCAGCCACTTCTCTCTCTCTCTCTCATCCTCCCATTGCTCTCCTTCTCCTACTTTGCTCTTTAAACAGGAGCCAAGAATTTCTGTGGTGCTGTTTCTCCAGCTGGCCCTAGCTCGAGCTGTTTTTTTCCTCCTTCCAGCACTGTGAGCTCTCACTCTGAGTGAGCAGGACCCACTCTCCTTTAAATGCTCTTTCATTTTTTTCAGCCTCTGCAAGAGCACACCATGTCATTCCTGTTCTTCCTGTCCGTGCAGGACCCATACTTCTTGCCGTGATGTTCCTCCTGCGGATCCCATCTGATCTGGCCTTTCATGACGGCGGCTGGCAAAAAATTCCTTTGGCCGCATTTGCGAAACATTGAACTGATTTATTACTGTAATAGGAATGGAAGAGCAGACTAAAAGCCCACAGCAGACTTTATCTCAGCAACAGTACCAGCACTGCAAGTGCAGAAATATTAAGAGCAGTATCTCATAGAAACATAGAAACATAGAAATGACGGCAGAAGAAGAGCAAACGGCCCATCCATTCTGCCCAGCAAGCTTCACACATTTTTTTCTCATACTTATCTGTTTCTCTTAGCTCTTTGGTTCTGTTTCCCTTCCAACCCCGCCATTAATGTAGAGAGCAGTGATGGAGCTGCATCCGAGTGAAATATCAAGCTTGATTAGTTAGGGGTAGTAGGGGTAGTAACCGCCGCAATAAGCAAGCTACACCCATGCTTATTTGTTTTACCCAGACTATGTTATTCAGCCCTTATTGGTTGTTTTTCTTCTCCCCTGCCATTGAAGCAGGGAGCTATGCTGGATATGCGTGAAGTATCAGTTTTTCTTCTCCCCTGCCGTTGAAGCAGAGAGCTATGCTGGATATGCGTGAAGTATCAGTTTTTCTTCTCCCCTGCCGTTGAAGCAGAGAGCTATGCTGGATATGCGTGAAGTATCAGTTTTTCTTCTCCCCTGCCGTTGAAGCAGAGAGCTATGTTGGATATGCGTGAAGTATCAGTTTTTCTTCTCCCCTGCCGTTGAAGCAGAGAGCTATGCTGGATATGCGTGAAGTATCAGTTTTTCTTCTCCCCTGCCGTTGAAGCAGAGAGCTGTGCTGGATATGCGTGAAGTATCAGTTTTTCTTCTCCCCTGCCGTTGAAGCAGAGAGCTATGCTGGATATGCGTGAAGTATCAGTTTTTCTTCTCCCCTGCCGTTGAAGCAGAGAGCTATGCTGGATATGCGTGAAGTATCAGTTTTTCTTCTCCCTTGCCGTTGAAGCAGAGAGCTATGCTGGATATGCGTGAAGTATCAGTTTTTCTTCTCCCCTGCCGTTGAAAGTGAAGTATCAGGCTTATTTGGTTTGGGGTAGTAACCGCCGTAACAAGCCAGCTACTCCCCGCTTTGTGAGTGCAAATCCTTTTTTCTACATTTCCTCTTGCTGTTGAAGCTTAGAGCGATGTTGGAGTCACAGTAAGCATGTGTATGTTTATTGAATAAGGGTATTATCTCCAGGCAGTAGCCGTCATTCTGGCGAGCCACCCACTCTTCATTGACGGCCTCTTGACTTTATGGATCCACAGTGTTTATCCCACGCCCCTTTGAAGTCCTTCACAGTTCTGGTCTTCACCACTTCTTCCGGAAGGGCATTCCAGGCATCCACCACCCTCTCCGTGAAGAAATACTTCCTGACATTGGTTCTGAATCTTCCTCCCTGGAGCTTCAAATCGTGACCCCTGGTTCTGCTGATTTTTTTCCTATGGAAAAGGTTTGTCGTTGTCTTTGGATCATTAAAACCTTTCAATCTCTAGTTTTAAATAATCGGAAGCTCTGTGGTGATGTAGACAATAAATTCTCTTTTCCAGCAAAGTCAGGTTTGGGTGTTTGCATCTCTGCTTTATTCCTGTGCCTGAGTGTCCAGTGAACTTAGAGTCCAACTATGAAAATTATCTGTGGTACATTATTTGCACATGAAAGTGAGAACATCAGAGATTTATCCTAGTATTTTATAAACTGTGTCGTAAAGTCGCAGTGTATAAAATAACACCTATTTCTGCCCCTAAAGTATGTGCATATGGTTCAGTATACACATACATTTGTAATTCAGGACCACATAAGAACATAAGGTTGTAAGACCAAGGGTCCATCAAGCTGATTTGTTTTAAATGTGCTACCTACTAACTTCATGGAGTGTCCCTCTAGTCCTCCTATTATCTGAAAGAGTAAATATCCAATTCACATTTACCCGTTCAAGTCCTTTCATGATTTTGTAGACCTCTATCATATCTCCCCTCAGCCATCTTTTCTTCAAGCTGAATAGCCCTAACCTCTTTAGTCTTTCCTTATAGGGGAGCCATTCCATGCCTTTAGCATTTTGGTTGCCCTTCTCTATACCTTCTTTAGTGCAACACTGTAATATTTCTCTACCCATTATAAAATTATGCCCATTTATTTCACACACATAATAATAATAATAACAATGCACACATAAGAATCCAAAATTTAACATGGAAGAAGGTAGTTTATAAAGTATACATGTGCTCACTTCAGGAAAACCGTGCATGCATGCTTGGAATGTTCAGTTCTGCGCTACCTCCACCAGTTCACCCAGACCTTTCCAGGTTGCCTAGATCCTCCAGCACCTCATCCTGAACCCTCACCAGTTCACACAGAGTTTCTAGCCAAAAAAACCGCAGGCAAAAGGCAAGGGTGATTTCAATTGCACGAGTCAAATACCAGGTGTCAAAGGGTATGGGCAAGTTTGGTAACGTATGCGCATATAAGGGCGAATTTCAAAAGCCCTGCATGCTCCGAAGCCCGAAGATATCTGAGTATGTGGGGCTGGCACGAGCCGAGCGGATTTTAAAAGTTGCCTGAATACACGCGTATCTGCTGGTATGCGCACAAATGGAAAAGTCGAAAAAATGGGCGGGGCTTGGGCATGGACTGGGCGGGGCATGGGCAGGACATGGGACTTTAACCTGAAATGTGCGCGTATTCATGCCCACAAGTGTGCGCTGGGGTCCCCTACCGCATAACTTTACTACTGCTGGAGATGTCACGTAAGTAACAAAATACAAAATCTAGGCTAGTCGGTGGGACTAGTTTTAAAGATTGGGACTAACCGGAAAAGAGAGACTATTAAACTAGTGGGGTTGGGAAGTCCTATCACTTAACTGGGCAAACTGGGAATGAACTGGGAAAATTTCCTATGGCGTCAGTATGCGAGGGGGGCGGGCCCGGGGGTGTGGTTTCGGCCCGGGGTGGTCCGGGGGCGTGGCCGCACCCTCCGGAACCGCTCCCAGGTCGCGTCGCGGCCCGCTGGCGCGCGGGGATTTACTTCTCCCTCTGGTCATTACCTGCCCTCATTACTATTGGGCTGATACAGTAAAATTGCGGGAGAGCGGGAGAGGGGGCGAGCGGCCGCTCTCCCAGCGTGCGCACAGGCCACTCTCCTGAGCGCGTGATTCAGTATTTTAATTTATTAAAATTAGGGCCGGCGGTAAAAAGAGGCGCTAGGGACAGGAGCGACGGCTGTCAGCGGGTTTGACAGCCGACGCTCAATTTTGCCGGCGTCGGTTCTCAAGCCCGCTAACAGCCACGGGTTCGGAAACTGGACGCCAGCAAAATTGAGCATCCGGTTTTCGACCCACGAGCCACGGGCCCGTTTTAATTTTTTTTTTACTTTTTTTTAACTTTGGGGGCCTTCGATTTAATATCGCCATGATATTAAGTCGGAGGGTGCACAGAAAAGCAGTTTTTACTGCTTTTCTGTGCACTTCCCCGGCGCCGGCCGAAATTAACGCCTTTCTTTGGGTAGGCGCTAATTTCTTAAAGTAAAATGTGCGGCTTGGCCCCACATTTTACTTACTGTATCGCGCGGGAATACTTAATAGAGCCATCAACATGCATTTGCATGTTGCAGGCGCTATTAGGTTCTGGGGGGGGGTTGGACGTGCATTTTGGACGGGCTATTACCCCTTACTGAATAAGGGGTAAAGCTAGCGCGTCCAAATGCCGGCTAACAGTACGTTCTGTCGGAGCGCACTGTACTGTATTGGCCCGTATGTTAGTATGAATGTTAAGCACTGGTTTATTAGTCACTCCTGGTTCTAGTTCTGTTTGATATTTCTATAAGTGATACTGCAGAGCCACAGGTAGGAAAAGGAGAACCAGAACAGAGTGACAGCAGGGACACAACGTGCCGGTGCCTCTCTGGCCTGATGCTCTGGGCAGGGTACCTTTTCCCCATCCCTTCCAATGGCCCTGACCTCAGAGTCCCAAAACTCCACAACAGCGCAGTAACAAGAGCCCGAGGAATACTAGAATTGCTTAGGGAAAGGCATTATCAGCCTTAACAACTTCCTGGGCAGACTGGGTGGACCCTTTGGGTCTTTATCTGTCATCATATACTATGTTAGCATGTTACTGTCAGTCTGACCTCTGTGGTGGTTCAGATCAATGGGTTCACTACTAAAGAAAAGGATAGTGGGATATCGCATTCAGCAGGTAGCGGGATGGAAAAAAAAAATAAAATCACATTTTTACCAAAGGAAGATCATGTCAAACAAATCTGATCCATTTCTTTGACTGCATGATCAAAGAATCAGGTCGGGGGTGAGTGCGGGATGGATGTGGCATACTTGGCTTGCAGTATGACCTTTGACATTGCTCCACAAAGGAGGCTCATGAATAAGCTGAGCTGCCCGGGGGTGGGTCAGGAGGGGGTAAACTTTGTTAGAAACTCAAGAGAGAATTAACAAAGGCTTATGAAAAATGGGGTGAAGTGCCTTAGGCATGAGTCCTGCCTCTGTTCTGTTTGATGTTTTCATGAGTGATATTGCAGAGGCACAGATAGGAAAAAGGATTTCTGTTTACAGATGATATAGAGATCTGCAGCAGGGACACAATGTGCCAGTGCCTCTCTGGCCTGATGCTCTGGGCGGGTACCTTTTCCCCATCATTTCAAATGACCCTGATTTCAAGGTACCAAAACGGTACGATGCAGCCTGAGGAACACCTGGGAGCTTAGGGAGAGATATTATAAGCTAGAATAATCAAATACCTGTATATTTCTTTTTTGGCCTAATTTTTATATAAACATGACCTTTTTTATATATACATTAGTAGTTATTTTATTTTTTTAAACTAGACAATCTAATCTTATTTTCCTTTTCCTTTCCTTGAATTCTGTTGACTTTAAACAGCCACCCTGGTTTCCTCTGGAAGCTGACTTCTATTGTCTGCATCCTTAGTTTCCTGTTACTTTTTCTGCTCTGTATGAAAAGGAAAGAGGGGAATACAAGTTTTATTGAAACAGATGGTGGGTTAGATAATAATCACAAGCTGAATTGTTACTTAGCCAATTGTCAAAGATATATGCCAGTGCTCATCAACTAATCATAGATGAACATAAGAAATTGCAAAAAAAACCCAAAACAACCTGTTAGTCTTTCAAAATAATGAATGCTTGACATTAGTAAGTGAACTGTGTAAAGTTCCAAACATCAGAGGCACCAGCTATCTGATAGCAAATAAACTCTGCAGAATTGGAAAAGTTCCAGTATGTTGCATGAACAGTGCTGGTTATGATGTCATGGCAAGACGTTTGTTGATTGAGCTGGGAATATTACAAGTAACTAAGAAACAGTTGCTGAAGAACTCACACACACATACACACACATTTGCATAACTACAGTAATAACAGTTACTGTAATAATAGCTTGTTACCAGTGCAGTAACAACCAAATGTAATACAGATTCACAGCCCTGGTGACAAGACTAACTGCAATGGACACTCAACTGCTGCAGCATTCAGAGTTCGAGCAGCAGCATCAGATGCAGAGAGAGAGAGAGAGAGTGACCCACATGAGAGAACATCAGGACATCTTGGGAAAAGACAGATGGCCGTTGGCAAGTCCCAATTCCAGCTTGTGGGTGAGAGATTTCCATGAGGTATGGGATTTGTACATTTTGTTTTCCTGTTCTAAAACAGAGCTGATCAAATATGAAAAGGGCAATAATATAGTGTCTGAGGGTAACAGGCTACCAAAGACTAATCTTATAGTACAGTGATAGGTCTGAGCTTGTCACTGAGATTGCCATAATGAATAATAGATGATAATATATCTTGTCTGCTAGTATGAAATATATTTTGTTTATTGTTAGGAAGCTTTCCTAATAAACTTGGGTGCATTCTAATCTATTTATGCCTGCTAGTGTGTTTTGTTTTGTTCTTGTAATATTTGGTATCAAGGTTGGGACCTGGGGGTGTACTGGGACACTAGGGTCAGTCTTATACCAAATTAGAAAGGAATTTGGGGGTGAATTAGAACAATTTGCTGGGATTTCTTAACCAGTAGTTATCAGCATAAAAAATGAGTTATCAGCATAAAAAATGAGATGACAATCAGAGGCGTTGTTAGCACAAGGCACACAGGGCCTGCGCTCCAAGTCTCCTCCTTAATGCCCTGAGTCTCTTTCAGAGGCTGTCGGGCCACAAAGAAAAGGAAAGGTCCAGTGAGGTCACCATAGATGCCATCCTGAGGTGACCAACCGTTGACACATCCTGCAGTGGCCATTGCGGACCCCATCCCATGGCAGCTGAAGAAGAGGTCCAGAAGAGAGGGGAAGACCCAGAGTGAGAGCCGGTGTGAAAGGGAAAGTGTGTGTGTGAGTGAACAAGAGCATGTGGCTGAATGGGAGGCAAGAAAAGGTAGTGGTAAATGGAGTTTACTCTGAGGAGAGGGCGTTACTAATGATGGGCCTCAGGGATCAGCCCTGGGACCGGTTCTTTTCAACATTTTTGTGAGCAACAATAGCAAAAAGAACTGTCAGAAAAGGATTATATTTATGCCAATGATACCAAAATCTGCAACAGGGTAGACAGCCAGGGAGGTGTGAAAAACATAAGGAGGGCTCTGATGACACTCAAGGAATGGTCTAAAGACTGTGAGCTAAGATTTAATGATAAAAAAAAAAAAACGGGAGGTGATATTGCCCCTGTAAAGCTCTCTGGTGAAACCACACTTCGGAACAGAGTGCAGTTATTTGTATATGAGAGCAATTATTTGCATAAGCATATGAGAGTGCAGTTATTTGCATATGAGTGCAGTTATTTGCATAAGCATATGAGAGTGCAGTTATTTGCTTTCCCCTTTTCTTCTGAAATGGTGATGATGCTCTTTCATAGGGGTGTGCATTCGTTTTGAACGCAAATGTAAAACGCAACTTATATTTTTAAAAGAGAAAAAAAAGGTTTGAGGAGAAACGCATCGTGAGTTCCAACGTATTCAACATAGCTATGTTGAATACGTTGAACCTAAATAAACACTTAAACCCCCCACCCTCCTGACCCCCCCAAGACTTACCAAAACTCCCTGGTGGTCCAGCGGGGAGTCAGGAAGCCATCCCTGCATTCCTTTGCGAGGAGCACGTGACGTCGGCGTCACGTCGAGTGACGCCGACGTCACGTGCTCCTCCGCGCCTCCGCTCCCGGACCCCCGTTGGACCCAACCGGAACTTTTGGCCAGCTTGGGGGGGGGTCAGGAGATCGCTCCGGGAGTCCCGGAGCGACCTCCTGCCACATGACCTACCTGTCACGTGGTAGGAGCACAAGATGGCGCCGGTGACCATGTGACAGGGGCTGACCAATGGCACGGCAGCCCCTGTGACACAGGCTATCGGCGCCATGAGGAAATCGCAGACGAGTGCAGGGATGGCTTCCTAACTCCCCGCTGGACCACCAGGGAGTTTTGGTAAGTCTTGGGGGTGGATTAAGGAGGGTGAGGGGTTTAAATTTTTATTTAGGGAACCGGTGAATATATGGACAGACCCTCAACTTATGGAATTCTCCATATGTCCAGATTGAACGAAATCGACACCCCACAAAAACTTATCAACGAGTCAACGAAAACTTTTTGCCTGCACATCCCTACTCTTTCATTAGTTTTCAAGTGTTTTTGATGAGCTTATGTTAGGTTAGGTAATATGCGATATCTTGGTGTTCGGAATTTCACAGATTTCTCCTGAGGAAGCCACAATATTTGTGGCGAAACAAGAGGCCCTTGTCAGGAAGAACAAAAGGAGTTAGAGACATTTTTCTTTGAGCAGGGATTAAGAGAGGGAATATTTGCTCTCCATATACATTGTGAACTTTGGGATTGCACATATTGTATTGTTCAGAATGCGAATATGTGAAATTGTATTGTAAAAATATATATGCATGTGGGGAAGATAATATATTCATTGTATAAACTGATATAGCAGAAATATTTGGATAGATGTGGTAAGTTCTGCAATATGTATTTTTTAATGTAAAATAATATGATATTATGGGATGGATGGATGTGGGGGTGGTTTATATTATGTTTATATATTATTTTAACTGTATAATTTTGCTATGACAATAAAATGTATGATATTCTATATGGTTGGAAGGTTCATGGAATATATATGAGGTTACATAACACATTGGGGATTGATTGTGAGTTGTTTAGTGTGTGGTAGGGCCTATAAAATTTGGTAATATATTGATAAGAATAGGTACTCAATATACACCCTTTAAATCTATACCTTCTGTTTAGAATAACAGACTGGAATCAGGAGAACTAGGTTCAAATCCTGCCTCTGCCATGGATACTCATTGTGAGCTAAGACAAGTCACTAGCTCCCAATGATGTAGATTTTCACTTTGTATGCAAACTCTCTTAGGCATGGGCTCATTGTATGTTTAGTTGTTTACATAATTTATTTTAAAAGCCATGATCTAAGGTGCTCTATTAGTGATTAAAAAATAATAATTATTATGTAACTTGCAGTGATAGCATCATCCAGCAATGAAGAGCCCCAAAATAGGAACATCAAGGTATGAAAACTAAATTTTTTTCTTTAAATTGCGGAATGTTTTTTTTTTTCCATAATTAACCCAGAGAAGCTCTGCTCAGCAATCTGCAGTTTGTGTAATAGGACTTGCAGTAAACAGTCTAACTAGAAATGCATTGGGACCACAAAAGGTTTTTGGTGAATACAGAGAGCAGAAAGCATGAATGTGACTCAAAGATCCTAAATATAAAAATAACAATTCCATAATTTTAAAAGAAATAAATAACCAGTCATAATCCTACTGAACTCAAGGTTGGGACTTAGAAACATTAGTAGCAGAAAGGTATTTTACAACTTAGACAAACACAAATCATCACATTCTCTGTTCAAAACAAATAAATAAATAAAGCGAAACACAATGGCAGCTAGGAGGCCCAGCAAATTGTTTTTTTTGGACCTAGAGAGACCAGGACTCCAGTACTGGTTTAGGGGGGGAGTAGCAGGGGCTTTGTGTCACCAAATATTGGGTGTGGGATTACTAATTCCGCAGACTCGGGAAGGGACAGCTCACCGGGGGAATAGAACTGGTATTTGTGAAACTCATCCTGCCCTCAAAATCATCTTGTGGCTAGCTTGTTTCTTTTTTTTTTTAATCTGTTTATTCACAATACCTGATTCATAGATGTGACATCAAGCGGGCCATTTTCAAAGCTACATACCCAAGTAAATTGATATTTACCCAGGGGAACTGGTTTAGCTGAACGTTGTCCTGCTCTACCCAGCTGAAAGTATGTGTGGGTCTTTACAATGCACTTACTTGTAGCTGGGTTTAAAAGAGGTATTCCTGTGGAGGGGGGAGGCTGATTGGTGGTGTTTAAGTTGGGAGGATAGAAACAGTGTGCATGCCCAACTGATTTTCGTATGTGCATGCACTACTGGGTGCCCCCCGCAAACAGAAGATGCAAAGTACATGCACCTTCCGTATGCACATGCTTTGCAGTAAAGAACTTAGCTGCCATCAATGGACTCATTAAAAAAAAAAGGGAAGATTTACCGAAAACTTTCAAAGCCACACCACACTGGAAGTCACTTTTAAGATTAGAGGGGCAAAGCGCTTAGGTTGTTAAAAAAAAAGAAAGAAGAAGAAGAAGGAAGTATCAAAGAAATGCTCAGTAGTGTTGTTAAAATAATTCCCCTAACTTTGCTGAGGAACTTTTGTCAGCACACAAAATAACTAAAATTTGATATAATGTAAGCCCAGAACCAGAGAGCCAAAATTAATTTAGCATTTTACCAGAGGTCACCAAGTTCAGCAAAATATTTAAGCAAACTAATTTTTGTTCTAAGCTATCCTTCAGATTGTCTAACTGTAAATAATTACTTTCTCTTAAAACATCTCTCTACCTCTGCCCCTTGAAAGATTAACAAAATGATACACGAGTGATCCCTTAAATGTGTCTTGTCGGAGTTTATGAATTTTTGCCGTTATTGCTAACTCGTCCTTCTGCTGCCTTTCACTGGAAGATTTGTATGCATTTCCACCATCTGGAGGAAATTGTAAGGAAGCCTCAGTTCAGCACTCTGGACAGATCCTCTGGAGCTGAAACCTAATGCGAGATTTCTGATCAGAGCTGCTTCCCACTGCCACCTGAAGTAGTGCAGATTAAATTTAAGCCCCCACAATTTAACTCAACACAATGGGCACCACTCCTGACCCAACTTACTTTCCCATTTATGATCCAGTTTTATGAGTGAAATTGTCCTGCCCTGGCTGACTGCAGTTGCCAGTGCAAAGAAAAATTTTATGTTTGATTCATTCATTTGTTTTCTAAGACGCCTAAATTTGTTTCATTAGTTTCAATCTACACCAAATTTTTGTTTTGTTCATTTTTCCCCCTTAAAGTCAATGAGGGAAAGCAACCCAGTCTATTTTAGGCTCCCAAATTGGGATTTTCTAATAATTTCTAATTAAACTGGTGGGTAGACATCATCAGAAGGGTGAAGGCATGTCAACAAATCAAGACTATGTCAACATTATACCAAAAATGGCATGCAGAGCCCAAGGGGAAAACCAGTATCAGCAGTGTCAGGGGTTCTCCAAGGCACCATCAGAAGAGCAAAGAAGCAGCAAGAAAGGGCACCACCAACAACAAAGGCATGAACCTTCAAAGGCAGCTGTTGCATCTGTTGGACTCATTCATCCTACATGCCTCACCTCAATTTCTGCTTTCTCCACCAGCCTCGGGAAAATGGCGACCGCCGCGTCTGTTTGCTGCTTCTCTCGGTGACCCCAGGAGACTCTGAAGCCAAAGTCTTAAATTCTATGGCAAAGTCTGGTAGAGGTTTATTACCTTGCTTCAGATGAACCAATGTAGATCCTGTAGTTGTGTACCAGGCAGGGTCATCAAATACAGATTTGAACAGTTCCAAAAACGTGGTAAGCTCCTTCAGGATGGGATCATCTCGCTTCCACAGCGGGGAAGCCCAGGCCAGTGCTCTTCCATCAAAATAAGACAGGATATATGTGGTCTTGGCATATGCTGTAGGAAAATGATTAGGACGCAGGGCAAAATGCATGCATGCAGCATTCGTTTATGAATCCCCTACATCTCCATGCTTCCCCTGCAAAAGCACATGCCTCAATTCAACTGGGCTACAATAGAACTTTCATGCTGGGATCCAGATTGTTATGGCAAGTGCCTGAAGGAAGTTTCTCCGTTACGCTGCATGCCAACGACCCCATTGTTGCCTGGGCTGCCACCTCAATACGCATCATTTCAGGATGTATTTTCTAAAGAAGCTGCTGACATTCTACCCACACACAGATCCTATGACTGTGCCATCAACTTGAAACTGAACACCGAACCACCCAAGGAAAGGGTCTACCCCCTCTCTGTGGTAGAAAATAAAGCGATGTCTGAATACATCCAAGAAAATCTTCAAAAGGGTTTCATAAGGCCATCCAAGTCTCCTGCTGGGGCTGGTTTTTTCTTTGTGGGGAAGAAGGACGGAACCCTATGTCCATGCATTGATTATTGTGGTCTAAACGAGATCATGGTCAAAGACCGCTATCCCTTACCATTCATCTCAGAGCTATTTGACAGACTACAGGGAGCCAAGATATACTCCAAGCTTGATCTTACAGGAGCATATAACCTTGTTCATATTCGTTCAGGCGACGAATGGAAGACAGCGTTTAATACCAGGGATGAACACTTTGGGGTAGATTTTAAAAGAAGCGCGATCAGCCTACTTTTGCTTGCGCATCAGACTCAAGCAAAAGTACGCTGGATTTAGTAGATACGCGCGGAGCCGCGCGTATCCACTAAAATCCTGGATCGGCGCGCGCAAGGCTATCGATTTGTATAGCCTGCGCGCGCCGAGCCCGCGCTGCCTCCCCCCGTTCCCTCCAAGGCCGCGCCGAAATCGGAGCGGCCTCGGAGGGAACTTTCCTTTGCCCTCCCTCACCTTCCCCTCCCTTCCCCTACCTAAACCCACCCACCCGGCCCTATCTACACCCCCCCCCTTACCTTTGTCGGGGGATTTACGCCTCCCGGAGGGAGACGTAAATCCCCGCGCGCCAGCGGGCCTGCTGCGCGCCGGGCCGCGACCTGGGGGCGGGTACGGAGGGCGCGGCCACGCCCCCGGGCCGTAGCCACGCCCCGCACCCGCCCCCAAAACGCTGCCGACACGCCCCCGGAACGCCGCGACGACCGGGCCCGCCCCCCGACACGCCCCCGACACGCCCCCCTCCGAGAACCCCGGGACTTACGTGAGTCCCGGGGCTCTGCGCGCGCCGGGAGGCCTATGTAAAATAGGCTTCCCGGCGCGCAGGGCCCTGCTCGCCTAAATCCGCCCGGTTTTGGGCGGATTTAGGCGAGCAGGGCTCTGAAAATCTACCCCTTTGAGTACTTAGTGATGCCCTTCAGCTTGTGCAATGCCCCAGCTGTCTTCCAAAACATGATGAACGACATCCTGCGTGACCTACTCTACCAATGTGTCATTGTATACCTAGACGACATCCTGATATTCTCTCAAGACCTGAATACCCACAAAGAAGATGTCAAGAAGATTTTACAGAGACTGCGGGAGGATCGTCTATATGCAAAGCTGTCCAAATGTGAATTCCACAAGGAATCTGTTCCTTTCTTAGGGTACATAGTATCTAACAAAGGGTTCCAGATGGATCCTCAAAAACTTGAGAGCATTCAGAAATGGACTCAACCCACTGGTCTAAAAGCTCTTAGAAGATTTCTGGGATTCACTAATTACTACAGAACCTTCATAAAGAATTACTCCTCATTAACTGTGCCATTAACAGCTCTGACAAAGAAAGTTGCCAATGTTGCCAACTGGTCTATCACTGCATTTCAAAAGTTGAAGGACGCTTTCTCTACTAAGCCATGTCTCTACCATCCGGATCCTGCACGCCCCTTCATCATGGAGGTTGACGCCTCAGATGTTGGTGTAGGGGCTGAGCTAAGTCAGACCAGTGACTCCAAGATCCTACGTCCATCTTCCTTTTTCTCCAGACGCTTCACGCCGGCAGAAAAAAATTACGGCATTGGAGATAAGGAGTTACTGGCGATAAAGATGGCGTTCGAGGAGTGGCGTCCCTGGCTTGAAGGCGCTCAACATCAAATCACAGTTTTTACAGAACATAAAAATCTAGAATACCTTTTCCATGCCCAGCACCTAAACCATAGTAGGCGAGATGGTCCCTGTTCTTTAATAGGTTTGATTTCATCTTGAAATACCGACCTGGAGATAAAAACATCAGAGTGGATGCCCTATCTCACTCTTTCATATCTGAAGATATACCTGATGCTCCACAACACATCATTGACCCAGAGAAATCATTCTTTCCGCTACTCACCCCTTGCCTGCGGGCAAGACAATTGTGCCTAACAACCTCTGGAAGAAACTACTAGCATGGGCTCATGACTCTAAATTGACTGGACATCTGTTTTTGTTTGTAAGGATTTGGGTGGACCCTTGGACACTGTGGCAGATGACCACACCCATGAGGGGCCACAGGTCAGGTTCAGCTTTAGGACACACAACACAGAATTATCTTTTATTAAACAGAGTTGAGAAGCCACCAGAGCTGGCAGTAGTGAGTAGAGATTAAGCCCGGCTGGGCTTGTAGTCCCTCAGGACACTGGAACAGCGATCCCCCAATAGCTGTGCTGTAGTGAAGAGAAACTGAGATAGTGAGTACAGTGGAGCATACACAGGGTTCTGGTATAGAGCCTCATTGGTTGATTACTCACACAGCGGTTTCTCCCGGAAGGTAACACAGAAGCTGGAATAGAGGCAGGCCCTCGAGGAGTGAGTACCTGGTTCCAGGGAACAGCTCTGAGAGAATATAGATGGTAACTCACTGATGGTGTAGGCAGCGGTTTCTTCCAAGCAGAAGTGAGCTCAGGCAGCAAGTCCGGGAACATGGGCCCTCAAGGAGCGAGTACCAGTTCCAGACAGTGACCTGAAAGAAAAGAGAGAGGTCCCTGAGGAGCAGGTACCCCGATAGAGTAAGTCAAATTAAGAAGAGGCAGAGTAGCTAGGTAGGAGAGCGAATCCCACCCGTAAGGAGTCCCTTGCTAACTCAATTAGCTAGCAAACAGAGTAGGCTTTTGTATTTGGGATGCATGATGTCATCACAGGGGGACGCCCCTGAGGTTCGCGCCAAGGAAGGAATAAGAAGCAGGGCCACGCGGCGCGCGCACCTATGGTAGCTGAACAACATGGCGGGATGCAGCGCCCAAGCCGGACCGGGGACGCCGGAGAGGATGGCAGGAGGACGCCGCGGCAGCCAGACGTCCATCAACTGCGGGAGGAGTCGCCAAAGAGGTAAGGAGGGTGGAGTGGAGATGTCGGGCAGCGACAGGCGTAACAACATCCCGGTCAACAGAGAACACTGGCGAAACTGCGGCAATAATACTGGTGGCCGTCTATGAAGGAAGACACATTCGCTTATGTAGCGGCCTGTACCAACTGTGCCAGACAAAAACCTCCGCCCGGACGTCCTTGGGGCCAGCTTCAACCTTTGCCAGTACCAGACGAGCCCTGGACTCACATCTTCAAGGACTTTGTGGTGGACTTACCACTCTCTGGAGGCAACAATACCATCTGGGTAACAATAGATCGGTTCTCAAAGATGGCTCACTTTGTGGTGCTTCCTGGCTTACCAACTGCTAGTGAACTTGCAAAGCTTTTCATCAGTCACATTTTCCGCCTGCACGGCATGCCGAAACACATTGTTTCAAATAGAGGTGTACAATTCACAGCCAAATTCTGGAATGCTCTGTGCAAGAAGTTTGATATCACTCTCAACTTCACTTCATCTTACCATCCTCAATCCAACGGCCAGACCGAGAGGATGAACCGTACTCTCAAGCAGTTCCTCCATGCCTACGTTAGTTCATGTCAGAATGACTGGGCTGAACTGTTACCATGGGCCGAGTTTTCAATCAACTCCCATCCAGCAACATCTACTGGATCAACACCATTCGAAGTGGTATATGGATGACTACCTTCACCACCCTTGCCACTTCCGCTGTCAGTGTCGTCCCCAGCAGCTCAAGCTACTGCCGATGAGATTCAATATCTTTGGAAGAAGACCAAGGAAATGCTCATTAAAGCTGGAATCTGAGCTAAAAGGGGTTATGACGCTCATCACTGCAAGGCTCCTGACTTCAAGCCTGGTAATAAAGTCTGGCTGTATATAAAACACCTTAGACTTAAACTACCATCAGCTCGCTTTGCTCCACGCTATGTCAGACCATTTCCCATCCTCCGACGTCTCTCCTACAGTCTCAGACTTCCCCCAGCAATGAAGACCCATAACGCGTTTCAGGTCTCACTATTGAAATCGCTTATTCTCAACAAATTCAGCACAAAGACACCAGATCCCCCTCCTGTTGACGCAGAAGAGGACATCGAGTACAAAGTGGATGCAATACTTGATGTAAGGAAGAGAAGCAGAGTTTGGGAATACCTCCTGTCATGGGAGGGCTATGGACCAGAAAATAACTCGTGGGAACCTATGGCTAATATCATGGACAAAGAGATGCTGAGCCAGTATCATCAATCACATCCTCAGAAACCAAGACCAGGTAGGGGGTCTGGAGGAGGCCCTTTGAAGGGGGGTATTGTTGCATCTGTCAGACTCAGACGGCTTCGTCTCACATGCCTCACCTCAATTTCTGCTTTCTCCACCAGCCTCGGGAAAATGGCAACCGCAGCATCTGCTTGCCACTTCTCTTGGCGTCCCCGGGATGGCTATGGCAAGGCATTCCACCATGATTCACCTGAGGGCCTCCTAGGGTGCGCACGCACTACCCACGACTTTATTCTAATAATGGCGTGAACCTTGGGGGCGTCCCCCTTGAGTGACATCACATCATCCAGGTATTTAGGTTGCCCATTTTCTGACTGATTTTGAGTTATCAAGGATTGGATTCGTCCGGTCTAAGCTGCTCTACCGCTTCTCGCTGCTGCTGAAAGCTCTCTCTACCCTTCGGGGTTTTACTAACTTGGGTTCCCGCTCCTTGGGGGCCCTATGCTTCTTTCCAGGTGCCTATCCTGTATCGAGGTACTCACGCCTTGAGGGCCTGAGCTGTCTACCTTGGTGCCTGCTACCATTACTTCTACCTGCTGGAAACTCCATCATTACAGCTACAAGAGTGTGAGTAAACTAACATCTACCAGTCTGTCTCACCTACAGCTCCTCATTGAGAACCTGCATCAGAGCTCCCTACACCACCATTGTGGGACGGGTCTCCTCAGCCGAGGACCCAAGACTGTTGCCACAGGAATCTGCTCACTATTGCCACCTCTGGCGAACTTCACAAGCTGTACAATAAAAACAATCTCTATGTTTGTGCAATTGAGTCTAGCCTGGTACTGCAGTTCCCCATGGGGCACCTCCCCGTGGGAGAAACCAGCACTGTAGCACCTAAGAATCCACCAAACACCTCAAAACCATAACAGCAGTACAAGAGACAAAATGGCACCAAATTTGGCATCAACATCCTAAGGCACCATGAAGGGGGAATGAAGCAAGTAAGGTGGTAGGAAAAACCCTAAAGCACCTATAATTGGACAAAGCAGAACTAGGAGTAGCATCACCACTCCAAGGCACCATGACAGGTGCAAATCAGCCTTTCACATTGGCAGGAACACACCTAGGTGTACAGTCTGGGGTATGACAGCAAGGCAGAGTAACAGTAAGACCCCCAACAGATAACATCAGGGGCATGGCAGCATAGCAGTGTAAAAGAGAGACTCCTAAGATGTAGGATAAAGGGTATTGCAGCAAGGCAGAGTGGCATGGGAGATGTCTGTCTTCCTTTTGAAGCACTTACCACTTGTCAGATTTAGTATAAGAGATGATCTGTCATCAGTATGATTTTTATGACACAAGCTATTATTATATTCCCTACTTGAATTTAATCTTGCTGCTGGGTGGAATTTTTGGTTTCTTGTTAAATTTGCTTCCTGATTAAAACTTTTGTCTCAATTAAAACATCGCAATGGTCTCTCCTTCGTGTGGCTTTCCTGGTAATTTGTGAGGTTTGCTTTATTAAGAAAGCTTTTCCCATATTCTGTAACTGAACTCAGTCTCTTTACTTTGACAATTTTCTGTTGATGCATTAATTCTCTCTTCTTACTGAAACCTTTACCACATTCGCAGCATGTAAATGGTCTCTCCTATGCATTATTTCTGGTGTGCTTGTATTTCTTCCTTTTGGCTGAGATTTCTTGGGACAAAACACTTCAGTATAGCCAAAAAAGAAGTGGAAGAGCTAGGTTAGAATCCTAGAAATGTAAAACAGAGCAGTGAGGTAGAGAACTAGAAAAGAGATGGGATGGGAGAAGAAACTTGTAATTTTTTTTCCTTTTTCAAATTTGTTTTGGGGGGACAAATCTTTCCAGTATAACCAACAACCAAAAATAAAACAGGGTGGGAGAAAAAGGCTGAGAACCAAACAGAAAACAATACAGAGACACCAAAACTCCCATGCTGCTACATAATAGGGCAGATTTTCAAAGGGGTACGCGCATATATTACACGTGTAACACTGAAAACCTGCTCCTGTGTGCGGCGAGCCTATTTTGCATAGGCTCGGCAATGCGTGCAAACCCCAGGAAGCACGTATGTCCTGGGGCTCAAAAAAAGGGGTGTGGTGGGAGCGGTCCGGGGCAGGGCGGGGCATGGCTCCAAAGGCCCTCTAAGCTGGGGGACTGCATGCCAGCACTCGGCCAGTGCATGCAACATATGCCTGCCCAGAGGCAGGCGCAACTTATTTTACAAAGGTAAGGAAGGGTTTAGATAGGGCTGGGGGCAGATTAGGTAGGGGAAGGGAGGGGAAGGTGGGGGGGGGGGGTGGAGGGAATGGGGAAAGCCATTGGGGCTCCCCTAGGGCTCGGGGTGCAAGGTGCACAAGTATGCACCCCCTTGTGTACGCCGACCCCAGATGTTATAACATGCGTGTGGCTGGGCGTATATGTTATAAAATTGGGCATAGATTTGTGCGCACAAATCTATGCCCGCATATAAGTTAGAAAATCTGGCCCAATAGGTATGTCAGATAGGCATATTAAAAGCATAACCTCCAATGTGATATATAAGGGGCATGGCAAGTAGTCATGCAGCAACAAGACCCCTAAGGTGGTACATCTGGGGCATTTCAAGTAGGCAGAGAGGTAGCAGCATCACCCCTAAGGTGGTACTTAAGGGGCATGTCAGTTAGGCAGAAATACCCCTTTGGTGGTATAAAAGTGGCATGGCTGTTAGGCAAAGAGATACAAACAAGATCCTTATGTTGGTACATCTGGGGCATTGCAGGTAGGCAGAGTGGCATCAAGGTCTTCAAGGTACTTTCAGTCATCTTGCCTCTCACATGAAAATTCTGGAAATGCAAGTAAAGGCAGATTGATTTTCAAAAAGGCCAGTTATTTCTTCAACTCTGGTGCTAGGCTTGAGCAATGAAGGTTCAAGATGTCCCCTGTCATTAAGAAGAAATGTTCACTGAGCACACTGGTTGGTGGGTAGGAAACATAGTGTTCAGCTACCTTGGCTAAGTCTGACCAGGCTGCAGAGTTCTGTGCCCAATATGCCAGCACATCTGTGTCCATGTCCTTGATGGGTTCTATGAGATAGTGTGTCACAGAAATTTGTGCTGGGGTCTCTTTTATTGGCGTGGGCTGAGGGCCTCTCTTACCAGCTGCTTTAGCTATTAGAGATGTGAATCGTGTGAGCAATCGTCTTAACGATCGATTTCGGCTGGGAGGGGGAGGGAATTGGATCGTCGCAGTTTGGGTTTTTTAAATATCGTGTAAATCGTGTAAATCGAAAACCGGCACACTAAAACATCCCTAAAACCCACCCCGACCCTTTAAAATAAATCCCCCACCCTCCCGAACCCCCCCAAAATGCCTTAAATTACCTGGGGTCCAGTGGGGGGGGAGGGCGGGAAAACCGGCACACTAAAACAACCCTAAAACCCACCCGACCCTTTAAAATAAATCCCCCACCCTCCCGAACCCCCCCCCCCAAATGCCTTAAATTACCTGGGGTCCAGAGGAAGGGTCCCGGTGTGATCTTTTACTCTTGGACCTCGGACCTCCGTGCGTTGTAGAAACAAAATGGCGCCGGCGCTACCTTTGACCTGTCATATGACAGGCCGGCGCCATTTTGTTTTTTCGTGTTGCCGTACGGCCGGCACCATTTTGCACAAAATGGCACCGGCCATTCGGCAACACGATTCGACTGCAGGAGGTCGTTCCGGACCCCCGCTGGACTTTTGGCAAGTCTTGTGGGGGTCAGGAGGCCCCCCCAAGCTGGCCAAAAGTCCCTGGGGGTCCAGCGGGAGTCCAGGAGTGATCTCCTACGCTCCTGACGTCGGGGGACAAAAAAACAAAATGGCGCCGGCCTGTCATATGACAGGTCAAAGGTAGCGCCGGCGCCATTTTGTTTCTACAACGCACGGAGGTCCGAGGTCCGAGAGTAAAAGATCACACCGGGACCCTTCCTCTGGACCCCAGGTAATTTAAGGCATTTTGGGGGGGTTCGGGAGGGTGGGAGATTTATTTTAAAGGGTCGGGGTGGGTTGTTTTAGTGTGCCGGTTTTCCTGCCCTCCCCCTTCCCCTTCCCCTTCCCCCGATTTACGATTTTTTGACAATAAATCAGGGGAATTGTTATTGTATCGCGGCTCTAACGATTTTTGACGATTTAAAATATATCGGACGATATTTTAAATCGTCAAAAAACGATTCACATCCCTATTAGCTATAGCCTATATCAGGAGAGATGGTTCTTTGCAGGCAAAGTGGCTTTGGTGTATTGAGATAGGGGAGGCACTTTGCCACAGTTTAAATACCTTGCAGTTCTTTCCCCCTTCTGATAATTTTTTTCTCACAAGTTTCATTAAATTGATAAAATAAAAAAATGCCACTATTCTGGAACCAGAATAGACTGTAATGCTTCCCCCATAGCTTTTAATAGAAAAATGAATAAAACTAATGAAATGAATAAACAATTTTATTTTGTATTGAAACTAATGAAATGAATATGGGTCCCAACAAAACGAATGAACAGACTGAAACAATTTTATTTCTCCTGCACATCCCTAGTATGTGTGCTATGGTGTATGCAGTAATGCTGACTAACTCCACACACAAAAGACTGTTAAACACTAACAAACAAAAATGCCTGGCAGCCTGGTAAGACCCTTCAGTATCTGAGCTTAACTCACTGGTGCCCAGACAGATGAGGACAAAAAAATCACTAGCACTGCTACAATCTCCACACTATCTACTACTCTGACCTTCAACCAGTGAAGAAACAATCAAAATCTGCAGCAGTGCACTGATTGTTTTTTCTGGCACAGTGAGTGTGCGAGACCACTGCAGCACAAAGAAGACCAGTAGCAGCCCTTTACCAATGCCAAATTCAAAAGTTAAGCTTTTTCAAACTATGTGCAAGTTTCTACTAGCACATTTTTCTCTGGGAAGAGCTAGAGAGGAAATACAGAGCTTCTTGGACATGCTGTTTAGAAAGATGCTTCACTGTGATTTGTCTTTTGGGCAGTTTCCTTGCCAGTTTGTCCAGCCTAGACTCGGAAAAGGCTTTGACAAGGTGGTGAGGTCACACAGATAACAGCTGGTTGCTATAGTTACCAATTATTTTTTCTCTCATCAGTGCACAGCCATAGACTTCAACAGGTCAGAGAAATTAATGAGATACATAAACAAATGGGATAAATAATATTTGTTTAATTCGTGGAACCCCCTCCATTCATTTTGAAGGGCCACAAATGAAACAAATATGGGCAGATTTGTTATGGACTGTTCATTTGTTTCAAACAAATGTACACCCTAGTTGGAAACCCATGGAGGGTTAAGAGGGGTGAGTGGAAAGTGTACTCGTTTACTCGAGTGTATCAGGCTGTCTGAAAATTTCCCTCCTTCACCTGGTAAAAAGTAATCATGTGCTTCAACAACAGTAAGAGGAGAATATTCAGAAATGAGGAAAATGGATAACCTATCCAGCTAAAGTTAGCTGGATAAGGTAACCGTGTTATTCAGTGGGATAAATGCCCCACTAAATATCCTTTATGGAAGCTCTCCTGCTAACAATAGCTGGATAACTTCAGATACACTGGGATATTCTTTTGGCCAGCTGGATAACTATATCAATCATATTTGAAAGAATATTAGCTGATTCAGTGGCGAAGTGCGGAGAAAAAATGAAGATCATGGGTCTATAGGCCCTAACCATCCGCCTTCCTCCCCCCTACCCAAGCTCCAAAGTGCTCAGGCCTGCCACCTGCTCTCCGAAGGGCCTGCCGTCCCAATAATAAAAAAGCATATGGGCTAGGGGTCTCTCCCCCTCTCTCTCCCCCCCCCCACCCCCCACTCCTGGGTCCTGTCTTTTATTTCTACAGCCCCCCCCCCCTTTCCCCCTACCCCAACCCTTACCCTCCCACCCTCCCTGGCATTTGGTTTGATATGAAGGGAACAGTGGCCGCGAATGTTCACTCTGTTGACACTTTAAGACAATTTTAGATATCTGGGCACCTGAGTACATCCCAGGGCACAGCGATATCAACTAGCAGATTTGAAAGTAAACAGCGTTCGGTTGGCAATCTAATGAAAACTGAGCTTGCCACATGCATAGTATATTAAGTCTTGGTTTTTGCTCCAAACGTACTTTATCTATTGGAAGGCCACAGAATCAAAATATATTCTGTCTCAAGCGCTGCTCAGATCAGATACTGGTAAACTCAATTTGACTCCTGTTTGATAAATGCCTTTATTATCTAACCCGTGACCAAATCAATCTGTCCCTAATCCCTATGATTTTATTGGATTGGATAAGTGCTGATCACAGAAGTCATCCGAGAGGCAGCCTCCAGTCAGTTCAATGACAGCAAGCAGCACACGGCTGTATGGACTGAAGGTATAAGAAGAAAGTAATAACTTGAGAATCACTATGTTGAGTTGAAGCTTGCATACAAATTTTCTAGAAAGCAATTGTTTCAACAATACAGAGGCTGGGATATCTGATAAAGAAGCCCACTGAGGATTTTCTAAGCCCTTCTACTATTAATATGCTCAAATATATCTACTTAAGTGACACTTGGGTTTAATGCATCCTGGATCCCAGTGGTTCTTTATTTCTTCAAAGCTTCATTCTTTGAACGTGTTCATATGGTGTGTATAAAGGGCTTGTTGATTTTCTCAAGTCAGTATTAGAAATTCAGCTTGACATCCTTCTACCTTTGATTTAGAATGATTTTTTTCAGTCTGAAATTTTACATAGGATTTCTATATTCTTAAATTTATTTTTGATTCATGTGTACATATACTATTACTGGTAATAAAAATAAACAGAGTGCAATGTACTCTCAGCAAATTCAATTCAAGCCTCATAGAAGCCATTATAAACATATTCACTTTTTATATGGCTCTCAGTTTTTCTCATATGGGCTAGAAGGAGAGAGAGGTCAAACGGAAACCTCAGCTTGCTCTTTCAATTACATATTTGGACTCTAAAGAAAGAATCTCAAAAAAGATATTGTTGTAATGAAGAAGGTACAGAGAAGGGCAACAAAAATGATAAAGGGGATGGAACAGCTCCCCTATGAGGAAAGGCTGAAGAGGTTAGGGCTGTTCAGCTTGGAGAAGAGACAGCTGAGGGGGGGTGGGGGGTATGATAGAGGTCTTTAAGATCATGAGAGGTCTTGAACGAGTAGATGTGACTCGGTTATTTACAGTGTACACTTTCGAATAATAGAAGGACTAGGGGGCATTCCATGAAGTTAGCAAGTAGCACATTTAAGACTAATTGGAGAAAATTCTTTTTCACTCAACGCACAATAAAGCTCTGGAATTTGTTGCCAAGGAATGTGGTTAGTGCAGTTAGTGTAGCTGGGTTCAAAAAAGGTTTGGATAAGTTCTTGGAGGAGAAGTCCATTAACGGCTATTAATCAAGTTTACTTAGGGAATAGCCACTGCTATTAATTGCATCAGTAGCATGGGATCTTCTTAGTGTTTGGGTAATTGCCAGGTTCTTGTGGCCTGGTTTGGCCTCTGTTGGAAACAGGATGCTGTGCTTGATGGACCCTTGGTCTGACCCAGCATGGCAATTTCTTATGTTCTTATGTTCTTAGAGGTGTGCCTCAGGGATCTGTCCTGGAGTTGATCCTGTTCAATATTTCTGTGAGCGATATTGTGGAGCACTTAGAAGGAAAATGTTATCTTTTTTTGCAAATGATGCTAAGGTCTGCCACATTATGGACATGTCTGAGGAAGTAAATGTAATGAAAATTAATTTAAGAAACTTGAATAGTGACTGACTGCTTGGCAACCAAGTTTCAATACTGAAATTTGTAGTTATGCAATTTAGGTGCTGTAATCCAAGGGAGTGGTACTCAATAAGGGGTGTCACACTGATGTCCACAAAACAGGAAAGGGACCACAGGGTGATTATGTCTGATGATATGATCACTAGTACTAGCCAGAGTGAAAGGGATGCTGGGATCTATAAGGCAGTGTATAACTCGTGCAATAGAGGAGATCATTAGTGTGACCTCACCTGGAGGCCATGGATATAGATGAAGAATATAAATAAAACTGAGGGCTACCAAGATGGTGTGCATTCTGCATCAGGAACCCTATGAAGTCAGACTTAGAAATGTAAACATTCTTACTAGGGATGCTCAATCATTTAAAAATAAATGGTACTCTAAAACTTAGGAGTCAATTTTCAAAGGAGCGCATGTGTGCCCATGTGCGCGAGATTCCCGGGGCACTCGCACACACGGACGCGGCTATTTTATAACACATGTGTGTGTGTAGGCGGCGCGTGCTGGGGGTGTGTGAATTTTTGATTAATATGCGCGGTGATGCAATCGGGCCTCTCCCAGTTCCCTACCCCCCTACCTAACTTTCCTCCCCCTCTCCTCCCCAACCTCTAACCCCTTCCTATCTACTTACTTTTTTTTTTGTTTCATCACCTACTGCTCCTCTGGAAGCTGCATGCACCGGCCGGCTGCCAGCATGCGCTTCCCCTGGACAGCGTAGAATGGCGCTTTCCCGGCCCGCCCCTGCCTCCCGCCTTGTCGCTCCCCACCCAGACCCAGCCCCTTTGGAGAAGCCCGGCACGTGTGCGCGTACCGGGGTTTATGCGCGTGGCCGGGCCCGTTTTAAGTTGCACGCAGCGCGTGCAAGGCCAAGCCACACGCAAAAACCCCAGTTTTTACGTGTGCGGGCTTTTGAAAATCCAGGCATAAGTGGGCATTTTTGTTGTGGTTCATTTTACCCCAAAACAAATACAAAATCCCCCTGAAAATCCTAAATATTTTCATGTCCATTCGTTTTGGAAAATAGCATGCACTATTTACGAATAGTGTGTACTATTTGCAAATAGCGCGTGCTATTTTCTGAAATGAATTAAAGTGAAAAAATGAAAGAAGTCAATGAAATGATAAAAGAATAAAAAATTGATCCAAACATGAAAAAATCAGAGCAAAATGAAAATAATTCCTCTGCACATCCCTAATGTATGTCTAGAAGCCTGGCAAGACAGGAGATATGACACACACATTCATATACCTGAAAGGCAATAATAATAATGCAGAATAAGCAAAGCTGTTTTAAGGGAAAGAAAGTTCTACAACAAGGCATCATGTCATGAAGCTCCAAGGAGGCAGACTAAGAAGAAATTTCAAGAAATATGTTTCCATGGAATGGGTGGTTGGAGCATCGAATACTCCAGGGTGGGTGGTGGCAGCTAAGTTTAAGAGGGCATGGAATAAGTACAAAGGATGCTTAGTTGTTAAAACTGGAGAAAACAGAAAGCACAATCAAGCCACCTAGAAACGCATGTTTAAGTATTCATATTGCTATACTCACCCGCAGGGTAGAGCATTTGGGAGAAATAATAAAGGAAATGAGACAAAGTTTCCTATTTTGTTTCATTTCATTCTCAAAGTGAAGCGATTAAAAATCTGATGAAATGTTGTTGATTTTCACATTTTGTTTTGAAAAGAAAAAAAATGATCCATCAGGCCTAGGGAATAGGCCGAGGCTCAAAGCAGGGAGCTTGGCCTAGGCCTGAGTGCAATGCAGGGGCTGGGGCCTCGCCTAGGCATGGGCTGCAGCTCGATGCAAAAGTCATGGACGAGGCCCAAGTGCGACGCCGGGGTCTCAGCAGAGACATCAAAAATTGTCGAACCTTATCCGCTTCAATGGGCATCCAGCGTTGTGGCCCTGGCCCAGACCTGATGCCAAGGTCTGTCTCAGAGTCCATAATCACAAAACGGGATCTTGGCCCAGAATCAGGTCCAATGCCATGGCGCCACCCAGAGGCTAGATGCTGATGCCTAGGCCTTGGCCCAGGTTCTGATTTCTGGGCCTTGGTTCAGACCCAGCCCAATGTTGGGGCCTGACCCGGAGGCTACGTCCCAACACCTGGGCTTCAGTCTGGAACAGGGCCTGGGCCTATGCCTGATGCTGGGGCTTGGTCGGGAGATTGGTTCCTGATACCTAGGCCTCAGTCCAGACCCTTGCCCGATGAAAGGCCCAGGCCCAGAGGCTGGGTCTAGATGCCTCAGCCTAAGCTAATGCCCAAGCTCAGACCCAACATCAAGGCCCAGTCCAGTGGCCAGGTACCAACACCTGGGCCTCTGCCCAGGCCCAGGCCAGTCAGGCCTGGCCCAGAGGCTGGGTCCTGATGCCATGACCTCAGTCTAGAGTCAGGCCCAGGACTGGTGCCTGGGCCTCAGAAGTCTTCTTTCTTTTGCTTTTGTTGTTGAAATGATGCCATACATCAAAATGGCACCCTCTGCTGGAGAGGGTGTCTGAGCAGATGGCATCATTTCAATGAGAAAGACAGAAGAAAGAAGACTTCCAAGACCAGGGCGCCTTGCCTGGGCCTAACCCTGGGTTGAGGCCCCGGTGTCAGGAACTGACCTCCAGTTCAGACCCTGGCATCAGGCCTGAGCCTGAGCTTAAGCCCAGGTGTTGGAACCCGGCCTCCAGACCAGGTCCCAACATCAGGCCTGGGCCCAGACCCTGGCTTAGGCCAAGGTAAAGGCATCGGGATTTGGTCTCCAGGCAAGGCCCCATTGACAGGGCTAGGCCTGGGCTGAGGCTGAGGCTGAGGCCCCAGTGTCGGGACCAGGCCTTGAAGCCTGGGCCTTGCTGAGAGCCTAGGCCTACACAAGGCCGAGGCTTCAGTCTGGGTCTTGGCTTCATCGTTGGAACCCCCATGACCCGGGTAAATAAGGGCCAGGGAGGATCCTGCCCCTGGCATATTTTTGGGTAGGAGGTGGTCGGGACGGAAGGCCATTTCTCTTTTTTTCCATTTTTTAGTGGGGGGTATTTTAATGTTTATTTCATTTTGTCCAAGGGAGAGTGTGTGTGTATCAGCGCATGCAAAGCAACATGTGTGTATAGGCAATGTTTGGGAGCAGCTGTGTGTCAGCAGGTGTGATGGGAGCATGTGTGTGAGTGTGTTTTAGTTGGGTATGTGTGTCAACATGTGCGAGGGAGCATGTGTGTGTCAGCATGTACAATGGGCATGTATGTTTCAGTAGAGTGAGTGTCAGCATGTGTGAGGGAGATTATGTGTCACAGCATGTATGATGGGAGCATGTGTGTTTCAGTGTGGATATGCGTGTTAGCATGCATGAAGGAGAGTGAGTGTGTGTCAAAGACCCTGAGGGAGCTTGAGTGTATGCCAGAGCTTGTGTATCAGTAACAGTGAGGAAGCATGTGTGAGTGTCAAAGACTGTATGTGAGAGAGGAGAAGGTTTGTGCACCCCCTACCCCCACTAATCCTCAACAATCTCAGGATAACTGGAAATTGAAAGTTCCAAAGTATATAAAGTGGGGGATTTTTTTATTTTTATTGGTTTTTATTATTGGGAGTTACTTGATATGTCTGCAGTTCTAAAATATTTTATTGGTGTTTGAGAAATTTGTAAAACTTTTTATATGTATTTTTAATTATTGGATGTTCTATTTGTCAGCTGTTTTGAAATATTTATTCTTTTTATTATTATGGTTTCACTATTACTGATGATTTATATTTCTTGATTTCATTGTTTGATGTTTTATAAGGAATGAAGATGTTTCTGTTTTTCCATTGTTGCACTGCAAATAGGGTCTGAGTTGCTGAGGTTTCCAGTTCAGTTTTTATCTGCACATCTGTATTTCTACATTATGGTCTCTTTATTCTATATTTAGTGAGGGTCAATCTATGTTTTGCGTGTGTGACCAAGGTGCAGTATTCTGCTTAGCATAGTGTTTCTGTGTAGGGATTTATAACAGTCTGGCTTGTTCTGTTTTTCAAATAGGAGGTGTATTGGTGTTTTAGGGTCTGGTGTAATATTTGCAGTATTGCCTTTACATAGGTAGGGTTATCATGGTTTGAATTCTGGCATTTAGTGCTATGATGGTATGAGAGGTTTACTATGTTGTAATTTTAATTCCGTTTACCCAAGAGTTTGTAAGAGCTGAGCCCACACTCAACATGTTACAGTAAGCCTAATGTACATTTTATTTAATTATTTTTTTGCAGGGTTTTCTGGTTGGCACTACAGCAGTACATGTAAATGTAATGTACATAAGTCTGTACTTTGAATGTCATTTCTGATGTAAAATCTGTTGTCTTAAAATTGTGTGTGGGGAGGGAGGGGCTGGGAGGAACAAGGCTATAAGCTTCGCCTATGGTACCTAACACCTTTGCACCAGCCATGGCTGCACTGGCTCCTTGTGGGAAAGCAGGGTTCTGGAGCTGTGCTGTTTTGGGTCCTGGGCTACTCCCAGTGTTGGTCCAGGGCTTAATTTTTTTCTCATTTTTTTTTTAGGCCCTGGAGGAACAGCGTGAATCTGGTCCTTCCTCCAATAGAGTAGGTGGGCAGTACAGACCCTAGAGAACCATAAAAGCAGCAGACTCTGTAATGCGATGAAGTGGTGGCGGGGGCATGGAGAAGTGGAGGCAAGCTAAGCTACTGTCACAGAAAGGGAGGGTGGGAGCCAAGAAGAAGGGCCTGTAGAGGTTTGGGGAAGCTTCTGGCAGCTAGCTCCTGGCTGTAGAACCAGTGAGTCTCCTCCAGAGTGGGGTTGCCAAGAAGCAGTGGGAATGGGAAAGGGAGAGGCTGCTATGGGCTGGGGAAGCAACAAGCAAAAAAAACCCCCCAAACCTTTACATAATGATGTGGCAGGCAGTACTGGAGTGGGGGCACTCCCTGTGTGAGCACATGAGAAGCAGCACAATGATGGAATGTGTGTGTGTCTGAGAGAGTGTGTGGATGTGTCTTGTCTGCGTCTCAGTCAGAGGGTTTGTGTGTGGGTGGGGGTATTTCTGTGTCAGAGAAAAAGATACCCACCCACACAATCTCAAACACAAAGTGGGTGTCTGAAAGAGGATGTATGAGTATAACTGGCAGTATGGTTAGCTCATTTCTTGGCAACTGGTTCAAGAGCTGATTAGTTGGCAAATGACTAATACTAGACAAGGAACATATATGAGAGATGCAAACAAACTAGAGAGAGGGACATGTGCTCTACTACTTAGTTATTTAGAAAAATGTGACATTCATGTGGGAGATTGGCTGAGTTCTGCCAGGTGCCAGGTCACATGATGTACCCTCTGAAGGGAACTTTTGGGAACTGTTGAAACATGCACAAGGGAGTCAGATACCCCGTGGGCTGGTCTTGAAAAAATCCCCCAGGCTGATATTTTCCTGCAATCGCCCTCTGATCAAGCCCAACATCCTGTCTCTGACAGTGGCCAGATCAATTCATTAAGAAGTGCCGAGCAGATCCCAAAAGGAGGATCCAGTTCTTTGATGCTCACTCCCAAGGATACACTGGGGCTTTCCCCAAGTCCACCTGAGTAGCAATTGATGGACCTTTCCTCCAGGAACTTGTCCAAACTTCTTTTAAACTCTTGTGATGGGGAAAAAATGGCAGAGTCAGCCTCAGAACCATAGAGGGCACTTCGGGCCTCCAATGGGCCACCAGGGAGGTTTTGATAAGGACTTGGGGGGGGGGGGGGGCAATAGAAGAGAAGAGATTTGGGGAGGGGCAGGGCCCACTCAGGTTCCTTCCTTTTGTTTAAATTTTTTTTTTGCTTACTTCAGCTGCCTCATGGGGCAGTCGGGAGATAGGACGGGGGGGGGGGGGGGGGGGGGGTCCCAAGAAATCCCTGGGGGATTGGAAAATATGGCCCTTTAAGTGACTGTCCTGGAAACCCTGGAATGTGCACAGTGAAACTTACCTATGACTCTAGCACTGTAGCTGACTTTCCAGAAAATAACATGGCTTGCAGTATTTCAGATAAGCTATATTATTTTATTTACATCAGATTGCCTAGTAATGAGATGCTTTGCTTGGATTTGTATGCAAAGCAGCTCATTGCCATATGTAAGAACATAAGAACATAAGAAATTGCCATGCTGGGTCAGACCGAGGGTCCATCAAGCCCAGCATCCTGTTTCCAATAGAGGCCAAACCAGGCCATAAGGACCTGGAAATTACCCAAACACTAAGAAGATCCCATGCTACTGATGCAATTAATAGCAGTGGCTATTCCCTAAGTAAACTTGATTAATAGCCGTTAATGGACTTCTCCTCCAAGAACTTATCCAAACCTTTTTTGAACCCAGCTACACTAACTGCACTAACCACATCCTCTGGCAACAAATTCCAGAGCTTTATTGTGCGTTGAGTGTGCAATCCTAACACGGGCAAGGTGATAAACTTATTTTACTCTTTGGGACAGGAACCCAGGCTAGCTGAGCTACTTCCCTTCCTTCCAGGATGTAGGATGAAAGGATTCCTCTCTGTTCCCAGTGCGGGGGTAGCTAATTCTCTCTCCCTGACTTCCTTTGGTGATGCAATAATTAAGGTAACGCTGTGTGCTGGGATGCCAGATAATGGCTGGAGTCACTATCAGGCCGATACAGTACAGTACGCTCCACCAGAGCGCACTGTTAACCTGCATTTGGATGCGCGTTTTCGACATGCTAGCTTTACCCCTTATTCAGTAAGGGGTAATGACTCCAGTCATTATCTGGCATCCCAGCACACAGCGTTACCTTAATTATTGTATCGGCCTGACATGCTAGCTTTACCCGTTATTCAGTAAGGGGTAATAGCGCGTCGAAAACGCGCATCCAACCCCCCCCCCAAAACTAATAGCGCCTGCAACATGCAAATGCATGTTGATGGCCCTATTAGTTCTTCCCGCGCGATTCAGAAAGTAAAATGTGCAGCCAAGTCGCACATTTTACTTTCAGAAATTAGCGCCTACCCAAAGGCAGGAGTTAATTTCTGCCAGCGCCGGGGAAGTGCACAGAAAAGCAGTAAAAAACTGCTTTTCTGTACACCCTCTGATTTAATATCATAGCGATATTAAGTCGGAGGTTTCAAAAGTTAAAAATTAATAAAAAAATAAAAAAAAAAAAATTTTAAATCTGCCCGGGCTTGCGGGTTGAAAACCGGACGCTCAATTTTGCCAGCGTCCGGTTTCCGAACCCATGGCTGTCAGCGGGTTTGAGAACCGATGCCAGCAAAATTGAGTGTCGGCTGTCAAACTCGCTGACAGCCGCCGCTCCTGTCAAAAAAGAGGCGCTAGGGACGCGCTAGTGTCCCTACCGCCTCTTTTTACCGCCGGGCCTAATTTAAATAAATTTATTTACTGTATCGTGCGCACAAGAGAGTGGCCTGTGCGCTCTCCCGCAAACTTTACTGTATGTTAGTGACTGAAAATAATTCTTTACTATTGGCAGTTAGGAAAATGGCGCAACTCTTGATCCACAGCAGCACAGTACAATGTCCGGTTACAATTTCTGTGCAGGAATCTCTAGCGCCAGACTGGGGGAAATCCTACCCTCCCGGGCATGGAAAAATAGGGTCCCCAGGTAGGCAGGGCGTCCTTTGTATGGGCAGAACCTCCCTTTCCAACTAGCAAAGATATAAAGTCACGGTCTCTGCACAGAGAGATAAAGCTTTCTCTCTCCCCAGGGTCTGAAGAATCCTTTTGAACGTTAGACTTTTCCTTTACTCACTGTTGGATGTTTCAAGCCTTCTTTGCTCTTATGCAGCCCTTTGTGCTTGTATTTGAATCCCTGATGGGAGGGAATCCCCTGCAGCAGGACCTTTCTGGGCTCCAGTCAGGCAGGAAGGGCAGTCAAAACCTCCCCCTGTACGGTGAAATCAATCTTCTTAAAAACTAAAGATAACACCGGGCTCTCCTTACAGGAGCTCACTGTCACCCCCCGACCTCACTGAGGATATTGGGGGGGCAGGTCTTCCCTAACCTGCCCAGGCCCAGACCCAGGGTTCCCCGTTCCCTGTGCCCAGGCTCCTACCACTTAAAAGGTTGCATTCCCAAAAATGCACTCAGAGAGAGAGAGAACTCCCACCAGACAGGCTGTGTACTGGCTGAGCAGAAACCCCTCCCAACCCTGGCCAGGACCACCAAACAGGGCTTGGTTGGCTCCTCTGGCTGGGCCTGTAAAATAACAGAAACTAAGCTCCTCTCTACCTCTGTACTTCGCACTAACCAAAAGGACTGCCTCCCAAGCTGTAACAAAGGTACCATATATACTATTACAATTGGGACGGCCATTCCAGACTCCACAGAAGGAGGGTCTGCATTTGATTGGATCCTCCCATTATCCATCTTCCTCTAAACACCCAGGACTTACTGGTAACCCGAGAAGATGCCCAGGTTACAATTACTTGGATTATTGGGAGAAAAACATCATGCGGTATTTCAAATATCATATATTATCACTGTGTTAAGGCGATACACCTAATGCAGCTACGTGAGTGACACCCTAAGTTTGTACCCGAGGCACTTTCAGTTTGAATTACTCATCTCTTTTAAATTAAAGCATATCCCTATACATTTCTAATATTGCATAGATTAGGATTCTGGGCCAATTGTGCTCTCCTCAGCCTGTGCTAGACAAGGAATGGAATCCAAGGTTCAAATCCCATTTCCCCCTCTGATCTTCTTTGTGATCCGATATTCACTTATTCAGCGCTACTTAGCCAGATAAGTAGTGGCTGCTGAATATCTGACTACATTCAGTGGCTGGTACTTGGCCGGATAAGTCACTTATCTGCCTAAGTAGATAGCGAATATCTAGTGGGCAGATTGGGGCGGCGATATTTATCCGGTTAACTTAGCTAGATAAGTAGCGATATTCGTATTTATCTGGTTAAGTTAACCGGTTACAGTATGTTAGACCTGCCATAGAGGAGGCCTAACTTAGGGAGTCATTCTCAATAGCTTTCGCATGTGAAAAGTCCCTTTTCGCGTGTGATAGGGTGATCGGGGCAGAGTCGGCCCCGGAAGAGGAGGAGGGCCAACGCTGCGGAGATATCGCTGGCGGCGAAAGGTAAGGACCCTTATCACCGCCTGTTTCGCACCAAATAGCTACACCTTTGATGGTGTGGTTATTCGGTGCGAAAGCCGGCAGCCAGCGCACTGTAGTGGCCCGCCCCCCGCCCCCCAGTACCGCGCAGAGAATAGTGAATCCAGGCCTTAGTTGGATATGACTTATCCTGCTAAATAGCTATTTTGACAAGGATATTCAGTACATAGAGGTTTTATTTTGAATATCTACCTCATGTTGGCTCAGATACCCCCATAGACTGTAAACGTCTTAACTCATGCGGAAAGCTACCCTGAGCCTTCCTTGGAAAAGGCAGGCTTAAATCCAAATTTCCCTTTCAGAGTACAAACTATGGGGCCTGCATACAAACCTGCTCTACAATTTTGGGGGAGAAGAGTCTGAGCATGCTCAGCACTCTGAAAAGGCTGGAATATTCCAGAAATATCCAAAAGGTGGTCACTTCTACAGAATTTCTGTTTGAAAATGAAGTGGGAAAGATTCTGTGCCGTGCAGATGACGCATGCATTGGTGTTTTGACTCTTCTGCGTTGTCTTTGCGTTGCAAACACCTGATATCTCTGGAGCAAAGAGAGGGGGTCCAGAGTTTTTCATTTTGCACCTCCATTTTGAGTTTTATTTATTTATTTATAATTTTTATATACTGACATTCTTACATTAAAATGCAAATCATACCGGTTTACATAAAACAGAAAAAGCAGGAAAAAATATTTCCATAGTCAAATACAGAGAACATTTATAATAAAATTGTTAACAAAGGCATAAGGTAGGAACTTGAAAAAAAGGTTACTTAACAGAAAACATGAAAGACAAAATATTAAATGAAGCACAAAGAGTTGCACAAAGGGGCGCGACAAAGGGGAGAGCCCCTTTGTCGCGCCCCTTCGGCGAGCGGCGCCTGATGGTGAGGCGCTTTTCAACCGCCGCCGGAGCTCACAGTGACGTCGGGGGAGGGGCGTGGTCACACATCGCAGTCACCCATTTCCCTCACCTCCTGATGATAGTTCCGTTTCTTTTTTATTATTTAAGATGATGTTCACTTCTTGCGGGGGCCCAGGATGGAGGGTGGCCTCCCCGCTCGCTGGCGCCTGATGGTTTTAAACTGTAATGCAGAGTTCTAGTTGCTTTATTGGTCCTGGAGGAAACTGGAGCCTGTAGGGTGTGAAGCATTGCAGTAGGCGAGCTTTTGAGTCCCTACAAGGAGAAGAGGCCTGGGAGTTCTCAGAAGCCCTCGCACTGTAACATCTTTCTTGTTGAAACTGAAACTGCTAAGACAAACTGAGGTTCCTACTGGAACATGCTCATGCAGTTTTGCTCAGATTATTTAAATGACATTTGTAGTCCTCAAAGAAAATTTAATTTACCGAATGCTTTACATAGTTTTTTAAACCTTAAAATTAATTTATTAGTATAATTATTATATCAAAAGGAAAGCAACACATGCAAATAGAATATAATTTAAAAATATTCCTGGCAGAAATAGCAAAACATTTTTCTCAAAAAAAAAAGAAACCCCTCCCCTCCAAAAAAAACAAATGCCAATTGGAATGATGGTGTCCACTTCTCACCCAGACCGGCCAGAAGGAGGAAGTGCACGGCATAGACCGGTCCTCGGACCTGAAGGCGGCATCTAAAAGGTTTTTAAAGAAATAAATGAAAATGATGGACACTCTGAAAACTGTAAGGAAACAGAATTTTAAAAGCAGGAATTGGAGCAGCTAAAAGGACTGGGGGAAGGAAGATATAGGCAAGTCTAGGTTTTTGCTTTTACACAGCGACATCATCCGAGAGACTTGGGTTTTTGGGGTTTTTTTCGTAAGCAGGTAGAGCGCGGGCTTCCTTCTGCACATCCGAGAGAAGCACGGCGTTTGTGCCAGCTGTAGAGCTGTGCGACTCAGGCTCTGGCACCCTGGGGACTAGGCGGAGGG
The DNA here is from genome assembly GCF_901001135.1 of Rhinatrema bivittatum. NCBI lineage: Eukaryota > Metazoa > Chordata > Amphibia > Gymnophiona > Rhinatrematidae > Rhinatrema > Rhinatrema bivittatum. The sequence continues at coordinate 465,163,306 of NC_042618.1, read as the reverse complement.
ATCAAATTCATTTTACATGAAACTTAAGCTAATCCAGAGCTCGCTTCTCCAGAGGTGCGGGGTTAGTTCATTAAATCTGCAGCGCATCCTAACCCCCTCGGGTTATTACTGCTTAACTGGCAGAAGTGACTAGTGTCTTGTAATTATGTCTGGGTCCCCGTTCTTTTAAAGTAACAACTGGGGAAGTGTTACAGAGATAATATAAGTTTAAGACAGGAGCACTGAGAAAAGCGCATAGGGGATTTCCAAGAAAGTCCTCCAAAAACCTTTACCGAAATATAAATTTAAATTATCCTCCGGCCAAAAACAGGAAGCGGAATCATAAAGGAGGATGAGTCGGGTGTTCTTTAAAAGAATGCTGTCTCTCATTTTGGATTCATCGCTGCTGCGCACTGAAATAGTGCAGTAACTCATCTTTGGATAATGTCTGGCCCATTAATGTCAGATCACAAATGTGTGACTATCTCACATCGCACTGAAACTTTTCCCATCGGGTCTGACTTGCCTCTCCTGATTTACATTCATTTCCTCAGCTTAATTACTTGCCTCGAACTTCATAAGATCTCACCGTTTGCCGGGAAAGGCGCCGCTTCCGTACACTCCTCGGAACTCAGCACCTGCCCTCCCCAGGCCGTTTTTTTTTAATGTAGGTCATCGCCCGCTGGGTACACCTGAGTGACCCGGGACTCCGCTCGCGTTTTCAGAGACAGGCGAAAGCTTTGCTCTGCCCTCACCCAACATTAGCAATTGTAACCCAATAAGGAACTCGGGTGGTAACGGTAGCTTCGGTTTAGGAAATGCAATTTCTATCAAATATTCTAAGGTGAGGGGCCCTCATTTTTTGGTTTTTATTGTTCTTTATTTTTACAGGAATTTATCAGGGTTTATTAAGACAAGAACAAAAACAGGAGAAAATCAGATGAAAAAACTAATTATTTTTTCTGGGTAAATATCTAGGGGCCCGATATTCAGCCAGGAGATAGCCGGATACGTAGGACTTATCCTTTAAGTTCAGCAGGCGCTAGATAACAGATAAGTCACGTATCTGTCTCTTAGCCAGAGAACTTTATGGGCAGGCAGTGGGCAGATCGGGGCGATGCTACTTAGCCGGATAACTTATCTGTCCAAGCAGCGATATTGATTCTTAGCTGAATTCTTAGCCTAAGCTAGACATACTCAATTGCAGATCTAGACTCAGCCGGATAACACTTATCCGGCTACGTAGCGCGTTATACACGGATATTCAGCAGCATAGCCGTGCCACTGACTATCCTTGTTACTTAGCCAGCTAGGCTTTCAATATCTACCCCGGAGTTTATTTTTGTGGACAAAAGCCAGGAGAATAAAACATTATTAAGCAGATTCTCCCACTCACCCACTCAGCAGCATCCCCATCTCTACTCCCATCCCTTGCCTAGCATGTCCCTCTCTGTCTCTCTTTCCCCACCAGCCAAGAATCTCCTTCTCCCTCTCCCCCCCCCCCCCCCCACTCCATCAGTCCCCGCACTGCGCCAGCATTTATCCTCACTGGTGGCGGCTCCAGGCCTCTCCTCTCTCTTACCCGGGCTCCCGTGCTCTGCAGCACTGCGCTTCTGCTGGGCCAGGGAGCCTGCCAGGAAGAGCTTCTGCTGGACAGGGCCTGCTTCAGATGCATTCGCGGCACCAGACGGCAGGCACTTTGGCTGCTTAGGGGGTGAGGAGGTGGGACTTGAAAACACGGCACGGGCGGCACTGGAGGGCGAGCGCTTTCATTGGTGAGGAGGGGGGGGAGGGGACTTGAAACACAGCATAGGATTTGGCCCACACTGGTTTCCAGCAGCGACGGGAGACCTCGAAACGCTGCATCTGCAGCTCTGGAGCAGCTTTTTTAAATCATCCTAAAATTAGGGTGAATATCGGTTTAAACTGATTGTCACTTTTGGAAAAATCCAGGAATTTATGAGTGAAAAGTGATTTCAATTTAAAACAAAGGATCCTATCTAAGGTGCAAATCATATATGACGAAAAATATGCATCTGCTAGAATGTGTTATGGTTCGACGTTTCAAACAGAATTGCAATGTATAGTATGGCAAGTTCTTTAGCCAATAAAGCACCGGTTTAGCTGAATGATCCATGTTTTGTAAGTAGAAAATAACATATGATGGAGTAAAGTTATATATAGCTGTATATAAGCAGTGCCTTGTGTACGTTGCTAAAGGCAGAGAACCTTCAACACCCATGATTGCTATTACACAATCTCAGATACGTTATTCCAGTAATAAAATGGTTAAATACTTTTTAAACATTAAAAGATTAATTTGCAAATTGTTATGGATGTAAAAATTAGCATAGACGGGCATAAATAGCCTCAACTCGTGTGCTCCATGTTTTATAAAAGTTTGAAATATGCGCTTATTTTCACTTTCACTCGCACATATATGGGTGTAAAAAACGGGCGGATCCTAGGGGGCGCCAATAGTTTCATGCGTAAGATGCTATTTTTAAAGGCATTTGCACGTGTACATTTTCCAATTTACTTGCATATTTTTATACCTGATAATTATTTGATGTAAGTGATATTAAATGCATTTATTGCATAGCACTGACTGGATTGGAGGTCTGGGTGAACTGGCTGGCAAACTGGTGGACTAATTGGTTAAACTGGTCATTTGTATGGCAGGTGCATGCTGTAAAGTACACCGACTTACACCTGTAAACCGAGACTTCTGCTAGTAAGTCCTGTTTTACTTCCACACAAATATACGCACTCATATTTTTAAAATAGATGGGTAAAGTACACAGGTTCAATTCCATGAAATACGTGGTTTCAATGCATCGAGTGTATTCACACGTATGTGTATGTTGAGGAGTAGAGATACGCATATTTCATAAAATGTGCATATATCATACACATGAGTTATAAAATACTATGATAAAAGTATGCACAGCCATATACACATATATATTAGAGATGTGAATCGGTACCGGACTCGTTTCCGGTATCGGGTTCATAGAACCACAGGAAATCTTCGTTTCCCGCCGTTCTGAACCCTTTTTTTTTCGGCTGTCCTGAGCCGAAAAAAAAAACAACTCACCCTGACCCTTTAATCGAATTATTTAGTTATCCTCCCTATAATAACTGTGGTAATAAGAACAGAATAAACATAGCTGATGACAACAGAGAAAAACCAGTTGGCCCATCCAGTCTGCCAGTTTCTCCAGTCCACACTGCTAGGGATGTCTCCTAGCTTCCAGCAGTAGAAGCCTGATTGCAAAGTCAATTTCTATTGTCTCCTTTGGTTCTTCACCATCCTGGGTAAAGATGGACGTATGTGAACTTGCATGCTCATCGACCCAGGATGGCAGCAAGGCAAAGAAGAAGGTGACTGGAGAACAGTGATAAACTGGCAGCAGTCAAGCTTTCATAACTACCAGCTGGAATATATCCCTTGCAGTGTTAATACTGCTCCCAAAAATGATTGAAAATGCTAATAAGGGGCCTTCAGACTCAAGGCTCACTCCAGTTTTGTGTCTATGGGCAAGTTCTTTAGTACATAGGGACCCAAGTCATTCATTAAAATATATATTAAATTAGAAAATCTATTTATTTCAATAAAACAAAAGCAAAAGGAGCCCTTGGACTTAACCGTTTATGAAAGTATTTTCTCATGCTTGAATCATACAGATAAAAGAAAACAAAAAATATGATCCTCACAGGCAAGAGGCAATCCTTAATGAAAGCAAAGACTTATTATGGCAACTATGATTCTAAGCAACTATTGCTATAGTACTTATCATATACGTTAGATGAGGCTTGTCTCTGAAATTATATATAGAGCTATTCTTAACACCGTAAAAAGAAAATTATGCCTACAAATTCCTTTTACAGGGCTCCTGTGTCTTTTGCAAAGGGCATAGCAGTTCCTGGGTGGTTTTTTTTTGTTTGTTTGTTTGTTTGTTTTAGTCCCTAGGATTCTCGATGCCTTCGTGAACTTTAAATGATGATTTCTCAGAGCCTGCTTCTCATAAAAACATGGGCTCAATATTTGTAAGCTACAAATCTCAAGATATTACAATGTAAAGATGGTTTAGCACAGCTAGATTCATGACAGTATTTTTTTTTTTGTATTAACAATCTGCTGATCAATTTATACAATGCTATTACAATGAGAACAGTGGTGGATTTATCAACTCAATACTGTTGAGCTATCAGGACTTAATAGTGGCATACAGTGGGGTCATTTTCTTTGATCTCTTTTTGACACATTTATTGCATGCATAATAATAATGTCAAGGAACCGATATTTTTCAATTTGTATGCATGATAAAGAACTTTTTCTATGACAGATTATTCAGATAGAAAATCTGCCAATGAGCAACGAATATTATTCCTGAACATCTGATTGGTCAATATCTTTTTAAAACTGTCTTCTGGTTTCTGCTCTGCCATGCATTGAATAAAAAAAAAAAAAGGTGTAGAGGAAACAGTCTTGTTTAAATTTTGATTCAGTGAGAGAAAACCCCGAGGTGCCATTGTGAGAGGCTTCACTGGTGGGGTCGGAGCAATTTGGAATTTCTTCTGTCCCTGCTGGTAGGGGGGGGGACCCCCAACATTGCAGTAAATTAAGGGGGCCTGCAGGGTTGGGAGACAGCCTTGGAAGGCTGTTTTTCAAAAGAGTGACTTTTTTTTTTTTTTTTTTAAACAGTGGTACAAAATGAAAAACAATTGACATTTTGTTCATTTTTCTTTCATTTGGAAAATGAAACAAACATGGAAAATGCCGTGACATTTTCCTATTTTATTTCAAATGGCAATGTATCCCCGTTTGGCAAGTCTTTGCAAGATTTCCATGTAGACCTGTGCAATCTCCACATGCTCATTACATTCACAGGAAATCTGGAAGATTTTTCATACTATGTAGAGGCACTGTGGGACTCTTTTCTCACAGTAAATTCTTACATACGATCCAATGTTTGGGTACTTGCTAGGTAATTTTAGCCTGGAATTGGCCACTGTTGGAAACAGGATGCTGGGCTTGATGGACCCTTGGTCTGACCCAGTATGGCATGTTCTTATGTTCTTATGTGTTTATGATTTACTGTCACATAAGGACTGAATTTAATTTGAATGTTTGGGTTTTTTTACATTTCTTTATTGATTTTCTCATAAACAATTAACAAGACCAGAGACATAAGGTCCTCCAATCCTCCCCCCCCCCCCCCCCCCCCCCGTGATTCTCTCCATCCAACCCTTTAATTCTGTCCATGAAGTGGTGATCGAGGCGTGGTTCGAGATGATTCTTCATACTGGATGGTTAAGTATTTACAGGCCGATACAGTAAAGCGCGGCCCTCAGGTACTCCGGCTCCGCCCTCCGGATGCGCCTTGCCCGCTTTTTCAATGCCTCAACCTGGCGGTAATACAATAGAAATAGGAAACACAAGTTGAACTAAAACGTTTACTTTGCTTTTCAGGCAAAAATAAATTCAAAACAAACAAGTCTAACAAGTGAAGTGTCTGTTTTCCTTTTGTCACCCACAGCAATTCAAAAAACATACCCACGGTTAATGCGACTCCAACATTGCTCTATGCTTCAACTGCAAGAGGAAATGTGGAAAAAAGGATTTGCATTCACAAAAAAGCGGGGAGTAGCTTGCTTTTCATGGCAGTTACTACCCCAAACCAAATAAGCCTGATTCTTCACTTTCAATGCATATCAGCGTAGCTCTCTGCTTCAACGGCAGGGGGGGCCCACCGCAGAGCGGAAGGTATGTGCTGTTAGCAATTGTCATGGTTGACCTGCAAGCGGCAAGGTCTTCTTTACAAATGCCATGAAGAAATTTAACATTTGTACCATTCTTGATCGTTGCATGCGCAGCTGTGACAATTTTTCTATTTCTGTTTTCAGAGAGCACCACGGATGACACTTCTAGTGAGGAAGAATACTCTCCTCCAGGAGAACACCACGGTGAGCCTTTAATAGCATCGGCATACTTAAAGTATGTGGATGTTTAATGCCATTTGGCGCGCCTATGAAATGTGCATTTGTAAATGTCATACTCTCTGTAATGCTAGAGGTTATGTTCCTGTTTAAAATGTTGCAAACTTCTCCCTCCTACTGTTGTGGATGTTTGCATGTGCGACAGCAGTAACGCTTTAACTTTTTCTCTTTTCAGACACATCGGCAGAGGATGCCATGGAGGAGGAGGATGCCATGGAGGAGGAGGATGCAGCAACACCACGCATGTCCCCTGAGCCTGCTATTGTGCGCCAACCTCCGTAAATTAGCCACCCCCCCCACCCCCCCGTGATTGAGCCACCCCCCATAATGGCTCCACCCCCCATTAATGAGCCACCCCCCCAGTTATTTTTCCACCCCCACCTCTCTCCTGCCCCACTTGCCCCACCTGCCATGGGAGACGAGGAGGACATCATCATTGACGTTGTCGGTCCTGTCTCTCCTGGGCTTCCAGGGGCGGGTCGACAGCTGGAGGGTGGCACAGCGGCCGGGGAAGGTCCCTCAGCCCTTGAGGGGCGCCTGGACGCTATGCTGCTCCTCCTGGCACAGATGATCTGCGGCCTGGTGGTCCAGGAGGGAATGGCAGTGCAGGCGGTGACCATCCTGCACGATCTGCACAGTGGCCATCAGGAGATAATTAAGCTCCTGCACACAATGGCAGGAGCTCAGTCCCTGCTTGTCATGGCGTGGGCTCCTGCAGGACGGGCACCGCCTGAGGAACATCAATGACAATGATCCTCCTCCTCCCCCATGGCATGGTCCCTCCCCTTTTTTCCCCCATGCCCCCCCTTACCAAACTGATTAATAATTGCCCAAACTTTTTTGTAAATAGTTCAAATTCTTAAATATATTTTTGCTTTAAAAAATTGGTATGAGTTTCATTTCAACAATTTATTGAATTTAACTTCTGTGGTGATAAACTGTGGCGATAATCAAGAACAGAATGACTGCCAATGATGAGGAGCACATGCAGAGCATACAGACGGAATAGAAAGGGAAAATCAACCAAACAGAAGAGGAGCACATGGAATACAAAGGGAAAAACACCCAAACAGAAGAGGAGCACACGGAATACAAAGAGAAAATCAATCAAACAGAAGAGGAGCACATGAAATACAAAAGGAAAAACACCCAAACAGAAGAGGAGCACATGGAATACAAAGAGAAAATCAACCAAACAGAAGAGGAGCACATGGAATACAAAGGGAAAATCACCCAAACAGAAGAGATGCACACGGAATACAAAGGGAAAATCTACCAGACAGAAGAGGAACACATGGAATACAAAGGGAAAATCAACCAAACAGAAGAGGAGCACATGGAATACAAAGGGAAAAACACCCATATAGAAGAGGAGCACATGGAATACAAAAGGAAAATCAACCAAACAGAAGAGGAGCACATGGAATACAAAGGGAAAATCTCCCAAACAGAAGAGGAGCACACGGAATACAAAGAGAAAAACACCCAAACAGAAGAGGAGCACAAGGAATACAAAGGGAAAATCACCCAAACAGAAGAGGAGCACACGGAATACAAAGGGAAAATCTACCAGACAGAAGAGGAGCACATGGAATACAAAGGGAAAATCACCCAAACAGAAGAGGAGCACACGGAATACAAAGGGAAAATCTACCAGACAGAAGAGGAGCACATGGAATACAAAGGGAAAATCAATCAAACAGAAGAGGAGCACACGGAATACAAAGGGAAAATCTACCAGACAGAAGCACAGACATCCGTACAGGCACTGGGGCATTTCAGTCATGGACGTCCGGAAAGAGGCAGGAATGTCCATGAACGTCCATGAACGGAAGCCGCGATCTTGGATGTCCGGCCAGGCACTCAAGGCAGCGGCCATGGACGTTGGAAGGCAGTGGGGCCTCCTATCATGGACGCCCGGATAGAGGCGGGAAGGTCCATGAACGGAAGCCCCGACTTTGGACGTCCGGCCGGGCGCTTAAGGCAGTGGCCATGAACGTTGGAAGGCAGCGGGGCCTCCGATCATGGATGCCCGGATAGAGGCGGGAAGGTCCATGAACGGAAGCCCCGACCTTGGATGTCCAGCTGGGCACTCAAGGCAGTGGCCATGGACGTTGGAAGGCAGCGGGGCCTCCGATCATGGACGCCCGGATAGAGCCGGAAAGGTCCATGAACGGAAGCCGCGACCTTGGATGTCCAGCCGGGCACTCAAGGCAGCAGCCATGGACATTGGAAGGCAGCGGGGCCTCCGATCATGGACGCCGGGATAGAGGCGGGAAGGTCCATGAACGGAAGCTGCGACCTTGGACGTCCGGCCGGGCGCTCAAGGCAGCGGCCATGGATGTTTGAATGCATTGGGGCCTCCGATCATGGACACCCGGATAGAGACGGGAACATCCATGAACGGAAGCTGCGACCTTGGAAGTCCGGCCGGGAAGCGGCCCCGGTGTCCATGAGGGGTCTGTAGAAAAGAACCATCCACTTACCTGGTGGAATGACATTTGAAATGACAGGTACCAGCGCACCATGGATACTGTATAGGCGCTGTATACCGCTCTGTACAGTAAAATGAATTGCGAACACCTACCGCTTCATAGGCGCGCTTTGGACGCTCATTTGCCGCCACTTGGATTTGCGTATAATTTGAATACCTAATCAAGTGGCTTGTGAACCAAAATGTGCACGCATCTAATGCACGGGCGCCCGCCACTGCCGCACTTTTTCTTACGCATCCGTACTGTATCGGCCTGTTAGTGAGGAGTTCCTGCTGTGAATGAGGAAGTGTCGACCAAAAACTATTCCAAAGTGATGTACACAAACGTTGGGCCTTCAATGGCTTAGTGTTCGCAGCCATATATTCAAATTGCATTAGAGTGAACAAGCGATTCCACCAATAGACCTTTGTTGGCCTTTCAATCCCAATACAATGTGCCATAATCGTCTGCAGCACTGTCATCAAAGTTTTTTCCAGGAAAGTCTGATCCAGCTTCGAAAGCTTCTCCGCAATAGTCCCCAGAAGGCGAAATAAACATATCTTAGGGTCTCTTGGAATCTTTATACCCAGAGTCCGATCTAATTCCACTAGAATGTCCTCCTAATATTGTCGTAACATAGTACATTCCATATATTGTGAAAGAAAGTGCCCTTTTCATTCTGGCATTTTAAACATAAATCTGAATCACAAAGCTTTGCTGCATATATCTATGTGCGTGGCATATACATACAGTGTAAAACTTTAAACCCAACTTCCTTCAAGACAACATTTTCTGAAATGGCATTACATCCCTTAAGTATCTGTATAATTTCAGTGTGCATGAGATGGATATTCGCGTGCTTCGCCCACTTGCCCTGAACACTGGTAAGTAAGAACATAAGAACATAAGAACATGCCATACTGGGTCAGACCAAGGGTCCATCAAGCCCAGCATCCTGTTTCCAACAGTGGCCAATCCAGGCCATAAGATCCTGGCAAGTACCCAAAAATTAAGTCTATTTCATGTTACCTTTGCTAGTAATAGCAGTGGCTATTTTCGAAGTCAACTTAATTAGTAGCAGGTAATGGACTTCTCCTCCAAGAACCTATCCAATCCTTTTTAAAACACAGCTATACCAACTGAACTAACCACGTCCTCTGGCAACAAATTTCAGAGTTTAATTGTGCATTTAGGGGCGGATTTTCAGAGCCCTGCTCGCCGGTAAGCCTATTTTACATAGGCCTACCAGCGCGCGCAGAGCCCCGGGACTCGCGTAAGTCCCGGGGTTTTCGGAGGGGGCGTGTCGGGGGCGTGTCGGGGGGCAGGCCCGAACCGCGCGGTGTTTTCGGGGCGTGTCGGGAGCGTTCCGGGGGCGGGCCCGGGGGCGTGGCTACGGCCCGGGGCGGCCCGGGGGCGTGGCCGCGCCCTCTGGACCCGCCCCCAGGTCGCGTCCCGGCGCGCAGGAGGCCCGCTGACGCGCGGGGATTTACGCCTCCCTCCGGGAGGCGTAAATCCCCCAACAAAGGTAAGGGGGGGGCTTAGACAGGGCCGGGTGGGTGGGTTAGGTAGGGGAAGGGAGGGGAAGGTGAGGGGAGGGCAAAAGGAAGTTCCCTCCGAGGCCGCTCCGATTTCGGAGCGGCCTTGGAGGGAACGGGGGTAGGCTGCGCGGCTCGGCGCGCACCGGCTATACAAAATCGATAGCCTTGCGCGCGCCGATCCAGGTTTTTAGCAGATACGCGCGGCTCTGCGCGTATCTACTAAAATCCAGCGTACTTTTGTTTGCGCCTGGAGCGCAAACAAAAGTAGGCCTATTCGCGGAGTCTGAAAATCCGCCCCTTAGTGTAGAAGAACTTTCTCCGATTAGTTTTAAATGTGTCACATGCTAACTTCATGGAGTACCCCTAGTCTTTCTATTATCTGAATGACTAAATAACCAATTCACATCTACCCGTTCTAGACCTCTCATGATTTTAAACACCTCTATCATATCCCCCCTCAACCGTCTCTTCTCCAAGCTGAAAAGTCCTAACCTCTTTAGTCTTTCCTCAGAGGGGAGCTGTTCCATTCCCCTTATCATTTTGGTCGCCCTTCTCTGTACCTTCTCCATCACAATTATATCTTTCTTGAGATACGGCGACCAGAATTGTACGCAGTATTCAAGGTGGGGTCTCACCATGGAGTGATACAGAGGCATTATGACATTTTCCGTTTTATTCACCATTCCCTTCCTAATAATTCCCAACATTCTGTTTGCTTTTTTGTCTGCACACTGAACTGACGATTTCAATGTGTTATCCATTATGACGCCTAGATCTCTTTCTTGGGTGGTAGCACCTAATATGGAACCTAACATTGTGTAACTATAACATGGGTTATTTTTCCCTATATGCATCACCTTGCACTTATCCAAATTAAATTTCATCTGCCATTTCAATGCCCAATTTTCCAGTCTTACAAGGTCTTCCTGTATCAATAATCACACTTTTCAGCTCCCTAGGGAAAATAGAACATGAATTAATTGGATTTATGACCCTTGGGCTTAAAAAACCATTGTAATTGTTCATATTTTGGTAAGTCAGGTATGTGTAACGGAACTGATTTTATATAATGTCTGATTTGAAAATAAGCATAGAAATCAGTCTGCAAAGTCCCGTATTGTTCGCAAATATCCTGGAAACCTTTAACATTAGTAGACCCCTTCTCTAAAAGCTGTTGTATTCTCATTAAACCTGCGTTACTCTACTTTAGAAAACCTGCGATTCCAAACCTGCCTGGAACTGAGGGTTACCCTAGAAAGTGAGAAAGGGAGTAGTAATGGCCCGCATATGTAATTTTACCAAACAGAGAAAGCGCCAGGCTCCCCTCCCCGATTTGATAAGCAGGCTGGGTTTAAACCATCCAGGAACCAAGCCCCCGGATAATTGAATGAGGTTTTCCAGTCTGTATGGATACAGCCATTCAAAGTAAGCGATTGAGGAGTACTTATTAGGGATGTGAATCATTTTTGAACGATTAAAATTATCATCAGATAATTTTAAAATCGTCCAAAATCGTTAGAGTGCACGATACAATACAAATGCCCCCGATTTATCGTCAGGGGCATTTGTATTGTATCGTTAAATAGGGCGCGGGAAAACCGGCACACCAAAAAAACCCTAAAACCCACCCCGAACCTTTAAAACAAATCCCCCACCTTCCCGAACCCCCCCAAAATGTTTTAAATTACCTGGGGTCCAGTGGGGGGGTCCCGACGCAATCTCCAGCTCTCTGGCCACGGCTGCGTTGAGAAATGGCGCCGGTGGCCCTTTGCCCTTATCATATGACAGGGCAAAGGTAGCGCCGGCGCCATTTTGGTTCCTGGCTCCCGACGTCACGCATGCAAGAGATCGCCCCCGGACCCCGCTGGACCCCCAGGGACTTTTGGCCAGCTTGGGGGGGGCCTCCTGCCGTATGACATAGTGAGGGCAAAGGTAGCGCCGGCACCATTTTGAAGATTGGCAATACGGCCCGCGTGCAGGAGGTCACTCCCGGACCCCCGCTGGACTTTTGGCAAGTCTTATGGGGGTCAGGAGGCCCCCCCAAACTGGCCAAAAGTCCCTGGGGGTCCAGCGGGAGTCTGGGGGCGATCTCCTGCACATGTGATGTCGGGAGCCAGGAACCAAAATGGCGCCGGCGCTACCTTTGCCCTGTCACATGATAAGGGCAAAGGGTCACCGGCGCCATTTCTTAACGCAGTCGTGGCCAGAGAGAGGAAGATCGCGCCGGGACCCCCCCCACTGGACCCCAGGTAATTTAAAACATTTTGGGGGGGTTCGGGAGGGTGGGGGATTTGTTTTAAAGGTTCGGGGTGGGTTTTAGGGGTTTTTTGGTGTGCCGGTTTTCCCGCCCTCCCCCGATTTACGATTTTTAACGATTTTTTTTTTTAAAAAACACGACGATAAGATTTTCCACCCTCCCCCCAGCCAAAATTGATCGTTAAGACGATCGATCACACGATTCACACCCCTAGTACTTATACAAGTGCCATTGAACCAGTCATAAATATGTCGGAGGATGCAGGCAAGATTATACTCTCGCCAATTAGGGTAAGAAAGTCCTCCCTGGGCTCTGTCTAACATTAAAGAGGAGAGAGCTAGTCTAGCTTTATGTCATCCCCACAGGAATGCTCTCATCGAGTGATTAATTCTCGTAAGTTCAAATTTGGCTAACCAAATCAGAATCTGCTGCAAGACATAGAGCTATCGTGGGAGCTCCATCATTTTGAGCAGGAAAATTTTTCCAGTTAGTGATCATGGTAAGGCCGCCCATGTTTGTAACTTTTGTTCCATATTTTTAAGTAATGGCTCAACATTAGCCCGGTGTAATGTAGCTATATCCTGGGAATTTGAATACCTAAATAGCGCATCTCCTTTGTCACCCACTTCAATGGAAAGCTCCCAACCCAACCTGTTTGTAATGTGGGACTCAATGCCAATGCTTCCGATTTGTCAGTATTTATCTTTAATCCCGCAAATGCCCCAAATTGTACTTGGTGGTGTAGTACCCTCGGCAAAGACTGCTGAGAACAGGTGAGGAACACGAGCACATCATCAGCAAATGCTGATAACTTGAAGTGCTGCCGCTTCCAAGTAATCCCATGTATAAGAGGATCTGCCTCTATTTTCGAAGCAAAGGGTCTATGGATAAAATGTATAAAAGTGGTGAAAGGGGGCAGCCCTGTCTGGTCCCTCGAAACAATCTAAAGTCCTCCGAAACCTGTCCATTTGCTAATCCGAGACCTGTCCATTTGCTAATATTGCGGACTTGGGGCTATGGTAAAGCATGGAGATGTTATGTATAATTTATCCCCAAAAGCCATACCTTTCCATCATGGAAAACAGGTATTGCCAGGACACTCTATCGAAGGCTTTTTCAGAGTCAAAGGCTACCACCATGGCCTCCAAGCCTTTCTGTTGGCATTCCTCGATAGATAGGATCAACTTAGTCATATTGGAGCTAATAGATCTCCCTTGGACAAACCCCACTTGATTGTCTATAATAATGGATGGGAAAACTTTGCTTAATCTATCTGCCAATATTTTTGCAAACATTTTAGCTACACAATTGAGTAAAGAGATAGGTCTATATGCCGCCAGAGAGGATAAGTCCTTTCCTGGTTTTTCTAGGACTTTAATGAAAGCCCTAGTTATGGCATCGGGGAATCTGCAGGCCTCTTGATAAAAGTGGAGAAGATCCTCAGAGGCTTGATTAAGCAGTACTTTGTAATTCTCTGCACTCATGCCATCGGGCCCCGGTGCCTTGTTTTGCTTACTGCCCTGGATTACCATCCGTAATTCTTCTAACTCAATGGGGTGGCTTAATCTCTCCAATTGGGCCTCTGAGATGGAAGGGATATGGAGATCTTGAAAGAATTCTCCCTCCTGTATAGGGCCCCCCACTCTAACCTCCTTGTAAAGAAATTCATAGAAAGTCTGAAAGGAAGCACAAACATCCTTACTAGCAGTTAACGGTATGCCCGAAGCATCTTTCAATTTATCTATATAGGTTTTCCCTCTATGTAACCTGACCATGTTGGCCAGCAACTTCCCAGCCTTGTTTCTGAAACAAAATAGCCAATAAGCTCCCTTGTGTAGTGTTTGTTGTGCCCTGTCATGAAACATTGAGTTCAGCGTCTGTAGAATCTCATTATGTCCTCTGGTTTTGGCTATTGTTTCGCTATGCCGACTGTTTTTTAGCTTGTCCTAGTTGACTTTCTAACTGAATAATATTCTTATTTATTTATTTATTTATTTAACCGTTTTATATACCGAAGTTCTGGTAACAAAGTTACTAATCACTTCGGTTTATATTACAACAATAGATTCTTATGCATGGCTTTTAACTTTGCGATTAAGTATGAAGTGATCTCCCCCCTCATGACCGCTTTGCTCGTTTCCCAATATAGGTTCGGATTCTCCTTATGCATATGGTTATGTATTTCATATTCCCTCCATTTATTCTGTAAAAATATTTGGAAATTTTGATCGTCAGCAAGGTTGGTAGGAAACCTCCACAGTTTTGTACCAGGTTCACCACTGCCCGCTACCACATCTAGCCAAATTGGCACGTGGTCAGAGATTGTGATGGACCCAATTGTTGTTTGCTGTATTTTGGGGACTAAGTACTCTGACACCAATAGGTAATCTATCTTGGACATAGTTGCATGCGCCCTGGACACATGAGTATAATCCCACTCAGTGTGATGCAAAAGTCGCCACACATCCACACATCCAAGTTCTCGGCACAGATAAGCTATTCCCCCTACCCTTTTGTTCCCTAGCCTGTGGAGTTGCCTGTCTAAACTCGGTTCATGCATGCAATTGAAGTCTCCCATCAAGAAGAGAGGACCTTTCATATGGGGCAGGAGCATACTGACTAATTTCTGAAAAAAGGAGTGCGTATAAGTGTTCGGGGTATACCCTGAGCACAAAGTGACCTCCCTTCCCTGTAGCCTGCCAATAAGTATGAGGATACGACCATCTGAATCTGCTAGCTGTTGCTGGAGTTCAAAACGTAACCTCTTATGTATTAAGATCGCAATTCCGGCTTTACGTCCCACTGCTGAGTGTAGTAGCATTGCTCTACCCAGCTCCATTTAGGTTTCTTACTTTCCACCTCTGTTAAATGGGTTTCCTGCATGCCCACCACATCTATCTTTTTGCATTGTAAGGCACTAAGCACTTTTTGTCTCTTTATTGGTGTGCCTAAACCTCCCACGTTCCAGGAGAAATACCTCAAATGAGCTATTCTGCTAGCTTTGAAGATTCCATTCCTCCGAGTCTCAAAGTACTCCCTCAGCTGTAGGGTCTCCCAGCCTGGACCTCCAGCCCTTCTTTTTCCCACACCTCCCACAATCAAGTGTCAGTAAGTAGCATGTCATCTAAAGGAATAAGCCATCGGCGAAGAGAATCACCCCATATCATCCCAATTCCCCTGTTTATCCCCCCCCCCCAATTATCATAGTTCCCCCTTACCCCAACTACCTCTCACCTCCTGTCTCCATGTGACTCCCCTTAAAAATCGGGGTTGGAGATCCGTATGAGATGCGCTCGGGTGCTGCCCCTCGCATCAGTGTGTAACTGGTATGTAGTTTTAAAACTCTATAGAGCAATGAACCGTGGTTAACTTTGATAACTTGTGAGACCATAGGTGAAACCGTCCAAGCAACTTCATAAGACATGACATACACCTATAGTCCTTATAATAAACTGAATGACTTCAGACGCCAAACGATTCCAGTGGCTGAACAGGTAAGGAAAAAGTAGGAAAAAAAAAAAGAAGCATGTTTGGAAACTTTAACTGTCAGCGTTGGTCTGCCAGTCTCGTGAGCCAAGCTGCCACTTTGTCTGGGGTATCAAAGGAGACCACTTTTCCATCATTCCAAATTTTCAGGGTGGCCAGGAACTGAAAGGCAAAATGTATATTTTTGTTAAATATCTTATTACTGGACTGTGAGAAGAGCTTTCGTTTGGCCGCTACACTTACGGAGAAGTCCTGAAAAATCACAATTTTTTGATTTTGATAACTGAGATCCTTAGTTTTGCGGAAGGCTGCCAGGATCAATGTGCGCTGGGCCCAGTCTAAAAATCTGGCTATTACCAGTTTTGGTCTGCGTTCTATGCCTCTTCGGGGACCAAGCCTGTGCACCCTCTCGATGATTAGCTTACCCTCCAGCTCAGGCAGATGTAGTTCCTTCGGCAGCCAGCCCTCCAAGATGGCTTTCAGATCACTTTCTGGTACCACTTCAGGGATCCCCAGAAATTTAAGATTATTACAGCGGGCTCGATTTTCGAGGTCTTCTAACTTGCTCTCCGCCATTTTCAGAGAAATTTCCACCACTGCAAGCCACAAGCTGAGCGCCACGTGGTCTTCCTCCACAGCTGAAATCCTCCCTTCTGCAATGTCTATGCGTCTCCCAATATCTCCCAAAGACTCCTTCAGTGCGGTAAAATTCTCAGTTATGCCAGCGAATTTATGCTCTAGGCCAGCTACCACTGCTTCTGTTAACCGTGCCACCGCCGTTTCATCTAGGCCCCCACTCTCCGGGCCTCCGCGATTGTCGGCCATTTTGGGCTCCGTGTCACAGCTTTTGCTTTTCTTCCTTGCGCACCAGTTTAGATGTCATTTCCAGCCACAAAAAAAATACCTGAGCGTGATCGGGTTATCAAGAGCCTCCCACCAGATTATTACAATTTTAGCACCGATAGTTCAGCTTATGAGAGAGGCAGCACCTGGAGCTCCGATGAGTGCGTCTCACTCGGCTCACCGCATCACGTGATCCCCTTGAATGTTTGTTTTTCAGAATATCGGGACTGAAGCTAATCCAAATATCCAAAGCAGGATTTATACAACTCCCTGACGCAGCCTGTTTTGGCGGGCGAAAGACTGGCCAACCTTGGAGAATTGGAGTTTTATATAAATTTAGAGAAGCATATTATCCATATAAGTTAAAGATTGCTTCAGCATGGAGTGTTTTTTACAAGTTAAGTACATTTTGATTTATTCTCACAGTTTTTGAATGACACCTGGAATTATAGGGGGTTTTTTTAAGACACTTGTGGTCACAATTACTGTTGGAGATTTTTTGACTGATGATTAAGAAGCCCCAACCACAGTGGCAAATATTGCTCTGTTTGGTTTCTGAAGTCTTTTTCCTCCTGGAAAACAAACATGTTTAAAAAAATAAAAATAAAAAATATCTAAAAAAAAAAAATATAAAAATATATTTCAAAATCTTTTCATGTGTATCCTATGGGATTTACATTTGTAGAAAATAGGTGGGTACTTTTTAAATTTACAGTTAGATTTGTGACAATATGTTTTTTGTTTGTACTAATAATCTGCTGATGAACTGGCAGGGGTAATTTGGAATTTTTTTTAACTCAGTTGTTCCTCACATGGGCTACTTTTTCTGTTATTGGAACCTTTCCATTGCAATGCTTTAATTCCTGGGTTATTGCAGTATTCTTTGAAGATATTCTCCCTTTGAACTACGCACTGCTGAGCAATTGTCTGCTTTCCCCCATTCATCCCAAGAAATACAGGAAGTGAAAAGAGACAGTAACAAAGACAATCAGTTCAAAAAAAAGCAGAAAAAATGAGTAGGAACAGCAGCGGGAAAGCTGTGACCACAAATGCTTACAGTCTGAGGAATAAAATCCCAGTCCTGCAGGCTCTAATGCCGGGGGCAGACATGGACAGTGTCGCTGCTTACAGAGATATGGTTCACTGACTCTCATGAATGGGAAATGACCATCCTAGCCTATAACTTGTTTAGGAAGGACAGAGAGGACAGAAAAGGGAGATGAGTAGCTCTTTATGGCAAAAACAATATCCTACAACTGAATTGCAAGAGACGTAGGGTAGAGAAGAAGCACTGTGGACAGTCTGAAAAAAAAAAGAAGATGGTGCTTCCATTTTTATTGGAGTGATCTACACTCAGGACTCCTTCTCAAACCGAAAAAGCTGGACAGAAATCTTTTCAGATCTATCCAAAAGGTGGGAAAGAAGGGAGACGTGCTGCTCATTGGAGATTTTAATCTGCTGGATGTGGATTGCAGTATTCTTTCTGCGGAATCTAGAAGAAGTAGAGAGATAATCGATAGTGTAGCTGGGTTTAAAAAAGGTTTGGATGCGTTCCTAGAGGAAAAATTCATAAACTGCTATTAATTAATAAACAATAGTAGCTTGTGATTTATTTAGTGTTTGGGTACTTGCCAGGTACTTGTGACTCGGATTGGCCACTGTTGGAAACAGGATGCTGGGCTTGACGGACCCTTGCTCTGACCCAGTATGGCATATCTTATGTTCTTATTTTTTTTTACTGTATCTGTATAGACGGCTGAGGAGGGGGTAAACCCACATCTGAACTAAGGGAGGCACCTGAAGAAAGGAAGACCTCCTTAGTCTCTGTCCATGATGGTGATCTCTAACAACCGCTGAATATGCTGGTCCATAGGGCCCTGAACCAGGGCAGGAGAAGAAATAAGTCTCACCCTTCCTTTTTGTTCCCATTGGAGTAATCCTTAATTATTCAAATTCCAGAAAGGAAAAAAAAGTTGCCTTTCTTGCATGACTTTGGCTGTGTGCCAGTACCTGCATGCTGCAGCCTCGCTGGATATGAATCCCCGGGCCATCGCTAGACGATGATGCTGTACAGCCACTCCCCATCGATGGGCGGACGTCTCTGCCATGACCTCACTGGCTCACCTCCATAAGCATAATCACCCCCAACATGAGAGGCTTCTACGAAAATTAAAAAGTCATAGGATAGGAAGCGATGTCCTTTTGTGGATTACAAACTGGTTAAAAGACAGGAAACAGAGAGTAGGATTAAATGGTCAATTTTCTCAGTGGAAAAGGGTAAACAGTGGAGTGCCTCAGGGATCTGTACTTGGACCGGTGCTTTTCAATATATATATAAATGATCTGGAAAGGAATACGACGAGTGAGGTTATCAAATTTGCGGACGATACAAAATTATTCAGAGTAGTTAAATCACAAGCAGACTGTGATACATTACAGGAGGACCTTGCAAGACTGGAAGATTGGGCATCCAAATGGCAGATGAAATTTAATGTGGACAAGTGCAAGGTGTTGCATATAGGGAAAAATAACCCTTGCTGTAGTCACACGATGTTAGGTTCCATATTAGGAAGATGACACTGGATGGCTTCTCTCCTCCACTGGTGGTGGGGAGGAAGGAAGGGCAATTGTCTCTGCCATGATCTCAACAACCCCAAGCCCAATATGTAATGTAATCTGGGGACTTATACGAGCAATCCACCAACAAACACAGGGCACCCAGTAGTATCTGAATTAATTAGTCATACCTAAATTATTACAACGCTTTTTGTTCTTTTTTTCTTTTCTTTTTGTGGGACCTCCAAGTACACAGAACGTATAATTCACATCCTGCTTTTACTCATAAGTCCAGCTTTCTTTGATTGTGTTGTTATTACTTTTCAATTAAAAAACTTTGCCCGAACCCCGGGAACTCCAACTTCTTTCAGTTTTTTTCTTTTTTGTTTTTTTCGTTACTTATTTATTTATTTTGTTGTCGAAGGACCCCACTTGAGCAGTCTTTCCAGAAAACGATGTTCATGCAGAGAGTCTAAAAATCAAAACCGCACTTATCTTTATATTGCCATCATTGCCCCTTCTGCCATGATCTCACCAGCACAATCAGCACCCCCCCCCCCCCCACCCCCCATGTGACCCCAGATTCTAAAACTTTGACTTACGCAGAGCTAAACAAAATGGGCTGACAATATCTGAGGACAAAATTGGTGAAGTATAATCTGTGTTGGACCATGCATTCTCAAAATGTCAACCTCCTGGAGCCTCTCACTCTGAAGAATGGAAGTCAGCTAAGTCAGCCGAACAGTCTTTTTCCTGTGGCATACTAGGTTTGTGGAATATGTCATCACATGAATTTGTTTGTCTGAAGACCTTCTTGTTTTTAGATCCAGGTTAAAGATCTGGCTATTTTAGCTCCTTCAGGTGACGTCTCTGGCCAGTTTGTAGCAGGTTCTGCTGAATTTTAGTTGATTATAGGAGGTGAGAAAGGAGTATTAGCTTATATTAAAGAATTTGAAATGTCTGATTGAGAATTTATTGTAGGCAACATGCAAGGCAATTAGCTAGAAGCAGCGAGTTTAGTGTTTTATTGCATTTAAATGTATACGTCAGAAAGGGATTACGGGAAAGGTGATTTTATACTCTGTTATTGTCATGGGACATCCTGACATTATGTGGCGGATTTATGTTTTAACAAGTGGATTGTATTATTATTATTACTTTGTAAATTTGTAGGCCACCTTGATTGTTTTCAGAAAGATAGGGTATAAGTACTGCAAAGAAAGAAAGAAAGAAAAGACCAAAAGAGGAGCCAAGAGACCCAAAGAGCAGGGTAATTTGAAATGTTGAAGTCTAATTAGTACTTTTGCTTTATTAGCTCAAAACTCTGTAAATGTCTAAGCTCCTTTTTTCTCCCCACTATTAGAGCATGTTCTCAAAAAGGATTGTGTTTTATTGCTGCTGCTGATGCAATTCTGTGGTATTTTGCTTGGAAACATTCACGAAGCTTTCCAGGATAGACTAGCAATCACAGGTTTTCTGTTCCTCTAACCATCTGAAGAAAGCTGCTTCAATAAACACAGATTTGCACTTTTCTGAATCAATACATTTGTTCTACCCGATGAACTCTGTGAACAGAAGGTCTGATTATACACTTTACTTTTCTCTTCCAGCCAGATATTTCTTCTATAAAAGAAAGGCTTTGATTTTGCTTTCACCGTGATGAACGGGGACCTTCTTCAGTTGTCGTTATCGGCAGCTTCTCTACATCCCTGATTACAATTGCAATCTGAAGTGTGGTACTTGAGTGACAGCATGTGGTATTAAAAATACACGAGATTTTATATGATCAGTTCAAAATACATTCACTGCACTGAATAAGAAAGACTTTTTTATGTGATTTGTATTTTTTTTTTTGCTAGTTATAAATATGCCTCATTTAACCAATGACCTCTTTCACAAACTCATACACTCCGATGCATCTTAGCAGAATTGTTTTTCCTGCAAATATTCAGATGTTCTCAGCATCCTAGACGTGTGTCTTTTTGTATGTTATTCTCATATGAGATTCAGTACTCTAAACTGTGGGGGTCTAGGCACTAAAGCAGTGGTTCCCAACCCTGTCCTGGGGACCCCCCAGCCAGTCGGGTTTTCAGGATATCCACAATGAATATGCATGACAGAAAATTTGCATGCCTCCATAACATGCACATTTTCTCTCATGCATATTCCTTGTGGATATCCTGAAAATCCGACTGACTGGGGGATCTCCAGGACAGGGTTGGGAACCACTGCACTAAAGTTTAGCTTAGTGTGCATGCTAATACCATTTAGCGTACATGTGAAATAGTGTGCATTGCACTAATGTCCCACTGTGCATTGCACTAATGCCCCACTGTGCAAACTAAACAGGTCCCAGGAAACATTAGTACATGTACACTAAAATTAGTGCATGAATGCATGCCCATTTTAGCTAGCACAAAGAGACAGTGTGGTATGCTGTCTTCTACCCACTATTTAGCAGGCACTCACTAAGGCCCAGAACATAATACCTGCTTCAAGCCAGGTGTTAATGTTTTAGCATGCATGCTACTACAAGGCCTCATCTATCAGCATGCGTCTTGACTGAAAGATAAAAGTCATGTACAAGAGATGTCACTGTAAAAATTACCTTGTGCTATTACATATCTTCCTGCTATTCTTTTTATAAAAGAATGGAAATAAAGGTCAATAAACAAAAATTATAAGATATTATAACACTTTTTTATTACACTTTAAATTAATACATTTTGGGGAAAATATTCAGTGCATTTGCCCAACTAACAGAGTGATGCATCAAGTCACATTAGTGCAATATTTTGCATTTCCCCATCCAGATACATTCTCCTATTACAATGGCCTTCCTTGCATGCTATCTGCATACATGAATAATGCAAATGTGTGCAAAGAAGGTAATTACTAGTCAATTTGATGTAAATATTTAATCGCGACAGACCAAGAAGGTGGTCAGCTGTGATAAAATAACAGCACCGATTTGAAAAGCAATAGATGTGAGGCTGGATTTCCAGGACCCTAACACAAGACGTGAGGCTCCCACCGCACATTTAAAGCGGAAGGAAAAAAATATAAAAGTTGCGGCAAACAGGGAGGTTGAACAGGGGTCAGTACTGACCCCTGTCTCAACCCAGGGCTTCCAGATGAGGTGGCCCCCAACTCCCCAAAAATGTAAAAAACAAAAAAAGAACTGTGCGGTAATGGCAATGGCCATGGCCATGGCCTCCCTTCCCCCTCCTCAAAGCACAAAAGTAAAATGTGGCCCCAGTCCCCAATCCCGATCCCCCATCCCATGTGACATCAATGGCCCCCCTCCCCCCTAAGTAACAGTGGGTCCCAGGCCCTATCCCATCCCACCCCCCTGAAAGGAAAAAAAATGTAGTGTCCTGGCCCCCACCTTCCCTTCTCACCCTCCCCCACCCACTCCCGCCCCTCTGTACTTAAAAATGGATCCCCTGTCGGGCCGGGTCCACCCTCGGCACCAACCTGACCTTGCCCCAGCCATGAGACTGAGGCAAGGTCCAGTATCTGACCCAGGCCATGTGGATGGGGGAGGGGCATCACTGTCACTTGGGGGTGAACCATTGAGGTCACTTGGGGGTGGGAGGATTGGGATCGGAGCCTAGGGCCACATTTTACTTTTGTGCTTTGGGGAGGGGAGAATGAGGGCCGGGACCATCGCCTCATGGTTCTTTTTTTTAATTTACATTTTGGGGGAGTCAGAGCTGCCTTAATTGGTGGCCCTGGATTGAGACGGGTCAGTAATGACCCTCCCCCCCGCTCAATGTCCTCGTTTACCCATGATTTATTTTTGGGGTGCAGTGGCCCTTTAAGACGATAGTGGTCCCATGAAGTTGGAGCTGCCATAGCATTAAAGGATCTGCTTCCTGCGTTCTTTTGCCTTGCAGTGTTTGGCCACGTGACAAAAGAGCAAGCCACACAGCCGTGATGCTTTTTCAGGGAGAAGGGCCCCACTATTGTGGTGACACAACCCCCCTCCGTGACAGTGGGAACCCTCCAGCGAAACACACTTAGGACCTTCCTACTCAAATCTACATTTACTGACACAACAAAACACCTCTCTACACATAGGTTTAACACATGGCACATGGTCTGCAAACTTCACGATGCATAAGAAACCATGGTAAAATAATCTCTAACATGGATGGCATGATTGCGATGGTCCTTGCTCTCCTGGATGTGGTTGGAGGTATTTAAATCTCTCTATCAAATCTCTCCTTTCCCTCATTTCCTCCAGGGTATACATATTTAGATCTTTAAATCTGTCCTCATATGTTTTATGAGGAAGATCGTAGACTATTTTACTATCTGCCCTCTGGATTGACTCCATGCAATTTATATTCGTTGAAAGTGGGGTCGCCAGATTTGTATACAGTATCCAAATGAGATCTCAACAGAGACTCATCACCTCCTTTTTCCTGCAGGTTATTCTTCTTATGTACTCAAACATCCTTCTGGCTTACGCCATCACCTTATCTACCTGTTTGATCATCTTAAGATCATTCGATATAATCACCCTCAGAATCCGCTATTGTTATTTTTTTTCCCAACACATACAGTAACACAGAGAACATCAATAACAAACACATCTCAAGCAAATAAGATCTAGGCATCATAGTGGATAACACATTGGAATCGTCGGTTCAGTGTGCTGCAGCAGTCAAAAAAGCAAACAGAATGTTAGGAATTATTAGAAAGGGAATGGTTAATAAAACGGAAAATGTCATAATGCCTTTATATCGCTCCATGGTGAGACCGCACCTGGAATACTGTGTACAATTCTGGTCGCTGCGTCTCAAAAAAGATATAGTTGCGATGGAGAAGGTACAGAGAAGGGCAACCAAAATGATAAAGGGGAAGGAACAGCTCCCCTATGAGGAAAGGCTGAAGAGGTTAGGGCTGTTCAGCTTGGAGAAGAGACGGCTGAGAGGGGATATGATAGAGGTCTTTAAGATCATGAGAGGTCTTGAATGGGTAGATGTGACTCGGTTATTTACACTTTCGAATAATAGAAGGACTAGGGGGCATTCCATGAAGTTAGCAAGTAGCACATTTAAGACTAATTGGAGAAAATTCTTTTTCACTCAACGAACAATAAAACTCTGGAATTTGTTGCCAGAGGATGTGGTTAGTGCATTTAGTGTAGCTGGGTTCAAAAAAGGTTTGGATAAGTTCTTGGAGGAGAAGTCCATTAACGGCTATTAATCAAATTTACTTAGGGCCGTATTTTAAAAGGGTTACGCGCATAAGGTATGCGTGTAACCCTTTTAAAACCCCCTATTTTGCATAGGCTCGGCGGCGCGCACAAGCCCCGGGACACGCGTAAGTCCCGGGGCTTGCCTGGGGGGGCGTGTCGGAGTGAAGCGGCATTTTCAGGGCGTTTCCGGGAGTGTGTTTCAAGCTCGGGGGCGTTTTGGGGGCGTGGCCGAGTGCCCCGACACAGCGGCCTGTGTCGGGGCCTGCTGCACCGACGTGCGTAAGTTGCTACTGCCCGGAGGCAGTAGTAACTTTTAAGATAAAGGTAGGGAGGGGGTTTAGATAGGGCTGGGGGGGGGGGGTTAGGTAGGGGAAGGGAGGGGAAGGTGTGGGGAAGGTGTGGGGGGTGAATGGAAAGTTCCCTCCGAGGCCGCTCCGATTTCTACCCCTTAGGGAATAGCCACTGCTATTAATTGCATCAGTAGCATGGGATCTTCTTAGTGTTTGGGTAATTGCCAGGTTCTTGTGGCCTGGTTTGGCCTCTGTTGGAAACAGGATGCTGGGCTTGATGGACCCAGCATGGCAATTTCTTATGTTCTTATGTTCTTATGAATGCTAAATTATGCATTCGTCTCCCCCTTTACGTCAAAGCATATACCTTCAGCTTTTCCATTTTAGTTCCCTTCCCAAACTCTCTCCCCCCCTCTTCCCCCACCTCTTCTGAACAGAACAGATCAGAGTTTTGTGTACAGAGGAACTTCACCTCCATTACTGTGTTGCTGTCCTGGGTTTTTACAAATGTATAAGCCTGCATTTTTTTTAGCATTAAATCTTAGCTGCCACACTATAGACCATTCCCCAAGTTTCACTAGATCCCTCCTCATGTTTTCCATATCTTCCAGTATATCTACTTTGCCACAAAAAGGCAAACCTTACCTGTTAGCCCTTCCACAATATCGGTTACAAAAATGTTGAGCAGAACTGGACTGAGCCCCGATAACTTCCCTTTCCTTGGTGTGAACTCCATTTACCATTACCCTTTGTCGCCCTCACTCAACCAGTTTCTAACCCAGTTACCGTAGTTTCCAGTGTATAAGTCGTGGGGGGGTTTTGGCGGGATTTCAGTGACTGAGACTTATACACTGGTACGACCTATATACTGTCATATTCTCGCCAGCAAAGTAAAAAAAAAAAAACCGAACTCCCCACAATCCCACGCCTGCCCACGTTTCGGAAAGCCAAGTGGCCTGAGGCCCATGTCAGCACTCCTGGCTGCAGTGTCGCAGTAATTAATACAAGGGGGTTTAAATCACCACCCCCGAGCCTCTCAAAAGTTGTCGTTTACATTGTCTGTGCTGCTGCTGTGGGCGGCTTCGGCTTGCACCCTTTAAACCCACCAGCATGCATCACTTCCAACGCTGCACACTACCTCACCCTTACCCCCAAGTATCAAAGGAAGGAGCATCTTGATGAAATAGATACAAAGAAAAGCAGTGTCCCCCTCGCATGCTCTACCCTCGGCCACTCGTTTTTTACCTCAGCCCGAGGCATCTTCAGAGTTGCGATGTCCCTGTGAGGCAGGTAAATGGAGGATGCTCGAGAAGCGGGAACACTCACTCCGGTGCCGTCGCACGCCCCTCGGATCTCCCTCTCTCTCTTTTACTACAGGCACGCTCGCATTCCCTCCATACATCTGATCCTTGCACGGGACCCACTGTCGTTCGGCACTCACTTTAGGCACACTCGGGGGTCAGCTCGTAGAGCTGATCCTCTCACAGGCACAAATACCAAGGGGTGCATCTTATATACCCGGTGGTGACTTATCTACTGAACTTTTCGTGAAAAGGCTTGTTTACAGGGGGGGTGCGACTTATACAACGGGAAATACGGTAGTCCCTTTCGGGCCCATACCTAGGGTGCTCTCTTGCTTTATAAGTCACCAATAAGTCACAGCTGAATATCCTGCTAAAGATAACTGCAAAACATGGTGAGAGAGTAAAAACTGCCTTCTCCAAGTCTTGTCCCTGTACTGAACTTGGGGGTCTGAATCACTTCTGTTAAATTTGCAGTGACAAATATTTATTTGTTTTTTATTACTCCCTTCCTGGATCAGCAGTTCAGTGCAGATTACCCTACTAAACCACATAACAACTGATTAATATACAAAGACAAACTGCCACACATAATAAAATCAAAGAGCAGACACCTAAAAATCTAAAATACGCTGTGCTAGACCTAAGATCAGCCCTCAAATGCCATAGAAAAATACAAAGCGTTAAGCTGCTTCTTAAATAAGTGGCAATCAGGGATCTCTCAAAAAGCTAATGGCACTGCCTTCCATGTGATGGAAAAAATGTGCTGCCAAGATGGACATGCTTGAAGGATGGAACTGATAATAACCTTTTGTCCATGGACCGCAATGTTCGAGCAGGATGAGAGGGCGGCAAAAGAACATTTAGGTACTGGGGCAGTTTTGCCTCTCAAAACAGGACCGGTGCTGGGTTTTTTGCTGCCCTGTGCAAACAATTACTGTGCCCCCCCCCCCCCCCGATTCATTCAGTCTCTGTCCCGGCCCATCAGATAAAGCCCAGCTCCCTCCTGCAATCTATGGGGCGGATTTTCATACTCCGCGAATAGGCCTACTTTTGTTTGCGCTCCAGGCGCAAACAAAAGTACGCTGGATTTTAGTGGATACGCGCGGAGCCGCGCGTATCTGCTAAAAACCTGGATCGGCGCGCGCAAGGCTATCGATTTTGTATAGCCGGCGCGCGCCAAGCCGCGCAGCCTACCCCCGTTCCCTCCGAGGCCGCTCCGAAATCGGAGTGGCCTCGGAGGGAAGTTCCTTTTGCCCTCCCCTCACCTTCCCCTCCCTTCCCCTACCTAACCCACCCAACCGGCCCTGTCTAAGCCCCCACCTTACCTTTGTCGGGGGATTTACGCCTCCCAGAGGGAGGCGTAAATCCCCGCGCGCCAGCGGGCCTCTTGCGCGCCGGGCCGCGACCTGGGGGCGGGTACGGAGGG
Source organism: Rhinatrema bivittatum (assembly GCF_901001135.1). Classification (NCBI taxonomy): domain Eukaryota; kingdom Metazoa; phylum Chordata; class Amphibia; order Gymnophiona; family Rhinatrematidae; genus Rhinatrema; species Rhinatrema bivittatum. The sequence goes on along the minus strand of NC_042618.1, from coordinate 465,135,941 downwards.
TGCGGCCACGCCCCTGGACTGCCCCGGGCCGTAGCCACGCCCCCGTACCCGCCCCCAAAACGCTGCCGACACGCCCCGAAAACGCCGCGACGACCGGGACCGCCCCCGACACGCCCCCCTCGGAGAACCCCGGGACTTACGCGAGTCCCGGGGCTCTGCGCGCGCCGGTAGGCCTATGTAAAATAGGCGCACCGGCGCGCAGGGCCCTGCTCGCGTAAATCTGGGCGGATTTACGCGAGCAGGGCTCTGAAAATCCGCCCCTATATTTTTAAAAACTGGCACGCCTCCACCCCTCACCTCAGTCACATATGCAGAACACAGAAAGACCCTCACCAAATACAGAATAAAGAGATCAGAAAGCATAAATAGAAACATGCTGAGAACTGAACTGGAACCCACCACAAGCCAACCTCTACATGCAGAGCAACAATGGAAAAATAGAAACATTTCCAATCTTCATAAAATCATTAAATAATAAAATCAAGAAAAATAAAACATCAATCATAATAGTAAAATCATATTCATAAAAAGAATAAATATTTCAAACCAGTTAAAGAATAAGAATATCCAAAATTTCCCAAAGACCAATAAAATATTTCAAAATATCTGATAAATAAAAAGTCCAATAATTAAAAATGTGAAGAGACTTTCTTGCAGTCTCCCGAGTCCCAGCAGAGTCACTGTATTTCATGTTTGCCTTGTGGCGGCGGAGTCCCTCCCTCTATAGAACCTGCCGTTGTGTGAGGAGCAGAACGGGATGGTTCCGTTGCAAGCCTGAGTTTCATTCCCTGCCGGCTCACGTTCATCGGAGAGCAGTGAGAACCAGTTTGTCCTCTTTCTGCTCCGCTGAGGATGTTGGGACTCTCCTGCTGTCGCCGGCACGCTGCCTCCCCCGAGTGTGCCGCCTTGTGCAAATGCACGGTATGCACACCCGGTCGCGCCGGGCCTGGCTCAAAACTTTGCAAACAAGTATCATCAGTATAAAGTTAGCTCGATAGGCCGAGGGTAACAAATGGTGAAATGTGCTCCCTAGAAGGCGTTCCAGCAGGTTTTTCTCACTGTGGTATTTTGCAATATCTGAAGGGCTCCAAGATAGGTTTTGGGGCAAATCCACATAGAGTGCATTACAATAGTCAGCATCACTTAGAACAATAGACTGGACAACAGCTCAAAACTCTGATGCGGTAAGAATGTATTTCAGCCCTCGTATTATCCTTAATTTGTAAAAAGACCTTCTAAGTACTCTCTGAATCCGGGACTTCATGGAGAATTTTGCATCCTAAATAACCCCTAAACCTCAGCCCTCTAATAATTTTGATGTCATTTCTTTAACCTGAAACGGTGGCATATCCTGGACGAACCCCACATCGGCCACTAACCCATGGAATCTCTGTTTTCCCGGGGTTGAGGGTATGTTTGTTCTGGGCACCCACTCTTCCACAAATTGCAAGCAATGAAGCTTATCCTTGCAACACAAAAACTTCTCCTTCCCTTTCCTATTAATCCTGGGAGAGCAGGTGGCCTGGCCCTGTCTGTTTAGCTCTGACTCCTTGGTCGTCTCAGTTCCCCTCTCCTTTTTGTTGCTTTCTTCTCCCAGCTTGCCTCTGTCCCACAGACGGGCTCCCAGCCCTCCTCTACATAGCTGCCCTGTTAAGATGGTGCACAGGACTGTCCTTGTACATAGCATTCTGAAAAAGCTGAAACCTAAAATGCTTTAACTTGCACTGAAAAGGTAGTCGCCATTATTTTCTCAGTAGTATAAAGTGAGTGCACAGACTTCCCAGAATGAATATACTATAATTTATCATGAAAGAGGAAACAACTCTTGGAGATGTAAAAAAAAATGTTGTGAACAGCTGCTGCATAGCTGCTAGCAGTGCATTAGGACATGTATGTGATACGCTGGATTGTGGGTTTGATTAATTGTTCATTGTAGATTACATCAGTATCGTTATGAAATCTACTTTAGTTATGCATTTCTATGTTGGCTTCTGTAAAATGTATTTCTTGCACCAAACTCTGTGAAAGAAGCCCCCAAATATGTGACTCTTTGGCTAGATTCCTTATCCTCCTATGCAGTCAAATATCTTCTGAGTTGTTTTTGTTTGTTTGTTTGTTTGTTTTTACCTGAAATGAGATTTCTCATGTTGCAAAGAGAAAGATTTTTGGAGCAATTTAGGGAATATTCAGTTGTTTCCTGAGAAGATTTCACATTGTACATTCCCACAACTCCATTTTACATATAAATAACTGTATATATATATATATATATATATATATATATATATACAGTTTATAAAAAAAGATATTTATCCATGTCTTACAAAGAATTAGTCTACAGGGCATGTAGCCACACAGAGTACATGAAACAATGAATTAACATGAAGTAGGTTAATTAAAGGTAAGGTTGTAGAGATTAATTTTTAATTTGCCCTCCTTTAAGCACAAATTAGAAACTCATCTCAATAAGCTCACCTTTAATTAATCTGCTTTCTATCAATTCATCTTTTTATATATTCTATACAGCTACATGTCCTGAAGACTAATTAATTCCTTGTAGCACACTCTCGTTTAGAGCATTGACTATAAATAAATAGCTTTAAAGGTTAGCATATTGCCAACATTAAATTATGCCGTTTATTAAATGTAAGGGCGTGGCCAGCATCCCTTACTATTGATGTCAGCAGGCCCTGGTAGATGAGGTCAGAGAGAGAAGGAGCACAGTCGGTGTCTGTCTGAAGTAAGCAGGTTAGCAAATGTCATGAGCCCGCTTGGCTTGGGATTCCGTTTCTCCCTTTCCGTCTTCTGTCCTGAGAGGGGGGCTGTTTTGGGGGGGATCCCAGACCCTTAGAATCAGGAAGATTTGTTTTGGGGGTCCAAGAGTGGATTTCTGAGATATTCTGAGGACCCCGAGAAGAGGAGATTTCATCTCATCTGTCTGAGATTTCTTCAATGTTTTGGAGAAAAATTATTATTATTATTATTTTTTGTGGGGAGTTAAAGGGAAGATTGCCTTGCAGGGAATACCTGCTACAGAGCTGCAGCCTAAAGAACAGCATCAGCTCCTGCTCACCTGGAGTAAATCAGAAGGCGGCTCCAGTTACTTACTGGAAAAGAATCGGCATCAAGTTGCTGGTACCATTGGGGGAAGCACCCACGGGGGGGAGGGGAGGGGGGTAGTTATTGCCAGGGAATGATTTGCCAGTGATTTTCTTTTGGAACTTTTTTTCTTTTTTTTTTTTTCTTTATAAATTTTCAAAAATATTACAAAGCAAAAAGATCTTTGTACAGCAATATTGGGACAACAAAATAAAGGAAAAACAAAATTGTTCATGTAATCAAAAAACAAGAAATGCATTTGTCTCCATACTGGGTACACAAATCAGCTCAATATTAAGGGAGAACTAGAAATTTAGAGGATATTGTTACACACTCTAAGAATACAAAAGAAGGGGGAAAAAAGCAGTTTTAAAAACTCCCCATTATTATTATTACCTAGGAATTTCTTTGGGTTATTGAACAGGGGCTCTTTTGACCTCTAAAAAATGTTGCAGTTGGTCTGGACTAAAGAAAATGAATGTATTATTATTCATCTCAAGATACAGGGATATCGTAGAAGAAAATTTGCACCAATATCCAAAGCTTCTTGTCTCATACTCAGAAAGGCTTTAAGACGCTCTTGAGTTACTCTAGCAAAGTCAGGAAACATCCGGACCTGACCTCCATAAAAGGAAAAGATGCTGGAAATAGTGCTTCATAACTAAATTTATATCTTGAGAAGAAAAAAAAGAATATCAGAAGTGTAGCTCTTTCAAGTACCTCCTCTGTAGAGTTTTCCAAAAACGCTGTCAGATTAGATATATCTATTGTATTAGAAGAGATCAACGCTTGTTCCTTTTTCTGTAGAAACGGAATAAACATATGTTTAGTTAAAGCTGGAACTTTTTCCGAAGGAATTTGTAATATGTCCATAAAGTATTTCCTCACTGTGACTAATGCAGGTACTCCAGAGACTTTAGGAAAATTAATAAATCTTAAGTTCAAACATCAGGAGTGATTTTCCAAGGATTCAATTCTCCTGATAGTAGTTAAACATTCTCATATCATAGAGGCATTAACTGTTTGCAAATTCTTAATATCACTTCCCATTGCTTGCATAGTTGAGGAGTGCTCCGACAATATCTTTTGATGATCTCTAGCCACAGAATTTAATCTCATTAAAACATTCTCCAATCGCTGGGACTGACCTTTGAAGACCTGTAAGAGACCCGCTGTCAAATCCAAGAGTGAGTCTAAAGTTACCATCGCTGGTCTGGTAATAGCGAAGCGATAGGAGGGTCTGGTGCGGCTTGATTTCCAGATGGTTCAAATCCAGGGATTACTTCCCCTTTACCAAGGGGAGCTGATGAAGAGTTTCCCCCAGCTGCTCCTCCACTCACAGGAAGTAATTCCCAGGAGGGAGTTTCATCAGAGCCTCCAGCCTGAGTTGATCCGATGCTTCCCTGAACCAGAGGGCTAACAGAGACATCCAATTTCCCCCAAGCAGCGGTTCCACTTCCAGGCTCATCCAACAGCGGCATCCGAGGATCTGGTGGTGTAAGGGATACTTCCCCAGGCGAGAACAGCACTCATCCTTTGCTTGATCCGCCAATGGGGCTTACCCGCAGTGTATGGGGGTAGATACAGCGAAGTCTGTGATCACCCATTGATCTGATGGAAGTGAGGACTCTGAGGGATAGATCTTCACCTTGCCTTTCCTTTTCTGTGGCATAATATTTAGAAGAAAAAAATCAAGAAAAATTATTAGGATAGTTAGATCAACCTAACCTCGACTGTGTCCAAACCGCTCATCTTAATTCCTCCCTTAAGGAGATGTGGAGAATTGAGAAGAATGAGAAAGTCCACATAAGTAAAAGGGGGAAAAAAAAAATCCCCCAAAATTTGCAATTTTCCAAAGCCGCGCAAGGCTTCGCTGCCCGCCGGCGATGGCTGCGTGCCACCATGGGCCCATTTTTGAGAGCTCCTCCCAGCGTCCACCGGAAGTGACATGAGGACGCCTCAGGCTCAGCTGAATCCAGAGCCCCGATGAAGTCAGGTGGCAGGAAAAAACTACAGGGAAGCGCAGGGCCGATCTCCCCCACAAGTCAGGGCCTCCTCACCTCCTCCTGGCTCCACCTTTTTACACGCGCATGTAACCTATCTTAAGACTTTTTACATAATGCACTATATTTCTGTTAATGTATATTAAGTATTTTATTTGTATGATTTTAATTTGCTGTATGTAACTTTGTGTATATTTTAACTTATGTGTGTTTAATTTGTAAATCGCCTAGACGGATAGATCCCTACCCCATTGTGCGGTATATAAAACTTCTAAATAAATAAATACATAAAATAAAATATTTCTGTATCGAAGTGCACTCTTCAAAAGTAGACCCTCTGTGTTTTTTCATCTGCAGTCAAGTATGCAGTAAAAGGATTTATTTTTCAGCAACAGCTGACTGGGGCAGTGTTGTCTCTTTTACTAGAAGAAGTAGAAGTCCTGTAAGGAAGCCTTGGGGTCTTGAAAGATTTTACTCCCCCCCCCCCCAAAGTGGGGAAAGAATCCAGGCACATAGATCAGAATGTGGACCTAGCACTTCCAGCTAATACCCTGAACCCTACTACTCAGTGGAGCAGGAGTTACATTAAAATTGAAAAGTTTCATATATACTGTTTTTATATTAGCATAGTATCCTTTGCTACTTTCTTTAAGATCATGAGAGGTCTTGAACAATTAGATGTGAATCGGTTATTTACACTTTCGAATAATAGAAGGACTAGGGGGCATTCCACGAAGTTAGCAAGTAGCACATTTAAGACTAATCAGAGAAAATTCTTTTTCACTCAACGCACAATAAAGCTCTGGAATTTGTTGCCAGAGGATGTGGTTAGTGCAGTTAGTGTAGCTGGATTCAAAAAAGGTTTGGATAAGTTCTTGGAGAAGTCCTCTAACTGCTATTAATCAAGTTTACTTAGGGAATAGCCACTGCTATTACTGGCATCAGTAGCATGGGATCTTCTTAGTGTTTGGGTAATTGCCAGGTTCTTGTGGCCTGGTTTGGCCTCTGTTGGAAACAGGATGCTGGGCTTGATGGACCCTTGGTCTGACCCAGCATGGCAATTTCTTATGTTCTTATGTAAATAAAATGGTTTGGGATTGGAGGAAAAGGTCAAGATTAGCAGAATTGCTGAGGGAGAAGAAGACCACGAGTTTATCAGGTCAATTCTAGCTACAGAACACACATGATTGACCATGATGGGAGGGGCCCTGGCCTGTTGTGGTTGGACTCCTAAAACCCCTTAGTTGCTCCATTATTTGAATTTTTATGGCCATTGTAGTTAATCACAGCTGGCTTAGCGGTTCCTGATTGTTCTCATTGGTTAAACATTGCACTGAATGTTCCTTGTCTGCTCCCTGCTCATAAAGACAGATCCTTTAAGAAAAAGATAACTATAAAGTTAATGTTACCTTTCAAGGAGTGAGAAGTTAGCCGAATACAGGTTTCTTCTCACAGGACAGTGGTATAATACAATCCAGAAGGCCTTTTTGCTCTTGAAATGGGTAGATAAGCTCACAAAGCTTTATCAGAGGTAAATGAAAACCTGGTTTCCTTTCGATTTGACCGTATTCCGATCCAGAATGTCAAATTTTGCAAATACATTTTTAAAGTAAACATTCATTAGAAATATCCCACTCACGGCAGAGGGGAGTGGACTCGGCTGGCAGTGCCCATCCTGCTCGCAGCCAAGAAAAGCACATGCTCGGCAGGCCACGCGCGGGGTGTGTGTGTGTGTGTGTGTGTGAAGGAGCCAGTGAGAGGGAGTGCATGTGTGTCTGTGTGTGTGTGTGTGAGGGAGCCAGTGAGAGTGAGTGCATGTGTGTGTGTGTGTGTGTGTGTGTGTGTGTGTGAGGGAGCCAGTGAGAGTGAGTGCATGTGTGTCTGTGTGTCTGTGTGTGTGTGTATGTGAGGGAACCAGTGAGAGTGAGTGCATGTGTGTGTGTATGTGAGGGAGCCAGTGAGAGTGAGTGCATGTGTGTCTGTGTGTGTGTGTATGTGAGGGAGCCAGTCAGAGCAAGAGCCTAAGTGTGTATGAGGGAATCAGGGAGAGTCTGCTAGTGTGTAGTGTCTGTGTAGGGATCTATAGCAATCTGGTTTGTTTTATTTCCCCAGTTTGTGGTGTATTGGTATTCTGGGACCTAGTGTAATATTTACAGTGCTGCTTTTTTACAGGTTTGCTGAATAGATTTACAGTGTTGCTTTTTAACATGTAGGGTTATTGTTGTTTGAGTCCTTGGTGTTATTACTGTTATGTTACGATTGCAGTACATATTTTGAGTGTCTTTTTTGCGGGGTTTTGTGTTAGTTCACAAAACGCCTGGCAGTGGAAGGTGTTTGTGCTGCTGTTTCTGTGAGGTGACACCAGAATTTGAGAATATCTTTCAGTATGATGAGCTGTAAGGGAAACATTCAAGCTCCATTGTTTGGGGGAATTTCAGTGGATGCAGAGAGTTACAGAACTGGAGGTGCAGGATTTATATTGACATTCTGTCCCTTCCTATATATTCCAGACTTCACTCTCGTACTGCAGCCATATAAAATTAGTTGAATGAAGCTATCAACTCATTTTAAAAGTGGTTTTACTAGAAGGGTGAAACTGGCCAGCCTTTTAAAAATTATGCACAGGACCCTTGAGACTTTCTTACTGAGACTTTTTTTTTAGAGCCAATTTTAAGGCAGGGGCAAAGCTATGGAGAGGGGTGTGATGTGTGGAAATGTCACTTTGGCTGCCTCCCCCCATATTTTTCAGTCTAGAGACAGTATGCCACGGCCAGAAAGCCCCATCTCCGAGTTAAGCCGTATAACCTTTTAGCTGGATAAAAAAATTATCCAGCTAACTCGATGGCCAGTCAGCACAGCAGGGTTTTCAAATCCTCCTATTTCTCCTGCTAAGTCTGAACCCAGCCAGACGAGTGCTGCTGAATATCGGCCTTATCGTTTCTAATGATCTGATCTCTGGCACCTCACACTTTATCCCCTGTGCACTGATAGCAGGGTCTCTTGCCTTGGGCGAGATTCTTTGGGACAACGACAGTGAAAGGCCCTTGCAAAGCTTGCAGGAAAATCCAGTTGGAAGCTGGATATGACCTGCTTTTCATTATCTCACGAATATTTATGAGTTTGCAAAAACTTAGAAAAATAAAGCTGACAGAAAAAGGGGTTGAATTAGCATGTGTTTTGAAACTTGCGAACAATAGTGTCAGCCGTCTCAGCCGTAGCTACTGCCTATTCACACATCTTTCATCCGCATTCGTAGTTCATCCTAAAACAAAAACAATGCATTTAAAGTGAAGATATAGCTCATATTTAATATACCCAATATATGCGGATGTATTTTTCCGTGCAGATAGATGATTATTCTGTTCATCTATTTATAATGGAACATTCTTCCCTAATGAGCATATAGGAATAAATGCTTGCTTAACACCTGGAGATGTGAAGAAACAGAGAATATGATGACAAAAGCCATTTAGACGGATAACTCAAATGGCAAATTTGGCATATTCAGCCACTTATCCAGCTAAATTATAGCCGGATAAATACTTATAGCGGTAATTTAGCTGGAGCATAAAAAAGGGGGCATTCTGGGGAGGAGTGCCTAGATGCACCAAAAAGCTATATTTATTGCAGGAATACCGTGCGTTAGCAGTCGCGTTAAAAAAAGGGACGTATTTATGCAAATTTTAGATATGATACATCGCATAGCTGCTTATCGAAGTGTGCGACGTATTAGCGCGCTGCGCACCCAAACCGGAAGATATGCCCACAAGTCAGACCGATATGTGCAGAACCTTTTTTTTTTTATGTCGCCTGAGAATGCAAGGATCTCCTGTAGTGAGAAGTCGTGAAAAAGGCGCGGGGCATTGGCGTGTGGGGGAAGACCAATAGATGTGCAAGGATAAACTTAAGTGCTCAGGCGCACGCTGGGGTCTCCTGTCTCATAACTTTACTGCTGGTATGGATGGCGTGTACATAATGAAAGGAAACTTTATACGCTAGTCAGCGTGTTATTATGGGTTGGAGCTAACAGGGGGAAAGGGAGACATATAAACTAAGGGGGCTTAAGAAGTCCAGTCCCTTGCCTATGCAAACTGGGAACAAACTGGTGAAACTGGTGATGGTGTTGGCGGACCTCCCCCTTTAAAATCCCATTTACATGGTGGAAGCGGGATTTGTGCACACGTACACGCCCATATCAAATAGAGCGCACGTGCAGGCGCGTTCAGCCTATTTGATACTGTGCGAGCATGAACGCGCGGGCGTAATAAATTGGCCGCAACCATTATAACATAGGCATGCATATGTGAGCTTGGTATCAAATAGGCTGAAAACGCATACATGTGCACGCAAATCCCGGTTTCATCACGTAACTGGACCAGTGAAGCAGCCAGTGTCCCACTACTATTAGACTTCCTCCTAACATAGAATAGTTTGGAAGACGGGGCAGGTAAGAAAACGTATTTTATTTGGCCCAGCAGCGCTGTGTGGGTGTGTGTGAGCAAAGCCCTCATTTTCGCAATATTAGCCACCATTATACCTGCGACCCACAATAATGGCAGCTATTCCACGATTACATTTTTTCCCTCTCTACCGCACCAAAAAAAAGATGTTGTTATTTCTGACGTTAAAGCCTGCGTTAGTGTCCGTTAAATCTCTGCGACATGCGGAAGGAGCCCCTCATTTCCATAACAAGCTAGCTTTTCCATACTGATTATCAAATTTGCATACAAACATGCGATGGGATAAAGACTGTGTGCTTATTGTGCGTTAGACCCCTTTCATCATGCGATGAAGCCCTAACATGATTTAATGAATGACCCTGTTAGCCAGAGAAGCCGGCCTAAAGTTATCTGCTATTTATCCAAAAGATATCCAGGTAAATAGCGCTCCTGTGTTATGCCTGTCGGTCGCAGACGGCTGTGACCACAAGTACTCACTGCTTGCACCTCGCTCCTGCTCTCCCTGGGATACCACCGCGCTCCTCGGGTCTCCTTGCGGCGACATAGGCGCCGCTACTTCCTACTTCGATGTCGGGCTTTCCTAGGCGCTCGCACATGTCACAGGCCCCCGCCTTTGAAGCCTCTTCGGCGGGAACCTCGGGGATGTCCCTGATTGATGATGTCATCAGACTCCGGTACTTAAGCTCCACCTTCGCCCCCAGCAAGCCAACTTGGCAACAAGTTCCATACGAGTCCTCTACTCCTGCCTCGTGTTCCTGAGATGCCGCTCCTGCCTAGCTTGGGATCCTGTCTGGCACCCGCTCCTCGGGGGTCAGTGTGTGCTCCTACGGGGACTTGCTCTTCTGGCCTACCCCACTCCTCAGGCTGGCTTGCGCCTCTTGGGTCCTATCCAGCTACCAGCTTCTACGTAGGGTCTACCTTGGAACTACTGCGGCAACTCGTGAGTTTCCTGGCTGGCCTTCCCCGCTCCTCGGGGTTGTGCCTGTGTTTAGCAAGACTGTCCATGCTCTCCTGCTCCTCGGGCCATGCTCTACACTCTGGAGACTATCTTGAGCTTCCCCATCCACGGGGCCTACTTCAGGGTATATCACTACTGTCAGCTGTCTTGCTCCTCGGGCCTGCTTCTCTACTGCTCAGCCGGTTCTCCTCCGATCTCTGGGTACCTGTCCACGTAAGCTGCTGAGACCGAGCTCGGGCTTCCCTGCCTTGTGGGTTGGCCTGCGCCGTTCTGTCTACGCTTACTATGCTGCAGCTCCGCCCCTCAGGGCCTTCTTCCCGGAGAACCTCCTGCACGGCTATTCCTGGGCCTACCGCTCCGCGGCCTGCCTGGCACCTCTCTCTCTCCAGGCCCTCACTCCAAGGACTGCTTACAGCCTACCACCCTATGGGGGTCACCTCCTGGTCTCTGGGGATTCCCCCACTACTGTGCTCAGAGCCTCCCGCTACACATACCTCCTGACGATGCGGACCCATGGGGCTCCTCCCCATGGACAGTAACAACTCACATCTCGGGCCAAGGGTCCACATACCCACAGATCATAACATCCTGGAAAATAACAAAAAAAACCCAACCATCAGCCAGATAACTTGTACCATATATTCATCAGGATAAGTGTTTCGCTGAATATACTTGTTTAAAGTTGTCCGGCTCCATATAGCCGAATAACTTTAACCCTAACTGACCATCATTTGAATATGGCTGGTTAGGCCTAAAGTTATCCGGCCTTGTATGGCGGGATTACAAGCTACTTACCTGGATATCATCAAAGATATCAGGGTAAATAGCATTCCTGAAAATCAAAAACAAAAAAAAAAGAGTTGTGAGCCTCGCAGCCCGATTCCCATCTCCCCCCCCCCCCCCCCCGCTGTTCAAGGACACCATCTCCCTGTCCCCTAGAAATTAGTTTTATACAGAGCGATACTAGGGCCTCCAGCCCTCCCCTTCTCAAGCCTCCCCGACCTCAGTGATAACGCTGGAAGTGCACTGTATAGCGTTAATATGGCTTCCAGCATTATCACCAGAGTAACGCTGGAAGCGGCTGGACATCACACTGCTCAGCGATCGATCGCATCAAAGAAGGAGTCCTGATGGGTGGGAGGGCTTCTGGGGGAGGATGTCGGCTTGAGGGGAAGAAAGTGGCTTTTTTTTTTTTGGCATCTTTAACGGGGGGGGGGGGGGGGAGGAGTAGGGGAGCTGGAGACATGGATCCAGCGGCGCTAACATATATGTGTACAAACATCACTTCTAGGAGTTAAGGGGAGGGTCCTGGCCAGCAGAGGGTTGCCACTTGTGGTGGAGGTGGGGTGGGGATCAGGCCGGGAGGCTCACAATTGTTTTTTCTTTTTTTGTTGCTGTTTTTCAGGAATGAAACTTACCCAATATTTTTGAAGATGCCTAGGTAAGTACAGTAGCTAGCTAACCGGCCATATTCAAATGATATCCAGCTAACGTTAGCCAGATAACTTGCCCACTAACCTCCCTACTGAATATGACCCCCCATGTGGCCTATCCAGTCTGACATACATGTGGACTATCTCTCTTAGATTTGTGAGGCATGGTATGAGGTTCTTTCATGCGAATATCCTTGTCTACAAAATCATGAAAGGACTCAAACAAGTTAATGGAGATCGGTTATTTCCTATCTCAGATAATAGAAGGACCAGGAGGCACTCCATGAAGTTAGCAAGTAGCTCATTTAAAACAAATCGAAGTAAATTCTTTTTCACTCAGCGCATAGTTAATCTCTGAAATTCATTGCCAGGAGATGTGGTTTCAGCAGTTAGTGTTACTGGGTTTAAAATTGGATAAGTTCCTCGAGGATAAATCCATTTCTGCAAATAGCAATTCTGCTTCAAGCTTGATCTTCTATGACTAATACGCTTGGTTCACCTTCACTTTCCCCTAAGGGTATCATTGTATTTTCTAATGTTTGGATGTCTTAGTCTAATTAAAGTAACTCTACAAGTAGAAAAAGTAGAAAAGCTGGGTTTAAAAAAGGTTTGGATAAGTTCCTCGAGGATAAATCCATAAACTGCTATTACGGTAATTAATAAGCAACAGTATCTTGTGATGTATCTAATGTTTGGGTACTTGCCAGGTACTTGTGACTTGGATTGGCCACTGTTGGAAACAGGATACTGGGCTTGATGGACCCTTGGTCTGACCCAGTATGGCATTTCTTATGTGCTTATGTGGTAGAATCCTTGTCAATTTGATCTCTAGGTGATGATTTTTTTTTTGTATTCAGGGACAAAAAAATTCTTGACAGTTTTCTACTTTTTCTGCTTGTAGAGTTACTTTAATTAGACTAAGACATCCAAACACTAGAAAATACAATGATACCCTTAGGGGAAAGTGAAGGTGAACCAAGTGTATTAGTCATAGAAGATCAAGCTTGAAGCAGAATTGCTATTTGCAGAAACAGGCTACCATCAGCCATAAACGTAAAACAGTTTCCATTCAAATTGCACAGTCAGATAACAAGAAAGGCCTCGTGGAAAATCTGGTCTAGAAGAGTAAAACCTAATAAACGAGCAACTCTTATAAACGTCAAGAAACTGGAAGAGCAGATAAAAATACCACATTTATTCCGGTCACCCTAATTAAATTTGAATATGGCACTGGGGAGTGGGTACGTGCCAAACCAAGTACTGTAACGATGACAACGTTTTTCTCATTGCTAAGAGGGAAACAACAAAGACTAAAAAAATGCAACATATCCACCTATGTCTGTATCCTTATAAGTCGCGCGATTCAATTCGATTAACTCAAAAGGAGGCGGTGAGCCATCATACTGCGGGCCTGACAGCTGTACACTTAATAGCTATAATCCAACGCCCTCCATTATAATCATATCTTCACTTCGAACACGCGTGGACGCCCTAAACATGAGCGCGATCTGAAGAAGAGTGTCACTTATCTTAGGGAAGGTTTCTCCCCCCTGAATCGGCCACCTGCTCCTGAAACCCGACACCGGGGACGTTTTCTCTTCCGCATGCAGGAGGCGCTCACCCGGGAGGGGGCGTGCGCAGCTTGGACTGGCTCTGGGGACTCCCCCCCTCTCTCTCAAGCCGCTAGGTAGCTTTAATCTGTTATTTTTATTTGCTTAACACTTAAACCTAAGGATAAGCATCAAGCCTTATCCTAAACCGGCGGCAAAGACCGTAAAAGTCTTCCAGGCTGGGCCTGAAGAGGGCTGGCATTGAGGAACGTGATTAAGACCGTCCTGGTCAGTTTTTAGTTAAGACCGCAGAAGGAATATAATAAATGTAACGAACCTGGACGGAATACAATGATATTCTCTCACTGATTGCAGGCGCTGTTTAATAGGCGCAGACAGATCTTTTCAGCTTTGACGCTTTGCTATAATGCCATTGTAATATGTTTTAGTCCAGGATTATTTTGGCACTGCAATCAGCAGCTCTTTATCCACCTGTTTCACGGATATTATTGGACCATTATTTTTTTATGGGCTGATAACCGGTTAGCAGTGATGTAAAAGTGCAGCCGTAAAATCACTTACAGCGCAATATACAGTACAGCTGGAAAAAAATGTCTGCACATATATTTAAATATGCTAAGAACATCTATTTTAGGGAGCAGTTTTAGTAAAATTGGTTTTAGCATTCCAATAATAAAAAAAAAAAAGAGATTGCACTAAGCATAAAAGGTTCATGCTTTACCCTAAATGTACTTCCTTTAACTCGAGAGCCTTTTCCTGAGCTAAATGAGCAGTAACCCAGTTATTGCCCAGCAGTAAAAGCCCTTAGCCACTTATACATAAAACCTGAATCACATCTCCCCCCCAGGTGCATGCAGTGTGTGAACTTCCTCCTTTCTGTTTCAGAAACAGTGGAGACCGCCTCACTCTTTCCCAAGGACACACACACATAGGACAATTTTCTAAAGCCATTTCTCCATGCCAGGTGCAGCAAGTGTACAAAGCAGCAGATACCCTGAAAGCCCCCATATTCTATTGCTTATATCATGTTCTTCCCACAGTCTGTCACAAAGAGACCTGCCTGACGATTCCTGCCTCTCTGGTGCTAGCTGCCACCCCTTCAGCATCTTCTTATGGCTGATGGGATATTGCACGTGGTATGGAGGCTCTCCATCACCTGGGTGTGCAGCACAGCCCACCAGCACCCTCCCTCACGCTCAGTCCCTGCTAGAGCTGCTGCCTGCCTCTGCCTGGGCCAGTGTGCGCTGGTCCAGATATTGCTGGTGAAATGCATGCAACTCCCCTCTGCTTTAGCTAACTGCGCCTGCATGCAACTATGGCACTGGTTGTTCAAGGTGTGGATAACCATGCCTACTAAATGTAGCACTGGAGGGGAGTTTGTAATCGAAGGCTTAAAGCCCACATTCTCCACTACCCACCGGAGCTGGTCGTCCAGGGCAATCACTTCCCAGATGCTTCTCGTTACTACTTTAGATGCTGCTTGCCTCTTGCCCCAGATAGTGTTACAGAACACCACCCCATTTTCTCCATAGTGGGTTGCAGCTTTGGAGACAGTGCAGGAGTTTGCTGTTCTGCCACCTGACCACTGGAAGGAGCCATGGGATCAGTTTGGGGAAAAGGCTTCCTATTTTCAACCCCTTTCCTCTGTCTTTTACTTGGAGTAACAGAAGGGACCCCAGGCTAGTGCTGCCACCCTCCCCTGATTGAAGTGCTAACGGGTGCTGCTTCTGCAGGTGATGTTGCATACTAGCATTTGTCAGATGCCCCACTTGCTTCCCCCTGACTGTTATCCTTTCTGCAGTGAATACACTGAGTAAAACACAGGTCCTACCTCAGTGCCTTCAGATCAGGGATGTCTTCCGCAATCTCTTCTCTAGATCCTTGGGTGTTGATGTTGACATTGGAATTGGGGCTGAAGGTGGAACCTGAGGAAATATGTTAGGAGCATCACTCTCACTCCCTACCTGCATGGCTTGTTCTTCCTTGGTGTAGTTTTCAATACCATCAGTATCATCTATCTCTTTCATCACTGCACTGGAGGCTAAGATGCAACTGCCTAATCCTCCCAAAATATTCATAAGATACTAGCTCTTCACATTATTCAGAGAATTCCAGACAAGATTCTCTCTCAGAATCAGTTGGTATAAATGCTGCCTTCATTGCTTCAGAAGTAGTAACCACAGAGGACTACACTACTGATTTTGGGCATTGCACGTCTGCTGCACTTCTGCTTACCCTGTCCTGCTAATGCCAGTCTTGGATGGCTCTCTAAACTTTTTCCTCTGATCTAAAACAAGAGGGAGAGGAACAGATGGTGGCAGCACATGATCTTCAAATTTCAATTGCTACTGCCTTGAGGTGCCTTCCTCTCTTGCCATTTTGTACCTAAAAAAATCTCTCTTCAATTTAGGGCAGTATAGCCTTTTATTGCCATTACTAGGTTAGGCTGGGTCTACAGCAATTCCTCTGTCCCTGCTAAGGCTTCCAAACCTGCCATTCTCTCCTCTCCCTTTTCTTGACATGATGGAATTTGTTGAAGTGAACTGCCTACTGGGGGTTTGGATATTTCAAAAGAATTTATTTATTTAAACTGTAATTGTACCCCAGTCACAGTGTAGAGAACTGTCTGTCACACACACACACATATACAGTGCATATGTATGCTGTGTGCTCTCAGTGCTGACTGACACATAGCCTGACAAGTTGGAGGCTATGTTGTTTTATAGATATAAGAATCCAGAGGGTGATTCTTCTCCAGTAATGACAGGTTCCACTACAAACTAAAAGAAGTGGTCACCACTTCAGGCATTAAATTTGATTCATTTTTTTACCTTCACTCCTCATATTTCTTCTTTGATACAGCGATCTTTTTATTATCTACATTTTGTTCATAGACTGCGACTGTTTATGGACCCTTCTTATTTAAAAACCTTGACTCATGCACTTATTCTCAGTCGACTCGATTACTGTAACATTCTTTTTCATGGTGTCACTTCTCAATCCACCATCTTCAATTATTTCAAAACACTGGGGGAGGAACTAAGATGGTGGCATGAGTTAGCCATGGGTTCAGGCTTCCCGCATTTCCTTGCTTACCGCTAGATTGTTACCTTGTAAGATGCCACTAACGAGGAAGGGGAGGGTGAGAGTCTTCCCATCTGAGGCCTCCCCTCTCCCGCCACAGCAGACTATCACAGACTTTGTGACTTCTGCTATAGATGGGGCTAAGCAGTTGCCCATGTGCAATGGCAGTGAAGTAGGGATGGTTTCTCCCAAGGAGGAGGTGTCATTTAGTCTCGTTGACAGCCAACTACCATCGGTGTTATGGAGTTCCCCTGTTGATGCGACTAAGGCGCTGAATGATGACATCGTCATCAGGGTGCCGCTATCAAAGGGAACCGCTTTACAGGATGACTCTGGTTCTTTTCCAGTGTCTGCAGAAGAGAGCAACATGCTGGTGTGTTTCAAACCCGCTCAGATGTGGCAAGTTCAATAGATGAGAGCTGAGGAAGGCTTTTTACTTTGCTTGGAGATGCAGCTGCACTGATGATAGCTTCGACCCCTGCCATCTCTTTTGTTCTGCTGGCTAAACCAATGGTGGTAACATATGAGGCTCTCTGGGATCTGATGGCCAATTTTTCAGTTTCCTTTTCTACCTATACAGCCAAGGCAAATGAAATCTCTATTAAACTGAATGTCCTAACTCAGGACACTATCTCTCAACATCAAGATCATTCATATAAGATCATAGCCTTGGAAGCTGACATTAAACAAGTACAGACTGTCAACTATTCCTTAATTAAGGAATGTGACTGTCAAGAAGAGTGAATTCAATTGAAAATAATCTGAGACATTTAAATTTAAGGTTCTTAAATTTTTCAAGTTTAGTTGGAGAGCCACCTACCGAGACTCTGCGACATTATTTAATGGAAATATTGGCTAATCCATCTGATAAGCTCCCTCCATCTAATAAAGTACATTTTCTGCCATTTCATTCTACTGCTAGGCAGCTGGGGAGTGTTCAATCTACATTTGATTTTCAAAACTTGACAGCTTTCTTAGAAAGTCTTCTCAGGAAGTAATTGAAAGGTCTAGATTGTTGGTTTCCTTTATCACTGAAAAGATTGTTAGCTTTGTAATGAAAAGTTACTTTAAAGAATTGAATGTTTCCTTCTTTGGGCAAACAGAATTTTCCCAGATTTAGTGACTCAGGAGAGAAGGGAAGGTTTCCTGGCTCTCCGACAAGAGGTCAGGGCAATCTGTACTTCCTTTTTATCGAGATACCCCTGCAAATGTATTGTAAAACATAGTGCAGATTGTTACATTTTCTTTGTACCTGAACAACTCCGTGTTTTTTTAGATTCTAGATGAATAAGGGGGTCCTCAGAAAACCAGGTGGCACGAGATTACACTGTCAAGTGTATTAAAGGCAGATAATCTCATATTAAGGCTCTTTCTGTCAATGCTTTCTTCAGTCTCCTCATATATTGTCTCCTTCCCCTCTATATTGTGGTCTACCATTGAGATCTGTGGTTGTATTTTGTAGTTCACGTATGTTAATTAACAGTGTGAAATATATTTGTTTTTTGCTTTTTTGAAGATCTCTGCAAAGATGATTCTTTGAATAGGATTAAAGATAAATAAATATAAAGTAAAAAAAACAACCTACCGTTAGCCAGGCTCATTTTTGGTAGACATAAGTTTGATCATGTGACTCCTTTATTACAGGAGCTCCACTGTCTCCTTATACCCTCTCGCATCTGATTCAAAATCCTATGCTTAACTTTTAAAGTGCTATAACACCAAATACTGTCATATTTTAACCACTTAGTAATTCCATATCAGCCAACCTGAAATCTCTGTTCTTCTCAGTTAGAATTTCTGAACTTGCTCTCATTTA
Source organism: Rhinatrema bivittatum (assembly GCF_901001135.1). Lineage (NCBI taxonomy): Eukaryota > Metazoa > Chordata > Amphibia > Gymnophiona > Rhinatrematidae > Rhinatrema > Rhinatrema bivittatum. The sequence goes on along the minus strand of NC_042618.1, from coordinate 465,117,517 downwards.
AAGAAATGATTTGAAGTTCAGAAAACAACATAAGACCGTGCTGTTTTCTAAAGCTTCTCCCTAATATTTTAATTGATGGCTTTTACTTAGATGCAAAATCTTAATATGATACTCTCTTTGCTTATGCTCTCATTTTTCTGTTTTATTTATTTATTGTATTCTAGTTGGTTCTATTTGTTTTTACATTTGCATTTAATTTAATTATTTTATGTTCATTTATGTTTGAACAATATATTGTGTTTAATATTATTTATGTATGAATATTATATTGTATTTTATGTTTACTATTTACTATACATCACATTGATTTTATATGTAGTAGAGGAGTAGCCTGAAGGTTAGAACCTTGCAAACCAGGGAGACAAGCATTCAAATACCTCTGCAGCTCCTTGTGACCTTGGGCAAGTCATTTTAACTTCTATTGCCTCAGGAACAAACTTATTGCATCATTCATCAAACTGCAATAATGGCGTTAATGCATGCGAAAACTATGGTAACGCATGGTGTGAATGCAGATTTTTGGGGTGGGCGGGATCAGAGAGGAGTTTTGGGCAGGAATTAGTTAAATTAGGGGCAATATTGCATGGTTTTAGTGCTGAAAATAACTACACCTTTTTTCCTACCACTAAGCTGTGCAATTAGTGTCGCTGGGTTTAAAAAAGGATTGGATAAATTCTTGGAGGAGAAGTCCATTAACTGCTATTAATCAAGCTGACTCAGAAAATAGCCACTGCTATTACTAGCAATGGTTACATGGAATAGACTTAGTTTTTGGGTACTTGCCAGGTACTTATAGCCTGGATTGGCCACTGTTGGAAACAGGATGCTGGGCTTGATGGACCCTTGGTCTGACCCAGTATGGCATGTGCATATGTGCAATATGCCCAAAATAGTCATAATGCAATTCACAATACATTTTTGGGGAACAGGAAAAAAAAGAGAAAGAGAACCTCTAGAGAGGGCTTCACAGTATGCAACTATTTATATCTCTATAAGAGGGCCATCTAATAGGTCGAGGTGAGGTGTTGGTGGTGGTTTAGGGTTTAGGGGCCAGTTTCTCATGTAGATTTGATGTCATTTGGAGTGAGGAAACTCACCTCAAGATGATATTTGTGCAAGGTTCTCTCAACCTAGCTTGATGGACACTCTACCTAGGTAACATCAAGCTAGGTTGAGAGACCCTTGCCCAAATCTCATCTTTGGGTGAGTTTCCTCTCTCTGTAGGTCATCAAATCTTCACAAGAGACCACTGTTCTGTTTGTATGTCTCACTTTGAATGTCAATGTGGCCCTTAACCCCCTACACTCACAGACCTCCACACATACACATATACTTCCTTAACACACCTCGAGTTACTAGGGGGGCCTCCCATAGGGATACAAATACCTATCTAGGGAGCAGAAATTATGGCTAGTCTCTCTCTCTCTCTCTCTCTCTCTCACTCTCTCTCTCTCTCTCTCACTCTCTCAACAGGCCTTCCTCCTCTTTTTCAGATTTACATTGCATCATACAATTATGGTGCTGTTAAAGGCATTTTCACATGCGATAAGCCCTTAACACATGCAAAAATGCCTTAGCGCATTTTGATAAATGACCCCCTTAAATTGTAAACCCTCTGGGGATAGGGAAATCCTTCCAGTACCTGAATGTTATCCACTTTGAAGCGCTGAGAAAAGTGTGAAAAGTGGAATATAAATCTAAATAAATGTTCACCAAGGTGTACTGTGTGATTCATATATCTCACTCTACATGCGAAACTGGCCCCTAAGCCCTAAACCACCACCACCTCACCTCGACCTATTAGTGGCCCTCCTATAGAAATATAAATACTTCCCAGCTATGAGGGCCTTGTAGATAGGTTCTCTATCTCTCTTTCTCTCAAAAGAGATTATTGTACTGTGTGATAACTCAAATATTTCCATAAACATGTCCCTTTTCCTTATCAATGCTTTAGTAACACTTTTTGATGAATCTAGGGGTTAGATTATGAACCCTCTGGGGACAGGGAAATAACTATAGTATCTGACTGTAATCTACTTTGAAGTTCCAAAAAATATGCTGTCACTGTGTGATCTGCTTTCTCAGGCCTGGATTCATCATTTTGCTATAAATATTGCAAAAATAATGCATATGATAAAAAAAAAAAAGGTGCGTCTTTAGGATAATGAGCATCCAGCCGTATCACATAGCTAAATATCGCATGCGGCGTTGCTGCATCGCATGCTGTGATGCGTCATCGCTGCTAGCGTGATAGTGCATGCTGCGTTATTTTTTCTTTGTATATATATATATATGCTAGCTTCCTGCGTGTGCCTCTTTGAGGGTGTGTCAGGCATTGGTGGAGAGAGGAAAGGACGTTTGTAGTTCCTGGAGTTTAGAGGAGTTTTTTCATTACTGAGTAAGTTGTCTTGTTTTCTGTCGTCCTCTGTTTACCTTTACCTTTGTCTTTTGTCTTCTTTATTGGAGTGAAAGAGTTTGTTTGCTAGTCCAGTTTGTCTGTCTGTCTTTTTGTGTGGAGGAGTGGTGGCAGAGGAGGTGTGTGTGTGTGTGTGTGAAGGATTGGTGTTAAGGAAGTGGATGTGTGTGTGTGTGTGTGTGTGGTCTGTGAGTGCAGGTTGTGGAGAAGATGGAATGTGAATGGCATGGAGAGAGAAGAGAGGAGAGGCCTCAGGATAGGAAGGGGAGGAGGCTGGAGAGGGAGTGGGAGGATGAGGGCAGGAGTGCCAGGGCAAGTAGGAGTAGGAGTAGGACTAGGGCCAGGCCCAGGAGTAGAGAGAGGCAGAAGGGAAGTGATAGGAAGGTGCAGGAGGGGGAAGGGGATAGGCAGGCAAGTTCGGAGAGAGGAGTAGGGCAGGCTACGGATAGACAGACAGGGCAGAGGGGAAGGGAGTCAGTGGGGCAGGGACAGGAGGGGGGGAGGAAGGGAGGGGAGAGGGGGGGCAGGATGGAGAGTGAGGAAAGGGAGGACACCTCTCCAGAAGAGGAAGTGGCACCCCCTTCAGGCAGCACCACGCCAGTGTCTGAGGGCCATAAAGCTCAGCACACAGGAGAATGACCCGGTCATCGCAGGGGTCCTGCACCATTATCCAACGCTGTTTGGCAACCGGGCAGCCAAGGGCCAGATCTGACAGAACATTGCACAGAGCATCACCAGGCGCAGCAGAGCGGCCAGAAGCGCGGCGCAGGTCACCGCACAGAGCATCACCAGGCGCAGCAGAGCGGCCAGAAGCGCGGCGCAGGTCACCGCACAGAGCATCACCAGGCGCAGCAGAGCGGCCAGAAGCGCGGCGCAGGTCACCGCACAGAGCATCACCAGGCGCAGCAGAGCGGCCAGAAGCGCGGCGCAGGTCGCCGCCCAGAGCATCACCAGGCGCAGCAGAGCGGCCAGAAGCGCGGCGCAGGTCACCGCACAGAGCATCACCAGGCGCAGCAGAGCGGCCAGAAGCGCGGCGCAGGTCGCCGCCCAGAGCATCACCAGGCGCAGCAGAGCGGCCAGAAGCGCGGCGCAGGTCGCCGCACAGAGCATCACCAGGCGCAGCAGAGCGGCCAGAAGCGCGGCGCAGGTCGCCGCACAGAGCATCACCAGGCGCAGCAGAGCGGCCAGAAGCGCGGCGCAGGTCGCCGCACAGAGCATCACCAGGCGCAGCAGAGTGGCCAGAAGCGCGGCGCAGGTCGCCGCCCAGAGCATCACCAGGCGCAGCAGAGTGGCCAGAAGCGCGGCGCAGGTCGCCGCCCAGAGCATCACCAGGCGCAGCAGAGCGGCCAGAAGGGCGGCGCAGGTCACCGCACAGAGCATCACCAGGCGCAGCAGAGTGGCCAGAAGGGCGGCGCAGGTCACCGCACAGAGCATCACCAGGCGCAGCAGAGCGGCCAGAAGCGCGGCGCAGGTCGCCGCACAGAGCATCACCAGGCGCAGCAGAGCGGCCAGAAGCGCGGCGCAGGTCGCCGCCCAGAGCATCACCAGGCGCAGCAGAGTGGCCAGAAGCGCGGCGCAGGTCGCCGCACAGAGCATCACCAGGCGCAGCAGAGTGGCCAGAAGCGCGGCGCAGGTCACCGCACAGAGCATCACCAGGCGCAGCAGAGCGGCCAGAAGCGCGGCGCAGGTCACCGCACAGAGCATCACCAGGCGCAGCAGAGTGGCCAGAAGCGCGGCGCAGGTCACCGCACAGAGCATCACCAGGCGCAGCAGAGTGGCCAGAAGCGCGGCGCAGGTCACCGCACAGAGCATCACCAGGCGCAGCAGAGTGGCCAGAAGCGCGGCGCAGGTCACCGCACAGAGCATCACCAGGCGCAGCAGAGTGGCCAGAAGCGCGGCGCAGGTCACCGCACAGAGCATCACCAGGCGCAGCAGAGTGGCCAGAAGCGCGGCGCAGGTCACCGCACAGAGCATCACCAGGCGCAGCAGAGTGGCCAGAAGCGCGGCGCAGGTCACTGCACAGAGCATCACCAGGCGCAGCAGAGTGGCCAGAAGCGCGGCGCAGGTCACACACAGATACCACGACATCAAGGCCCAGCTGAAAGCCAAGGTGGCGGCCCGAGTCAAGTGTAAAAGGCAGACCGAAGGAGAAGCCCTTTGTCTGATCATCTCGACGGAGGTGAAGCAGTGACTCATGGAAAGGCTCCGACCAGACATTTTCGAGGGCATGGCTGAGCAGCTGGACACCACACGAGCTGCAGCCGGTAAGTTCACCTCACCCCTAAATGGGCAGGCTGCAATGGCATAAGATGCTCACTATGCAAAGAAGAAAAGTGCACCTCTGATGCCAAATCAGAAAGGGATACTTGCTGGCATACGTACTAATGTCTTCTGTTTTGTTTCCACAGCTCTTGACTTCAAAGCTGCTGGTCCCAGCCAGGAAGCCCTCAGGACCAGCCGGGATGCCCCAGGGAGCAGCCATGCAGTACCACCTTTCCACAAGCCGTTCGTTATGGATGCGCAGTCCCAGGTCAGCAACGAGGAGGAGGAGCAGCAGCAGCAGCTACAGCCTGAACACAATGGTCAAGCTGCAATCGCTGGCTGTACCCAGCACACTTGATGTCTCCCTGAAATTCTCTGAATTCATGGAGGAAGGGAGCCTGGAGTGGCAGCCTCCAGAACCAGATGAACCACGAGTCAGCACACTACTGCTCCAGCTGCAGCCACCATGCCCTCGCCAAGAGGAGGCCACAAGCCCTCGTGATGCCCACCTTGCATCCACAGATACCAGCATCGCCAGCAGCACTGCCACTGGCAGCAGCAGCACCATCAGCACCAGTACTGCCACTGGAACCAGCACCACCACCGGAACCGACACCAGCACCAACAATGCATGTTGCAGAGCTCTGGCACCAGAACCGCATCCTGCAACAGGAAACTGCAGCGAACACTCAGAACATTAACCCATTGGTGCTGCCATGAGCAATATCACTAATGTTCTGACACGGCTCCTCCAAAGGATGCCAGAGCAGCCATCAGAGTCCTCCGCTGCATCTGTAGACTCCACACCTGCAGCAGTCCCCGTGAAGTGAGATACCTGAGGGGTAGGTCCTCCAAACCAATGCCCCCCACCCCCCAAATGGCAAGCCACAGCAAGGGGCCATGCTCAGCTCAACCAACTGGCCTACAAGGCCGAAGAAGAACTGGGACGGCCTCTGTACAGAGTTGCTGTGCCATCTAGATGGAAGAAGCCTGCTGGGCCCTGACTCACTACAGAGTTGCTGGGCCAGCACACAGAACGGATGGTGAACTCCCAACCATTTTCATTCAGCACACTAACTAAGAAGGCCTCCTCGATGCTCTGCACAAATTTCAGCCTCCTTGAAGTGGCCTCCACTCAGTGTCCAGCTGCTGCCTCTTGTCATGATATCTCATCTTCTACTAAATGCTGCTGGTGTCTCATCTCATCTCAGCTCCTGCTGCTGCTGCCTCCATGCTGCTGATGTCTCATCTCAGCTCCTGCTGCTGCTGCCGCCTCCATGCTGCTGGGTCTTCTGCTGCTCCTACTGCGTCGATGATACACTCTCCAGTCCTGGTCCTGCTGCCTTCATGCTGAGCTTTGCTGCCGTGGCCCTTAGGCTGCCCCTTCAGTGCACTTTTTCAACATGGACTGCCTGGGGCCTTTGGGTTTACAGCACAGTAGTGCTGCTGTAACCTCTAACATTACAGCAGTACTATAGATATTGGGGTGTCACTTCTGCTTTCTATATTCTCAGTTGTAATCATGATTGTGCATAAAGGATAAGATGCTACGCCTGTATATGTAATGATGCCATTTCAATCTATTTATGTACAGGTGTATACAGATTGTGCTGTTCATGAAAGGTACAATATTTTGTGCTATTTGCTATCTTGTCCTTGCAGAATGTGATTACCTAAGACATTGACTTTATTTCAAACAGTGCACTACATGCGTTCGCTAATAAAGTGGTCGCTGTTTGGAAAACTAGACTTCCTGGTTGTCTCCTTTCATTGTGTGTTATTGTGTTAACGGTTTAGAAGGTAAAAGGTTTGTCCTCCGCATGATCTTGCATTCTAGAAATGCCCTGGCACATTCCAACTTGGTACTTATCTAGCAGGCAAGACCATATGGGCTATTGCTTACCACTGAATGCTCAATGTATGCTCGTAAGGAAGACAGCCAGAGGTTAAAAAGAAGCTCATTACTGGGGACCTTCAGTATTGCCTCTTGTTTCCTTCTTCACACACCATACTGTTAGGAAACTCCTGCTTGTCACATGCAGAGTACCTTCATGACCAACACAGAATCTTGTGTACATGTACAGTTTGTGTGTGGTAAGTTGAAGTTAGAGTCATCATTGCACAAGACTTGATATTCTGCTTATCTCTTAGTGTCTTCCTTTTGTACATATGTATATATTTACAAACCTCGTTGATTATTTAATGCAAATTTCCCCTTGTTATTCACACCCTCATTTATTCATTTGTTAACTTGTTTTATTTGTTCAATGTAAAGCGCCATGCCTGGCGTTTGTTTGTGTTACACTGTAAACCTATGTGATATCCTGGATGAATGTCGGTATATAAAAATTTTAAATAAATAAATAAATAAATAAATAAATATTCATCCCCCTTATTTCTGCCAGGACTGAAAGGGTATGTGAACGCAAACATTTGTACCTTTCACTGTTAATCTAATAAAATGTCTACTTGCTGAATGTTGGAACAGAGTGTCAGCAGCTGGGTGAGAAGTGGGGAGGAGGAGTGAGTAGTCCACAGTGTCCACAGGCGAAGAACAGAGGCCGCAGAGGGCTGGTGCTGCAGCTGGGGACCAGGAACACTTCCACAACCTGCCTGCCACCCTGTACTGGCATGGCTTGGGGCTCTGTATAATACCTGTAAGGTAAGGATGACCTTACAGGTAGCATCCAGATCCAGAAGGCAGCAAAGGGTACTAGTGTGTAGCAGCCTGCCAACCTTGAGGAGATGCATAAGAGCTGCCACACCTGTGTTTCCTGAAAAAGCTGTACCTCATGGTGTGAATGCGAATGTCCATGGCAGCTATGCAGTCTATCCTGCACAGAAAACCATTTGAGCGCGCGCGCACACACACACATGCACAAAGAGAATATGGCAGGCCACCAACATGCACAGGACACTGCTTGTAGTAGAGGTGTGTGAGGCTGTACAGAAACAGTCTGCGACAATCTTCATGCCTCAGTAATGGCCCACATGTGATGGTGCTGTGCTGTGCTGTGCTGGCTGTGCTGTGCTGGCAGTGTGGACAGCTGAGGTTGTGATTCACCAGTGAGATTGAAATAGCTCCCAAGGGGAGGATAGAAACGTGGCCATTTTGCTAATGAAGACATTCAAAGTGTGTAGTGCCTGCTCACTCACAAAACTTTAGATGACATGCATCGTTTGCCATCACAAAGTTTTCCACACTCTAAAGCATGTGGAGAAAAAGTCATGGCCTGGGCCAATGGACTGCATATGTGACTGTACAAGCCACTTGTCATGTCACCGATCCTTTTCTCCCTCGCAGCCACCCCCCATTTGGGTGCCATTAGCCACAAACACATAGGCAGAGATGGAATACAGAAAGAAAAGTGTGTCATACCAACGAGCCAAGAGTCACCATTCAGGCCAGCCTCAAAATTTTCAAAGAGGTCCGATTGCCTAAGTATAAAGAAATCATGCACGGCTCCTGGGAACCTGGCCATGACATTGAGCAATGAGTATGTGCATCTGAGCATCACAGGCCATTTGCACATTGATGGAGTGGAAGAGTTTTCTGTTGTGGTATGTCTTCTCCCTCTGACAGGATGGAATGATGGCCACATGAGTGCAGTCGATTGCTCGACAACATTGGGAAAGTGTGTGAAGGCATAAAAATCTCTCTTCAAGTTCATCAAGTCCTGCCTGTCATAAGGAAATGTTATGTAGCGAGGAATGCAGTCAGTGACTGCTTCGATGCCCTGGTTGAGACTGCATGAGAAAGTGGTTTGGGACATTCCCCCTACCACCTCTACCTTGGTTTGAAAGGAGCCGCTGGCCATGAAATGCAGGGCGGTCAAGAGTTTGGTGAGGCCAGATACAGCGTGGGATCTTCCAGTGGCCACATCCAGAACCCCTCGGATTTCTTCATATAATTCTAGGATTGCCCATGAGCTGAGCCGATACCTGCTAAGCACAAAGTCCTCTGGCAAGCCCAGCAAGGATAATCGTGGGGGAAAGATATGCTCCTTGTATCTCCAGTGCTGTGGCTGCCTGCATGCTGGAAGGTGGCTTGGGCCCTGAGACCCGTGGCTCTGCCTGTGCTGCAGGTACTTCTCTAGGATGGCTTGGAACAGGCCTTGGCTGCTCTTGAGGTTGAACTTGTTCCACGTGTAGTTGTCAGCAGTGAGCCTGCCAAGGCATCCAGTATGCCGTGACAATTATGCTTGCAAGAAACATTATGGCTTTAGGAAGGTAGAGCAGGTAAAAACTGGTAGGAAAAACTGGTAGGAAGGCCAGGTAGGTGTGTCCGAAATCATTGCTGTTTTTATCGAACGTGATATTCACCATGATAATAGTGTGATCTGCGATATAGGCTGCGATAATTACTTTTTTCACCCTCACGCAAAAAAAAAGGTGTAGTTATTTCCCACGATATTTGCGATACTCTATCGTATACAGCGCTAGCAGAACGGGGTTCCATTAAACCCACTCAAACTCCTCTCACTTGATCTACTAATTCCAAATTTGCATACATATTTTGCGATGCACTATTTATCACGATAACGCCATAATGCGCGCGATAAGGCCCTTACACGATTTGATGAATGACCCCTTCAGTTAGGCTTGATTTTCAAGATATTTGCAGATGACGTATAATTTCTTCTTCCAGTTTCTCCCTCTTTGGAGTCCATTTATGACCAAGATTCAATCACGGCTAACAGACAATAATCGGGTCCTAAAGCTTAGTAAGAATGAGATCATTTGATTGTCTTGAACTGCAATCTCAGGCATCCCAGAGCATTGAGCATTTGATGGTGCACATAAAATCCTGTGCATGAGATTTAGGTATACTTACAGATTGACTCTTCTCTGTGTTTTCGCCCACAAATTCAATCTTTAATATAGTCCTCTTTCTTCATGCTTCGGCTTCTTCATTCTGTCAACCCATGTTTTCACATATGTCTGTATTTTAATTACTATGGAATTGTGCTTTTATTTTATTTATTTTACTTCATGTGTTTTATTATGTATGTTATTTTGTAACCCACTGAGATTTACAGATCAGCGGGATAGAAATGCTTTTAAATAAAGACATAAAGAAATGTGATTCATGAAATTAATAAACTAAACTAACCAAAACTGCTGCTAAACACTAACAGAACCAAGAAGACTGCCAGCCTGCTACAACTCCTCTTCAGTCTCTCAGTGTGCTCACCTCCCTGGTATCCAAATAGACCGAAACAAAAAAATTCACTGGCACTGCTACAATCTGCGCACTGTCTCCTACCCTGACCCTCCCCCGGTGAAAAGGAAAATAAAACCACCAACAGTTCCATTCCTCTGTCTTTCTGGCACAGTGAGTGAGATCACTGTAGCAGAGAGAAGATCAGAAGCAGCCCTTTACCAGTGCCATACCCAACCGTTTTTAACTTTTCTTTTTTAAACTTCGAGAGAGCTTCTATGCACACATCCTTCACTGCTAGAGAGGAAATACAGATCTTTTTGCACATGCTCAGATTTTACAGTGGGAGTAGGACAACATCACTTGATCCAGATAGCAGCTGTAGGCTAGTTATAAACGCTGCACTGTGGTTTGCTCTCTGTGTGGTTTCCTTGCCAACTTGTCCTGCCTCGGCTCTGACAAGCTGTGAGGTCAACAGGCAAGAGTTAGTTGTTATGGTTACCTATATACCTGTATAGTCATTTGTTTACAGCACAGTCATAAACCTGAATGGGAAACATAAACAAATGAGATTTTAAAAAATGTTCATTCGTGGGCCCCCCTCCTCCCCCATTTTGTTCCAGGGGTCCAGAAATGAAACAAAAATAGATTCATTTGTTTTGATTTGCCCATTCATTTCAAACAAATATACATCCCTAAAAAGTAAACTGGGGATGTTTGAGCTACTATATCTCTTAACAAATAGCAAATACATCCAAGACTTGCAACTGAAGAAATAGTTGCACGGTGATAGCCACGGCCAGGTTACTCTGGCAATCATTTTTTAATCTTACTTTTCTGAGGGATGCATTGAAAGACCAGAGTTTTATACTAAGCTATCAATGTACTCTATAATTAATTAAAACAATCAATTCTGAAAATCATTAACTGCCACTACCAACAACTAGTGATGAGATGCTTTCATTCATATAATAAATATTTTAGATTAATTATAATGTTCTTGACATAAAAGTTAAAATACATTTTCTTCCTTCAGTACTGTTAATTAATTATCTAATTGCAAAGTCATATAAATTAAATACTCATTCAGAAATCACTAGTGTTCAAGTGGCAAAATACTTAAATTACTGAGAACATAATTCCAACAAAAGAGCAGTTAAATACGTCTCATCCTCTTAATTATAATTAATTCATGTATTTAATCAAATTATACTAAAATATTTTTTGGCATTAGTCTTACATTAATTCCTCATTTTAATAAATAGACCGTGAAGTCAATTTCTTTATTAAGGCTATTTTGAAGCCTTTCTTCCTCAGTTTACATGTACAGAATGTCCAGAACAGTTCTTTTTCAAGTAATAAATTCTTATTTCAGTAGTCATCCAATCATTTCCTAAGGGTTACCAAAGATTTGTAATCCCATCATAAACTCAATAAAATGTCTGCCTGCACTAGTATCAATCCTTATTATCAACATTTTGCTCTGGTATTCTAAAACCCTAATTAGGAGGCGTTGTGTTGTGTTGTGTTGTGTTTATAGACCACTTTCCTTTGAACAAAGTTCAACCCAAAGCAGTTTACATTAGAAAATAGTACAATAATACAATAAATCCATCACTGACGATAATAATGGATGCCTCGCTCAAAGTAAGCACTACTGTGACAACTACTACCATTATTAGAAATATCAAGAGGATGACATCGTCTTCAACAAAAGTGCCAGGAGCGCAAGCAGTATTAGCAGAGCCAGAGTCATCAGCATCATCATTCATGGTCATCGTCAGCACTGCTGTTCTCCCGTTTTAACTGGCAACTTGTAGCTCATTGCCTCTTGAATCTGAGTATGCTTTCCAAACTGCCTCACAGTATCCAGAGAAGATGGTGCCCTTGATTATGATGAACACATGTTTTTCTGTAGTTTAGGGGTCCTAGAGTTTGTGATAATTAATGACAATACTGTCAGAAGTGATAAATATTCCCTCTTAAGATTAACCAGATTGTACTCTTCTCCTATTAAAAGATAAAGGGGGCACATCTCAGATGTTCATTTTCCTGCATACCCTTAACCACGGCAGAGATAAAATATGCATGTTAACTTGCATATCAGACTGCATATTGTTGATTTGAGGTAGGCCAATGATTTTCAGCCATCACTGTGACCCGCCTGGCTAGTTTGGTTTTCATGATATCCAGAATGGATATTCATGAGATATATTTGCAAGTTCTGCCTCTATCGTATGCAAATATATCGCAAGCATATTTATTGTGGATATCCTGAAAACCAGACAGACTGGGTAGGCCCCAAGGACCGGGTTGAGAATCACCAAGGCAAACTTTGTTGCAAGAGATTTAAAAAAAAAAAAAAAAAAGCAAAACAACAGTCAAGTCGATTTATTTGGATGCACTTTCAGTTAGACAGACATTGGAAGAGCTTAAACATTTAGCCCTTAAGGAATGAAAGATGAGGAACACACACCCCTGGTTTTATGAATTGTTAAAAAAACAAACCAGAATTGATACAATGGACCTTAGACAAACATGCAAATTTGCTTAGATGTTTATCATTCTCTCAGATTTTATGGAACTGGATGAAATAAATGCCTTATTTGGTGTAGACAAGGATATTGACAACATTTCTGAAACATGTCAGGACTTTATGGAATTGTCTCTAGCTGGGATTAAAATGTCATTTACAAATCTCCAGCTATTCTTCAAGGATGTCAGACTTGTCTTTGGAAAATCCTGATATACCTCCAGCTCCAAAATGTTAAAGTGTCCCAGAGGTTTTATTAATTGTGATACCAGTCTTCTCAGTGCACCTTTGTCTCTACATGTTCCTTTTGTTTTGTTCTCTATTGCAATTATCTCTTCAGTATTCTTTTCAAACATTTCTTACAGCTCTCTTGAAACTGCTACTTATCGACTGCTGTGTTATCTTGATCTATGTCAGAAATAGACGTATGTTATGTGTAAATGATTGATTGGAACATTAAGGTCTGTGATTACATAGTCGTATAGTGCAGGGGGCACATGGAAATAAAATGTTGTTACAACAAGAAGAGAGAAAGGAAATAAGATGGCATTGGACTGAGCAGATGCCGGAGAGTGAGCTCCCATCTGCATGCGGTGATTTTACCTCCAAATACCATTCTTCCTGAACAATGAAGAGGAAATGGAAAGTCAAAGCCAAGTCCTACTCTGTGGATTGTCCAGCAGGTAGACACCTCAGTGAGAAATCAGTTCGGGGCAGCTCTAGGAGAGATGCTTAATTAAAAGGGAATAGTGTCTCCTCTGAGCTGTGAGACATAACTCAACCCTAAGTATTAGATCCCATCGCTTCTGCCTGAGGGCTTCCTCGGTGTCAACGCTTGCCAGCAGCATCTCCTGGATTTAATTGGTCATGGGGCCATTGAGCTCGAAGGGCCTACTGCCAAGGACTTATTAGGAGAGAGAGAGAGAGAGAGAGAGAATCTTGAAATGTAAATATCATTCTAAAACACAGCAGTTCTTCCACTCAGCTTCTTCTTGGTGTGATCATTGGGAAGATGATCCTAAGAGAGACAGGGGAGTTACTGGTCAGCTCTCCAAAGCTGGTCCCAGTAAAGTCTCCTAACTTTTAGAGGATAGTGAGGGAGAAGTGCACAGACCAGTTTCCTTGGAGGATCTGGGTAAATCTTCAACAAGGAAAAACCCATCCCCATAGAGGAGGGGAACCCACAACCAGAATAGTGCTTCACCTCCATAGCCCAAAAGGGTACGGTTCACAGGGGAGAGGGGAGAGGCTGGGAGATGGATCAGTGACTGCTATATAAGAGTGGCTGACTTGCCCACCAGACTCTTCTAGTGGTTTTCCCATCCATCCTGCCCATCCATAGCTAGTCGGGACTGCAGTCCGGGTATAGGGTAGGAGAACATCTGGTCGGACAGGGAATATTAAGTAACTGGTTGTATGGGTGGGTGAGAGGTAAGATGAATTGACTGTCGAGTCTTCATCTTTGATGGCTGGGACTGTCCTGATCACCATCCATGATGCATAGTCATAAGTGATTCCTGCTCTTTTATGCACCAGGATGTCATTGCATTCCAGGGAATGTTCTGCCCAGTAATCAAGGATCAAATTGCAGGATAACTTCAGGGGTGAGGCTTTGACGGTCCTTTGTCTCTGACAGCAGAATGTGTAAAAGGGATTGGCTGCAATGGCTGACCCTATGGCAGCATGATGTTTATTGAATGTTTGCGAACTGGAATTCAGCAGGTGTGGGCTTGGTCACCCTATGGGAATATGAGAAGTTAGATAGCATATTTGCTTATATTCTGTGAGTGATTCATTGTTTGCAATCGACCTATGCTGCGGCCATATACATTCAATAAAGATCTTCTTTCTCGAATAAATGGTGAGATATAGATTTCTTGATTTCTTGCTCAGGTCCCGTAGAATCAAATAACAGGTGGTGAGAGTTGGAGAGAGGAAGGGGGTGAGCCATAAATAGGCTAGGGAGAGAGGGAGAAGAGAGTTGGATCTATTACAGTTGTGTGCAGAGAATATCTTGGAGGGCTGTATCTCATAACTTTGTAAGTTTTCTGTTGATGCAGTAACTAAGTTTGAAGTGCATATTCCTTGCTGGAGAGCCATGTAGCTCCGATAGGATTTTTCTCTACCCAGATTGTTTTTCTCCAAGTTTCAAAAGCTTATTTCTGCAGAGCAAACTTGAATCTATTGAAAACAATTCTAGATACAAGAATCTACATTTTCTAAAATTTCCTGCAAGGAAATTATTGTCACTTTATGAGATGGTTAAAAAATATTTTCTTGAAAATGTAAACATTTCTCCAAAAGCAACATCACTGCAACAAGTGCTCAGAGTTCAAGCTGGGTCTGGATTGCTCTCATTTCCCCCTTGGTAACCACTTAGCAGCTTCTCAGGAAAAACCGGAGAGAGGGAGAAACAGTTATTTGTTTTAACCAAAGATATCTAACTTTATGTATGTGACTTACACTTGAAAAAAAGCTGCTTCTTAACCAACCATGAAAATAATAGTAAATCAGGTATTCATTAAAAGAATGTAAATGATCATTTTGCTATAATTAACCTTCTGATATTTATATTGGAAACACAAACAGAATTTCCTAATTGCCCAGTCCCTTTCCTTAGAGTTCAGACGTTTTTGTAACGTTCTTCCTTCCACTCCCTGAAGTAATCCTCCTCTTTAGGTGTATTCTGCTGGCTCCACAGCTTTTCTCCATCTGAAAGGAAAGTTTCCCTAACTTGAATCCTGCAGTCCTCACAGATTTGACTTGCCTCTGGTCCTCAGCTATGCTAGTGCCAGCACAGTTTGCTGCCTCCTCTGGGGTCTGTGCAGGACTGAGACCCCCCTGCCAGTGGCATTTATTCCACCTGCAGTTTCTCCATCTACTGAGCATGTGCATTTCCCTTAAGCATGGCTGCTGTAAAGCAGCAGCATCCAACCGAGCAGCCCTATTTAATATTTACCTTTCTTCCCCTCTGTAAGCTATTACCTTGACTTGGTATAAACTATAAGGTTTATGCCAATGACATACAATTTTTTGTTCTTAATGCTTCATCTTGGTTTGAAAAATCTGAAGGATAATTATTATCATTTGTATTCTATAAATGAATCATGGTTGGTTAAGAAATAGCTTTCAAGTGTAAATTATATACAGTAAATAGTTATATCTTTGGTTAAAACAACTGTTTCTCCCTCTCTGCTGTTTCCTAAGAGGCTGGTAAATGGGAGTACTTTATGCTATGTATCTATGGATCATGCATTCTTAAATGTAAGAGGACATTTTTGCTAAATGTTGCAAACACACACTTTAACAGTACAGGATGTAATTTTCAGATGGTCCTGTGCATAAAAAGAGCACCTATGCACATAAGTAGCATGTATGCCTGTATATGCTATTCTATACCAGTTGCAAGTATGCACCTCTTTTTGGTTTCACACATATAATTTATCAGGGGTAGTCTAGGGGCATTCAGGATATTCCTGGGTAGTATTTACTTTTATACCCTGCTAATTGACTTGGCGCAAGTGAAATCGATGAAAGAAGGAAGGCCAGAAGTGGTATAGTGAAACTGAAAGGTGAGAAAGAGCAATGTGTAGAGAGTAACAAAGAAATGACAGAAATATTAAGCAAATACTTCACTTCAGAATTCACTAAAGAAGACCCTTGAGAAAGACCGTTGCTGGTTAACAAGACCGTAGATGGGGATGGAGTAGATGAAACTCTGTTTACAGAAGACAATGTAGGGGAGGAGCTAGGAAAACCTAAAGTGGACAAGGCCATGAGGCCAGATGAGATACACCCCAGGAAACTCAGAGAGCTCAGAGATGTGCTGACTGGACCTCTGAAGGACCTGTTCAATAGATCCCTGGAAACGGGAGTGGTGCCACAGGATTGGAGAAGAGCGGTGGTGGTCCTGCTTCACAAGAGTGGGAGCAGAGAGGAAGCAGGAAACTGCAGGCTGGTTAGCCTCACCTCTGTGGTGGGAAAGGTAATGGAGACTCTGCTGAAGGAAAGGATAGTGAACTATCTACAATCTGGTAGGTTGCTGGACCTGAAGGCAGCATGGACTTACCAGGAGAAGGTCCTGTCAGACAAATCTGATAGATTTTTTTGATTGGGTGACTAGAGAATTGGATCGAGGAAGAGCGCTTGATGTAATGTACTGGATTTCAGCAAAGCTTTTGATACGGTCCCGCATAGGAGGCTTGTGAATAAAATGAGAAGCTTGGGAGTGAGCACCAAGGTAGTGGCGTGCATTACAAATTGGTTGACTGATAGGAGACAGAGTGTAATGGTAAACTATTCTGAAGAGAAAACCATGTTAGGTGGAGTGCCACAGGATTCAGTTTTGGGACCGATTCTGTACAATATCTTTCTGAGCAACATTGTGGAAAGGATAGAAGGTAAAATTTGTCTGTTTGTGGATGATACATAGATCTGCGATAGAATGGATACGTCTGAAGGAGTAGAGAGAATGAAAAGAGATTTAAGAAAGATGCAAGAGTGGTTGAAGATTTGGCAGCTGGGATTCAATGCCAAGAAGTGTAGAGTCCTGCATCTGGGAGTGCAGTAATCCAAAACAACTGTATGTATGGGGGGGGGGAGACTGATATGCAGGGATTTGGGGGTAATAGTGTCTGGAGATCTGAAAATGGCAAAGCAATGTGACAAGGCAATAGCTAAAGCTAGAAGAATGCTGGGCTGCAAAGAGAGAGGAATAACCAGTAAGAAAAAGGAGGTGATAATCCCATTGTATAGGTCCTTGGTGAGGCATCACCTGGAGTACTGTGTTCAGTTCTGGAGCCTGTATCTCAAAAATTTTTAAAGATGGCGCCCGCCATCCAGTGCTCCCTCCATGTGACAGGGGCCGGCCAATGGCACGGATACCCTGTGACATGGTAAGGGCAAAGGCCATAGGCGCCATTTTTATTAGTGGCAGCCGACTGCCCGAGAGCAGGAGATCACTCCCGGGACCCCCACTGGACCACCAGGTACCTGTAAAATGTTTTTTTTGGGGGGGAAGCTAAGGGATTAATTTTAAAGGGTCGGGGTGGGTTTTTTGTTTATCGGCTTGGGCGCAGCCGATAAACAAAACCGCGATTAGGCCGGACGAAAAAAAAACACGATGTGAATCGGAACCGGAATCCGAACCAATTCCGGTTCCGATTCACATCTCTGTTATGGAGAAGGACTGAGTGAAATCTTGGAGATATCGGCGAAATGGCTAGTCCAAATATTCAGACATAGTTTATGAACTATCTGCCTAATATTTAATGCTGTTGTTTATTTGAGCCGTTTCGCAATTATTTCACATGTAAAATATACATGCGTATGTTTGTAAAATGGGTAGAGAAGGTTTGTGTTTTTTTGCATTGGAAATAGTCACTTATTCTGAGACATATACACGTGCCTTCGGAGCAGTAAAACGCAGTGTTTTATAAACTGTTCAGCTCCTATTGCACAGTTTATAAAACACTAGCATTATTTTACGTGCATGTATTGTACACATACGAATGCTGTACTGTGGATAGGTTTGAAAGTTATTTATTTATTTATTTTATTTATTTATTATTTTTTATTATACCGAGTTTCATGATCGGAATCACATCAACCCGGTTTACAATTAACAATGTGAGTAAAGACAGAGAGTAACAAAGTAAAGAACATTTCCCAATACAACAACAAATATAGTATGAAACTTAACAAATATTATAACAATATTTTGGATGTGAGAAAGTTACAAAAAACATGGAAAAATAACTTGGATATGAAAGGGAAGGAATTGTAGAACGACTATTAGCATTTTAACCAGCTGTATCAATTAATAAATATGTATAATATTATAATATATAAAATATAGGTGTGTAGAAAAATGATCAGATATGATATTGTTGTGAAGTATAATAAAAATTTGGTGTGACTGCGTGTGAAGTTAGTGGGATTTATTTTTTTACAGTTTTTTTACAGTTTTTTACAGTTCCTAACTTTTGTGATACTAAGTTAGTATTACAGATCCATGTATTACTGGTTAAAGGAATTGCTAAAAGCCTGCTTCTTGTCCTAGGACCTTGATTTTTTTCTGGCAAACAGAAGTGAGAGAAAGTCAATAAAACTTCATCTGTAAAATAATAAATCCTCTAGGTTGATTTGCATGTATATTTTCTACTGTCATAGAGACATGCTGAATCCCTAAAGCCTTGAGCTTTGTAAAAGGAATAAGCTGTTTTGCTCCACTTAACTGAAAATCCCACGGAATAAATCACAAGAAGAAGCTTCTAAAGAGTCAGAGACGGTCAGTCGAGAAAAATCTCCAAAGCTAAACGCAGCAGCATAAACTATCAAATCTGGGAATCATGTGGCGTGCATGATCCCATCTGCCTGTTTCATTTAAAATATCAAAATACACATTGCTTCTGTGGCGCCAAGAAATATCAGGCTAAAAATATGCTCTCTTCATTCGAAGGATAATGAAGAGCCCTAAATTGTTGACAGTGTTGAAAAGCAATAAATAGACTGAAAGTTAAATAATCAAATGTTTGAAAATATCAGTGCTGCCATAGTGCACCAACTGCAGACTGAAATTTCTGCTATTTAACTTAATATAATCACTCAATGCTATCCCTGCAAAGAACAATACTGGATTAACCCTGCAACTGTGATTAGCTGTGAGAATCGTTCCTGAAGGACTAACTTTCAACAACATTTTCCTCAAGAACCCACAGAAACAGATTGAAATTAATGTGGTTACTTACTATCCGGTATCAAAGCAAATCCTCTGGAGACCAATTTGTGATTAACCAACCAGACAGAACAAGGACGGGTGCGAAACTGCACAACAGCAAACCCATGTGATGTCCAATTAAGTCTAGCCTATTGATAATTTGCATGCTTTTTTTTACACCAGGCAGGGAAGGACAAAAGTGAAACCATCAGAATTAGGGCCTGGGAGCATTAAATGGATGGGAACTGTTAAATGTCATTTTGATTTGAGAAAACGTACAGAACTAATGAGTGTCCAGTTTCCCAAACACATGCGTGAGCAAAGGTCTGCACACATACCTAGATAGATCCCCCCCCCAAAAAATACCTTTCTCAGGATCCTCTTGGACTCCCTGACATTCAGAAATGTTGCCTGAGATAGGAATGGGGGAGTCACAAGGACACACAGAGACTTAGGTATCTCATGTGCTGACTTTCCTTCCTTCAGAAGGTAGGATAAAAACAATGATATTCTTCATCTCACCTGCTCGGTTTTTTGGTTTTTTTTTTCCTTTCTAGGGATAATCATGTAAGTGTGCATTTTCAAAGGCTTAGCTGGGATTTATGCAGGCAAAATCGAGGGGTTGCATGGGTAGAATGGATGAAGCTGCCTGAGTGGATTTTTCAGTCACCTAAACATACAACCGTATTGTCACAAAGCGTATGCTTTTAGCCACAGAAAAAAAAAAAGAGAGATATTCCGGGGAGTGTATCTTCGTTGGGGGTAAAAACAGGGCCTGTAAATTTCAAAGCAGCATGCGGGCGCACATTGACACGTGTGTCAGCGCACATCCATGAACTTGGTGATTTCATAACATGTGCGCATGTTATAAATTACACTGGCTGCTCTCATACGCATTCAATTTTAAATACATTTGTTTCCTTTTTAAAACATAAAGCTGCCTCTGCTGGAACACTTATATTTACATTATTCCTAGCTGTCCCCTGCCAGCCTTGCAACAGTATACTGGATAAGCGCTGTAGCCATTTTAAAGACATTTATTCTAAACCAATAGAATCAGGTTACAATAAATCAGTCTAGAGAACACTAAAGGCTGGACAACTGTCCTTAAATCTCTCAAGCAAAGAAAAGAGTACAACTGATGGATGACTCAAAGCTAAAATAAAACAGGTGGATTTTGCAATAACAGAAATCTGGAAAAAGCTGGGCTTCATTCCAATAAAACTCCCAAATTATGCACAACTTTACTAAACAGCAATTTCTGTCCATTTAATTATACTTCAAAATCAACATCTACATCAGCTCATCCTGCACATAATAGTTCAATATTATTAGGATTAAGCGATCTGCCCTGAACACTGCGGAGAACTGCGGACTAGAAGAACTTTTACTAAATAAATAAATAGGATAATTCACCTGGCAGAAGTCAATATCTGAGAGAGAGATTGACTGATCAACGATTGTTCTTGTAATCCCTGTGGCTCTACAGGCATGGCAAACCGAACATCATCAGCAAAAAAGGTAGAAACAAACCCCCAGCTTAGATAGTTTGCAAAAGGGATCATAAAAATATTAAACAAGAAAAGGGGACAGAATCCATCCCTTGGAAACTCCACATGGAAGGACCCAGGGATCTGACAAAAAAGTCCCTTAAACAATTTTCTGGGACCTATCTGTAAGATAAGAAGAAAACCAGCGTAATACCTTCCCTCTTTATCCAACTGCCTTTAAGAAACGTCTACCAGAAGGAATTGGTTCACAATGTCAAAGGAAGCAGAGAAATCTAACAAAAGCACCGTGCTAACATACTTCCCAAATCCCAATTAAAACACATCCAGGAGATTATGGACCAAGAGAAAATCCAATCCACTAACTGAAGGGAAAATACTTTCTCAAGAACTTCACTAATAAAAGAAAGATTGAAAATGATCTTTTCACTGATGGTTCCAAATGTTCTTTTTTAAAAAGAGATTTCACAAATGCTGTCTTGAAGGTTTCAGGAAAAAATCCTTTCCTCCAAAGAAACAATTAGTTTCACCAATTTCTTCAACAGAGGGCCCTTCTCACCTTTCAAAAAACTTGCTGGGCAAAAGAGCTGAATGAAATGAAAATAAATGTCAATGATGAAGCATCAACAAGAGTGAAAGGATCTCACAATGGTCCTCAAATAACATCAGCACCTACATTTATCTCGAGAAAGCCAAGTAAATCCCCATCAATCATTATTTCTAATAGTTAGTCCCCTTCCTGTTCCCCAAAACCTTAGCCTAAAAATGAGTGACAAAATCAAACTTCATTGAAGGAATTAATTGAGAACAAGGTCTACATGGATGACCCAGCAATTAACTGTTAATAAAAAGTCCCAGGTCAAGCTTTTCAGAAATAAATACCTTTTTCTATCTGCCTTAATGGACTGGGAATATTTCACTGACTCTAATTTACATGCCAATCTAGAACTGCCTGATCTAGTCTTCCACCAGTAATGTTAATCTGTTAGATTCGTGGACCCTTGGGCCGGCTGAGCGGATGGTGATGCACTGTGGGGAGCCCACAGTCTACGTCGCCGCCGGGAGGCGGCGCTGAAGAGGTGGTCCCAGGAAGGCTTCACCACTGGAAGCCCAAGGTCCCCCCAGGAGGAGCCCGTAGGGATCCGGGCCTCTTGGACTTAGGTGAGGTCCTCTGCGACCGAGGACCTGAAGAGAGATCCTGAAGAGGTAGTCCAGTGAAGCGGCTGAGCCAGGAGGTCAGAAGAGACTTCACCCTTGGAAGCTCGCGGACCCCCCAGGAGGGTCCCGTGAGGACCCAGGCCACTGGGACTTAGGCGAGACCTCCTGGCAGGTGAGGAACCGGATACCTGTGGAAGGCGAGAGGTCAGGAGCCGGAGTCCAGCCAGGGACGGAAGCTGAAGCCAGAGTCAGTGGACAAGCCAAGGTCGGAAGCCAGAAGTCAGAAGCCGGAGTCAAAGCCAGGGACACAAGCTGAAGCTGGAGTCAGTGGACGAGCCAAGGTCGGAAGCCAGAAGTCAGAAGCAAGAGAAGTCAGAAAAACAGCAACTCGTAACTCAAGAGAGTGAATCTCGTTGCAAGGCAGGGTATTGAGGCAGCTGCAGGGTTTAAATATCCCTGCAGCATCTGACATCATCTCTAGGGCTGTCCTTTGTTTTCCCGCGCTGGTCCCTTTAAATCCAGAACCCCTGCGCGCGCGCCTAGGGGGTGGGGCCAGGCATGGAGGATCGATGGCGTCTCCCTCGCAGAAGGAACGCCGCAGCAGGAGCCAGGTCAGGCCTAGATGGCCAAAGAAGCCTTCCAGCGGCCCGGGCTGGCCCCGAGGTAGGTGGAGGGACTGGGGCACAGCCCGGCACCATAACAAATAATGTTCTGACTTCCTGAGTTCCCTTTTAAGACATCTCAGTTCCACCGAGAACCATGGAGACGATCTTTTCCCCTTCCTTACCAACCTATCCAAAACAGATAGCATCTTCTCTTCCCAGAATGAAGCCAACTCTGAAATACTGCAACTTCCATAAATAATCGGTACAGATTATGGAGAATTTGCAAAATAAGATGTAAAGAATATGTTTTTGCATTTTTTTTGCTATTTCAAAAAGAACTCTAAGTGGCGTACAACAACAACAACAACAACAACAACAAATTCAAACAAGTATAATGAGCTCCATATTCAGCACCACTTATCCAGTTAAGTTCAGACTTAGCCGGCTCAGTGATGCAGTTTGAGTATTGGGCTCAGTCAGTGGCTGCTGCTTAGCCGGAAATCTTTGTAGTCAGTTAAGTGAGCAGCAGAATGGAGGAATTCTAGGGGGTAGGGACACTTGTCAGGCTAATTTTGACAGACAAATGCTGATATTCCGATTTATATTTTTCCAGCTTAGATGGATAAGTGTAAGATTGCTATTTGGCTGTCCTGAAAGCAGGATCAACTTGCTTTAAAACATCTTCACGTGTGTGCGTAAAAGCCTATAACTCCTAAGGAAAGATATGTGAGTAACGTTTCCTTGCATAACAGCTTAAAATGAGGAGCAACACATATGCGCGCTAGGCGCATTTTACATTACACGTGCACACATGCATGACATTTAAAATTCCAGCGTACGCGTGCTCATGCCAACATGTGCGCTTACATGGGCGCAGACATACTCGTTTTAAAATTGTCGTCCCTGTTTATAATGTTAGAAGCCCTCTGGGGATAGAGAAATACCTATATATGATCTGCTTTGAAGTGCTGAAAAGCAGAAAATAAATCTGGCAAACCTTTAAGGATGAAAACTGCTCTCCCCTCACTGTTTAAAGGCTGCACGTAGTTTCACAGTGTGTTGCTTACTCTTAGCTGGGGGGAAGAGGGGCATTCCTTGGGGGGGGGGGAGGGGGGAAGGTCAGCATGCACAAGGATTTGATTTTCAAATTTCCATGCATGCTTTTCCCCATGAACCCATCTGCACAAAGAGCTGGGAGTTTCCCTTTGAAATTTACATGCTTGCAAAAGTGCCCATCGACCTGCAAAGCACCCGACATTAATGAAAATTACACATTCAAAGGTGAATTTTAAAAGCCAGGCGGGCGCCAAAATCGGGAGCGGCACCCACAAATCGGGCTGGCATGCAACCACCAATTTTTAAAAGTCGCCCAGAGGCGTGTGTTTCTCCCGTGGCACACAAATCTCAACCTGATCGAACAGAGAGTGAGTGGTTTGGGCGTGGTCTGGTGGGGTGTGGGCGTGGGCGTGGCCAAGAGATGTGGGCGCAAATACTTACGTGCCTGGGTGCGCGCCTAGATCCACTACCGCGTAAGTTTACGTCTGCAAGGGAGGCGGTGTAAGTTGAAATAAGAAAAAAACTTGCCATACCTGAAGGGTTTTAAGGATCTGGGGGAATTGGAGGAGTATAGGGGATTAAACCAGGGGGACTTGGAAGACCTAGTTCTTAACTGGGTGAACTGGTGAACAAACTGGTGAAAGTGGCAATGGCCACTTACGCGGTAGAAGCGTGAATTACACAGCTAGGTGTTGCGCTGGAGGTGGACCCTTGACCTGGTGCAAGATTGGTACGGCCCTCTGGTCGGACCCAGAGAGCGCCTGCCACCAGGAGGCGGAGCACAGGAGGAGACAGAGGCTAGCTGGAGCTTCGCCAATAGCAGCCTGGGGTTTCCGCAGGTTGAGCCCTTGAGCACCCGGGCCGCCTGGTCTTAGGTGGGCCTCGCAGGGTCTCCTGGATAGGTAGTGCAGGGGAGTGCCCACCACAACAAGGGTGCGTGGTCAATGTCCATACAGGATGGTCCAGTGGTCACTGAAGGCCAGAAAAGAGCATCCGAGAGGATAGAGAGGATCCAGGCCAGAGTATCAGTCCAGAAAGGTCAGCCAAAGCAAGTGTCAGTACCTGAGGTCAGTCCGGGTGTAGTCAGGGCAGGCAAAGGTCAAGTTCCAGGCAGCGATCAGATGTGGTCAAAGGACAGGCAGAGGTCGGTTCCAGGCAGCGATCAGACGTGGTCAAAGGACAGGCAGAGGTCGGTTCCAGGCAGTGGTCAGACATGGTCAGTAGACAGGCAGAGGTCGGTTCCAGGCAGTGGTCAGATGTGGTCAGTGGACAGGAGAGCCGAGGAACAACTGACCCAAGGAGGAAGGGAAGAGTTGCTAAGGTGAGCCCTGAGTGTCAGGAGCCGCCTTATGTCATCTGGAGGAGCCGGCAGTACTGGCGTGCTGCGGGCCCTTTAAGAAAGGGGGAGGAGCACGCGTGCGCGGCTAAGGACCTGCACAGAGGAAATCATCGGTGGTGTCTCCACCGCGGCGCAAAGGCCTGCAGCGGGAGGGCAGGCCGGGAGTGTGTAGAAGATCTCCGGAATGCCTACCCCGCCCTGCCCCGGAGCAGGGCTAGCTCTGAAACGGCGCGGGAAGGCAGGTAAGAGGGACCGGTCGCGAGTCCTGCAACCGGCCGTCCCAACACTAGGAGCGTGCCCACTTAAAATTGGGCGCACATATGCCCCTGCCCAGGCAATTTTATAACATGCACACATATGTGCCTGCAAGTTATAAAATCACTATGTCTCTGGGCATGCGCCAGCATACAAGCGCCAATATGCGCCCATGTGCCACTTTGAAAGTTACCGTCCAAGATATAATTTTAAGACTGTTTGCATAACTGCACATGTGCAGGTAATTTTAAACACACAGGGCCGGATTTTAAAAGCTCTACGCTCGTAAATCCAGCACGTACGCGTGCAAGTTATAAAACAGCCATGTCCCTCCCTGGGTGTGGGCCGACCCCTGCATGCAAATGTGCGCCCGTTCGCCGGTTTGAAAGTTACTGTTCCTGCAGGTAATTTTTACATTAAAAAACTGTGTACTAATTAGCAGCTGTAATTGTGTGTGGGTAGTTTTGGTGGGATACATTTTAAAGAGAAAGTAAGCCCGTAATTCCCCTTTGAAAACTATTCCATGAAAACTACCCGCACACATTTACACCTCCTAAAGAGTGCACACAGCTTTTCCAAGGAAAATCACATGCACACATTGCTGGAGGAGGGGTCAGTTTGGTCCTTGAGGGTCATAAAGAGCTTTAATTTTCAGAATATCTACAGTGAATATTCATGAGATTTATCCCCCTTTTTGGGACACAAAAAATGAGAGTTACGTCTGATGCCTGTTTGTAAGCTAAGCACCAGTCTGTTGTAGGTTCACAAAAGAAAATAAAAGTAAGTCTAACAAGTGGTCCAGTGGACATTGCATTCCTCAAGCTGGACAGGGGAATCCCCACAGAAACACTGCGTTGCTCTCTCTGCTTGCACCCTGTTACACCAAGAATCTTCCGATCCCACTCCTCGGTCACTGAAAAGTGCCTCTCTCGAACCCACAACTTGGGATAAAGGAGGGGCCCACACAAGGCAGAACCTTTATGTCAGTCAGAAATGAACAAAATTAAAATGCACTGATTAAACCAGGGGTTCACAGGCTCTCACAGCCTTGATTAGCAGCAGTAGGTTGTCTCGGGCACGAGTCAGTCTTCCTGGGCTCCATTAGAAACCGGTGTCCCGCAGGCCTTGGCCTTGTCTGCCATGCTTTTTAATATTTATTTGACACCTATCTGTGGAATATTAGCCGGACTCATGGCAGGATACCGGCTGCATGCTGACAACATTCAGTTTCTTACTGAAGCTGAGTCAGCACAGGACACCAAGGTCAACATTGATATCCTGTTGCATTTCTACCATTGAACAACGGCTTAAATTCAACAAACCAGGCCTAAATTAAGCAAAAATAGAGCTTCTAGTTCTACAGTGTGGGATTCAATTGATCATCCTTAGATCACTATTGGCTTTGTAACCATAGCATACAACTTGCTTCTTTCGCTTGAAGCCTGAGAGTAATTCTGAATCCCGAGCTTAATTTCGATGTGCATATCAAATCAGTTGTAAAATTTGGCTTCTATAAGTTAAAACTTGTTCTTCCTTCTTAGGATTTCTATTCTGTGATTCAGGCTTTGATTTTAGCGCTGTTGGACTATTGTAACTGCCTCTGTCTTGGCCTACTGAATTATAAACTGAGAGCATTACAGATATTACAGAATTCGGCTGCCAGATTGATTCCAGGTTACACCAGTCTCAAAAGACCCTCACTGGTGACCCGTGTCATCCAGAATTGTTGCAGAAGTGGACCCTGGGACCGAGGTGAGGTTGATGCTACCCACAGGGAGGAGCCCTGCAGGTCCCCACCGTCAGCAAGGGCGGAGCTGGATGGAGCAGAGGCCCAACAGGAACTTCACCAATACCAGCCCTCGTTCCCCTTAGACAGAGCCCTCAGGTGCCGGGGCCGGCTGGAGTTAGGCGCAGGC
This sequence comes from Rhinatrema bivittatum, assembly GCF_901001135.1. NCBI lineage: Eukaryota > Metazoa > Chordata > Amphibia > Gymnophiona > Rhinatrematidae > Rhinatrema > Rhinatrema bivittatum. Next base: position 465,090,590 of record NC_042618.1, on the reverse strand, counting down.
CTCTGTGAAGAAAAGAATCCATTACAGAAGAGGTTGTGGCCAGCAGGAAGAAAGCGAAGTCACTCCAAGCAGAGGTCGGGACAGGCAGCGGTCAACATGGTCGAGAAGCAGTCCGAGGTCAAGCCAGGAATCTAAACAAAGACAAACCAGGGATCCAAACCGAGGTCAAGCTGAAAAGTCAATCCAAGGGGAAGAAGGCAAGGCAGAACAGCCGGAAGGACACTGAGGAAGGATGAGGAACCACAAGACAGGAACGCAGGAACTCTGAAGACACAGGAAGGAACCAGGAACATGAAGACAAGGCACTGGAACAGAAGCAGGACCAGGAATCAGGAACAGCGAGGCAATCAGCTACTCAGAAGAGTTCAACCTATTGCCGAGATGTCTGAGGCTGGTCTGAGCAGGCCTTAAATAGGGAAGAGCCTGTATTGTCATCTGCGGGCACCATGGCGGTTCTCCCGCTGCAGGCCCTTTAATTGAGACTCGCATGAGCGGGGTGCTCAGCTGGGCGGCATCCCTAGCGCAGCATGTCAGGCCTGTGTGGCGGTCTGTCACGTCTTCATTCGGGGGCCTGCGGCGGCGGCGGCCCCCCTCGGACCCACGATCAGCCAAGAATTTCTTACAAAATGTTAACAGTCCATAAATTACTCCTGTTTGATTCATTCCCTTGGGCTAATGTGCTCCTTCATGTCTATAACCCAACACGGGCTTTGTGCTTGCCACAGAAAGGATTCTTGGAGATTCCATCTATTTGGCAGGCTTGTCTGTCTGAGACTCGCGAAAGGGCATTCTTAGTTGCAGGACCTACAATGTGGATCTGCATTCCACAGGAATTGCAATTAACGAGCTGTGCAAAATTGTTTAAGGTGCTGCTTAAGACATAAGCTTCTATCTCAGCTGAGCTTTTGTTTCTCCATCCATTTCAGATTGTTTCCTCTATGGTGCTTTACGAATGGCATGATACCCATTTTTGGTTTTATGGTGTTTGTACGTTGATGTATCTGATTGTGCATGTTCTTAATGTTCACCACCTAGGGCCTTGGCATAGGTGGCATATAATAAAGACAAGTAAATAAATAAATAAAAATAAATAAACATCAGCAACAACAAAACACTCCTCCTTCAGAACAACAGATGAGTTTTTAGTACTCACGTCCCCACATAGAATTCTTCCCAGTCATGGTTCAATCTGAACACTTCACCTCCTTTTCAAAAAAGTATCCACTAGGATTTTGTGGTCCATATTCCTCCTCCATTGAGGCCAAACACAACCCAGGAACCCAATAAAGGTTCACTGGTCCCCCATGCTTGTCCTTGCTAGACAGTATAGACCAGCTGCCCTCCAAGTAGCTGTGGAGCTCTCCACTCCCCCCAATCACTCAACAAGTCAAATCCCCAGCAGAAGATCACAGCGAGAACTCCCCCCACACTGAACCCCACTTTATATTGAGCTCAGTGAAACTCTCTCTTGAGCTCCTCCCTCACACCATCACTGAAAGGAAAACCCCCATCATAAACCTTTGCCACAATGACTCTTCACCACAATCCAGAAATAGCAATTAAGTGATATCCCTGAACATTTCTTGCAGGAACAAATCTCTACTGACCAGGAATTATTTTAGGGACCCATCTCACATTGATTAGCTTATGGTCATTTTATTTATTTTATTTTATTTTTAAAAAAATTAGACTACACAAATCAGCCTAAGCAACCAGGGCGGTTTACAATAAAAACATACATAATATTAAACATAAAAATAAACAAACAATAAAAACAAACCCAAATCAACAAGTAAAAATCATCATATTCTGCAGATATTTTGTGCATTCTGAAAACAAGACTGTTTGTCTGAAGCTTTCAAAGTTTGAGAGCTTCTTTTAAACTATTTTAGACCATTTATTTGATGAGAAGCACTAAGCATTATGAGACAGAAGCAGCTAACGTTATCATTTCCAGTGAAGTATCCGACCTGAAGTACTTGCAGATGCACATTTGTCTTAGAATGTATAATTTTACTTTTGTGCAGTACCATTTATTGAAACTCCTGTTTCTTTCTGTCCATTCATTTGATGTAAATTATTTTTCTGATAAAAGTAATTCACATGTCAACAATTCTTCATAACTGCAGACACTGGGATCCTTGATAACTAGAGTCTTTTAGCAGGGAATAGAAAAGCAATTTGCAAACTTGTCGTTTATAGAATTAACCTTCCCAGTGCTATCAACTGCATAATTTAATAATCAAGTTCCTTTACAATATCACTACAATGCATGCTTCAAAAATGTCAAAAACCAGATTACTTTTGCTGGCTCCATTTAACTGTCTGTTTTTCGTCTTTAAACTATTTCTTGCTATTGTACTCACTATTATGCTGAATTGTAAGGGTAAGACTTGCACTGTTGACCTTTTACTATAGACCAATGGACACCTCCATTGTTCATACTGTTGGCCTGGCATCTTCTGACTTCGCCTAAGCTGAATTGATGGATTCCAGTCTATTTCCTGCCAAGATTCCTTACTCGGAAGCTCTTGAAACCTCTGGCATTCTGGATATTTGCCTGGAGACTCAACAGCGAGGGAGGACCCGGTGTAGCCCGTGAGTTAATTGAAGGTGAAGGCTGAGGAGCCCCTATTAAATATAGAAACATGGAAGTGACAGCAGAAAAGGACATTTTGGCCCATCCAGTCTGCCCAGCAAGTTCCCATAGTTATCAGTTTCCCATACTTATCAGTTACTCAGACTGCCAAGGTCAGGGCTCTTGTTGGTTACTGTTTGAGTTCAATTTCCTTCCCCTCCCCCCCCCCGTCCTGCCGTTGAAGCAGAGAGCAATGTTGGAGTTCCATCAGAAGTGTAGTATCAGGATGTTTGGTTAAGGGTAGTAACCGCCGCATCAAGCAAGTTGCCCCCATGCTTATTTGTTTCCCAGACTGTACAGTTCAATGTCTTTATTGGTTGTTGTCTGAATCCAATTCCTCGTTTCCTCTTTTCCCCCTGTTGTTGAAGCAGTGAGCAATGATGGAGTTGAATCACAGTATGAAGGCTTATTTGTTAAGGGCAGAATCCATCACACCAGCAATTTCCACCAAGCCTCTTACTTCATTCCCCTCCCCCTTGCCTTTAGGGATCCACAGTGTTTATCCCATGCTCTTTTGAAATATTGCCCCGTTTTTGCCTTCACCGCCTCCTCTGGCAGGGCATTCCATGCATCTACCACCTTCTCCGTGAGGAAATATTTCCTGACATTGATTCTGAGTTGTCCTCCCCAGAGTTTCATTTCATAACCCCAAGTTCTATTGGATTCTTTCCAGCAGAAAAGGTTTGTTATTGACCGTGCAACAATAAAACCTTTTAAGTATCTGAAGGTCTGTATCATATCACCCCTGCTCCTCCTCTCCTCCAGGGTATACATATTTAGGTCCTTCAGTCTCTCCTCATAAGTCATTTGATGGAGACCACCCACCATTTTGGTCACCCTTCTCTGGACCGCCTCCATCCTGTCTCTGTCTCTTTGGAGATACGGTCTCCAGAACTGAACACAGTACTCCAGGTGAGGCCTCACCAAGGACCTGTACAAGGGGATTATCACTTCCTTTTTCTTACTGATTATTCATCTCTCTATGCAGCCCAGCATTTTTCTAGCTTTAGCTATCGCCTTGACACATTGCTTGACCATCTTTAGATCGCTAGACATTATCACCCCAAGGTCTCTGTCCTGTTCTGTGCACAGTGGCGCTTCACCCCCTATCATATACAGTTCCTTCGGATTACCACATCCCAGATGCATGACTCTACACTTCTTGGCATTAAATCCCAGTTGCCATATCTTTAACCATTCTTCAAGCTTCCTTAAATCACGCCTCATTCTCTCCACTCCTTCCAGCGTGTCCACTGTGTTGCAGATCTTAGTACCATCCGCAAATAGAGAAACTTTACCCTCTATTCCTTCCGCAATGTCGCTCACAAAGACGTTGAACAGAACTGGTCCCATCACTGATCCCTGCGGAACTTCACTTAACATGGTTCTCTCTTCAGAGTAGATTCCATTTACCATCAAACTCCATTGTTTATGAAGAGGTTGCAGTGAGGAGAACAGTGGCTTTGGTGGAGAATACGGTGGAGGAAGCGGTGGTCAGACAGTGTCATCAGTGGCTCAGAGAATTTACTTACATTAGATCACTAGATTTTCTTCATTTGAATTTTCACTAAAAGAGATTGTTTTGGAGAGATGATGTTCCCCAGCAGGAGATTGATTATAAATGCAATGCTGGAGTAAACACGTGGAAGGTGAAGTAGAAATTTGAGGTTAATTCTCCTAAAATAAAGTCTCTCAGTTCCCATGAATTATTTAGGTGCTATTTGATTAACATTTTCAGATAATTCTATTCTGCCCATTGCAAAAGCATTTTGTGGGCCTGGAAGACAACCATATGAGGTGGTGGAGGCTGGAAAGGAGTTGCAAGCTCATTCACAAACTCTGCCAGAGGCAAAAATAACAAGCGGCGGGTTATAGACTAAGGGGGTCATTTTCCCCGACTCCTCCCCGATCTTGGTATCGCACGCGATAAGGGACTGTCCCTTATCGCGTGCGTCCCTTATCGCGTGCGATACCAAGATCGGGGAGGAGTCGGGGCGGCACCGGGGCTGACACCGCGAAGACTTCACCGACAGCGAAAGGTACGCGTCTTTTTCGCTGCCAGTTTCGCGCCGAATAACTACAGCTTTTATTGAATTTTCAATTATAACACAAGCATATACTTGTAACAGAAAAAACATTGAGACTAATTGAGAACAAAAATTATAAAGTAAGTATAACAATATAAGAACTAATATTAATCTAAATCCATAGTCTCAATAATTTAAAAAGAAGAAGGAGGGGGTACAAGATCAAAAAAAGCGATTAAAACATAAGAATTAATTCAAAGAAGAAACAGCATTGAAAAAGACAAAATTCGATTCAATCATAAGATTTGAAGAAGTCAAACAGGAACAGGATGGCCATCCAGATTGGATCTCAGATGCACAGGATCGAAATATACATAATTGGAACCCAAATGAGTAAAAATACATTTGCAAGGGTACCGAAGAATAAACTGTGCGCCCATGGCAGTAACCTCTTCATGCACTGCAAGAAATTTCATCCTACTTTCCTGCGTGACACGAGTGATATATGGATAGATCCAAATATGCTGGCATAAAATAAGAACATAAGAACGTAAGAAATTGCCATGCTGGGTCAGACCAAGGGTCCATCAAGCCCAGCATCCTGTTTCCAACAGAGGCCAAACCAGGCCACAAGAACCTGGCAATTACCCAAACACTAAGAAGATAATGGACTTTTCGCGTGTGATACCAGGATGGGGTTGGAGTCGGCCCCAAAAGAGGAGGAATCGGGGCATCACCAGGGCCGACTCCACGAAGACACCGCGGGCGGCGAAAAGGTAGGTGCCTTTTCGCGTCCTAGTTCGTGCCCAATAGCTACACCTTCTATGGTGCCTTGTATATTCCTGTGCCTTGTATATTCCTGTAAATAGTCCGTTGCAGTTTTTATTTATTGCTTTAATTCCTCCACCTCCTGCTCTTTGTATACTCCTCCTTGTTCGCCCTCCCTGTTCATTGTAATTTCTACCTTTAAAGTTACATTGTAAACCGGTATGATGTATGCATACTAATACCGGTATATAAAAGTTTTTAAATAAATAAAATAAATGGTGGCGCTATTGGATGTGAAACCGGCAGCGATCGCACCGCAGCGGTGCGATTGCTGCCTGCTAGCGCAGGACCGCCCCCTGTTTCGGTCCCCCGCCCCTCATTACCTAAAGTATCGTGGGCCTGCGATACTTTAGAAAATGAGGCTCTAAGTGCACTAACCACATCCTCTGGCAACAAATTCCAGAGCTTTATTGTGCGTTGAGTGAAAAAGAATTTTCTCCGATTAGTCTTAAATGTGCTACTTGCTAACTTCATGGAATGCCCCCTAGTCCTTCTATTATTCAAAAGTGTAAATAACCACTTCACATCTACTCATTCAAGACTTCTCATGATCTTAAAGACCTCTATCATATCCCCCCTCAGCCGTCTCTTCTCCAAGTTGAACAGCCCTAACCTCTTCAGCCTTTCCTCATAGGGGAGCTGTTCCATCCCCTTTATCATTTTGGTTGCCCTTCTCTGTCCTGTGACAAAAAAACATTCTCAGAATAAAATTACATTCCTTGGAAAATGCAAAGGAAACTAATAACGACCCATGCTTGCATATTAATAAATCTGTAGAGGTTTCTAAGAACTCAGGTAGATTTAAGTTTGGATACTGTCCCTGTGTACTAGAGTCCACATTTGAATTGGTCTTCCAGAAATAAAGTTGAGCAATAGTAGGCTTATTGCCAGAGGGACTCTCAGGTACTCCAGAAATATTTTTGTTAAAGAGAAGACATTAAATCACACACTGGGAAGTTCAAAACCCTCAAATTTAAGTAACAAAGAGAGTTCTCAATATTCTCTCCTTTCTTAGAGTGAATCGTCTCAGACTGGATTAAGTTTGTCTGTACATTTTGGCATGCAACAATCTGATTTCCCAAATCTACTATCTTTTCCCCTTGTGAAGCAATCATTATTCCAGAACTTTGAATACGATTATAAAAGTACGCTGTAACACCAACCAAGGAGGAGACAGATTTTTCCAAAATCATTAGGGCAGGGCAGACCAGATCGAGTCCAATGTTACTACCCATGGTTTGTCCAAAATGGGGTAAAAAATGGATTTTCCCAAAACTTGACTGTCTCGCTACCATTTACACAGCAAATGCTGAAGCTCCGAGCTCTCTCGTGGTTGCCACAAGTCCAACCATTGCATTGTCCGGGGGTCTCGTGAAACTAACTGGAGAGACCAGCCCAGTAGCCGCAGATCCAGGGGACTCCAGTGATCCACTCAGCAACAAGGAAGGTCCTGTGGATGGTTCCAAATGGGGAGGAGGTAGAATGATCGGCATGCGCTTCCGGAAAGGGGGCTGCTCGACCCACAGCACCCTCAACCAAGGAACCGGCCACCAGAAAAGGAACCAATGCTGAGGTTAGGAACCCAACTATTTTCTTCTGGGAAGGGTCAAGTTGAGGAGTAGCTGGGGATGACTCCCAAATTTCTGCCTTCCTTTTAGTACGTGGCATAATGAAAAGTAGGAAAGAAAGAAAAATGAGGAGCTCCAAAAGCAATCTCTCTCTGCTAAGATGCCATCTTGCCCCTCAGGGGTAAGTATTTTACATAAATTTATTTTACACCCAAATATATTTTTAGTAATTAAAAAAAAATGTTAAGCAATTTTTAATTACAACCATAAATGATTACAAACAGCACATATAATTACAAATGAATATAAGAAAATATTTGTACTAAATATAGTCTCAAGCAAATAGCAATAACCCTCCCCAATTACAAACTCAGGCATCATTGGGTTATTTGGGAAGTATTTTTGCCATTTGGGATGGGTTTGTAAGAGGTCTATGATTAAAACAAGAGCTGTAACCATGAAATAAGTTAGGCATTGTGCTCCATGTTATGAAGGTTTCTCAATTCTCTTTTTCTATGTAGATATAGTGAGGTGGTTTTATTAGCTGGTTGGCATCTATTCTACTATCACAGTTGGTTTGGTCTTTTCTGGAATGATATTGATATGTTATAAGCTTTTTGCAAACTTTTGTATCTGTTTCATCTTGGAATTATTTTTTCTTTTTAGAGTTTATTTCAGGTATTTGTATTTTTCGTATCCAAAATGAATATTGTTTATTATATTTTTCTTTACTTTTTTGTGCCTGGAATTGTGATAGCTGTATTTTTACAAATAATTATCTTAAAGTAACAAAGTTTTCACATTCAAAAATGTGCAGGATCTATTGGCGTCACGTCATGGAGCGGTGGATTACACCATGCCATCTGTTTCTAGGGACATTAAACTATTCTCATGGTTTCGGGAGCGTAAGCAGATGGAAAATAGAATACATCAACAAAAGAAATGGAAATAATCCTGAAGGATTTTGTGGCCTCATCTCATTCACTTTTATATTCATCCATTATCATCTCATGAAATTTCAAAGTGCTCCAGAGAGGTTTATAAATGTATTAGTTAGACTGTGAGATGGGATCTATTAAGCATTTTATTCATAATCCCCGATTGTTTTATGAGAGAAGAAATGTAACACAAAAATGCTAAAAAGCTTGTATTCGCATTGAGATAAGTCACGCTGTTACCTGAAAAAGTGCTTTTTGATTACTTAAAATCTTTCCAGTGTTGCCCCACTATTTTTGGTGATATCCCTGAGTTTGCAAAATACGGATAAAAGTTTAAGGATGCAAATCTAGAGGCCTATTTTCAAAGCAGTTTCCAAGGGCAACACCTTTTTTTTTCCTACTTGTGTTAATCTGCCTTCTGAAAATTGCCTTGCCTCCATGCGGCTGGAAGTACATGCGGAGCCCCACAAGGTGGCTGACTTTCAGCCGCATTAAGGAGGAGTTCCCAGAGTCGCATTTAGGTGGGAGGAGGGGAAAGTATATGCGTAGACGGTATTTTCAAATCTTCACGTGTACTTTTCAAGCATAATTTTACCTGAAGAGAGAAAAGCAGGTGAAAATGACCTTGTGTGCTTTATACCCCCGGCAATTTTCAAAGTGAAATCCTGGCATACTTTCCCTTTGAAAACTGGTGCAAAGACTCTGGCTGAAAGCTAAGCATGGAACTTGCACCAGTGCAAGCAGTTAGAAGATTTGCCTCTGTTGTAGCCACCCATTGTGCCCCATTACAACTAAAGGAAGAAACATCTTATATAAAGCCAATTAATTTATGAAGTCACAAGTTTCTTGATGGGATCAGTCAACTTTCTCAATACAAATAGTAATGCAGAAGATAATTTTCCTATTACCTAGGGTGCCTGCAGGCCCACTGAGTCTGCCAATTCTCCTTAACCCACTCTGGACTTTCCTATTCTGATAGTCCTGTGAGACATTCTCCTAAGTTCTGACGACCCCTGGAATCCAAGGGCTCAACTGCAGGGCACACGGTTGAGAGAGGTGAAGGTCCAGCTCAGTCCCAGCCTAGGGCATGTCTGCCACCTGTCAGCATGAGCCTAATGGGTTCTCCCACTAGGCAGCATCAACCACACCACAGCACGCAATGGCTCATAACCATATCATCATGTCACAACTGGTGCAACATTCCTCCTCTCATGCTATCTTTGGGGGGTCATGCCACTGTTAGCGGTGCCTTCATTTGAAGCCTTGGGGTGTCATTGACACTCTTGATGCTGCTTTGCTTCTCTGATGGTGCCTTGGAGAACTCCTGCTAGTGCTGACTCCCTTTTGTCCCTTTAGGCTAACATGTCATTTTGGTGCCTTGGAATGCTCTTCCCCCTTCTTTCTTTGTGTTCAATTCTGTTCCTTAAAAAGGAATAATATAACAGAAGAACAAATGACAGAAATATAACCAACATACATGTAAAATAACAGCAGTACGACAACAGGGCAGTCAAAAATACAGTCAATATTACTCATAAATTGTAAGATGGGATCCCACATTTTTAAATAAGAGTCATGGTTAGCATTACATTCAGCAGCTGACGTTCTTATCTGCATAGAGAGACACGGTGTTTCACTACATATGAATCTCCAAACACCAGTATAATAATACCAAGTATAAAGCAGTCAGTACCAAAAAGTCAAACTTTTGGGCATGACTCAAGGTTTCCAGATAACAATGGGGAAGGATAATGTTTCACGAATTCCAAGAACAGTGCAAATCCTGTCCCATATCGCAGACCAAAACTGTTGTATCTGACAACAAAAATACAACAAATAAGAGAATATGCATTTTTTCAAGTGGCAAAACCAGCATAAATTAGATTAAACCCTTTACGTTTCCCAACTTTCACGAGGGTCCATATGGCCCTGTGTGCTATAAAAAAATTTTGACTGTGTGAGAGAGGTAGAGGTTGAAACCCGAATTGACTCCCCAAAATACTCCCATTGTTGCTGGCTTAAAGACTAACCAGGTTCACTCTCCGACACATTCTCAGTGCGCACACACCACTTACTCAAGCACGGCTGCTTATAGAAATTTTCTGCTTGTTTAGAAGAGGCACAAACAGTTTCACAAATAGTGACAAGTTTCAAGTCTTTATCCAAATCCTGCAGCTTTATGTCACTCGATCCAATATAGTGTCAAAGATGCATCCAATTGAATAACTGGTACTTTGCGAGTGTAAATTCATCCTGAAGGGCCTGAAAAGATTTTAATTGGCCCTCACACACACACACTAACTGACCAAGAAACCAGATCCCCCTGTTTTGCCACTGGATTCAATTCAGAGCAATATGATCGATTGTGAAAAGTGAATTGAACCATATAAACGTCTGTTTGGAAACCAACTCTAGAAAGGAAAGATTCCATATTAGCCCGTGAAATGCCTCTGTAGTAGCATGCAAAATCAAATGATCTTTCAATCTCCATGATAAAGACATACCCACCACCAAGGACAAGGCCTTTCTAATAAAGTCATCTCGTCTTGGATTCCCAGTCTACATCTCACTCTGTCGTAAAATAAAGGCAGTGTGGTAGATCTTGAAAGCTGGGAAATTGACCCTTCCAATTTCCCTGGACAGATTCATTTGGTAAGAGCTATTCTCTGTAGTTTATTCTTCCAGAGGAATCTGGTTAGAATACCTTCTAGAGGTTGATATTCAAAAGCCATTTAGATTTTTCTTCTTGAATATTTTTCCATGCCACATACAAAACGGAAAGCAAGTATCCGTGAGGTCCTTGCTTCTACGCCAGAGACATCTTACCGCCAGACGCGAATTGAGGAAGCGTTCCAAGCAGTGCAGTCTGTGCCGGAGAGCCGGGCCGCTGGTGAAGAAAGCAGAGAGCGGCTGCCCTTCACCCTGGCCGAGGAAATATCACTTAGCCCCGGCGAGCCAACAACTCCTTCTATGCCCGGCAGACCCCCGAACGAAGGGGAGGTGGAACATCAGATGCAGGAGACGCCGATACTGCTGGTAGAAAAACCAGAAGACTCCCAGAGAAGAGGTATGGAATCCAGGCCTACTTCGGTGAGTTCTGTTAATTCAGACTCCAGGGAGGGAGCAGCAGAATCTGGGCTGGTTGAACCGGGCATTAAAGGCCTTCTAGACAAAGGAGATAAGGGGAAAAGTATACAAGTAACGTTGAATTATCCCTTAAGAGTGCTGAAAAAATAATGATTGAAGAAATTTGGAAAGCCCTGACCACAATGAATATGGCTATAATTGTCTAATTGACTTGACAAATGTTGTTAAAGAAAACATGGGAAAGACTAATTCTTCGGAGGAAAAAATATTTACTGTTGAAAAATCCCTGGTAGAAAATGAAAAAGAAATTAAACAGATTAAAGAAGTACAAACTAATCTTATAAAATCAGAATCCTTTGTTGAAAGGAAGATGGATGTTATGGAAAATTTAATAAGAAGAAATAACCTCAGAATATTAAATTTCCCGAGAACAAAATGGATGCCATTGAAAGAACTGATAAAGAGTTACTTTATTAATATATTGGCTTATTCAGAAAAAATGGTACCTGTTATTTCTAAACTATACTATCTACCAGGTAGACAGGAAAAAGAAAAAGAAAAAACACAGCAACGTGATGAAGCTATGGGAAATATTACCCCTAAAGACAATCTAACAGAATTTTTGGAGAAGTCTTTCGAAGCAACAATTGAAGACAGAGCAACAGTTTTTATTACTTTTCTCCAAACATCTGAAAGAGATGAAGTGCTAAGAAGAGCTTTTAAAAAGCAAACTGAGCTTTTTTATGGTTTCAAATACGTGTCTTCCCAGACATAACGAAGAAGGTCCAAGAGAAAAGAAAAGAATTCCTGAAAATGAGAAATGAGATTGTGTCCAGGGGAGCCAAATTCTATCTTAGATACCCTTGCCGCTGCGTGCTGATTTACCAAGATAACAGATACATTTTTACAGAGATGGAACAACTACGTGTATACTTGGACTCTCACTCCATATAGTTCTAGTAGAATAGGCTAAACGTGAATGTTAACTGCACTCTCACAATGTGTTAGCATAATTTGTTTTTGAAATTTATACCTATTAATCCGTTCTGAACTGGGTCTCCCCCTTTTTCTTATAATGGTTGGAATGTGTTATACTGATGTTGTTTCCTGATTTGTTAGATTTGAGAATTGGAGTTCTGTATAACAACCAAAATTTTCTTATATATGTTTCAATGTAATTTGAAAATCTGAAAATTCAATAAATTAAAAAAAAAAAAAAAGCCATTTAGATGGGTAACTGAAACGTTATCCATCTAAATGGCTAGCCAGCCATATTCAAAGCTATATGCGGCTAAATTCTAGCCATATAATGACTTATGTGGCTAGAATTTAGCCATATAAGTTGGGAGCATTCCAGGGGCGGGTGGGATGTGTTTCCAGATGGAGCAGAGTTCGCCGCATAAGTAATGCGGCAAACTCCAATATTCTGAGTTAGCCACTTAAATTATGCAGCTAAGGCTGGTCGAGCCGTAGGGTTTTCTTAATGTTGGATGGATATACTTAACTGGCTAAATTTAAGATAGCCGGGGATATTCAGTGGTGCAGCTGCACCACTGAATATCCTCGTTAAGTTCACTGGATAGCTATATCCGGTGAACTTAACGTGCTGCTCTGTGGCTATATATCAACCTCCTAGCTTTTTATAAAAAGAGCCATCCAATGGCATAGGAAGCATACTAAGGGCTGGATTTTAGAGGATTTATGCGCGTGGGGGGGCGTACGCACGCTGGGCATATTTTAGAAAGGCCCAGCGACGCGCGTAAAGCCCCGTGACGTGTCTAATTCCCAGACTTCACTAAAGGGGTGGGGCAGGGGTGGGGCCAGAGGCCTCCGACACAGGGTGCAAGTTATAAAATCAGACATGTACGCCCGCACGCTGCTTTGAAAATCTACCCCTAAGTATGTAATTTGACTTCATAATTTTAAGTTTTTATGTTTATTTTATTTACCTATAATATTTTAACCTATCTGACCTATTTACAACTTGACATCTCCTGTGCCTATTCTATTTTACGTTGATGTCTCCTACTTACTGTATTTTAATTTTTTATGCACGTCTTCTATTGTGAACCGCATAGAGCTATCACTGAATTGTATTAGCAGCATATAAGAACTTTTAAATAACTAAATAAATAAATAAAATGTAGTTTTATGGGTAACTACCATTTTAATAGCTTCTAACCTTCCTTACCAAGAGATGTAAAAAGGGGATCATTGCAAAACCAAGTCAAAGGCAATCTTCATCAGCTAGATAAGATTCTTATTTATAATAGTTAAATAACCCAATTGAACCACAATCCCAAATATTTAATGCCAGAGCCGGCACAGATAAAGGGAAACTCTTCCACATCATCCGGAATTGTATTTCTTGTCAAAGACATCTCTTGGGATTTGGACCAGTTGACCTTAATCTTAAGGCAATTGATGGAGACTAACACCAATAACCTAGGAACAGAGAGAACTATCACATAAGCTAAAATGTCTTCAGCATAAATGAAAAGTTTGATTTCCAACTGTCTGAAACGTACACCCTCAAGTTCTGGATCATTTCTAATAGCTAAAGCCAGGGGTTCCAAGGTTAGATTGAATGGCAACGGGGATAAAGGGTAATCCTGCTGAGTACCATTCTCTTCCCCTTTCTAATGTTGTCTACCCAGACGTTTCATTAAAATTGATTAGAAAACCCCAATTCTGAAGCTCAAAATAGGCTGCTTTGCTTCCCCCATTGACTTTAATGGGAAACAAAAAAACAAATGAAGCAAAGAAACAAAAAGTTATTTTTCAGTTGAAACTAATGAAACAAATGGAGGTGACCTACAATATGAATAAACAAATGGAAATGAAAATTTTGCCTCGGCACATGCCTACCGCACATGGGGCGGATATTAAAAGGGTTACACGCGTAAAATATGCGCGAAACCCTTTTAAAAGCCTCCTGCGCGCGCCGAGCCTATTTTCCATAGGCTCAGCGACGAGCGCAAGCCCCAGGACGTGCATATGTCCCGGGGCTTGAAAAAATGGGCGGGGAGTGGGTGGACCGGGGGTGGGCCGAGGCAGGGCGGGAGCAGAGCCAGAGCCTCCAGGCACAGCGGCCATTTGCTGCTGTGCCCGGGATCATGGGCCGGCCGTCGCCGGCGCACACAACCTACACCTGCCCAGAGGCAGGCGCAACTTAAAAATTAAAGGTAAGGGGGGGTTTTTAGGTAGGGCTGGGGGGTGGGTTAGCTAGGGGAAGGGAGGGGAAGGTGGGGGGGTGGAAGGAAAGTTCCCTCCAAGGCCGCTCTGATTTCGGAGCGGCCTCGGAGGGAACGGAGGAAGGCTGCGCGGCTCGGCACGCACAAGTTGCACAATTGTGCACCCCCTTGCGCGCACCAACCCTGGATGTTATAACATGCGCGTGGCTGTGCGCACATGTTATAACATCGGGCGTGGATTTGTGCGCGCAGGGTTGCTCGCACAAATCTACGCCCCTGCGTAGTTTTTAAAATCTTTAAAATCTGGCCCATGCTTTTTACTTCTGAGCTTTGTACCAATTTTCAAAGTGAAAGCATACATGCACTTTCTCTTACAAAACTGCCACATTTACGAAGTGGAAGCAGTCACTTGCATGTAAAATGCCTCCTCTCAATGAGGACAGAGGCCAGCATATTCTGATAAAAACATCTGGACTTTTAACGGCACCACGGCTGGGCAATTTTCTGACAGCCATATAATGTGAGCAAAACATTTTTTACCCAAAGACATCGCTTTGAAAACTGAACTCCCAATATATACAGATTTCCATGGATTATTCAATTTAAAAATGTCTTACATTTTCTATATATAGGGCGACATCGCACAGCGCTTCTCCCTATATCCTTTGTTGAGAAACTTTTGGAAGGCAGCTAAGGCCTTGCTATAAAGTGTAATGGTGCTTTGGTTCCAGAGCGGGGAAGGTTCTAGAGGCCTGCACAAGGAGCAGAGTGACAAGGAGTTCCTTTTCCAGAAGGGGATGGGGTGGGAGGAGGTTATCAGTGGTGCTCAGTGGGAGGAGTTTCTGTTTTGGATTTACCGAGGAGCACTGGAGCTGGGGCCGAGACTCCCACGAGTCAGGAGCCTGGAGTGGAACATGAAGGAGGCCCAGGCTTGCGGCCTGGTGATGTATTGAGAATGATTTTGAGGATTTCAGAGGATCTGAAGCTTGAGCATGCTGAAGAAGCCAAAGAAGGGACAAAAAGCATTCCTCTGAGGTGCAGGGATTTTCTGTCTGGCCTGGGGAAGTTCAAGGCTTGGGATAATTCTTGAAGTAAAGAGAAACTGTGATCGACATCTGTGATCTGCCTGGGGATTTGAAAAGTGAGAAGCCGCTTGTATTTTGTTTGGTGTTGTATTATGTTCTTATGTTCTTATACTGAAATTGTTTGTCCTACTGCTTTATCTGGGTTGTGATTCTTTTGGACTTTATAATAAATGTGTTGTCTGTTTTGGAATGACATTACTGGTATGAATCTGTGACTTTTCCCTGAATAAGTGTAAGTATCCTCTTGGGCCTCTCAGCTTTTCTTTGTCCACAGCTGGTGTGAACTCTGGTTCGAGGGCTGCAGAAAGGACTTCTCCCAACCCTGCAGCCGCTGAAGGTGACCGCCGATAAAGGGGGCTTACTCTGAACAACTTGTCTGCAATCTGTAAATCCAGGCAAAGAAATTCGCTCAGCATTTTATTAACCAGGTTCTACCAACAAACACACAAAGCTATCCAGCTCCAAAAACTCTCTCTAAGAACTGGAAGAGAAATGTTGGCAGGCTGGGTGAGAGGGATTGGTTTTTAAATAAACGCAGTGTGAAAACTCGCGCAATAGCTGCAAAACCAAGAGAAACTATATTTTTCATACTGTGTTTATTTAAAAAAAAACAACCCAAAAAAAACCATTCCTTCGGCAAGGAAGATAAAAGTCAGAACATAAGAACATAAGAAATTGCCATGCTGGGTCAGACCAAGGGTCCATCAAGCCCAGCATCCTGTTTCCAACAGTGGCCAAACCAGGCCACAAGAACCTGGCAAGTACCCAAACACCAAGAAGATCCCATGCCACTGATGCCAGTAATAGCAGTGGCTATTCCCTAAGTCAACTTGATTAATAGAAGCATGTCACAAAAAATTCAAACAAAACCTAAAAACCTGGTTATTCAAACAAGCATACTACTAACTGTTTGGGACCAATTCTATCCACTTACATCTCCTTCACAATTACTCTTGGTTTCCCCCTCCCCCCCCTACTCCCTCCCCCCCCAGAAACGCTCCCCTCCATTAATTTTCTCTATGTAAATGAACTTTCTTCTGTCAAGTTATCTTATAACTTAATAACTATTACACCAGACCCCTCGACTCCCTTATATCATCGATCGTTATTCTCCTAGTTGATTTTATACATTGCTTATCGTTTTATCAGATAATCTGTTGTACTGTAAAGCGCTTTGCTGAGTTATTGTTATCTGTAAACCAAGGTGATGTGCCACATGTGCCGCGGTATATAAAAATCTTTAAATAAATAAATAAATAAATAGCCGTTAATGGACTTCTCCTCCAAGAACTTATCCAAACCTTTTTTGAACCCAGCTACACTAACTGCACTAACCACATCCTCTGGCAACAAATTCCAGAGCTTTATTGTGCAAATGTGTGTTTATGGGCACACGCACCTTCCTTTTGAAATTACCCTGTTATTTTAGACCTGGATTCACTAAGCTGCGATAAGGCGATATTGCCAGTTAAACCTGGCAAGTACCCAAACACCCTTGCTACTGATGCCAGTAATAGCAGAGGCCATTCCCAAGTCAACTTGATTAATAGCAGTTAATGGACTTCTCCTCCAAGAAAATCAAAACCTTTTTTAAACCCAGCTACACTAACTGCACTAACCACATCCTCTGGCAACAAATTCCAGAGCTTAATTGTGCGTTGAGTGAAAAAGAATTTTCTCCGATTAGTCTTAAATGTGCTACTTGCTAACTTCATGGAGTGCCCCCTAGTCCTTCTGTTATCCGAAAGTGATTGAGAACAC
The DNA here is from genome assembly GCF_901001135.1 of Rhinatrema bivittatum. Lineage (NCBI taxonomy): Eukaryota > Metazoa > Chordata > Amphibia > Gymnophiona > Rhinatrematidae > Rhinatrema > Rhinatrema bivittatum. The sequence goes on along the minus strand of NC_042618.1, from coordinate 465,073,464 downwards.
AACCAGCATTCTTAAATGAACCAGCAAATAGAACAGAAAAACATCCAAAGTGAGGCTAAGACTAGAACAAGAAGCTTTACTAGGTACCATTTATAAAATGAGGCACAAGTTACTTGACATCGCCGCAGATCCATGCTGAAAGTTTGGGATTTATTGAAGAGGAGGACAAATTATGTAGATCATATATTGTGGCAAGCCCTGATTTGCTAGGGATGCTGCTCTAGCAGCCTCTCCTATACTCACAGATTATAAAAAAAATCACATACAGAGATAATGAGTCCCTGCCCCAGAGAGCTTACAATGGCAGAAGCACTGAATGGAAGCCAAGGGTCTGGGTTCCAGGCCCATTATTCTAACCACAGTCTTTGGGGATCACCCAGGCAGTCTCGTTTTCAGGATCTCTATGATGAATATATTTGAGGTATATTTTCGTTCAGTGTCCAAGCACCAGTTTGAGAATGACTGACCTAGGCCACCCCACTCTCTCACACAATATAAAAGTAATTTTCTTCCCTTAAGTGTGTCAAGGCCATGTAACAGAACCAGGTCTATGTGATACAAACAAGAAAAGCAGGAAAGAAAAATCTAGCTTCTAACAGGCCTCTGACTAAGTTAGATTTTGTTAACCTGTGTAACACTATCTTCTCAAGGGCAGATAGCCTGCATTCCCTAAACCTTAATCAAAAATTGTCCTCAGCTATTACTCAAAATGTGAAATATTTCCCTTATGCAACCCAGCAAAGAATGCACATGCTGCCTACCTAAGGGACGGCGAGACTCAGCTCTCTCTCGCATTTTGGTCCTGTCTGGATCTTGGTTCAATTTTTCAGGGCCAGTGAAAGGGTATTAGGGTATCTGCAGAGCTGGTTCAAGGTTAGGCACCCTAGGTGAAACTTACCACTTGCCACACATAGACACACACACACATATCACACCCTCCTCACACACAGTTCAAATAAACAAATAAACATACAAATAAATAAATAAATAAAAAGTATACATTTATGATGATAGATTTTACATGATCAAGAACATTAAAAGTACAGTCACAACTTGAATATTATATTTACATGCGGTGCTGTAAAACCCTGCAAATAAGTGAAAAAGATCCTTGGAATTGGTATTAGGTTTAATTTGTGTTGGATATGGGCTTGGCCCTCAAAAAGCCACAAGTAAAATGAATTACAATTTCCATATAGTAAATCTCCCCTATCAAAATTGCAATAACTGCCAGCACTCAAACAGTAACAACCCAACTTATGAAAAGGCAACACTGTGATTATTACGCAAGACCCTAAAATGGCAATACACCTACTATTAGGAAAATAGAAAGACAAGCTGCTATAGATCTCTACACAGAACCTACCCACTAGCAGAATACATCAACTCGCTCACACATGCAAAATACAAACAGACCCTTGCCAAATGCAGAATAAAGTGATCATAAAGTAATACTAGAAACATGCAAACAAAAAATGAATTCTAAACCGGATAAGCCAGACTATGCAACAATGAAGAAACAGAAGCATTACAATTCCTCATAAACATCAAACAATAAAATCAGGAAATATAAATCATCAATAGAAGTAAAACTATACTAATAAAAAGAATATTTCAAAACAGCTAACAAAATGAATAATTAAAAATAATTAAAAACGCATACATTTTCCAGACCGATAAAATATTTCAAAACAGTAGAAACAAACACAACCTAATACTTAAAACTTAAAAAGGATTTTTTTTTAAAAAGTCCCCTGCTGTCCATACTTGGGAGCTTTTGATTTCCAGGTGCCCTGAGATTGTTGTGAATTCGCAGGGGAGAGCAGAGGGGTTGTTGTTCACAATCTTTCTCTTCTCTCTCATACAAACACACCTGCTCAGTCACAGAACATGTTCTCTCACACACATACAGACATACTCTCACACACACACAGACATGCTCAAACACAGACACACACACAGAAATGCTCTCAGAGACAGACACCCAGACATGCTTGGTCACAAACATAGATACAGACAAGCTCTAAAACACACTTAGAAATGCTCTCACAGACACATACATACAGACATGCTCTCTCATATACATGCATTGCACACAGACATACTCTACACAGACAGGCTCTCACAGACACACACACATACACACACAGACATGCTCTCACATACAGATATGCTCTCACACACACAGATATATGCTCTCTCACACAGATACAGACATATTCACATGCACACACACGCAGACATGCTCTCTCGCACTCACACACAGAAATACACTCACAGACACACATACAGACATGTTCTCAAGACACGCACAGAAATGCTTTCATAGACAGACACATGCACACAGACATATTCTATCACAGACAAAGACAGGCTCAAACACGCACACTCTCTCTCACTTCCTCCCCCTTCCCATCAGAAGCACAGCAGCCTCCTCCTTCAATCCTACAGCAGATGGGACTTCGTCTTTCTTAAGAACACGGGAGCTGATGCTGGCCTGCTTCCTGTGCCTGCAGGGGAGGGGCGCTGTGACTGCTGGTGCTCCTCCTACAATTGAATGCTGTGCAGGGGGGGGGGGCAATGTTGCCGCTTCCTGCGACAGCCAGGGGTACGTGCCATTTTCCTCCTGCTTCGGGATGTGACTGCATGGCCTTCCTGCCCGCACGGACCCATCACTTCCTCTTCCAGGCCACATGGGTAGAAGGCGGCGAAGTCATGCTGTCGCCACTCCCAGACTGGTGGCGCTCGAATCCGCCTTGTGCTTCCACCGGCCCTGGCTCTCTGGCTAACTTGTTCAGCTGGAGAGCAGATGAATATGGCCCTCGTTTGGTTTAGTGTCATATCTACACCACCAGGGTCTCCTGACAAGGTATATTTGGAGCGGGGGAGGGGGAATCCACATGTGTGCACAGAGGTGCGTGCAGTTCAGAAAGCAGAGCTCCAGCAAGTTTGCTTGGAACATCTTCTTTTGTTATATCTTTTTGGGTTCTCTCTCCCGCTAGTCTGTAGAAAACATTTTAGAATATTTGTCCTTTTAGTCTTTCATTTGATTATTGAGCTTTTCCTTATTTGTTAATGGTTGGCAACATGATGTGCTATTTTTATTATATGAGTATTGTTTGGAATTAATTAGTAAAACATAAAATAGACTGAGAAATACAAACTAGGCATCGACAAGCTATTTGTTGACCTTTACTTCTACGAATCAAACCTGCAATGGAAAGAAAGCTGTAGAACTAGGGGTCATGATCTGAAACTCTGAGGGGGAAGGCTCAGGAAAAACATCAAGAAATATTTCTTCATGGAAGGGTGGTGGATGCATGGCATTCCCTCCCAGAAGAGGTAGTGAAGGCAAGAACTCTAACGGAATTTAAAAAAGGCGTGGGATAAATATAAAGGGCCCCCAATCTCTAGTTGCTAAAGGACAGAAATGAATAAAAGAGAGTAACCTATGTTAATCGGGGTAACCTGCACAGAGCAACAGTTACTAATCTTAACAGAAACATGGGGGTAACCTGCATGGAGCGGCAGTTTCTACCCTTAACAGAAGGCATGGGGGTAACCTGCACAGAGCAACAGTTACTAATCTTAACAGAAGGCATGGGGGTAACCTGCACGGAGCGGTAGTTACTACCCTTACTAGCAACAGCAACATGGGATAGACTTAGTTTTGGGGTTCTTGCCAGGTTCTTATGGCCTGGATTGGCCACTGTTGGAAACAGGATGCTGGGCTTGATGCACCCTTGGTCTGACCCAGTATGGCATGTTCTTATGTTCTTATGGGGGTAACCTGCATGAAGTGGCAGTTATTACCCTTAACAGAAACATGGCAGTAACCTGCATGGAGTGGCAGTTACTATCCTTACCAGAAACATGGGGGTAACCTGATGGAGCAGCAGTTATTACCCTTAACAGAAACATGGTGGGTAACCTGCACGGAGTGGCAGTTATTACCCTTATCAGAAACATGGGGGTAACCTGACGGAGCAGCAGTTATTACCCTTAACAGAAACATGGGGGTAACCTGCACGGAGTGGCAGTTATTACCCTTAACAGAAACATGGGGGTAACCTGCACAAAACGGCAATTACTCCCTTAACATAAGGAATGGGATAACCTTTATAGAGCAGCAGTTACTACCCTTTAAAGTAGGCACAGGAGTAACTTGCATGGAGCAGCAGTTACTACCTTTAACAGTAGGCACGGGGGTAACCTCATGGAACGGCAGATACTACCCTTATCAGACACGTGGGGGTAACCTGCACAGAGTGGCAGTTACTACCCTTAACAGTAGGTAGGCACAGGAGTAACTTGCATGGAGCGGCAGTTATTACCCTTAACAGAAGGCATGGGGGTAACCTGCATGGAGCGGCAGTTATTACCCTTAACAGAAGGCATGGGGGTAACCTGCACAGAATGGCAGTTACTACTTTAAAAACACAAAAACACTTGCTGGGCAAACTGGATGCACCACTTGGGTCTTTTTTTTTTTGCCAACATTTACTATGTTTACTATATTTAAATGTCTCCAAAATGTAATGCATGAGAGTGATACATGTCATCAGAGAATACAACCTAAAACACAAAGAAACATGTCACTAGACGGTACTGTCTGGCAGAAGAAGAGAAAAGAAAAGTTAGGAACAGATAAGATACGGTAAGTTTTTGTGCAAGCTCTAAATATTTCATGTCTCTCGAGGATAAAGCTTGTTATATATAAAATAATTTATCTGAAAGACTGCCTGTGAAGGCTAGAGTGTGTCCAGCCTGGTTGACAGCCAATTCTGTTGGGATTTAGGTATTTACACAGCTCTGACACTGGCTAAGCTAACAAGACAGGCCTCACTCTAGCCTAAAATAATTTCCTGCATTTTATGTATTCCAGTCTAGAAGATTTGCTACCAGAAGCATAAAAAAATAAATGCTGATCAGCCCTCTCCTTTTCAGGCAGGATCAAAATGTGTCGAAGGAGTATTAAATAAAAGAAGAGATTGCTATAGTAAAGAGAATATGCATGCTATAGACACTGAAGCTTAGAGATAAATAGAATTCTCTTTAGGGCTGAGCCTGCTCAGAACTCTTCAGTTCGGATTGTTTTTGGAGTGGCCCCGATTTGCTTCAGTTCGTTTCATTCAGGAGGTGGCCCTGGTCACTTTGGTTCCTTTCATTCGTTTTGTTCATTTTTTAGTAAACAGTTTTGCTAATTGTAACACTATTTATACATTTTTTAAAGGAGCTGAACAGCTTGAACAAAGCTCCCGCTCCTCAAGTGAAGACATCCTCCCTCAGGTCTACTGCAACCCCCAATCCTGTTTTACAACAGTTGACGCTCTGTTTAGTGTTTAGACTCATTTGCCATCCTGGACCAGTACTAGTTTGGATTTCACAATACTAAATAAAATGTTACTGCTTTTTACTCTAGACACTCTCCGTCGTGGATTTGATGCTGGAATACAATATACGCACTTATCCTCCTTGACATCTCCTCTGCTTTCGCTAATTATTGATCAGTCTATCTTATTTCTTAATTAATTTCTTTGGGCTTCACAGGTAATGTTCTCTCCTGCTTTGACCTTTGACTCCGATTCCTCCACTTGAATGACCCTCTTGTCTGGTGTACCCCAAGGCGTATCACTTTTAGCAGCATTATTTAACATCTATTTGATACCTTCTTGCCGCTTACATGTGAGTCTTGGGTACATTGCGAGTTGTATGAGGACGACATACAGTTCTTTTTCCCCCTCAAATCATCATGGGCTCTCACTGAACAATTTATTTCTCTCTGCCTTGCTACATTCTTAACAGGCTTCCCCAAAACAAACTCTCCCTGAACTTCAGTAAAACTGAACTGATTATTCTGTCTCATTTTCTACTGCTCATGCTCCCTGATAAGCTCTCGTTCAATGGTCACCTTATTCCAATCGCAATCACAGTACGCAGTTTGGGAGTCCTTGAAACCCTTCCCCATCTACGTGCATGCACATGAAGGCTATAACCAAATCCTCCTTTTACAAGCTTCAACGACTGCACCACCCCAAGTCTCTATTGGATCATTGGATCCCCCAGTCTTCAGAACAGGTCTTCAGCCTCTTCTGTTCACTCCTTATCGGTCTTCCTGCCTATGTTACATGCCCATTACAGATTCTTCAAAGCTCTGCAGCTCATCTTCTCACCAATACCTCCCATCCACAAACGTATTACTCCTACAATGCTTTCTCAACATTGGCTTCCTATTACTTAACGACAACTCTTCCCCTTGGATTATCGCCGCCCTGAAGCTTTAGACACCTGCCCTGACTCTTCGGCCATCAAGTCAAGGCCTCCTCAACATTCCATCCCACAAATACTCACATCTAGGTGAGACATGTGAACGTGCCTTCTCAGTTGCCGGCCCCTGCCTGTGGAACTCTTTGCCTGTTGAGTTACAATCAATGAAAAAGCCAGAATTGTTCAAGAAGGTGCTTAAGACTCACCTATTTCAATTTGCCTTTCATGACCTTATTTGATCACTTTTAAGAACGGCTATGTATTTTTATTGTTCTGTATACATTGCGCCCCTGTGAATGTTTTTATTATATTCCCTGCCCTGAACTATGGAAGGGCAGGCAACAAATATTTTAAATAAATAAATAAATAAATAAATAAAGCCTTGTACAAAACATCCAGGGTGTCTAGTGCTCATCCCTCAACCACTATAACCCCCCCCCCCCCCCCCCCCGCCCCCCAAAGCTAACCATAGTATCTCTGGGATCTGTTGGAGGCAGGAATGGTTCCTTCCATACCCCTACCATTTTTTTAAAATGGTGCCAGCTGATGTCATATGCTACTTTGACCCCATGTGGCAGATCATCAGCCAGTGCCAACTGACCCACAAATGCTTCCTCGCCCTTATCAATGTCATTTTCATACATGGAACAAATTGATATGGTGCCAGCCTCAGCCTACTGGCGTTATTTATAACTGTAACACTGGCAGAGCAGGAGCAACCAGGGATTTTTCCTGCCCCAAAATAAAGACGACCTGCGTTAAATGGATCAGGGGAGGCTGGCGCCGGGGAGGGGAGATCAAGGGAGGGTGGGGGCTTTTACTGCAGCAACAAGGATGCTATGACATTTTTAAATCAAAACAAACAAAATGAACATTTCATTCATTTTTTTTTCCATTTTGTTTTAAAAACTAAATGAAACAAAACAGGAAACATCCCTAACATTTACTTTGCTTTCCGCCACTTTAGGATGCTTTCTGGGTACTCCATAATCCGAAGGTACTCTGAGAAATTATGAACTCCAAGCCTCCTCCACCCCCCCATAAAGAGTGCAAATAAAACTTAACTTATAACCAAATTCCCACAAAACCGTTTTAACCAAAAATCCAAACCTTAATGTCAGATAATGAACTACCCCCTTTTGGCCTGCAACCCGATGACAGCAAAACCTGCTCTGCCTCTGGCCATTCAGAGGCTCCGTTACACTCATGAATGGGAAAGCCCTACCTGTTTTGCAGGTAATGTGGAATTCTGACCCACCTTCTCACAGCTCCGCCCCCTCCCCTCCCCCTGCCTTATCAGTAAGTCTCTCTCTCTCTGGGCCTGGGTTTCCATTTCTCCTCTCAAATGCCTGTTTAACGGTTTCCTAGCTTTTTCCAGCATTCCTACCAGGATGGGGTATTATTAAGGATATGCACAGGCATTTTGGTTTTGGGGTTTTTTTTATATATTTCATTTCATTTTGTTTGAAATGAAAAAAAAAAAAAGAAACAACAAACACAAGTGAAACTTCCACAACAAAAGCCTGCCAGGCCCTCCCCGCATAGCCCCTGGCCACGCCCCACTCACAAACCCACAGCTCTTACCTCACCTGTAGGCTTTGAAGGCTCTTCAGGGGAAGAAGCAATCTGACTCAAGGCGATTGTATGGCAATTCCGCATAATGGCAGGGGCCTTGGATCTGCCGGCATCATTTTCTACAATTACATCGGTGGGATATGAACTGGGGACTGCTCCTGCCCCTGAAGAATCTTCAAAGCCTATGGATGAGGTAAGAGATTGGGGCCGGCAACAAGGGACTATATGGGGAGGGTCCAAGAGGAAAAATGTTTTTAAAGTGACCCAAAACCAAAGACGATTTCATTCTTTTTTTAGTCATTTCATTTCTAGTGAAAGCGCTTCCTGAGTTTTTTTTATGTCCCGTCACAGGCCATCTATAAACTTCAACGCGCTCTATCCGACGCCAACACAAATAGCACTTTAAATGTGGACAGAAATGCAGGTTAGATTTGAAAAAAATCCCACAATACATTATTCTGGAGTCTCCAACGATGGTAATGTAGTAGGAAGACAGAGGTTGTCCTGAAATCCTTTGCCAGAAATCTCCTTTTATCAGGTCTTTTTTCTTCTTTTATTAAATTATAACACAAATGCATTATCGCCACTGGCAATGTACGTTTGTAATCAGCTGCAATAAAACCGCAATAAACTATGGTATTTACTAAGAAGTCAATTTTCAAAACATGTGCAGCACTTCACTTAAAGGTAGATTTTAGAATCTGTGAGCGCGCCCCTGGAACAGCGGCCTGGCCCTTGTGCACGTAACGGGGGTTATGCGGGCGGCCGGGCCTCTTCTAAAATGTGTGCAGCTTGCGGAAGGCCCAGCTGCCCACGTAACCCCCGTTTTTTACACGCGGGGTTGGGGGGGGGGGTTTAAAATTAGCCTGTATGGTTCCTAAATTTACGTCAATTTCATTAACCTAGATTTAGGGACCTGAGGGGATCATTCATCAAATTGCGTTAGGGCGTTACCATGGGCGTTAGGACCCCAGCACCCGTGAAAACTCATGCGATAAATATCGCATCACGAAATGCATATGCAAATTTGAAAAATGTATGCAACTGGAAGGAGTTTGGGCAGAGTAAATGGAAATGAGGGCTGTTTAACGAAATGCACTCCATCATGGGATTTAACTACATTATGCCTGCGATAGCTGTGCATTGTGGCCAAAACAGGATTTATCCCATGGGGGGGATGGAGAGGGAGAGAGAGAGAGAGAGAGAGACCCACTGATTTTGTAACTCTTTATAGCACCATAAGAGGGGGCATTATGAACTTGAGGTGAGGTTTGTGGCATGAGTTGGGGTTTAGGGGGCAATTTTACATGCACAGTCAGCACAGTTACCGTCAGTGAAGATTTATTGTGATTTGGAGGGATGAAATGTGAAAGAAGAGGAGATTTGTACCATGTTCTCTCTACCCAGCTTGATGCACTCTCTACCGAGCTGCAGTCATCCTTTCTGTGGGGGAGAATACACGTGTTCCTGAGTAATGCACAACAGAGGTGATCCCAGGGGTGGGGAGAAAGCTCCGGAACTGTGCCAAAAAATTGCCCACCAAGAAAACCGGTGCAAATGTCTGTAGGAAGGTTTTCATTGGGCAGGCCCCCTACAGGCAAAAAGTACTTGCAGCATTTGTGCCTGGGCACTCACATTTCATTCCTTACTCCTAAATCAAACAGGTCAGGGATCAGCAGTTTCCCAGATCTGTTTCTGAGCTTCAGTTTTAGGCAGCAACTCCAAGCTGCAGCTGGTACAAGGACACCAATTTGGCCCTTCAGTAGTTCACTTTCTCATGGTTTTCCTGCCTTTCCCCAAATAAGAGCAAGTTACTAACAGATCTGCTAGTGATTCAGAAAATCATTAGCAGATGTAATACGCCCAAGGGATTGAACTCTAGATCAGGCAGGGATGTTGTGGGGGTGAGAGTTAATGAACCAGCGAATGATGTGTGCGCTCTGTTGTCAGTACAGAGGGAAACAAGAAGTGGATGCAGACCGCAGGCGAGCCGCAGCTGTCACCCAAGCCCCACAGACCATTCGGTGCCCCTCTAATGCTTATCTGAGGGTAACATTGTCGTATTTTGATTTTCCATTATTGGATTTACTCCAAAGAGAAAAGAAATAGTGACGCTCTCTGTGTGGAACTAATTATGTATTGTGTTTGTACTCCAGTATAGAGCATTAATGCAAACTGAGACTCATTTGTGATTATGTACTCTTAGTGAACCAAGAAATTCAATACTTATAGCAAAATCAATGAATAATATATATAACTGCTAACATAATAGTCACTGTATTACTTTGTATATATCATATTACACTGCACATAGTTTATGTAGTATGATGAGAATGTGGACATTTTTCCCAACTAATATACAGGTACACTGCATACAAAGCAGCATGCAACAAGAATAGAGGTACCCATAGGATTATGATAAATAGAATATACGTATGAAATGCAAGTGCATTAGTTTAGTGATTTTTTGTTTTGTTTTGTTTTTTAAAGCTTTTGGAGGTGAAGGAATTCCATAATGCGATAGCTCTGCTTAGTCCAGGCAGGCACTGATACAGCTAGAACTGCTCTGCTGATGCACCTCCATCGAAGGCTGCCCCAACTGCTTCCCGTGTCTGAGCAGATTCATGACTGTATCAGAGCATGTGGCATACGCAGCGAGGAGAATTAAAACAAGTTGTGGAGTCTTGTTTAGAAAAGAAGCATCTCGTAACCAAGCAATCGCTGTAACCAGATGTGAGACAGATGCTCTGCTCATCATTTTGTATTTTTAGCCATGGCATACACTGCAAATTTCCATAACAAATTTGTTTCCCTGATCGTTAGAGTGAATTGACAAAAGAACACTATGGAAGTGTATGTCATCTACTGTGTTTAAGGAAAGTTTAGCAGCAACGGCAAAGAACCATGTATTTATTTTTGTTTTGTTCTGGTATTCTACCATGGGCACTCACCTATAAATTAAAGCTAATGTAACCTTTATGGTAATTTAAGTGATAATGAGACCAATGACAGAACAAAATTAAGAAAGTAAGGCACTTGGATAGGCCCGTGTGAAAAAAGACAGGCTTTGAGGTTTGACTGGAAGATTGTCAAGAAGGACACCTCTGGGGCATGGAGTGGAATACTCACAAGGAAGGGGGCAAAGAATGCAAGATGGCAGGCAGCCGGCTTATTGTATGGGATCAGGGAGGAGAGACACTGGGGCAGACCAACGAAGAGACAGTAATGAACTAGACCATGGTTAGTTTTAAAGGTGAAGACAAGAAACCTGAACATCGCTAGCCGATGTGGAGAAAATTAAGGAAGACTAAAGAGAAAATGTTTATAGCCGATAGAGATGTGCTTCGGGTAAAAATTTTGTGTTGGGCTTCATTTCGGAGCCCCCCACGTGAATTTCGTTTTTCCCGCAGTTCGGGTTTTTTTTTCAGGGGCCCCGATTTTCGGGTTAGTGTGCGCTAACTCACGTTAGCGCACACTAACTCCCGATAGTGTGAACTAACCTGGCAGAGTTAGTGCGCACTATCGGGAGTTCGCGTGCACTAACTCAAAAATGAATTTTTCCGAAATTTCGGAAAACATTCAATCGTTTTTCGGTTCTCTCGAACCATTCCGAATTAGGCAATATCGTTGACATTGCCTAATTTGGGCAAAACAATTGCACATCCCTAATAGCCGAATTCTGCGGAAGCCAGAAAAGTCAAAGTGAGAAATTCAGAAGAGCAAAAGAGAAACTGTTGCATTAACCTAAATGGAAAACAGCAGTGAAGAGAAGACGACAAGTGTCAAATGTGTGAGAGTAAGATTCTCTAGCAGCTTTCTTATGGCCCCTTATTCAGAAAAAGTCATTCTTCACATCAAAATTATAACAAGCAGGGAACAAGCCTCATGAACTTTTTAGGACTGTAAAGAATCTGACTATGACACCAGACTGCTTCCCTAAAGTTAACAATGATAAATTACAATCATCCCGATGTGATGATTTAATGAATTTTTTCTCTAAGAAAGTTTCTAATATCTGCTCCACTTTTCCTATAAGTTGTCTCTGGTTGTTGGATTTGCCCAATTATGTTGACTTGAAATGGGATCAGTGTCATACTATTTTAACAGTTTGAAATCACCCTGTGCTCACCTTGTTATACCTCATTATTACAAGGAGCGAAAGACATTATTTCCCCTCGACTTGCGAACATTACCAATCTATCACTAATGGAAGAGAGATTGCCAAGCATGTTGAAGTAGGCGTCTGTGAGAGCCATGACTAAGAAGCCAACTTTGGATCCTCTGGATTCTGCAAACAACTTCTCAATCTCTTTCCAGCCGTTTCTATCAAAGGTTATGCAGTTAGCGCTATTAAGCCAACTAGACAGCTTTATGTTTTAGATTGATTTCCATTTGGATTTAGAACCTCATTAAGCATTAAAGCTGTGTTATTCTCGAGCCTTGATATGTTCAGAAGAGAGTTTTCATTATAGGAAGAATGTGTAATTCAGCTTGAGACTTCAAAAATTACAAATAATATTCATCCAATTTTGAAACATCCCTTTATTCAAAATCCTTGTCACAAATATTGCAGTAGAGCTTTACAGTCCCTCAACACGACTATGTTTCACCAAAGGGCTGTGTCGGGAGGAACCAGCAAAGAAATTTCACATCATTTCTTAAAACCAGAAAAGAATTTTAAAGGAGCTCTTGGCAAATTGTTTTGCATCAACAGGATTGTTCAGATAACAAATATACGATAGCATTTTCAAATGGCAGTGTTTCACAGTAGTCATGGCTGTATGCTAGCATTGCTTGATGTCTTCATTGCATTTCACACTCTTAACCATCAAATTTTGCTCTGTCAGCTGAGGGAATGCAATATATCTGGACTGATCTTTGACTGGTTTAAGTCTTATCTTTCTGATAGTACCCATGGGGTCAATATCAGTTCTAATTTTTCTGCATGACATACTGTGACAAATGATGTCCAACAGGGCTCAGCCTGATTTGCTTTTTTGTTTAATATCTACATGGCACCAATTTGCAAACTATTGGCTAGGCTCTGTGCTGGATACAGAGAATATGCAGATGATATACAGTTTTTCATTCCTGTTTTATCAACCTGGTCTGCAACTTTCGATCTGCTGTCAATTTGCTTGTCCATTGTAAAACAATAGATGTCACATTATAGGTCGGCTTTAAATTTGGAAAGAATGAAGATGTCATTCTGCAAAGATCAAATAGTGTCCTTGTCCCTCCTTCCTTCTGGTTTGTCAATTTAGAGACTTCAGCAGTAACTAATGCAAAAAGCTTAGGTGCTATTCTTGATAAGAATTTGAATGTGCGTGATGTCAGAGTCACAGTAAAAGCTGACTTCTTCAAGCTATGTTTGTTGCAATAACTAAAGCAGTTATTAGGCCATTTTGAATTAAGTTCTGTGGTACAAGCATTAATACTACTGATCTTAGATTATTGCAATTCAGTTTTTATTGGTTAACCAGCATTGACTTTACAGGCTCTCCAGATCTTGCAGTTATACATCAGATCATGATATAAAAGCACATATTACCTCTATTCTGAAAGATTTGCATTAGCTGCCAATAGAATGGTAAATCAAATTCAAGATGCTGAGTTGAGGGTTCATTCCTTTAGATGAACATTTACAATCTGACATGTGCCCTACGTTCTTCACAAAAAGGGCTGTTAAATGTCTGGTGGAGATGTTTGAAAGGGTCTTTTCAGTAGCTGGGCCTATTTTAAAGAACTCATTAATGGAAGATTTGCGTCTTGTTACTTGTATGAAGACATTCAGGAAAATGCTCAATATGTTTTTATTCCAGCAGGCGTTTAATTAGTGAGAATATTTCGGTCTTTCCACAGACATTGTGTAGAAGTCTGATATCTGGAGTTACGTGTTGTTGAGGATTTGTATTTGTGTTGTATGTGTTGTATTTTATTACTATGAATGTTTTATTTTGTTTGTCGCCTAGAGCATTGGACTTAGGTGGCATATAAATCAGGAAATCAAATAAAATACTTAAATAAATAATCACTCCCTCTATAGACTAAATTAAATTATTCTAAGCTTGGAGTCTTCTCTACACTAGGATCTGGCATACTAAGGATTTTTCTCAAAATTGGAAAAACCCTTAATATAATGCAACATAGTAGCATATTTAAGGATGGCAGAACGAGATTAGATTGTCCATCCAGTATGCCCAGTTGAGAATCTTCCAACTGGAGTAGATGAACATATAAATTCCAATATGCAACCGAACACCAACTCCTCTCCCTCACCAATTTTGTCTTTTACCTGACTTCGCAATCCTTTTCTTACCACTGCCCTCCGCTGTCTTCCATTTTTTCCTACCACTGTCCCAAGAAAGGCCGAAATCTTTTACAGTGCTGGTCTCCATCATTTTCCCCGAGAGGTCACTTCTGGCATCTTCCTCTGTGATGCTTAGACTAACACCCGGGCTCCCTTCCGTGTCATATTACCAAGTTTTTCCTAATAATCCACACAGCCTTCAAAACTAGTGAAGCCATTTTCAAAAATATCTGGCCTCTTAAGGCTGACTGAATTTCAGGTCTTAACCATGGTTGCTCCATAAAGGATACCTCAGTACCTTCTTGGAAGCCTGATGTAGTCAGACATGGGGATCTATCAGCCAATCTGCTCTTTATTTATTTATTTATTTAAAAGCTTTTATAGACCGGTATTCGTAGGAACATCATATCGGTTTACAAGGAACTTAAACGCAGTACATGGAACAGGGTGCATGGTAACTTGGAGGGGGATGTCAACAGAACTTGAATAGAATAGTTATATACATATTTGATAGATATAGAGGATATAAATATACAATAGAGGATATACATATACAACTAGATATGAATAGATATACAAACAATAATACAATAAAATGTACAGTACAATATGCATTCAATAATACAATAATACAATGTTGATACAGAAGATGCTATGTGGGATGATTGGGGAGATCAACCTAAGGAAATTGAAAATGTATTGTAATAGACATAGTCTAAGTACGTCTTTAGGATGTGCACAATGAATGTCCATGAAATATAGCTGCATACAACAGAGGTGGTGGATATCCTGAAAACCTGACTAGCTGGGGGACCCCCAAGGACCAAACTGGTGACCACTGCTTTAGTACAGCTGGCCCCAAGTTATTAATTTAAATTTTTGTAAAACAATCATGAATTTTCATTTTCCTGTTCCCTGACCAGTTGCTGAAAAGTGTTGAATTCAAGAGGTAGGCAAAAATGCCTTTGCAGCGTTACAAGTATTCCTATGTTGCAATCATGCCATATACCATTTAGTTATATATACATCATGTCTGGATACAATTTTTCTTGATCACGTATATTAAAAATGGTCAAATTGCATACATCATCCTCCCCATGATTCGATTACCAGCACCACCACCACCATTTACTTATTTATAGCTGTCAGCATTTGTAATGTGCCTCACAGATTTCATGAAATACAATCACAGCAGTCCGTCGTCAAATGAGCTTAATGAGTTCAAGCAGAAAGGAATAAGCCGTCTGGAGCCTCGGCAGGAAGATTGCCAGGGATATCTGCTGGTAGACCGTTCCGGTGAAAACGTGCAAGGAGAGGGAGGCGACATGTCTTGGGCGGGGAGTACACAGGACCAAGAGTTGGAGCCGGGTTTGTTGGACTCGGAGTTCGGAATGTTCTCGTTATTCTGCGCTCTTATTTTCTCCCCTAAGCATCACCTGACGGTTCCTAGTTTCACTGGGTCATGTGCCCTCCTTCTGTTCATGCTCTACCCCGTGCCCAGTTTGGTAATGAAGAGAATAATATCATCTGTGCTCTGGCTACTTTGCTCACTGCCTAATGAAGGCAGGTGGAAGTCCATTTTGCTAATAAGGGTGTACTGTGCATGGAAAACATTTTCATTCCGATTTCATTTATTTCAGGTGGTTTTCCGATTTGGTTTCATTATGTTTTCATTTATGTGTTTTTGTTTTTCATGCATACTATTTGCAAACAGCACACACTAAAAGAATTAGGTATGTGATATTTGTTAACGACGTGCACTAAAACAATTTCGCGTATGGTATTTGGGAACAGTGTGCACAATTCAAAAAGAGTGCACACTGCTTTCAAGAACATGAGATGTGTGTCAGAGGGGGGAAAAAAGTGTGCTTCCTGGTTATGAACCAGGCTTGGCATGGTTTAGAGTTGCTGTTTCATGCACACAGAGCCACAGAGAAAGCTAACTCCAGACTTGAGATATGGATTGGTCCTCAGGGCTTTCAAAAAGCAGTGCAGGAACATCTGCCAGGTGTTCTCAGCATTTAAAGGGTGTGTGGACTCCCAGAGGAGACCCATGAGCTCTTGCTTCATGTGCTTTGATGTTATACTGTGCCACCACGTGCAAGAGTCTTGTGTCTTGTCTATAACCAGAAGTCTTGTCTTAATTCACGCTGAGTACGACTACAAGAGAATCTACTGGGAAAGACCCGGACTGGACCCCTGGACTGGAAATAAGCCTTACTCAATTGTAAATTATAAGACAGGAACGGTGAGGTTATCAGCATTTCTAAATAAAGCCACTGTTGGAACCTAAATCCTGTGTACGTTGGCTGCAGGATCTTTCCGAGCCTGACAATATTCTGGGAATTCCATACTCTGCCTCCGGCCTTTGCAGCTAGCTGGCCAGAGGAAATGTCGGGAAACAAACTTTGGAATGCTTTCTTGCCACTGTAAGCTACAATCTTTATGTCCTTTTTTTTTTTTTTTTTCAGGCTCAAAGGGATCTACCCCTGGGTCTGGGGATAGCTAGAAAAAACAAGTTGAATTAGTGGAAGAATTCTGCTTTATGAGTTGTTTTTATGGCTGTATGTGGTGCTGGAGAAATAAAGACTCTGCAGGTATGAGCTAATGAGGCTGCAGCTAGCTCTACACTTGAACTGTCCGTCTTAGCAAAGTGCCACATCCTGCCAACTGCTCTGCTTGGAAGCGATGCGTCGGTCCTGACAATCCAGTCCTCGCTTCACCAGCTGCAACTTTAATATAGACTGCGATGTACAAGTTGCTTTCAAAGACTTCCTTGTGCCCTGCCACTGTTCCAGTGAAATGCTAAGAGAAATTAGGGAAGCTAACCAAATTGGTAGTGCGGTAATAATGGGAGACTTCAATTACCCCAATATTGACTGGGTAAATGTATCATCAGGACACGCTAGAGAGGTAACGTTCCTGGATGGAATAAATGATAGCTTTATGGAGCAATTGGTTCAGGAACCGACGAGAGAGGGAGCAATTTTAGATCTCATTCTCAGTGGAGAACAGGATTTAAAAATGATCTGGAAAGAAATACGACAAGTGAGGTAATCAAATTTGCAGATGATGCAAAATTGTTCAGAGTAGTTAAATCACGAGCAGATTGTGACAAATTGCAGGAAGACCTTGTGAGACTAAAAAATTGGGCATCAAAATGGTAGATAAAATTTAATGTGGACAATTGCAAGGTGATGCACATAGGGAAAAATAACCCATGCTATAATTACACAATGTTAGGTTCCATATTAGGTGCTACTACCCAAGAAAGAGATCTAGGTGTCATAGTGGATAACACATTGAAATTGTCGGTGCAGTGTGCTGCGGCAGTCAAAAAAGCAAACAGAATGTTGGGAATTATTAGAAAGGGAATGGTGAATAAAATGGAAGATGTCATAATGCCTCTGTATCGCTCCATGGTGAGACCGCACCTTGAATTCTGGTCGCCGCATCTCAAAAAAGATATAATTGCGATGGAGAAGGTACAGAGAAGGGCAACCAAAATGATAAAGGGAATGGAACAGCTCCCCTATGAGGAAAGACTAAAGAGGTTAGGACTTTTCAGCTTGGAGAAGAGACGGCTGAGGGGGGATATGATAGAGGTGTTTAAAATCATGAGAGGTCTAGAACGGGTAGATGTGAATCAGTTTTTTACTCTTTCGGATAATAGAAAGACTAGGGGGCACTCCATGAAGTTAGCATGTGGCACATTTAAAACTAATCGGAGAAAGTTCTTTTTCACTCAACGCACAATTAAACTCTGGAATTTGTTGCCAGAAGATGTGGTTAGTGCAGGTAGTATAGCTGTGTTTAAAAAATGATTGGATAAGTTCTTGGAGGAGAAATCCATTATCTGCTATTAATTAAGTTGACTTAGATAATAACCACCACTATTACTAGCAACGGTAATATGGAATAGACTTAGTTTTTGGGTACTTGCCAGGTTCTTATGGCCTGGATTGGCCACTGTTGGAAACAGGATGCTGGGCTTGATGGACTCTTGGTCTGACCCAGTATGGCATGTTCTTATGTTCCCTGAATTTGAAACCATGGGATTTGAGGATGATATCCTTCCTGTATTCCCTTTTGGGGCAGTCCCAAGGAACTGCAAACCTTTACTGATGGACGCTGCTCCTGGCTCTATTGTTTATACTGAGAGGGCTAGAAACTGCTTGATTTGTCAGAACCTCCAGGGAGTAACAAAGGAGTTTGCTCAGGAGCAGTTCCAGAACACACCCCCAAGGGGATTCCAAAGCCTCCAAGATTTCGGGAAGCGGAAACCTCATCAAAAGCAATCTTGGTAGAAGAGTCACCACTTTCACAGCCTTTCGATGGCACCAGAGGACGGCTTCGAAGATACCTTAACCAGTGTCCAGCACCTCAGAAAGGAGGGCGAGCTTGCTGCTCAGCGGGGAAGCTCTAAATTGGTGGTGGCAGCTGAAAAACTCCCCCACTCTACACAGTTTTAAGGGGCATTTTTTTACTGCCCTGCTCCGAAGGTTTGGGGAAACCAGAAGAGGCAATCCCAGCAATCTTTTAACTTTCACTTCCGGCAGCCTGCTGGGACTCCAGCTTCCGGACCAAATGCCGTGCCAGCCGCCCAGCTTGATCTGGATTCCAGGCTGGGCCTGCTGCAAGGCCAGTGCTCGACCCTGTGCCTGCCCTGCGTGACCTGCCGGTGAGTGCTGGGGCTGCGCCCCAAGAGGGAAAACCCCCTGACCTAAGAAGAATGATTTGAACGAGCACCGTGGAGTCTGCGGAAGTCTGAGCAGATCTGTACCCCTGCCCCCGCTGCAGCCAGTCTTCTGGAACGTGTGGTTGTGGGGCCAGACTGGTCTACCACGTTGGACCCTGTCGTTGATCTGGATGCTGTGCTGGATCCGGCGCCCGAGGACTGTGTTTTAGCTGGCGTGCCTGATGAGACAGACGAGGTGCTCCAAATACACCAGACCCGATGCCTTAAGGAGGCACTCCTTTGACTAAAAAACTGGATTTTGAACCAGATATTGTGCTTACCGTTATAGCTTCTAACTCCACCCCAGACCAGGCTGTGTTGCCGGATCCAGATCCGATTCCCCTAACTGTGGGCTTGGGTTCTGGGATATTATACAAGTCTAAGATGTTGAAAAAATGTTTTCCCATCTGCAGTCTTAATTAACCAGATTGTTCTTGTTTCAGAAGCCACTGATCAAGAGCCTAGCCCTGTGCTGACAGGTCTTGGGGTTGTGGCTCCAAAAAAGCCTCTATCCACGGGGATTTGCACCCTGAACTAAGACACCTATTTCCATTTCTTGTGACCGTCAGTCTTCGACGGCTTCACCCCGCCTACCTCTCACTACTTGCGGCTCCTCCCGCTCACCTCGGGCTACTGGCTGCCGCGGTGTCTGTTTGCCGTCCTCTCTGGCGTCCCCGGACCAGCTTTGGTGCTGCCTCCCGCCATGCTCCTCCAAGGTACCTTAGGGCGCATGCCGCCCTCATCTTTATTTCCACGTTGGTGCGAACCTCAGGGGCGTCCCCCTGATATGACGTCACGCTGCCTGGATATTTAAGCCTACAGTATTTGCTAGCTCATCGAATTAGCAACCGTACCGAAGCTGCTCTGCCACTCCAGCCCTATCTGGAACTCTTACACCCTTCGGGGTTGCTAACGGGGTACCCGCTCCTCGAGAGCCTCTTCTGCTTCTTTCAGGTGCTATCAGGAAACCGGTACTCGCTCCTCGAGGTGCCCATGTTCCCTGAGTCGCTGCCTGCATCTACAATCCTTTCTACTTGGAAGACTTCACTAACAGTTTCCATCTGTGAGTACAACTACCATCTATTCCACAGTACTGCTTCCCCTGCTTCCCTGGAACCAGGTACTCACTCCTCGAGGGCCTGCCCTCTGTTCCGGTGCCAGACCTCTCGTCCAGTGGAATCTCTGTTACTGCTACGTGAGTCCAATACAACTGAGTCTCTCTGCTCTAAGGGATCAGGTACTCGCTCCTCGAGGGCCTGCTTTCCCTATCTCAGAGCTTCTCCTAATTCTACCTGCCACTCTGAATGCGTCTTATTGTGAATTCATAACTCTCAGTCTCTTTCCAATACAGCACAGCCTAGCAGAGGATTCGCTGTTCCAGCGTTCTGTGGGAGACCTGCCCAGCCGGGCTCAATATCCACTACTCACTACTGCCACCTCTGGTGGTCTCCAAAACTGTTTAATAAAAGATTCAAATCTGTGTTTGTGTGTCCAGAGTCTAGCCTGACACTGTGGTCCCTCACGGGACTGCCCCCCATGGGCATGGTCAGCTGCCACAGTGTCCAAGGATCCACCCAAACGTCAAAAACCATAACACCATTGCAGGGTTACTTCTTATATCTCCAGGCAAAACCATAACCGTTGGGGATGGTTTATGCTGCTGCCTGAAGTCAGACTGCGGGGAAATTTTAAGGTGCCCAGAGAGCCCCCTGGGGGAGGAAATAATCTCGTGGGGGGGGGGGGGGGGAAGGGAAGTGTGTTTCCTGCTTTTGAACCAGGGTTGGCTCAGTTCAGAGTTGGTGTTTCATGCACAGAGCCACAGGAAAGGACAGAAAATGCTAATTCCAGATTAAAGATAGCCTGCTATATGGTCCTACCCCTGAGGATCTGGATTAGTCCAGATCCTGCAAGGTATTCCCAGCATTTAGATGGTGCGGAGACCAAAACAAAGCGTGGCATCCCTGATGAGACCCATTAATTCTTGCCTTGATGTGTTTTGATGTTATACTGTGCCACCACGTGCAAGAGTCTTGCGTCTTGTCTAACCAGACGTTTTGCCTTAAGTCACGCTGGGTACTACTAAAGAGAATTTACTGTGTAAAGACCCGGACTGGATTCCTGGGCTGGAAGGAAGCCTTACCCAATTGTAAATTATCTCTTACATTTGTCTGCAGTGCATAAGACAGCACCATTTCTAAATAAAACCTCCTCTGCAACATCAGTCCTGTGTGATTGTGCTGCAGGGGCCTCCAAAGCCTGACAACGTGCCGGGTTGGGCCAAACCAAAGGTCCATCGAGCCCAGCATCCTGTCTCTGACAGTGGCCAATCTGGGCCATTAGGAAGTACCGGGCAGATCCCAAAGACTAGTCAGAAGAACATAATTACACATTATTTGCAAATAGCGCTTGTGATATGACAGAAACATCAAGGATGAAATTTAATTTGTTTTTCTGTTTCACTTCAAAAAATGACACCAAATGACATAGGATTTGTTGTTGACATTATGTCATTTCAAACCACTGCGCATCCTTATCTGCTACATAAAATGGGGGGGGGGAAGGGGGCCAATCTTGGTCTGCTCTGCTTCCTGAAGCATGTAAAGGAAAACAGCAGTTGTCTCTTATTAATCTTTTATCTATTGCAAAATTAAACCAAGAAAAATGTTGCATTGCAGGAAATAATATTAAAAAAAAATGGCAAATGTCTAGAGGGCAGGCCTCTGAATTTATGTGTGCAATTTTCTGCCTCTGCGGTCCAAGCCAAGCATCTCCCGCTCAACGCGAGGAGGAAAGCAGGCAACAAGGCACCTGAGATGTAAAACGGGTCGCCTCCGTCAGCGGAGATGGCCCAGACAAACGACTGGGATAAGGAGGGACAGGTGTACTAAGCGCTGTCATTGCAGGGGGAGGCGAGATCTAAATCCGTAAGCGATAGCTTCGAACGCTGCAGCCTGTGCATCGCAACTTAAACCCGGAGTGCCTCACAGTCCTGCTGCGCTCCGCAGCTTCTCGCTGAGCACCCGGCGCTCAGAAAGGGCACTGCTATTTCCATGAACCCCACACCCAAATGCATCTCGTACGACTCCACGGTACGTGATTTGGGGTTTCTTTTGCGCCCGTTCCTAAGCTGTGATCAGGTAGGCGACTCTTTTCCTCCCGTTGCCAAATCTCGTCTCCCCGCCTTCTGCCGTACCGGTATAATGAAATGCCCCTTCTCCTGGCAGCGTTGCTGTCGATGAGAGCGTCTGTGATGCTCCCAGACTTTTTGAGAAGTGAACCACACTCCAAGCAAGAAGCGATAACGTGGAGTGATTTTTTTTTAATCTTCCGCTTTTCACAGCACTTCAAAGTGGATCACATTCAGTTACTGGAGGTATTTCCCTATCCCCAGAGAGCTTATAATCTAATTTTGTACTTGAGGCAATGGGTAAAGTGATTTAACCAAGGTCACAAGGAGCAAGAATAGGACTTGTACCCTGGTCTCCTGGTCCATAGCCCGCTGCTCTAACCACTAGGCTACTCCTCCACTCTCACAAGATTGCACAAGAGCCGGCTGCTTATCAACAGACGCAGAAATGTTTACAACTGTTGTAAATGTGTATATGCCTCTATGGTTCTTTGCCTTCAAATGTAAAGTAATTTTCATTATTTTATAACTTCTATTCTGCTTTTTCACAGGGACCCCCATCTTTCAATACTGTCCATGGTACACAGTTTGCATGCATAAGTAGACGTGTGGACATTTTTTCCAGCATTTTAGAAACTGTATAGTGGGCTCCACATGGTTTATAAAACACTGCGCGTGTACAATGTAGTAAACACATATAGTTCCAATGGCAGAAAACATTTACTTTCTCTACCTATTTTATAAATGTACATGTTTATATTTTAGGTGACTGAAAATATGTCTACCTAATAACCCTGATTTAAATGAGGAGGCAGGTATTTTATAAAGTGTGCATGTATACCCTTCTGAAAATACTAACTTGTACATCTACTTCAACCCACCAGTTTGCCAATACCTCCACCAGTTCACCCAGTACCTCTCCAGTTCACCTAGAGCCTCTAGCACTTCACCACGAATCCTCACCAGTTCACCCAGACCTCCCAATCAAAAACTGCAAACTAAAAATGAGTCCAATTCCACTTGTGCAAGTCAATTAGGTGGTTAAACGTGTTTGGACAAGTTGGTAAGATATGCATGCATATCTCTTGGAAAAGAGCGACTTGCGCGCACACTTCTCAACTCCATCCTGGAATTCCCTTAGGGCCGCTCCTCCCTTCCCAAGTAATACGTTCGCACATATCCAGCTACGTGCATACTCTTCAGGTTTATAACCCAGCAAATGCCCAGGTACACGCTGCTTTCACGCACACATGCTATTTTGTCATGGAAAACCCTTTTGAAAATGCACTCCAGTGAGCTCAAATCATTTCTTTGAAATATGCTTGCCAGTAAAGGGTGTAACCTTCAAATGGATTCCTGTGGGTAAAACAGAGTCTTATGCACTGAAATGTTTTGGTTTTTTTACACAAAACTGCCCACCCGATATGTGGATACGCTTATGCACAGGGCCGGTGGCTTTCAAACCAGTGCGCATACACACATTTGCGCGCATACGTCAACCCGCGTCCAGGGACGCAGTCATTTTATAACATACGCGCGCATATGCACGCATGTTATCAAATAGCCTGGCCATGCGCACGTATGCAACGGATTTTAAGTGGGCACACCTGTGCGCGGAAATCCCTCTTCTACCGTGTAAATCAGGGACTATTAAAAGAGGCGTTCGCTGACGCCATCTGCAGTTTTACCAGTTTGTCCCCAGTTCACCCAGTTAAGAAAGAGGTCCTCCAGCCTCTTGCCTGATTTTATAGCCTTCACTCCCCCAAGTTAGCCCCAACCCTTAAAACCCTGCAGGAAGTGGATGGTTTTCTTTAAATTTGAACTTGACATCCACAGCAGAAGTCAAGGGCCTCGGCATGCACCGGGCCCGGCTATTTTCATGCACATCTCAGTCTCACGCCCTGAAACACCCATGCGCGCCGGGCTTTTAAAATTCACCTCATACTGTATCTCATTTTGAAGCTGGACATCAGACCGAGCAGAGGCTTTCCTGGGGGAGGGGCTGTGAAGAGTTTGGGGGCAGGCGCAACCTTTTTTGATTTTAAAAAGGGTGCGCGCATAGGGAGGGTAACTTTCAAACCTATTCACATTACTGGAATTGCGCGCCTAAGTGGGTGTGCAGAGATTTATCCAAGCCTTTTATAAGTTGGTTGATGCACCATTTTACAAAGCACAGCATGGTTCAACTCTGACGGTCTGCTCACACCTTTCAGTACAGGTGAATATCTGCAATGCCTTGAAAGCACTTACTTCCTCTACATATTTCATAAACATACATGAATATATTTTACACGGGAAAACATATATGACATGTATGCATGGAGGCAAGTATATATTTATTTAAAAATATGCTCAGGTGCTTGAAATCACAGGCTCGCCGATACCTCCGCCTATTCACCCGGTCCATCTTCAGTTCACCCAGACCCTCTAGCACTTAACCCCGAACAAACCCCAATCCACCCAAAAAAGAGTAGACAACAGACAAGTCCGATTTCTCGTGCCCAAATCAATTAGCTGGTGTAAAATTGCTCAGATAAGTTAGTTAATGAATTCACATAAATCTCTTATAAAATAGCAACTTCCATGCCTACCTCTTGACCCCTCCCCAGAGCACTCCTAGACCACCCTTTTTTTGCAAAACCAAGAATGCACGCGTACTTTTGATGCTTATAAAATAGCATGTACACGAATACGGGCTTCTTATACACGTACTCACTTTGAAAATTTACCGAAAAGTTTCCGAAGGATGTGTTCGTGCCTCTTAGCAGGTGTAACTTGTGCGGGGTAAATTTGGTGGGCTCATTTTGAAAGAGCTTTGACACTTGGCTTAACTGAGGCGTGTTTCTGCCGCCTTTGCGGGCTGTTTGAAGGCGCCCTCTCCCTGTGACTCTGCTGATCTCTGATGGAAGCGTAAAGTTTGATCCATCTTTCAAAGTGGCAAGCAAAGAGTTAGGCACCTAATACTGTGTTAACAGGAAGCAGCACCTCTATATGGCATAGGATTACTTTAAATCTGGCCGCTCTGTATGATCCAGTGGTCCCTCCGGAGCCATAGAGAAAGAACTCTTTAAAGCCTCCAACATTTAAGAGCTGCATCCCTCAGAACGGAAAATAAAAAAAACTTGAAAAAAAGAACTGTATTAAATTAAGAAGTCAGAGTTCTTTTCGGCTCCCCATCAAGACATTTTGAAAGTTCTACTCTGCCTCAGTTTTCCCAACAGCAAAAAGCAGGCAGCCTAGCTCTGCAGATTCCAGTCTGTTGAGAAAGAAGATGCTTCATCAGCCGGCTGACTCAGGCAATTTCCTCTTCCAGAAAGCCTTGCTTTGACTTTGCTCTCAGGGTAGGGTCCAATTGATTGACACCCATTAGCACTGAAGTCGATCTGTGTGCTTTCTGTTTTCATTTCTGGATGCACAAAAATTGATTGCTCTAAAGTAACCTTAATAAAAGAAAAATGTAAATAAAACAGAGCATTCACGAAGATCTATGATTAATGATAGTGCTAAATAAATCACAGGTAAAAGAACAAATATGAAAGCTAAGAAATCCATAGTAATAATTTTGATTCACATGGAGTATATTTTATGGCAATGAACAATTTTTATTTGCAATGACTTGTGCATTATTAGAATCCATAGACTGAAGAAATGGAAGCATATGCACCATTTAGTGCGCACATATTTATGAATATTTTACATTGTGATTTAATTTATTTGATGTGTTTGTGTTCAGTGTGTAGAAAAAGCTATGAATTTCTAATGGTTATAGCATCTATTCTAGGTAAGGAAGGAATGAGTTTATTGATCGGCAACCAGCTATGAACACAAAGGGCACTGGTTTTTTTTTTTCAAAGACTATCTGCTTTTAATTGCTAACTCTAGTGTGAATTCCCTCTCTATATATGTAGATGGAGGAGAAATAGTGCTTGCTTACTATTAGAAATACAATAAATATTAAGACTTCATAAAATTATAAACTAGAATATTAAAAAAATATAGCAGTTATCAAAGCGAACAGTTGGGTAACAGCAAATTAAAGATTGATGCCAACCTTGAATCTAATCTAGATCTCTTCTATCTTGGTTTGATCATTAAGAATCAAACAACTCTTCTCCTCTTCTCTCTCAAGACTGAAGAAATATGGAATCAATAAATTAAAATCCTTATCAATAGCTGAGCCAAACATATAGAAGTACATTTTAAAAGCCCAGTGTGCTGGAGTTCCATCATACTTATGCCACTATCTCACCCAACATGTGAGGGCTAGGACAGGGACAAAGGCCTAGCCAAGGCTAGCAAAAAGGTGCAAGCTATGTGCACTGTGTAGGCAGTCCTACACAAAGGCTATGTCGCAACATGACTCTTTTGGACTGACAATCACTATGAATACATTAGGCCTGCCACTTCTCTTTGGTATGATATTTATTTAGTGTCTACCTTGTCTACCACTATCTATTGCACCTATTGCTCCATTATCATGATGTTGCCTAACTAGATCTAAGTGGATTCTGTTACACACTGACCCAGACAGACAGAGGGCCCACAAGTAAAAGAAAGATAGAGAGGAGACCAGTTCAAAAGACTCTGCTGGGCTTTCTTCCATGGAAGGGGAAGGAGGAGATGAGGACTAATAGGCAAAATAGCATTGTGTGATGCTTTGCCGAGCTGGCTGCCAGTCCATGTGGTCTCCCCAGCTTCTGCAGGGGACACGGGGGATTCCTCGGGTAGATTTGGAATGACGTCTACTGATATACCATGCTGTAGAGCCAGATTATGGAATACACAATACAGCAGCACAATATCAGCAACTCAAGCCCCCCCCCCCCCCCCCCCAACACCCTCATTTTGTCCAAACAGCAAAATCTACTTTTGAGAACTCCAAAGAAGTGTTCTATCATGCACTGGATAGAACATAAGGCCTTGTTGTACCTTGTTCTGTTGGCATGTTGGGAACAGCAATGAGCATGAGAAGGCAGGTTCTGCAACTGTATCCGGAACTTCCTGCGGCAAAGAGAGAACAGCTGCATCACTCACACCACCGTGAATTTGTGCTGTTGCTGCCAACCCACAGCATGCTATTATACACTAGAAGCTAAGCTCTAGCTTGACATGAACCTTAAAGGGCTCTTTCCAACCCCAAAGTCCATGCCACCTTGTACTAGGACACTATATGAATGCTATAGCACTTGCTTAGGCTGTGTCAGATCATCCCAAATGGCAAATTGCATGTGGGGTTCCTTCAAAATGTGTCCATGTCACTCACAGCCAAGCTCTTGCTACCTGTTTCTAGCACTTCTCTAACACCGAAGCTGTACATCACATCTGCCACACATGTCACTGCAGAAAGACAGCAACCCCTTGGTATGATTGTGCATATCCTTGGTTGTTCTGCAGGATGTCTTCCAGAGCTATGCATATGTCTGACATGACACAGCGACTAGGATTGGGCCAAAATGTACCCCTGTGTTGGTCAAAACAAACTGCAGCTGACATCCTGGCTGACAGAGCACTAACAGGGCACACCTGAGCTGGGAGTCCCTGCACTGTGAACACAAGAAGATTTTGGGTGCCAAATGACATTTCAAAAGCTCCAAGAGAGAGGAATTGAACAGTCACTTCCTTCAAATTAACAAGCTGAAAGTCTGTAGTGCTGGGTCACACATAGAGCTCTGCGGCACCCAACATTAGCATGCCTCTCCGGCATAGAGAGAGAAAGCCGGGTTCTGGCACCATGGCTTGTAGACCTAACTGCGCAAGCTACTTGTCATGTAACTGGTGCAGTCACATCTCTGACAGCCCCACCATGTCAGTGGCATTTTCTATAAATACATAGCCGGAGAGGGACTACAGAAAGAAGCATCACTCTTACCTTCAAGCCAACCATCATCATAGAGGCCATCTTCAAAATTGTCAAACAGGCCCGATTGCCTAAGTATAAAGAAATCATGTGCAACTCCTGGGTACCTGGCAACCACGTTGAGGATGTGCATTCGAGCGACACAGACCATTTGCATGATGATGAAGAGCTTTCTGTTGCAATGGATCTCCTTCCTGTGACAGGATGGGATGATTGCTACATGAGTGCAGTCAATTGCTTCCAGAGCATTAGGAAAGTTGGCAATGGCATAAAACTCTCTCTTCAGGTCCAGCAACTCCTGCCTACATTTTAAGATCCTAAATTTAGTCTCCTAGTGAATTTAGTTGTCTAAATTTAGACATTTAGCCCTAGTACATTTTCAAAAGGGGCAATTTAGAAGCCTAACTCTAAAGCCTGGCGTCTAAAGCCTGTGAAAATTGATCTCTCTCTCTTACTCCAGCTCACCAAAGACATGCTAAGCCAATGCTGATTTTATTCTGATTGGTAGTGGTGCAAATGAGGCAAAACTGGGACTGATTGTATTCTGGACGACAAAAAAAAAAACCCTTCAGTGGTTGCCACACACAAGTACGTGATGGGGGCACTTTACCAATAAATATGACCTGCTCCATTGAACGATATGGACATTCTGCTTTTATTCTCTCTCTTGAGTATACCTGCCACTAGTATTAAAAATAAAACACCACTTGTCTGAAGACGCCCTTTGGCTATAATTTATTTAATTCAATGCGCTCTTTACACCCGCAACAGCAAAGCAGTTCTCTTGGAGATTCAGTGAAATGGGAAAGTGCAGTTTAGATGTGCTTTCCAGTCGGTAACAATGATGAAAGATAAAGCTCCAGCTGTCAGTGGTAATTGGACTTTCATATGAAAAGCCGGGGATTCTCGGGGAAATGCTGGGTCACGCCACCACTACCGAGTTTGCAGAAAGACTCTGGTTGAAGGGAATGCAGAACAATTAATTTGAGAGAGTGAAGAGAACGGGAGACGTGCACTGTGAGTATTCCCCTCCTCTCAAAGGGAAAGATTAATTGCCAAGTTAACCAAATATCTTTCACACACTGGGATGATTCATTCTCTTCCATTGCTTTGAGCATATTAATCACAGTAGATGCAGAGATTATCTGCATTCAAATTGACAATTAAAATGATGGCGATAATTCTTTTTCCAGGCCTTCTTCCTTCCTCCAGACTCCTTCTAACACTTAGTTGGGATACATTGTCAACACTGTAAGCAGGATGATGGCTCTTATTGATGTACAGCTAATTAAATGCCCTGTTGCACTAATTTGTTGTATCCTCAATAAACATATAATGCATTTTCATTTTACCTATGATGGAAATAAATCATACACTTATGCAAATACAAGCGCAGCGCATAATCCGTTGGAGATTGCTAAAATTAGACTTGCAAATAGATGAACTTTTTTTTTTTTCACTTGATGAAGTCCTTCATTTAGAATTAGAGAAGTCATGAATATTGGGAAAACCTACAGTAAGGTTTAGAATGAAGAGCTTTTCTTCTGCTAATATAAAGCAAAGGCTAACTCAAAGGGTGGCACGCCACAGAAAAGACAGATTAGAGCTGCCAGGAAGCGAAACAATAAGAAGCAGTTAAAACTTCAGTGCCCACCTTCAAAATAGCTCCATTATTCAGATATCCAATGCCACTGAGATAAAAGAGATACAAATAAACTTGTCAGACAACTTCTCGGCATCACCTTCTGGTTTCTCTTTGATCATAACTTTCTTGATTTAACCACCTCTGCAATGTTATATTTATTAAGAACCACGAACAAAGTGGAATCTATCAAACGCTATGTAACACACACCCCCAGCTTTTCGTTGGGGGTCATCTTCGGTGGCTGAAGAGATGGTGAATTGCCCTTTGCAGGCAGACAAGAGTTCAAACCAGCTGGGGAGGCATAAGGGGAGACTTGCACTTAGTCAGGAAAAAATTACAGGTCCAGGCCAGAAATGATGCTTTAAAACACACAGAACATTTATTGTAAAGTCCAAATCAATCAAAGCTCAGATAGGGCGGAATAATGGTAGGAAAAAAATAACTTCAGGAGTGGAAGGCCATCGAAAACACAAACAGCTTCTCACTTCCAAATCTCCAACTCCAACGCAGCTTCTCTTTACTTCAAGAATTATCCCATGCTCTTGGGTTCCCAAGGCCAGACAGAGAAAATCCCCCACACCTCAGAGGAGTGCTCTCCTTCCCAGGAACCCTTCCTGGGCTTCCTCAATGTGCTCAGGTGTCAGATTTACAAACCTCCTCAGAACCACTCTGATTACTTCACCAGGCCACAAGCCTGGGCCTCCTTCACTCCAGGCCCCTGACTCGTGGGAGTCTCAGCCCCAGCTCCAGTTCTCCTCCCCAGGAGGAGCACCATTGACAAACTCCTCCCACCCCATCCCCTTTTGGAGGAAGGAACTCCTTGTCAGTCCACATTTGTGCAAACCTCCAGAAGCTTCTCAGCTCTGGAAAGTTCCTCATTTTAACCAATATGGGGCAGATTTTAAAAGCCCTCGTGCGTAAATCCAGGAGGATTTACGTGCGTACCGGGGGGGGGGGGGGTGTTACTCGCCTGGGCCTATTTTCAAAAGGCCCGGCGGCTCGCGTAAAGCCCCGGGACGCTCGTATGACCCAGAGCTTGAAAAAAGGGGCAGGGCAGGGACGGTCCGGAGGCGAGGGCAGAACAAGAGGCCTCCATACGGCTGCTGAGCCCAGAGGCAGGCGCAACTTATAAAATAAAGATTGGGGGGGGGGTTTAGGTAGGGCTGGGGGGTGTCAGAAGGAAAGTTCCCTCTGAGCAGCCTCAGAGGGAACGGGAAAAGCACATTGGGGCTCCCCTTGCGTGCGCTGACCCCGGACTTTATAACATGCGCGCGGCTGCACGCGCATGTTATAAAATCGGGCGTACATTTGTGTACGCCCGGGCGTACGTCTTAAAATCCTGCCCTATATATTTAAATGACCCTTCCACATGTGGCAATGGAAATAAATGAGACAGAAGACTCCGTATATGGCTAGAGAACCACATTATCACTGTGATCAGTGCCACGATATCATCAGGGACACCACTATCATAACAACAGTCACTGTCGAAGTTGAAAAGATTTCTGAAAATTTTATGAATGCAATTAAAAAGCTCCTTATCAATATTGCAACTTCTTTCCTTTTGTCCTCTTCTTGCACCAAGTATACCAAAAGGCACTATGGGCCTGATTTTGAAAAGCATTTACACGCTTAAAATTCAGTTTTACACATGCAAATGCACATTGCCCGTGTAAGTGGGCTGTTGAAAATTGCTTCAGTCTCAGCCATTGAATTGTGCATTGCATATTCATGTGTAAGTGCACTTTTCGGGGCTGATGGAATAAGACGCGCCTTAAAATGGGTGCTTACCTTGAGCGTCCGTTTTCCGAACGTGCACACAGCCACCTCTCCTGGGCGTCCAATGCTTGTATTTTAATGAGCTGCTGTGTTAAAAAGGACGCACCAGGGAAGAATTATGCATCCCTAGTGCTCAAATGCACCAGGTGTCCAGGAGACGTGGCTGTGTGTCCACAATGCAACGGGCGTGCAGTACAAGCATCTGTTTTATCCTGCTTCAGGGTGATTCCGCCCAATACGCAATTGCAAGGGGCAAAATCAGCCTGGAGCGTCTCTACTGTGCGTGTTATGGGAGTCTCTGTTTAGTGGACCCTTGGGCCGAACTGCTGGAGACTGGGAAAGGTGGTCACTGTCTCTAGTGCAGCGGTTCTCAACCGGTGCTTGGCGACACACTAGTGTGTCGCCAAGCACCGGGTAGTGTGTCGCGTGCTCCGGGTCTCTCCCACTGCTCTTTCTTCCTTGCTGCCGTTGCCGCCAGGCTATCAGCACGTTCAAGCCCAGCGGGAACGGCAGCGGCGCTAAAAGAAGCTGTGGCACCTGCAGCTGGCCTTTTCTTCTTCCCGCGCGCCCCCCCCCCCCCCCCCCGTGACCCGGAACAGGAAGTGATACGCGGTGCGCAGGAAGGAGAAAGAGCCGGCCCGTGCCGCGTGATAAAGTAGCAGCAGCAGCAGCAGCAGCGTCATCGGCCCCCGGGCAATCGAAGCAGCCGGTAATCAAGAAAGGAGAGAGCAGCTTGAGCCTCCCGCGGTCGATGGGATTCTACTTTCTTGGCTTGCGGGGGCTGGAGGAGGAGGCTGCTGCAGTTTCCATTTGTGCTCCGGGGGGGGAAGGAAGTGAGTGAGAGAAAGAAGCAGCCAGCCTGCGTGTGATTGAGAGCACGTTTGTGAGTGAGAGAAACTGGTCAGAGAGTTGATGTGGTGTATATGTGAGAGACAATGAAAGTGACTGCTCAGGGAGATGACTGATGTGTATGTGAGAGTGTGAGACATTAGTCAAGGAAGTGACTGATGTGTGTGTGTGTGAGAGAGAGAAAAAGCATGGAAGTGAGAAATCTGGGTATGTGAGAAAGCAAGGGCGTAAGAAGCCTGGTGTTGGGGGGGAGGGGGTGTGTGTGTGTGTGAAAAAAAGCATGGGAGTGAGAAGCCTGATTATGTGAGAGAAAGAGCATGGGAGTGGGAAGCCTGTGTGTGTGTGCATGCATGAGAGCGAGAGACTGGTTTGGTTGGTAAGGTGACGGGGTGTGTGAGAGAAAGAGACTGGTGTGTGTGAATGTGAGAGAAAGAATGTGATTCAGGGAATGAGAAGCCTGTGCAGTGGAGAGCGAGCATGGAAATGAGAGAGAGACTGGTGTGTGTGTGTGTGTGTATGTATGTGTGTGTGTGTATGTATGTTTGTGTAACAGAGAGAAAGTGATTATGGGAATGAGAAGCCTGTGCATGTGAAGAGAGTGAACATGGGAGTGAGAAACCTGGGTGTGTGTGAGACACAGCATGTGAGGGAGAAGCCTGTATATGTAAGACAGAACATGGAAGTGGGAAGCCTGTGTGTGTATGCATGAGAGAGATCAGGTGATTGGTGTGTGTGTGTGTGAAAGAAAGTGATTATGGGAATGAGAAACCTGTGCATGTGAAGAGTGAGCATGGGAGTGAGAAACCTGGGTGTGTGTGAGACACAGCATGGGAGTGAGAAGCCTGTATATCTGAAAGAACATGGGAGTGGGAAGCCTGTGTGTGTGTATGCATGAGAGAGATCAGGTGACTGGTGTGTGTGTGTGTGTGTGTGAGAGAGAGAGAAAGAAAGAAAGTGATTATAGAAATGAGAAGCCTGTGCATGTGGAGAGAACAAGCATGGGAGACTGGTGAGTGTGTGTGAGACAGAGAAAGTGATTATGAGAGTGAGAAGCCCGTATATGTAAGTAGAACACGGGAGTGGGAAGCCTGTGTGTGTGTATGGCATGAGAGAAACTGTTCAGGAAGGTGACTGGTGTGTGTGTTAAAGACTGGGAGATGATTAGTGTGTGAGAGACAGAAACTGGTCATGGGGGCATGACTGGTATGGTGTGTGTGTGTGAGAGACATCGGCATTAAGGAAGAGGACCATGAGTATAGAGCTTAGCCTCTACTGCTGCTTCTGCTGTGTGCTACGGCCTGCATGGAAGAGGAGCAGGAGAGCTGCTGGAGGGGGTAAGTAAAGGTGGCTTTTTAAGTTTATTTTTCTTGATTGACTGCCATTTTAATTATTTAATATTATGTGATGTGTCTGCTTTTTTTGAAATATTTTATTGGTGTTTGGAGAATTTTTAAATAGTTTTTAATAGTTTTTAATTGTTGGATGTTATTCTGTTCATAGCTATTTAGAAACATTTATTCTGCTTATTAGTATAGTTTTACAATTATTTCTGTGTGGGGATCTATAGCTGCTTGCTAGTTCTGTTTTCCTAATAAGAGGTGTATTGGTTTTTAGGGCCTGATTTAATATTTGTAGTGTTGCCTTTTCATAGATAGGGTTGCTCCTGTTTGAGTGTATTCCATAATACAGGTGTAACTGTGTGCGGATTAGTTTATGTGCATTACTACAGATCCTGGGAGTATGTTAGGTCGGTTCTGTGTCTGTTACCGAGATGAAATATTTTACTAGCATGTAAGCGTTTGTATCGGTCTTATTTGTTGTGTTTTCTCAAGAGGACATGCATTGGTGGTAAACTGCTGTCTTTTCATAAGTAGGGCTATTGAGCCTGGAAGTAGAAGGAGTTTGAGTTGCTGTTACTGAGATGACACCAGAACCAGAATATCTTTTTTGTAGGGTGAGTTGTATGGGGAATGTCATAATTCTGCTTTACATCCATTATTGTGGATCAGGGGAGTTCCCGTGGATGCAAACTGTACATTTACATTTAGCCCCGTAATGATCATGGGTCAGTGTGTCACGCATGTGAGAACCATCTGTCAGGTGTGTCCCGACAGAAAAAAGGTTGAGAACCACTGCTCTAGTGAATAGCAGGCCGGGAGGCAGATGTTCAGGCAGGACGTAGATGCTCTTCACCCTGGAAGCTGGTGCTCCCCTGGGAGGAGCCCGTAGGAGCCCAACCGCTGGGATATAGGAGGTTTCACCCTTGGAAGCCGAAGCCCCCCCGGGAGGAGTCCACAGGGACCCGGCCGCTGGGACTTGGGCGGGTTGTGGATCAGGACAGGTGACTGGAACCAGACTAAGACAATAGCAATACTGTAACTGGGCTCGGATTCTGGAACCAGGCAGGAACTGTGGCAGGATTCGGGTACTGGAACCAGGCAGGAACTGTGGCAGGATTCAGGTACTGGAACCAGGCAGGAACAGTAGCAAGCTCTGGGTCCTGGGACCAGGCAGGAACTGTAGCAGGCAGACACGAGCCAGCAGGTACTGTAGCAGGCAAGCAGGAACCAGGCTGGTACTGTAGCAGGAACGGAGCGACGAAGCAAGGCGAGTCACTCCGGGGTACAGCGCAACAGGAAACCGGGAGGCTAACCCGTTGCAAGGCAAAGACTGGATGGCCGCGGCCGGCTTATCAAGGCCGCGGCGTCTGACGTCAGAAGTTGGGTGGAGTCACCACTGGTGGGAAATGGCCTAGAAAAGCGTCCATGGGAGGGCTCGCAGCGGCGCAGCCCCAGCGGGGACGCCGCCAACCAGGCCGCAAACCAGGCCTCTGGAAGCGGGAGCAGGTCCAGGAACCCGGAGGTAAGGGCCTGGCCTCGATACTCGCGGCCAGAACCGCAACAGTGCGTGTCCATTATGCATCCATAAATTTTTTTTTTTCATCAAGCTGCAAGCAGTAGATCTTTAAGAATAAAGGTAGAAACCACACAAGACGGTATTTTTAAAATTTCTCTCGAACCCTTGGCTTGCGGATTGATTTAACGCCAGCTCCAGGGGCTGGAGTTAAATTTGCCACGTTAAAAAGTTTACACTGAGCGCCCGGCGATTTTCTGCACCGGGGAGTAACAGGCAATAGCCTCATCTACATGGAATTTACATGTGATGGGCGCTATTGGCTACACGTTTGGGTACGCGTTTTGGATGCGCTAATCTGCTTATCGCGTCGGGTACTAGTCTAGCGCATCCAAACGGCGCGTCTAAACCGTGCGAAAACCTGTGCGCTAGGCTGAGCACATTTTATTGCTTCGGCCTGAACATGCGTAAATGGCTTTTTAAAATTGCTACGATAGTATATGATGCTTACTCGTGTTACTCCTTCAAAAATTACCACCATAATCGGTCCACTAATGTCTACCTGACGCAGGACCTCCATTTCAAATTAGCCTGCTTCAGGAGTGCGCCACTATTGCGAGTCTTGAAAATTTAGAAGGCCCGTAATGGTGATACAATCTTGAAGCAGACTAATTCGAAACGCTGGGGGGGGGGGGCTCACCTTCCCAGCCTTGGGGAGCATTGTGGTTACTGTCCCAAGGTGGGGAAATAAATCTCCAGAGCTGTGAGCCGGGGGGCAGAATAACCTGCAGGACCTGTGCCGGGCTGAGACCCCTCCACACAAACAATCCACTCTCCAAACTCAAGCTGTGCTCCAAACAATAAACGGTTTACTGCAGAATCTTCAGGATCAGACGTAGCGACAGTGACAGCTCAGGCCGAGGCAGAAATCAAACAGAATTACAGTTCCAGAAATCTCACTCTTCTCCTTAAAGCTCCTCTCTTTAAATAACAGTTTCTTCTTACAGCAATAAGGGAGCCCTGGTTACTTTGCTTCTCTTCTCCTTGGTCTTTGCACAAGCTAGCCTGGTACTCTCTTTAGTATCCTTAGGGATGCGCATGTTATAAAATCCGGGGTCCGCGCGTGCAAAGGGGTGCACACTTGTGCACCTTGCGCTAGCCGAGCCCTAGGGGAGGCCCGATGGTTTTCCCCGTTCCCTCCGAGGCCGCTCCAAACTCGGAGCGGCCTCGGAGGGAACTTTCCTTTCGCTGCCCCAACCTTCCCCTCCCTTCCCCTATCTAACCCACCCCCCTGCTCTATCTAAATCTCCCCCCCACACACACACCTTTATTGCAGGAGTAACGCCTGCCTCTGGCAGGCATAACTTGCGCGCGCCTGCCAGGTGCCGGCGCGCCAACCCCCGGCACAGCCGCTGTGTCGGAGGACTCGGGACCACCCCCGGCCCACTGCCCCACCCCAGGCCCCGCCCCCCGGACCGCCCCTTTTTCAAAGCCCTGGGACATATGCGCATCCCTGGGCTTGCGCGCGCCACCGAGCCTATGCAAAATAGGCTCGGTGCGCACAGGGGTAGGTTTTAAAGGGTTATGCGCATAACCCTTTGAAAATCTACCCCTTAGTTAGCAAAACAGTTACTCACAAAATGTTCTGCTCAGCTCAAGGTAAAAATCCCTGCTGGTACAGCATCAGGATCCTCAAGCTCCAAAACAAGTTCCCCTGGCACAGTTTGGCTTCTGGGCACAGATGAGTTCCTGCTTTAATTAAGTGCAGATTTTACCTTTTTACTTTTTCAACATCCTGGCTGCGCTGCACTCCATACTTCTCCTCTGGTAGCAAGCCTCCGGGGACTTTTAGGAGAAACTCTCTGCACACTCCTGGCTGCTCCCCTCTGAGATCCTGAGTGAGGATCACAGCTCCACCCAGCTCTCTTTCCTTGCAATCAGGAGAGCCAGGGTCTTTTATCACCTCTGCTCATCACCAAGCCCCAAAGGAATGCACTCCCCCCTCTTGTCCGTCAAGAAGGCAAGTTACATCTCCTGGCACGTGGCTGACCCAGAGCTCAGGAATATTCCTGTGCACATCCTCTGCACTTCCAGCAGATGTTTACCCACTCTTCATCACCATTCAAGGCTCCCATGGCTGGTCGCTAGAAGAGTCTTGAGCATGGATGAAAGCAGGCAAGGAACTCCGAAGACCGGGACAGGATTCAAGACTCGGAACTCGGAACTCGGAACTCATAACTCGGAACATTAAAAACAAGGGTCTTCTGGAGACTTACGCTGCAGACGAGAAGAAGGCCTTGTACCAGGAAGCGTCCTATGCAGCCCCCATGGGCTGGTCACGGACCATGATGGTGGCACGCCAGGAAAGGTGGACGCAGGAAACTGGTAACTGGTTGCAGAGGTGAAGACGAAGGCATCAGGACCAAGACATCAGGAGTACGAAACATCTGGAACATCAGGACTTTCAGGAACAGAAACATGGAACATCAGGACATCTGGAACAACAGGACTTGGAACAGGCAACGAAGGAGCTCTGATGGAGGAAAAGACCAGGAACATCAAGACATGGAACGAAGAACCATCTTGGACACATGAAGACCACGGAGAACCTGGACCAGCAAGGAAGAATATGGACAACCATGGACACCGATCCGAAGGCACTGAGGAACAGGAACTGAGCCCTTTTATAGGGCTGAAGCAGGAAGTGGACAAATGAAGACTTCCGATGGGGCCATGGGCTTTTCCCACTGCTGGCCCTTTAAATAGATTGATGAGGCATGCGCCGGTGCTTAGAGGAAAGCCCAGAGAAGAGCAAGACCATGGACAGCGGCACCCCTGCCACACAGACGCAGGAAGGAGCAGACAGGCGTCGGGAGCAGCCTCCAGGCCGCAAGGTAGCATCGGAGCAGCAGCGGCTTCCTGCGAGAACAGGCGACAGGCACAGCATCGAGTCGCCTAAAGATGGCGGTGGCCTGCCGCAAAAGGTCCCGGCGGAGTCGGCAGCAGCGACACTAGGCTGCGAAGATGGCATCAGCGGCATCTAGCCACCCAAACAGGGCCCCGAGGAGCAACGAGCAGCAGCAGCCCAGCCTCGACAGGAAGATCTCGGCTGCAGCTTCCCCGCCGAGGAAGCAGTCAGTGGCGGCGACTTCCCCGCCGCACAGGAGGACAGCAAGGGCCCCCTCCTGCTGTGAGAGTGTCGTCGGGCCGATGGCAGTGATGATAGTGGTAAGTGGAGGCCTGCTCACGGGATGGGGTCCACGAGCAGGATCGTAACAATGTGTCTGTACATGAGTCTGTGTGTCTTAGATTGTAAGCCCTTTGGGACAGGGAAGTACCTACTGCACCTGAATGTAACTCAACTTGAGCTACCAATGAAAGTGTGTGAGCTAAATATATATAAAATCAATAGCAGAAATACATGAATCTCTCACCAACAGATTCATATGGCATGCCTTTTACCATAACGGACATCACGCAGAGCATTTGCAATATGATTCCTGTAATCTGTGTTAGGAAATGTATTATTTGAAAAAAGGAGGGAGGATCTATGTGATTTACATACATTCTTCATGATTTCTTTTATCTTTGGTGAAATGTCCATGAAAAAGGTAAATAACCCTGATTTACTTTTCACCTATGTGTCACAAAGATAAAAAGCAGCCATTGAGCAATGGCGCTCAATTCATTCACGTGAGCTAAAAGCCTGCCAAACCTATTACAATCCAATTACAATCCAAGATGGCAGGATAGCGTATTTTTCCACAGCAATTTTAGGTTGAGAAGGCTGCATGTTAATTGAGTTTTAGTTGTGATTAAAGATTTGGTTTGAGAATGTAGGTCTAGATTTCATTAGCTTCTTTTATCCAGTTATTTGTTCAACAGGCAAAAGTCAATACTGACTCCCTGTATTTCCTCCTCTCTATCATGCTCACATCAGTACCTATAATGTTTTGGCATGCATCACATCCAATCCATTGGGAACCGTGAATATAATTATATGCACAGCTATTTGCAAATGTTTTCTTTATTGTTTCGTCATGGCGTATTGCAAAATTACTGGCAATGTAAATTCTGATGAATTCAGAGTCTTAGCTGCAGGGCTCAGCTGAGACCAAAAAAAAGCATCTCAGTTGGAAATTTGTGATTTGGTATTCATCTTAAAGTCTTTTCAGTCCAGCCCACTAGATCAGAAAGCACAGCTCCGGCCAGGGAAATAAGACTGTTTTGTCCCAATGGAAGAATTAATTTTCCTTTAAAAGACAGATGCCAAAACCAAACCTGTTAGGCTTGAAAGAATATAGGCAAAAGAAGTAAAAGTAGATTTGTACTCTCCTCTTACATCTTTTGAAGCCATCAACAATAAAAAAAAAATGTATGCAAAAGCAAACAAAAAAACACGACTTGTATGTGTTACGGTCCCGGGCCGTGCCTCGGTCCCTCCACCCACCTCGGGGACGGCCCGGGCCGCTGTGATGCACCCATGGGCCTACCTCGCTCCTCTTGCGGCTCTCCCTCTGCAAGGGAGACGCCGTCAGTCCGCTGCGGCTGGCCCCGCCCTAAGCTCATGTGTGCGCAGGAGACTCTCCTCTTAAAGGAGCCAGCGCGGGAAACACAGCCCTGCCTTCTGATGACGTCAGACGCTCAAAGGATATTTAAACCCTGCATCTAAGTCTGTTCACTGCCTTGCAACGAGGTTCGCTCTTCTGAGTTTCTAGTTGCAGTTCCTGACGTCTTCGGCTTCTGACTCCTGGCATTGACTTCGGCTCGCCAATTGACTCCTGACTTCTGCTTTCATCCTCTGGCTTCGGCTTCTGACTCCTGGCATTGACCTCGGCTCACCTACTGGCTTCTGACCTCCGATCGTCTTCAGGGATCCGTTCCCGCACCTCCCAGGAGGTCTCGCCTAAGTCCCAGTGGCTCAGGTCCTCACGGGCTCCTCCCGGGGGGACCGCGGGCTTCCAAGGGTGAAGCTCCTGTTGACCTCCTGGTCCCAGTTCCTCTTCAGTCTCTCTCCAGGTCCCCGGTCGCAAGGGACCGTGCCTAAGTCCAAGAGGCCCAGGTCCTCACGGGCTCCTCCTGGGGGGATCTCTGGCTTCCGGTGGTGAAGACTCTGCAGGATCCCTCTTCTGTGCCACCTCCCAGCTTTGACGCCCACTGTGGGCATCCCACGGTGCGTAACCATCCGTCCTAGCTGGCTCAAGGGTCCACGTATCCAATAGTATGAAGCAATGGCATTTGGTGTTTCTCCAGCACTGAGGTCCTTCACTAGTTACTTTCTCCAATCCAAGGATCTGATTTATCAAGAGACCTTTTTCCCATAATATTGGGACACAAGAATAGTTACAGGGAGGACAATTTTGAAAGTCATTTATGCAAGTAAATGGTGATTTATGTATACGAATTGGCTAACTGATTATTGCCTTCTCTCTACATGGCTAAAAGTAGTGTGTATACTTTTAGCCATATTTAGGTCCGATGGTTTTAGGAATGTGTTTTGTACAGGATTAGAAAATGTAGGTTTTATTTTCTGGAGAAAATACTGCTCAACAAGTAGCGGGTGCCTTGTACCCATGCAAGTTTCAAAATGAAAATACATGCATTAAGGCTGTGCAATCATTTGAAATTAATGTGTAAAATGTGATAAATGAGGCTATTTTTGTTTCATTCATGGTCCCCTGAAATGAATGGAGTGCTCCATGAAAATAAATGAAAATTTTAATCTCCATTCGTTTATGTTTCCCTTCAAGTAGCAGCTAGATTGCTTTCCTTTTCTTTACATTAACTTAGAAACTATGCGATGCCAGTGAGGTCAAAGTCTGATCAGAGCTGAAAGATTTGAGCATGTGCAAACTCCATTTTAAGATTGATTTTGCATATGTATTACACAGGGAAAGGCTGTATTTTCTGGAGTTCGAAGTTAAAGAAAATGTTTTAAAAAGAGAGAAAAGAAGGAGAAAGATTAGAAGTTAAGCAAAGGAAAGGCTTTGTTCTTATATTCACTGCTACAATACTTACCATGTCAGAGAAACAGAGGCACTGGAATTCTGTCTGTCTGTTCACTTGGGGGAGGGGGGGCTAATTGAGGGAAACAGTGAATGGGGTGATTATTAGTATCTCTGTTTCACTGCAATGCACTGCAGTTTAGTCTTGAGAGCAGCCAGAGCCTTTAACCTTGTCTATTTCTTCTCTGAGAGTTTTTGTATGTGTAAAAGAAGTCAGCAGCAGACATACATTGTGTGTATGTGTGTGTGTGTATGTGTGTGTGAATGTGACAGTTTTGCAAACATTGAAAGGGTTACTGGCTGTCTATCCTTGTACATAGGCATAACCAGCCAGCAGACAGTATGTGCCACTGATAAGCTGGTAACTCTGCTTGCTAAGCACTGCAGTGCACTCAGTCTCTGGTGTGCATGTGGGGTGTGCATGTGGCAGACAGTCAATATTAGAGTGGTTCTGGTGAATGCATTACTATACATTAATAAATTATATTGTAACATCAACAACTCTAGTACCACTGTTTTCACTTCCATCATGTCACTGTGAGGAAAGAGGAGGGAATGGCAACAGGTAGAAGAATGGTAGAGGCAGGTGAATCAGCAAGCCTAGCAGAAGTACAACCACTGGCAGTAGTAGTAGTAGTAGTAGTAAAGGTAAACTGGTACAGTGGAGGGAGGGTTGATGAGACTATGTTTGGTTTTATTGTTTTACATGGGAGTAATTGTAATTTTATGTTTTTAACTGTTTGATTTGTACTATGAAATTGTTGTTCGCTGCTCTGGTCAGTTCAAGTATCGAAGAGAGCAGTATATAAGAAACATGAAAAAAGGGAGTCCTGCCCCTAAGCTAAAGAGAGATTTTTTTACCGCATAAAGCCAGGAGTAGAAGGCTTAAGCCATAAGAAATTAAAATTGGGAGAGCATGGGCCACCACCACCTGCTCCTCTCTTTCTTTGAAGTAGGGGGAAAAGGTGGCAGAGCCATTGAAAGTTGGCATAAGCAGGGCAGGGGTAGCAGACGTGCAGCACCTAAAACCAGCATCTTGATCCTTCATGATTGCTGCTACTCAGGTAATGGAGGTGGTATTTGCAAAAACTGATTCAAAGGAAGACTTGTCTTAGATTCCCTGAATCACAGAATATTGAACAATTTGTGACAGAAGAGAATTTGTGTCCTCTAGCCAGTAGTCTCTAATGAGAAGGTGAAGAAGTTAAATGATACTGATGGGCCTGAAATTATGCCACAGAAAAAGAGGAAGACCAACTCCAAGGTTGAACTACGAGCCCCTTTCCAAGATTATGTTGTAGAGAAACTACATCAGGAATCCTCCACTCTAGGAATTTTCTCTGGGTTCTGCCTGCCCAGGTATGCTAAGTTTTCCATCTTCCAGCTTCTAGATGGTTTGAATAGTCTTTTGCCCTATATAGACACATTCTGAGATCCAATTTGCACATCAACACCACTATAGGACTCCCTCAGGGATTTCCTTTGGATTCTCCCTTCTCAGGTCTTCATATCAATTTGGTTGGTGTCCTTTGCCCCTCATTTGAAGCCTCAAGGTGTTATTGCTACTGTGGATGACTGATTTGTAGTTCTCATGGTGCTTTGGGGTCTTCTTGCCACTCTTTCTGCTGCTCTGACCCTGTATCACTACCTTGAGATTTTTCCTCCCATCTTTGCTGCTTCTTTCCCCCTTCATGGTGCTTTGGGCTGTTCATGCTACTCTTGGTGCTGCTTTGTCCCTCTTGTGCTTCCTTTGGGAGGGTCCATGCATTTGTCCCTCTTTTGGAGCCTTGCAGTGTTCTTGGCACTCGTGCTGCTGTTTTGCTCCTGACCAGGGCCTTGGATATCTCCTGTGACTGCTGGTACTCCTTTGCTTTTGCTTCTGGGCTGTTCATGCCACTTTTGTTTCCAGTTTGACACAGTCTTGGTGCCTTCTGATGACATCTAATCACAAGTTTCATTATAATTGATTAGAAAAGTCCAATTTTGGAGCCCCAAAATAGGCTACATTACTTCCCCCATTGACTTTAATAGGAAACAAATGGACAAATGCAATGAATAAATGCAATTTTTTTTCATCTGAAATGAACTAAACAAATTTTGATGACCTATGAAACAAATAAATGAGCCAAAATTACATTTATCTCTCTGCACATCCTTAAAATGTGTACTTTCTGTCTGAAAACTGGTACAAAATCTGCAGGTAAAAACTACTTGCAGACTTTGTCCAAAAGCAGACATTCTGAAAATTGCCAGACACAGTGTCAGAAAAATAAAAGAAGTGGTATATACAGTATCAGAATTGTAAGTAAGGTATATGATACTAATATAGGAGGAACAGCCTAGCAGAAACCAGGACAATGCCAAGGCCTCATTAGAAAGTATCACTCAAGTGCAGGGAAACTGTCTTGTAGTCCACTCAGTGAAGCAAGTTTCAGTCAAATTCTCATTAAATGTGATTTTATTGTAAACAAAGCCCCTGTAGTGATGGTGTAGTTTGTGCATCCCCTGACACGGTTCCATATTTCACCCACAGGCTGCATCAGGAGACACGGAAGAAAGCACAATTTTAAACATTCTAAAAAGAGAGCACAGAGGAGCGTGTCAAAAATCAGGGACATATCATGGAAGTACAGCAGAAGGACGGAGCAAAGTCAAAGTGCATAGCAGTGTAACTTGAAGGCAGCGATTACAGAACCCTACAGAGCGTTGTAGGGCTGGAATATCTTATGAAGACGGTCAAAATCAGCTTTTTTTTTGCACCGAAAATCATCAAACCAATCCCCTGCGAGTGATGTGGTACAAAATAATCAATCAAGAAGCAATTATACAATCTGTCAAAAACTGCAGAGAGAGCATATACAAAGCCGGTCATATGGTCAGGCTTAGCCAATCAGAGGGAAGGACCTCCAGCCATCAGTCAGATAGGAGTAGAAATTCAAAACCAGTGTTTACACAAATGAAAGGAAAACCGCATTGTATGCAGGTCGTGTGATAAACATCACTAATGCAATGGTAGAGAAAACAACAAAAGTAGAGAGACCAAGGCTGAAGGACATGATTGAGACTTGCAAAAACCACATAAAATGGAACCACTCGAGCGCCATATTTAGCCCCATGGAGGATAATGACTGGAGGCCGAATATCCACCTTTGCTTGTGCCATTTTTGACTGTCCTCATAAGATGCTCCAGCTGAGCAATGCTCTTTAAGCTCCTCTATTCGCTGCCTTCAAGTTACACTGCTATGCACTTTGACTTTGCTCCTTCTGCTGTACCTCCACGATATGTCCCTGATTTTTGACATGCTCCTCTGCGCTCTGTTTCTTTTTACAATGTTTAAAATTGTGCTTTCTTCCGTCTCTCCCGATGCAGCCTATGGGCAAAAACATGGAACCGTGTCAGGGGACGTACAAACTACACAATCCTTTGGACCTCACTACAGGGGCTTTGTTTACCATAAAATCACATTTAATGAGAATTTGACTGAAACTTGCTTCACTGTGTGGACCATAAGACAATTTCCATGCTTTCCTACACCTGATTTTCATCTTATCAAGCGTGGCATATACTCCCATTTGATTTAGCTCATTAAAAGGTATGCCATGTGTGTGATCAAGTCTTAAGTCTTTGTGTGTGTGAGTGTGTGTGTGTGTGTGTGATGGACCCTACATTAGGTCACCATTGAGGCCTAGGTAAGCCTTTAGTTCCACTAGAGAGCGCAGGTTACTTGTGACCGGGAGGTCACCATTCCAATGCAGCCCCTCCCTTTGACAGCTCTGGAATGGCTGCCCCCTGAGAGTCCATATAGCAGCTCGATACGGAGAGCTCGGCAGGCAGTCTCTTTAGGTTGGCTCAGTGTTCGGAGGTAGTTAGGAGCCAGGCAAGCCATTTTTATCAGGTTGGAAGGGGGTTTTTTGACCAGAGACCCTGCCCACTTAAGCAAGCCCTGGAGA
Organism: Rhinatrema bivittatum; assembly: GCF_901001135.1. Taxonomy (NCBI): domain Eukaryota; kingdom Metazoa; phylum Chordata; class Amphibia; order Gymnophiona; family Rhinatrematidae; genus Rhinatrema; species Rhinatrema bivittatum. The sequence goes on along the minus strand of NC_042618.1, from coordinate 465,028,508 downwards.
GTGGATGTTCCCCTGGCCCTGATACGTGACTCCTGCACAGATAAGAGTCCTGACTTATTGTGCCATTCATCACTGGTGTTTGAACAGTAAAGACCTTAATTTTGGACACTAACACAGTGACACCAGAGTATTTATTTCGCACTCACTGAACCCACTACAAGGACAAGACCCCTCTCCCTAGGGAGCACAAAGGAGAAGGGAATGGGTCAGAAGGGTACCCCTGTCACATTGGGTCCTGGAAGTAAATCTTCCCTCCCGCCCGTCAAAGGATCCAGCCCTGGAGGTAAAGAGAGATTGTGAAAGAGCCAGCCGGTGAGTGGTTCCAGCCCCAAAGGAACACAAATTCATTTAGGGCCTCACCCCCGTGCAGGACAGGCACACCGGGCTGGGGTTATATATTTTTTAACTGGAAGGCATCACATATGGCCCTTTCCACTAAATCATTTCAGGGCTGGGATTCACATCCCTGTAAAATATTCATTTGCAACTCAATTGACATTGCTGAACTGAAATGGAAATATACTGAACAATGGATTCAAAAGAAAAGGCTTTTAAGACCTTTAAACAACTACCACTTCAGGGGAAAAAAAAAAAACCCAAGTGCTTTACAACTCTACCTCTTTCAGCACTTTGAGCATTGTGTGTTGTTTAGATCACCACATCTCAAAAAAAGCTACAGCTAGACAAAGTGTGGGAAAGGGGCATCACAGTTATTATGAGGATAGAATGGCTTCCTAAACAGGCGAGGGCTCTTCAGCTTGGAGAAGAGATGCGTGCTATACAATTATCTGTGACATGGGCGATGACGGCAACTTTTAAACAGGCGCGTGGGTGCACATTTGCGCGCGTTCGCCAGCCTGCGCCCAAGGATGTGGCACTGGCTATTTTATAAAATCTGCAGGCATATGCACGCATATTTTACAATAGGCTGAGCACACGCACATGTGCGAGCAATGCACGCGAATGCCACTACTACTGTGTAAGCGGGGGGGATTTTAATAGACACATGCGCCAACGCCAGTTTTCCCAGTCCATTCAGGCAAGGGATTGGACTTCTTAATCCCCATAGGTTAGCCTCCTTTTCCCCCTGTTAACCCCCAACCCTTAAAACCCCGTTGATATGCCTAGATTTTTTTCATTTTATTACTTACGCGCCATTCATAGCAGAAGTAAATTTACGAGGCGGAGGCCCCGGCATGCAGCCTATCACATAAGTATTTACGCACCGGTTTCAATCCGAACTCCGGGAACGCCCATGCCCCACCCCCTTTTCTGGGAAAAACATTTTGTGCGTGCATGTATCCGGGCAGCTTTTAAAATCTGCTAGGCACGCGCCAGACCGACATATTCATATATCTCCCGGTTGTGGCGCACATCGGGCTTTTGAAATTCACCTTCAAGTTAATAGGGAATGGTTATTTACTCAAGATTAACCCCATTTCTGCCCCCCCCCCTCCCCCGAGCCATTCCGTATCTCCCCAGCTTCCCTGCACTCAGTGATGGTGGCAGCACTGGGCGGACTTCCAGCTGCCTGCAGTGCCACATTTTGGAGGCTGTGCGGTAATTGCATCTCCTGTTTGCTCACATAGGTGGCCCCGGAAGAGGAAGTGCTGCCATGAGGAAGGCCCACATGGCTGAGAAGAAGGATGCAATCACTGCGACGGGACGGACCAGGATTCAGTATATCGTCCTGCAAAACCAGAAGAAGCGGGAAGCAGAGCATCATCAGAGCAAAGAAAAGAGAAGGAGGAGGAGAGAAGCTTTGGGCTGAGGAGAGAGAGCAGTAGGAGCAGCATCAGCTTGCGACACCCGTGAAAGAGTTGAGTTCTGTTGACTGCGCAGGCTGAAAGAGAAGGATCCTGCCACCACTTGCTTGTTCCGGGGGGGGGGGGGGGGCGGGGAGATTGAGAGAGAGGGATTGTGTGAGTAAGTAGGACAGCATGTGTGTGAGAAGACTGCGTTATACACATCAGGGACACAAACAGCTCCTGAAACTCTTCACTAATGGGAATTCCTACTCTTATGATCTCACAGCACCCATATACTGCTAATTATTCAGCTAAACCAGGTACTGACTCTCAAATGAAGACACTTTGTCTAAATTCCAACGGTGTTTTATTCCAAAAGGTAATCAAAATATATAACTTGTTAGTTTCAGTCGTGAGGGGGAGGGAACAGGAGAGGTTCCTCTCAGGTTCAGAGTACTGACTCCAGAATTGAAATAGCTGTTGTAGAAATTGCACTGGAGATTTAGGTACAATTATTGTAAATGTCTGGTAAAAAAGGAAATGTCTTCCCAAGGAACAGGAGACATGAGAGGCCTATATATGCACACTGAAAGCCTCCCAGCGCACATGAACCAGAATCTGAGCCAATAGGAAGTGCCAAGAATCAGTGGGGCTGGAAACATGAGACCATAAAGAGCCAATGACAACAAGACTACAGGATTCTTGTTGTATTCTGGTATGATCGTGGACCCTGGATCGTAGTGAGAGCTGACTCCACCCACAGGGAGGAGCCCTGTGGGTTCTCACTACGATAGGCGTGGCTTCAGCTGAGACGGACACAGGTAGAATGAGACTTTATTGTACTGGAATGCAGATGAAGTACCCACCAAGTGAGAGAAGAGACACAGTCCAGAATAGTAAGGTAGCCCAGTGATGATGTCCCCGGTAGTGGCCCGTGGAGCAGGGTACACCAGGGGACTCCTCCTGTAGATGGTGCATTTCTCAGGTAGATCCGGTAGAGGTCCGCGGAGCGGGGTACGCCGAGGATCACAGTGTCATTGGTAAGAGAAGTGCAGGAGGTCAGCAGTGCTGGGTAGATGATGGTACTCACTCTGAAGTGTAGAAGAAGGTTTGCTGAGGCGAGCACGGTGCTGGCCCACGGCACGGGGTATACCGGAGGTTCCGTCAGCAAGATGATATCGTACTCACAAGGCTGAATAAGGCTGTGTCCTGATCGGGTGTAGAGGTATCTCCAGGCAGGAAGGCCCTCTGAGGAGCAGATAGCCAGAACGTGGCAAGCCCCCGAGGAGTGGGTACGTAAGGCTTTGAGTCCCAGGATCAGAACAGTGCTCAGCGAAGCGTCTCCAAGTGGAGTGGAATTCAGCAGGAAGGAAGTCCTTGCTAACTCGTAGGAAGCACAGGCCAGATAGCTTAAACACAAACTGGCGGGTGACATCATTCGGAGAGGGCGCCCCCGAAGTTCCCGCCATGACGTGTATAAGGAGGGGCCTGGCGCGCGCGCACGCGCATGCCCTAGGTAATCCTTGATTCAAGATGGAGGACGGGATGGCCCACGCCGTCCCGGGAACGCCGAGGAGAGCGGCGTTTAGAAGCGGAGGCCGCCATTCATCCAAGGATCGCTGGTGCAGGGAAAAAGGAGGTGAGCAACAGAGATTGCAGGCGTCTGTGACCGACGGGCGCAACAATTCTAGGGGTTTGTAGTCCTTCTGTGACATCACACTAGCTGACAAGCAGGAACAGAACCACTAGATAGACAGAAAACAAACAACAATTATGGTCGCAGTTAATGGGGGCAGAACAACTGTAGTGGATCCCAATGCTTCATTAATTGCAAGTTCTGATTTGATTGTAAATTGTTCAAATGCCTCTGTTCATTGAAATGTATTGTAATCCGCCTTGAGACCAACTTTGGGAAAAGGCAGAATATCAAATGTACATAAATAATAACAATAAATACAGTGAGCGTGTACTGTGTGTGTGTGTGATTCAGTATATGTGTGAGTGAAAGAGTGCGTGAGTGAGAAAGAGCATGTGTGTGTGTCTTTGAGAGCATGTGTGAGAGAGAAAGGAAGTATTTGAAAGAGGGAGGGAATGTTTGACAGAGCGCGTGTGTGAGTGAGAAAGTGTGTGGATGTGTGAGGAAGCATGTGGGTGTTAGAGAGTGTGTAAGAGCTCTGAATGCTTTTAAGGCCAGATTTTAATTCCCGTCCCCCCCACGCGAAAAATCCGTCCTTTATGTGCATGGCCAGGCCTTGACACACCGAGCCTATTTTCAAAAAGGCCCGGCCACGCGCGAAAAAGGCCCGTACACGCATAGGTGGCGGCCTTCCTGCAAGGGGTGGGCTGGGGGCGGGGAGGGGTAAGCCGGGGGGCGGTCCAGGACAGCACCATTCCTCGCTGTCTCGGAGCCTGAAGTAACTAGCAAAATAAAAGGTATCCAAAAAAAAGAAAAAGGGGGTTTTAGAGGGTGGGGGGGAAGAGAGGGGAAGATGAAGGGAGGTTAGGGTAGGGGGTAGGAAAGTTCCCTCCCAGTCTTCTCCTAAATTGAGCGGACTGGGAGGGAACTGGGGGAGCCCTGATCTCATCACCGTGCGCATGAGCTTTATTCTACCCCCCCCCCCCTTGCGTGTGCTGCCCTGGATTTT